>NW_025421511.1:1419500-2839000 GCF_011764305.1 Mustela putorius furo | reverse complement strand
TCAGCAGAAAAGATCCGAATAATGGATAATTTTGAACTAAATTTCCCTTCAACCACATAGTGTGAACATTGATCAATTTTGGCTGCCATTCGTGTCTTGGATTTTGAATCATCAACCAATATTTATTGGGCTCCTACTGTATACCAACAATGATTTCAGACGCCTTGGATTCGAAGTTGAAAAAGGATGTCCCTGCTTTGTGCTCCAGCTTGAGAGAGGGGGAAGTAGAAGGCTGCAGTAGGGCTTTGAAGTGTGAGGCAAAAATCCCACACCACGGGCTGAAGGAGCTCCAAGCAGAAACACACTCAGAACTCGAACTGAGATTGTGCTCCAAAGGAGGATTCAGCCATAAAAAAAATGATATTTACGTCATGTATTTAAAGAACAGGGCATCTGGGTGGCTCAGCTGGTTGGGCGACTGCCTTCGGCTCAGGTCATGATCCTGGAGTCCTGGGATCGAGCCCCACATTGGCTCCCTGTTTGGCAGGGAGTCTGCCTCTCCCTCGGGCCCTCTCCCCTCTCATGCTCTCTCTCTCTCAAATAAGCAAATAAAATCTTTAAAAAAAAAATAAAGAATATTTGTCGCTGAGTTTTTCCCACTACAGAATGGGAATTTTAAGCATCATTTTGATTAATCAAAGTGGCAAGCAGCATATGCACGTGTACAAGTCGATAGAGAGTCCGCTACACATTTTCTTGGTCAGCCGGAACATTGTATTCCACATCCCCTCCTCATTTCTGTCTTTCCAGGGGAGTTCTGCCAGCGCCCCACGGTTGCTTCCTCGTGACCACTCAATAGCATTCGACCGTTGCTTATTCCACAGACTGTTTGTCTGTGGAGCAAAAAGCCTGAAGTTCGAGCTCATTTTCAGAGTCTTTTCTTTGATCTGTACCAGAAATAGAGCCCCTACTTTCCAATGTGGGAAGATGTAAAAGAAGACCTTTAATTTTTCATTTCGTTATGCCTTCTTTCCCGGCTGGCTGTTGACAGTCCCGTCACCAAGGAACGTGTGGGTCCAGATAGGGGTAATCTTGCCTGTGGGCTGACGCGGTTGGCTTCCTAATCCATCTCTAAATCCGCAGTGCCCTTCTGCCAGACTGATCTGGGAGGTTTTGACAGGACGCGCTCTCCGGTTGGGTTCACTGAGCCTGTGACCAGCCTCCTGAGGCCGGCCCCCCAGTCGAGGCTTGCCATTTTGTTCCACCTGCCGGCTCTCCCACGACTCCGCTCTAAATCCGCGGGGCTCTTCTCCTTTGGCTGATTACACTTGCTGCTCTTAGAAATTGTAATAGCTCACGACGAAAAAATGGACTTTTGACCCCAGCACTTTACATTCTTCCTTTCCTTCCCTAGTCCCATTTTGTAGTAGTGACCTTCTGCTTTCAAATCCGACTTCCCGAGTCAAGGGTATCTTATCTTTTATTCCAGCGAGAGACTAAATGAGAGAATGAATGCATTCACAAATTATATCTGCTATATAGGTATGTGGATCTCGTACCTATATATCAGCTCTTTCTGTAAATACATTTAAAGTACATTAACACGTAACAGAATAATACTAAAATGTACTGGAAACTGGCTTCTAAAAGAAACTATTTGTTGAGAGAAAGTTGTGCAGTGATTATTTCCCAAGATCCTTATTAATTATATTTATGATGATTTATCAGAAGAAAGAGCATTTGCTTAAAAAAAGCATTTTTGCCCTGATGATTGGCTAAATTAGCCAACATAGAAGACAGCTCCATGGTCGTAGAGCAAGCCTTAATTCGACCAGAGGTTGTAGTCACTAGTTTATTTCTGAATGCTACTCTCCCCTGGGTTTCTCTTTTTGTATGCAAATGAAAGGACCCTGACTACATAAAATTAATTAATGCTTAAACTAATAATGGGTTTGGGCATGAACCATTTCTTTAGCACTCTCAGAATCTCAAAGAGGATTCTAGGGAATTAATTGGCATAAGCAATTTATGACAACAGTTCTAGAATACTTAATTCTAAAGAATAACTCCAACATCACATTTTAAACTATAGAATTTTCTTTCATCTTTTTATAAACCTCTTACTTTAGAATAGTTTGGGATTTATAGAAAAAATGTTGACGATAGTAACAGAAATTCGCCATATACCTTGTACCCAGTTTCCCTGTTATTAACATTTCCAATTAGTATGGCAAATTTCTCACAGTAAACAGACCAAAATTGAAACATTTCATAACTGGTGTCCATATTTCATTCAGGATTCCTTTTATACCTAATGTCCTTTTCTCTGTTCCTGGATCCTACCTAGGGTGCTGTGTTACATTTAACATTGCGTCTTTTTAGGGGACTTCTTGGCTGTGACAGTTCTCCGAATTTTCTTGTTTTTCATGACCTTGACAGTTCTGAGGAGTACTAGTCTTCACAGAATGCCCCTCTTTGGGATTTTTTTTTTTTTAACAGCTTCACTGACATATAAATTACAAACAGGTATGCCCATCACCATAGTTTGAAGTTATTTCCATCAATTCCAGTGGAAACCCCATACCTTTTCGATATCTGTCCCTTATCCCCTCTTTGTGAATGCCCATCACCCCCACCTTCCACTTTAGGCCATAACTAATCTAGTTTCTGACTCTGTGGATTTCTCTGTTTGGGATATTCTATAAGAATGAAGTCATATGTAACCTAATTCAATAGGTTAAGCGTCTGACTCCTGATTCTGGCTCAGGTCTTGATCTGAGGTTGTGAGATCGAGCCCTATGCCGGGCTCAGCACTGGGCACGAGACTGCTTGGGGCTCTCTCCCTCTCTGTCCCAGATCCTCCCCCCTCAAAAAAATGAATGGAGTTATATACTTATTTTGTGACCGGCTATGTTGTGGTCTTCTTTTGTGACAGGCTATTTTGGTTAGCATATTTTCTTTCTTTCTTTTTTTTTTTTTTTAAGATTTTATTTATTTATTTGACAGACAGAGATCACAAGCAGGCAGAGAGGCAGGCAGAGAGAGAGAAGAGGAAGCAGGCTCCCCGCTGAGCAGAGAGCCCGATGTGGGGCTCGATCCCAGGACCCTGAGATCATGACCTGAGACGAAGGCAGAGGCTGTAACCCACTGAGCCACCCAGGCGCCCCGATTAGCACATTTTCAAACATTCATCCATGTTGTAACATGTATCAGTACTTAATGTCTTTATTTTTTTCTTTTATAAAAGCAGTGAACGGAGCCCAGAATCTTGGGCTTCAGAAAACTGAGTCTCTGATCTCACTCCTACATCCACACTGTGCCAACCGGGCACAGGGAGGCCGGGGAGTGTGACGAGGCTAGCCGAGTCAGTGTCCCCAGGGCACCAGGCACAAGGCTCAAGCTTCTCCAAGAAAGCCTCAAAGAAATGCACTCCTTTTTATGGCTCAATAATATTCCTTCGTATGGACGCACCATACTTGCTTATCCATTCACCTGCTGATGGCCTATTGTGTTGTTTCTCCTTCTTGCCTATTATGAATAACAGTTTCTTGAACATCTGTTACGTAAGTCTGCATGTAGATACTTATTTTCATTTCTCTTGAAATGAAAGAGAAATGTCTATATACATAGAAGTTTATATACATAGAAGTGGCATTACTGGGTCCATGGTAATGTGACGTTTAACCATCTGGAGCTTTGCCAGACTATTTTCCTAAACACTGCACCATCTCACGTTCCCACCAGAGGTTCACGGGGGTTCCAGTTTCTCCACCAATCACCAACACTTGTTATGAACTCACTATTTTTTTTTTTCTTAAATTCTAACCATTCCAGGGGATGGGCAATAGCATCTCATTGTGGTTTTCATATGCATTCCCCTGATGACTGACAATGCCAAGAATTTTTTCATGTGATTATTGGCCATTTGTATATCTTCCTTGGAGAAATGTTATACTTTCCTTATTTTAATCATTGAAAGGTCAAAATTCTTTCTATATTCTTTTATTTCCATTTCATTTCTTTTTAGTGTTCCAGAATTCATTGTTTATGCAACACACCCAGTGCTCCATGCAATACGTGCCCTCCATAATACCCACCACCAGACTCACCCAACCCCCCACCCCCCTCTCCTCCAGAACCCTCAGTTTGTTGCTTAGAGTCCACAGTCTCTCATGGTTCCTCTCCCACTTTGATTTCCCTCAACTCACTCTCCTCTCCATCTCCTAATGTCCCCCATGTTATTGGTTATGCTCCACAAATAAGTGAAACTGTGTGATGAATGACTCTCTCTGCTTGATTTATTTCACTCAGCATAATCTCCTCCAGTCCCATTAATGTTGATACAAAAGTTGGGTATCCATCCTTTCTGATGGAGGCATAATACTCCATTAAATATATGGACCATATCTTCTTTATTCATTCGTCCATTGAAGGGTATCTGGTTCTTTCAAAGTTCGGTGACTGTGGTCATTGCGGCTATGAACACTGGGGTACAGATGGCCCTTCTTTTCACAACATCAGTATCTTTGGGGTAAATACACAGTAGTGCAATTGCAGGGTCATAGGGAAGCTCTATTTTTAATTTCTTAAATAATCTCCACACTGTTTTCCAAAGTGGCTGCACCAACTTGCATTCCCACCAACAGTGTAAGAGGATTCCCCTCTCTCCACATCCTCTCCAACACATGTTGTTTACTGTCTTGTTAATTTTGGCCATTATAACTAGTGTAACGTGGTATTTCAGTGTGGTTTTTGATTTGGTACCGGCATAAAAACAGACAAATAGACCAGTGGAACAGAGTAGAGGGCCCAGATAGGGACCCCCAACTCTATGGTCAAATAATCTTTGACACAGCAGGAAAAAATATACAGTGGAAAAAAGACAGTCTCTTCAATAAATGCTGCTGGGAAAATTGGACAGCTATATGTAGAAAAATGAAACTTGACCATTCTCTTACACCATACACAAAGATAAACTCGAAATGGATAAAAGACCTCAATCTGAGGCAGGAACTTATCAGAATCCTAGAGGAGAACATAGGCAATAATCTCTTTGACATCGGCCACAGCAACTTCTTTCAAGATATGTCTCCAAAGGCAAAGGAAACAAAAGCAAAAATGAACTTCGAGGACTTCATCAAGATCAAAGGTTCTGCACAGCAAAGGAAACAGTCAAGAAAACAAAGAGGCAACCCACGGAATGGGAGAAGATATTCGCAAATGACAGTACAGACAAAGGGCTGATATCCAAGATCTATGACTAACTTCTCAAACTCGCCACCCAAAAAAAAGATAATCACGTCATAAAATTAGCAGAAGACATGAACAGACACTTCTCCAAAGAAGACATACAAGTTGCTAACAGACACATGAAAAAATGCTCATCATCACTAGCCATCAGGGAGATTCAAAAATTTCTATATTCTAAACACAAGTCCCTTATCAGCGATATAGTCCGCGAACATTTCCTCCCACTCTGTGGGTTGTCTTCGTATTTTCTTCATGGTGCTCTTTGAAGCACAAATGTTTCTAGTTTTGTTGAAGTCTTATTTATTTATTTATTTATTTATTTATTTATTTATTGCTGCTTGTGGTTTTGGTACAAACACTTTTCCTTTTTCTCATAGAGTGTCCAAGGAGCTTACTCTCCCTTTAGTCAAATACGTATTGGTCACTTTCCCACATTTTCCAGTTCCTGCGCCCCCGTGCAGTTCCAAGAAGGCCTACCATCAAGGAACTTCTCTCACTATAGGAAAAGTCTGTCATCTCTCTTCCTGATTCCTGTGTCTCAAACTCCTTTTTCTCTTTCACGACTCTTCCATGAGAACAACGCCTTTACTAATGGACCTTTTCACCGACCACTTCCTCTATCCTAGGATGAAGGATATCATTCCTAGAGGCAGTGGATGCAGTCAGCATTCCAGCTTCAAATTCCATTCAACTCTAAACGCAGGTGATGGAACCAGCAATCATCTACATGACTAAGCAAGAATGGTGTTAAGACTAAAAAAGAGTTTTATCAAGATAGTGAACTTTGAAATTCCCCTTTTAAACGTACAATTACATGTTTTCTAGCATATTTACAGAGACGGCAACCATCCCTATAACCCAGATTCGGAACATTGTCATCATCCTGAAAAGAGACTTTGTCTCCATCTGCTCTCAGTCCCCAGTCTCCCTCCACCCGGCTCCCGTGCCAAGTGACCAGTGGTCTGGCTTTCCCCCTAGAGATTGACTCTTGCCCTAGACATTTAATTTGTCACTGAGACCTAACTAGTATGCCTCTTCCATAGGTCTTAAATTTACGTAATTCCTTAGGTTGGATTTTCTTTTGTTATTATTTGTGCTCCTGGAAGTTTCTCCAAACTGGTCACACTTCAAGTTTCTTTTTATGTCAATCTCCTATCAATCTATTGTTGTCAAAGTAATTATTTGAATAGTAAATATATTCATGTCACTCACCAGCTTGAAATGTTTGAAATGTGCATCAATGCCTGCAGAATAAACCCAAATACCCTCTAATACAGAACGTCCTTCTTGGTCAGGCCCCTACAGAGCTCCCGGTCTCGCTACTGCCCACATCCCTTACGATATCAAACTGCGCCACCTTTCATCATTTGCAATATCCTCAACCTAGCATCATCTCTCCTTCTAAAAACCTTCCCACTCCTGCTTGTCCTGCTCAAGAAATCTTGTAAGCCTACACAGGGATACTCAGCTTCTCCCTCAAGCCTCAGCTCTGGTATTAACAGTTTCTTGAACTTGAATCACCATCAGCGGTTATAACCTGTGCTCCCAAAAATTAATATGCCTGCAACTCTTATGACATGCATGCTGAATATTTATTTATCTCTGTCTTCTTTTGTTCTGAAATCTCCTTGACGGCAGAGCCTTACCTCATTTGTAAGGGCTGGAAAGACTCCTTACGCTTGGCATGCATTTAATAAATTGATCAAATGCATGAATGGGCTTTAATAACAGAATCTAGCATTTATCCCCGAGATTTTTCCCTAGGCCATTTTACTACTTTTTTAGACCGCAATATTTCATTGGGACTCTACATTGAGAAAGACATGGCATCGAGTAGATAGTATGTGTATAACCGTGAATATACACGTGTATTAAAGCTAAATGTAATGTTTGACATCCCAGGCTTTGTGGACTCAGTGGTTAATCCCACACACAGCTTGATTCTGTTAGTACACTGCAAACATCCAGAAGCATGAGAAGGAAAGAATCAGAATTTGAGGAGCCGCACACAGAGAATTAGACAATCCTTTAGACATGCCTTCACAGTGAGTACGGGGTTCGGTGTCTGGAGAGGAGAATGGAGAATGTGGCATCAGTCAATGTGACAAAGAAAAATGGAAACACTGTTTTGCATTGTCAAGTGACATTTTATGAATAGAGGTAATGGAGAATTAAAATTTGTCCAAATTATATATTCACTCAAAATTTATGGCATTCTCAACCGCATTCATCCTTCCATTTCTAATGTTTGAGTTTAATGAATCAGAGAATTAGCTTCAACAGACAGACTTCCCCAAATTCAGAGGGAGTGACATCTCTTTTGCATCTGTTTCCTCAATACTAACTTTTTTTTTAAAGACACAACAATTCCAAGAAATTGCTTAGCTTGTTTTGAAAATGACATAAGTTAAGGAAAACTGGAAGATATGAATTTTGAAATAAAATGTCTAAACTATAAAATTCCATAGGATTTTTCCCCAAAATGTATTAAGGTATTATTGGATTCATCGCATGTCGCAGGAAGAGTTTTCCACTGGGGAAAAGCCAGAGAGAGGGAGATAAAAGGAAACCACTTCTCTCAGGGGAAGATAAAAACTAACACACGCACAAATAAATATGGAGGACTTAATGTATTTCTTGAGGAGAAAAATAAAGTAGGACTAGGACAATGGAGATACTGAAGAGACAAGATTGTGTTTTATTTTATTTAAAGATTTATTTATTCGAGAGAATGAGCAGGGCACCAAGCAGGGGCAAGTAGCAGAGGGAGAGGGAGAAACAGACTCCCCACTGAACAGGAAGCCGGATGTGGGGCTCCATCCCAGGACCCCAAGTTCATGACCTAAGCAGAAGGCAGACACTTAACCAACTGAGCTACCCAGGCGCCCTATAAGATGGCATTTTAGTAGAGGAAGTTCAGGGAAATCTTCTTGGCTAACATAGCTTCTAACTGGACCTGAGGGAAGGACTGAGCAGAGAGTGTCGGGATGAAGAAGCAGCAGGAATATGCAAGTGCTGGTCCTGGGGGTGGAGGGTGGTGGGCGTGGCCTACCAAGTCCCAGGAGCAAGAGGAGTCCTACATGACTTCCAGGCCGGTAAGTGAGGTCGATAAGGATAAGGTCACAGAGGCACTCACTCCAGATTAGGAGGACTCTGGTGACCATTGTCAGAAATATAAGTATCACACTGTATGAGATGGGAAATTAACAGAGAGCTTTGGGCAGAGGAATAACTTGATCTGACTAGTTCTAGTTCTTCCAAAGAATCACTGTTGCCATTAAGTCCATGACAAACTGTGTTCCAGGTAAAGGAGATGCCTTCGTTTCTTGGGGTTGCCATAACAAAATGCCACATACTAGGTTGTTCATAAACAAAAGAAATCATCCCTCACGGTTCTGGAAGCTGCGCATTGAAAACCACGCATAGATCTGGTGAGCACCCTCTTGGTTCACAAATGGCCATCTTCCCACTGTGTCCCCACATGTTAGAAGGGGTGAGGGGGCTCATGGTGGTCTCTTTTACACTAACCCCTGGTGATCTAATCACTACCCGAAGACCTCACTTCCTAACACCATACGACTTTTAGGGGAACACAAACATTTAGGACATACCCTGGGGTGTGTCGCAAAATCAAAGGTAAGAAGACAGGCTAAAAGGCTATGGTGATAGCCAGTGTAAGATAATTGAAGTTTGAACCAGAAGTGTATTTAAGTGCCTAGATTATGGATATGTTTTTATGTGAGAACCAGTAGGATGAGATAAAGTTTAGAGCTGCGGTTTTAAAGAAAAGTAGATTTCAAAAATGACGCCAAGTTTCCTGAATGACACCCAGAACTGCCATTTACTGACACGAGAAACAGCATGGGGGAGAACGAGTTCAGGGAACATGTCTGCAGAGAAATTCCCGCATGGTGGCTGATGGCAGAGAGAAGGCGTCTGAAGCCGTAAGACCCAGTAATGTAGACAGAGAGAGGAAAGCTCAAAAGCGGAAGCTGTCCCGAGTCTGACTGCTGGCACGTAGGATGCTCAGGAGTCAGGAGGATGGACAGGCTGAAGAAGGAAAGCTGGGGGAGACAGGTGAGTGCGTGGCTGGGAGAAGTCTAGGGAGAAAAGAGTCTCAGAGTCAAGTCAGAACCTAGAAGGAGAGAAGTCCCATAGATTTCCCAGAGGTCAAGTGCAAGGGACAGGGAAAGTGACCTTTGGGTGTGTGGATCTACAAGTCATTGGTGACCTCTGGTAGCTGTCATTTAGATTAATCAAAAGCTCAACTGGTTAAGATCACGAAACGCGGAATCATGAATTATCAGGTTTTTGTAGATAATCAGCTACATGAATTAAGAAAGCCCTTACTTTCTCTTCACTGCAGGTTTTTAATCTTCAAAATGGGGAGAAAAGTGACTCAAAGTTACATTGAGAAAAACAAAAAAAGAACAGTGCATGATCTATGACAAGTCCTCCATAAATGATAGCTATAATCAGATGACCACCAGAAGACCACCAGAGCCCTCGCCCAATTAATACAAATACATCCTCCCTCCCTGTGAGAATCAGTGGACGAGAACATGCATCCAAAGTCTACAGCACCAGCACTGAAATCATGTACCTGGTCTATTAACATTCAATTCACTGCTGAGTATTCTAGTAACAAGGGAGACTCGCTTCTCTTTTTACCTCATACCCTCCTTGCAAATTTTTGCAACAATCCTTCAGAGCCATTTCATGTTCTCACATAAACAACACTCCCCTTTGACATCTCCACCTAGAGGTCTTGGCAGAATGTCCAGTTTGGATCCAAATGCATGATGCCTTTCTCAAATTAGATTTAGCAATATAAATGCCTTACTGTTCTTTGTGAAAAACTAGTGTTTAATTTAATAAATATGTATAACACAATTAAGTCCCTCTTAAGTGTATTATTTCATATATTTCCTTTCTTTGGAGTAATTTTGAATAGAATATGCAAATCCTTTAGGATAAAAAAAGAAATGGAATCCAAAAAGAAATCTTTCTTGATTTAAAATTGCCTTTCCAAAATCATGCAAATTAAAATGTTACTTTTCTCCATAAATGGATCCTAAAATAAATGTCAAGGCATCATTCAAAAATGATTCATATTTGATTTTACATACCTATATTTGGCAATACTATTATGCTGTATATTAATAGTGTTTTCATTTCTTGGGCAGCTTACCTCTTCTGTTTCCAGGTTACCTATAGAAAGATGTAATCATGAAGTTCAATCTACACAATTAGAAGTTAAATATCTGTTTTATTTTTTTTTAATTGATCACTTGTTTGGGATTTTCCTGCGACACTGAAAATGATAGCAACGTTCACATGAAATGGGCTAACTTCCAAGTTGTTATTAAAGTATCCAAAATAACATATCTGCCATTTTGAGGCAAATGCACACAAAATACACACACAATTTGGAGTAACTATGACAAATTCAGAATATATTTAGAAAGTGAATTAAAAACAAATAGTTACTTTAAAATTTACTCATCTTGCAACTGTTAAAAAAGTCTTCCTTCCTTACTCCACTATCCATAAACTTTTTGAAATTGTTCTGTGTAATGGAGAGAAAGCATTTCTCAGAAAACCTAAGACACAGTTTAATTTATATTTGGTTTGTGCATATGTGATTTTTTTATGCTTAGAGATAGCATCCTGATTAAGCTTTGCCAAAGTTAATAATAATGTTTATTTTATGTCATCATTACATGTATTGACTTTATTAATTTTAAATTTTTATCCAATGGACACCCACAAGCAGATATTAAGGGTTGTAATAACTTGGGTTAAATAAAAGTCTCTGTATAAGATGAAGTATCTGGTAATTTTAAAAAATTCAATGAATAATTCACAGATGGATAATAAAGATTGTATTATTTTGATACACAGGCTAAAACAAAGAATATTTGCATTCTTTGTGATGTTTTAGTTCTCATAACATTCCAAAGAGTTGGCCTATTCTATCCTTCTACACACACACACACACACACACACACACACAGAGAGACACAAAAATGCACACATGCATACATTCTCAAATTTGGTACAACTGTCATAGAACAAAGATGTTCTGCAAAGCATATTTAAGTATGACTATATACATAAACATAACTATACATATTTATAAGTATATGTGTATTATGAAACTATGGGTATGATTTTTTAAAACATAGGCTATTTTAAAAAATAAAAATGTGCTTAATCCTTATTTTATTTCAATAATATCACCTTAAGTGATTCTCACACAAAAAGATGAACCCATTATTTGGAAAATTAAAATACTCACATCTGCACAAATCTCCTGATTTAGTGTTCTTAGGAAAATGATGCATAGTGTCTCTGAATGAAGAGAACATTTCATTAAGAATCTTGTGGAGTACTTCAGTGAAGTACTCAGTCACTTCATAGGGTTTATGTCCATAATGTCGTAAGTAACCTGATGACTTTGAATAATGAATAAGGGACTTCAATCTTTCCCCACTAAGCAATCGCATCATGAGGTATTAGCAGACCATTTGTTAGAGAATGTTACTTATCCTGCCACATCATGGAAACAACCACACCCACAGCCACAGGTGGCTTTACAGTTCCCCCATTCACATACATCTCCACACAATTAACTCCAATTACCTCCTCTCTCTGCACTAGAAGGTAGGGGTCTTCCCTTGCTCAGACTCCCTCCACTACAAAGAGAACAGCTCCAGCCTAACCCAAATTAGACCCTTAATCTACAAGGCTTCTGGATCTTCAAAGGGCTCATCTGAACAATTATTCATTTTTACACCTTCCAGTGCATTTTTTTCCCACTTAATTTTAACTAAACTCAATGATGGGCTTGAAAGAAAAATCATTAGGAAGAGCTTTAATCTTCTCATGTAGATGATTTGAAAATTCTATCAAAAAATTGTTTCTGTCAGTTTGTATTTACACAGGAAATCCTCAACACACAACGTAACCGCAAAGCTCAATGGAACGGACCGGCATTATGTCATACGAAGTCCTTCAGGTTTTGACACCTTCATGGTCCTCTGCCTACATGAGCCATCAATGACAGCCACGTGCAACCACCACTAACTCAAAGTGACTAGGAGTGTGTCACGTGAAACCGCAGAGTGGACGTGGGTTTAAGAGGTAGATGGCCACCATTTCACTTCAAATGAAAAGCTTTCCCTAAAAATGCAATTTTCCAGGCTTTCAGGAAATTCCCATTAAATCCCTTTGCTTTCTTAGCTGATATTCCCTACTGCAAATATCGCATATATCTGGTGAGCCACTGAATTCTCTCAGGATTTGTTCCCAAGCTGACAGAAACCAAAGCTGACAGGCTCCTGTCTCTGAAGAGGACATCCTGCGGGTATCACCCTTCTGATTGTTTCTCTAAAGTAATACTGAGAGAAGAGTTGTATTCTTTCTCCTTTCCTTTTTTTTTAAAAAAAGACCATCTATTTTCATTATCACTTTCATCATAGACACTCTCAATCCCTAAAAGCTAAATCCTGTTTGTTCTTTTTAAAATGATGTAAATTAGAGGCCCAAAGAAGCTAAACTATTTGCCCAGACACACAACTTACACGTGGCTGAGTCAGAATTTAAAATGAAGATCCCTCTCCCACCAGCTCCCACGCTTTTTCCTTTACCAGATTTACAAAGAAATACTTCCACGTAAGATAAAAGCTTCAACATGAAACATGACTTTCAAAGCCAACCTTCCAAACTAATTTCTGTTTAGTTATTGCAAACATAAGACAATGGATGAAAAGCAGAAGCCGGCACTCCAGCAGTACAGAACCCTGACTTTTCTGTGATCTCATTATTGTCCCCTTATTGTCAGTAGAGAACCTTCCATTTTGTGACCATCTTATTCCTTAACATGGAATGTTCTGAACAGAATGTGTCTTTCAGGTATTGGGCTTGTTACTGTTGGGCTGGCAGGAAGGGGGCTACCAAAGATGGCGAAAGTTCCCGCCACAAGACCTGAGCTCGGACAGGAGAACAAAGGCCCAAGCAGGAATCTGAGACCCCCGCCCCGGGCTCCTGTGGACCAATGGGATCCTGATGAGCAGGCGGGATATCCAAATAAGGGAAACTTCCAAAAGACCCCTGAGCTTCCTCCGAGACCCCTTAAAAGCCCCCTCCTCCCTGCCTTGGGTGCGACTTCCGCCACTCTGCTTTCCAGAGTGGCGGAACCTCGCCCGAGGGTGCCCACCTCCTCCCGGCGCAACTTTCCTGGCTCCCCTTCTCCTGAGCCCTGAAACTTCGCCGGAGAGCGTTTTTAATAAATCTTGCCTTGCACCCACTCTGCCTGGTGTTGTGTTTATCTCGCCAGAAAAAACTTTACAGTTACTAAGAATCAACTGCCTAAAAACCAAGTCGAAACGCAAAACCCTAAAACAGTGTTTTCTGGGATGGTTTATTTTGCAAAATATATCCAGAAAACACTGTTTTGCTTGGGATCTAAGAAAACAAAACGAGCCCTGTGATGACAACCGCACACATATCTTTTACTTTTATAGTTTATTTAACCCTTGTCGTAAGTGAAAATGTTTAGTGCCTCTTTCTAACCATTTGGCAAAGATGGAAGCATTTGGGGCGGCCAAGTACGATGCACACAGGAACACTAACTTCTCACCCACTTGCTTCTGCAAAGTGAACTGCCTCCGTGTTTATGTCTTGTCATTGCAGAGCATTTGATTAATATTTTCCCTCTTTACACAGATGACCAGCACTTGATTATATGGAAGGTATTACTCAGGGAAGAACTTAAATATATCCTATGTAAATGAAGACATGCCAGGGAAGTACAGCTATTTATAGGCAGCAATTATCTGAGGCCAACACACTTGCAATTCAAGCCAAACTCTAATTTAAATTTCTTTATTTTTGCATAAGCAAATTGCAAGCGATAGTCCCACAGCAGCCATAATTTGGCTTTTTTTCATAGATGCTGTATTTTATACCACCTTGCACTTAACTTTATTACTTTGATATGCATGCCTGAATGTAGAAAAATGGGCTGAGGGAAGTAACATGTTGAAATGCTTGACTTCTGTGTAAGGGAATTCTCAGAGATAATGCCATATTAATGATCAAAGCACATTATTTCTGGGTTGCTTAAAGAGGAGTGCATTCCTGATTGCTATAAAAAATATATAATAAATCGGTTGCAATGCAAGTAATAAGATTTAACCGTATATTGTTAGTATTGCATGTCTTTATGACGTTGCACACCAAATATGTTATTACGGACATTGAGTGGGATTCTTTAGCTAAGATCTTATTACTGACATGTGTATAGTTATACAAAGTCTTAGATATTTTATAGGAATTTTTTACATCCCTTAAATTCAATTACAAAAACTGCTAAATGCGTAAACAGTTTGGCAAATCATGGATTCCTCATGGCTTGCGTGTCTTGGTTCCAGGGAAGATGGCAATAAACAGGATCTCTTTACAAAGAACGAACTCAGTTTCTCCATCCACAAAATGGGAGAAGGATGGGCTAATGTGAGAATTAAGTTAATATATGGCAATTGTTGCCATATATTGTTGCCATATATAATGTATCTCTACTGTGTACATCCGTTACTTGGATTAATTTAACACTAGTGTTAGTGTTAACATACCTTTCTTACTATTATTAAAAAGACTGTTGTTTTCATTAGCCTAAATTGAAGAATGATAATGTCCAACAATCTACTTACTTCCAAGGTTAATTAATGATTCGTATCTAGGAATAAAAATACAATTCATAGTAGATAGTGTTGGTTGAAAATATTAGATGTAGTATCAGTCAGAACTAGACTTGAAACTAGTTATTGTCAAATATTCGCTTTATGAAACTTTGCAAAGTTGTAAAAAGCCTTGTTTGAAATGATCAATCTGTGTATCAGTTAGCTTTCCTGAAAAATAGAGACTGAAGCTATTATCAATCCTGGAAAATTTCTGAGAGGACTAAATGAGATAATATTTGCAAATTTTGACACAGAGCAATAACTCTTATGTTCACAGTCATAGACAGATCTGTACAGGAAAGGGATGTAGCTATATAAATACAGATGATCACTCACAGATACTAACTTACTCTTCTATTTTATTATGTTACTATATGTCATTTCTAAATGTTAAAATCTGCTTCTGGTTGAATTTTAAAGAGAAACAACTGTAACTATGTATTTTCATTCAAAATAAAAACATAAATATTACCAAATTTGTGACTTGGCATAAATATATATTATAAAAAGTAAAACAGTAGTAACTTTGATAAGCTATAGTTTTAGAATTATATTTTCTCATAGACGTGTGTGTGTGTGTGTGTGTGTGTGTATACATTAGCTCCACTGCGTTTCTCTAGTTTGACAGGAGAAAAAAAGCTTATCCAGGCTTACAAATAGCTTTCTCCTCTGCCAGCGTCCCATAGATTTTCACTACTCTGTAACATAACAGGTATCTAAGCACATTTCACTTAACAAATGAAGTATGGGATAATCGCTACATTTTTTTTTAAATAAAATCTTTTTAATTTTTTATTTTTTATAAACATATATTTTTATCCCCAGGGGTACAGGTCTGTGAATCACCAGGTTTACACACTTCACAGCACTCACCAAAGCACATACCCTCCCCAATGTCCATAATAATCGCTACATTTTAAATGAAAGCATATATCTGTGACCAGATTGTGTAATGCAAAGAATAATAAACCCAGGATAGCTGAATACAATGTATTTATTAACCTTATCTGATTTCACAACACTTACGAAAATTTCCAAATTTATGAGACGTCCTGTAGTTTTAGTCCATGGTCATCAGAAGGCAAAACAACACCAACATGGCATTCAGAATCTCCTCTTCTAATCATTCCGTTATGCTTACACGGATATTTAAGAAAATTAAGGGAGCATTTTCTCTTTGATTTTTACTGTTACAATGTCTCCCACGTTCTTTGGAGTAGAACAAAAACAAAACAAAAATTCTGTACTTATGCATCTGTTTACTTTTTGTTTGTCATATAGTGTAACTAGTCTAACTTGCCACATATTTTTTCTTTTCAATGAAATGAGATTTAGGAATTCTAAAGAATAAATATTAGTTAGTATTTTATAAGAATCTCAAATAGTCTTACAGGTGATTAACATGCTATTGAAAAATTAGAAAGAATGCATAGTCTGTCTCAATTTCTAATGGCACCTATCAACTGTGTCTCCAGTGTGCCATAAGCACAGCCTTTAAAAATTTCTCTAAACAAAAATAATATTCAGTATTTCTGGACCTGTATTTATTTATTTTTGGTTATTCAGATTATCCATGCTTACTGCAAGAACATTTAAATTTCACATAATTTTATAGTGAAAATTGCTGTGCTCCTTTTTAACCAAACAACCCAAGACTGAAAACCTTTTAACCCCAAACCCAAGAGCAGGTACCCTCTAGAACTTTTATTGTATATGCAAGAAAATGAAAAATAAAGATGCACATTCCACCTTACAAAACAAGGCCATGATCACATTTCTATGCACTCTTATGTACTTCGTTCACCAATACAAATCAGAAACTATTCAACAGAGACATACCACAATCTTCTCAAGGGATACAGTAGTAGTCTATCATCTGGATGCACCAAATGTAGATAGCCAGTCTTTATTCTGAGAGACAGTTAGGATGCTTCTACTGTTTCACTGTCAGGTACAACCCAGCCCAGTTATTCCAAGCGTGTGCGTCCTGTGTATGTCTCCTAGCTAAGCTCCTACAGAAAAATGAGCCTAGCTTTACACCAGTGCTTTATTAGGAGGAAAACCCCCAGCTCATCAAGTGTGAGGGAAGAGAGAAATAGAGGCAGAACACAGGAAGCCTGGACGAGGAGCTGTGTGAAAATGCCAGCCATTGCTTCAAGCCAGCATTAACTAGGTGAGACCTCCAGGCAGGCTACACAGAACAGGCATCGGTGCGTCCCATGTGGGGAAGGAGAAAAGAACTGGACGGTTGGGTCCTCTCTGTCTCAAATGTATCAAAGTTTGTCCCATGTCAGCTGGCTGCATCACCTGCTCCCTTTGGGCAGCAGAAGAGAGAGCCAGGTATCAAGCACTGCATGAAGGGAGTTTCATCTAAGTCCAAAGACGCGAGAAGAACCAGAGGCTCCATGGGATGGGGGTTGGATGTCAGAAGCTGCACCTCCCTGGGGAGCTTGGGAAGCCAAAGGTGCTGGGAGGTAGGAGAAGGTAGCAGCAAGCGCTGGCAGACAGGGGAGGTGAAGGGAATATGAGAAGACAAGTTAATAGCGTGGAACACAAAATGTGTTTTTCTCTAGGATTGAGTCCTAGGTAGGGAAGGAACTGCAGAGTCCAGAGATATGCACAGGGTTATTACAACAACTTTGTAATTTCACATTCTTGTTCCAGAAAATTTTAAATTTTCATTCCAATATACATGTTTTCCCTTGTAGGTTCAGATCTTAGATGCTTCCAGCAGTGCATACGGGTATGAATGGCATCTCTGAAGCTCAACAGACGTTATCCACCATGGTGACTTATCCAACGCCACGGATCTGCATGGCGGTATTTCCAGCCCGGTCATGAATAAAAGAATGTGTGTGAACAGAACTGAGTTGAACCAATTTCTGTGGATCTGTTAAGTGAAAGGTCTATTGACCATTCAACACATCATGTGTGATTTTTATCCAACACATCATGTGTGATTTTTATAGTATTATTAACATTATTATTTTATAAGACAAAGATCAGGTGACTCTCATGGGTAAGATACAAGACATAGCATCAATCCAGATAGCAAACAACATTTCTTTAAAAATTAAATACTAAAATTAAATATGAATGAATATATCAATAATCCCAAACAGAGCTTTAATGCACAATTTGAAGAGTTTGTATTATTTTATAGTAGCTTATGTTTTCCTCTCTTGAGACTCTACTCTTAAATTGTATAGTTCTAGGAAACATTTTCATAATCAGGCAGGAAAGAGAGCTTTTGTGTTTGTAAACGGGCTCCATTTGGTCATCCAACAAGAGGAAAACCATGAAACTTTCCCTGTGATTAAACCACGCATGCTAATTATATTTTTACCTTTATAAGACAAGTTGAAACTTAACCACTTATTGTATATTTATAATGTTATTATTGACAAATTTTTAGTATGGTATCTGAATAAAATCTCTATGATTTGCTGTAAAACAATGAGAAATGGGGGAAAAGGATAGCCAATAGTTAATAATTTACTTTGGTGGTGGGTTTTCTGTATGGATTCACTCAAATCAAAAGTTGTTTTAAAATGTCACAAAAGGGATGCTTGGGTGGCTCATTTGGTGAAATGTCTGTCTTTGGCTCAGGTCATGATCCCAAAGTCCTGGAACTGAGTACTGCACTGGACTCCTTGCTGGGCTGGGAGCCTGCATCTCCCTCTGCCCAACTCTCCCCCTGCTTGTGCTCTCTCACTTTCTCTCTCTCGGACAAATAATTAAATACAATCTTTTTTTAAAAGTCCCCGAAATCCATTCCTTTATTCATATTTTAGATCCATTCCACAAAGTTATGTGTATGCCTGTATGGGGTGTGTATAGATTCACACAAAACGCAATAAATGAAGAGGAGTTATATGAGGACACTCAGCAGGACATCAGCGAAAACTGTGGAACTGGACCCAGAGAATGTTTACTTCTTGAGAAAAATTTTGAGAGAAATTTTACTTCTTGAGGATGACCTTAGTGAGGCTGGAAATGATGAAATTTTTATGTATGTCTCAGCAGCAACTGGGAACATAGAATGTCTCACAGTTCCTGACAAGAAACAATTCCATTCCCTTCAAGGATAGAACTCTTATTAAGCAACCGATAAACACATGCATTCATCCATCCATCTTTCCATCCGTCCATTCAGCAAACACTTATTGATGATACAGTAATGAACAATTCAAGTCAAATACATCTTTGAGTCCCTAACGTCAAGGACCTCACAATTTAGAGAAACATAGTTCACCTATTTTGTAGAAAGTTGTGCTGTGTTGGGAGCTTGGACCGCCATGGAAGGGTGTTTCCTAATAAATGGGCTATTTTATTCCAAATGAGGGTGTTTAAATGAAGAAGACTTTTAATTGCTACAGCTCTTAGGAATGGCAAGGAGGGAGGGAGGGAAGAAAGTTGGGGTAAGAAACAATGAACAATGTAAAGGTACAGATACACAATTTCATGTGGAATAGATAAACACTTATGTGTGTTGTGATTTTATTATCTATCATCTTTCTATTTCTTTCTATTTCTTTCTTTCTCTCTCTCTCTCTCTTTGCGATTCACACAATCCCTCTATCTTCTCTTATCTACCTATCATCTTTCTATCCTATCTGTCTATCCCTACCTTTCTACTTAGCTATTCATCTATCCATTCATCCATCCATAATCTATCCATCTATCATCTATCTAGCTTCCTTTCTTTGTCTTAAAACTGTTAAGGGCAAGCACTGCGAAAAACATGGTTATCTAGTACTCCACAAATTCAGTTACTAACTGCAACGTATATAGATTTGCAAGCAGTCTTATACCTACATTATAAGGCATGAAACATGAGCATATGTGAATTATAGCATTAAAAGACTCACATTTATTTGATCACGATTTTGGTCAAATAATGTAATGTACTATCTTCAATTTTTTTCTACAATCTTTTTATTTTGATTTTTTATCAACTGGCATATTATAAGTCTAAGCATTTTTTAAATACAAAATTTACAGAAAGGGATGGTGGGAAATATTTGCCGCCAAATGGTTCATTCACCATGTAGACTCGCAAAAAGCTAGCTGTGACTTCACTTATTTTTGAATTATATCTGAATTCTTAATGCCACAACATACATAATTATGAGCCAAATAAGCATATGCAAAGTTAGATCCTCTGTAATTTGTAATTTTTCAGTAGCTTTCAGTGGGTATATCTTTTCACAAGGTTTAATTTGTTCTACTTCATCTCTTTTCTGTCTCCTTCATTTTTCTTCTTCTCCAGTCTCTTCCCTGCCTCCCTTCCTTAAGAGGATCTGTGCTCAGATTAAGAATTCTCAGCAAGCACAGTTCCCCTGCTTATTTCCATTGTATGAGGTAAAGTGTTCTGCCTGGAGATCCTAAAATTTTTTCATTTCTTTCTCTACACAGAAGTGCTTTAACAACTCAAATTAGCATAAGCATAAGAATTGTAAAAGAACAAATAATACAACCAAGTCATCTGACAATAAGCAAGCTCATCCAGTCTCACTTTGAAAATAAGATTTGGTCTTGGAACATGTGACAGTCATTTTATATTTTGGAATTGAAAAGTGACCTGCTTTCCTCTACCAGAGCCATTATTTCACCAAAGTGAATTTATTAAACATAGGTTTTATTTTAAATGTGAATTAAAGTGCAAGGCAATTTATATCTGTTTTGATGGAAAAAATCTTATTTGAACAACTCCATGAGATGAAGCTTTGGCATTTGTCTAGTGCCATCTACTGGGCATGTCAAGCAGCAGCATGAATCTCATTCCCATAACTGGAAGTGGATGATAGTGCCCTACACTGAAGCTTCTTCAGTAGTTAGCAACAAGGTAAGCTTGGAAAAAGGAGAAAAATTAGGCAAAATAAAAATGGGAAAAGTTAAGAGGTGATAAATAAAAGATAAGATGAGAATTGAATATAAACACACATGCACAGAAGTACACTCAAATAAACAACTATAAACTTAGAGATTAGGGACCTCAAAGAAATAGTATTTTCTTGTATGTAAGCATACACACACTCTCTCTTTCTCTCTCTCTCTCTCTCTCTCTCTCACACACACACACACAAACACACAGAGTCTACATGATGAAAACCAATCAATCATCTGGTTATTCAAAGTACATTGTTTAAAATACAAAGATAAATGTACTTTATTAACAGGGCACCCTATTCTCATATCACTTTTTCTGAGTGAGAGTTTTTTATTCTAACATAAAGTAAGGAGTCAGAATTTCAGTAAAAGGAAAAATAAAACTATCCACTCAAATACATTAGAAAAGTAGCACATAGTATAATGACTGTAACAAAAAGTACAGTAAGTTCAGCTCGGTTTGAATAATGGCAAAATTAGGGAATACAAATGGCTGCAGGATCTATTCCCCTGCTGGGTAATAACATGAATTTAACTAAATATGTAGGCCACTTTTAGAACGCAGCCTCCAAGTCATCTATTACTATGATATAATTCTACCCTCCATGACAAGATAATTCATGTGCCGCAATCACTGCTTCTCTAAAAGGGAGTTGCATTCATGGGTAGCACAATTCACTTGGAATCTATAAAAAATGATGGTGCAAGAACACATACCTCTCTGAAATACAGAACAAATTGTCAAACAAATACAAGTAGCTTGTTTTTTGTCAAGATCTTTAGTTCATACAGAATAAAAGACTTTTTAATAATTTTTCTGCTTGCTTCTTTCACCTAGGTTTCTTGGAACTAGACTATGTGTAAACATCAAAACAAATCAACATATTTCAATGCTCTCTCAATTCTAACTGTACAGGAACACCTATTCATGTACAACCCAGTTTAACTTACCAGACTAGTTGATAACTGGTTGTTCAGTAAAGCACAACGAAAACTCTTGTATTTCAAGTGTGTCTGTATTTGTAAAGTCTCTTCCTCTGCTAATTTCCAAGAAAATAACTGAGCCTTCTATCTCC
This sequence comes from Mustela putorius furo, assembly GCF_011764305.1. Lineage (NCBI taxonomy): Eukaryota > Metazoa > Chordata > Mammalia > Carnivora > Mustelidae > Mustela > Mustela putorius. The sequence goes on along the minus strand of NW_025421511.1, from coordinate 2,817,096 downwards.
TGTCTGCTGACAACACTAGTATACATTGGAGTCATTCCTCACTTTTATGGGAGGCTTCTTTTTCTTTCTCATATCTAAATTAGTTCAAGTAATAGAATTAAAAATAAGAAGGAAATAACAGTATTGTAGGAAAATGTGAACAAAAAGGCAAAGAACAAATTTTGAGAGGGTTAGGTTTCTCCTCATTCACATGTAAAATAAAATGTTTACATATTATATAAAATCACGGCAAATAAAAAAAAAGTAAAACAGGGAAAAAAGATCAGAGTTTCACAGAAAATAAAATAAAAGCTATCCACTTCATTTGGAGATTAATTTTAACAATTGTTTCAGATGTACTGTAATTTGACTTCCTTCACAGAAGATTAAGTCTTTCTCCCTATCATCTTCTTGCGTATAACATACCACAGCTCTCCAAGGTTTGGCTGCCAACAATAGCTCTTAAATAAGAGTGAAATGTAGCTGAATAGACTCTGAACTAAATCAACACAGATGAACACAAAAAGATCCCAATTTGTAGCCAGAATGTTGACTAATATAAGGGCCATTGCATTTAAAATTCTGTATTAATGAAATCTCAAATAAATCAAATACTTTTATATTTTTGTTCATCACAGGAAACTATATAAAAAAGGAGTACATGGAAACATCTAGAACTACTCGAATATTCATCTTGAGAGGGACATTCACTGGTTATGTGTTTACACTTTAAAAGAGTGCAGTTGACCTCTGTGAAGCACAGAGCCAGAGATTTGGTGGCTCAGATTTTTTTTGACTAACAGATCCATCTTCTTTAAGTGAAAATGTGTAAACACCTGAACTGTTCTCACTGACACAGCTTCATGAAGGAGGGAGATTCATTGTATTTAATTGGCAAAGGAGTCAATTTCATAAAGAGACACTAAAGTCCAGACACATACCCATGTATACTGCCATACTTCTGTTCAAAATTACTACCCGGCAAGATGGTGGAGGAGTAGGAAACTGCAGTAGCATTAGGTCCCAGGAGATCAGCTAGATGGGTAGCAAACCATTCTGAACACCTACAAACTCAACAGGAGATTGAAGAGAAGAATACCAGCCATATAGGAACAGAAAATCGACCACTTTCTGGAAGGTAGGAGGTGCAGAGAAGTGAATCCGAAGCAACAGGAAGATACACTGTGGTGGTGGGGCCAGATCCCAGCAAACAGTGGAGCAGCGGAGCATCAAATCAGAACTTCTAGAAGTCTGCTCTATGGAGGTACATCACTCCCAAGGCTAAGCAGGGAGCGAAGACCTCACAGGGACAGTGTGGTCTTGGGTCCTATGGGGTCACAGAAAGACCAAGGGCATCTGAGAGTGGCAGAATGGCAGGTATTGGAGCAGGGAAGCTGGCATCAGAGACGGAGCCGAGGAGTATCTCTCAACTCAGGTTTACCTTAAACCGTGGTCTGTGACACAGTCGGGCCACTGCTCTTTGAGCATGGACACCAAGGGGCAGATCTGAGAGACCCCCTCCATCCTCCTCTTGGAAGAGCAGCACAGGAACAGGGCCAGAATCTGCTGGGTTTGGAGACTCCAAATAGGGCTGTACACCAGAGACAGAAATGCTTGGTAACAGGCCGGTGAACTCTGAGTGTGTCTGGAGACCAGGGAGACAGGAGGAACTGACTGCTCATCTCTGAGGGCGCACTGAGGAGTGGGGCCCTGGCTCTCAGTAACTCTGGGCCAGAGAATGGGAGGCAGTCATCTTCATTCTCGTCCTCCAAAGCTCTACAGAAAGCGTTCAGTGAAAAAAGCTCCAAAGAGCAAGCCAGAGCAGATTAATTAACTGCTGGCAAGTGGTGCAATTCTGTCTCCAGCAAAAATATTTGAGACTCAGCAATGGACCCCTCCCCCAGAAGATCAGTAAGACCATCCAACCAAGACTAAGTTCACCAATCAATGAGAACTGCTGAACTCAGGAGCAAGGGGAATAGAACACATATAATTCATAGCTTTCTTCCCATGAGCTGTTCGTCTTGCAAAGTTAATTTTTTTAACTTTATTTTTTCATATTCTATTTTTTTAACTTTTCCTCTTTTAACTTTTTAAAAACTATTTTATATAATAACTTTTAAAAAAATCTATTTAAATTTTCATTGTTATAGTCATATTTTATCCCTTCATTGTATTTAAACTTATTTTTTGTATACATATAGGGGTTTTTTTTCTTTAAAATTTTGGGATATAATTTCTTCTAAAAGATCAAAATATACCTCAATCTAGCTCCAGCCTGATCACATTCCCATCTCTTTTTTTCCTCTTTTCCAAACAACTTATCAATTCCTTTATAGAATTTTTTACATTTTCATCTTTACAGTCATATTCCATCTCTTCACAGTGCTTACCCTTTTTTTGTATCTATATAATTTTTTCTTTCTTTAAGATTTTGGGAGGTACTTTCTTTTAAGTACCAAAATACATCCAAAATTAAGTGGGTGGCTCTATTCTATTTACCAGTCTAATAAATATATTTCTTAATTTTAACTTCTTCTTTTAAATTTTATTTATTTATTTATTCATTCATTCATTTATTTTCTTCTTCCCCAGTTTTGGATCTCTTCTGATTTAATAAGCATATATTTCTCTGGGGTCTTTGCCACCCTTTTAGTATTTTATTGTCTTGTTCATATATACTTATATACATAAAATGAAAAGGCAGAAACTCACCACAAAAAAAAGAACAAAAGGCAGTACTGATGGCAATGGAACTAATCAATACAGACAGAACTAGAGTTCAGAACAGTGATTATCAAGGTGTTAGCTAGGCTCGAAAAAGGTATGGAAGATATTAGAGAATCCCTTTCTGGAGAAATAAAATCCCTTTCTGGAAATAAAAGAGCTAACATCTAATGACACTGAAATTAAAATAAGAAAGACTATTAATGAAGTTCAATAAAAAATTGAAGCTCTTACTGCTAGGATAAATGAGGCAGAAGAAAGAATTAGTGATATAGAAGACCAAACGGTGGAGAATTTAGAAGCTGAGCAAAAGAGAGGCAAACAACAACTGGACCATGAGGGGAGAATTCGAGAGATAAGTGATACTATAAGATGAAGCAATATTAGGATAATTGGGATCCCAGAGGAAAGAGAGACAGGGGCAGAAGGTATAATGGAGAAAATTATAACAGAGAATTTAACTAATATGGCAAAGGAAACAAACATCAAAGTCCAGGAGGGAAAGAGAACACCCCAAAATCAATAAAGATAGGTCCACACCCCATCATCTAATAGTAAAACTTAAAAGTCTTAGTGACAAAGAGAAAATCCTGAAAGCAGCCTGGGACAAGAGTTTGTAACATTCAATGGTAAAATATTAGACTGACAGCAGACTTATCCACAGTGACCTGGCAAGCCAGAAAGGACTGGCATGATACATTCAGAGCACTAAGTGAGAAAAATGTGCAGCCAAGAATACTATATCCAGCTAGGCTGTCACTGAAAATAGGAGATAAAAATCTTCCAAGACAAACAAATATTAAAAGAATTTGCAAGGGGTGTATGGGAGGCTCAGTGGGTTAAAGCCTCTGCTTCAACTCAGGTCAAGAACTCAGGGTCCTGGGATCAAGTCCCACATCAGGGTCTCAGCTCAGCGGGGAGCCTGGCTACCTTCCTCTCTCTATGCTTGCTTCTCTGCCTACTTGTGATCTCCGTCTGTCAAATAAATAAATAAAATCTTTAAAAAACATATAAATAAATAAATAAAAGAATTTGCAAACACCAAACCGGCCCTACAAGCTATATTGAAAGGTGTCCTCTAAGCAAAGAGAGCCTAAAAGTAGTAGACCAGAAAGGAACAGAGACAATATACAGTAACAGTATTACAATGTAATACTCACAGGCATTACAATAAGTTCATATCTTTCAATAGTTACCATGAATGTAAATGGGCTAAATTCTGACAGGGTGTCAGAATGGAAAAACAAACAAACAAGATGCATCGATATGCTGCCTACAAGAAACTCATTTTAGACACAAAGACACCTCCATAGTTAACGTGAGGGAATGGAAAACAATTTACCATGCTAATGGACATGATAAGAAAGCTGGGGTGGCAATCCTTATATCAGATAAAGATTTTTAACCCAAAGACTATGATAAGAGATGAGAAAGTACACTATAGCATTCTTAAAGGGACTGTCCAACAAAAAGATCTTACAATTTTAAATATCTATGCCCCTAACATGGGAGCAGCCAATTATAAAAACAATTAATAACAAAATTAAAAAAAAAAAAAAACCACATCGACAATAATGCAATAATAGTAGGGGACTTTAACATTCCCCTCACTGAAATAGATCATCCAAACAAAAGATCAACAAGGAAATAAAGGCTTTAAATACACACTGGACCAGATGAGCATCACAGATATATTCAGAACATTCCATCCCAAAGCAACAGAATACGCGTTCTTCTCTAGTGCACATGGAACATTCTCCAGAACAGATCACATCCTCAGTCACAAATCAGGACTCAACCAATACCAAAAGTTTGGGATCATTCCCTGCATATTTTCAGACAACAATGCTCTGAAGCTAGAACTCAGTCACAAGAGGAAAGTTGGAAAGAACTCAAATACACGGAGGCTAAAGAGCATCCTACTAAAGAATGAATGGGTCAACCAAGAAATTAAAGAAGAATTTAAAAAATTCATGGAAACAAATGGAAAGGAAAACACAAGTGTTCAAAATCTTTGGGCCACAGCAAAGGCAGTTCTGAGAGGAAAGTGTATAGTGATACAACACTTTCTCAAGAAACAAAAAAGGTCTTAAGTTCACAACCTAACCCTACACCTAAAGGAGCTGGAGAAAGAACAGCAAAGAAAGCCTAAACCCAGCAGGATATAGAAATCATAAAGATCAGAGCTGGAATCAATGAAATAGAAACTAAAAGAACAGTCGAACAGATCAATGAAACTAGGATCTGGTACTTTGAAAGAATTAGTAAGAATGATAAACCCCTGTCCAGACTTATCAAAAAGAAAAGGGAAAGGACCCAAATTAATAAAATTATGAGTGAAAGAGGAGAGATCACAACCAACACCAAAGAAATACAAATAGTTATAAAAAAACATATTAGGAGCAAATATACACCAGCAAATTTGACAATCTGGAACAAATGGATGAATTCCTAGAGGCAGATAAGCTACCAAAATTCAATCAGGAAGAAACAGAAAAACTGAACAGACCCACAAGGAGTTTGAAGCAGTCATCAAAAGTCTCCCAACAAACAAGAGCTCAGGGCCAGATGGCTTCCCAGGGGAATTTTACCAAACATTTTAAGAAAAATATCTATTCTCCTGAAACTGTTCCAAACAATAGAAATGGAAGGAAAACTTCCAAACTCTTTATATGAGGCCAGCATGACCTTGATCCCAAAACCAGACAAAGACCCCATCAAAAATTACAGATGAATATCCTTAATGAACACAAATGCAAAAATTCTCACCAAAATATTAGCCAATAGGATCCAACAGTACACTAAAAGGATTATTCACCACAACTAAGTGGGATTTATTCCTGGACTGCAAGGATGGCTCAATATCTGCAAATCAATCAATATTATATAATACATTAATAAAAGAAAGAACAAAAACCATATGAAACGCTCACTAGATGATGAAAAAGCAATAACAAAGTACAGCATCCTTTCTTGATCAGAACTCTTCAAAGTGTAGGGATAGAGGGTACATACTTCAATATCATCAAAGCCATCTATGAAAAACCCACAGCAAATATCATTCTCAATGGGCAAAAACTCAGAGCTTTTCCCCTAAGGTTAGGAATATGGTAGGGATGTCCACTATCACCACTGCTATTCAACATAGGACTAGAAGTCCTGGCCTCACCAATAAGACAACAAAAATAAATAAAAGGCATCTGAATTAGCAAAGAAGAAGGCAATCTCTCACTCTTTGTAGATGATATGATACTTTATGTGGAAAGCCCAAAAGACTCCACTCCAAAACTGCTAGAACTCATACTGGAATTCAGTGAAGTGTCAGGATATAAAATCAATGCTTAGAAATCAGTTGCATTTCTATACACCAACAGCAAGACAGAAGAAAGAGAAATTAAGGAGTCAATCCCATTTATAATGGCACCCCAAACCATAAGATAACTAGGAATAAACCTAACCAAAGAGGCAAAGAATCTGTACTCAGAAAACTATAAAGTACTCATGAAAGAAATTGAGGAAGCCACAAAGAAATGGAAAAACTTTCCATGTTCCTGGACTGGAAGATCAAATATTGTGAAAATGTCTACACTACCTAAAGCAATCTTCATATTTAACACTATCCCTATCAAAATACCATCGATTTTTTCAAAGAAATGGGCCAAATAATCCTAAAATTTATATGGAACCAGAAAAGACCCCAAATAACCAGAAGAACATTGAAAAAGAAAGCCAAAATTGGTGGCATCATAATTCCAGATGTCAAGCTCTATTACAAAGCTATAATCATCAAGACAGTATGGTACTGGCACAAAACGGACATACAGATTAATGGAACAGAATAGAGAGCCCAGAAATAGACCCTCAACTCTATGGCCAACTAATCTTTGACAAAGCAGGAAAAAATGTCCAATGGAAAAAAGACATTCTCTTCAACAAATGATGTAGGGAAAATTCGAAAGCCACATGCAGAAAAATGAAACTGGACCATTTCCTTACACCTCACATGAAAATAGACTCAAAATGGATGAAAGACCTCATTGTGAGACACGAATCCATCAACATCCTTGAGGAGAACACAGGCAGCAACCTCTTTGACCTCAGCCACAGCAACTTCTTCTTAGAAACACTGCCAAAGGCAAGGGAAACAAGGGCAAAAACGAACTATTGGGACTTCATCAAGATCAAAAGCTTTTGCACAGCAGAGGAAACAGTCAACAAAACCAAAAGACAACTGACAGAATGGAAGAAGATAATCACAAATGACATATCAGAGAAAGGGCTAGTATCCAAAATCTATAAAGAGCTTAGCAAACTCAACACCCAAAGAACAAATAATCCAATCAAAAAATGGGCAGAAGACATGAACAGACATTTCTGCAAAGAAGAAATCCAGATGGCCAACAGACACATGAAAAAGTGTTCCACATCACTCGGAATCAGGGAAATACAAATCAAAACCACAATGAGATATCACCTCACACCAGTCAGAATGGCTAAAATTAACAAGTCAGGAAACGAGAGATGTTGGTGAGGATGCAGAGAAAGGGGAACCCTCCTACACTGTAGGTGGGAATACAAGCTGGTGCAGCCACTCTGTAAAACAGCTTGGAGGTTCCTCAAAAAGTTGAAAATAGAGTTATCCTGTGACCCAGCAATCGCACTACTGGGTATTTACCCTAAAGATACAAATGTAGTGATCCGAAGGGGCACGTGTACCCGAATGTCTATAGCAGTAATGTCTACAATAGCCAAACTCTGGAAAGAACATAGATGTTCATCAATAGATGAACGGCTAAAGAAGATGTAGTATGTGCATACACACACACACACACACAGGAATACTATGCAGCCATCAAAAGAAATGAAATCTTGCCATTTGCAATGACATACATGGAACCAGAGGATATTATGCTGAGCAAAATAAGTCAATCAGAGAAGGACAATTATCACATGATCTCTCCAATATGAGGAATTTGAGAGCCAGGACGGGGGTTGTGGGAGGTAGGGAAGGAAAAAATGAAACAAGATGGGATTGGGAGGGAGACAAATCATAAGGGACTCTTAATCTCACAAAACAAAGTGAATATTGCTGGGATGTGGGGGTGTAGGAATAGGGTGGTTGTGTTATGGACATTGGGGAGGGTATGGGCTATGGTGAGTGCTATGAAATGTGTAAGCTTGATGATTCACAGACCTGTACCCCTGAGGCAAATAATACATCATATGTTAATAAAAATAACTTAAATTAAAAAAAAAAAATACTACCTGATACTCTCCTATCACAGCACAAAGAATTTAATCTCTATGAGTTAAAAACTCCTACAATATGCCAGGATTGTCTAAAAATATTGCCAGCCATTCTTACATGTTGTATATGGTTTCCTCCAAAGTGAATTCTAGTAAATTATTTGAGAGTGAGTAGTTCATGTTAAAATTGATGCTAAGAAATGGGAGGAAGGAAGGGCAGGATGACACAGGGACAGAAAGAGAGGAAGAAGCACCTTTAGCATGCATTATAAAGCATGAACCCCTGGGCAACCAGAGCTCAGTCTTAGTGGCCAGCTGGGGGAAAGTATAGGACTTCCGACTCAGTACATCCACCTGAGAGGAGTGTGAAACCACAGAGTGAAATGCATCTAACACTTTCTAAAAAAGAATCAGAAATACATAAAAAGTGACTTTACAGGAAGAGTGGTAGAGAAAAAACAATATCGAATTACTGTTTCTTGAAACTATGGTTTTACTGACATTTTGTATACATTTTGTTCTATAATTTCCAAAAAAATAATTAAATGATGGTGAGACACATGATCCAACATACAAAAAAGACAGAGTACCATTTTCATCACAAGTTAGGGAATCTACTAGTGACTATTGGTGTAAATACTTTTATTTCTGCAAGGTCTTCAACTCTGTGTTTTACATGATTCATATATTTCAGATAACACACAGCAGTGTCTCTCACATAGGAAATGCCCACAGAGAATGTAGCTTGCATTTATACCACCTGCATGAATCTGACAATTGTGACAGAGGAGAAATTTGTTGAAATTCTCAGAGACCCGAAAGATGAGAAATCATAACCCAGACATACAGAGTGTGACGATGTTTCAAGCAGACAGATTAACAATTGTAGGGAGGGCTCATTAAGGCTTAAAGAGAAACAGAGTGGTGATGGTGTGTAGAACACCAAAGAGCAAGCAGTGGGATCTCAGAATCTGAGAAAAGATTTCAAGTGTTGAGGTGGTATAGCCTGATATTACAGACACCAAACAAGGTTTACAAACAAGAACATAATATAAAAATTATATTCTGCATCAAAGATATATGGTATCAGAATAGAAAATGTACCAATGGAAGAAGAAAATGCAAGCAGGAAGAAATCAGTTAGCAGATTGCTGTAATAGTCCAGGAAAAGAGGTGAGGATCTCAGCTACTAGAGTTAATGGGGGAAACAGAACAGAGGAGATATTTTCAAGCAATGTCCAGGAGATACAGTTGGTAAGACTTAGAAGGCAGTTTGAGTTGGAGAATGGGGAGGAGAAAATGGACTGAAAGATCTAGCTTGGGTCACAGCTAAAACTTCATTCTATGAAATGGTATCATGAAAAAATTGGGAGCAAATTTGGAACATACACCAAAAATTATAGGAGCTTCTGTGAAATTGGAAAATTGAGTGTATAAGGCATGGTGAATAGAAGAGGAGGAGATACACAACTGGAATGTTCTTACAAGGAAATGAATGTCATTTCCAGGGAGATCCTATAACACAAGGAGAAAAAAAGGAAAGACTGAAGCTGGAAGAGTGAATCTTTAAAGGAGGAGCATGGGGAAATCTTGACCAACTGGCCAAGAGAAGCTAGGAAGAGAATTAGCACACAGTACAGTTAAGTACTTGAAACAAGAGTCGGGGTTCTGTAATATCACAGGGCACAGAAGGATGGATGGATGTGTTTACCAGTTAGTAACCACCCTTAATTTCTCAGTATTCTGGCTCTCATCTCATGAACTATCCAGATCAACACTTATTTTCTGTTGAGGCTCATTCCTTTTTGTGAAAACATGACATACCTAAACCATTTACTGACTGATTTATTTTAAGGTTTAGAATTAACATTTTTACTTTTCTCTTGGACTTACATTTAGTAGTTGCAATCTTATTAATTTGCTCTGAGAAACTCTGCTGCTTCCTGTTTGAAGGAAGATGGTGCAATACATTTCCTAGGTTCATGGTTGGATTTCTCTTTAGGGAAAGATTTAAGAGGAAAACACACCACATTCAGTTTTCAGAGATCTCCATTCTGTGAAGTGTTTCTCGAAGGATGGGGGAAAGATGAGGTGAGCTTTGGGGATCGCATATAACACAATGATTTCACTGTAAATACATCAACTATATTGAAGATAGCCAAATTGACTTTGAAATTCGTGTGCGACTGAGCACATAAACCAGTTGTTTGCTTCAGAAAGAGAGAGCATTAGAATATCATTGTCTCCCTTAAACATGACTTTTGAGTTGATACTGTTGCTTAAAAGGAGACTTCCCATGATGTCCCTCATCCCATGAATTCTCTCATACAGAACGACTACCTTTAAATGCTACTTTTCTCCTCATTCTCATCCTCTAAAATCCTCTTTATTTAATATTCACAACCTCCTATGTTCCCAAAGCTCACATTATGTGTACTGGATTCTGGATTTGCTGACTCCAAAGTGATCTATTACAACAATTGGAACTGGAAGTTCAAAGGCTCTCCTCTGCTGTGCCCATGGTTGCCACGGTGTTATCAACAAATACCACAGAAGTATAACTGGTTAAATATTTTGAAGCAAATATTTTCCGTTCAATGTATTCATTTCTTGTGCGATATTTCTCTTCTTTCAAGCAAAAGTAAGTTTTAATTTGTTTGAAATACTTGTCAAAGTAAGGTATTCCTAATGTATTATCTTTGGACTCATTAAACACCCATAATGAGCCAAGAATCCATGTTCTCACTATTCCTGAAACCAATAACAAAGTCCTTTCCACTTCTCCAAAATACTCCCGTTTCACAGGGCTCAATTCCAGTGCTTCTTATAGAGGGTTTTGCTAGATACTCCAACCCACATTGATATACTCCTATTAATAGCACCACTAGAATTTAGAATCTAGATTTAATCATATTTTACTTTCAGTTTCTAGATTAAGTGTTTCCCCATGGATGCTCCGTGAACAATATGTTGTGCAAAGTACTTGAGTACTTTTTAGTGAATTACCAATATTTGTGTCTCTTTATGAATTCATTGCCAGACTGTTCACACCATAAAGACACTGACCATGTATTATTTTTGAATGCACAGTGTATGTAACTAATACATTATAGGCACTTGCAAACTACTTAGTGAGTATGCAAACTGATATAGTTGGAAGAATGTATCTAGCATGTATCTTTACATCTCTGTATGTATGTAAGCATGTACTTATCTATCAATCATCTATCATCATTTATCATCTATCATATGTCTATCCTGTTTCCCTATGTATACGAGGCTCTTCCCTGCCGTGTTAAGGCTCTCTGAAATCAGAAACTAGATGTTACATTATTTTTTAAAAATCTCATATGTTCCTTAGCATGGTATATTAAAAGCTCAAACTCACTTAACAAATTCATGTTTAATTGCTTAATTATATTTATTACATAAAACAAATATCTGGACAGAGATCCAAATAAATAAGGGGTCTTTTAAGTTCTATAACCCCATCCCATCCATTTACAATTTGGAGGGAAATGTATACAATAGTAGCTTATTTCCTAATTTCACAGAATAAATTTATTTCAGGCCTATAATTAAAAGATAAATTACTGAAATTTGGACAACCTTTTGTTTTGCTATTTTTCAGTGACTTTTATAAGAGAAAAACTTTTTTTGGTGCTGGGTAATTGTATTTTTTAAAGTGAGGGTCAACTCTATGTGAAAAAAGGAATATGGCCTTGGGGGTCAGATAGACCTAGAATCAAATCTTGGTTCTGCTAACCTTTCTCTGCCATCCTAGCAAGTAATCTCTCTGAACTTAGGTTTCTTCAATTAAAAAGTAGAATATCACACTGAAAAGAAATTAAAAATAAATAAAATAAAAAGTAGAATATCCATTAAAAGGGTAATTAACCATGATAAAGTGGGATTTATTCCTGGGATGCAAAGAGGTTTCAACATATGCAAATCAATCAATGTGATATATCACAACAGTAGAATGAAAGGGAAGAATCATATGACCATCTCAATAAATGCACAAAAAATATTTGGCAAAATTCAACATTCTTTCATGACAAAAACATTTAACAAAGTAGGCATAGAGAACATATCTCAACATAATGAAGACTAAATATGACAAGCCCACACCTAACATCATACTCGATGAAAAGTTAAAACCTCTTTTTCTAACAGCAGGTACAGGACAAGGATGTCCACTCTCACCACTTCTATTCAACATAGTACTGAAAGTCACAGCTCAAGAAATCAGGCAAGAAAAATAAAAATGCAACAGAATTGGAAAGGAAGAAGTAAAATTATCTCTATTGAGAGATGACTTGATTTTATATAAGAAAATAGTAAAGACTCAACCAAAAAATGTTAAAACTAATTGACAAACTTAATAAAGTCACAAAATACAAAATCAATATCCAAAGTCAGTGTATTTCTATAAACACTGGCAACAAATATTCTGAAAAGAAATAAAGAAATTGATGCTATTTACAATAGCATCAAAAACAATGAAACTAATAGAAATACATTTACCAAAGGAGGTAAAAGATCTCTATTTTTAAAACTGCAAGAAGCTAATGAAAGAAATTGAAGGAGACACAAATAAATGGAGAGGCATTCCATGTTCATGGATTGGAAGTGCTAATATTATTAAAATGTCAACTCTACTAAAAGCTATCTATAGATTCACTGGAATCCCTAACAAAATCCCAATGGCATTTTTTTTTCTTTACAGAAATAGGACAAATAGTCCTAGAATTTATGTGGAACCACAAAAGATTCCAAATAGCCAAATAAATCCTAAGAAAAAAGAAAAAAGCAGGAGACATCAAACTTTCTAAGTTCAAGATACCTTCAAAACTATCATAATTAAATCAGCATGGTACCTGCATATTAATAGACAAATAGGCCAAGAGACAGAATCCAAAGCTTGGTAATAAACCGAAGCATAAGCAATCAACTAATAATTTACAAGACACTCAAAAATATCTAATGGGGAAACAAAACAGTCTCCTCAATAAATGGCACTGGGAAAACTAGATATTCACTAGTAAATCACTGAAACCTGACCCTGTCTTTCACTTCTTAGAAAAATTAATTTAAAATAGGTGAAAGCTTAAACGTTAGGCCTGAAACCCTGAAATTCCAAGAAGAAAACATAGGAAAACAGTTTCCTTGACATGAGTTTTGGAAATATTTTGTTTTGTCTTGAAAATCACATATAACACACAGGCAACAAAATCTAAAATAAACAAGGGAAACACATCAAACCTAAAAAGCACCTCACAGCAAGAGAACCCATCAAAGAAGTGAAAAGAAAGTTAATGGAATAGGGAAAAATAATTGCAAACCATTTATTTTAAAGAGGTTAATATCCAAAATACATAATAAGGAACTCATGCAACTCAATAGCAAACAAACAAAAATTAAAAATAAAATAATCCAATTGAAAGTGAGCAAAGGACTTGAAGAGACCATTTTTTTAAAGAAGATATGCAAATGGTTAACAAGTGCATGAAGAGATACTCAACATCATTATTCATTAGGGAGAGGCAAATTAAAGCCACAATGAAATGTCACTTAATGCCTGTTAGAATGTCCACCACCAAAAAGAAAAGAGATAACAAATGCTGGCATGGATCTGGAGAAAAGGGAATCTTTGTGCACTGCTGATGAAAATATAAATTGGTACAACCACCATGAAAACTAGTATAGAAATTTCTCAAAAAAGTAAAAATACCACTACCAGCAATTCCAGGTCTGGGAATATATTTAAAGCAAATAAAACCACTAACTCAAAAAGATAACTGCACCCCATGTTTACTGCAGTACTATTTACAATCCCCAGGACACAGAAACAACCTAAACACCATCAGCGAATGAATTGGACAAGGGAGTTGTATGTGTCTCTACATAGATATATACACAATGGAACATTATTAAGCCATAGAAAATGAGAAAATCTTATGATTTGTGACAACACGGATGGACTTTGAAGCATTATGCTAAGTGAAACCAGTCAGAGAAAGAGAAGTCCTATATAATCTCATTCCTATGTGGAATATGAAACAAATAACAGAAACAGAAACCCACCAAAATCAGAAACATAGATAAGATTTGTGGTTACCTTAGATGGGGGAATCATAAGTACCACGGATGCAATGTACAACATGATGACCATAGTTAATAATGCTATATGATGTCCCAGTAAGTTACGAGCATAGAGCCTAAAAGTTCTCATCAAAAGGAGAAATTGTTTTTCTCTTCTTTTAATTGTATCTATATGAGGTGATGGAAGTCAATTAAACCTACCATGGAGATCATCTTACAATATATGTAAATCAAACCTTCAGGCTCTACACCTAAATGTACACAATAACATGCCAGTTATTTCTCAATAAAACTTTTTAAAAAGTATAAATAATAAAAACACCCATCTGACTATATAACTTTGCAAGTAAATTAGATGATTATGATAAATAACATGGACAGATGTTCTTGAACTTTTAGTCCCTTTGGGTGGTCATGTTTATTTCACAGTGGATTTCTAATGTGTCGTGTTCCCATCTATGTGTCCATCCAGGCTACATCCTTCGCCGCCCACCTGAATAATCCAGGTGCAACGGATGCCGACTTCTAGCTGCCACCCTGCTTCGCCAATGGGGAGCACTGGCAGGGATCTGTAGAGAGAGCGGGGAGGACGCTGGGAGTTTTATTCCTCTCCTTTTCCTCTAGGAGAGGGGATGTGAAAGGCTGACTCCTCCCTCACGGGTAGTGACTTCTGTCAGGGCCTCCTCTCCGGAGATAGACCCATCTTCCCTGAGAACCTGCAGCCCCGGGGTACAGACAGGATGTCAGGTGCATACCACTACACCCTGGGTTTACCATGCCCTGAGTACAACTTTATAAACCCTCTGCAGACCGTCCAAGTAGAGTGTGCTGGCTCTTTTCTGAGGGAATCAGACAGAAACACCTTTGTAATAGAATCATAATCATTGTTTTATTTAGAATGCCCTGGACCAGAGCCTCCCTCCTCTTTTTTGTTTGTTTGTTTGTTTGTTTTTGTTTTTGAGAAGGAAGGAAAACTTTTTCCTTTCATTTGCCTCAAATAATCAAAATGAAGAATTTGAAGGAAGAAAGAATAGGGAAGGGAGGAAGAGAGTCTGGTGGTAGATCCTGTGACTAGATTAAGTAAGGAGAGCTTGGAAGCCAGAAGTCTTCGCTCACAATCAAACTTTAAAAATGCTAGAAAAGAAGGGCAGAGTAATAATCCACTCAGAGTCCTTTTCCATGAGACAACAGCATTTTCTGTTAGAGTGCTATGGATTTCTTAGGAACACTATCATATGAAAACTTTATATTAAAGACATTAAGGTAAAAAAAGCAATCATATTTTAAAATTAAATATTATGTTTGTGCATTGTCGTTTTTCCTTACGCAGAAATGTTTAGTTTTGTCTTAGAGAAAACTTGTGGACTGTGGCACCTAGCGAGCAGCACGGTGGGTTTCTAACAATAATCAGATAGAGGGCACCTGGGTGGCTCAGTGGGTTAAGCCGCTGCCTTCGGCTCAGGTCATGATCTCAGGGTCCTGGGATCGAGTCCCGCATCGGGCTCTCTGCTGTGGGGAGCGTGCCTCTCCCTCTCTCTCTGCCTGCCTCTCCGTCTACTTGTGATCTCTCTCTGTCAAATAAATAAATAAAATCTTAAAAAAAAAAAATCAGATAGAAAGGAAGAGTGACACCTGGGATAAAGAGAGAGAGTTAGATGTCAACTGATGCACATACTAACACTTCTGTTTAAGTATAATTAGATCTAATTTACATATAATAAAATTCACAGTTTTAATTGTATATTTCTATAGTTTTCAGTATACTGAGGTGCAGCCCCTCACTACAATCTAATTTTGATGTTTCTCACCCCCAAAGAAACCCCCATAATCCATTATCACTCAGTGTCCTTCCTCTCCACCCAGCCCTTGACAACCACTAACAGACTTTCTGTATCTACACGTTTGCCAATTCTGGGCATTTTATATATGGGATCCTATAATGCATGGTATTCTAGGAGTCATTTTCTTTGACTTTGCCAATGTTTTTAGGATTTATTCATGTTGTAGTATGTATAAGTATTTCATACCTTTTTGCAGAATAATACTCTATGGTAAGGATACGACACATTTGCATTACACATTCATCAGTTGATAGACAATTGGAATTTTCCCACTTTGGGCCATTATGAACAATGTTGTTGTGAATATTCATGTACTGGCTTTCACGTGAACGAATCTCTTTATCATTTCTTATGGATATATACTTAGGAGTGGAATTCCTGGATCATATGGTAACTTTATGTTTTGTATTTTTTAAAAACTGCCAGGCTGTTTTTCAATGGCATTGCTACATTTTAAATTCCCATTCCCAGTATGAGAAGCTTCCAATTTCTTTAATCCTCTATAACTCTTGTTATTATCTGAATTTTAAATAATAGACATTATAGTGAATGTTAAGTGCTATCTCATTATAGTTTTAATTTGCATTTTCCTGATGGCTAGTGACATTAAATAGCTTCTCAGATGATTATTAGCTATTTGTATATATTAGTTAGAGCATTGTATATATAGATTCTTTGCCCATTTAAAAATCTGGCTGTCTTTTTATTGCTGAACTGTAAGAGTTCTTTACAGAGTCTAGGTACAGGTCCCATATTAGATACATAACTTCTAAACAATTTCCAGTCCTCTAAGATGTCTTCTAACTTTCTTGGTGATGTCCTTTGATACACCAAAGTTTTTAGTTTTAATGAAGTCCAGTTTATATCATTTCTTTCTCCATGGTCATAAAGATTAATACTTGTGTTTTCTTTGTAAGAGTCCTAGAGGTTTACCTTTTTGCATTAAGGTCATTGATCCATTTTGCATTATTTTTATATATTGGATTGGGTAGGGATCCAACTTCAATTTTTACAAGTGGTTATCTAGTTGTTCCAACACCATTTGTGAAGAAGACTGTTACTTCCCCCACTGAATTGTCTTGGCAGGCTTCTAAAAATCAATTGACCGTAAATGCGAAGATTTATTTTTAGACCCTCAGTTTTATTCCTTGGATCTGTATGTCTACCTTTATGTCTGTACAATACCATGTTGATTACTACAGCTATGTAGTAGGTTTGGGAAACCTAGCACAATTCTACAACTTACATTTTCTTTTCTCCTTTCTCGAGACTATTTTGAGTACTGTGGTTCCCTTGAATTTTCATATTATTTTTCTAAATGATATTTTTTCAGTGTTCCAAGGTTCATTGTTTATACACCATGCCCTTTAAAATCAGTTTGTTAATTTCCAAAAAGAAGCTAGGATTTTTATGGGTACTATATGGAAGATTTAGTTCCACGGAGGAATATTGACTCTTAATGTTACACTTTCTACTCCAAGAACATGGGGTTTCATTCCATTTACTTAGATCTCCTTTTTTTTTTTCTTATTTAATTTTTAATTAAAAAATAATTTGAAGTTTTCACAGTATAAATTATGACTTCTTTTGTTAAAAGCACTAGTGAATATCTCATTCTGATAGAAGCTGTTATAAATGGAATTGTATTCTTAATTTCATTCTCAGATTGTTCATTACAAATATATAATAACACCATATTCCTAGATTTTTGTCTTGTACTCTGCAAGTTTGATAAGTGTTTTTGTTCTAATAGTCTTATTTGTTGGTTTTCTTAGAACTTTTCTTATATAAAATTATACATGTTATTTTCTCTGCAATTAGAGACAGTTCAACTTCTTTCTTTCCAAGCTGGATGCCTTTTCTCTCATTTTCTTTCCTAGTACTTCTAGCGAAAACATCTAGGATGATACTGAAAAGATATAGGAGAGCGGATATCCTTGTCTTGTTCCTGATGTTAGGGGTAACCAATTGGTCTTTTCACCTTAAGTATAATGTTAGCCATGCATTTTCCCAGATGACCTTCATCAAACTGGAGGAAAAAAAAAAGACCCTTCTATTCCTGTTATGTGGAGTATTTTTATCATAAAAAGTGCCAGAATTTTGCAAATGATTTTTCTGTAATTTTCAGATAGTCATGTGGCTTTAATACTTTTTCTATTAATATGGTGTATTACATCTATTGATTTTGCTATATGAAGTCAATCTTGCTTCTACTTTTTAGATGATGTCTTATCCCTCTTGCATGCTGCTGGGTTTTATCTTTATAAGAGATATTGGTCTATAGATTTCACTGTGATGTTCTCATATTTTGTTGGCCTACTAACTTCATATACTTATATGGAAGCTATACTAATTCTCTAAAGTGAAATCAGAGATATTCTTCCTCTTATATATTTTGGAAGACTTTTGATAACTTCGTATAAAATCTTCTTTAAATATTTGGAAAAATTTACCAGTGAAGTTATTAGGCCGAGCTTTCCCTGTGGGTAAATATATTTATGACTAATCAAATCATATTATGTTGTGTAAGTCTGTTCAGATCTTTTGTTTCTTCTTAATTCATCTTTGGTATTTTGTGTCTTTCTAAGTTCTTTTTAAATAAATTTATTTCATGTAAATTATCAAATTTGTCGGCATGAAGTGGTTCAGTATTCCCTTAGAAGTTTTCGATTTCTAAAAGATCAATAATACTGCCTCTTCTTTTTATCATTTCTGATTTATGTAATTTGGGTCTTCTACCCACATTCATTGGAAGTTTACTTAGTATTTTTTTTTCAATTTTGTTCATTTCAAAAAACCAACCTTGGTCTTTACTCATCTTCTACATTAGTTTCTATTTTCTATTTGGTTAATTTCTGCCTTAATTTTATTATTTCCTTTCTCCTTAATTTATAAGTTTGCTTGCTCGTCTGATTCCAATGTCTTAAGTAGTGGAAGGTTGGAAGTTTGGATTATTGATTTGAGACCCTTCTTCATTCATATATATATATATATAGTGTGTCTCCTGGATACAACATATGGTTGAATCTCATTTTTTAAATCCAACCCAATAATCTTTTTTTTTTAAAATTGGGTTATTTCATCTATTTCCATTTAACCCTATTTAAAGCCTAGTTTGATTTAAATCTGACATTTTATTGATTCCATACATTTCATTTTTGTTCCCTCATTAATACTTTACTACTCTTTTTTGGATTAAACTAATATTTTCTACTATAAATTTTTAATTCCTTTACTTCTTTGGAGTTATTTTCTTAGTGTTTTTTCCAGTACATACATGTTAACTTATCAAATTCTACTTCAGATTTATACTACCTTATTTAGAGTGAGATAAATAAGTGTTATTCTTATGCGGTTCTATTCCCTATTGCAATGCCATGTTACCATTTTTATATACATTATCCAACAAAACATTATAATTACTTTAAATAAACGTAAAAAAATTTATACCTTCTTTTAAAGCTTATTATAAAGGAGCCCAGAGGAAAAAAATACATGTATTATAGACTTTGCTATATTAAGCTCCTTATTTAACATTTTTGGTTTTCTTCTCCTATTACTGTATGTTGACTTAGCATATGGTGTCATTTCCTTACTCCAACACAGTTGTACCCAACCCACCTTCATAGTGCTGTTATTGTCAAAATGTTACACTTTTTAAGTCTCCAACCCCAAAATACAATTTTTCACAAGTTGTTTCATAAAATTTAGTTTTAAACTCATTAGAAAAAAGCAGAAGAAATGTACATTTATGTTACCTTGTATAATATTTGTTACCTTTACCAAGATCTCTTTTTTTATTAGCATTTTAAGTATTACATGGAGTCGTGTGCTTTCAGACCAAAGAATTTTCTTTCATACTTACTTTAATAAATGTGTCTGAAAGTAACACAATCTTTTATTTTCAATTGATTTGTATGTCTTTATTTTCACTTTCAATTTTGAATGATAGTTGTGCTGGATATAAGATTCTTGGTTGACAGTATTGTTTACTTCAGCCCTATGAACATATTAACCTAATGCCTCTGAATTCTTATTTCTGAGAAATCAACTCTTTGTTTTAGTTTTGTTGCCTTTTATGTCTATCTTAATGTTTTCAAATCTGTTTCTTTGTCGTAGGTTTACATTTTTACTATGATGTATCTGGTTATGGATTTCCTTGTGTTTTTCTACTTGAAACTCATTGAGTTTTTGGATGTGTGGATTAATGTTTTTCATCAAAGTGAGAAAAACTTCTGCCATTATTTGAAAAGTGCATCCTGCTCATTTCTTTTTTTTTTTTTCCTTCTGGTACTCTAATTATAAGCGTGTTTGTGTGCCTGATAGCATCCTTCATATCTCTGAGAGTCTGATAATTTCTCTTTATTCTTTTTTTCTTTCTGTTCTTTGAATTGCATAATCAAATGGATTCCCTCCACCATGGAGGTTGCTGTTACTTTTGTTTGCTTGTTCTTTGTCCACTGACTTGGCTGTATTTATAATTGAAGAATATATACTCTTTGGAGTATGTAGCCTGTAATATTTCCCCTCAAAGGTGCAGCCTTGGGCAAGCACATTGTCATTCTGGTGGTTCGGGAAGAGAACTCTTTGACTGTCTTTGTTCCTGATCTGTTGGTATCACACCCACGGGTTTGGCTGACTAATTGCCAGCTAATTTCTCTGGAATTTTTGTTAATGTTCTGGAGAATAGATTGTTCCATAAACGTATCCAATTAAATATGGTTACTTTTGAAACTAATTTATGAGGGCAGTGCTCATATTTTTATTTTGGTTTTTGGTGTTCTTTTCAGGATGCCTCTTCTTAACTGTCTCTTTCTTTCATTCTCTCTGGTAAACTGTTTGCCCAACATTTTAGCCTATTGGTCTTATGAAGCCTGCATCTTAACTATTTCTAAGAAATTTGCCATCATATATTATACCCTTGTGCATGAACTTCTCTACACTCTATTTTAAATAAATTTAGTTAATCTGGGAAAAGTCTCTGCAGTTATGAACTACCTCTTTCCTAGGTAAAATCTCTGTGTCACTGATCAAAAGCTGGTGGTAAAAACAGAAACCTACTCCTCTTGCAGGGACTGGACTCCATGTTTTAAGAAGGGCATTGGGCAGTGAAAGGAGTATCACATACTCTCAGGTTGACATGGAAACTCCACCCTATGTGCAAGTTAGGGTAAAGGTGCCCGAGGTCCCAGGATTATTGGCTTCCCTTTTCTGGGGTAGATGCATCACTATATGAGTGAGAACTGGGTGAAGGTTAGAATCCCCTGATATATCAGCTACAATAACCAGAAATATGGCCTCTGCACCTCAGAGCTGAGCAGGATGAGAAATGTTTGAGCCTGTACTCCTGAGATATTATATAGCTTGACTGAGACCTAAGGACAGATGGAGACCTTTTCTTCACCACACTCATATAGTGTGGAGCTGAAATTGGGGAGAGAGATAGATTGAAGCTCAAGTGCCATGGGCTCTTACTGTTCATAACATGGAGAAATTACTAAGTAAATATTTCTTCATGTGCTGTACATTTTTAGAGCAATTTCCAAAAACACCAAATGCTCTTTCTTTTGCTTTGCTAATTTTTATCACATAAGGTTGTTTCACTAGGGAGAGAATTCATGGAGCTCCTGACACCCCATGACAAAAGTAGAACTCTTCTGGCAATAACCTTTTTGTTTCCTTTAAGTAGACTTTATTTTTATATCAGTTTTAGGTTTACAGCAAAACTGACATAAAGTACAGAAAGTTCCCATATACCTTCTGCTGCTCAGATCCTCTCTGCCCTCACACATTATAGTCTCCCCGTTATCAACATCCCCACCAAATGGTACATTTGTTAGACTCAACAAACCTACAAATTAATTGACACAGCATGATCACCCAAAGTCCTCAGTTTATATTAGGGTTCAATGTTGGTGTTTACATTCTATGGGTTTGGACACATATATGATGGCATATATCTACCATTATAGTGTCATAATAATGTTACTGCCCTAAAAATCCTCTGTGTTCTACTTATCTCTCCCTCCTTTTTAACCCCCAATAACCACTGAAGATTTTACTGTCTCCATAATTTTGCCTTTTCCTGAATTCACAGAGTTGAATTCATACAGTATGGAGTTTTTCAGATTGGCTTCTTTTACTTAGTAATATGGATTTAAGTTTCCATTATGACTTTTGTGACTTGATAACCCACTTTTTGTTAGTATACAATCATATTCCTGGATAAACCACAGTATTTATCTATTTATCATCTACCAAAGACATCTTAGTTGCTCCAAATATTGGTAATTACTGATAAGGCTCTTATAAACATCCATGTATAGGTTTTTATGGAGAAATGCTTTTAATCCCTTTAGGGAAATATTAAGGATTTCAATGACTAGATCATATGGTAAGAATATGTTTCGTTTTATAAGAAACTGACAAACTTTATTCCAAAGTGACCAGACCACTTTTCATTCCCATGAGCAGTGAGTGAGAGTTCCTGTTGCTAAAAATCTTTTTCAGTGGATATGGCCAATATTTGGGGATTTTGGTCATTCTAATAGTTGTGTAGTAGTAAATTGCATTTTTTTAATGACATATGATAAAGACCATATTTCCATATGCTTGTCATTTATATGTCTTCTTTGATGAGATGTCTTCTGTCCATTTCTTAATTAAGTTGTTCATTTTGTTGTTGACTGGAAACCACCTTTTAATTTGTAAATATATTTAAAGACAACTGATATGGTATCTGATGATTATATATTCTATGGAAATTTTGGTATTTTATTAAATAAAACAAGTCACAATGAGAAATTTATAATTAAAAGTGATCTATTTTAAGTATAGAAAAGGTTAAGTGCTTGAAAAAGATATACAAGTAATAGTATTGAAAACAATCCTGGCAATAAATATATGATTTTCCATTATTAGCTTAGGAGAGGAAATAAATTTTGAGAGCTGAGAAGACATTTATGTTTCACTTACATAACTCAGCATAGTTATATAAGTGACATAGACTTATGTAAACATAACCCTAACAGTATTTTTTTTTAAATCAACAGCTGTAGGACCAACAAGAAAAAAAGGAATATTAGGACATTCTAAACTTGTGAAGAAACTATCATATTTCTTCCAAAAGGAGAATTAATTTAAAATCCCCTTTAAAATGGCTAATAAAATATCTTAAAAAACTACATGCACTGTTTTCTTCTGACCCATCCTTTCCACTTATAGCAATTTACTGTTAAGATATTTTTCCAAAAACACAAAAATGCATATGTATATTGTTATAATCATAAAATATTGTGTATTACCTGAGAAACACATTAAGAGAGTGTGTTAATAAGCTATGGTTCAATGGTACATCGACACTGAATCCACAAAACAGGGTATTATGCAATACATACATATGTACACACACAAATACTTGAAATATTTCTAGTAACTGATAGAGAGTAATTTTCAGGATGTATTGTTAAACAAAGACAGACATACACACATACACACATATTCATATATATAATATTCCTATTAATTTAAGAAAAATAAGAAATAAGAAAATGTATATATATTGTCTCATTTGTGAAAATAAGAAACAGAAACATAATTAACTCATGACTAATGAGAATAGCTATTCCACAGGGGCTTGTTGGGAAAAGGTCAGGAAGAATGGATGAACAGGAATGGGAGAGAAGGAATGAACAGAAAGATACCCTTTTCTGAATATACTCTTTTGAGTATATTCAAAAGCTCTAACTTATAGGACAATAGTAATATTTCACATACATAAAAATAAGTAAGATCAATGAGGATATGAGGACAACCCAAATTAGAATTCAAAGTATAACAAACAGACTTAATTTTATTACAAATGTAGAGCATGGTTACAATGGAAATGAGATGGGAAAGGAAAAACACAGCAAAACAAAAACTAACCATACTAATTAGAAACATCATTTTGACTATATATTGTAAGGCTAAAAGCAAAGACCTACACATAAACAGTATCTTCTAGTTAGTAAATTTGTTTTTCACAGGGGTATGGTTTAGCAATTCTTAAAGTACTTTATGTGTGTTCTTTTAGAAGGTCATAAAATATATTTTGGATAATGAGAGCTATGTTTTTGAGTGATGAAGAAAGGAGGTGTGAATAACGAAAAATAAGAAAAAAATTAATCTGTGGTGCTGCATGATGTCCAGGTCTATCAGTATGAACTTAAGACTATAGATATGTAGATAATGGATGGATAGAAAGATGAATAAAAAGACAGAAAGAAACACAAATGGATAGAAATAGACAGATTAATAGAAGTGAGAGAGAAAGTCAGTGAGAAAGAGAGAGAAGATACATATATGTATATTAGTAGCTCTGTGGTTTATATACACCCATTACCCAACTGGCTCCTAAAGGAGTCTAAAAGCAATGACAAGCCAGTAACAATGAGCAAATTTAGCACCCAGACCTGGATCATAAATAGCACTCTCCAATAAAAGAAACCAGGGCTCCTTGAGGAATTGACTAACTCCAGGCTGAGGCAGAAGTACAAGAAAAACCTGAGATATCTGTTAAGGACAAAATGGTAGAGAGTGATCAAAAAAATTATCAGGACATAGCTAAATGACCAAAAAGCCCATTTAAAGGGACTCCCAGTGGGCAAATAATGGACAATTTAAGCAACAAAATAATGATAGCAATGTAACCTATGTACTGAAACAAATATCTGTGAGTGTATAGTCATCTAAATAATAAATGAGGAGAAGGCAACACTGTTACTAACAGTAGAATTCCAATTGATACATGTCAAATAAGTGCTGGAAACAGAAAAATCACCCTTTGATAAACACTATAGTGCTAATTATTTCAGGCTAGAAACATCAGTGTAGTATAAGTAAATAGGAAGATGGTAGAGTAGGAAGATCCTGAGCTCACCTTGTCCCATAGATACACTGAGGCAACAACAACATTTGTGCAACTAAGTCAGAAAATGACCTGGAAGACAGGCAGAGCAGACCTTCCACAACTAATTTTAGAGAGAAGTCCATATGGAAAAGGGGAAGATGGGCATAGACACAGATGGGAACCAAACTCCCTGCATAACTAACCACAAATGGGATACAAAACAAGCACTGGAGAAGTGAGAGTATCAGACCTCACACCAGGTATTTCTGGTACTGGGGATTTGCACTAAGAAGATGAGTTCTCTTTATGTCTGACTTTGAAAATCAGCATGGTTTAAGTCCAGGAGCTTTAAGAAACAGTGGGTTTAACTCCAAGAGAGACAGTGGATGATAGGAAATAGAGTTTCTGCCTTTAAAGAACCAGCATACTAAATAACTTAGTCTAAGGCATAGCACAAAAGCAGCAGTCTGTAAAGTGCCTGGGTTACACATGAAGATTTATTGACTAATTTTAGGATGTGTGCCAGATGGTCAAGGATCTGCAAGATTTCTTTAGGAACAAAAGTGCTGGTATGCTGGTGTGCACCATTTTGCTTGCCCTCTTCCAGCCTCAATGGTAGGATGTTTGCAGAAGCCAGTTCTAACGCTCTCCATATTTCTTGCCAACACTATGTGCCTTGCCCCCAGTATTCTGCAGAACCCCCTCACCTAACCTACCTGCCTTAGCAGAAGCGCCTTCAAAGTGGCTCCTGACCCACTACATCTTGTTGGTAGCCCTAGCTAGGACCAGTGTTTTTCCCAAATGACTCCTGCCCCGGCTAGGAGAGAAAATAACCTCATATACCAGCAACCCTATGGTTCGCAGCTGGGTCTCCGGCTGGCTGCAGAAAGAGAAAGCCATGTTTCTTGGTGCACCAACAACTGTTGCAGTAGTCAATTTCAGGTAGCCAGGCTGGGGGTTGGCCCCACCCATCAGTGAGCCCAAGGTGGTTACTGCCAGGCCTCTCAACAGTGCAGGGAACAAAACCAGCCCTGTGTACACACAGTAGGCAAAGCCAGTCATTGCAGCCTACTGGGCTAAAGGACACCCCCACCCACCATGCCCAAAGCAATTATGACTCAACCACAACAGGAAGTCATACCCAGTCCACACAGGCAACAGCCCTGGAATATCTGGTTATGATGACCAGGGTGGGGTTGCACTATAGAATACCACAGGGTATCCTCTATACAATGTCTCTACTTTCAACACCAGGAAATATAGCTGACCTACCTAATGCATAGAAACAAACACATTGAGCTAGACAAAGTGAAGAGACAGAGGAATATGTGCCAAAGGAAAGAACAAGACAAAATCACAGAAAAAGCTAAACAAAAAGGAGATAAGCAGTAAGCCTGAGGAGGAATTCAAAGTAACGGTCATAAGGATACTCAACAGACTTCAGAGAAGAGTGGCTGAAATCAGTAAGAACTTCAAAAAAGAGATTGAAAATATAAAAAATAATTAGTGCTGAGGAATACAATAACTCAAGTGAAAAATACACTAGAAAGAATCAACAGAAGATTATAAGAGGCAGAACCGATCAGTAAGTTGTGCAACAAGGTAAGGGAAAGTGATGAAGTTGAACAACAAAAAGAAAAAAAAAAAAAGAATAGGTTAAGGGATTTCTGAGACATCATCAAGCATAATAACATTTGCATTATAGGGATCCCAGAAGATGAAGAGAAAGATAAGAGGACAGAAAACTTCTTTGAGGAAATACTAGCTCAAAACTCCACTAATCTGAGGAAAGAAACAGAAATCCAGATCCAGGATGCACAGAGAGCTTCAACCTAGATGAACCCAAAGAGGCCCACATCAAGACATGCAATATTTAAAATGGCAATTATCAAACATAAAGAGAGAATCATAAAAGTACCAAAAGAAAAGCGAACAGTTACATACACAGGGAAACCCCCAAAGACCAGGTGATTTTTCAGCAGAAACTTTGCAGGTCACTAGAAAGAGGTATGATATAGTCAAAGTGCTTTCTTTCTTTCTTTCTTTCTTTCTTTCTTTAAGCCTACAATCAAGAGTAACTACCTGGCATCATGATCATTCAGAATGGAAAGGGGAAATTAAAAAAAAAAAATTCCCAAACACTCCAAAGTTAAAGGAATTCATTACCACAAAATCAGCCTTACAAGAAATTTTAAAGGGAATTCTTTAATTAAAAACAAAAGGTCATAACGAAGCAAGAAAATTACAAAAAAGAAAAAAATCACTGATAAAAGCAAACACAAAGACAGATTATAAAGCTAGTATGGAAGTTAAAACCCAAAAGTTGAAAAATCCATTATATCTACAGAAATCAGTAAAGGGATACACAAAATAAAAAGATGTAAAATATGACATCATATACATAAAAAGTGGATGGAAGAGTAAAAAATAGGGTTTTTAGAATGTGTTTAAACTTAATCATCAAATAATATAGTCTGCTATACATGTGAAAAGTTGAGTGTGGATCCCATAGCAACCACAAATAAAACATAGAATAAAAACCATATAATTATTTCAGTAGATACAGAAGAGCATTTGACAAAATACAACACCGATTTATGATAAAAGTTCTCAACAAAGTGGGTTTAGAGGGAACATACCTCAACATAATAAGACAATATATGAAAAGCCCACAGCTGACCACATACTCAATGGTGAAAAATTGGAAGATTTTCTTCTAAGATCAGGAATAAGACAAGGATGTCTACTCTCGCCACTTTCACTCAACATAGTACTGAAGTCTTACCATTAGCAATCAGACAATAAAAAAACAACACAAAGCATCCAGATTGGTATTAAAGAAGTAAAACTGTCACTATTTTCAGATGACATGATGCTATATAAACAAAGCCATAAAGACTCCACCCAAAAATTACTAGACCTGATAAATGAATTCAGTAGAGTTGCAGGATATAAAATTAATATAAAGAACTCTGTTGCATTTCTTTACCCTAATAATAAAGTAGCCAAAAGAGAAATTAAGAATACAACCCCATTTACAATTGTACCCCATTTATCTAGGAATAAACTTAACCAAAGGGCTAAAATACCAATACTGTGAAAACTATAAAACACTGATGAGAGAAACTGAGGATGATACAAAGGGAAAGTTTCCATGTTCCTGGATTGGAAGAATTAATATTGACAAAATGTCTATACTATCCAAACAAATACTCAGATTTAATGCAATCCCTATCAAAAGATCAGCAACATTTTTCACAGAACTAGAACAAAAAATACTAAAATTTGTGTGGAACTATATAAGACCAAATAGAAAAAGCAATCTTGAGAAAATAAAATAAAACCGAAGGCAACCAATCCAAGTTTTCAAGTTATATCTCAAAGCTATAGTAATAGAAACAGTATGGTAGTAGCATACAAATAGATGTGTAGATGAATAAAACACAGACCTGAAAAAAAAACACAATTTTTTTAGTTAATTAATCTGTGACAAAGGAGTCAATGATATACAATGGGGAGAACACAGTCTCTTCAATGAATGATGTTGGGAAAACTGGACAGCTATATGCCAGAGAATGGAATTGAGCTACTTTCTTACGTAATACACAAAAGTAAACTAAAAGGGATTAAATACTTAAATGTAAGCCTAGGAAACATAAAACTGCTAGAAGAAAACATAAGCAGTAATCTCCTAGTCATTGGCCTAACATATTGATGGATACATCTCCTGAGGCAGGAGAAACAAAAGCAAATATGATCTACTGGGACTACACCAGAATTAAGAGCTTTTACGCAATGAAGACAACCACCAAAGAAAAAAAAGGTAACCTTACTTAATGGGAGAAAATATTGCAAAAGGTCTATCTAATAAGTGGTTAATATCTAAAATATATAAAAAAGCATACATAACACCAAAAAAGCAAAAAAAAAATCCAACTAAAAAATGGGCAGAAAACTTGAATAGACTTTTGTCCAGAGAAGGTACACAGATGGCCAACAGGTAACTGACCAAATAACATTAATAATCATCAGGGTAATGCAAATCAAAATTACACTGAGATATCAACTTACACCTATCTGAATGGCTAGTATCAAAAGGACAGAAATCACGAGTGTAGGTGAGGATGTAGAGAAAAGGGAATCCTCCCACACTGTTGGTAAGAATGTAAACTGGTGCAGTCACTACAGAAAACAGTATGGGGGTTCCTCAAAAATTAAAAATATAAATACCTTATGATCCAGTAATTCCACTATTGGGCATTTAACCAAAGAAATGAGAACATTAATCTGAAATATATATATTTTCACTCCTCTGTTCATTAGAGTATTACTTATAATAGCCAAGCGATGGAAGCAACCTAAGTGTCCATCAACAGATGAGTAGATCAAGAAGGTGTGGTATGAACAGAGAATGATTTATTACTCAGCCATAAAAAGACCATCAGCAACTACATAGAGAGACCTAGAGGGTCTCATGTTAAGGGAAATGAGTGAGACAAAAAAAAGACAAACATGCAAAAACAGAAATAGAAACAACATTAATAAGAGAACAAACTGGTGGTTACCAGAGGACAGGTGGGTGGAAAGAGGACAAAACGTGGCAGGGGATTAAGAGGTATAAACTTCCAGTTACAAAATAAATAAATGATGAATAAACAGTACAGCATAGAGAATATTATCAATGATATTTTAACTACCTTGTGTGGTGACAGATGATGACTATTCCTACCACGATGAGCACCGAGTAATGTATAGAATTACGGAATCACTATGATGTACACCTGACGCTAATATAACATTGTATGCCAACAATGCTTCAATTTAAAAAAATTCAAAATTAAAAAGAAACATCAATGTATGCCAAAGCTAGTGGATGAAACTTTGATGAAAAACAGGATATTCACAAAGACTTAAAGTATACCCACAATATGTGCATTAATTACAAAGACAAAAATTAACTGCAGAGTAGAGAAAACTGGCAGACACACCTTGGCTAAGTGATCAAAGTAACATCTCCAGTAATGACATCTTGGCATCATGGGCCCTGTTACATAAAACACTAAGGAATACACAGTATCAGTTATATTGTTGCCATGAATTCAGAGCCTTAATTTAACCACGAGGAAATTATTAGGCAGAATAACATCATGGGGCATTCTACAAAATACGTATTCTTCCAGTGTGTCAACTTCTTGAAAGGCAGAGGTTCAGAGGCACTGTTCTGGATTAAGCAAGACACAAGAATCACATCAGCCAAATGCAACATGTGATCCTGGATTCTGTCCTCGCTCAGAAAATTTGGCAAAACCTGAATAAGCTTTGTAATTTATGTAATATTCATGTATGAATGTTATTTTTCTTGTTTGAACATTTTACTATGGTTAGAAAAGGTGTTATCCTTAGGAACATTTGGATGAAAAATATACCAAAATTCTTTGTATTTTGCAAATGTCCAAAAGTCTAAAAAAAAAAAAAGAGAGAGAGATAGAAAACTTCAAATGCCTTATGGCCACTGGTCCAAAAAGGGGCTACAAATACAGGGTTTTATTTGAAACTGGGGAGAAAAAGATTAGAAGTGGTGGGAGGAAATGAGCCTTCATTAAGCCTTGGATGATTAGCCACACTTTATTTCATATATTGTCCTTGTCACCCTAGTCAGGAATAAAGGAAGAATTTTCTGATGGATTATTGTGTAAACTGGATGTCGGAGCATTGTTAGATAGTATTTACAGAGGATGAAACAATCACATGTGGAGGAATCGGTCCACTTCTACAGATCCAGCTTGGGACTTGAGTCCTCTCTCCTGCCAGAATTTACAATCTGCAGCTACACCTTACAAACAAAGCAGACATATACAAGTTTCAGTGTTTTAACCAATAATTAATATGTGATACAATTTCCCAGCATGAAAAGATAAAGGTGCGAACGTCGTTTTCAACTAAATCACAAACTAGTTCTGAAAAATGAAAATGTTCATTTTGGGGTGACCTACAGAAAATATCATTTTTCCTTTAAATCTCTTTAAAAGACATCACTTCTAGTCATTTTAGTTAAAATTTCATAAGCACACTGGGTCATGTTCACACTGAAATAAGACTGCCTTTGCCTCAGGTAGTTCATGATTTTGTAAGGATAAACGGAGTATATGTGGTGTGACAAGAGAAATGTAAATACATACCAGGGAGGTTGAAAAGAAGGAGAGAAAACAGGTTCTGGTGGATGGAGCAGGAAAGATGAACAGAGGAGGTGGTACTTGGAAACCATTCATGGGGGCTCTGGGCATTGCAGAGGACACCAGGACCCCTCCTGCCCCCAACAACTTTCTTATATGTTAAATTTCCATTAATAAAAATTTTAACAACACTGGATATGTATTTGCTTTGGTAGCATATCACATGGAGCTGTTCAAAACACACGTGTGGCCAGTCACACCCTCAACCCCAGTCTCAGCCCCAGTCACGAGGAGAGAACCCTGGGGACACACAGAGTGATTGCAAAAGCAGAGAATCAAGGGGAAGGTCTCAGTGTTTTGTCTGGTTTCATATTAAAAAAGCATGTTTTCAATTAAGAAACCCCCAAATAAATAGATGCATGGAAATGACTCTATTCATTAAAGGCCCATATGAGCAGAATTAATACAATAAGAGGAAATTTTCCGGCTTGAGAACGAAGCAAAATCTTCTCCCAGGCCTGATTATGCCATTTGAGGCAGGCTGTCTCCCAGGCAGGGACTTCTGAAAAACCCATCTGCAAACTAAACATGGGACAATTAGGTTTCATTATCAAGAGCTGGTTAAAAGGATAACTGTATGTCTATAGGAAAAGAAGAATAATCTTACAAGCTGAGACACTAAGCTAGCAATGTAAACGGACTTAAAAGACTGAGCTTTATTACAGCAAACTTTTTTTTTCTTTTTCTTTTTTTAATTGAAGAGCATTTTATTCCTTGAATAGCCTTACATTTGTTCCAGATTGTAGGATGAATTTTCAATATTCTTATGTATTCTACTGTGCATGAACATAACTTTACAATATATTTATAATTAAAATAAATAGAAAATAGTACATTACCAGTCTGCATTTCTCTATGAAGTTTGCTTTGAAAATCACAACATCATGCAATTTAGGATGTGATTTAACCACATAATCAGTTGTGTTGTTAAAAGATTTTGACTTTAAATTTAAGATTATAAACATAGTATGTCTTTCTTTTAGGGTTTAGATCAACACACATGACCGCTTTAATAGTTTTCAAAGAAAGACCAAGTTCTCTAAGACTCTCCAGGTATCGGAGTCAAGAAATTAACTAGCAACCAGTGACATTTCAATTAGTTAAATGCATTTATCTCATTTGTGTAGATATGATCTTGTAGTATCCACTGACTGCAACAGTTGACATGCACTCTTTTATATTCTATTTTAGCAAATAAACAGATGCTAGGTTATCATAGAGGGGGAAAGATGGCCTCAGAGACTAAAATTCCAAAAGAGATAAGACCAAAATAGACTTGAAACGCTACAAGGAGAGCTCTGCTAACACCGCCATATGTAGAAACAAACATTCTCTGAGTCAGTAGAAGGTGCGGGAGGCATGAAGAAATAGAACATGCTGTTTTCTGCTTCCCTGTCCCATGTGGTTTTGTTTTTCCTTTCTCACCTGCAATTTGAACAAAGTAGTTTCCTTTGGACATAACTGGAACAACTTTGCAAGATCCCTCTGAGGCATTAGAAGGCATTCTCAATAAAATATTGCTACTTTAAAATCCTCATATGTTCATGTGGCCAGGTGTCCTTTTGTTTAAATGATAAGGAATCAGTCATGGACACGGATGGTGATAAATGTAACATTGTCTTTTTTCACTGAAGCGATGAACCCCTATCTCTGTAAAGGAAACGGTGTGAAAAGCAGTGGGTGGGCAGCCAGGAATCTGGGTTTAAAACCCATCTGGGTCCCACTACCGTAAATACAGGCTCTATGAAGCCTATTAATAACTTTGAATCGCGTTTTCCTAACTGGGAAACATGATAAATATATGAAGGACAGTAGGACGGCCCCTCGGCAGAACATAACTTCCTTCCTTCCTCTGGTAGAACATAACTCCAAGTTTTAGTGGAAAGAAGGAGCATTTTAAGTAGATGATTTTATTTATGGCAGCATGTAAAAGCTTTTTTACATAATACATAGATGTTATCTAATGGCAAAAAGAACAGAAATATCTAAAGAAAAATGTAAAAGACTTTAATTATACTCTCTGCCACTACTAGCCTCATTTTCACTGCTTTCCCCAGAAAAGATTTAATTTTTTTAGATATATTTTCCTATGTGTTTGCACACCTGTTGTATATGTATTGATACGTTGACTTACTGACTTAATATATTTACTCTCAGATTGGCATTATCTTCTTATCCTTTAAAGTATCTGGACCTCGTTAGTTGAGCTGATGTATTCTATTTCCTTGATTATGATGGGTTTATTATCTCAGTAAAATAATTGGGTAGATGTTTGTATTTCTTCTTTCCACTGCCCGGCTGTATTTATACAGATGTTTCTAATTAATGAGCTTTTTTCCCCTTGAACTGTAGAACCTCCTTATGTGTTCTGTGTGATAATCCCTTTTTCACATATTCTTAAATATGTCTCTCTTGTAATTTATCAACTTTTTTTAAATCATGTTTTCGTTACTAGGGGGTTTATCTTAATATTTTTATTGTCAAACATGCAGTCAGACATTAAACTCAGGGTTTCAAAGTTTATGTCTGTCTTTATACTGCCTCTCCAATTAAAGTTTTATAAAAACACACATTGTATTTTCTCCAAATGTGTAGACAATTTTATGTGTTTGTTCTTTAACCCAAATGAGAATTAATTTGTAAATGTTGTGATATATTTACATAAAATACATTTTTCCCCAATAGGAGGTTCAAATCGACCAATACCTTTTATGAATCAAACCATTTTTTTCTGTTTTTTTATCCCCCAAACTATTCTTTTTTTATTTAAGATTGTATTTATTTATTTGGCAGAGAGATAGCACACTAATAGGCAGAGCAACAGACAGAGGGAGAGGAAGAAGCAGGCTCTCCACAGAGTAGAGTGCCTGATGAGGGACTCGATCCAGAACCATGGGATCATGACCTGAGCAGAAGGGCTACGCTTAACCAACTGCCACCCAGGCGTCCCTCAAACTATTTCTTTTCTAACTGGCTTTAATTATGACCCGTATCGTACCACAGGCCAGATTCATATTGATGCAAAAATCTACTTCTGGACTACCTGTTCTGTTTCATTAATTTATTTTCTTTCTTTAATCTATTAATCTAATCTGTTAGCCAAAGTTATTTAAAATATGTATAACTATTTTATGTACCTATTTGCATGCATGTGTGGCTTCTTGGGGAGGCATTCTTCCTCACTGAATTTTTTGAAAGTTTTTTAATTTAATTCCAGTGGACTTAATATACAGTGTTCTATTAGTTTCAGGTTGAGTTTTTATTTTGTTCCATCGTGGATTGTGAGTTTGGTCTGCATTAATTTGCTTTGAATTTTATTAAAATAATCTGAGTGACCTTACATATTCTTACTCCATGAATCCTTGATAAGAATACACAATTCCAAGGTGACAGCATTTATAACACAAGGTTAGATAATAAAATGCTTGGGAATGAATCCTAACCTTCCATTTTCCAGTTCCATGATGGCTCGCAAGTGACTTAACCATTCTCTGCCTTGGTTTTCTCATTGATCTCTTTACTTCTGTGTAATGAACACATTCTAAATTTTTGTCACTCTCAAGAACTATTTACAAGATAATTTTTATGCAGGAATACACTGGATTTATATTCATCTTCTTTCAGAAAATAATGATGATCTTGAGAAGGTTAAACTGTAACAAACTAAGCTACCTATGAACAACTAAGACAAGCTGAACAACATTATCAGATCAGGACTTTAAAACACAGGGATTTACTAATCACCCAGCTCCAGGATGTGCTTTGTGATCTAACTTCTCAGTGACGAGCATTAAACCTATCAATACAGGTAACCATGTAACATGCCCAGAACAGTACCTAGCATCAATTACTGAACATGCACTTAATAAATATGGCCTACCATCATCACC
The DNA here is from genome assembly GCF_011764305.1 of Mustela putorius furo. Classification (NCBI taxonomy): domain Eukaryota; kingdom Metazoa; phylum Chordata; class Mammalia; order Carnivora; family Mustelidae; genus Mustela; species Mustela putorius. The sequence goes on along the minus strand of NW_025421511.1, from coordinate 2,782,184 downwards.
ATCATCACCATCATCACCATCATCATCACCATCATCATCAACATCATCACCATTCTCATCACCATTCTTACCATCATCATCATCATCATCATTATCATGTTACTGTTATTTTTTCCACATCTTTTCTATCTTATTTTGATTTTTTAACTGATATATAATAAACAGTGTTACATAAACCCAAGTGTACAACATGATGATTCAACAATTCTGGACATTCTCAGTGCTCATCATGATAAATGGATTCTTAATCCCCATCCTCTACTTCACCCACTCCCTATCCACCTCCCATCTGGAAACTACCAGTTTATTCTCTGTATTAAAGAGTCTGTTTTATTACTTGTCTTTTTTTTTTTTAACTCTGTTCATTTCTTGTTTTGTTTCTTAAATCCCACATATGAATGAAATCATATATTTGTCCTTCTTTGGTTGACTTATTTCAATTAGCAATACAAATTTTAGTATTATTTATTATAGTTCTGTAAAATATGTTGGTATTTTGATAGGGATTACATTAAATCAGTAGGTTGCTTTGGACAGTATGAACATTTTAACAAAATTAATCCTTCCAATCCATGAGCATAGAATATCTTTCCACTTGTTTATGTCAACTTCAATATCTTTCATCAGAGTTTTCACAGTACAGGTTTTTCATCTCTTTGGTTAAGCTTATGTTCTTTTTGGTACAATTGTAAATGGGGTTGTATTCTTAATTTCTCTTTCTGCTACTTCATCATTAGGGTAAAGAAATGCAAGAGCTACTCATTGTCTTCTCATTATTCTAGTAACTACAATTTAATTTTAAGACAAATATTAAAACTTTTCTAAACTAATGTTCAGAATTAAATAATGTCTGGAACTATCCCCAAACAAGAACAGAATTTTACCATATTATTTTTCTTCCACTTCCAAAAGGCCTTATGTTGCTTCTCTATTACATGTATTTTAGATTTCAGTTTCAGATTTGTACTAATTCTCCTTAAAAACTACTCCTTAATACTTTTTAGAACTATAATATTTCATTCTTATTTTTCTTGCCATTTCCTCCCCAAACATGTCTCTGATTGAATTCTTTAGAATGATTCCTTGAATAATTCTTTCTTTGTATAGGGTCTGGTTTGCCAAATTTGGGAGACTTTGCATATATGAAAATAACCTTATTCTGGCTTCTAAATTGAATGCCGTTTTAATGGGTTATAGGCTTAAAATAATTTATCCCCAAACTTGAAGGAATTTCTCCTTTGACTTCTGTATTCATTGTGACGATTAAGAAGTGTTTTTTTTTAATCTTTTAACTTTGCAGAACACTTTTATTCAGTCCTTCTCTATAAGCTTTTAGAATGCTTCTTTGTACTTGCTATTCTGAAATCTCGTTAGTATATTCTTAAATTAGTCTTGGGTTTGCAAGCATTTATGCACTTCAGTATTTCATTAATCCTTTAATCTAATGATCTTCATTTGCCTATAGATCAGGGAGTCTTTATTTTGTGTCCCCTTTCTGATTCACTCCCTCATGTTGTTTCTATTCTTTCTTTATAGAACATCAATTAGGAAAATATTGAAACTTGTGAACTAGTACTGTATATCTCTAAATACAGATTTTATATTATAAATAGCTCTGCCCTTTGCCTTATGACTTTAGATACTTCCTTAACCTTGACTTGCACTATTTCAATATTCAGCCATGTCCATGAATTATTCCCTCTGAATCCCAGCGGGTGACAAGAGAAACCACTCTAGGTATTTAAACAATGGGAATCTTTTTCAGGGGATTAACTACACAGGTGATAGAGGTTAGAAGCTGCCACACCTAGAATGGTGAGCAGCCCTTGTACTCTAAGCTCCAGTAAACTTAACCACACAAGAATGGTTGAATAAAGAAAGGAAGTAGGTACTGAGGCCCAGAGGACAGGCGGAGGACAGTATCATACAGGGCTCTCCAATGGGAACCAGGGCCATGGTGGTTGCAGCAACTGCTAGGGACACTGGTCAACACAGACAGGAGCAATAATCACTGGAGCTTCTTTATTCTTCCTGCCTACTTCTCTTGCCCAGGGGAAACTCTTGAAGAAGCTAGATGGCCTTGGAGCTTGGGAAACTCGGCATGCAGGAGGAGATCACGGAATGCTCTGCATTCACATCTCTAATGTCTTGGTGACCTTTCTAATTTCTTATACTCTGGTTTTTCCTTTCACATGAAAGCTTTATCAATTTTGTTAAGAAAGAGAAGTAAAGTTATGACTGGAAGTTACTGAGTGCCTGCAATTTCAGGATTGATTTTGGGTATTTTAGTTATGACCAGGACAGGAGCATACGGTCTTCCTTAATGTGCAGATGAGGAAACTGTCCAGGGTCAGTAGAGGAAGAATAAAATTCACATTAGGTCTGTCTTGTTTCTACTGGGTCAATATCATTTGATATTGTCAATCAAAAAGCTTATGTGTTCATTTAAGAAAGGGAACATGAAGAGAAAAGAACATGACATAAATAGAATTTTATCAAGCATGACAACATCCATTATTTCTATAAGCCAGGTTGAAAAGAGGTACGGATTGCACCCTCTTCAACAAGATGAAGTTACAGTAAATATGACACAATACGGGACTAAAAAAATAAGTAATTTTTCCTCACCTACTGATAGCAGTATCTTTAAAAATTTGTTGAAGATATTGTAAACACTGGTTTTAACCTCTTATATGATCTTCACATATTAAAATGCATATCTGGTGATGTTTAATAGAATGAAATTTAATAGTCTTAAAAATCCATAGTCGTAATTACATTTTAAATCTTATTTGCAACTAAGCTACTGATTCATAATATGGCATTATCTGCATAGCATCTTCATTTAAAAAAAAGAACAAAAAAACAAGAAATTGCCACTTGAGGCTTGTTACTACATTATGTTACTCAATCTACTTAGAGAATTTTAAATCATAGATAGGTGGATAGAAAGATCAAACAGACCCTTAAGTAAGTTTTTCTATAATATTGAGATTGAAAAAAGAATTTGAATTTTGTCGTCTCAATCTATCAACTGAAAAGCTTTGCTTTATTTTTTTAAGAATTCTGACTGACATTATCTTCAGTCCCTTGTAGAAGCAATGAAAAGGCATCATTTTTATTAAGTGAAGATATCATTTTTCTTGGCATAACTATTTTTGTGATACGCCTAGTTTTAATCTATCCCAGGCCTTGTTCTTTTCACTTCATGCTGCAAATACAGATCCCAACTTACCAAACAAGAACAAAAGTTAAGGGAACTGTAGTTTTCTTACTTGGGAAGGTTTAGGCATGGGTTATTCATAAAACAAAACAAAACAAACAAATGAATAAATAAATACCGTATGTGTGTGTGTGTGTGTTATCTTTTCCCTTCTAAAATTGGCGGTGGGGAGAACTCAACCCTGTTTCTGAACTTTGCAAACAGAAGGACTAAAACGCATGTTTGAACAGAGAGGTCAGGGTATTTAGAATTTTTGCCATAAATTAAATGCTCTTAACACATGTCATCAAGACATTCATCAACTATAGAAAGTGTCCATTATTTATATCATTGTTGTAACATGGAGGTCACACCTGATATTCTCTGTGTTCTAGCACAGTGGGCCAGGCCCCATAGTGAATGCGTGACCCATACAACAAAACAATTGTGTGTGCACAAACCGTCAGCGATGGCTGTGGAAACACCAGTGTTTGCCTGTGTGGTTTCATCTCAGCCTGACAATAAAACATGTCTCTATGCCCGTGTTCTGTTACACCCAAGATTGAGCATAGCTCACAAATTACAGGCAGTGCTTTGAATGGCTAATAGAGGCAGCTGAATAAAAATTTTAATGAAAAAAAATTTATGAAAATTGCCAAATTATACAAGCAGGGAAGTTGGAGAAACAAAAAATAAGATAGCTATTATTTATGATAGGTCTTTAACACCATTCTCCATGGAGTGTTAATTTAGATCATTGTTGGTAGAGAGGTGAGAGGTCACCAAATAAAAATAGAATAATAAATATTTATACTTTAGAGCAACATTAAAATCTTTGGCTGAATAAGGATCATACCTTGTTTTATTTATCTAAGTTTTAACATAACTGATAAATATTACAATTTGATGGAATTAGATTTAGTGTATATCATTCTAAGAGCACAGTTATAAAATTATTATTGGATAGTCATTTCTACTTAAAAATAGGAAAGTGGGAGTTTTGCATAAAACACACAGCTTCATGTTGGAACAGCTTGATTATATAACATCTGGCCCCATCCTGCAACCTACTTGTCATTTTTTCAATTTTAGTGAGGTATAATTGACACATAGATACTGTATATATTTAAAGAATATGGCTTGATATTTTGACAGGTGTATACATTGTGAAATTATTACCACAAGGAAGATAATTAGTATATGTCACCTAATACAGACATTACTTTCTTGTCTCTTTCTTTTTGTTTTTAGTGATGAGAACTTAAGATCTAGCCTCTTGGCAAATTTCAGATGTACACTATCATCAGTATTACTCACTACAGTCACTGTACTCTACATTAGATTTCCAGAATTCTTTCATCTTATAACTAAAAGTTTGTACCCTTTAACCAATATATCCCCACTTCCCCCACCCCATCCCCTGGTAACCACCACTCTATTCTCTGTACTATAACTTTGAGTATTTTAGCTTCCCCATATAAGTGAGATCGTGTAGTATCTGTCTTTACCTGTGGGGCTTAGTTCACTTAGAATAATGCCCTCTAAGTTCATCCATGTAGTCACAAATGACAAGATTCCCTTCTTTTTGAAGGATGACTAATACTCCACTGCACATACACAAATACACCACACCTTCTTTAGCCATTCATTGTCAGTGGACACTGAGGCTGTTTCTGCACTGTGGCTGTTGTGAATAATGCTGCAGTGAGCTTGGGTGTGCAGACAGCTCTTCAAGATGCTCATTCGGTTCCTTTGGAAATACACCCAGAAGTGAGATAGCCTGTGCTATATTGATTTAAATATAATTAGTCACTGTAAATCCAACATGGTAATTTGGTCATACACATAATAATGATAAGCAACACTTGACTAAAATCTTTCCCTTAGTTGCAAATATTCATATGTTGGGGCATATGTGCCTTTGGAAGAAATAACATTTGAAGCAAATGCTTCATAGAAATTTCTTTTGGGATAGCAATATATTGCTTTTCATGCATAACTACCAAAACATGAATGGTTCAATAACATAACCTTTCTTACTTCTAAAACTGAAGTGGCTTATACTAATAAAGGAGTGTATGAGTCAAAACAAAATTTTTAAAATACTGAGAAAGTACTTAGAAGGATATGAAGACACTTATCCCAAGAAATACTTTATGTAATTGAGAATTAAATTTAGACAAGTATACCAATAGTCAAATAAAAGGAAAGAGCACTGACTTGCTAGATCTCATTATCTAATAAAAGAAAAAAAAGTTAAGTGAGCATATTGCAATCACCTTTTCCTATTGTGGTTGTCTAAGCACTAAGAGTCAATATATATTTTTTCTTACTTAAGTTCCCTGTTGTTACATAACAAAGAGATTCATTTGTAGTTTCACAGAAAATATGAGATCATCACGTCTTGAGTGGACTTTAATTAAAGTCAATAATTTTAAGATTTATAATCATATCAGAGAACCTTTCTCTTCTGAGGGGGAAAAAAACAACCACCTTGCATGGATTATTTCACCATCTATGGTATTAGAACAGGGCCTCGTGCAGCATGATTAAAAAGCATATCTTCTAGATGACTTTTCTCTGCATTGGACATGCTTGTCGACCAGCCTTCTAGCCACTCTGTTCCTGATGCTCCTTCAACTACCAGGGTCCTATTCATAGCAGACCCTCAAAGAACAGTCGTGGAACAATGGGCCTTCCTTGTCCTCAGTGCAACCTTTCTGTCTCCGGAAAACATTCTGTCCCCTCCTTCTCAAAACACAGCTCATTCCCAGTTTTCCTCCCAGGGCAGCGACTTCCTGGGCACACCCTCCGTACCGGGCCCCTGTCTCCTTCACACCCAGGCTTCCTCACGGAGACCCCTCTCCATGCCCCAGCCTCTCACTGATCCCACCAGGAAGGCAACCAGATGACGCCTCTAGTGTCCAACTACACCCAGAGCATATCCTGCCATTTGCTACCATCTGCCGCCGTGCTTGGGCATGTCACAGTCACCGCGTGGCACTCATCCACTTCCCACATCTACATCCCCATGGAGAGCATTACCGTTGGTTAATATTCACGGCAGAAAGGCTGGCTTCTTCCTTAACCATCCCTCTCCCGCTCTCCTCCACACCACTGCCAGCGCCAGGTCCGTACATGGTGTCCCCTAAATAACGTCTCGTTCATGTCCTCTCCCAACCCTATCTTCACCCCGGACCGGGCGCCACCATCCCTGGTCAGCCTGTCCCTAACCACGTCTCGGCACGACGCACAGTGACCCACATGCCTTATCCCATGCCACCTTCCTGACCCATCTCACTCCCAGCAGCCCTGGTTCCGTGTTCCTGCACTTGGTATGCTCTCATGGACCAAAGGGCTTTGCAGATTGTTGGGGGGACAGTGGGGGGCTCAGAGAATATGATTCTCTCTTCTATCCACTGAGTTAACTCCTCTTTCCAACAACAGCTCAAGAATCACTTTCTCTCAATAGAGTTCACTGACTTTTCTTCTGAGGCCAAACTGTAACACATTACAATGTTTTTGCCTAGTTTATATTATGATTTGTTTATAATACAGAGCAGAAGCTCCCTAATACCAGTGCAATGTCTTTACTTTTCCTGGTCCAATGTTGAGTGCCTAGTACAGAGCCTGCCACATAGGAAGCCCTCAATAAATGTATGTAAACGAACGAACGGTTTACCATATTATTGGAAAAGAATAAAGGATGCTGATACGTAACATAGAGAGCTAGTATAAACACAGGACCATGCACTGGGGGACCAATTCGATAATATTTTTGGCAGTAACACACATTCATCAGTATACTAGAGAAATTGCCCTTTTCACTGTGTCATTTGAGTTAATGTTGTTCCAACCAAAAGATGATATAGATCAACTGCTTCATTTTCTAAGAAATGTTGTATTACTAACTCTTCTTCAAGGTTATATTTTCTACCCCAGAAAACAAAACATCTAAATTTTTGACAGATTCCTTTACCCTCAGTTTCGTACTCCAGACAAGAGGTTTCAAGGGCAGTGGTTTCTAAACTCTCAACTGCATTACTAAAATGCAGTAATCTGTAGAAGGCTATGGTAGCGTAGTTTTCTACACCTGAAATCAATTTGTTGGCTCTTCCATTATTAGTATTAATTCCATAGCATATAGTGGATAGCTAAGAATTATTTCTAAATAATTCAATCATGTTCTTTTATCCTTGCTAGCTTAAAATGGTCCTCTGTAAGAATATGGTCTCCCCACAAAGGGGGAAAAAAGGAAAGAAACATCAGTTATTTCTGTCCTTTTCTTGATACTTTTATTAGCTCTTCCTCCATATTACACTTTTATTTTAAAACTGGCGTGATCTCAAAACTCTTTGTAGCTTTTTAAGATGCAACCAACACTATCCAGGCTAGCGTTCATATCGCACAGACAGTGAGTACATGCTAGGCAGAGGCACTTTTTTCCTAAGTAAGCACAAGAGTGATTAGATATGCTCAGAGAGATCAGATGGGCGGCCTTACGTAGCATCGTATCTCTGAGATTCACCAGAGCTATAGAGACAACTTCCATTTTACCTAATGATATGAGTTTTGTTGTTGTTGTTGTTGTTTAAGATTTTATTTATTTATTTCTTTGTTTGAGAGAAAGAGAGAGCACAAGCAGGGGAAGGGGCAGAGGAAGAAACAGACTCCCCAAGTGCGGAGAGTGCGACGCAGGGCTCAATCCCAGGACCCTGGGATCATGACATGAGCAAAAGTCAGACACTTCACCCACTGAGCCACCCAGGTGCCCCTAAAAGAACTGTTGGTCAGGATTGATCTTTATAGCTGGAGATCATGTCGAAAGGCATTTTGTCAACCAGGACATCATTTGAGTGGTATATGTAAGGAAATACCAATCTGATGATCTGATGCAATTATGTTATGGCTATGTGGACCCAGTATGGAATACATATAACGCACACTACATATCATATACATACACACACATATAAAATATATATGTTTGTACAACACATACGTATATTATGTATATACATATACACACATTATATTATATGTACACGTTTGTATAACACATATGTATACTATACACACACACACACACACACACACACACTTGTGATCCTCATTTTTTTCACATAGAAATGTATGTATAAATGAAGTTTGTTGAAAAGGAACATACTCTATTATCTTTTCGGGATTAAGTGAAAAGTCTAATGTAATTTCCAAAGCAAATAATAGCTTCATGACATGTTTTATATGAAACCCTAAATCTCAGCCCTTCCTGTGATGCAATACTGGCACGGCACGTCTGCTCGGTGATCACTCTATGCTTATGTCTTTATAACCTTTAGGATGTTTACCTAATTTCACCAAACCTATCCTCTTTTGAGAGAGGCAATATCGGGACGTGGAACAAAATCCAATGTCTACCAAAAGACAAAGTAAAAATTAAGTCTGCCTCTGATCTCTATAAGCCACGCAGCCTGGCAGGAGACGCATGTGCTTGTTGAATGTGCAAATCTTCAGTGATCTGCGCAAATGCACACATTTTAGCTCTTACTTGTTCTGTATTTTCCCATATACAGATACACATCGTACATATGTAATTTTGCACAAGAAACAGACTTTCATTAGCATATTTAGCATTACTTTTTTACATTCAACAATAAAACTCGTGGACTCTCCTAGGTCAGATACATAGAGCTGCATAGTATTCCACTGAACGAACACAGCTTTCCTCTACTGATGGAGATGTTTTGTTTTCAACTATTTGTTATTATATATACTTTGATAATTAGTACACACATGTAATTTGCATATTTTCAATCAAGGATTAGGATCGATTTTTTTAAAGATTTTTATTTATTTATTTGGCAGAGAGAGGTCACAAGTAGGCAGAGAGGCAGGCAGAGAGAAGAGGAAACAGGCTCCCTGCTGAGCAGAGAGCCCAATGCAGGACTCGATCCCAGGACCCCGAGATCATGACCTAAGCTGAAGGCAGAGGCTTAACCCACTGAGCCACCCAGGCGCCCCTAGGATAGATTTTTTGAAGTTACTGTTGGCCATTTAACAAAATATACAGGTAACTTCCTGCATGAGTATCAGTTCTATAAAAATACTCTAAATTTAATAGACTAGTATTCCTGCAAAATAGAGATTAAAAAAAGAAGAGAATGAAAAAGAACATTTGGATTTCCCAGTAACTGGGGATTCTGGGTTAAGCCTCTGCCTTCAAGCTCAGGTCATGGTCTCAGGGTCCTGGGATCGAGCCCCGCATCGGGCTCTCTGCTCAGCAGGGAACCTGCTTCTCCCTCTCTCTCTCTGCCTACTTGGGATCTCTGTCAAATAAATAAATAAAATATTTTTAAAAAAATCTTTAAAAAAATTTTTTTAAATACAATTAAGCATCCCCCAGTGGCATGTAAGCATTTGTAGTGATCTTCCAAATAATTATTTTAAATGAGAAAAACTTAAAATATAAGACTAAGTTATGTTAAGTAAACCTATTGTGGTCATTGTTTGCAGTTTTGTGCACACATAGCTAGTCACTGTGCTGTATACCCTTAAATTAATATGCTGTTATGTCAGCTGTGTCTCAATAACACTGTGAAAACATGTAAACATAGATTAGGTGACTGCCTAGGCTAAGCAAACAAAAAAACCACACAAAATCCCTCCCTTTGAGGAAAACATTAAATGACATTCAAATTTCAAAAACCATATCATAACTGTACCCACTTAAAAAAAACAAGTCAGCAACGAACTCTTCCACCAAAAAAATGCATTTCTCCTAAATCCAAGGCTAATCCAAGGTACAGTACATACCATGATATGTAACTGTATTCATATCACCAGATATAAAGGCAATGAAGTTGGTTACATATGACTAGAGCCACACTGATAGTATTTTGATAGAAACTATAGGTATCTTTAAAAATAGAAAGCCGTTCAACCATGCAATTTGAAACCAAAGAGTCAAATGTTTAAGTCCTCTTAAAAGGAAAATCATACCAAGAATCCTTTTCACCTCAACATTAACAACAGTCCCTGAGACACTGAGAGTGACAGTTTGCTTAAGAAAGAAACAAAACGATAAAAATGCAATCAAAGGACTATATAACATTTCCAGTCATTTATTGATGTTAATTAACTGCAGATAACTAAGGAAGCTATAAAAAGAAACTATAATGGATGCAAAACAGCAGCAAAGACAAAAAAAGGAAACTGTAGTTGCAGTAATTTCTGTCATTCATAACTTGCCATAATTATCTACTCGGTAAAAATGCGGCTGTAATTTGAAACGCCTCCCTCCCGATCATCAGCAGACTAATGTAATGACTGTACCAAGGACTCGGCATGTAGATCTTGCCATTATTTCTGATCTGCTTGGATTTTAATGCAATATTCCCTCAGGAAGACCCATGATTTAATTAAAAAACACTGTGGCTCTGTGACAAACCTGACCCCACAGCCTCACGGAGAGTGTGAATCCTGATTCCCCGGAGTAAATTGCAACTGACTGTTTTGATTTCCATTGAGCAATTACTTTATGGATAAAGTGACCATTTTTATACTTAGCTTTTACATGTACATCTGTGGTTTCTATTCCTGATGCTTCGTGCTTTTAAAGCTACCTCCAAGTGATTTTTTTTCTCCCTTAAGAATGATACTGTCTTAAAGTATGTGCAAATTGTGGAGATGTCCATCTTTGGGGTATTTTGTCTAAAAATGTGAAAATACTCAGGTGGAAGACCTGTTTAGTGGCTCACAGTCTATCTGGTGGCAATCAGAACTACTAAATATCAGCTGGTTATGTATATTACATTTTACATCTTACATATTATATATTTTATATATGAATATATATATTTTTAAGTTTGTGATTAGGAACTTTGATCTTTTAAGCAAGTTACATAGCACTAAATATTTGTGAGGAAAGGGACAAAGGAGGGGTGTTCCTACAATTCTAAGGAACATTATAAGTAAAGGTGTTACAGTTCCAGAACAGAAAGCCTAAGGGGAGGAAGAACCAGCTTCTTCCCCGCAGCAGCATCTGGTCAAGTCGACCCTTAGCCTGAATGGTCAGGGAGCTGCCCCAGCTCTTCACAGAACCCCTAGTTGTCCTGAAATGCCACGACAAGGATGCATTTCTTTTAGCTTTTTAATTTGCTATCTAAATTCAAATAAATACTCGCAGACAGAATAAAAGCACATTGCTTCTCTTCCAACAGTTTGTTTTGTACTAATCCCTTGGAGGACTGACAACATCTAATATTAGACAGAGGCCCTGGCAGAAGAAAGAGCCATGGGGACAGCACCTAGTTCCATGCTGGGACATGCTGAAAAGTGTCAGAGCCGAGCTAAGAGAGAGATGAGGTGGGAGCCAGTGTCTCCGCAACTCTGAACTCCAGTCAAATCGCAACAATTAATAATTGAAATCAGGCATAACAACAAGCTTTCATATCTGTTTTTAAACTGTTGATTTTTGAAACAATGCAAAATTTATTTCCTGTATAAACCAAGGATAATTTCCAACATCCTAGGGACCCTGCAGCACGCAAAGAGCCTTTGCTTTTAACTTTTGATCGTTCACAGCCCTCTGGCATAGCAGCTGTACGCTGTGTCTTCCGGGTACAACAGCTGGTCATTTGGGGCGGTCTGTGACACCCTTCACACATCTGGGAAGCCTAGTTGTCCTTCCTCAGAGCCTGGTGACTTTTCAAGACACCTCGGTGCCTCTCTGGGCATGGGGGGACGGTGCGGTGGACAGGAGCACTGGGACCGGAGTCCACACGAGGGACTCCGCCACATGACTCGCTCAGAAATTCAAGGAGGTTGTGGCTATTCCCTTGGTGGGTGCCGGAGAGACCAGAAATGAAGGGGAACCGGCACGTGTAAGCCGGCCGAAGGAAAAATTTCTAGAAGAAATGTACATTTTGCACATACCTTCCACAGCTATTTCTGATGGCTCCAGTAACACATCACAGAGAGACTGAGGTAAAGATCCGTGCCAGTAATTGTTTCTAAACTGCCACCTCTGATTACTCGAGATACTCATTTTGCAACGGGAAAGAACGTGCACGAGATTTTCTCGAATACGGGCTGATGTCTCTTACGGCCAAGGAGCTGTGCCACCCTATCAACCGGCATAGTAGACTTTGCGAAGGTATTACTCACTCTAAGGTAGTGTTCGAGTAGAAATTAAAAATAGCAGGGACCTTTGAAGCTCTTGAACATTTGTTTCTGCCAGCATAGGATTGTTCCCTACAGTGTATTTTTAGTGCTCTATACACTCAGCTTTTAAATGTCATAAGCAATGAAATCCAGGGAGCACATATCTATGAAAAAAAAGTTCTGTTTGATTTCTCATCTGTGATTTTGATTCGGGCTTGATTTCATCTCTAAGTTAACCCACTACCCCGACATTTTTGGTCATTTGCTGAAGTGCAGAGTTCCCAGAGTCTAAGAGATGACCCTTTGCTGCTCCTCTCCATCAATGGATACATAATTGAAAATGTCATTTCCCTAAATTGAAAAATCCCATAAGCTCTCTGGCCTCCCATTTCTTTAACTTAGTAAAGATGAGAGGCCAGCTGACCTGTAAAAACTTTACAGAAATTTAAAAACAAATCCTCATAAGGATTATAATCCCTCCTATTACACTTTCTATTATATATATGTATATATTCTAATTACACTATTGCCCAAATTCCCATACCAACGGAAAGGTTGTGGAACATAAAATAGAAGTTTGAACATATGTATATAAAACTCAATCATATATAAAATTCAAACATATATGGAAAAAATATATATCCACATAATTTAAATGCATATAATTGAATATATACATAATTTTATATAATATAAATATAAGGATATATGTATATATTATATATAAATAAATATAATGATATTATATATATAATGATATTATATATATAAATAAATATAATGATATGCATTTATATTATAAATATATAACATCAATTACAAATGTCATTATATATCATATATTTTAATATATAAAGTATAATGAATTGTATATATATACGTATATTGTATATATAATAAATTATAGACAAATGTAGTCTAATATAACAGTATTATATAGATTTATCCAATTATTTATTTTGTATTCAACTTGGGGAATGTAGCTATTTATCGCCGTCTTAGCTGGAACCTCCCACAACAGTGAACAGTCCCCTATACTCCTCCATTGCTAAAATGCTATCAAACTTCCTGTCAGTGGGTTTTAGGATTTCCTCTGAAGTGGGCAGAAAACTGCCATCACGCTCTGCGATACCCTAACAGGAAATACTTCCCTTATCTGTTGAGAAAGCATATTCATCTCATCGACAAACGCAAATCAAAGGTCCTTGTTTTGCCTTAATTCTGTGCCTCTCCCCCGTGTCAAATGACCTCCATGACCTTGTCCTAACTGCCCGTTCCGTATGTGAGTCTGACCACGGGCTTCATCAGCATGGTGCCCCTCGTGTTGGAAATCACAGATCTGTAAGGCACTTCCCTTGGCCTCTGACAAAGCAGCTTCTCCAGGTCCCAGGAACACAGGCTCGCCGTGTTCTGGGCGGGCCGTGCGGGTCTGTGCCTCACTGGCATTAACGCCTTCTCCTGTTTTGCTTTCATGTGACGTCGCTGCGACTCGTCCCCGCGGACATCTCTGCCTTCCCTCCTTCTGCACATGTCGGAACCTCCTGACAAACGCACTTTGATTTCCTATGAGGAGATATTTGTATAATATAAGGACAAATGACTTGTTCCAAGTCTATCTCAATGGGCCGGAGAACAAGTTCCTATAACCACCTGAGACAGAATCGCCTCTGGAAAGGGGCTGGCAAACCGTGTGGGGACTCTCTAAGGCCCTCGAGTACAAGTGTCTGGCGGAGTTTCTGCTCTGCTGGAGTTGACTCATCGGACCTCAGGGTGTGTCCTCCATCCCGCAAGCACACTTGAGCGCACCCCCTCTGGGGCTCACCGGCAATGCCGGTCCGGAAATGGCACACTCAAGCGCTATTGCTACAGTTTTAACTGTCCTACCTTAAGCCCCACCTAGAAAATCCATCTCCATGGGAGAAAATAATGACCCACCCCATGCACAGTGATCCAGAAGATCCCAACCTTGTCCCAGAGTCCTCCGTCATGGCCATCGGGGAGTCCTAGTTGGGGGGGAATTCCCCATAGCTCCTCGTTGGCCGAAAAGTTCATAGAAGTCCAGGGAAGTCAGGACCTACCCTGAGGTCAATCACAGCCCTGCATACTACCCACACCTTCTCACGCCCCGGTCACGTGTCTTCTGCCTGTGGCCCTCCGTCCTTACATACAGGGAGAGCCCCATAACGCTTCCGGGATTAACAATGCATGAGAACTGGTTTTAAGCTAACATTAAATTATAGCTTGTTTGGTTGTATCGTATCTATTCATTGCAGGTACAGGGCTTCAACTGAAAAGTGACAATGAACATAGATGACCCTTTTTAAAAATTCTGAACAAAGCCATAATATACAAAGCCATAAATTTACAATCTAAGATGTATATATGTGTGTGCTTATACATAGATCATATAAATATCAAAAAATAAACTTATTTTTCAGAAGTCATGGTGGTCTGATTATTTCTCCCCTCAGACAACACCAAAGTTAAAGCTATGTTTGAAAGCACTTGAGATTTCTTTTTTTTTTTTTTTTAAGATTTTATTTATTTATTTGACAAAGAGAGATTGCAGGAAGGCAGAGAGAGAGAGGAGGAAGCAGGCTCCCTGGGGAGCAGAGAGCCAGATTCGGGGCTCGATCCCAGGACCCTGGGATCATGACCTGACCTGAGCCAAAGGCAGAGGCTTTAACCCACTGAGCCACCCAGGTGCCCTGCACTTGAGATTTCTAAAGTGATGTTTCTGTGCTCTCCTAAATATCAATACACTTGTTATGCTTTCACTCTACTCGAATTTGAAGGAACAGGAGTCTTGTCGATAATTTATCGATTTTTGGTTTTTACCTTTTCTTTGTAAATACAATCAGGGCAGTGTTGTGAGCAGAGCGGAGTCTTTGACATTCAATGGAAACATCAAATCTAGCTTGACCACTTGTTAGACATCTGATGACAACTCCAAACCATCATGATCCAGTCTTCGGAGGACTGTTGGTGATCAAAACAATACTGCATTTATAATAACAAACATGATATCAGACCTACTACTCTTCCATTCATGGGAGATATTGCTACTTAGAATCCTCATACCAATGAGTCTCATGGGTAGTATGATTCCACTGGATTTTAAGTCAGTCCGTTCCTAAAAAAATTGCTTTGCCTTGATTCTACAAGTGGTACCAAGGGGAGCAAACACTGCCCTGGCTGTGTAACAAGAGAAGTGGAAGAATGTAATAGTAAGTCAACCATAAGAATGAATATATTTATCACTTTTCGAATGCCTACAATGTGCCAGGTCTCTGTTGAGCATCCCATCTGAAATCTAACTCTCAGCCAGGATACAGAGTTATCTGTATTTTGTAAAGTTTAAATGAGGAAATTGAGGCCCAGAGAAATTTCTCAAACTTGCCAGAAACTACATGGTTAGTGAGAGAAAAAGCCTGGATGCAAGTCTTTCTAATTTCAAAACCTGCACTTTTCTTTTCTTTTCTTTTTTTTTTTTTTTTTAAGATTTATTTATTTGACAGACAGAGAGGCAGGCAGAGAGAGAGAGGGGGAAGCAGGCTCCCCGCTGAGCAGAGAGCCCGATGTGGGGCTCAATCCCAGAACCCTGGGATCATGACCTGAGCCGAAGGCAGAGGCTTTAACCCACCGAGCCACCCAGACGCCCCAAAACCTGCACTTTTCTAGCATGCAACATCACTTTAAAGGAAGGGAAAAGAAAAAAGGGAAAACAAAACAAAACAATGTTTAAAACTAGGGAGGTCCTCTCAGTGAGCATCGTGGAGTCTGCCTTTAGACCCAAGAGTGACATTGGGAAGAACATGGACAGACAGTTGACTGTACCAAAACAATGCTGTGGGGATCATCGTCAATGAATTCATTAAATTCATGAATATTTCCCCACTGTTCTTCTAAAAATTTATTTATTTGAGAGAGAGAGAGCATGCGCACAAGTAAGGGAAGGGGCAGAGGGAGCGAACATCTGGCAGGACCCCTCCACCGCACCGTGCTAAGCAGGGAGCCTGATGCGGGACTTGATCCCATGACCCTGAGATCATGACCTGAACTAAAAATCAAGAGGCTGATGCTTAACTGACTGAGCCCCCCAGGCTCCCCTCCCGGTATTTTTTCAGGAGCCCGCATGGAGTCCGGAAGTCACTGCCTCCATAGAGAAGATGGAAAGCAGGAAATAAACAGGAACAGAAGGAGAGCTCTGCAGCAAGCTCTTTCAGACACAGGAACTGGGTTGACACCTTCATACCCAGTGACTCGATGCCATGTGTGCTGGCTTTACCGTGGTGGTTCGGCAGCTACGCTCTGCAGTGCTAGCCTTCCTATTTTATTCTTTCTTTGTTTCCTTGCTCAGCACCTGATATACTGAGGTCAGGTTCCAAAGAGTTTAGCACTGTCTTGTTGTTGCAGTTAATGCTGGTTGCTGGTGGTGGTGGTGTTTAGTTTTGTTTGGTCCTTGAGAAATAGGATAATGACCACTGAATTTCAATTAGTTTAAAAGGCTTACAGGCCAAATGACATAAAACACCAGTTGCAGGACGCCTGGGTGGCTCAGTGGGTTAAAGCCTCTGCCTTCGGCTCAGGTCATGATCCCAGGGTCATGGACCGAGGCCCGCATAGGGCTCTATGCTCAGCAGGGAGCCTGCTTCCTCCTCTCTCTCTCTGCCTGCCTCTCTGCCTACTTGTGATACTCTGTCTAAATAAATAAACAAACTTTTTTAAAAAATAAATAAATAAAAATTTAAAAACAAAACAACACCAGTTGTTATTTTAAAACCTTAAAGGAAAGCACAGAAAGTCTTCCCAGACTCCTTGGTTCAGGGAAGACATGACTTGTGCACATGGTGTGTCCTGGGGGAGCACTCCCAGCTCCACAGAAGTGTTGGCTGATGCACTCCCTTTAACCCCACAGAAGTCTGAGTTCTATTGCTGCCCTAGTTGCATCTTATCGTAACGCCTGCCAGTATTTGTTTACACCCTCACCTCTCTTCCTGGGAAAGCTTCTGGGACTTGGGGCTATTTCTTTTCCCTGTTTTCCCATCGCCTTGTAGAGTGCCTCGGGAGATGGTCAACAAATGCTTCTTACCGAATACCATTAATGGCTGGTTGTCCGTCACCGTGAAACTGAGTGTGAAAGCTATCCCAGCAGCCTTACTTCAACAAATGCCCCACCCTCCTAGAACTCCGCAAGGACCGTGATCATGCCTGCGTCCACAGCACACTTAACCAGCTTGCAGCATCTCTTGCTGGGCTGAGAGTGTCGGGCCCACCAGATATACCTTGCAGATTCAAATTCCAATGTCATGGTTCTCCTGGTTGTAATTAATCTTAGGAAGACCCATTGACAAATCTTTGAGCGGGGGGAGTAGCCCACGTGTTCCCAGAATTATGTACACGACTGCCAAATTGCCCGCCAATCTATCCACCATATTCTTTGGGGCTTCATAACTAGAAGAGATTCTCAAGCTGGCAGCTGTAGGAATATTACAGTTTGGAGAGGACCCAATTATTGTGCATCCTTCTAATTAACACAATTATCAAAGGAATCTATTAAAAATAGGGCACTAATTAATTGTATCCAATTATGATTCTAAGCTAGAAATTCAGCAATTATTATTTCCCATATTTTCTTTAAAACAGTTCCTGAAGAGACAACGGACTACAGGATACCCAAATCAGGCAGAGAGATAGACTGTAAACTTATGGATGGTACTTGTGTCGATTTCCCGAAGAGTTTCCTCAATAAAGTTGAAGAAGGCACCCCAAAATAGTGAAGCCTCCCCCCCAAATTTTTACATAATGAGACCATTGTAGATCATATCATTTGGTTTTGGTTTAAAAATCTTTAGAGGGACACTATGAATGTATGTGTTGGGAGAGGACAACCATTTCGTTTCAAAATATCGTGAAATATAGAGGAATAGTCTCCTTTCCTCCTGTAAGTTTTCTAGAAGATCCTCTGTTGGGACACAAATCTATCGCAATGAACTCCGGGAAGGCAAGAAGTCATACAGATTAGATGTTCCAACGTTCCAGAGCACAATACACTCTCTTAGTTTACGAGGCTTCCTAAGTAAGTTCACATCTTACAATAGGGTTTGAGAAGTTCCTTACGATGAACCTATAGACATTTTGTGAGTTTCACTCGTTACTATTTCATATAACCCTACTGAGATCATAGGGAGGACATGTCATACTCACAGTGCTCTGATCCTGTGTGAAAGAGACTATGACAAGAACATTTTATCCAAAGAAGAAAGTACCTTTTCTGCTTCCTGTCAAATTACCAAGATACAGCCATTGTATTTCATTCTGATAAATATTCTGAAGGCACATTCAGTTCCTCGTTTCTAGTGAGGTTATGCCAAGTCAGCTCTTAGAGATGTAATTGTGGAATAAAGAATACAAAATCTGCATGCTCATCATTATATATGTATAATGCGATTATCAAACGATGAAAATCTAGCACAGACGTAATCCACCCGCTCCCCACCACACCCCCAAAAAAGGAGGTTTTCCTACATGAATTCACTGGAATGGTAAAAGGCTATCTGTTGCTAATTTGTACTCCACATGTCTTAAAATAACCAACTCTCCCAAATTTTACATATCAAGGTATTTATGTTGTCAAATATAGAGGAGAAACAACATATCTTGCCTATAATCTCCCTTTAAGCAGCAAGTATTTCGTTTCTGGAGTTTCCAAGAAAGAGGGCATGTACGAAGGAGCAGAGCTCTGAGGTTTTTCATGGACTTATGCCCCCCGAGAGAGGGCAGGAAGCAGAAACAGCTGGAGGACTACTGCATCCAATTTAACTCTGGGTTTTCAGTCCCCAAGACTGCCCGTCTAGACCTTTAAACAAGTGGAAGTTAATGCCTGGCAGCAGTGGGCTTGGGGAGAGCGTCATGACATACCCATCACGTCCAGGCCTGGAGACAGACATCCATTTGGATAATCCTGGCAGAGACCCAAACTTTCAGCAGAGACACTTGATGCATAGAATACTTGGCATCTTGGCCACGCTGAGACCCATCTGTCAGAGTGGCATCCTGCCTGTTCCAAGTTGGTTGGATCTTTTCCTTAAACCTTAGGTGCCAGGCAAGAGTGGGTCTTCACGGGGAACATGTATAAAACTGCAAGTGTCATCTCTCCACCAGGAAGCCTTTCTTTTCTGCCAGTCCCCACCCCTGGCCCCGAGCCCTGCACTCGCCACACCTGTTGACACTTGTTCATAGAAGAGATTCGATTGGCCCTGGAAAGGCAAAGCCGGTGCTTCAGATCAGGTCCTGATGCCAACAAGACAGGTGGTGATTCAGCAGGCATCTGATGAAGTCAGGAAGATAACTCAGGGCATAAAAATGTTTTTATAAAAGAAAGTAGAGTATTCTCTGTGGGAGCACTTTGAGGCAGCTCCATATACGACCAAAATCAAGAATCTAAAGAGAAGGATAGCTCATTAGCATTATAAGGACATGAACTAATATCAAAAGAAGAACTTGTTTTTCACATCAGCAGATCCAGCGGAAGGTGTTTGGGTGAAATGAATAATATGGCCC
The DNA here is from genome assembly GCF_011764305.1 of Mustela putorius furo. NCBI lineage: Eukaryota > Metazoa > Chordata > Mammalia > Carnivora > Mustelidae > Mustela > Mustela putorius. The sequence continues at coordinate 2,762,257 of NW_025421511.1, read as the reverse complement.
AACCCTTCGAAGAAAGTATCAGTGACAGAATTAGTACATCTTCAAACGTGCAATGGCACATTTCCTTACTTTAGGTCAACTCTTTGTCAATGACGATTGTTTTGTGATGTGTAAGGAATGTTTGCTTCCTTACTCATTGAGACATAAAGACTGAACACCGTTGTCTAGAAAGTGAAAGTGTATGTGAGAATCAAATGCCGCCCTACAAAATAAAACACCACGGGAAGATAAATTGCCAAGAATTCTAAATATCAAGTTATCCTCTCTGGGAAACTTCGCAGCCATAACCTCTAATGAAAGTATTTTATGTCAGGAATCTACAATTTTTCCTTATAGACGGTTTCATTTAAGCAACCCTGTAAAGTAACACAGCTGTTGTAACACTGTGTTCCGTGACCAAAAACGGGGGGTTCCCAGGTTCATACGTCAGCAATGCTATGGTGAGATGCTAAACTATTCCTGGCATTTTAACAGAGTGCTAGACTACTATTAAAAGTGGATAAGGCATGTAACAGTTTCCTTTTCAGGAAATTACTTAGCTATCCTCGGTGACATTACATTTGGACTGGTGGCTGCCTACAAAGCACGGACAGGATCTAAGACCCTTCACCAGGCATCTCCAGGTGTCCGGACTCAAGGAGCGCCACAAGGATGCCACGTCCTCAGAAAACACATGTCAGGTCTGCAATCCCCGATGGTGAAATCCAAAAATATGTAAAGTTCTCCAAGATAGGACCCAAGTGCAATGGTGATCCCCAAAGAGAAAAGAAGTCCTGAACATTGTAGCATTTGAGATGGACACTGACGTGCCCATCTTGAGAACCTCCTCCTTTGAAGGACACTGTGCTTGAGAGCCTTGTGGCTCCTGCAGCAGAAGGTGGGTGACGAAGGAGACTGTGCCCCCAGGTCTGTGGGTGCACCTGGCTCACTGCCCTCCCTCAGTGCCGCCATACCTGGGTGCCCTGCACAGACTTCTTGGGCATTTATGAGCTTTGCAAATCACATAGCTTACTAGTCCTTTTGTTTTTGTTTGCCAGAAATCTCAGGGTCCAGTGAATGTCCTCTAGGCACATTACAATCTTTGGAGCTAGTTCTAACCTGATCTCTTCCTCCTGTCCTTCCCATACAGCATGGCTTCCTTACCCGTTGTCCAATTCGCTGCTTACCAGCTATCTCTGCTCAAATCGGTCTTAAGAAAAAGATGAGGATATAACATAAAGAGCCATCTTGCAACAACTACGTGACCATGCAAAGTTGGGCTTTAAAAGATACTGAGGTGCAAGATAGCAGAATCAGGGGACCTCAAAATGATACATATGTCCTTTCTATACCTAACCTTATCATCTCAGTTAAATAAATTCATTATCTGATTATAAAATTTCCATAAATTCAGCAAAAATGTGACATCAGTAACCTGATGCCCATGTGCGTGCATGTACCTATGTTGTTATGATGTCGGTACACACATGTATGTGTCTGTGTGTTAGTCTGCATGTTCCAAAGACCATCGCACACAGACACACCTAACAAAATAATACAGCTCTCTGTCACACAACGGAAAGTGAGTTTTTGAAAATGGATTAAAAGCGACTAAATAAACCAGAGGTAATCATGAGATTCTGGTATTTGTGTGCGTAATATGTTTGGGCTTTTTTGCTCCTTCTGAGTTAACGCTATTGTTTCAGCACCAAAAGCATATCAATCAGAGAGTGAGTCCTAGACACACAGGGATGAATAGAACAAGGCACTAGTCTAATAGAGAAAATAATCATTTATGGCTTTAAGTAACATTTTATACGTCACTTACAAAAGGCTAACATATAAATGTATTTACTGATTTAAAGTCTCTGATGTAAAATTAAAACCTTGTAAAGTTGAAATATACTTGAAATTTAAATACATGGTAACTTAGTCACAGCTATAATTCAGAAATAATCTTTGCTGGCTTAAGCTTTAGCAGATAGAAATATATTAGTACTTTTAGAAGTAGAAATACGGTCAATGTTTTCAGTATTAAAAAAAAAAAAACCTGAGGTTCAGGCGCCTGGGTGGCTCAGTGGGTTAAGCCGCTGCCTTCAGCTCAGGTCATGATTCCAGAGTCCTGAGATCGAGTCCCGCATCGGGCTCTCTGCTCAACAGGGAGCCTGCTTCCTCCTCTCTCTCTGCCTGCCTCTCTGTCTACTTGTGATCTCTGTCTGTCAAATAAACAAAAACCTGAGGTTCAACTTGCATTATCTCGAGACATTCTATGTAAATTTAAGCAGAATATTGTTTATTTTGTTAGAAACAGTAGAAGCCCATATTAGCTTCATGTCATTTATAAAACACAGTACGAAATGATTTGATATCCAATACTCTAATATTCTGTACCAATAATATGAAAGGATTTAATATCAACGCTCATACACATTGTATCAATAATGAACACGGTAAGGGGGAAGATTTCAGGAAATGACAAAAGAAGGTAATATTGGTATAAATCAAAGTGTGTCATTAAGCAATTTCCCACCTCATAGATGTGATATTTGTAATACTGTGCCAATGCCTTCCCTAAGACTGTGATACTAACTGAGCTTAACCCTTACAGAGGTCAAGAGTTTTTGTCCTTGGTGATGTTCAAGTTTCTTGTTCTCATAATTGTTTGAATCAGTTGACTCACGTTACTGTTTGAGTCTGCACTGGGAAAAATTAGAAAATTAATAATAAAGTCTTTAAACAGAAAACGCACTGGGAAGTCCTCTACGAAGAATCTAGAAAATCCAGTCATAACTTGGAAATCAAGTTTAATCAACTGAAAATTATATCTCTGCAACAAGATTTTTTTTTTAGTACTCATGGATGAAGCTACTTAAAACCTCTTCTCAAAAAGGGTCATTGTGATTTAAGGCTAGAAACAGCCCACTTTCAAGGTACTTCTTTTTTTATTTTTATTTTTTAAGATTTACTTATGTATTTATTTGGAAGAGAGGACGAGAGAGAACATGAGCTGGGGGGCGGGGAGGAAGGGAGCCTCACGACACAGGCTCAGTCCCAGGACCCTGAGACCATGACCTGAGCCAGACTCATTTAACTGACTGAACCACTCAGGTGCCCCTCAAGTTACTTCTAACTATCTCTCTCATACTCCTGGAAGCTTCTGCAAGCAACAGACACAACACCTACAGTTAGCCCATCTGAATGAGAGTGCTGAACAGGACTAGGGTATACCCAGAGTAATTGAATTCCAGTATACGTTGTTTTTACTCTATGAAAGCCATTCCAGAAATCATTACTGCATTACATTAAATGTATGTATAATGTGATTTTTATATTATTCGAGTTCATTTTAAGTAAGACTTTCTATACACTGTCCCCACACTGCACTTTCCAAATGCACGGGTGTGTATAGTTTGTGTTTGTATATAAATATATAGGCATATTTACTGCTTTATAATTATTAAAATAATTATTGAAATCACATCTTAATCATTATTAAAATGATTACTGAATGATATCTTAAACCATGAAAATAGAAATTGTGATGCATATTAATGTACAATGTATAATTTTTTTTTAAGATTTTATTTATTTATTTGACAGACAGAGATCACAAGTAGGCAGAGAGGCAGGCAGAGAGAGAGGAGGAAGCAGGTTCCCCACTGAGCAGAGAGCCTCATGTGGGGCTTGATCCCAGGACCCTGAGATCATGACTGAGCTGAAGGCAGAGGCTTTAACCCACCGAGCCACCCAGGCGCCCCAAGATGTATAATTTTGAAAATACATTTTGTTTCACTCAGAGAGTAGAAGACTCACCAAGGAATATTAATCCCTCAGAGAAGTGATGGTGAGTTTCCATGCGTGTGTGTCTGAGTGCGTCTGCGTGCTTGTACACGGGAGTCTGTACGTAAGAATTACTCACCTTGAGAGGAAATTCATCATTGCTGTTCTAATTATTGGCTCTTTTCCACCGGCCATTGATTCTTACATTTTGGTTTCATGGATCATGGGAAAGCGGGCTTTGTACAGGCTGGAGGATCTTCCCCGAAACTGAAAGAGTGCCCAGGAAGGACTGCACTCAGCCGAAACGGAACATTTCACGCAAGAAGCAAACCTCTGGCGTTTTGGACATAATTTTACATCTGTCTGGAATAATTGTATGCCCCTCTCTCACGTAGCCAGCTCTGCCTCGGATCCAATCTTACCGTTTCCTTCTTATTTAAAGGCTTCTGAGAATCCGCAGCATGAATAAATTGCCCTTTTAATGTAGACCCCGAACACCCGGCTTTCTCAACCATAATCCCGAAAATCACTGCACTGTAATTGCCCATTGGCGTTTATGTACCTCCCACTAGATAGCGTATTCTAGAAGGCCAGAGGCTGTGTGTGTGTGTGTGTGTGTGAGTGTTACTATACCCCAGCTCTAACAGCAGAGTACGCGAGTGCAGGAACACGTCCCCCATTCAGCCTTCTTGTGTCACTTACCCCTGTCCCTTCCCAGCGCACCCCATGCTTCTAATTGTCTGTAATTACACTGACCAAAATAGTTTGCAAAATGATGTTTTAGAGGAGCAAATTTAGAAATTAAAGGTCATAGAGACATTCGGCAATAAGAACATTTAATAGTGTGATACTATAACATAGATCTTCTTCCAGTCTTAAAATTTGACTTGCTGTAAGTCACTGGCCAAGCCATTTGCAGTGTCGGTATTTAGGGGCACTTGCTGTGTTTATCTTCTGAAAAAGTAATGCATGGACTTCTAAAGAGAAGATATGCATATATAAGGGATAGTGCACCTTGACAACATGTAAAATTGCAAAATCTGGAAAACTCTCCTATGACAGCTATGGACATTCAAACTAGGTCCTCCCATGACACATTACATGTGTTCTGTGTTCTCATGTCCTACAGGATTATAGAGTCCTACGGGGGCCACTGAAGGACCCCAAAGTACCCTAAGAAGTATTTCCCCTAAATAGGGCAGCAACTGTAGACTCTAATAGTTCCTTTATCAAGCCTTTCCTACAGCTGGAGTCCTAACTGAAGCCTTGTCCAAGTTCCAAAAGGGGATCATTTTCCTCCAGCTTCCTGTAATTCTGAGCACTGGTATATGTTCACACTGAGCTCTTCCAAAATAGAAATACACTCATGCATACTGTAACAAAGTCCTTAGCATTTACCTACACTAAATGGGGAGGTGCTATTTAAGCATCACAGTAAGACTTTTTAAACTGGGAAAACTATTTTAAATGGGATTTCAAATAAGGGAATTTCAGTTATAATAGCATGAAATTAGAATAAGTAATTATAATACATAATACAACGATTTTTTTAAACTTTGCATGACCACTAAAGGTTTTTCTTTTCATAGTTATGTAACAATAGATGTTATATTTGTTAAATAGTCATTTGTTAAATAGCTTCTTTTTCATTCTGCGCCTCATACTTGACTCATTCCTGCCTCATCCTCAATGACAATGTGAGTTGGTCATTTTGCATTGCCTAGGAGGATGGGCTACTCTTTCTGGAAGTGCCATTAACTTGAGAAATTAGAAATATAAGAACAGAGTTCCCAGTTATGACCTACTATCAAGTAGAACCTGGTACGCTCAACCTTCTCTAAAATATATATATATACATATATATATGTGTGTGTGTGTGTATCTGCATGTGTGTGTGTGTGTGTGTGTGTGTGTGTGTGTAAAATAATGTCTACCTTGATCCACTGTCTTTCACTGATCCAGGGATGGAGCTCAGGGAGATTATCAGTACTTTGCAGTCACGATTTCAGGAACTTGCCACACACCTTCACAAAGTCATTCTATGTTCCTATTTTGGAAGCAAAGCTGATAACTATAACATTAGGTTTTTTGTAATTATCAAATGAGATGGACTAAAGGCAACTGGTCCATATGCTGTATGCCCTACACCAACTTTATTTCCTTGAATAGGTTTCTTTAGTTTGGTTTTTATAAGGAAAGGAAGTGGGTTAGCAAGTCATCCTCAACTTTGGAATCTGAGTCATCTTTTCATTGTTGTGCAAAGTGTTGGAATTAGAGTAGAATTCATTATGGTGCTCTGTTAGCTCTCAGCTCACATGAAACCCCAAGCCCTATGGGGAAAATGTTGAACACTTCATGCCCCTTCCCTCGTGATTCTGATAAAGCAATAAAGCATCCAGGCACACAAACAAAACTCCATGGTCACTTTCTACACTAGACAGGGAAAATGACCATCCTGGTTCCAAACAAATGCATGATTGATTGAGTTCTGATTATGTCAGTTGTATTTACGTGACCATGTAAGACTGTGAGCATGCTAAGACTGAAGCAGACAGTTTCATATGATGTTTTTAAGAAAATTTTCACCAAAATATCTTAAGAATATTCATGAAAATAAGCCTTGCTCTTAAGAATTCAAACTTTTTCTGTTTTCATGGTACTGAGAACAAGCAAAATTGTTTTATTAACAATCAACAATAATCCTGGAAAAACTTACAAAGAACTTCCATAAATATTATCTCATTTAAGAATCACTCAAACTTTTTGATATGTCCATCGTATCATGCCCATTGTACAGATTAGGGTTCATGTACAAAATGATTTTTCCAGCTTTTCTAACTAGTCAAAGACAAAGCTGAGAGAGGAAGCCAAATCTCTCTTCAAAGGCCATCTCCTTCTCTGTATTGTGAAATCTAATCATCTTTGTAACCGCCAGAGCATCTACATGGCACAAATACATTCAATAAATATTTGTGGAATGAATGAGTGACATAAATCACTACATAAAGTAATTCAAGTTATTATCATAGGTCAAAATCTGAACTATCTCACAGGTCAAAACCACAAGACCTTGAATTCGGAGCCTAAGAAGACACAGCAGGCTAGCATCACGGGTCTTTCTGATGGCTCAAACCATTGAGTGGTGGACACCAGCAGGGCAATCCCAACACAGTAATATCAAACAGTAATGCATGGTCCATTCTGGTTAATAATCCAGACCACTTTTTGTTAGCGGAATGGGTTGAAATGGTTTAACCTGCAGGTGAATTTCTAGATACAAGCAGATGGTCACATACTTGGTCATAACTGGTTTCTTGTCTTGTGATTTCTTTTTAAAGCCTGATTTCTGATTTCCTGTTTAAATTCTGATTTTTCTTTAACATCCAAATAAATAAAAGGCACTTGGTGGTATGCATTTAGAATATTTATTTATTATAGAATTCACTCGTAGTGATTTCTAAATCAACCACAGAAGTCTCAAAACTCAATGATTTCTAGTCTTGTGTTCTTCCCATTGGACATGTGTATTCTTTCTGACATTTATTACGTATGACTGAACTCCTATTTTTTCCAGAGATACAAAATATCTATCTTTTATTTCCCTGTTCATTGAATGCATCCTCAGCCAGAGGTGTATGTTTTGTGTTCCTATAACAGTTTCAGCAATTTATTTCTAACAAACAAGTGCAAAAGGGAGCGCTCACAAAGCCAAGCTAAATGAATAAACAAACAGACAAATATTTTTAGATGGACCTGTGCTTCGGAGTTGTGAAACCTCGTGTTGTATTACATCGATGGTGACATTCATGAGCTGCTATTTCATAATCCAGAGACAAGCCAACCTATCCGGTCTGAAGTATTCGAATTGCAGGGTAAAGGAAGACACCACGATCATATTTACTTTTCTTGTGGAAAAAATGAATAAATGGACGTATCAGATAGAAACACGGATATTTTTATGGTTCCGACTAAGGGAAGTAATAAAACATCTATCCTCTTGTATAATGTCCTATTCGGTGCCTCGGCCACGAGCCCTTTACCTTTTCCCATATTCTCTCTATTTGTGTAATTTTCTCAAACGAATACCAGTAACTACTCCACAAAAAAACTTGAGGTCTCAAAACTGGATATAATTTTTCAATGTGAATATACAAACTTATGTTATCCTTTGTGTTTTTAAGAAACCATTTATTTAGGTAAAAAAGTGGTCTAAGCTCAGGGGGAAAACCAAAGGCAAACAATAAAGATAATATAGAATTAAAATCAAGTGCATCACTCCTGGGTATTTACCCCAAAGATACAGATGGAGTGAAAAGAAGAGCCATCTGTACCCCAATGTTCATAGGAGCAATGGCCATGGTCGCCAAACTGTGGAAAGAACCAAGATGCCCTTCAGCGGACGAATGGATAAGGAAGATGTGGTCATACACACTGTGGAGTATGATGCCTCCATCAGAAAGGACGAATACCCAACTTTTGTAGCAACATGGACGGGACTGGAAGAGATGATGCTGAGTGAAATAAGTCAAGCAGAGTCAGTTATCATCTGGTTTCACTTATTTGTGGAGCATAACAAATAGCATGGAGGACATGGGGAAAGGGAGGGGAGAAGGGAATTGGGGGAAATTGGAAGGGGAGGTGAACCATGAGAGACTATGGACTCTGAAAAACAATCTGAAGGGTTTGAAGTGGCGGGGAGGGGAGGTCGGGGCACCAGGTGGTGGGTATTATAGAGGGCACGGATTGCATGGAGCACTGGGTGTGGTGAAAAAATCATGATACTGTTATGCTGAAAATAAATAAATAAAAACAAAAAATCAAGTGCATCGCCCCTTAGTCTCTGCAGCAAACGGCTGTGCTGGACATTTTTCTGTTTCTGTTTTTATTTTCTTTTGTCCTGGTTAACATGGAGTTAACACCGCTTACAGGACTTTACAATCTATACTACAACTTACTTCTTTATTATATCTATTAACATCTCCATGCTGCTTCTTGTCTTTATCCGCACTTACAATACCATGATTTTGAATGCCTGAATGGTGTTCCTCTGCATATACGCTCCCAAATGTATCTAAATAGTTCACTAACAGCGGTCTTTAAGGTGTTTCCAGTTTTTTGGTATAGTGAACAAGAACACCGTTGATTTTAGGGATCTTTTAAAATAGTCACTTGGCTCTAAGTTGAAAAACAAAAAGAAACATTTGGTTATAGAAAAAGTTTTTTCCTCCTTAGAAGATACAAAGTAGATGTCTTGTATCTAAAAGGCAGGATTTCTGATGCCTTTGAATGAAAGGGTAAATGGAATGATGGACTAGTAAGTGTGTAAGATCTACATCCAGGGCATATGTCCTGGGTCTTAACTGGCAGCACCAAGACCCCCTCCCCACCGACTGCATCCCCAGGCAGGAGTCTGTAGACCCTGCAGTCCAATCCAAGTCTAGCTTCAGTCTTAACAAGAACATTTATCTGGAAAATATCTACTGATCAACTAGTATTTTCCCCGGCCCTGTACTATTTACTTCAAAAGCATCATTTAATGTAATCCGAATTTGAATCCTTGTCGGACAGCCTCAGTGAGCGTCCATGAGTGGAGGGAGGAAATTACTTGTGAGGCTCCAGAGAGAGTGTCCTGGCTCCCGTGCCTCCCATCCCCTTCCAGAGAGTGAGCGATGGGAGTGGATGGTTGCCTCTGGCCACAGCCATGCTTGCCATCACCTGACCAGAGCCAGTGTCAGAGGGGACAGATCTGGGAGGTAAAATTAGCATGACTACTCAAAGGCACATGTCCACTGGCTTAGACCACAAACGCTGCATCCAAACAGGTTGCTCTCTTACTCAGACTCACCCACACATCCTGGAAACTCTCTCTTCCATAAACACATCCAGAATCTGACTGGGATTCACCGAAGAGCCCAACCTCGTCAAACGGGCCCTCTCTCTGCACTGGAATTAAAAGTTTTCCAAGCCTTCTGCACCCAAAGTCTCTAGGGATCCTTTCAAACACAGATCTACTCAAAACTCCCCCATCTCTTCCCAAGTTACCATGGCAAAAGTAAAACTCCTTCCCCCAAGGCGCCGTGCTCCCCAGCCCGGCTCCCAGCACATCTCTTGGCCTCTCTTCTGGGCTTGCTCATTAACTCCCTCTCCTTTGCAACCCTGGTTTCTTGGCTCTTTCTCAAGCCTGCTGAGCACGCTCCCGCTCAGGACTTGCACTCGCCTGTGCCCTGCCTGGAATGATCTTCCTCAAGATGCCAGCCAGCGTGGGGCATGGCCCATGCTTCCCCTCGGGCTGCAGCTCAAACACCACCTTATCACAACACTCTTCCCCGACCTATAAACACACGATTGGCTTTTTGTACAGAGTACTTCCTTCTCACCATCCAATATGGAAGTATTTGGTTATTTACTACCTACTCTGATACCACGAGAGGCGGTGTGTGACCTGTTTTATTAGTGATATGTCTACAGATTTGTAGAACAATTCCGGGTGCACAGTCGGGGCTCATAAAGTATTTCAGGGCCTTTTGCTAAGTGAGATAGGTCAGATGGAGAAAGACAACCACTGTATGATCTCACTTGTATGTAGAATCTAAAAAAGCCAAACGTAGAAACAGAATGATGGTTATGGGGCGGGGGGTAAGCTGCGGAGATGTTGGGTCAAAAAGCACAAGCCTGCAATTATGAGATGAAGTTGTTCCGGGAATCTAACGCACAACATTGTGACTTGGGTCAACAGTACTGTACCTTAAACTTGAAAGTTGTTAGGAGAGAGTAGATCTTAAATGTTCTCGCCACAAAGAAGAAATAATTATGTCCCATGATGGAGGTGTTAATTAACACTACAAATGTAATCCTGGAACGATATATATGTGTATGAAATCAACACATGGTACACCTTAAACTTACAGATGGTTTGTGTCAAATCTCTCTCAACAAAATAACTTATTTTTAGATGAATTCATGGGCTTGAGCAAGTTCCTAGCCCTTCTGAACTTCAGGTTCTTGTCTGGAAATGACAATTATACTACCTATTTTCTACGTTTGTGTCATCATGAGATGAGATGCCATGAACACCCTCAAAAGTGCCTGGCACAGAGTAAGGGCTTGACAAGTGCCCATCATTGCTAACCCCAGAACCTAGGAATGTGACCGTAGGTGAAAATAAGGACAGGAGGGGATGGGGTTCAATTGAAATCATTAGGGCAAGGACCAGAGTCCAAAAGGATTCCTTCTAAGAAGTGTAAGGGACACTAGGGAGACATGAACACAGAAAAGACAATGTGGCAACACGGCGGGAAGACAGCTATCTGCAAGCCAAGAGACGGGCCTCAGGAGAAACCAGCCCTGTCCAACACCTTGATCCCAGACTCCCAGCCTCCAGAACTCTGAGAGACAAACGTGTGCTGTGGGACCCAGCCTGTGGCGCCTTGTCATGGCGCCCCAGCAGACAAACACAGGGTCTGAAGGACTTCTGTGAAGTAACAGCTCCATAAGAAACAAGCATTTCTAATTAGGGTTTTATTCACCAAGAAATTTCTAAACTATGCATAGGTTTGCAAAATAAGATATTTTAGATGTTATAGGAAGAAGCTGTCTCGGTATTTCAGAAGTCCTGGCTAATGGTCACCTCAGTGTGCATGAGGGAGAAGCTCGTGTCCGTGTGCTCCACCCATTTGTCTACGAACGACTGACTCCCTTGTAGCATCTTTCCACTGGTTCACATCATCTACACCTCATTCTTCATCTCTCCCACAAAATCTCAGTGTCTGTGGGAATTTTCCTCTGAGGATTTGACTTCACAAATGAAGTCACCATGAGGAAGCCAAGGACATGGCAGTAGGTGCCAGCCACGTCCACAACCACATTCGCGAAGCGCCAAGAAGACGGCCATTGCCAGTCGTCATGGTAAGCACAGCCACTGTGTGACAAGGCGATCATATAGTCCCTAGCTACTAAAAGGAAGGTCTTATTTCACAAGCTAATTTATCTCCTAACTACAGGGGTAGCTTGCTGTGACGGGGGCAGTCAATGAACATTTTGTTAATGTGAAAAGCTAAGAGCAGAATGAAGAAGGAACCCAAGAACACGGGGGCAGAGAGATGGCACCGGGGAAGTGAGAGGAGATGTCCCTGGTCCCATCTCCACCATACCTTTCCATGACCTTATATGCACACTGGTTGTCCTTCAGGTTCTAGACTCTGGTCACAGAAGGTTCTGAACACTCCCACATTCCAGTACGCAGCCATGTCCCGTCACACAGCAGAACTCTGAGGCTAATTAATCATATACATATTAAAAGTGATCTTGTGCAAAAAGCATCATGTGTAACTGATACATACACACATATTACATATGATACGACTTTGAGAAATAAGCTCTGAACGAGAAATTTGACATTCTGCTAATTATTAGTTTACTCAGCACAGCTGTGCTGGAAGTTGTTAGCAACTGAAGCCGGTTTAGAGCTGAGTAAGCCAATCCCTCACTCCAGCATATTTTCTATCTAGTTTACGGGCCCCCGCTATGATTGGCAAAGATAAGAATACAATTACATTTATCACCTGTCTCTCCAAAGACTAGTTCCTGCCAAGTCCAGAAATATTAATGTTTCCTACCCCAGGGATCAATTTTTAGGTCATTTATATTGTGGATAATTCTAGCTAATTGTTAATTTTGGATACAGGAAGGTTGCCAGGTTCTAGAGAGTGCAGACATATATGGAAAGAGGGGACATTCCACCTGCAAAATTTTCATCTCTCTGCCTTGCTACCGTCACTTAGCCAGGCTGCATCTTAACCTTAGTTATACTTTCCTAGAGTTTCCTGATTCTGGATCTGGCTCTTTTATGTAGCCCACCATCTAATACAGGGCTTAGCATCATTCAGAATCCCAAATGTACAGATATTATTGAACTTTAAGTTAAAAATAAAAACACATTAACATAACAAGTGTGTGATCAATAGGAGACATGAGAAAAGGAAATCGGCCACGAAAGAGGTCCAAAGAAATTGACTTGGGACTCCAGCAACTATACAAACATCTTCATTTTCCATTGGCCTATATACTTGATTTTATTATTTTTATCTTACCCTATGTCTTGAATGAAATAATTTGGGGCAGACCTGATAGATTAAAGCACAGGCTACTTCTTTCCATTGGAATGTTGGGTTTTCCTACAATTTTGAACATTTCTACCGCAGACATTACTACGGGTCACAGATGAGTGATTCCTCCCTCCGTCTGATACCTAGGAGGAGGACACGTGCCCATCCCCTTGATGGTAGGAACGGTTAAGCATAACTCGCTTTAGCCCATCCAGTGCCTGGGACCAGTAGTCGGTGCTGCAGAGAGCCATCTGGTTTGTGGCATCCAGCACGCTCAGCCCCTTCTCGTTCTGCTCCAGGATCCCTGAAACACGCATCTTACAAACCAGGGGTGATGCAGAGTCTTGGCATCGAGGGAGCTGCCACAGCCAGGAACACAGCCTCTCACTGATTTCCCCAGAAAGGCCTGGATCATCTGTTGCCATCCTATAAACTAGCTCTATCGCGCACTCATAAAATATCTATAATCTATCTCCCCCAAAAAAGGAATGACTTGCACGTTTTGTTTGAGACAACACAAAGTAAAACAAACCAAGAGTTATTTTTTGAGTTGTTCCCTGACTAGTCCCCTTGTCTAAGCTGTCTGTGGAGTCTGGACCCCCTGTAAAGGCATAAGGAAACTCGGAAAGCCAGTTGTAAATATTGAGCTGCTTAAACATTTTAAATTGCAGTACATTTTCCGGAAATTTTCAGGAGTCCTGAGGGTTCTAGTTGTTCTGGGGATACATGTGTTTTATAGACACTCTTTGGGCCCTTGGGGTGATCATTTAACACATCCCTGTACTGTGTTCATTAGTCGTTCATGTCCAGAGTGAAAACTATAACTATGACTAATTTGGGGGATTATTTAATGCAGTATTAATAAATAAAATGCATGTTGCTAATACTGGGTATTTTACATATTAAACATCAATTTGATTGCATTTACTAAAGCAATTTTTACTTGAAAATTTTGAACTTTCAATCACATTTCAGTGGCATCTAGATAGATGCATTAAGTCAATAGAGAGAGCTCTGCTATAATTAAAAGTGTAAACTTTGAATTTCTTCCCTTCATTTCATTTTGGGAAGTCTTTTAAATATAACTTGTCTCCCGTTAGAAAAGTGACTTTTACATAAAATTATTTTAAAAAGTAACATTTGGTATCAAGCAACTACACACTTGACATATTTCTAGAAGAAAAAAATAAAACATCCAATGTCTGATTTCAGCAACTAGAATATCCGCATATGAGTCTCTTCCTTCTGTGAGCTAAAGATACAAAGTCTTCCAGAATCTCTGGCAGTTTGTCTTGAATAGAAATAATCTACTACCTCATTAAGCCTAGTTCAATTAGAATAAAATATAAATGAAAGCATTTAGCTAGAAGCTAATTGAAAATAAAACCCTCAGTTTGTCACGTATGGTCTTGTCTCAGAAACCTGACAGTCCGGCATGTGGGCAAATGGAAGCAGTCGTCTGCGGGCTGGTGTGTCCGTGTGTGCTTTAGAGGGAGTTGGTAGGGTCACAGGAGTGATTCTCAGACAGCAAATGCGCCAGTGCCCCAAGGGCTACACAGACACAAGCAGGTTTAGGTATTGTCCTTAAAATAACACTGAAGTTTAAATGGATGCAAATGCAAATCTTCATACACTTAATAAGGCTTCTTAATCCTCCCTCCCTGGTCAGTGGCTCAAACCTTTAACTACAGGTCATTCTCCCCCCCAGCCCTCCCTGAACATACTCGTTTTTGAGATGGCTCAAACCTGCCGTCTCGGACTGAAGCACATTATTATAGGCATATGATAGGTACTGAGGCAAAATGCTGGGTATCAAGACAGAATTTTAAAAATACTATCAATATTTTCCTTTGCTGATGAGTTAAAAGGGCTTTTTTCCTTTGTCGCTCTAAGGAATCAAAGAACAGTGCTTTCTTTGGCAGCATGAATTATTTAATCTCTTTAATCCTTGCCTTGATTTCTCTCCACCCAGGAGAGATTTTTCTTTCTTGGTTTCCATCTTTCTCTCCTTCCTTCCTATTTTCCTTCCTTCCCTGAGCCACGTCCCCCACTAAGTGTTATGATAGCACTGGCGAGTTTCAGAAAAGCAACAGCAACATTCTGTTGGAGGAACACAATCTGTCCAGCTGTATAATCATGTATTAATATGCTGTTTAAATATAGTATCCCCCTTTTTGGTAAATTGCAACTTCTGCTGCCTCCTCACCGTCTGTTCTATGGGGAAAAAAGTCATATTTTGGGTCTTTGTGTCAAGATAAAGAAAATTAATTTCAAAGCCAACAAGGAGAGAACTGTTAGTGCAGAAGGTGAGTAAATGCCAGCAGTCGCTCTGTGACTTCCAGAGAGAAAGAAAAAATACTTTTCAAAAATTGCGCTTTGATACAAATAATACAGGGGGATTTGCGACGGGCAGAGGATTTCCACGGCACCTCGCCAGATGCCGGATCCATCAGATGCCCCCGGGGTATGTTGGCACGTGAGTGGATGGATGGATGGACAGTGGTGGAAACCTGTAGTAACTCACAGCTCCTTACAAAGGTCCCTCCTCTCTGGCTCCTAGCGGCACCTGCACGGGAGGGCCACACATTTATGCCAAGTAAAAACTGCCTGGTACAAACGTAGGGTTTGATAAAGTATTCTACAGAAACATACACAAAATATTTGACATAAATGTTCCAAAAGATACGGTGGTGTACGATATGTCTCGAGATCTAACGGAAGGTGTCTGACTATAGTTAATAACACAATATTGAACACTTGAAATCTGTTAAAAGTATAGATTTCAGGTGCTGTCTTCACATGAAAAAGAGCAGCTATATGAAGATAAGATGCTAATCAGTGTGTGTGGTCATTTTCCTGTGCTTGTGTATACGAAATCATCATGTAGTACACCTGGAATATACACAAATTTTACCCCAAAAAAAATATAAAAAAGGAAAAGGGACAGAGGAGCACTATTTCCATGAGGGGTTGCATTTGTTGGCTGTTTCAACTTCATCATGGCCAGAAACACGCAAAGTTCGTCTCTGCTCCCACACAACAACCACTGCTTCAAAAGTCATTGATGTTTCTGAGATTGTGATTTCTGAAGTGAATAAGTGAGTAGAGGTACCCTGAGGGGAAAGGGTCGGTCTCTGCACGGAGCGGCTGAGAGCAGCCATGCCGGGGACAAGGCAGAAACCGTGGAACAGAAGTCAGCTGCTGAGAAGCCACATTGGTGAGAAACGGAAGAGGCCACCTTGTGCCCATAATCAGTGCTTTACCCACATTTCATCCAAATATTCCCCACAGTAGAGAAGGGCACGTGCACCCTGACGGATGGTTTTGCAGGCCGCCCACACAGTGGCCTGCATCAGTAGCAATGTTGTTCTTCAACTCTGTGTTTTAATTTTACAATTCTTTGTCTTCATGTGAAATATTATTTTTATGGTGCCATCAAGTAAAAGTAATTATCCAGGAAGCTATTCCATGCTTTTACTGTGTTTTTGAAAAACCCCAGCCTACGTTCACAGAAACATTCCACCGTGATAACAAGTAAATCAGACAGAGCCCCGGAGAGCCGGGGGGCGGGGCTTTGGGCTGACTGGAATCCCTGTAGCAACAAGGTGAGAGGCCAGCCAGACACCGAGGGACCCAGTCTACATGTGGACTGTATGCTTCCATCTGTCCGTCTCTCCATCTGTCTCTCCATCACCTCCTTATCATTTCTCTCCAGCCAGCTACCATTGTTTTCTGCATCTCTCTTTAGGACTCCAGCCATGTATCTCTGTAGCTATCATCCATTTATCTCCATGTACCTACCTACCATCTAGCCATCATCTGTAACTTATTTATCACCTATCACATACCCACTAATCTTCTTTTATCTGCCTGTCATCTGTCTATCCGTCTATCTTCCCATCCACCGTTTCTCTCTCCCTCTATCTTATCATCTCCCCATCTATCATCTATCTATCTAGCACCCAATGATCCACTGTCTGTCTGTAGACCTATGCATCTATATCATCCATCACCTAGTTTTCTACCCATCCCTCTTCTATCCCTCTAGAACTTAGGGTTCTCAACACCCACATGCAGCAGTTACCCTGTTCAGTCCTCATACCCTGACATGCCTTTATGACCACACTCCTGCCTTCACACCCAAGTTCATGTCTTACAGTTTCCCGCAGACACTATATGTAAGAGTCACATAGAAGGATTTAAAATTCCCTGAGTACACCACGCTCCCTCACACCTCTGCCTTCCCATATGTGTTTCGTGGACCTAGAGCGATTCTTGCCCCCACTTTTTTTCTTAGTCGGCTTTCATCACATCATGATCATTTTCCGTGACTGAGCTCCGGCACGGAAGTTTCACTGAACTCTGCAGTTGGAGACACGCTCTGTTTGCACCTGCCCCTGAGCATGAAGCTCTAGCCCTCACCACTCTGTGCTGTCACTCCTGGCCCATCTCAGATGCTTGAGTGGAGACGCTGAATGACCAGACACAGAAACTATGTCTGTTAAGCCTGAGTTCACCAAGCTAAGCCAAATCGGCAGCCAAATACGTGAGGGTTGGGTGAATTCAGGAATGCGAGCACACACAGGTACAAACTCTCTCCCAATTTCACTGTTTCCAGCAATATGCCTTCTCCTGAGAAAGCTCTTCTCACTGACCTTGTTCCTCAAGCACAAGCCCTGGGGATTCAAGCTCTCTGGGTAGCATTGCCATCGCACTGAAAAAAGTGAGCTCTGCATGGTTTCATGTCTTGGTAACGTAAGACTGAGAAACGAACCCAAAGTAATTTGATGGAAAACAATAAAAACCTATGTGTTTCTGTGGCTAGAAATAAAGAAAAAGAACAGGAGAATCGGGATAGCACCGTGAGCGTGCTTGGTTTGGTGTTGACCGAATTCAGACTCGAATGTTATCTAGTGGGAACCATCACCTTCCACCGCCTTCCATTTCCCATAGGAGGCTCCTGGATGTCCTCCTGTCTCCTAGAACAGTGAGTACTTGTACTACCTTTTCAGTAGTTTCACAGAAGAATCAGCAAAACAGGCAAGAATAATAAGAATCCAAAACGCAGCGCATTAGGGAGTGGGGACTTCCTCAAAGAAACGGCAACAGGAAATTGAAATAATCGCAGGCGGGCAGCACAGGTCATCACAGCTACAGAAATGGTTTCTGTCCTCAGCCAGACAACCTTCCTTGCTGCACCAGGATCCTGAAAAATCATGCAAAGTCGGAAGGTGGGGATCTGTTGCATCCCCGTACGATAAAGCCTGGCTAAAGTACACCCGCACATACCATAGCATCAGAGAACATGTTTTATCTTCGGGATTTTAATTTCCAAAATGTGCACATGGGATTATGAATAAATGAATACAGACAGAGGAACATTGAAATAATAAATCAGCCTGTTTGAGGTTTTAAGAGTGGGCAGAAATACCATCTTTAAAAACTGAAGAAACACTTAAGTGGCTAAATAGAAAAAAAAATAAAAAATACAAAGGAAAAGGAATTTGGTCCAGAGTACATGCCCATTACAGTTTAAGTTTTGTTCACCTTTCTCAGTCACGCTTCTTGTTTATAGACTGTAACTTCCCAAATAAATGTTTGAAGGCAGAGGATCTTACACACTTTCAGTAGAACGAACTACGGAACACCTCATTAATACATACCAACACTTTACCCACTTGTCGCATAAATGGATCTTAATCCATGTATAGGTCATTGACATTACTAAACATCACCTGTAACTATTAAAGCTTTCCCTGGGATTCTGTAGACATCAATGTGAAGAGATGGAACTAGATAAAAGTTGTGTTATGATCCCCTCTGTGTATGGCCCCCGAAAGCACACTAAAAGAAACTAGGTTAAAATAATCGCTAGCTAAATCACAAAATCACATAAAGATTCAATACAAATTTTTTTGCTGCTTTTTGTGCCTCAATTATGGTTCTCTTGTGTTTCATTAACCAAAAAAAAAGATTTGTTTTAAATAGACAGTAAGAGCAGGTGGTCTCATGCTTTCTTCCCTATGAGATGTGCCCATGACCTCACTCTGTTTCTGTAATCAACAAAAGAACATGGGTCGGTTCTGATGCAGTGAGTTCTTAACAGGCACTTCTGCAGGCTGGAAGGTTCAGAGTCAAGTTTTCTTTTTTCCTATGATGAGTAACACTGAGGAAAGATAGGAACTGATATGTTGGATGAAAAAGAGATTTACAAAGCACACGATGTGACCAAAATGATGGTTCGTAACCTACTGCACCAAATCCCTCCTCTGTCAGCATGATAAAGAACAAAGAGAAGGAAAGAGCTCTAAACACCTCAGCAGTGTCGGAGCATCTGAAGGAAACATAAAATAAAAGCACATGAATTATTTTGTCCCATTTAAAATAAAACAGGGCTTTCTTTTGGTGCATGAGTGATGTCTTGACATTTTTTTTGCCCAGGTAGAGTAAGATAAGTGTGGTGTGACCTGGAGGCAGGATGTTCACATAGCCGGCACACACACATACACACACACATTACAAAATACAAGAATGTGAATAACAGAGCAGATCGACACCAACAGTAGGAAGAAAACAGCAATACCGCAGCTGACACTGCACCCAGCTTCTCTCTCTAATATCAGCTCTTGACTTCTCTCCGTTTCGTTTTCATTTATTGTGCTTGGCATTTCTGAGTCATCCTCCCCAAAGTAATCTTTGTTTTAAAAAAAACATACTTAGGGGACGCCTGGATGGCTCAGTTGGTTAAGCAGCTGCCTTCGGCTCAGGTCATGATCCCAGCGTCCTGGGATCGAGTCCCACATCGGGCTCCTTGCTCCGCAGGGAGCCTGCTTCTCCCTCTGACTCTTCCTTCCACTCTGTCTGCCTGTGCTCGCTCTCACTCACTCTCTCTCTGACAAATAAATAAAATCTTTAAAAAATAAATAAATAAATAAAAATAAAATAAAAAAACATACTTAGAATTGGGGCGCCCGTGTTGCTCAGTCAGTTAAGCATCGACTCTTTGGGCTCAAGTCATGACCTCAGGGGGCAGACAGGGCCGCCCATGGGGTTCTGCGCTGGGCATGGAGCCTGCGTACCCCCCACTCGCGGTTTCCTGGTCTCGCTCCCGCTCTCTGTCTCTCTTACACTCTCTAAAAAACTGAGAATAACAGATCAAAAAGCATGAATTTTCAAATGCTTTAACTTCTCCCACTTTTCATGGCAAAAAAAAATTTCAGGTTAATCACAAAACAGTATAAGTTAATACATTAGAAATTTCAAAAAACTCCAAATGTTTCCCAACACAATTGTCCTATAATTCTCGTAAATCCTACAATATACCATGCCTGACTCCCGTACCCTAGTGACGCATTTTCTTTCAATAATAGAGATGAACATTTTCTCGTGTTTTTTTCAGGAAATTAATTTACTGCCCAGATACTTGGTGAGCACCCCAGGTGCTGTGTGGGAAAAGCTGGGGATGCCTCCTGCCCTCATTCTCATGGGGAACACACATGTATACATGCACACTTGTATAGACTTTCCTTGTGTGAACACAGGCTGTAACTCGTGCTTGGCAATGGAGCAGAGGAGACTCCAGGATGCCACGTGAGGAGCACAGAGGACATGCTCACTGGGTACTCGAGCGGAAACTTTAGTGTGCATACGGTGGTAAATGGATAACGGGAATGTCAAGAAGAGGGGAACTAGGAAAACGTTCAGAGTAGGCGTGTGGGGAAGGCAAGTGCGGGAAAACTGCCAGCCCCACGCAGCCGAAGCTTAGTGAGTACTGGGAAGGGGGTAAGAAATGAATCAGAGGAACCACACAGAAACCACAGCACGCAAACTCTCGTAGGACACCCCCAGAAGATGGGGACCCCACTGGGGAACACAACAGGGGACACAGGAGCCTTTTAATCAAGATAGTGACTGATCAATTTCCATTTTACAAACTTATCTTGTCCAGTGTATTCAGAGTGTCTTTGTGGAAGACAAGAATCGACACAGAGTGAGTACTTAAGGGGCCACTGTGTAGAAAACTGCACAACAAAGTGATGTTTCTTAGTCTGAATTACTAAGGTTTGTCTCTGGCTGTTTCTTTTGATTAATTACTACTATAATCTGTTAACTCCGTTAAATAGAAACAAATGTATTGAAAAACACTATTAAGCTGTTGTGCTGTTTCAACAAGTTCTTTGAATGAAACATACACTGTTCTTGGAAAGCAGAGGATTCAGAATAAATGGGTTTACTTTCTAAGCACTAAGATACGGTGTTCAAAACGAACACAATTCCTGGTGATGGTCGGAGATATTTCTTCTCTTCTACGCTAATGATGCTTGCACAGCAAGCCATGACGGACAACAAATTTCTCACAAACACAAAAGAAGGCCAAAGTTCCTTTAAAACTCAGTTGTGTTCATGAGTTACTTTTTAATTTTTTTATTTTATTATTTTTAAAGATTTTATTTATTCATTTGACAGATGGAGATCACAAGTAGGCAGAGAGGCAGGCAGAGAGAGAGGGGAAGCAGGCTCCCCGCTGAGCAGAGAGCCCGATGCGGGGCTTGATCCCAGGACTCTGGGATCATGACCTGAGCCAAAGGCAGAGGCTTTAACCCACTGAGCCACCCAGACGCCCCTATGAGTTACTTTTCTAAAGACTTTGTTAATGTTCTTGTTTCTATTCTGTTGATGTAAATGATGACAGTAAGTCTGAAAACCGGGGAGTCCAAGATCTACTTTGCGTGCCTGCGTGTGTGTGTTACATTTTTAAATGACCAATAAAAGGATTCAAACCATTTTCTCCTTCAACACTATTCCGAGTAAATAGGATTGTGCTGCTTATTTACTTTAAAAATCATTCTTTACTTCTGTTTTTTTTTTTTTCAATTAATACTCCAAACCTCCCCCAAATTTTATTCTGAGCAAGCTCTAATATAACCCCTACTTTTCAAGTTACCTCTCCTCATCTGACACACACAGAAAACCATGTGCTTGTTCTCCCCCTTTTCTGGAATCACTTCTTCCTTCCTCTACCTGGAGATACCCGCAATGGCTCAGTACCACTTCTCAGGAACGCGTGCTTGACTCGGACAGATGGAATGACCCATTACCTTCTCTGGGCCTTCATCGTTCAGTGCTTATTTGCTAGTGTTATTCTTACCACAGTATACTAGATTAATTATTGTGTATCTATACTGTCCCCATCAGATGGGCAAGACAAACACAGTGTTCATTATATTCTGATGTTTTAATTTGCATTGGTTAATTTACTGTTTAAAAATATGTTCCCGGGGTGCCTGGGTGGCTCAGTTGGTTGGGCGACTGCTTTCGGCTCGGATCATGATCCTGGAGTCCGGGGATCGAGTCCCACATCGGGCTCCCTGCTCAGCAGGGAGTCTACTTCTCCCTCTGACCTTTGTCCTCTCATGCTCTCTCTCTCAAATAAATAAATAAAATCTTAAAAAAAAAAAATATGTTCCCTTGATGACACCTGAGTGGCTCAGTTGATTGAGCGTTCACTTTTGATTTTGGCTCAAATCACAATCTCAGGGTTATGGGACTGAGCCCTGTGTCTAGGCCTTGTGGGGTTCCTTGGTCAGTGGGGAGTCTGCTCTCTCCTCACTCTCCCTCTGCCCCGCCCCCACTCACACACACATGTATGCTCTCTCTCCTTAATGAACAAATAAATCTTTAAAATTTTTTAAAAAATCTTTTCCCCTGACTATTAAAGTAATGCATGGATTAGCAATTCTCACGTATTTAAAACTGCGACTCCCCTCGAATGAATAAGTCACTGAGAACTAATATTTCAAAGTGCATTTTTCTGCCATCGTCTACTCATGAAATACGCACATTGGAAGCACTACATATCACACTGGGATAGGGGACACGGCAGACACAAAGCTCACAGAGACTGCATTATTGACCTTATTAAACACAGCTAAGGAGAAATGGCATACGTGGATGTTGTAGCTAGGGGATTATTAACCAAGAACATAAATAAAGATGTGATAATATGTGCTAAAGAATTGCAAGAGAGTGAAAATGTGTTTGCAAGCCAGTCTGCAAAAGCTCGTTGGAAAGGTCTGAATACTGAAGTGATGCAGAGGTGGGGACCCATTCAGGATGAGGAGAAGTTGATTAAAACAGTTCCAGAGAAAGCAAACACTCTCAGGACCGCATAAGGAGTGTGGCTTTCCCAGAGCTGGACCAAGTCAAGAACTTATATGATATGAGAGCAGCTGTTTAGAATAAAGGGTACCTTTGCTTGACTCTAGATTTCATGATGTGAAGTTTCTATGCAGTTAGTAAGCTCTTCATGAGGTTTATATATTCCAAGACCACTTAGCCCTTTGTTTGAAAATCATCACTTTTCTGCAACTAATTGCTTGTAAAAATACCTCAAATAATTACAAATATATATTCAATATATTAGGTAAAAATGGGCTCTGTGATTTCTCCAGCATTATCCAATGGTCCCTTCTAGAACTCTGGAAACTATTCCTCATATCCATTCCATAGGTCACCCCTTGAAATGTGTGAAAAATCTATTTTGATATGATAGACAAAAAAGGACGTTTGCAAGTTGTTCTTCAAGAAAATGACATGATAAAAACCAAGTCTTAGCAAGAAAGGTTTGGGTGCAGCAGTATTTGGGGCAAATCAAAGTCCAGATAGCACCAGAAATGGATGAAATAGCTAGAAATTCTTAAAGGCACCCAGAATTGAGATTACAGAGGGCTGCACTAGGATACGGATCACGGACATAGAGAAATGCCTCCAGGAAAGAGCGGCGGTGAGAGCGGCCGGCTATTTTACCCGGCAAGCACAGAAGAAAAAGGAGCCAAAAATAAGGTCCAAAGCCTGGAGCAATCTAAGTGCAGCTTGGACAGGCATGAGGTGCTTTGGAGAAAAAGGATAAATACTTTCCAGTCTTAATTCTACTGCATCTGAGGCATCTGAATTGCTGGGAAATCTCATGAGAGAGTCACATCCAGGAACTCAGATTCAGAAATCCTTACAACAGACGGTAGTTAAAAATGGAGCTATTATAGAAAGGAGAAGGGGCATAACAGACCTTTGAAGGGTCAGCAGTGTAAACATTTTAAGGTAAAACAAAATTTGCAGAGTAGATCCAGAGGAGCCTAGTTGGAGATAATGTAACAGCCATCAAAAAGTGCCCCAAACCCATGTCTATAGATAGCTACAGAAATTCTTTTACTCAGTACAATTTTCGTAATTCCCAACATCCACTGAATATCTCACAGAGCTTATGAAAACCAAAGAATACATCAGAGATTCTGAATTAGAGTCTGTTCCTTGTAGGTATTTGCAATGTACCCAAGTACAAGAAATATATGGAAGGATCCATTCAACAATTTCTGTGATATTGCCCAACAAGCATAGGAAAAGATGCTCAACACCATTAATCATTAGGGAACTGCCAATTAAAACCACATGTCTCTTCACACCCATTAGAAGGGCTACTATGGAAATAAATAGGAAATAATACATGTTGGTGAGGATGTGGAGAAATTAGAACATTCACGCACTGTTGGCGGGAATGGAAAATGGGGCAGCTGCTATGGAAAATAGTGTGGCGGTTCCTCAAAAAGTTAAAAATGTAATTACTATAAGATCCAGGAATTCTACTTTGGGCTCTATACCCATAAGAATCAGAAGCAGAGCCTCAAAGAGATATCTGTATGCCCTTGTCCATGGAAGCGTTATTCACAGTAGCCAAGAGGTGAAAGGAATCCAAGTGTCCCTCAACAGATGAATGGATAAGCCAAATGTGCTAAGAACATACAATGGGATACGGGGAATGCCATTCAAAAGGGAAGGAGATTCTGACACCTGCTACAACACAAATAAACCCTGACAACATTATGCTAAGTGAAATAAGCCAGTCACAAAAAAACAAATGCCATATGATTCTCCTTACAGAAGGTAGCTACACTTGTCAAAGTCATAGAAACACCAAGTAGCATGGCGGCTGGCAGGGGCTGGGGGAGAGAAAATGCAGTATCGCTCTACAACACGTATAGAGTTTCCATTTTTCAAGAATGAAAATGTTCTGGCGGTTATGATGGTGATGGTTGTAAAATAGTGAAAATGTACTTGATGCTATAGGACAGCATATAAAAATGGCTAAGACAGTAAATTGTATGTTAGGTATATTTTACCAAAACTAAGGGGAAAAAAAATGCCAGTGTCATTAAAAAATAAAAAAAGGCAAAATAAGAGGCAAATGGAAATTGAGGGGGAAAAAGTTGTATAATACTGAGTAAAAGTACAAATAATAAATGAAAGCTAGATTAATATGGAAAACCCTCCAGAGGAGAAATTCTCTGTGATGAATGCAAACTGGCAACATTTGAATATTTGAACGAGTTTGAGGAAAGGAGATATTTTTTTCAAGGCAAATCGGCATTAACGAAGACACCGCGAGGAAAGTGATTAGAGCCTGTGGAGGTGAGATGAGGGGACGATACCACACGGAGTAAAAGATGCGTATCAGAGAGCAAAGAAGGTTGAGGTTAAACAAGGCCGCAGAGTCCGATTTTGAAGATTCTAAGATCGGACCCTGAAACTCACAAGTGAGGTGATACCTGGCGGAGAATGCCATAGGAGCCTGAATAAACAGCAAGCTCCAAAAGAATACGCGTTATAGGAAAACCTGCTAGAAAGCAGTGAAGAAAACAGGACAGAAGATGGAGCAGAGACTTGGGATAAGCCTATGCCTGTTCTTGTGGAAATCAGGCTTGTGGCCTCTGCAGCAGGTAGATCAGCTTTCTCAAGGTGGCTTCGAGTCAAACTAGGTTAAAGACCGATCTTGACCTTCTCTAGCTGAAAACATTCTACTCAGAGGCACCTGGATGGCTCAGTCAGTTACGTGTCTGACTCTTGGTTTCAGCTCAGGTTCTGATCTCAGGGTGGTGAGATCAATCCCTGCATCAGGCTCGGTGCTCAGCAGAGAGTCAGCCCAAGATTCTCTCTCTACCCCTTGCTCTGCCTCCCCCACGACCATCCTCCCCACGAATCACCCATGTTCGCTCTCTTTCTGTAAAAAATAAATAAAAATTTAAAAGGAAAAAAAAATTAAAAAAACTTTGCTGCTCAGCCTTGAACACCCCTTTCTGTTGGTTTTGCTCAACGTGTCCCATTCATGGATCTAATCCCATCTCGGGGAGTTTTCAGGGACTGCTGCTTCTGAGCCCATCACCTTGTCAGCTAAAGAAAGATTTTCCCCAAACAACAAGCCTCATTTAGAAAGTACAACTTGCTATAGGGCTCTCTGCTTGGCCGGGAGCCTGCTTCCCTTCCTCTCTCTCTGCCTGTCTCTCTGCCTACTTGTGATCTCTTTCAAATAAATAAATTTAAAAAAATAAAATAAAATACAAAAGTATAACTTGCTAGAATCTTTGAACAGGTTTTGAACATGCTGTAGTCACAGTTTTCAAATATCTCCATCATGACAAATGCAAAAGCCATTAGACAGTATTCTGATAGATTTGGGCAGTGTGCAGCATCTGACAGGTTGGACTTCTGCCCAGTCCAGATGCAACATGGCAGCCATGCTCTGAGCTTTCCTGGGTGGGGAATCCAGTCTATCCTCATGAAGAATTATTAAATCTGTGTAATTGGATATAATGCTCAATTTTATACCAATATCTAAGGAATGATGTTCAAATTTTACTCCATACTCAGATGCTGATTCCCAAATTAAAACCAAAGCAATGAGGTAGGAAAGCAGTCACATTTTCCACTCACTCTACCCAAAAGTGAAATGTGTTTAGGTGAATTACAAGTTAACATCAGTATGCTCAGTAATTTTCATACCAACGTTATTGTATCAAAGGTATGGCTATTAATTACATGATGATCCTATTTAAATAAAACATGCCTCCAATCATACGTTTATATTGACCTAACATTGTGAACCAAAGCCATGACTTATTTAATAATTAGGGAATATAATCATTTCTTTAAGGAAAAGAGAACCTATATGCATGCATATCTTAATATTTTATTTTCTTCAAAAATATACATATATTTTATTTTCTTCACCCACGATATGTTGACAAGGTACTAATTAATGCCTTTGTCATCTAGCTGCTAATAAATCAGCCAATAAAATAAGAGGTTTGATTTACCAATAGTATTTTTGTGAATATGATAAAATTTGTTTTCCAAATAGTTTTCCAAATGGGTATGCCAATTCTGACTTCTGTCAGCAGGAAGTAAGTTTCCCCACTGAACAACATATTTTCTGGGGCGCCTGGGTCGCTCAGTGGTTTGGGCTGCTGCCTTCGGCTCGGGTCATGATCTCAGGGTCCTGGGATCGAGCCCCGCATTGGGCTCTCTGCTCCGCAGGAAGCCTGCTTCCCTCTTTCTCTCTCTCTCTCTGTGCCTGCCTCTCAGCCTACTTGTGATCTCTGTCTGTCAAATAAATAAATAAAATCTTAAAAAAAATATATATATATATTTTCTGACACTTGCTACTGGTCCAGGTGGTAAGATTTGCCAATCTACTAGGTATCAAGCAGTACCTTAGGTTTTAATTTTTACTATTCTCATCACTAATAAAGCCTGATATTTTTATGATTTTAGAAACAGTAATTAACTATGTTTGGTTTCCTCTTTTATCGTGCGCTAATTTACACTATTTGCAAGTTTCCATCGAGTTTTCTTTTGTTTTTCTTGGAATCATTGTTCATGCATTCTATATGAATCATTTGTCCATTACATGTATTGAGAATATCTACTTCTGGTTTGTTCTGGTTTTATGTTTCTTTGTCATCTTTTGAGGACAAGAACTTCCTAGCTGTAATTTATTAGTTGTGTGTTACTGTTATGGTTAGTGGCCCTGGTGACGTGACTTAAGAAGTATTATTCTATGAAAATATTTGTTTTATTCTAAAAGTTTTCAAAATTTGCTTTTCATCTAGACTTATAATTTGTGAATTGTTTGAAAGGGGGATCTAATTTTTTTTTTATTTAAATAACTAGTTTTCCCAATACCTTTTATTGATGGATCCCTCCTGTTTTCATTAACCCATGAAGCTGCGTAGGGAGGGACACTCTATTCCCATTGCTCTGCCTTTCCATGACTTAAAACTGTGATCTTTTAATCATTATAACTCTATAATAAATGTTTGTCCATATATCTTACTGTTTTGTTTTCCCATGTTGTTCTTCCTTGGATGTTGCTAACACATTATTTTTCTTTTTCTACAATTTTATATATAGATAGATAGATAGATACAGATATATAATATATATATACACACACATATTTAAGATTTATATATACATATATATTTATTTATATATATTTATTAATATATATGTACATATATAATACAATCTTAAATATATATTTAGATTTTATTTATTTATTGGACACAGAGAAAAATGGTGAGAGAGAGAGAGAGCACAGCAGGGGGAACTTCAGGCAGAGGAAGAGGGAGAAGCAGGCTCTCCACTGAGCAGAGAGCCTGATGCGGGGCTTGATCCCAGGACCCTTGGATCATGACCTGAGCTGAAGGCAAATGCTTAACCTACTGAGTCACCCAGGCGCCCCCTAATAATTTTTTTTTTAATCAGCTTCTCGTGGTCTAATAAAAACTCCTATTGGTCTCTTGGCTGGAATGGCACTGGAAGTTATAGATGGGACAGAAGGGGGGAATGTATATATTTTTGATTCTGAGTATTTACATACAGGACCACCAGCAAAGCCTCTGTTAATTTAGATTTTTAATTACTTTCATTAAAATATTATAATATTTTGTATACTCGTCTTGTAAACTTATTATAATTATGATTTATACCTAATAATTCATGTTTCATTGCCATTGCAAAAGGTGCCTTTTAAAATTATATTTTTATATTTATTATATATTATAGCTGAAGTACAGAATTGCAATTGCATATTTATTGTTAGGCTGCTGAACTCTAATAATTAGTGCAAAGCTTGTGCACTTTGTATGTACACAATTAAATCATTTAAGAATAGTAATCATCTGATTTTTTCTATGTAGTTCTGAAACTTTCAATGTGTTTTTATATAACCTTATTATCCTAGAATAGAGTTCCAGTATAAGGTTTAGAAAAGGTGACTGTGATCTTCTTTAATTGATTTTTTTAAAAATATGTTTTTCCATTAAGAGTAATGTTTCCTGCAGGTTTCTGGTAGATATACTTTTAGGTATGCTTTACATAGCATGTCTGATATCATTTATCACTTTTAGGATGCTTCTTTCTGTTTCTACTTTGCTGATGATGAACGGTCTTCATCATAAATGACTGTAAAATTTTATCAGATGTCTTTACCGTTTCTATTGGAATAATCATAACCTTGGTGTGCTACTATAATCCATATATGTGGTAAATGGTACCAATTTTCTAATGTTAAACCTCTCTTGCATTTTGCGGATAAACTCAGTTTTGTCCTACCATCTTACATCCCACTGCACCGGGTGTGCATGTAACTTGGCTCAGGGTTTTGGTACCTACCTTCATAAATGCTAATGATCTGAGATTTTTTTCCTTTCACACACTAAGCATATCTGTTTTGCTATCAAAGTTGTCTTGGCCACATAAATTTACATTTCTCTTTGCCAATTCTTCGGAATTGTTGGTATAAAATCGCAGTCCTGTATACCTTCAACATTTGCTGGAATACCTGGAAAACTGTTGGTTGTGGTATTTTCTCCATGAGAAAATGCTTAACTGCCTCCTTTCAGTGTTTTTTGATGTGGGGCAATTTTGGTTCTCAGGGGACATGTGGCAACATCTGGAGACATTTATAGTTGTCACAGGTCACAGCTGCTATCTAGTGACACTGCTGAGGATTTTAAAATGCCTTGTCAGTCGCCTCCAACCCACCAACCATGACAGTGCCAATGTTGGCAAATCCTATTAATCACAAATCCTACTAATTAATATTAGAATATTTTTATTGAGTTACATTGGTAAGTTAAAGTTTTAATGAAATTTGCCCATTTTATCTAGATTTTCAAATAAATTGACAAAGTTTTTTCATGATATTATCTAAATTTGTATTTTAAATAATACTGAGCAAAACTTGAGATAGATCTGGGGCACCTGAGTAGCTCAGTTATGTGTCTGCCTTCAGCTCAGTCATGATCCTGGGGTCTTGAGATGGACCACCACATCACCAGGGCTCTCACCTCAGTACGGAGACATTCACGCTCTCCCCCTGCCCCTCCCACTGCTTGTGTTCTCTCTCACTCTCACTCTCTCTCTCTTTCTCTCTCTCGAACAAATAAAATAAAACCTTATAAAAAGAAGCTAGATCTGTGTTTCCATCTATCTATTCATCCATCCACTCTATATCTCCACACATATCCTATCATATTGTTACAGTAATTTAAACTAAAATACTTTATTTAATTCATTTTGAAGATTTTTTTTTTTAATGATCAAGGCAAAACAGCCTGAAGAACAGACTAATGAGTTAAGGGTCACAATTTTCTAACACTATTAAAATATTATGTATATCGATGTCCTAGAGCATAAGTGAATTTTAGATAGAATTGTGGCATCATGATCTTTCATACATATGTATTCCTCAAAGCATTTGACGATTTTGAGTCAATCAAAAATGCAAAGTTGATAGTTTACAACAAATGTTTCCATTGTTTTATTGTTAATTCTGACAGTCTCCATCTATTAAACACACCTTACTTTTCTTGTATTATTTTTAGCAAACTTCTATTACTATAAAACATATCACTTGATTTAAGGGAAAGAATTAAGTGCTTTTGTGGTAATTTTATCCTTTTTTCTAAAACGGCTAAGAATTTCAGGAAAGAGAATATACGGATTACGTTGACCACAGTGATGGGGAGAATATACGGATTACGGATTACGTTGACCATA
Source organism: Mustela putorius furo (assembly GCF_011764305.1). NCBI lineage: Eukaryota > Metazoa > Chordata > Mammalia > Carnivora > Mustelidae > Mustela > Mustela putorius. Next base: position 2,731,499 of record NW_025421511.1, on the reverse strand, counting down.
GTGATGGCGTAGCATGCCCTTGCAAACAACATGGTATCAATTCCAGGGGCAACATGCTCTGCTGGGACAGTAGCCAGTGTATCTATTTTAAATGCCTCTCTTGATACATAGTTGCAGTGTTTATGGTAATAGTAAATTTAAAAAGAGCATTAATAGATAATGGGCCATGGGCCTAGGTATAGTTTAACAACAACAACAAAAAAAATGGTTCCAACAAATACAAATGAGAAATGAAGAATATAACTACTGGGGATGATTTTTTAGTGGACACTGTCTCTTCCTCTAAGGTACTGGTAACTTACTTAGCCAGAGGTGTCAGAAAAAATGACTTTTTTAAAAAAATATTTTATTTATTTGTTTGACAGACAGAGATCACAAGTAAGCAGAGAGGCAGACAGAGGGAGAGGGGGAATCAGGCTCCCTGCTGAGCAGAGAACCCAATGTGGGGCTCGATCCCAGGACCCTGAGATCATGACCTGAGCCATCCGAGGGTCCTGGGATCATGACCTGAGCCAAAGGCAGAGGCTTTAACACATTGAGCCACATCGGCGCCCCAAATGTTTATCTTTTTAATATGACTCCTCCTTCATGGTTTCCTTATTTCCACACCCCTCACTGTCTTAAGTCCTGGTTCATGGTAGTCTATGATATTCCACAGTGGCCCACATTAATCCAGGATGAGGTCCCCTCTGTCTTATGTCATTACTGATAATGACCTTCAATCTCTGTCCAAAATTGTTCCAAGTTCAGTATTTGAAGAGCACTGAAGCTATTTCTGCACTTAATTGCTAATTGTTCCAGCAGGGTAGTGCTGGAGGTGTGACTCTCCTTCAACATGGTCTGAAAAAAAAATCCAAAAAACAAAACCTGCTGAAAAATGCCTGTAAATACTTGTGAATGACTTCTGGGGTTGTGAAGTGTTTTATATGTTTTTCTTACTTTCAGTGGAAAATGAGCAATCAGTCAAGTGTTGCCTGAAAGATTTTCCCCGTATTATTAATAAGGTTTAAGGTCCCTTCCTCCTTCCCAGTCATGTCTTACAACTTTGTACAGGGGATGTTAGAACCTTCTCCTGCTCATGGGCTGTTTATAATGACCAATGGAGTTAATAAACTCTTTGCAGGAGTCTGGACATACAATATGCTGTAAAATACTAGTATCCTTTTTATTTATAGATCTAGAAAAAAGCCCCCCCTCCACCCACTAGACCTGAAATTGGCAGCTCCTTGAGAGCCAAGCAACTTCAAAACATTGCATATTTGGAGATTTGAATTTTATACAATGTATAGAAAATATACACATAAAAATATCTTTTATACAATATCATAGGCAAATAGACTGATGTGATATTAACATATCCCAAATAGATTTGGATAGTCTTAATTTCATTACTTTCTTGCTGAAACTAATATCTTGTGATTAGCATACCTACCTTTGGTATATTGGAAAATAACTTAATCAAAGTGTAAAAATGTATTAATTCTGTGGAGTTTTAGAGGTTTTTTTCCTAAGATAAAATTAAGTTATTATAGATAATAAAATGGATTTAAGTCATAACAAATAGTCACAGGGAGGCAACAATCACTTATTTTTCAAGCAAGTTAATTAGGGAGTGAAAGTAAACCCATTTACTGAAATCTGAGGATTGAATAACTGAATAACACATTGATTCAAGTATCCATGTTTCTGCATTTAATTTTTATAAAACAGAATGATGTATATCAGCGGGTCAGAGTAAACTGGATTTCAGTTACATATCTAAATTATTTTAAAGGACACCAAACAAGTTTACTCCTTCCCGAGTTATTGAAATTTTACTTTCTTCAGTATTTTCTTTAATAGAAATGTGAGATCTTTATTTTAAAATATTTGTAATAAGGGGGTGCCTAGGTGGCTCAGTGGGTGGGTTAAGCATCTGACTCTTGATTTGGACTCAGGTCATGATTTCAAGGTCCTGGGATTCCCCAGGCCTGGCCCCCACATTCAGTAGGGAGTGGGCTTCTCTCCCTTTCCTTCTGCCCCTCCCCCTGCATGTGCACAAGTGTATTTCCTCTCACTCTCTCTCACCAAAATAAAGCTTAAAAAAATAAAATAATTGGCAATATACTTTTGTATTCAACTTATATTTAAACATAGTTGATATGGGCATTCCAGAAGAACAACAAATATGAATTTTAAAATCTATCATAAGTTTGGCCCCTTGGTGGCTCAGTTGGTTAAGTATCTACCTTTGGCTTAGGTCATGATCTCAGGGTCCTGGGATTGAGCCCCGCTCCAGCCCCTCAGCAGCCCTGCTGATGAACAGGTCAGGCTCCCAACCGGCTGGGAAGCCTGCTTCTCCTTCTCCCACTGTTTCTGCCCCTAGTCATCCCCACTCACATTTTCTCTCAAGTAAATGAAATAGATAAAATCATTAAACAATCTATCATAAGTAAAACCAGGTAGAATAAGTTCAAATGAACATTCATTATGTGAATATCAAATATGAAGAGATTCCAATATTTCTTTTTGAAATTTAATTTAAATGTATATATATATATATATCGTATATGCTAAAGAAACTATAAAATAACTACATAGTAAGCGATGCTTCAAAACACTGTGCGCATCAGTCGGTTAACCATCTGCCTGTGGCTCAGGTCATGGCTCGGGTCAATCTCCTGTGCAGGCATTGAGCCCCACATTGGGCTTCCTGCTCAACAGGGAGTCTGCTTCTCTCTCTCTCTCCTTCCCCCTGTCCCTCCCCACTGCTCACTCTCTCTTTCAAATAAATAATACCTTTAAAAAATAAGAAATAAAATAAAATAAAAACCAAGCATAGGCAGTAAGGTTTGTCTGATGCAGGTGTGACGCAGTAATGAAGAAAAGTCTTAACAGGGAAAGGTGTACGGCGCCTTGACCCACTGCTCTAGGTACCATTAGACTTTATAATCTCTAATGCAAGAACAGACGTCTTTTTTTTTTTTTATTCCACACTCATACATTCATATTTATCTTTAAGATTTCCCACAAGTAATGAAAGAGTGACCATTAGTAGATGGGCATCTGTTAAGGCTAAAAAATTATGGTCTCCGAAAGAAATGAATATTCTTTCTCCGAAAGAAATGATATTCTTTGTCCATTTTGTTTATCTATTCAAACAAAATGGACAAAGAATATCATCCCAAATTAAATTGATGGGATTCAGTTCTCAAGGTACAAATATTCCCCAGGTATAAGGGAGTGGGGTTGAGGGTATCTTTTATTTCCTAATGAGTTTTGTTGAAGAGTCTCCAGTCCTATTTTCAAACATACATTTCTAAATAGGCTGACTAAATCCGTCTCTCTGACAGTATAATGCCTATTCAAAACTGAACGTGTTCTAAGTAGCCATTCACAAACACTCAGTCATGAAGCAGCTTTTCTGGAAGAGTGCCTGTGTCCTCCACATGACTGACAAATGAAAGTCTTATGATTAATGCTACTACTTGAAATACAAAAAGAATGTCTTACGACGAGCAGTCTATTGGTGACCCCAACATAGTCAGCGTGCTAAGTTATGTAACCTGAAGTGGGTCCTACGAGGCTTTATCTCCATTTGTTGGTGACTAATGACAAATAATTGTTAACCGGTCATACAATATAATCGAGAAAAAGTGGCAATACTTGTAGAAATGCACTGAAGTAATCAGAATTAACTGTTAACGTCTTTACGAGAATGAATTATCAATGTGCTATTTTTGCATGATGTTAATTTGCCTACAGCTCTATCCCGATCAGGAGACCAATACCTGTTTGTCTGCTAGTTTGTCATTTGATCTGCAATAATTTTCCTAAAGTGTGGCTTATGAACTACTTGAAGCAGGAAGAATTATCTGGAGTTCTTGTTAAAAAGCAAACTCTAGAAACCAACTCCGAACTTAGTGAAGCAGTTTGCAAAGGGGTCTGAGTCCAGGATTTTGATATTTAAAAAGCTTCCCTACAGAGACGCCGGCTTGCTCAGCTGGTAGAGCGTGCCACTCTTGATCCTGGGTTGAAAGTTGGGTGTAGAGACTACTTAAAAATTAAACCTTAAAAAAAATGTGTCCCTTTCTGAATCAAATACATACTCAAGTTAAGAATAACTACCAAGACCAAGGGAAACAGAGCATAAATGAAGACCTGATCCTTCCTACTTCCCAGCCAAAAAGAACTGAGGCATCAGAGATTTGGGGGTCTTTCTCCAGTTCCACAACCTGATTTCTTGCATGTATCCCTGCATGTGCCAATGCAAACAAACACCAGGTAAAAACCTGCTATTTGGCAATAGAAAATAAAACAAACAGAAACACATTATAGGTTCCCTAACCTCAAGGAGCTCATGGTTTAAGGAATTATTTTTAAACAACAATTACCGATTACAATATGGTGTGATAAGTGTTATAATAGAAGTGCCAATAACAGGTTTTAAATAAAAGAAGCTTGTTATTTTAAAAAGGTGATATTTCCCTTTGTAACTCTAAAGTTACAACTGCGTTTTCCCCCCCGACTAATGGAAGCTGTTGGCTTCTGGACTAACACCCCATGCACTGTATACAATTTGGGTAGCTGACATCATTTGGTGATTTGAATGCCTGACTTCAATCACCTCTTGTAACAAAATAAATTATAAAGCAACCCTCAGTTCATTGAGGGTTGATTTTACTATTTTGTAAAATATTTTTAAATGATAAACACGTTCTATTTAGAATTTTTATGAATTTTAAAACGATACACAATAGGACAAAATCCTGCCAAGTGTGAATGCTTAATTTGTACTCAAATTAATTAATGTATATTTGCATTCTTTGCAAACTATAACACACTATGCAAACATTATGGAAATATGAAGAGAAGCAAGAGGGTAATAGCAATATTAATAGTAATTACTGGTTGACATAATTCGGGTTTTCCATATTCGAGTTCAAAAAGAAAACTTATTTTCCCTTAGTTTTCCTCTTGATATTGACAAGTTTGTACAAGCTAACCAGTCCCTTTAAAAACTCCGAGAAACTTTATTTTTAAATACATGATTTGGGGTTGCCTGGGTGGCTCATTCGGTTAAGCGTCTGCCTTCAGCCCAGGTCATGATTCCAGGGTCCTGGGATCCAGTCCTTGCTCAGCAGGGAGCCTGCTTCTCCCTCTCTCTCTGTGATCCCTCTCACTCCATCTCTCTCAAATAAATAAACTCATTTAAAAAATACAGGATTTGAATGATCTAGGAATTACCAATCCCCCATGTCTGTAACAATTGTATCTTTTAGAATGGTCCTGTCTAGTTGTCCTGGATTTTTCTTGTCCTTTTTCAGAAGAGAAAACCTTCTTGTTTTTTTCTGGCATTTGGTTGCTATCTGTTGTTGTCAAAATGCAAGCCTGGGACCAGCAGGGCAAGCATCACCAGCGAAATGGTTAGAAATGGAAAGCTCCGGCACCACCCCAAATTCAGGATCTCGGAGAACCTGTGGTGGAGGGTGACCCAGTGGTGTGCCCAGTGGTGAGAAGAGAAGAATTCAGAGATGGTGAGAGTCATGTAGGAACATAGTAGTCATCAAAAAATAAGTTCTATAAAACTATAAACAGATTTTATTAAACAAAGGTAACAGTCAAAACTTTTCACTTCTTATTCATTTTATAATATTTTACTCTTACTTGTGTTGTTCACAGAGTCGAGGTTTGTGTGTTGCAGACACAATGTGTGTGGCAGATACCTGCGATGCTGGGGTACACACCTGTCCACCACACTCCCCGCTCCATGTGCATAGCGGCAGCCCAGACCTGGCCATCATCACAGGATTTACACCGCAGATATCGGCAAACACTGCAAATCAGGGCCACTTTCTCCCAGAAAGCAGCTGTTAAACATTTCTCAGAACTCCACAGGCCAAGAATATATATTTAAAAAGCCCTCCAGGTAATTCTGATGAGTGTCCAAGTTAGAGAAATACAACTGTGTTTGACCTGTTTTGAGAACAGAAAGGGTTCCAGACCATCACTGTCAGACCCAACAGGCTATGTTTTTAGGGACAGCTTGCTCTGTAATTTCTCCTGGAGCAATGGAAAACCAGGAAAGTGTAGCCTGGCTACCAGCCCCAATAAAGTATGATACATCCTCCTACACAACAAATAACTCACTTCCCTAAGTTATTTTTGTATTAGGTTGTCTAATACTTCTCGAACTCTCAGGAATCTATCGTTTAAAAGGACAGACCCATTAGAGCCCATAATAAAAAGAAAATCTAAATGTAATTATCTTTTTTTGAAGATTTAATTATTTGACACAGAGAGAGAGAGAGAGACAGAGCACAAGCAGGGGGAGAAGCAGAGGGAGAGGGAGAAGCAGGCTCCCCGCTGAGCAGGGAGCTAGACACGGGACTTGATCCCAGGACCCCGGGATCATGACCTGAGCTGAAGGCAGATGTTTCACTGACTGAGCCACCCAATCACCCCTAAATGTAATTATCTTTAAACATAAATGTAAGCTTGTGGATCATAAAATATGATGATATAAAGTATATCTATACTCACTAGGGTACAGGACAAAATGCAGTCAAGTGTGGCAGTGAACGGAGACTTGAACAAAGGAAACCATTCGTGTGAATACTCAGTTACAGAAAGCATGAGGAACCATCCCTACAGGGATCACGTCAACACTAAGTGACTATTCCAGGGAGTGGATATTTGACAAGGATTCCCATTTGTCACCTCCACCAATACGGTTCTCCATTCCACTCCACGCCTTCTGCACACATCATGCGGAAATCAGCAGGAACGAATGGTATTCTCTCCACCAGCATGGTGGTCTCTACCACAAACCCCCATGGGCATCCACACCCACTTGTCTTTTACCCAAGGGAGGGAACCAACCACCTGGACAGCCTCATCCTGCTCCTCATTCCACCTGGGTCATGGCAGAGGAATGAGAGTGGAAGAAATGCAGTGGAGAAATTCGCTTAATTCAGAAGAATTGGGACCTCTTGCCAGATATGATAGACATAAGAAGCTGAGAAAGGAAAAATCATGAGGAACCATGACAGATAAATGAAATCTGATGATGACATGAAAATGTCCTTCATGACCACTGGAAAATACGGATCCACAGACATCAAGCTTAGCTAGGTGTTCTGTCCACCGCATCAAATATTATGATGTTGCCATCAGTAATCCTGGAGTCAGGCTTGAAATTCTCACTTCGAACCAAGTGCAAAGGTGCTAATAATTTTTAAATAAGGAAGAAAGGATTTGGCATCAAAGAGTAAATTTGGGGGTTCATTAAAAATTGATGTTTTCCAGCAATTACACACAATGGTCAGAAATCTCATAGAACAGACACCTCTGCTTCCCCCCCCACCCCCGAACTCCTTCAATAATTTAAGGAAGGAAAAACATACCAGAGTGGAGAAAACTACTTTTTCTCAACTTTTCTAGTGTTTTATATGAGAAAATGGTTGTGACATTGGTACCTTGATAGATTAAAAAGGACAATTTTGTAAAAGATCCTCATGTGAAAGAAAAAAAAATGCAGTGAAGAGGTGAATTAATGTTGAGCCTTCTAAAGGTAAAATGAACCAAAAACATAGGGAGAACAATTGCTATATTGGGATATTTTTTTATTTCTCCTGCCTCCTTTCCCCTTCACCTTCCCGGAATGGGCTCATGATGCTTAATTTACAACTTAAAAAGCCAACTGAAGAGGACAACTATGCACTAAGTGAATGGAGAGTACAACTGGAAAGTGTAGGCACACAACTCTACCAGCCCTTGAAATATAGAAGTGCAAATTGATAAAGCCAGTGTCTATGAGGAGAAGTATTTTAGTCATTTACTTGAAGTACTCCTTCTGCTTCTCTCTCCTTAGTAAGATGTTATTTTTCCATAATTGTGTGATGTCAACAGATGGTACGAGTCACGAAGTTGAAGAGAAAGCATCTTTAGCATTCATTTGATATTATGAAGCTGTGAGTACTTGATATTTCTTAATCCATAAAATGGATCTCTGGGTTTCTAGAAGGTTCTTTGTAAACTTAGAATCCATGTTCTTAAAAACCAAAACTGAGTTGGATCAACTATGCTTAACATACTGTTTCCATGTTATACACTTCACAATACTCCATGGACAGTCAACATATTCAATCTGAGACCAGAAAACAGGGTTCAACAAAATTCCCCAAACTGGAGATGTCAATACTAATATTTTCATTTTCTGAAACATTTCCAATTGTCAAAATCAATTGCAAAGTTAACATGGTTGGTCCTTATCTGCCTATATTAAGCCACAATTAATGGATTTTGTGACCAGTGGACTTTTCTTTAAAGATGTGAATCTACAGTAAAGGTATATGAAGGTTAAAAGTCTTAAGGAAAAAATGCATTAGATACTGAAGATACCAAGGCTTTTAGAATGAAGCACACCATAGCCAGAAATATTCCCATAGTTAATTTATAAACTCTTGAAATGAATAGAAATTCTGACAGCTTCTTAAGCAAGGCAGTGCTCTGAGTTCTGTTGCAATAATAATAAGGTATTCAACTATGGAATCTATGTGAATCAGTCTTTCTGGTTTTGTGAGTTACCATGGAGTTTTTAAGAATAATAGACCTAATTAGATTTAGTGACTCAATAAATAAATGAAACTTTTTTTCATAAGCCATCAGTAATTTCCCCTTTTTTAAACTAGAAGTGAAAAAACCAGAGCTTTCATGCAGAAAATATATCCTATGCTCTTGACAAGTGTCTGAAAAATACATGTCCTTTAGTCAAAGAAAGTAGATAATTTATTGACTTCTTGTTCATTCAATAAAGAGAAAAGAATATTTTTAGAAGAAAAAAAAACCATAAAATCTGCCCTTTGCATCCTTAGGTCTTATGAGAATTCTAAAATTAAAAATAAGAAAGGTGTGAAATCTAAATTGCATTTTTCAGCTGAGACTATCAAGCTATGCTATATAGCACATATCACATCAAAGGGAATATGATTTTCTCTGGAAGAGAACAGTTCAGAATATGCTTAGTTTTACAAATTGTCTTGGTTTCTATGACAGCATTTCTAAATATGTTCCGTGCACCATTAGTGCCACAAAATAATGCTTGCCTTATATTTTTTTTAAAAAACGATTCTAAGGTCAATGAGTAGTAAAGCTAAGTGAAATGGAATGGTTTATTTATTGCAGGACTTCTCAGGGCCTTGTATTTGACTTTTACAAGGATGCAATGCCCAGGATATTCCCTGTTTGTTCTAGCTTCCAACACATCCAGAATCTAACCAATTTTTAACTTCTCCACCATGACTACCTTGGTCCAAGCCTTTATCAGAGCTCACCTGTTTGAACACATCCTGCTTCCTGCTGGCTTTCTTGCTTCTACCCCGTCTCCTCAGATTATAATTTTTAACACAGCAGACACCTTGTCTACCTTTGTTCAAAGACCTCTAATGGCTTCTTGGTGCCATAAACATCAAAATCATACCACCGGTGTACAACTGACATTTGCATGCTGTTTTTGTTCTGGCTGTTCCTTCTACCTAGAATGTTCTTTTCCAAAATATCCATATAGCTAAATATCGAACATTTTGAAATATTTGTCAAACATGAATTTCTCAGGGGGATGATCTCCATTATTAAGATATCCAATAACATCCCCTTTATTCCACTCTATATTTTCCTTTTTAAAATAACACTTATTTTCCTCTAAAAAACTAAAATAAACTCATATATCATGTGCTATGTTGATGGTTTATTTCTTCCATCTCCCCAGCAGAATACAAGCTTAAGAAGGCAGATGTATCCATCCTCATTATCCAGAATAGTGCCTAACCACAGTGGGGATTCTAAAAATATTTGTCAAAAAGTGGTTTTGGAGGGGTGTATTATATTCAGTATTTATGAAGTTCATTAGGCCCCTAAAACTCTTCTTCAACTTTTTTTCTAAAGATCGTTGTCTCACTTAGGAAAGTTTGATCTAGTTCACTCCAAGGATGGAGTATAAACAGTCTGTGCATGAAGGGCCCCAAAAGGATAGATAAGCTGAAACTTCACATTTATTGGGTTTTGCAATGTCTGTAACATATAGACATCTGTTTAATATTATGACATCTTAATTAGAACAGAACAAAGAGATCTCCCTGTGAAAACATAAATTTGAAGCAGCTGACAAGCTTTCTAACTCACGTTTACTTTCCCAGTTGCCAATGACTTCCTGTTAGTATATACAAGGGACTAGTATATACAAGTATTACTATCCCACAGTTGCAAATGACTTCCAGCTAGTATATACAAGAGTCACTAAAGAAAAGTGCCAATCTAAGCTGAACTTCTAGGAACAAGAATAAAGTATAGTTAAGTATTTATATACTGCAGAACACCCTGCTATCTTCATACAGAATAAATAGAAAAGTGGAAATGTAAACATATGCACATAAATTATTGATTGGTTTAGTTCATGAGTTTCCTAAAAATAAAATTTTTATCTCAATGTATATAAGCTTTTCAAATAGAAGCAGGACTGATGATCATGCATTGTAAAATGACAAAAATATTTTATCAACTGAATGCAGTAACTTATAAGTTACATAATACTAAAAGCTTACCTTAAAAGACACCTCAAATCCTGAAATACGACTACTTATAATTCACTTAGCTGTTTCTTCACATTTAACAATATATTTTTCAATAATGTTCTCAGCCAACATTACATATTGACCCTAACATGACAGCTAGACATTTAACGATCTTACAGAAGTTTTTCTCTCTTCTTATCCTCTAAAATAGTAACCATACTTTTTGGTAAAATTAAAATTTAGTGTTTACCTTTTATAAACCTAAGGAGTTCACAATAATTAAATAATTATCTTTTACCAACTTTGAATATATGTCCTGCTTTTTGAGTGCATACTATTTTGTGTACCTAGTGATCATTTTTCCTAATACTTCTGCAGCTCTGTAAAATCTTCAAAATATTACTTTCAATGTCATCAAATGCCTCCAATAACAGATGGGTTCCATGTTTCCACTCAAGACATCACTCTTAGCATCCCCTGAAAAACTTTGCCAACCTTGAATGATTAGTCCCTTGGAATTCTGCACAATGTGCAATGGTACCTCACTCCTCTCAAAGGTTCTTCAATTTCTTGCAATGTCTTCTTCTGTTTTTTTTTCTCCTTAATACATTGAACATTGAATAATTTTATTCAACCCTAATATGTGAAAGTTGGTTTGGCGAGTCTGAAAATCATTTCCTCAGAGAATCTGAAGGCATTGTTCCTTGCCATGTAGTGTTACCAGCCTTGCTCTAAGAAATCTGGGGCTCCTATGAATCTCAAACTCTTCTATCTGCCCTATTTTTCCCCAAAACCATATATAATATCTTTCTCTTGTTTTTGTTTTGTGAGTTTATAATAGTGTGGTTTTACTTGTCTGGGACTTCTTTTTCTTAATTTAGGTAACATTTCTAATCTGGTAATTTATGTCACTTAGTTCTGAAATTTTTCTTTTGTATTATATATTTGAGCAATATGACTAATCTGCTAATTTCTTAGGGTTTCCTGTTGTCCATCTCTTGGTTTCACTTCAAATTTCCACTATCTATTCACCATCTGGGAAGCTTCTTTGATTTTCTTTTCTAAACTATTGATTGTCTTACATGGCAACAGCATTTGTAGTTGTCATTAGCTTTTTTGTATCTGTGACCATACGTTTTTATTGCATTTAGCTTTTGCTGCATGAATACAAGAGTTCTCTTTGCTCCCGGGATTAATGACCATTTTGGAAGGTTTTCTTCAGTTTACTCCATTATATTTGTTGTCTTCTGTGTTATTTGTTATGTTTGTTTTAGTGTGTGTGTGTGTGTGTGTGTGTGTGTGTGTTGGGAGTCTTTCACAAATATCCAGTGAAACACAGAAGAATATAAATGTTTGTGCTTTTTCAGCTTGCCTCAAGTAGAGACTGATTTCTGATGAGTTTACTGTAGGATTTTGGCATACCCAGATGGGTTTTTGATAAAGCACCCTCAAATGTCAGTATTTGTAAGTCATTTTGCTGCCATAATTCCAATTTATTGAGAGAAGAACCCTCCAGTCTCCTATCCTAAATGGGTGGACAGAGGTTCGGGGGAGGCGGGGAAAATGATACGAGGTAAATAATGGTGCGAGATAGAAATGGTGGCTGCTGATGTTTGAGAAATAGGGCAGAGAAAAAGGACCAAGAATTCCACTACTTGTTAGGAACAATTTCACCTGATCTTCGCAATTCTTAGTCCTCCACTGTTTTTAATGTCCCCAAATCCAAAGGCACTGCCATATGATCCCTCCGGAAAATCAATCTCCACTTTTTTGGGATGAAGGGTAGGATGAGGGTTGCCAGACAGAACATGTCTTGTGTTCTTGCATGGAAGAGGAACGGGAGACGACCAAAGAATCTAGCCACTCTGGATACAAATTTTCAATCAAGCTCCTACCTCACCCCTGCATTCCACGACAGCCGGGCCCCCAGCTAATGAACCCCATGAAGGTCTTCTCTTGCAGGCTCTTCATCACCTTCTATATGTTTTGCTAAATCAGCCACAATTCCTCCACTTTTTACATTCCACAAACTTATCTACCACCGTTATTTGTTGTTTGAACTGTCTTATTCTATTTGTTTTTGTAAGTTTGTACATTTAATTTTATTCCTGTCATTTATACACTATAATTGAGGGGTCTTGGATGGAATTTGACACATCTAGTGTGTGTTCACATTGAATCTGCCTTGTGCAGCCAGAAGTATCTAAAAGCAATTCTTTGACCTTGTAATATTAACACTCAGCTAAACGTTAACTTTCATGGCCATCTCCAAATAATAAGCAACAGAATTATTGAATTTGCCACTAATTATGACCATTGCCACCCACAGGGACATACCTATCAGAAGGTTAAAGAAGTATCTCCCCTTTCCAATTCCTATGAAATTCCTTATATGCTCAACTTGCTGGAATTAAAAGAGTGAGTGAGTTCTCTATAATTTATAGACTGCCAAATCCTAGTGACATATATGAAGAACATAAATGTATTATTATCTTGATGGGTAAATAGATCTGACAACCCTTTTCCTGGTTTCTGGGTTGGTTTGTTTTGTTTTGCTCTTTATTTTCTCTGCCAACTCGTCTCTGAATCTTCTCATCCCTTTCAAAGATTTAGGGGCCAAGATGCAGATTTGAGAAAAGGGAAACATAAATATGGAGCAAAATGAATCAATAGGTAGCAACTGGCACAGCATGAAGAATCATCACTAACTAATTAATTGTTCTAAGGTTTGTAGGACTTTCCAAAGACATCTTTCTGACATTGTTTAAAATATTCCAAAACCTCCATTCTCCAGGTCCTAGAAAGTCCACTGTGGCCCCTAGGCCAGAGTGAAAGATGAAAATTTCTCTGTCTTTTGATCACACAAACATTTGTTTAGTGAAGGAAATGTTCTTTCCTCCACCGGTTACGAACCCACCGCTGGTGTTAGTTTAACGCCCCTTCCAGCTGCTCCAGCTGTGTTTTATTATTCTGGAGTGGAATTTGGGGACCAGGGACTCCGAGCACATTAGCCCTTGACAAATTAATCTCAGTACTTCTTAGCATTCTGCCACTTGTTATCTATAGATTCATTTTGCTTTGGATGATTTCTTCACCTCATAAACTGTCTTCCGCAATATGCATCTTGCTTTACTTTAAAAAAAGAAATCAATTATATTCCAATGCCCTCAAAAACATTCACTGTAGGCAAATAAATAAGAATGTGAGTATGCATTCCTGCAAATATTTTTTATATAACAGACAGAAAATCATGAGCTATGAATCCAACTTAGAAAAAAGCATATGAACAGTGTCTGAAATAAGGATTTCAAAAATATTTCAAGTTAAATGAAGCTACCATTGACAATAATTAGCTGTGATTTACCGAATGCCTAGTGGGTGTCAGGCATAGTGAGTTATAAGCACTTCACACAAATCATTTCAACCAAAGTTGAATCTATTTGAAGCAGTCCAGATATGACCTACCTCTCTAACCTTAGTGTCTGCTATTCACCCAGTAGGTTTATTTTGGCAATCATATAGATGACTTGTTTGAGAGGAGAAGCTGAGCATTCAGCCAGAGAAGAGTGGCCGGCCCGCCTTCACCACACTGTGTCCTTGTCAAGCCCTTTTACTTCCCTGGGACTCTATTGCTTTGTCTTGTTTCTTTTCATTTACAAATGACAGAATTGGGTGTTCCCCTGGAGTCTACTGAATTTCACTGCCTGCTGTACAAACGGAATGCAAACACATGATCCAAGTTCTGCTATAAGTTTGTTGGGACCCTCAAACAACAGAATAGAAGTGGATGCATTTTTAAATTTTTCTAGTGAAATATGAATCATTATTCAGGAAAGAAAAATGCCTGCATTTAAATCTGCTTTAATGAGCTACCCAGATATGAAGGACAAAATATATGCATTCACCCATTTACTATAGTACAAACACGTCAATGGAGGGAGGACATACCTGTTTACAGGTATAAAGAGAATTTGAAGCAGGACCTACGTGCAATTTGAGAAGGATCCTTAAGTGCTTGTGCACATAACTCACCATGGTTATTATGTCTGGAATGTAAATCATTGGACACTTTGTTACAATTCAAATCTTTCTAACTGAGTATCAGTGACTGTTACCAAAATCAGAATTCAAGAGTTCCAAACTATTTTCTGGTATTTGGACCATGTTAGCTTGTTAAGTCAAAAAAAAATTAACTCTCATTTCTAGACCCCAGTGGGACATACCCCAAGGCTCCCACAGGGAGTGTGGACACACAAAACCATGACCACCAGTGCCCATCCTAGGGAAGCTGGTAAGTGCATGCCACCCGGATATGTTAAATATTTTTGCAACTGACAGAAGTAGACACATGTGCACTCTGTAGAAACATAAGGATTGAAGAAAAGCAAAAATATTCTTAGCAAAAAATTAGCATTAAGTTCCCAGAAATCATCCTTCTAATAATTTTTATTTGGGGCAGGGGAGAAAGGAAAAGGAGCTATAGAATGGAATTTAACATGTGTCTTGATTAAAAATAACTCAGTGATACTTAAGCTGTAAAAATCCAAGGAATTTATGGTATACTGTCAACATACCCTTCAAGTTACTGAATTTATTATATAAAAGCATCTTTCTCTTATTCACAAGCACGGTTAAAAATACCATCTCAAGTGACGGAAGCATTGGCAATCTAACACTGCAAATTCCTTTGAGAATTTTTGCCTTTTACAAATTGCTATTTTACTTTATGTCATTTTGTACTTCTGATGCTATTGCATGGAGAAAAATTGACCAGACATCACCGTTTTCTCCAGAGGGTAATGGCTAGTTCAATTAGTCATTGATTGGGAATAATTGAGCAGATAAATGTGTCTTCAAAAAAATTTCAGGAATCAATGGAAGAAAGAGACTCTTCATATTCAGAGAATAATTTTAAAGACTGAGAGTTGTTACTTCTAATTTGTTTGCAGAGACAGCACAGCAGTAAGGGAAAAAAACCAAGGCTGAGGGGCGCCTGGGTGGCTCAGTGGGTTAAAGCCTCTGCTTTCGGCTCAGGTCACGATCCTAGGGTCCTGGGATCGAGCCCCGCATCGGGCTCTCTGCTCGGTGGGGAGCCTGCTTCCTCCTCTCTCTCTGCCTGCCTCTCTGCCTACTTGTGATCTCTCTCTGTCGAATGAATAAAATCTTTTAAAAAAAAAAAAAAAAAAAAAAAAAAAAAAAAAAAAAAAAAAAAAAAAAAAAAAAAAACCAAGGCTGAAACATACTTGAATTGAGTTTATATCAATTCTTCTGTTTCCTTAAGCCTTTTCAATCATCCTTACATTTTCCTCCACTGAACAATTAGTCATAAGATTGTTCAGCTATTATGAGAACAAAATAATAATCTTCATCATGATCAAGCCATTGTGCCTATAACACATATTGACAAATAAGTCCTTCTAAAATGTTATTATTTTATGCCTAATAGTATGCCTAAATCATGCCAGGGAATACACTAGATACTTTATATCTTTATATACACTCTCTCATGAAATTGTCCCATCATTATATCTAAGTCTTAAGACAGTGTTTTTTCCCATAGCAATTTGAAATTCCCTACTAAATATTCCTAATTTTGACAGAGCTTGACATATAATGATATCTCTACTTGGGATCTATACTCAGACCTGAAATGATTTCATTCTCTAGTTTCAAGGAGCATGAAGCCTGGATACCCAAATGTTAACAAATGTTAATCAGGCTGCGCACATTTCACTAATGTAGCCTTAGTGCATCAGGCTTCTCCTGTTACACCACCTTGGTCCCTAAGGCAGTGCTGCCTGAGATAAGGTAGTCAGACTAAGAGTATAAAAGGAAGGTCTAAGTAGGGAAATCACAGTATCACATCTCAAAAGACAGGCATATGCCTCTGGTAAGTAGTGGAGCACTTTCCAAAATAATTGAAAATGGTGATTTTTTTGTTATTGGTTTTGTTTTTTTTTTTTACATAAAGACGATAGGGAGACAGATATAACACGGCCAGAGCTTCAAAATGGCATCGTTTTGTGTAATTGAATCTGACAAATAAACCAAACCAGCCAAATTAGGTTCATAGGTTAGCTGAGAAAAATAATTTGTTTCATGATGAATTTCAATTCAAATATGAAAAAGGAGAAATGATTTTCATAAAGCAGGAAAAACACAAATGTCAGAATTCTGAAATAAGATTACATAAGTACAAGTTTTGCATTCCATTGAATGTGATATCAGGAAATGCAATATTCAAAAACTTACTTTCATATGGACTCTTAGGAAATAACTTCTATGACTGTGGTCCATAGCGATCAGTTCTTTACAAGGAGGATGAATGACTGGCTTTCCCTTTCATTATGGCCACCCCCCACGTCCGTTTTCAGCCCGACATTCTTCCTGGCCGCCACAGATCTTTTGCTGTCCGTTCACTTCTGGTGCAGTACCTTGACAAAAGCGTGCGGGGACAACAGCACCTGAGTTTCTGTTACCCATCTGCCAGAAAGAGGGTCCCTGATTTTCAAAGGCCAGTGACGGTCTGAGGTCCCCTGCCTTATCTTGCGCTGGTTCTCCTTAATCAAACCAACTTCTTTCACAGCTCTGAATGCTGATTTCCAACATTCTCTCAACAACTGGGCCCAGCCCAAAGACTTAGGGATCTCTGCTTTCAAATATTCGCCTCTCCCAGGTGCAGTAATCTGTTGGCTTGCTTCTGCAACAAACCCGATCATGACTCCCCATCACTGCAAAATCTCTGGCAGCTTATCCTTTCTCCCACTCCCCAATGGCAGGATGGATTCCACTCTGCCCAGAGATGTACACAAAGCACCCAGCTCTGGGGTCTCCACCACCACCTACTCCCACACCCAAGCACTCTGCCCCTCTTACCTGGACTCGTGAACATTCATGACTCTGCACATTTTTACCCAGTGGTATTTTAAACCGAGGACACCAATTCTCCTGGAAAACCATTATTCATTTTTCAAAATTCATCCTGAATACTACCATCTATGTAAAGATTTGCCCAACTCCTTGACCTGCTAACTCCTGCTTTGATCTCCAAGTCACTGTGGATTTGTCCTATGACATCCCTTATCATGGAGTTTGTGTTTCTATGTTTGTCTTTCTAATTACATCTTCATCAGTGAGTTGTACAAAACACAAAATGCTCACCAAGTTGACGTTCTTCTGTAAGAGATGTTTAGGAATTTTCAGTTTGCTAGGGAAAAATATATTACCTAAGCAATTATTAAATACCATGGCTCTTTGTACAATGTCTTCTTTCCTGCTGCAGCCCAGATAGGATGAGATGGAGGATACTCATACATCAGGTTAGCACATGTCATAGTTTGGAGCCAGTTTATAGAAAATTTATCTTTCTACGTGTCATCTATCCATCCCTCCAGAGAGTTAAAAGGTAAAGCAAACCTATATCTATTTATCGAACTATCCATTATCTATCCATTAATTGATCTATCCTTCCAGTGAGGTAGAAGAAAAACAAACCTGTATCTATCAATCAATACATCATCTATCTACCTCTCTACACAGGCAGAAAGCAAACTTCTAGTAGATGCTCTTTTTATTTCAAAACAATCCACTTCCCCTTTAATCTAAAAAATCTGTGGCTTATTAAAGTACTCAAAAGATTATATTATGAAACATGGTTTTCTAATCTAAACCCATTGATGTCTAGATGAGTCTGTAATATTGGGAGTCATGGGGAAGCTTCCAGTCTGTGGTGGTATACTCTTTCTCATCCATACTGTGGACCTATAATCCATTATTTCAATTTTTTAGTGGAGCAGAAGAAAATGAGGTTTCTATCCAGAGTTTGAACATAGTCTAATTTTAAAATGCTTCTTACAGCATATCAGATAAAGGGCTAGTATCCAAAATCTATAAAGAGCTTAGCAAACTCAACACCCAAAGAACAAATAATCCAATCAAGAAATGGGCAGAGGACATGAACAGACATTTCTGCAAAGAAGACATCCAGATGGCCAACAGACACATGAAAAACTGCTCCACATCACTCGGCATTGGGGAAATACAAATCAAAACCACATGAGATCCCACCTCACACCAGTCAGAATGGCTAAAATTAACAAGGCAGGAAATGACAGATGCTAGTGAGGATGCAAAGAAAGGGGAACCCTCCTGCAAGTTAGTGCGGTCACTCTGGAAAACAGCATGGCGGTTCCTCAAAAAGTTGAAAATAAAGCTACATTATGACCCAGCAGTTGCACTACTGGGTATTTACCCTAAAGATACAAACGTAGTGATCTGAAGGGGCATGTACACCCGAATGTTTATAGCAGCAATGTCTACTATAGCCAAACTATGGAAAGAACCTAGATGTCCATCGACAGATGAATGGATAAAGATGTACACACACACACACACACATACACAATGGAATACTATGCAGCCATTAAAAGAAATGAAATCTTGCCTTTTGCGACGACGTGGATGAAACTAGAGGGTATTCAGCTTAGCGAAATAAGTCAATCAGAGAAAAACAACTATCATATGATCTCCCTGATATGAGGAAGTGGAGATACAAGGGGGGGGGGGGGGTTGGGGGGGTAGGAAAAGAATAAATGAAACAAGATGGGATTGGGAGGAGACAAACCATAAGAGACACTTAATGTCACAAAACAAACTGAGGGGGGCCAGGGGGAGAGGGGGAGGGAGAGGGTGGTGGGGTTATGGACATTGGGGAGGGTATGCGCTATGGTGTTGTGAATTGTGTAAACCTGGCGATTCACAGACCTGTACCCCTGGGGCTAATAATACATTATATGTTTATAAAAAAATAAAAAAATAAAAATAAATTTTTAAAATACCTATGAAGGTAAAAATAAAATAAAAATGTTTCTCAGATAGCAACTGGATTTCTCTGTTTAAACAAGTAAGGTATTATGCTATTCTGAACATGCCAAAAGGAAGATGGCTTAAATAGCTACTATATTGAAGGTTTAATTTTTATTCATATTATATAGTCAAAATTGGATGGCAATACACAAAAAGCTGCCTATTTTAGATATTTGCTAGATTTTACATTGCACATACATTATCTCTTCAATATCAAAAAATCTAAAGGCAAGTTAATGCTCAGTAATAGAAGACAGCAGTGACAATGTTGTATGGTCTTGCATAAAATTAATATAAAATAATTATATGTCAAAATACTATAAAAGTTGAGAAGGAATTGCTCTACATTCTTATTTGAGGCATGATCCAATGGCATAACTGGGCTTTAGACATGAATCTTATTCCTACTTCTGCCATTCATTCACTTTGTGAATTTGGTAGATTGTGAATCTTTCTGATCCTCGGTGTTCTGGTCTGTCAAGTGGGGAGAAGAAAATACCATGCAGGGGCGCCTGGGTGGCTCAGTGGTTTGGGCTGCTGCCTTCAGCTCGGGTCATGATCTCAGGGTCCTGGAATCGAGCCCCGCATCGGGCTCTCTGCTCTGCAGGAAGCCTGCTTCCCTCTCTCTCTCTCTCTCTCTCTCTGCCTGCCTCTCTGCCTACTTGTGATCTCTGTCTGTCAAATAAATAAATAAAATCTTTAAAAAAAAAAAAAAAAAAGAAAATACCATGCAAGGGAATGAGTGCTAAAGCAGCTGGAAGAAAAAGGCACAGAAACAAACAAAAAGAGCAAAAGGGAATCTTAGAACACCAAAAAAAATAAATAAATAAATAAAATAAAATTAAGATGTTTAAAAAAAAAACAAAAAAAATTAAAACTCATTTGCAAAGAAGAAAAAAAAAGAACAAAACTTATCAATTCAATAAATATCAATAAAATAATTATATTGAAACTTTTATTTTTATCGACTTTATAAACCTAATTCTTAGAAGATGCTATATGAACAAAATGTAGCAAGTCATTTAGGACTTCCACTACATTCCTATTCTTATGTAAGAAAAAGACCTTTTAAAACCTGTAAGGTTGGTCTTGATAACTTTGGGCAACACAGGATGTGAACAATAAATACTAATGGCATTGATTTTGTTACTAGAAATAACTTGACTTTATGAAATGATGAAAAATTGTGTTCCGATTTCATTTAAATATATTATAAATATGTAGCTTGTCAAATGCTGTTTGAACTTACAACACTGACTCTGCGACAAAGAAAATGTCACTGCTTTGGTTTTTTGTTTTAAAGAATAAAATCAGAGAGGAGTATTTATTTTCCAAATGCAGAATCTCAAGGAAACAAATAAAAAACAAGATGATATCTTGATTCCAATCCCCAGAATAAAAGCATTATACATTTTAGAAAGCTATTTCAGTATTTTAGTGTCAAAAGAAAGTGACAAAATGAGTTATTGGCACAAAGGTTGAATTTACTCTACAATCCCGTGTTTACCTTGACACCTATGTGCTCAAAAAAGAATCTAATCTCCCTCTCTAACTACCCCTGCTTGTATTCCCTCTCTAGCTCTTTCTCTCTCTCTGTCAATTAAATAAATGAATAAAAGTCTTAAAAAAAAACCAGCGGGGGGGGGGGGCGGTGCCTGGGTGGTTCAGTTGATTAAGCAACTGCCTTCAGCTCCGGTCATGATCCCAGGGTGCTGGGATCAAGCCCCACTTTGGGAGTTGAGAGGGAAGCTTGCTTCTCTCTCTCCCATTCTCCCTGCTTGGGTTCTCTCTCAATCTCTCTCTCTCTCTCTCCCTCTCTGCCAAATAAATAAATAAATAAATATCTTTTAAAAATTCAATTAAATTTAAAAAATCTAAGAACTTGACGGTTCTTTGTGGGAAAGCACCAAATTGTGCTGGGCTGAAAAATCATGCAGATCTGAATGAACTTCAGTGTTCACTTTGGTCTTCGCTATGTCTGTGATTTCCCTGCGTCCTATTTCTTCCAGTTATTATAATCTAGAGTTCTTGAGGTAAAAAATAAGAAAATGGTGACAGAAAAATGAGACCTTTGAAAAGTAAGATTTAATGCCATTAAGTACTTATGAGAAAGTCAATAAAACAATTAAAAATAATTTTTACATAAAACCTCTTGAAATGCTTTCAATATGGATTTCCTCCACATTCACTCTTGAGTTCATTCATGAATGAACTCTGGTCTTATAAAATAATCAATGTCAGCAACACTGTGGCAAAACAAACCTCACTTCAGGTAGGTCCTCATCTCACATCACAATAGTCCTTTCTTTCAAGGATTCTGAACAAAGGAGCACTCCATTAGGTAGGGAATTGGGTCCTTAGATTGCATGATTACAAACTTGATTACAAACAGTTCTCTGTCTTTATGATGAGCACCATGAAGTCAGGGGCTGTGTCTTGTTTTAATACTGATTCTCTCTCCTGAATTTGTCTTCTCCATATCTAGAACAAAATGAAATGGCCTAAATGTTTGTTCAATGAATGAAGGTACTGACATTTATTGTTAGAGGGTAGTCTTGTAAATACTGTGGTTAATTCACTAGTGTGGCTGTCATTTTCAAAAACAAAGTCTTGGGGAAAAAGAAGAGAGAGAAGCAGACTCTTAACGACAGAGAACGCACTGAGGGCTCCCAGAGGACAGGCAGTAGAAGGATGGGGGGGGGGTAGGGGGCGGGGTTAAGTAGTGCCATTGCTATGATAAGCATTGGATAGTGGATGTAATTGATGAATCAATAAATTCTACAGTTGAAACTTAAAAAAAATTTCAAGTCATGTGGATTTTCTGTGTGATTTGATTCTACCATTTCATATTTTACATTCTCCTGAAAGATGTCACAAAGAAGGCAAAACAGTGCAATACACCTAAATTATCCAGAATGCTTGGGCCCTCAAAAGGAACTCATGATATCTTGTAGTTATTAAATGTAACAGTGTACCAAGAAATATGTATTATTTCTTTGAAGCTCCAATACCAGGTAGCACTTTACTCTTTTTAGCCCTTCCTTTATTATTCTGACGATAGTATTGAGAAAAAATATCACCCTTACTTGAATATAAAATGCTTGAGGGCAGGAGCTTGATCTCATTCACTCTAGAGCCCCAGCAACTAGCACAGGACTTGACTTAGAGAAGATACTCAATAAAGTTAATTCAATATTTGAATTAAATCAGTAATATGTGTGAAATTTAGTTGCACTGAAAATAGGATTTGCTTCTGTCGAAGCATTACTTGACCCAGTGCAGGTTCTAGAACTCTTCCTAGTGCTTCTGTGGTATGTGTTACTTTGGGAACCAGCATAAAATCATAGAAACTACTGATACTACTGAAACCCTCAGAGTTTAGTCCTGCCTCGTATACTGAGAAATCAAAAACCCTCTGCAATCAACTATAAGATGGACTACGTCTTCGCTAATTTTGTACCTCGACAGCTCCTCCTAATGACTCAAGGTCAGCTCCCTCCAAGAATAACATCACGTATCTACTTGCCCTGGGACCAGCATCCTTGGTGAGGATAGGCTTGTTGCATAAGTGTTTATTTATTTTTTATTTACCCAGAGATTTAAAAGAGAAACTCGAAGTTCTAGGGAATGGCTTGACTTCTGAACTGAACGTGGCAGCCAAGAGCATCACTTGTTCCTTACTTATCAACCTGAGAAATCCAACACAACCAGCCTGGCTTGTAGAAATTGTTTTCCTCCAAAGTCTATTTCCTGAGGTAAAGGGGAAAATCATTTTTTAAATGGGTAATGATTTAAAATGAAGCAATCCAAGGCAAAGAGAAGTTTTGAGCCATCCTGTCTGGACAGGGTTTTGTGTCACAGAGCCATCTAGAGCGCCTCACATGGCAGCCGACATTTAGCTGCAGTATTACAAGGGTTCCCTTGATTATTTCCAGTGTGCATATGTAGAATCTAGGTATATCTAAAATTTCTGAGAGAACTTTAGAAGTCTCTATGCATAATGTCTATATCATTAGATGCTGAAGGAGGATGACCACCACCAGAAAATGATTTCAAGAAAAATCATCAGAGAGGGCAGTTCACTATGCATGATTCTTCAGGAAAAGACCCTCATCAACATTTTAGGGTTTTGTTGTAAAACAAATAAGCATTGACATAGATTTTTTTTTCACTCATTCTATGACAGCAGGATTGTGTTGTTGGAAAGGAAGGAGAAAGAATGACTAGATTCAGGGAACTTGCATTAAGACAGATTACAGAAGAATGTCCTTGGTCTTCATTCTGCAACCCAAGACACATGGCCAGAAGAAGGTGACTCTTGAGGTTCAAGTTCCATGTCAGGAGAATATGAGATGATAAGATAGAGTGTTGAGCTGCCTCCCACAAATGGGATTTATAAGTACTTTGCAACTATATAAACTTTCACATAAATAATAAATGTTAAGGTTGATATTGTGGCTTGAAAAAATTATTAGGCAGTAGATTTAATTCCAAAATTTATGGAAAGTGAACTCTGAGGATATAGATGAGGATATAGATGCTTTTCCTACAGCTCTCCCAAGAGCATTCACATTCAGGGACAGAGCTGGAAAAAGAGGTATCTCCCCCAAAGCCACAATGGACACAGACCTTTCCAGAAGGACAAGACCCATGTAGCACAGATGGTCAGTGTGACCTGGTGGTCCCATCAAATTAGGAGAGACCTGAGACACCAGTGTTTTGAATATACCAAGGTGACTTCTATTTTTCAAAGGGGTTGTGAAAGTATCAGAGCAAATAGGCTCAGAGAGTAATTAATTTCAACTTACACTAATTAGAGGAAGTATCTGCTGTATGTCATTTGAGGAGAGAAGCTGCAGATTACTGAGTACAATGCATTATAAATATAAATATGAAAGGAAAAAAGAAAAATCACACCCACGCACCATGGATTACTTCTACCTCCGGGCTGCAAGTGGCCTTATTGAATTTGGGCCACTCTGCTGTAACCCTCTAAGTATGTATTGATTAGCTGATTGCTGCTATACTTAGAATAGAAGTCAAAGAATGTCAGGACGGACAGGGAAAGAGCCAAATCACTTGCTTCTCAGACAAATAAACCAAAGCACCCCATTTGGAGGTCCCCAAACTGGAATCGAGCAGAGCCTGGACTAGAAATGCCATCCTGTAGGCTCCAGGTACAGGTGTCCATACAAACTGCTGTAGGGTAATGGGACAAGTGAGCCAGGGCACAGCGACCCACCCCGGGCTCTTCACGGCTTCACCCGATGTCCTGTGGAAACAAAGAGTCGAGCCAAACTCTGCGGCAGGAAAGACTATGACAATCCTGTCACAGCCATAAATTGTGCGTACGTTATTTGCGATAACAGGAAAGAAAAACAAAACCAAACAGAACAGCAGATACTGTTCATGGAGCCCAGAGCCATCCGGGAGGAGCTGGTCAGGAAGGACTCAAACCATTCCCAGTGTGGCTCATACTGGCCACCTCTGAAAAAAAAAGAAGTTATTTATTATAAGAAAATCTTCTTAAAGAGGAAACCATTGTCTGGTAGGCGTTTATGCCTTTCTGGTTTGATGTGGAACTTTTGTTTAGTTGTACGTAATAACTCCCTAAATACAAGGGCCAGTGATTGGCTTTTAGCCGTGACGGCGGCAGCACCCATCATGCCTGTTCTTCCTCCTCACACCTAGCTACAAACACGTGGAGGGAGACCCAGACCCTGCGGCCGCCCCTTGTCTTCTGTCCGTTTCCTGTACCTGAGATTCATTTATATGAATGAGATTCATTTATATCCTATACTGAATTTGTAAAGGCCTCTTAACAAAACACAAAAAATAGTTACTTCCTAAATATACTTTTTAATAAAAATACATAAAAGGATTTGTCATGCTCTTCTAGTATCACGCACTGTTTTAGCTCTCTGCACACATGAAGTTCCCTACAGACAAAACCCTTCAAATTGATTTTTTAACTGGTCCCAAACAGCTCACTAATACGAAACTAGCTTAACAACAAACCCATCATGTGCGGAAACTCACCCACTACGGCCCTCTCCCTCCTAAGTAAGCTGAGATAGCAGTTAGAGTCAACCTTCTTGTCTGTGTCCAACACCCACCCACCACGCCCTGCACAGACCTGTTGGAAATGTGTCACTGTGGATAGAAGTGTGATCTGGTCGGGATGTCACACATCCCTTCCCTCCAACGACCTCCTTCTTCAGCAAATATTCATTTAAGTGCCACTTAAGCATCACCATCCTGAAGACATGCTGTCAGTCCGCTGTAAACAAGAAAACACACTAGCGCAGCGCGTGGTTCCTCGGGGGGTGGAATGAGGGTGTCTGCTGTTGTCTTTTTCTTCCAATACTGCAATCTATCAGCTGTCTCCCATCTGCACTTGAACTGACCATGGTCACTGTTGGGAAGGTGCTCGTTTTTATACCATTTTCTCTGCCAACAGTCACACAGATCTTATTCTCTGGATGGTTCACACGTTTATCAATTGTGTGCCTTAAAATGTCTTATATGGTGTTGACCATTAGCATTTCACTTGTTAACTAATTTCTACCTCATTTATGAAAAAAAAAAAGAGGTCCTATTGATCATAACACTCCTTCAAGAAGAACCAAATAGGTATGAACGACTTTGCAGAGATAAGACTAGAAGTTCACGATGGGGAGCGCTGTGACGTGTGTACATCTGCCGATTCACAGATCTGTACCCCGGGGGCTAAGAACACATTATATGTTAATAAAAATTAAAAAATAAATAAAACGTATGTTCAATTAATTACCAAAAAAAAAAAACCACCCCACAAAAAATTAGAAGTTACAATTGCACTCTCTGAAGCAGGCGAGGAGGGTTCTGCACGTTTGCGCTCTAACAACAACGCAGCAGCCCTCCCCACAGACCCACTGAGCAGCTTTCTCTTTGACCCAGGCCAAGCGACTTTTCGCCAGAGGAAACTGTGGTGTATGACTGCGGAGACGGTGGCCACAGACTCCTGCACATGGTGGAAAAAATGCCTCCTCTTCCTCCCTGGGCTGTAAAAGTGGCCTCAAAACTGAAGTTCTCAGAGCTCCTGAGATCACCTAGAGAACTCCGGCTCAGGGGGACAGGTGGGTGGACAGCTCTGAGCTCAGGCTCCCGAGAGTACGTTCTTTCAAAGTCCTGCATCATCAGTACAGATGCCTCCCCGGGGCTCAGGCTGCTTGTTGACGAAGGCTGACCGAGCGTCTCCGAACAAGACCCCATTCGAAGCCAAGTCACAGAACTTCAGCGCTGGCTGCTTCCAGGCTGGTGTTGGCTGGAGGAGATGCTTGGGGACCTGACGCCATGCGCCCTGCAGCGGGACCCTGGGCACAATGAGGAGAAGCCATGAAACCCGTGGAATGGATGTTCTCACCGCAAGACCGGACAAATCCTTCCTCCCTGTGGGACCAGCAGAGGTGCTACGTTTACAAGCTTTTGGAGGCGGTGAGCCCTTGGTCAGAGCGGGGATGAGAGTCGCAGACCTTCACGCTGACAGCCACGTGGGCGGAGCGGGCCTCGAGGAGTCGGCACTTTGCTCATGGCCACTGAAGTCCTAAGCAGCCTCTTCTGAAGGTCTCAACCATGCGATCCTGGAAAGAACATCTTCTTCTAACCTCACAATTTGGGATTTATTTTTGTCACTAACGTGGGCTTTCCAACACAGAGACCGCTGCCTTTCGGCGTCTCCACGTAGCTCTGCAGCCTTGGGGCAGGCGGGTGAGCTGTGGGCATTTCCTCAATTCAATGGTCCGTCCTACTGGAGTCATGAGCCGCTACAAGGAGGGCCTAAGCCCGGAGACAAAGGCCAGATTATACGGACTGCCTTAGCAGGACTGATCACCCCACGTTTATGGGGGAAACAAGGGTGTCCGTCAGTGGGAAAAGCCCTAACTATTGTAAAGAGTCTATTCACCCGAGAGTCTCCAGCTTCACTGACTGTACTTTGAGAAAGGGGAGAAATGCGCTGCATCGCCCGTGAGGCCCTCACCTGTGCTTTCACAAGGCTCAAGCAACAAGTCGCCCCACTTCCAGCGTTCCTTTTAGAACGGCTTCCAAAAACAAACAAGCAAGCAAAGAAATGGCTCAGGTAATTTCCTTGGACAAAACTAACCATTTAGAATACAGGAACTCCTATAAAACATAGGAAATCCCTTCAGAACGTGAAAGCCTCTCATGGTTGGGAATGTTCTCAACCGACCCACGGGACGTGCGGACAGATGCCCCCTTCAGAGCAGGCTGGCTTTGAGAAGCATTCCGCTATTTCCTTGTGTTGACCCTCTCGTGGCCACTTCAGATGCCCAAGGCTTTCTGGTCGTAAATGACGATAGAGCACATCTCCATGTGGCTGTACCGAGCATTTAATATTATTCAAGCTGAAGGTGACGTGCAAGGTCAAGTTATGACGTTGATCCTATTAGCACTTAACCTTTCTGAGAAATCTCAGTAACGTCTGTGTGTCCGCAACTGAAGGAAGAAATGCAAAGCATTTTGTACATCCTAAAAATATTCTAGAAACGAGCATCAGGATTCTTCTTCTAAATGTAAGGTACTTATATCCAAATATAATTATTAGCCTTCACTTATAAGTAATTTCTCTCCAAAAAATAAGCCTTTCTCCAATATTCCTTCTGGAGCCATATCCTGAATTGATAGTCTAATTTCTTAGTTGCTATAATAAAACAGTTGCTAACATTTATTTAAGATTAGTAACTGCCAGGCCCTGCTCTAAGCCTTTTTCATCAGCTTATTCATCTAATCTTTATAATATTAAGTCCAGTTAACAACCCTTTTGCAAAGATGAGAAAACGTGGTGTCAGGAGTTTCCTGTGTTTCCAGGCCCGCACTCTGAGGGGTAGAGCCAGGCACAGAGCCCCGAGTGCCCAGCTTCCCAGAGGATGCCCTCGAGCACAGGAAGCCCAACATTTCACGTAGTTATATTCTCCAGCACAGAACACCCAAGCACACGAAAACTCAGACGGATTACTTCCACCACCGGACATGAACTGGCAATTTAAAAAATGAACAAGTTTTCACATTGGAAAAGCTATTTCCTAATTCAAGTCATTTTCATCATTAATACATTTAAGCATAGGATTGTCTAATTGTATTAATTGGAGCAGTCCCAACAAATATTTCAGAGTGGTAGAATTTAGCTTACTAAGTCCTTCAGAATTAAATATTTTGCAGTGGCGAATATATCATCCCAATATATTAACGTGAAACATAGGCATCAGGTGACATAAGACATCACAGCACTGGCTTTTCAGCAACGTTTAAGACATTACTGTGGTTAAGTTTTTGACAAAGCAGTACAGTCGTTCAACACGCTTCATCCTCCTGAGGGTCCTGTAGCCCGTCCAGCCATCCTGGACCGTCTTAGAAGTACGGGGTGAGCAGGGTACTTCTCCAGCTGCCAGATGATCTTAGCCTTTAAACTTAATCCCAGAACTTTCCTAACTGTACTGTCTTCCCAGAGCATCATGTCAGGGAAGAAACTCAGTGCCGAGCTGTGCTTCCACCAGAGTGGGATAGAGGTAGGAGTGAGGGAGACAGATGGCCAGTCTGGTCCTGAGTGCGGAACCAGTCTGGTCCTGAGTGCGCAACCAGAATGCTGGGTCATCGAAAGGCATGTGTACCCCCATGAGAAGAGTGTCCACTTACACTGAGCTCTGCCTTAAGTTTCCCCAGCAATTTGTCCAAGACTCTTAAGTTCTCTAGATACAAGTAAAAGGAGCATTATTATAATAAACTTGAATGTCCACCTCAAGTTCAAAAATCTGATCATCTGTCTCTATTCTTCTCCTCAGTGGTTTGATAAGAGCTACTTGTCCTTTCTTTTTTTTTTTCTTTTCTTCCTTTAGTTCCCTTTTTTAAAATTTAAGAACTATTATTTTATTTCAAGATAACTGAGTTATCTAAAAATCAAACATTTAAACATCTTTGCTCTAATATATGCATATTTTCAAATATTTCAGATATATGCATAGATGTAGCTTCCTTTCTCCCTACATGAAGATTGAGGCAAATTGTACATTGTATTTTGAATTTTCACCTCAGTCTTTACCATGGACACACTTGCATATAGACTACAGTGTGTGCTGCACAATTTATTGACCTATTTTAGGATAATGGACATTGAAACTCTGTCCAATTTTTCACTTTTAGAGGGAGAGCTAAATACAAATAAGCATATATTGCCCAAAATGTATCCCATTTCTGGGTTAAAATACCTGACACTTTAGAATTTGGGCTGGACCCGTAAGCTTTCTTCTGCATATATAATGGTGTATGGGTGTGGCCGCCCTGTCTGCTTGCTGACTACAGGGACTGTAGTCTCACAAATGCACTGAGGGGAAATGTGGCATTGTTTAATCCACATTCCTTTGATCAGGAGTAAGTTTAGGGACCTTTTCCTACACATGTTATTTATTCTTACCCTTTATGCAAAATACCTATTCACCTGTGTTGCCCATTTTTGCTTATTGACTCCATGATGCTCTTTCTATATTAATGTATTGCTAGGAATGTGTAGTGGATAGACTCTTCAGGTGGCGACCATGATCCCCACCTCCTGATGTTTGCACCCTTGTGTAATTCTCCTCCCTGTGAAGAGGGCAGGCCCTGGGTCTTGTTTGTAACCAATAAAATAAGGTTAAAGGGACCAACTACCTGGGACTATGTGCCTGTGATCATGTGATTACATTGTAATATGGTAGCACCCGATTTTCCTGAGTCTCCCTTTCTCTCCCTCCTGGGCTTTGGACCATGTTGGGAAGCTCCACGTGGCAAAAAACCATGGACAGGTGTCTGGGTGGCTCAATGGGTTCAACCTCTGCCTTCAGCTCCGGTCACGATCTCAGGGTCCTGGGATCAAGCCAGGCATTGGGCTCTCTGCTCAGCGGACGCCTGCTTCCCTCTCTCTCTCTGCCTCCTGCTCTGCCTACTTGTGATCTCTCTCTTTCTGTGAAATAAATAAATAAAAATCTTAAAAAAACAAAGAAAAGAAATGAAATGAAATCATGGACAGTCTCTAGGAACTGAGGGTAAGTCCTGGCCGATGGCCAGCAATAAACTTAAGCTCCCAGCCCTACAACCACAAGGAATGGAATCCCGCCAGCTCCTGAGTCATGCTACCACTGGGTCCGTCCCCAGCTGAGCTCCAGATGAGAATGAAGCCCCAGCCCAGACCCTGACGATAGCTCGTGAGCCCCAACCCAGCTATGCACAGACCGCCCCCCTCCCCCGGGCCACCAGGAAGGTAAGATTCTACATGTATGCTGGGTCAGCTGCTGGGTTTGTGATAATCATGCTACACAGCGATTAGACAGCTAATGCAAACAATCGTGAGATGGACTTCCCCTCGAATTTGCCCTTCATAACTCTGTTTTCTAGCTTTTAACGATTTCTGGGGGTGTCAGGTCCTGCAGAGAGGAGAAAGATGGGGAGCGGAAGACAACATAATGTGATCTGAAACTGATGTAACATGGTGTGTCAACTAGACTCAAATAATTTTAAATTAAAGGAAAAAATAAAATACATTGAAAATAACAGGCATAAAAAAGTGGCTCAAACCTTATGCTCTGATTTTATGGCTGCAGTAAGCAGATCTCTAACTTACACATTTTTTACCTCCTAGCCACAGGATCTGTCCTTAAATATGAAAAAGAAGCCGTCTCACAGAAGAAAGGATCGTCACTTCAGCTTGTCATATAACACTTTATGCTATTTATTTATTTATTTATTTATTTATTTTTACAGACTTTTCTTTAACGGCCTCATACTGTCCAACTCTCGTAAAACTGAAAGAAAGACACATGGCCTAGGAGGTATAAATCATGCCCCAAAGGCTGGTGTGGCTATAGTCTCTGTGCTTTCGGGTCTGAAGACCCGTCCCCTTTTAAATACATGACAAGGTGCCCCTTCCGGTTCTGTTGTTCTCACGAAAGAACACGGGAAAGGTAATTTTGTAGTTGCGGCGGCAAAAGAAAGAGACTGATAAGTTCTTCTGTGTTCCATAATCGTCTTCTGTAATTCTTTTAAATTAAAAAGCAAAGACATGAAATAGTCATGAAGATCAAAATGACAATTGTAAGCTGACGTATCTGCTGTACCAGCTCTAATATCATTACATTATCATCACTAGGAGAGAAGAAAGCAAATAGCCCAGACAAGTTACTTTGTATGTAAAGAGAAACAATTATGAAAAGAAACAAACGAATCAAATAAGCACAGCAAAATGGTAATTTGGCTATAGGGTTTCAAAGTTAGTTATTTTGACAAGTTCTAGTGTCAGTATGTGAATGAATAAATCACTATTCATTTCCTCCTCACTTGAGGAGGTCATTCCTGGTACTGTCCACAGGTCATCTGTTTTTGACGAGGCTTTTCAAAAAATATTTTCAGCACATTCATTTGACTCACTTTAAGAAAGGGAGAGAACCCCATCTATGAGAACATTTGTTTATTCATTGAAGAAACCGTGAATGAACGCCTAAGAAACACTGCAATGGTTTGAGAGTTGGAAGAGTGCCTTTTAATTGTGTGGGACTTTAAATCTACACAGTAAGAATGATGCCAACAAACAGAAACAAAACCGGCAAACAAGCAATACTTTTTCTGAAGATCGTACACTCACGGTGTTCTGTGTTATGATCGGCGATGGCAAAATGTGGCTTAGTGACCAAGACATGTAGGAGACAGAGAGATGGGGTGGGCAGATATGGGTGAGGAACCCCGAGGGGGAGCTCAAGGCTGAGCAGCTTGAGATATAGGGGAGCAAAGGTGAACTGAGGGTATGCATTACGCAGATCTGATTGGAGTGAATCCACTGGCAGGAAGCAGAGAGCCGCACGGAGAGGCTGAAGCACGGTTACAAAGGACCGGGCAGTCTGTCTGAGGGAAGCACACCGTACTGCGGAGAAATACATGCGGTACATGCGGCACCAATACCTGGGAGCAGTGAACCAGTCACCGAAACGTGCCCCTGCCCCACCAACACACACGCCCGGGGCTCCGATGCTATCACTATCCCGGGAGTCGTCACAACACCACAACAGTAAGAGCATCGCTCGTGGAACCAGGAAAAATATTTTGAAAGGAAGAAAGTATTCCCAGACACACAACCTTAGTCCAGACAAGGGGCTGACCCACAGGTTGTGTGAGGAAAAGAGGCGAGGCTTCCAGCGAGCTGCACACACGCCAGTTTCAGGAGTCCGTCCCGGGACAGCGGTTCACACTCCTCTGCTTCTGGGCCTTCAGCTTTCAGGAGCCGTGGAAGAACTTCTGCGAAGCAGCGATCCTTAGAGGCTCATCTACACTGCTTGATACTTAACCTGACCCTCACTACTTTTTGGGGGGGAAAAACCCCATTTCTCATTCAACACCCTCATTCTCTCTGACTCTGTCCCTGTCTCCTTCGTCTGCCACTCTTGGGGGCTGGACCAACGTCCCCCCCCACCCCCCGGGAGCCCTTCTCTCAGATGGGCAGGGCATTTGCTGTGTGTACCGCAGCCCAATATTGGAACACATACCAGTTAAGTCAATAACTTGAGGGTTTTGTTGTAGCTTTTAGTAACAGTGAAAGCTCCTTGAGGGCAGCACCGATTCAGCATCTTCATTATTAATGTTTATAGCTAAATAGTAAAGAACTCATGCATTTCAGTTATATAGAATTGAGTTATTCTGGTTGGTACACGCCATGACTCTTCAAGAGAACAGAATTACTACTATAATTCTCTTTAAGAGTCTAGACTTCCCAAATCTCTTCTTGGACTCTCAGGTCCTCATTGTTTAGGATGGTAATAGACATATCGCAAAACCGATAGTAGTTCTTCCCGGATACTTAAATAGAGCAATAAAAGATAATGCCACCTAACGGTAACAAGGTGATTTACCTCACTTGACTTTCTCTTGATATCACCTACAAATTAAAAAAACAAAACAAAACAAACAAACCAACTAAAAAACCTTGGGATTATAGTCTGAAAATTTCATATTGTTTCCATGGAAAACGGAGCAGGCCTCTTGAGCAGGTAACCTGCACCTACATGTACACAGCCAACACCACAAACAAAATAAAATCCAAATGCTGGATGTCTTCAGTTGTTCACAACAATTATATTTTGTAGAGAAAGGAGGAAGAGAATGAGACAGCACAAGAAATGCCAGATTGATGCTGAAGAAATTTACATTTCTAGAGCATAAAGGGAAGTATCTGCTCAATTCAGTTAATTTCTTGTAAAAATGTGACCTTTCTTATGTTGTTAGGGTCCCTCTTCTTTTCTTCATGAAGTGCCAATCATTCCCTTCAAGTCTTAACTATCCACAGCTGTATTATACATCAAAGTACACCACTTTCCTCACCATAAAAAGAAATAGTTTGAAACATGGAGACAAAAATTGTTGATGGCCTCTGAACAATACTCTCCTGGTCCATCCTTTGAAAGAAACGTGAATCTCCTTAGCTCCAGCAGAATGCATTTTCATAAGAATGAGCTGTGTTTAACTTTCTGTTACTCTGAAGATGAAACCGTTTACATAAAAGTCAAAGGTTTGTGGTCTTAATTATCAACTTACTGATAGGAAAAAGAGGTGACAATCCTCTCAGAGAGTCATGGGGAACAAGAGTAAGCAGCACAGTCCTGTCAAGGATTTGGGATTTTCGAGGAACATCAACGGAGAGAATCCCCTACATATTTCCCATGAATATCAACTCCATGTAGAAAATTACTAACTTGTAAAGATCAAGAAAGACACTTTCTATTAAAAACAAGAGGAGAAATAAGTAAGTTTCTCTGAATAAAGGCATAGGGAGTCACCAGGCATCTGGAAAATGACTGCTTAGAATTCACAATTAATTTCAAAGGCTTTTAATTCATCAGAGATCACTCCCCAAATAATTCTAATTTTAATCTCACATTTAGCTCTTTCTTACATAACATTAATCATATCAGAGTACACTAAACAGTAAAAGAAAAAAAATAAAATCATTCATTCACACAGTACTTTTATATGAAAGAGTATAATTATCCCTTGAAGTCTTCCCATAATATAAACATTATGGACAAGGAGCTTGAATCTCATCTTTGCTATAAAACCATAAAAAAAAAAAAAGATTAAAGACAGCATAGAATGATGAACACTGATGATGGAGGTCCTAATGATAAAGAAGAAATCTTCTGAAATATTTGCACAATTTCATAATATCGTATATTCATCTTGAAATATACGATAGCCTAATTAGCCTGTGAAGTCTCAATGAATAGGTTATTAGATTCTGATGCCTTTTATTGAAAGGGCAAAGAT
The DNA here is from genome assembly GCF_011764305.1 of Mustela putorius furo. Lineage (NCBI taxonomy): Eukaryota > Metazoa > Chordata > Mammalia > Carnivora > Mustelidae > Mustela > Mustela putorius. The sequence goes on along the minus strand of NW_025421511.1, from coordinate 2,696,748 downwards.
TGGTAGATAAAGATAACGCGTATGCATATGTAAATGTAGATTTCTGACACCACCCAAAACCCATTTACTGCCAATCACTTAGGGAAAAGAGGCCTTTAAAACTGCATTTAAACAAGACCTCCAGGGATTCTTAAGCACAGAGTTTGCAAAAGGCTACTCAAATATTCTACATCATGGTCATAAAGCCAACACCTACCAAGATAAAGGTGACATGTTTAGTATAAAGAAAAACCAGGTTGCCACAGTAATACTGTGGGGGAAATGTTGCAAATTCTCAAAAGCGGCTCTGATTCCACGGCGACTCCTGAAGCTTACAGGTACCTCGCTCATCCAGACAAAAGGTGGAGGTTCATCTGTGGTAACTACGGCCGTATTGGTTCTTCTTGAATTTTACTGAGGTGGAGGGTTTCCAAAATGCATAAGACCAAGAATCAGGCCAATATTTTACAACCTTTAAGTCTCTGGCTGCAATATTCTAAAAGCGACTCACGGGTGAAAAAAACCCAGAGATGGCACCAACGACTTGACCTCTCCAGGACTATGTTTCCTTTGATCTCACTTCAGTAACAAGGGTAATTTTTAAATCACAAAGCATTCTTCATGATTTATTATTTTACTAATAATGGGGCAAAATTACATTAAGCTTCTTAATATTAAGGTAGAAGACTGGAAATATTCAGACTGGCAGTATCAAGGTGGATCCTTTTGGTTCTACCTCTATTTGGAGGGAACGGCAGCAAGGGCACAACCCTTGCCCCTTTACAGCCTTCCCCAAGCTAACGCTAGTATAAGATGAGGCAGGAACGTTTCTAGGAGTAAATTGCAAAATGTACGAGACACAAGATATAGGAGCTATTTTTAATAGAGGGGCCCATGCCGGCACGCTTTCTGCATTCATTAAAGAAGCTTTAGCTGGAGATAAACGTGGCCGCTGTAGGTCAAAGTAACACAGTCTCTAAATCAAGTTAATTCTTGGGATGTGATTTCTCAGTAGGATGTTCGTAATACATGCAGGAGTAGGTTTTGTCAACTGAGGCAGTGAGTGGGTCGATAGGGATGGCGAATCTCTCATCCAGCTAGAACGAAGATGCTGGGGAGGAGGAGAGATCACGCAACTTCCCTAAAGCGATCCGATCGTGGCATCTTCCTCTCCAGTCGCCCATTAGAGCTTGCTGTGCTGGGGAAGACAAAACGAAACGAAACAAAACAACAGACAAATAACAAAAAAAGAAAAACAAAAAAACGCAAAACTGCAACAAGTTGAGTGCTGTTTTCACAAATTCCTACCCTCAGTCCATTTGAAAGAGTCCAATGAAACCGTCTTCTTGGATTGTATTTTTATAGAGTAGGAATTTTAATTCTGTCACTCATCAACTTCAGTACTAGGGAGTAAATGCCACCTCAAACATAGATAATTAATCAAAAGCAAGGACACCTTGAAGTCACTGTGGAAGAGTCTTACTTCCTTGCACTCAGGCAAGGACCTGAATACGGTTGTCTGGTTTGCACACTGATCGGTGGTCCTGAAGTGGACATACAGCGAGCTAAGCACAGAGGCTGTGCAGGTGAAGGCAAGATCAAAGGATCGATTTCCTTTAGGGCTAACTAGTCTCAGCCCAACCAAAGTATTTATGTCTTTCCTTCAGGTGGTGCAGCCAAGCCAGTTCTAGCGTTTCAAACAATTCCCATCTCTGGTCCTTACAGTGGCTAGAACGTGGAGTAGAGCCGGTCTGAGTCTATCCCTTATGGCTGCCCGCCCAGCAACCCTATGGCCCTCGCCCAAAAGGCACACATAGGGTAGGTGGTAGCATATCTATACCTTGACCCAGATGTCTGCCTCTGATTTATTAGCTCAACACATGCAACTAAAATAAGCCCATACAGCTCTGTCATCTCTTCTGGGCCAGAGTACCTGCTCACCTTCTTAAGTCTAGAGGGAAATGAAACGAAGGAGAAGAAGCATAAAAGGCCAAAGGGGAAAGTGCAGCTTAAAGTGCAGGTACGCGAGCCTCAGTGGCTTGTTCTTGCTATGAGCTCAGCAGAAAACCTACGGGAGACCCATTTAGAATTCAGCGGAGCGCGAGTATTTAATATGCCATTTGCATTTTGACAGCTTAGAAATGTCTACACTGGATTTGCTGTATCGTCTGCAATGAGCGCTAACCGGCCACTGAGCCTCTGTTTATCTATTTCTTAAAGGAAGCTGAACCATTTTCTTGACATTTTCAAAGCACTGTTGGTGTTTGTTTGAGACAATAAACTGGGAACTACGGAGGCACTGCCCTCAGGAGAAGCTGGGTTTGCAGTAGGAACACAGACGCGCGTACCTGCGGCAGGGTCTTACCAAGCGTACTTGGCCAGGGGGAAGCCAGGAAACAGACAGAGATGCCCTTTCCTGGGGCCTGTGCGAGGGGAGATGCTTGAGGCCTGGGGGTTCTCAGACCGTGTTCCCACCTGCTATTCTCTCCTCTGCCTTGTTTACTGGGATTTCACTGTCCCACTATTCAAGTTTGCCAAACCTGACACTTTGGAAGAAAGCTTTCCCTTCACTTCCCTTTTCACAGATGTAAAATCCCAAACGAAAAGCATAATAGTGCTCCGGAAGAACCAGATCTCTTGCCTGAACAGCTCTTCATGGAAAAACAAATCAAAACAAAAACTTAATCCCTTGCTAATAGTAATAATAATACCCATGGTTTGCTAAGGAAATTGCAAATGAGGAAATCTTACCTTCCCTTTATAAGACCCACCTTTTAGTATATAAGGTATGGGGGGTGGGTTCTGTGAAAGCCATTTAGTTAGTCACAGGAGTTCCTGGTTTCCCCAGGACAGAGTACCTGTGGGGCTGCTCAGCCATAAAGCAATGTGGCCCCCAAACGTAAGGGCTCAGCATCCTTCTTGGTGATATGAATTGTTAACAAGGTAACTCATCTAGAAGCTCACAGAGAGGGGAGGTGTGTGTGAGTGTGTGTTGACTTACAAGGTTGCTGTGAAAATCTGGTAATGCACGCTTGAATCTCTTTGCTGGGTGGGTCAGTGACTGTTAGAACTAGGAACGTGGCTGAGCGCCCCACCTTTCCTCCCAGGCTTCCTACCAGAGACCATGGAGCTACTGTTCTGTGCTCCTTTTTTAGGACACTTTCTGAGTAATGCTGGCAAATCACTGCATTCTCCTCGCTGCACATACACAAGAAACAACTGAAAAGCAAAGCAAACTTTGCTCACACAAACAGCCAGCAGATCAGCCTCAGATAAGGGTGCAAATCTGAGAGCACACGGAGGGAGTTATGCCGCCTGTTTGCTAGATGCAAACTCTCAACGCCTTCTTCCCTCCCCGCGGTCCCTGGGAAGGTGCTGTGGTTGAAGAGGTATGCACATCTGGGACTCGACCTTTACAATGTTAGTAATCCAAAAAAAAAAAAAAAAGAGGCATCCAAATTGAATTCCGGGTACCCCCAAGGTTGCACCGAAGCGTAAATAAAGCAGGATCAGCTGAAGCAGATGACCCGGGCAGTGAAGGCACCGGGTTCTAATGACCGCAGCTGCAGCCGCCTGCAGCCTCTCACGACTCCGCAAACAGGTCACGAATTAAACCCCACGCATCAGAAACTCTCCTCCTGCCTCCGACACAACCGGAGCCGCCACCTGGGCGCACGCTGCGCTCTTCCCGCAGCGGTGGCCCGCGCCGTGCTCCGGGCGCTCCTCCACGGGGAAGCCCCACGGCTCCCAACCACCCTGGGGCCCCCAGCCCTGGGGCAGAGGCCCGACCTTGGCCAGCAGGGCTTCGCCCGGCAGGGGGAATGTGACCCCGCCCTAGCTGTGGGAGCGCTCTCAGAGCGACTCCGGGGCTGGCGTCACAGCCTCCTGCCTGCGGCCAGCTCCCAAGCGGCCACTTGCGCTCGCACTTGACCCTTCGGGCTCGGAGGAAACGCGGCCCCAGCCCCGCGGGCCCCGCCGGGGTGATACAGGAGCTTCGCGCACCCGCCACAACCTAGGTGTCTCAATAGCGCAGTGAGAGCGGTCGCCCGGTCCCCTCCACGCGCAAACACACACACGCCCACCCTGCTCTCATGCAGCGCGCGCCGGGGGCCTGGGACCCTGGACTCCACTTCTTGGCTTCTCCATCCCTGACCTGGGACCCCCAGGGCGCAGGAGGCGCTCTCCTCCCCGCCGCAGCTCCTTCAGGCTCGGGGCGCCCGGGACTTTGCGCCCTTGTCTGATTGCCCCCCAGAATCTGCCCCAGCAGCCCCAGCCCAAGGCGTACCGGTGCACCCCCGCCCTCCCAGCCCCCGCCGACTGCCTCGGCCCACCCGCGAGGGGGCGGAATCCGCCCTGCACACGTGTGCGGATTACTAAGCAGCTCCGGCAGGGCTGCCGCCGCTGTCTCCACGCAGCAACCCCTGCTAATTGCGGGGGAAGGGCGCTCGGAGCGCGCGGAACCACGGGGAACCGAGAATGCGCTCAGAGGCTGCGCTGCCTGCCTGGGGAAGGAGGCGGCCCCGGGCACAGCTGGACTTTGAGCGCAGAGGAAAGGGGTGGGAAGTTCTGCCGAGTTGCGTAGCAGGTGTTTCCTCTCCACGCAGGGACTTGGCTAGGCAAAGCCAGGTCCTGTCTGCAGGCCCTTTCCCGGACCTGAGAAAATCCCACACGCACTTCCCGCGGGTAACCCTCGACTTTTCCTGCATCTCCTCTCTGTTCCCACCCAGGCCAGCACGACCCAAGGCCGCTACCCGCCCGCCCCTGCTCCGCCGCCCGCGCCTCAGCATCATCTCCAGCAGTGGCGCCCAAGGCGGGGCGTCTGGTCGGAGCTGGGCCCATGGGCAGAGCGTAGCTGTCTGCAGGAAGGTCCCCGATTCCCAGAGACCAGAAGCTCAGGCGACTAACGCCGAACACTTCGCTGCCTGAGATTTTGGGGTGCATTCCCTCAGACACCCTGTCGTAGGGGTGTAGTGCGCGAGTGGAGGTCTGGTGCCTAGCGGTCAGCTCTGAACCGGCCCTGGACGCCAGCTGGAGAAGAGCAGCCAGGAGGGGAGACTAATCTGCCATTCTTTCCGTCTCTCCCCAGGCCAGGCCCATCTGGAGTTTCCTAATGGAAACAGAGACAGTCCTCCTGCGCCTTGTCAATCACCCTGGAATCTGGAACACTGAAGGAATAGAAAATGGGTGGGAATAACGATGGAAGAATCTAGAGAGGGAAGAGGGGATTCTGTGGGTGGAAGAGCAAACGGCCATTAGAAAGCACACACTCTGAAGATTTGACAGCAGCCTTTAGAAAGGGAAAGAGAAAAACAAATCTGTATAAGATACAGCTGCTCCCCGGAGTGGGACCACGGGGTGGGACCACGGGGTTGACGGATCCGAAGAGCACCCAAGGAGGCCAAAATGAGGAAACGGGGGCAGGTACTTTCCGATGTGAAAATCCATCAATATCCCCTCTCTCTCCCCTCTCCCTCCTCCCTTGCCTCCGCGGAATCAAGAGGGAGCTTGTTTTCTTTCCCAGAGAATAGACAAGTGCGGGAGCTACTGCCAGCCTCGAGCTTGCAGCCTGCAGGCTAGTTAGAGGAAAACATTCCCTAACTCGTTTCAAGGAGAAAACCAAGTTCACAGAGCTCCAAGCCCCGGGACTGACCCAGGGAAAACCCTTCTCTGGACCAGAGGTAGCCAGGGGTAGAGCGCTGTGACCACGGCGAATACGACGGAGGTTCAACCCCAGCCAGGGCTCCCCACTTTCTCCACGCACCAGGCCAGCTCCTTCCAACTTGCAAGGAGCGAAGTCCAGGGAGAGGGAGGCGGGGGCGACCTGACCGAGGTAGCTCCTCGTCACCCCCCGAGTCCGCCGGAGGGGGGAGAAGGGCCGGCCGACTGGGTGCAAGGGTGCGGGGAGCCTGGGCAGCGGGCAGGCTCGCCTGTTGGTTCCCCCAAACCCCTGGAGAGCCAGAACTTGCGAGGCTGGCTTCGCCCGGGCCACTTTCCCAGCCGCTCGGGGTCCGGGGAAAGTCCCGGGAACCACCCCAGCCACCCCGACCCGTTGGGCCACATCTCTAAGCAGGCAACATATCGCCCGCCACGGCGCAGTCTCAGCCCCACTCGGGGCTGGCTCCTTGCTCCCCAACAGCCCACACCGCCGCGAAAGGGAGCATGTCGTGCCGGCCGAGCGAGGGGAAGGAGAGGCGGGGGAGCCAAGGGTGGGAAGAAGGCGATGGAAGCCCGGCTCTCGGGCACTGCCTTCCCCCCAGCGTCCGCGATGGAGAACCCCCGGCGGACGCCCGCGCCCGGGTACCCTGCCCTCCGCCACACACACACTTGCGTTCGCCAGCGGGGCCTCGGAGGGCTCGCCCATCTCCCCCGTAGCAAGCGAGACCGCCTTACCCTTCGCTGCAGTGAGGAGCCCCGCGCACAGAACCAGCAGCACCAGAAGCAGGAGCAGCGACTTGAATTTCCTCCGCGCAGTCATGTCTGCAGATATTCCACACGCACACGACACCGATGGCTCTTCTCAGAGGCGCCCGTCTCCTCCGAGGGACGGCAGGGCTACGAGCAGAGCCAAACGATCACCAGAGGGCAAGGCGAGCCGGAGACAGATCCCGGTGCCCGGACCGGCCGCGCATCCGACGCCCTCCTGCAGCTCTGCGCGCCCGGCTCGCTTCGCTCTCATAGCATCGGTCCCGAGCCACTGCGGGGCTGAGCGGCTCCGAGCGCCCACCGGGCTGCCGGGCCGGGCCGGGGACGCGCCGGCCGAGCCGGGCAGGAAGGCACCGAGGCGGCGAGGCTGCGGGAGGGGGCAGGCGCGGAGCGAGCGCGCAGCCAGGAGAGACCTGGAGCCGAGGCAGCTGGAGAGAGAGCCAGCGAGTGGGAGCTGCGGGAGGGAGGGAGGGGGCGCGGGGGGAGGAGAGCCAGCCTGGAGAGGGAAGGCGGAGAGCGCCGAAGACAGGCTGCTAGCGGCACAAGGAGCCGCTGCCGTGGCGGCTGGACTCAACCATCCCTACCCACAGAGAGGGGAAGGAGGCTGGGCTCGGCGCAATCCCAGACAGAGCCCGGCCTCGGGCCCTCGGGCTCCCGGCGCCGTGCGGCGCCCCATTCGGCCTCCGGCGCAGCCGCGCGCAGGCTGGAGGAAGGAGACTCGCTGGGCGCTGGGGCGGGGGACACCCACGCCACGCTCGGCGAGAGGCAGTGCCACCCAGCAACTCGAGCGAACTGGAGGGACTCTGCGGGGGCGGACGCTGGCCTCCACCTGCTGATCTCGCTCTCCTTGCCGACCTGAGAGAAGTCCCCTGCGTAACTTAGAAAAAAATTGCGGGTGGGAAGAGAGAACCCACAAGCTCTGACCCCGAGGAAGAAAAAGAAACGTATTTTTTTTTTTAATTTGTATTTTGTATTCTTATTCTCCGTGATCTTTGGGATGATGACGATGGACAAGAAGTTAGAATGGTTTTCCTATTTCCTGGTTTAGGTTGTGTGAGGGTTTTCTGTGAACAAACAGGTTCAGATGAAATTCGGAGTCTGGAAGAATGTCTAGAAATGGTTAGTAGAGATGGCATGTTGGCAAACCTTCAAGTGAAACTCGGTATCGAATTTAATGGGCTGGGTAGGGACTTTAAGAGAGAGTTCCTTTCTGAATCTGCTAAGGGATGAATGAAGCCAGCAGAGAGAGAACAGAGCTCTAGAAAGGCAGCAGGAGATAGAAGGGACCAGATTCCACCCTCCCCAAATAGAAAAGGTCTTTATGCAATCTCTGGGGGGAATAGGTAAGGCAAGGCATTTTAGGGAATCTGGCTCAGTTCACAGAAGAAAGAAATCACAAGTGAGTGCTAGCACTAACAAAAGGATAGTGAAAGGATTCGCCCTTCTTGACCAAAAAGGTTGAGTTTAAGCCCATGAGAAGACAGAGGGAACCAGAATCTGGACAACCCACACCTTAGGAAGAGGATTACACTCAATGTCCAGAAGCATGACCAGTCATGGGTGAGGCTCAACACTGAGACCTCCACACCACTGAGAGTCTTGCTGGAGTGGCGAGCCCCTGGCTGGCAATCGCTCCTGGTGCTTTATTCTACCTGTGTTCTGTCTCAGTCAGAATTCAATACTGAATTAGCAATTTCCTAATAATTTATTTATCTTCCTGCCTTACTTGCCTTATATTCCCCTTGCCCCAGTGGTCTCTAGGTTACATAAGAATGTGATCACCCGTCCAGATAATGAAGGGCTACAACCTTGAAACCTAAGCACCAAACCATGATTTCCTGAGTCTCCCTACAGCCTTACCAGGAACAACTGGAAACACTGTCAAAGCTAACGTGTCTCTGTCGAGATACGAGCTTCTAAAATGAGCAACCACATTTGATTTTCTGAAAGTTACAGTCTCATACACGACTTGGATTTTCTACATGACTTGGGTTTTCCTATTTTGGTGAAGTTATCCCTGGAGGGAGAATAAGAGGGCAAATGGCTCAGGCATTTGGGAATTCCCAGTGGAATCCATGGTTTACCCTTTAGGCTGAACTAGGCAGGTAGAGGGGAGGATCATCCCTCTGGGATTGCAAATCAGATCCCAGTTGGTACCTACAAATCGGCAAGTCAACAAAATGTTTTTGAAAGACCCATTAAGTGCTCCAATAGTTCATATCCAGCTTCTCGTCTCCCCACCCACCTCCCCCAAAAAATCTTTTAGGTGAGCAGACTTCTTGAGAAGCAGTGTCTTGATTTTTCCTCTGCTATCCTTAATGAGTCATGTCACCAAGGAGGATTTATCCCATTAAAAAATGTTTCCAAAATCTAACCCTCCTGGTCTAGGATGCACAGATGATTTTTACCTTATTAGGAACCCCATCAGCAATGTCCAGTGTCGCCTGCACAATCGAACACCGTTACACGCGACTACCGCAGGCCCCAGGCTGTCTTTGAACTCCACTCTCCTTGGGTGGGTCCTACTTAAAATCTTCAATGCCCTCTTTTCAATGGGGTGCAAAAAATATGATTCCCATTTTTTTTTAAATTCCCATTTTTAAGAAACAATGATCCCAATAACCATAACTACCCACTTTCGCTACTATTTATAGGGGGCATTTTCTTTGCCCAGCTCACATAGCAGAGTTAGGATGATTTGTGCCAAATTGTTTCTTGATCAAACGTACGATGAGGGTAGGAGAGGGCTGTCAAGTAGGACAGGCTCGTTTTATAATCTGATGGTATTTGTGTGTTCACGTTGGGATATTTTTTCCCCCAAGACCTGGAGGGTTAATTTGGAAGGAACATGTGTGGCACTGCTGCCATCTAGTGTCTAGCCTTCCTTGTTAGGCATTTTGCAGAGAAATTGCTGGTCCTTTGGTCTTCTCTCTTAGCTGATCCGAGGTCGGCGCCCCCGCCCCCCAACAGCAACACACACTGCCTTGTTTCTGGAAAGCCCCTCCAGAACTCTCTGCCCCCCTTCATGTAATCAGGCTGTAGTTGAAGCCCATTATTATGTTCCTAGAGGCTCTTTCCCCCTTTGATTGCTAAATGGATGTGAAAGCCTCGATTTATATCACAATTCTAATGCCAGTTATTTAGAGTAGCATTAACTAAATGGGATTAGAGTAAGTCAGGTACCATGGGGAATTCACACCAGGCAGCTCTGTGGCCACTGCTCTGTGCTGGCCTCGCAGTGCCTGGAGCCTTGCACTTTTGCACCAAGGGTTTCCCCTTCTCCCCTCCCTCCCTTCCTTCCTCTTCCTTCCTTCCTCTCTCTCTCTCTCCCTCTCTCTCTCATCTTTTTCCACAATCCGAAGCACACTACTGTCTGCAGCGTCGGGATTCTGGCTACATAGCACTAGCCATGGTATTGGCACTCAGCAATGAGAGTTGAGCCATGGGATGAACAGGCAGAGGGAAAGATAAAGACACCTTTAAAATAACATAACAGCGGGGCGCCTGGGTGGCTCAGTGGGTTAAGCCGCTTTGGCTCAGGTCATGATCTCAGGGTCCCGGGATCGAGTCCTACATCGGGCTCTCTGCTCAGCAGGGAGCCTGCTTCCTCCTCTCTCTCTCTGCCTGCCTCTCTGCCTACTGTGATCTCTCTATGTCAAATAAATAAATAAAATCTTTAAAATAAAATAAAATAACAGCTACTGTACTAAGGCTCTGATGGAGAGATGGCAACAGACACCTCAGAAAAGTCTTAGAAATGAGGAGGAAGAGTGGTTTTCTTTTATGAGAAATTGCCTGAGTAGGGGACAGAAAATATGAACAGGATACTTGAGATAAAATGAGAAATTTAAAAACTTTGCACAAAGGAGAATGCTAATTAGCTAGAAAAGCTATACATGCATGAAAATCTTAGAGAACATAGTATGTTGCTATGATTGCTAAGTGGATCATTGTTTGGCTTATTCAGTGTCACAGACTAACAGTTGACAGCGAATGCAGAACTGAGGAAATGGTTTCCTTAATAGCAGGGTCAGCACTGGAGCCGTAAGATTCCTGTTTTCCCACAGGTGATGCCTGTTTTGGAAGAGCAGAACGTCTGGGCAGCTCGAGGAACTGAAGCACAAGTCAGAATCCTCACTGACGGTGTGCAGAGACCTTCATACACACTCTCCTCTGCACCGTGGTTCTCATTATTACCCCTTCGGAGGAGCAGGAATGGGTGGCTTGCAGGAACCACATGATTCTGTAGGGGGGTCGCATCTCACTAAGGGTCAGATGGTGACTCACCCTCAGCCTTTCCCCTACATCAACATGTACGAACCACACCTGCTGTCCTTTTCCCCCACACTGAGGAGCGATCAAGCCTGGGCGCCAAGGTTCTCACACATTAACCTCTATGCTCCTGTGGTTGCTTTATTAAGAACAAACAAGCAGATCTGGGTATCTACAGAGCACTCGACTCAATAACGGCAGAATACGCATTCTTTTCAAGTGTGCAGGGAGCATTCTCCAAGGTGGATAGTTTGCTAGGCCATCCAAAAAAAAAAAAAAAAGTCTTTAACCATTTACAACTTTTTTTCATATGAATATTGATTTTTAAAACTATTCTCATTAGCTGGTTTTAAAATAAATTAGTTGAATACTTTTCCATGTTTTTCTAGTATATATACGTGGTGAGAACTTTCCCTTGTTGATGACGTATGAACAGAAAACAGATGAATGACATTAGGATGTAGGGAGCCGAGACGTGTTAAATCAAGCTGAGTCAGAAGACAAACCATGCTATACACAGTCCATTAGGAAGTCTGAGGAAATTGTGAATTCTCTTCTTTTACCAATGGGCACCCAAATTAAAGGAGTCCAAAATGCAAGCTTCAGGGTGCATCAAAATGTCACGGAAACCTGGTGAAGCACAAACTTCTGACCCCAACCCCAGAGCTTCTGATTCAAGTGTCTGGGATGGGGACCAAGAATTTACCTTCCTGACTAGTTTTGGGTGATGCAGACGAAGGCTGGGCTCGTTCTTTGGGAACCACTCGTACGGGGATGGTCAAAAGGACATTCTCTGAATGCCACATCTACCACTTTCTTTTTTTCTTTTTTAAGATTTTATTTATTTATTTGACAGACAGAGATCACAAGTAGGCAGAGAGGCAGGCAGAGAGAGAGGAGGAAGCAGGCTCCCCATTGAGCAGGGAGCCCGATGCGGGGCTCGATCCCAGGACCCTGGAATCATGACCTGAGCTGAAGACAGAGGCTTAACCCACTGAGCCTCCCAGACACCCCACATCTGCCACTTTCTAAACGAGAGACCTTAAGAAACACCTACCCTACGTTTGTTCGCTTAAAAATATGGAAAATGATACCTACCCCATAGACCTGTTGGGAAAATCAACAATGGTTGATATATAGCAAAATTCTCAAAAAATATTATTTTCCTATTTTCCTTTTCCAGTCAATCTCTCAAGGAGGAGAGAGGAAAAGAAGAACCCAGATGGAGAAAGCCTTTCCCATCTGCTCTGATCTACATTTTAGGAGAGGCAACGTGGATTTTGGTAGGGAACAAGAAACACAGTCAACATCCCCCAGATTGTCTCAAGGTGAATCCCACAAGAATCCATGTGGGGAAAATCACAGGCTTTACTGACTATGACTTTTAAGATCAGCTTGAAAGGCTGCCTCACGCCTGGCTCTTTCCCAAGGCTTGTAGAACACTAACAAGCTTGAAAAGCTCGGTCCGGAACTAGGGGAGGTGACATTCGGAATGTTCATTAATAATGCTTTCCTCTTGCACCAAAGCAAACCTAGGGCAGAGATACTTTTAATAGCTATCAGCACGGTCTAATACTGAGGTCATTAGATCAGTGAGGAGCGATTCCGTTGTTCCTCCAGGACTAAATTTTACTGTGGAAATACAAACAAAAGCTTATCTAGCTTCCGGAGCTGTTATCTCCTGGCAGGTGACTTTTTCCAGGGACTTCCACCAGTAGCCATGTCCTAATGAGATGAGACTTCAGAAGGGCTGAACGTTGTTGTCTAGCTTGATGCTTTTGGCAAAACTACTTCACTTCTGAGACTCCATTTTCTTAGTAAGTAAAATTTCTTGTAAGACGGAGTTGGGGTTCACGTTTATGCTTCCTCTAAAGTTCTGTGATTCTTCTTTTCTTATATCTTACTTTTAGCATTTCCCTCTTCTTCACTTGACTGAAGCAGCAGTCACAGTAAGTACATGTGTGCACACACACACACACTCACAAGTCTCTGCAACAACTTCAGAATACAAATCTCTGCACTTGTCTTCATCGGTAAACTGAAACTGTTCTGAGTTTTTAAAACATTTTCTTTATAAAAAGTCAACGGATTGTGCGGAAATCACAGAACTGGAAATAATCATTTTGCTCACAAAGGTCTTAGATTCAGATATCAAGAGGACATGGTGACATCATGCACTGGGCTGCACCAATGCCATCTCACCTGTGGTGACTGCTCCCCCTTGATGATCCCCTCCTGTTGAGAAAATATATAATTAAAGTATTTCCTTTGTTTTAAAATGCAAGGAGCACATCCACAGAGCCATAGCTCCATTTGAAAACAGACATCAGGATGCTCGTGGCTTTCCGTTCTCTCCCTGGGACTGTGTCTGCGTACCATCGCTCTTCGTTCTGCCAGATTTGCTCTATTAGAAAAAGGGTCCTGGGCAGAGCATTAAAGGTGCCAGGAATCAAGGTGAAATGTACTCGGTCTTCTTCCACTCCTTTTCCCTTCAGATATTTTGTGACTAGGGCCCCTGGGCTCAGGACCCCTCCGTGGGGTGACGGTGGTGCTGGTGGGTGGGGTGTCCAGAATGGCTCTCTAAAGGCTCCTCGTGAAGCAGACGCAGACTGCTCTAGAATATGCCCATCTTGTTCGCTCTGTCCGAGGGTTCCTTCCCTCAGTTCTTTGCCCATTTTTCTCTTGACTCACCCTAAGGATAGACAAATTATATGATTACCTCTATATTTTATATGTCAACTCCCCAAATCTTCTTGAATTTAGTAGGTCTGAAATGTCATAAGTAGAGTCTTGTCCTTTAAACCTTGGAGGATTTTTGGTATTCCAGAAAACCCCATGAGGAGCAGGTATTTGTATGAATTTTGAGTTGTGAGAGTCAACTCTTATAACGTAAGCTGACCTTTCACTGAAAAGGCAAAATCCCCGCAGAGTAGTACATTGGGCAAAGGATGATAGTGAAGACAAAAGAACAGGCTCCGATCCCATGACGGATGGATAAGGCGGCCATCACTGATGACCTCACAAGACCTGTTTTTTCCACCTGGCTATAGGTTAACATTCTGCAAAAGGAGAAATTCCTGGAGTGGGAAGAACAGGGATCTTCACTAACCTGAGGTTATGTCCAAATTCTTCCATTTCCTAGCTGGGTGGCCTTGTGCATTTACGTAAGTGCACCGATTCCCCACTCCCTAAAGGAATACCTATATTTTAACTCCTAAGATTGCTGTGAGAAGTAATTGAGACCATATATGGAAAACACTAAGTTAGAACTTGGAATAAAAAAAAAAAAAAGCAAATTTAGCTTCCTTTCTCCCCATTCTCTTTAGCTTTGACTTTGAATTTAAATATACTTTGGTATTTTTTTTTCTCTGAAGGATTGTCCTTTCTTTCTTATTGATTGAAATAAGATCCTCTAAAATACTTCCTGAAACTGTATATACAAAATCTTTCCTATTGGAAAAGCTTCTTTAAAAAGCAGTAGTTATCATCCTTGGAATTACCACAAAACAGTTGGGTCTGAGGTTATTCCTTTTAAATGCAGAACAGTGCCGCAGTCAGATCCAAAATAGTAGGTGATTGCTGACATCAACAGCAGTAGCAATAACATGACTTCTACTGAGCTCTGGAAAGTGTAGGATTCTGCAGTTGGTGCCATGACACAAAGAGACATCAGGCATGGTTCCTAATGGGATAATTAGACGAAGACAGAGGTGTCCTAATAACATACTATGTGTCATGTATGTGCTTATGCAGAAACATACATTCCAAATGATTATGTCCCAGCTCACATAAGTAATTATCAGGAACAGGATGGAAACTGAGTATGAGGTCCAAGCTTTTCTCATGCGAGCCGGCTCTATCTGGGGTTGCTACGGAAGATTTTCTGATATGCCAAGGTCTAAAGTGACCCAGGAGGAGACATGGGATTTCCACATGGATGGAAAGCATGGAGAGCATTGTCAGTGAGGACGAAACACAGGTGAACAGCTTTGGAGGGGTATAGACATGATGCATTTCCAAACAAATTTCTATTTTTGTCAGAAGATGTTTTACAAAAAAAAAAAATTTTTTTGAAGGCACCCGGGTGGCTCAGTGGCTTAAGCCTCTGCCTTCAGCTCAGGTCATGATCTCAGGGTCCTGGGATCGAGCCCCGCATCGGGCTCTCTGCTCAGCGGGGAGCCTGCTTCCTCCTCTCTCTCTGCCTGCTTGTGATCTCTCTCTCTCTATTTGTCAGATAAATAAATAAAATCTTAAAAAAATTTATTTTTTGAGTGGGGACCCAGGTTTAAGAAATCCTACTGTGAGTGTGTATTCACTGACTGTGGCTCAACTATGGGGAGGGTCGCCCAGATTCTGCTGTGTTAGAGGGAAAGATGCTAAATGCAGCCGGTGACACAGTGAGTGACCTGGGGTTGGGAGGGAGCAGCCTGTCTGTGTCCCTCTAGGAACGCCACACGGAGCCATCCCCAGAGACCCCCATGCCCATCGCAAAGGCATTCCGGGGGCCCATTCTCAGCTTCAAACTCTGTTAGTCCACAAATCCATGTGCACTATATAAAATAAATAAATCATTACTAAAACTGCTCTTTTCTCTCCCAGTGCCTTTGCTTTCCTTGCCGTCCATGGCCTTTTTCGCGACCGGAGCTAATCCAATGGAACAGGGCTATCCAAGGGCGGTAAAGGGCCCTCTGTGTTCGCTGTAAGCATTCTGCGTCTCGGAACCTGTGCTCTGTGGTGTAAGCGCTGCTTTTCCTTAAGCAAGTGATGCTTTAAGCTAAATCACAGTGATGCAGAGAACATGCATCCCGACGTCTCGTAGAAGCTGCAGTGGAGAACTTCGCAGGGAGGTGTGGACTGTTTTGAAAAGGGCCCCTGTGCGTCTGGGCTTTCAGGGGGCTGTGGGGGCAGCGGGCCGGGGGCTGTGACAGAAATCCGTGTAGTCAGCAGCGTAACCTCTCATTCCTCCCCCATACGGGCTTGTGGGTTCAGACACCGGACTAAAGACAACACTCAGCAAGATCGAATTTCTGAGGGAGGAAAACCATACGAAGATGGATGGACGGACTGCTGTGTGGTGGAAATGAGACCACACCACTCTGCGGCCCTCGGGGGACAGACCCGGAAGGACGGGAGAGTGAGCCCTTTGCTTGCTGATAGGACACCGCTCTCGTCTTTGGAAACACAGGGGACACAGCAATGTCACTCTGGGGAGGTAAACATCCTCAGATGTTGGATCTTTGGATTAAAACCTACGGGATCCAGTCTCCCTCAGGCTGCCGTCACCCTCCATGAGGGCTGAGGGGACCGCGCTGGCATGTTAGCCAGGGTAACAGAGAGCAGCCCCTCTGGTAGAGTACACGTCCTTCGGTGTCCCCGCCACATCATGAAGCCGAAGCATTTCCACCTTCGTGTGGACTCGTGGGGACAACTGGATGCCCCAGGCAAGGCAGGACATTCTCGGTGTTTCCCCAGCTCCCCGGGATGACCGAGGCCAAGAGCCATTGGCTGGTAACCTGCGGGGGGGGGGGTCCCTAAATCTACACCCTGGCAGACATGGGGCGTCCACCCAGAGAAGCAGAACGGGGTTCCGTAATAAGCTGGTCAGCTGCATGTGGCATCCCTAGAGCTGGCCTGGTCTCCGGGACTTGAAGCATTCGAGTCCCCATCTCAGGGTGAGTTCGGGCCGGACGGAGGATGCTCGCGGAGGGGGCCACACCAGACACTGGCAAGTGCTGGCAAGTATACACCAGACTCTGCTTAAGCAAGGATGGCGGTCCTCGGGCCCTGAGCGTCGGTGTGTGGATCCCAACGCAGTAACTTGAAGGTTCTCAAAGTCGCATCCCCACTCGACAGTCCTTTAGTGGGAGCAGAAATTGGAAGCTTGTGCCCTGGCCTCCTGACAAAGGCAACAAAACCTTCCCTTGTGGCTGGAGGCGGTTTTTGTATCAGGCTACCCTACAGCTAGGAAAACTGATCAGAGCAACTTGTCACTAGAATCCCTTTCAAGGATGCTTTTCTGGAGAAAGTCAGGCTTGAACTCTGCCGATGGAGTCCCTGTTCCTCCCAACTCTGGACGAGAAGCTGATTCCCATCAGAGAAGAGCTCGAGGCTGGGGCTCTCGGGAAATTAACGGGTAACGGAATTTACAGTGTAGGCGGAAGTTTAGTCGTGGGAACACTCCTGATGTTAGCCGGACCCAGGCCTCTAATATTGCAACACTGACCGGCGAGCCTTGGAGATAGGAAATGAATAGAAAACCCTTGTTTTAGTCAGGAGACACTGTGCAGGTTAGCTGGGTGTTCTGGTGACAGTCAATCGCATAAATGCGCTTCAAATTCCAAAGGCTGTTCCCAGCCATGACAAGCGTGACGATTTGTGTCACTATCTAGTATGAGACAGTGAGTTGTAATGACTCTGGGGTAGATTCAAGGCCCAGATACACATGTGCACATCTACAGGCATGCTCCAAGGTACAGGTGCCCACTCGTGACTTTGCTAGTGGAAGGGCAAAACCTTTTGTGGAGTGCGTCTATTAAGAGATGCTGGGATCTCCTGGATCTTCAGTTAGGAAGAGACGGTAGTCTTGGGCTGATGGAATATTCTGGTAACAGAGTGGGTGCTCTGTCTCCCTTCTGAGTCGAGACTCCAAGGAAGGAACCTGGCGTCAGCCTGCTACTGGGTGTGAAGGAAAGGCGGCAGGGAAGAGAAGGAGCGTGGAGGAAGCTGACGTGGGTCTGTGTCGTCGGTCCCCACCAGACAGCTGTGAGGGTTTGCAAAGTCCCTTCATCTCCGTCTAAACGCCCTCGGTCTTAATCCAGTAATTTCTTTATAATAACTACGTCAATAATACCTGCCCACTTCCCATGTGATATGAGAGCACGATAAATGCTATCTGGGAGAACCCCACTGAAATGTAGCAGGTCTATACGAATGTATGTTATCATCATTAAGTTGGTCCAATATCATTAGCAAAAGATTTGGAAATTGTTCACATTCATTTATCATGGCAAACACTGAGCTGTGAACTAGTGTAACTGACACGACCGTGATCATGGCAGTCAAGGAGCGAATAGGGTCAAGCCTGTTTATAAACAGTCAAATGCTCTCAACTGTCATTATTTTAAATGAGGAAAAAATGCAATTAGAAGGGGTCGCTAGGTATCAATCGTACAATCCCTTCACTGTACAGATGAGGAAATAACCAGGACAGCTATTTTCCCAAATTTACTCAATAAACCTCTTCTGAGTTGTGAGTGCGGTGAGCATTTTACCTAGTGCTACACACATAATGACAACTAGCATTTGTAAGGTCCCCTGCACCCAAATTGTGCTTTTGTGCACATGACCTCACTCAGCCCTCACAATGGCCTCGGTCGTGGGTATGACAATTCTTACAGAAAGAAAGGAGGCAAAACCACAGTCCCTGGCAGTGTGCTGGTGAGTGGAATGTGGTGTTTCTCAGGCAGATCTGAATTTCTGCAGATTTCAATGCTTCCAGGAATATAAGGAAAATATTAAGCAATTAAAAGAGGTGTGAACACCATTATAAAATATCTTCCTCCAAAATACTGTAAATCTCAGTCATTCCAGAAAACCTTTGAGATGGGAAAGTAAAGTTTAGATTTTAAATAGTATAAAGAAAGACATTTTAATCTGGGTCTGCATTATGTTTTCAAGTGATTAGATGATCACACAAATGATGTGTGTGTGTGTGTGTGTGTGTGTGCGCACGCACATGCGTGCGCGTTTGGCAGGGAATAATCCATGACTCCCAAAATGTCAAGCCACCTTGATCCAAAGGATTGCTTAGTTTAGAAATAAAGCTAGTAATGAAATTTGTCTAATCTTATAAAATGCTTAATTCGTGTTGCAAAAAATGAAACAAGCAGAAGAACTTTTGCAAAGAATGCATGTCACCGTGAGTGAGGGAACAGCCTGCGAAAGCATCACAGAGAATTACTGCTTTGCTCCCATCCCCTTACAGTTGGTTGATTTAATCCCTTTTGCCTGCCAGGACAAGAATTTCCTTTATCACATTTCTGGAGCTTGGGACAGTCTAGCTTGAAATGTCAAAGTGACTGAGTTTCCATCACTTTTATTAGGAAGTGGTTCTCCCGCCTGGAATATCGTGTGGGGAAAGCACACACCTAATAGTCTGAGATCTGCTTTCCTTAGTCCTAGAAAAGGCAGGAAGAAGTCTTGGAGGAACGGTCACTCATCTCACCTGGGCATCCCCTACACCATGTTGGGTGTCTCTGAGGAAGGGGACAGGGGTGTGGGTGTGTGTGTGTGTGTGTGTGTGTGTGTGTGTTGGGGGGGACCCCAAGGCCCCTGCAGAGAAAGAGCATGGCTGTCTCAGTCAGTTTGGGCCGCTAAAGCAAAAATACCACAAACTGGGTACCTTAGAGCCCAGCAGAGGCGTCCCTCCCACAGCTCTGCAGGCTGGCACTCCAAGATCACGGTATAGGCAGATGCAGGGCGCGATGAGGGCTGCTTTCCTGTGTGTCCTCACATGGGGCAAGGCAGAACGGAGCCCTTTGGGGTCTCTTTTGTGAAAGTATCAAGCTCGCTCATGAAGGCTTCATCCATATGACCTATTCACTTCCGAAAGGCTCCACCTTCTAATACCATCACCTTGGGAATCACAGTCTCGCCACATGAACTTGGGGGGACACAATCATTTAGTCTCTAGAAACCACCATGAAAGCATCACCGTCCAGGGAAGAGTAAGAGGCCAGACATGGGGGGAAAATAGCAGCCTCAGCATCTCCCGTCTCAAAGCCCACTCACAATATATGTGCGTACAATCCAGGTACAATATGTGTACATATTACACAAGAACACCTTTCCTGTTGTTGTTGTTGGCCTCTTCCTGCAATTCCCTGCGCTCTCTGCAAGTGTGCTGGGCTCTGCCGTCTACTGTCTACTGCAAGCGCACCGTCTCTCAGTCATGGGTCTGTCATTCCTTTGCCTTTGCTGACCCTCCCTGTTGTCCCCACACCCTCCTTTATTTTTTTAAAGATTTTACGCGTTTACTTGACAGAGAGAGATGCAGCGAGAGAGCCACAAGCAAGGGGAGTGGGAGAAGAAGAAGCAGGCTTCCCGCTGAGCAGGGAGCCCGATGCAGAGCTTGATCCCAGGACCCCGGGATCATGACTTGAGCTGAAGACAGACGCTCAACGACTGAGCCATCCAGGCGCCCCTCAGCTTCCTTTAGAGCACAATCTTCCCCGCCAGGCGGTGTAGCAAGGCCACCCAGGAGCGGGTTCTCGAGACACCTGTCCACCTTCTCTAGAGCCCTATGCTCTGGAACACAGTGACAGTGAAGAAACACCCCCAGCCTTTCCCGGTTCAGGAAAGGGCCGACAGCCAAGAACTGACTTTCTTTATGGAACTTGATATGATTCAGAAAAGCTCCTTGCTGGCCTGTGTCAAGGCCACAGTTCCTCCAAATTCCCGTTTTGCTTCTCTCATAAAAGAAGAGCTGAACTGCCTGTCCCAGACAAAACGCCTGCTAACCTAACTGGCCAGCATTTACCCAGGGCTCTCAGCCCCACAGGCTGCCGGACGCTGATGCCCCCAAGACGTTGTGATACAGGACAGCCTCCCCAAAGGCACCTCCCAGAACTAGAGAACTGTCTCCCCTCCCCGACTTGAGTCAACTGCCACTCCTGGCATTTTGACATGTGCACTCCTCCCCATAGGAAAAGCCTGATTTCACCCGATCTTGAGACACTTGCCGATCTCAAGGTCGGCATGTTCTTCCTGCCACGCGGGTCTCTTTGGTACAGGTTCTCATACCAGAGTCGGCCTGTGTGGCTATCGGGAGCTGGGCGGGGCGCGTCCGCGCTAGGAGCTCCCAAGCTCTGTGACACCAGATTTCCTTTGAGAAGGACACGAAAATATTTCTCCCTGGAGTATTGCCACTCTTCCCTGAGATTTGGTTTATTTTTGGAAATGTGAGCCCGCCTCACCTGTTCTCCACAGGACGCTACTCTAATCACTTTTGGGTTGGCTCACTTTTAGATTTTTTTCTCTCCTGTCTTCCTGTCACCGCGGAAGTTTCTTTCTGCTTCTTTGCTTTTCCACCTTTCATCCAAATACAATTTTGCCAAGTTTACCCAACTAGCTGCTCACTCACAGACAATTTATGAAAATTTTAATGAAGCAATTGATAAGTACATGAAATAAAGAAGGAAGCTTCTAGACAACTCTCTAAGCAAAATGTTTGTGACGCTAACTCCCATCTACCAACGTGTATGTAATTTTTCAATGAAATTTAGAATCATGGAACTGTGCTTAGATGAGATTATTTAAATGAGTCACATAATTTTATAAAACTCACTAGCTTGGCCTTAAAAATATTTGTACTTGAAATTTGCATGGAGGTGATGGCAGATTCACAGCCATTGGAAGAAATGATCTAGAGAGAGTCCTTCTGCACTTTGCTGAGTTCCTGGCAACAACAGCAGTTTGCAAGCTACAGTGCCCCATCACAACCTGGATACTGGCCCTGACGCGCTCGCAGATTTACTCAGATCCCCCACATTCCCCTCGCACTCATTTGCGTGTGTTTATGAAGTTCTACACAAACGCACCACACGTTCACCATCACAGGTAAGAAACGGGACAATTCCGACACCACGACGAGGGTCCCTTGCGTTGCCCGCTGTCACCACACTCACCTCCTGTTTTAGGCCATACCTGAGCTTCGTTTTCCTCAGGCACAGGGAGACTTACAGATGTGGAAATGATGGTCATGACAGAAGACGTTTATCCTCACAGATTTCTAGAAACAGGAAGCCCATGCTGGACCATACTGGGAGGAACCAGGGGCGGCAGGCAGAGGGAGCAGGGGCTGAGTGAGGACCTTTGCTGTGGTTTCCACAGGAAGGAACAGGTGAGAAAGGGGCAGCGGGTTTAGAATGGGCTGGTTTGAATCGTTTCAGTGCGCTCAAGGGGACAGGGGTCACCCCTAGGTGTCTGGTACCTGCTCTGGGGTGATTGGGGCAGGTCGAGAGTGACTCGGAGTGTGAGAACACAATTAGCAAAGTAGCCAAGGGTGTGAGGCTCTGAATTGGTAGTCTTGGTTATGAAGGGTGCCTTCAAGCAAGATGTTTGCTTTCTAAGAATTTTCTTGCTCTGGGAGAGGCCAACCCTCCAGGGTCAGCAAAGGTCTCCATATGTCAAAACATCAGAAAATTTAAAAAAATAAAAATAAAAATTTATCGTTAACACACCCCCTTTCTTCTCTCTACCCTTAAACTCTGGCAACTGCTAAGCTATCACAATTTTCTAAAATTCTGCCTTTCAAAATGTTACAGAAGTGGTACCATACAGTATGTAATTTTGGGGGATTGGCTTTTTTCACTCAGCAATTCTCTGGAGATTCATCCAAGTCGTCGTGTGCATCAGCAGTACGTTTATTTTTATTGCTAAGTACTTGCCCATGCCATGGACACATCACAGTTTATCTGACCACTCACCTGGTAAAGGACATCTGGTGGATTCCAGTGTGGGCCTGTAACAAATGAAGCTGCTATAGAAATTTGTGTATAAGTTTTACACGAACCTAGTTTTCATTTATCAAAATCCCAGCAAAGGCTTGTCTTGAGTATCAGATGGGACTGAAATCCTTGTTTTAGTGATCAAATACCATTTATAAAAAGCACAAGGGGCATACCCTACTGCACACACCCACATCTCTGCTGTCATTCCGTGCTCCTTCTTGATGCTCCAAGATTCCTCCTTTCATTATTTCTTTTCTGTTAGAAGAACTCCCTTTAGCCAGTTTCTATAGGTGGGTCTGCTAGTGACCAATTCTTTTCCTTTTCTTGTATAGGAGAATATTTTCATTTCTTTCTAATTTTGTAGAAGATTTTATTTATTTATTTATTTGAGGCAGGGGAAGCAGCAGGCAGAGGGAGAAGCAGACTCCCCACTCCCAGCAGGGAGCCCAATGTGGGGCTCCATCCCAGGACCGTGGGATCATGACCTGAGCTGATGGCAGATGCTTAACCAACTTGGCCACCCCAGTGACTCTCCCTTCTCATTTCTGAGTGATGGTTTCACCAGATACTGAATTTGCCATGGACAGTCACTTCTCCTTCTTAACATGAAAAACGAAGTGCTACTTACTTCTGGCTTCCATGGTTTTAGACAAATTCATTCAAATTCTTGTATCTTATAGGTAATGTGTCATTTTTCCTGCTGTCTTCAAGATTTTTTTTTCTTTACTTTTCAAAAGTTTTATTAGGTTGTGTGTCCCCACATTTTGTGTGTGTGTTTATGTGGGGATGTATCCTATTTGAGGTTTACTCAGTTTCTTGAATCTGTAGGTTTGTATCTTTTACCAAATTTGGGGAGTTTTCACTCATTATTTCTCCAATCCCTTTCAGCTCCATTCTCTTCTGTCCTACTGGGCCATCAAAGAAACACATGCTGGATATTCCCTTATGTCCCACAGGCAGGAGGCTCTGTCCATTCTTTTTCTGTCCCCTTCGTCATTGTGGTTCGGACTGGGTGAATTCTGCTATTCGCAATTCCCGGCTTCATCCTCCGTCCCCTCCCTACTATTGGATCCATCTCTTGAGTTTATTTCTGCTGCTGTGTTTTCCATATTTATATGTCCATTTGTTTTGTTTTATAACTTCCAGATCGCTGCTGAGATTTTCTTTTTTCTTTTTCTATTTATTTCAAGAGTTGAAAATTGAGGGCACATTGGGAGGGTGGGGATCAATACGCAGCTTGCAGAGGCTCAAAATGCAGCAGCCGCCAAAGACACAGAGGGTGTGAACGAGGTAAGTGGATGAGGGGAAATGCCAGAGAGAAACATCTCGGCAGAGAAGAGGAGACAGGTGCGGAAGAGAGCTGTGACAAGAGACCGGCCGCCTGGATGGAAACAACGAGAATGTCTTCTCTTTTCTTTGATGCAGTTAGTATATAAATTGCTTTCTTTCTCGTAGAGTTCATAAGTAACAAATTACGAAAGCAACACTGTTGAAATCCCCGCATCCTGCGTCTGTGTGTGCAATGCTGTTTCCGGTACAGAGCACAGAGCTGGCCAGGGAAGGACACCTCAGCAGATCTGGATTCTGTCCCACCAATCCCTCAGGAACCTGAGTTTTCTCCCTAGTCAGACTGAATGATTCCTGGTCCACAGGATTTTATGAAAATCAGGACATGATAAGGACATGGCAAGTGCTGGTAAAGCATCGGGTGATTTTTAATGCTTCAGGGGCATGTGCGACTTGGTCGAGAGTTTCTTCCCCATTAGGTCTGCTTTTTGTCTTTCAGCCCGCGCTAGGGGCTGGGCCTTCACGTCAGCATTGCCTGCCTCCAGAGACACTGTCCGTATGGGTTCCTGGTTTCTGTCTCCTGAGGTTTTTCTGAGAGAGTCAGCAAGTATTTGGCCAAATAGAAACTTAATTTCCTCCTTTTGACCCAGAACTAACTTTGCTGCAGTTGTTTGAATCATGCGTCTCCTCCGGTAGGGCACCAAGCGTGGTCGCCACTGGAGTGCTCTAACGCAGGCAGCAGTAAACGGCCATTACTCTCAGGTGCCAGGATTGCCTCTTCTAACATCACAGAAATCCTTTGAGGTAAATATTTTGTTTTTCTTTTATGTGTTATATTTGCCTCACTCTTCATTTGCTATGGAAATCTCAGGAAAGAGGAGGCAGGTGGAGGGAGTTCTTACAAGCAGCCGGTGGTAAAGCCAAGCTTTGAACGCCTCTGCTCTAGCTCCAGAGCACACACTGCCTCTCGCTCTCCCACGGACGGCAACACACTCAACGCCTGCCTTCATTCAGAAGAACTGATGGGGAGAGATACATAAGAGAAAACTACTTCTTGAGGTTTCTAAAGATTTGAAATTATAAATGAAAAATCACAGCTTGACCAAAAAAAAGGGTATATGATGGAGCTGTTTTATTCTTTACGACGTTCCCATCAATTTAGAACTGAAATAGAGGTTTTGTTTCAATGGAGAAGTAGTCACTACTTGTTACTTCATGGGTTTAACTCTGCCTCCTGGGTGATGGGATTTACAGAATCCACTGAGGAAACCTGCTCCAATCCCATTAATCTCCCCATACATCTGGAGAAGAAAATCCCAATGTTCAATATTCGCTGCGTACATTCAGTTTTACTTTCTTCCAGTTTTCGATGGTTAAGGGTTATTTGCAGACCTTAGTACCACGATATCAAGTGAGACACTCATACTTGGTTGGATTGTTTTAAATGACCCTAAATCTCCTTTCCCTTTTGATCCTACTACTTACATGAAATGATATTTTCAGCTCTCCTTCTGCACAGAGTAATGACCAATAGTTAACACCTATAGTTCTACATAATATTATTTATGTGTTTCACCTATGAATTTGCTGATTTTTATGGCAGGTGGTTTACTGTGTACGTCCACTGGACTGAGTGTTTTGTGAACTGCGTATATGGAAGGGAGACTGGGTCCTCATACACGACCCCATGAGAGTCCACGCAGGCGTGCATTTTGAAGGGGGTGTTGTGGAAGCGTGGACGGAGCACGCTTCATGCTGTGGAACCAGGAAAGGAAGATCATGTCAACACTCCTTTGTGTTTCAGTCCTGCTGCAGGTGGTAGTCTGTAAGTGGGCTGAAATGGGGTCGTTTAAGGAGGAAGGCAGTCCTGGCGAAGAACAATGCAGAGGACAAACATGGTGTGTTTAGCTCTGACCTCCAGAAGACATGTCCTCTGCTCCCCATGAACAGAGTTTGTTTTGGAAAAATAACAAGAAATGGAATTTATAAGAAATGATAAAGGTTCTTGAATCCTAACTTGAAAGTAGACCTATACTCTGCAAAAAGGACCCCATGCAATTTAAGATTCTTATTTAGAAAAGAAATACATGATGGAGGAGAACGTTAAAGGATTTAAAGGTCAGATGCTGCAGCTGACTTTTCAGGTATCGGGATGAAAGTAAAGGAGAGGACTAGGGAGAAATGTCTGTGGGGACCGTCTCACAGGCCGGGTTTGGAAAAGCTGGGGGAAAGGAATGGGAGAGTCAGCCTAATGTTGTCTTCTGTGACCAGTGCTGAAAAGGCCATGGTGGATGGTACTTCCGGCTGCTTCTGTCCCCTGGGGATGCCACAGCGAAGGACCACTAACTGGGGTCGGTGAATGTGATCTCCCAGATTCACTTAGAAAGCAGGTGAGAAGGAACCAGGAAGGGGTCAGAGTGAATGCCTGAGGCTTCAGAGTTTCCAGCTGATTGCACAGTCTTGGTCATGGGAAAGCCTTCCCACAAGACACAGGAACAGACATCTAGTCTCTTACCTTTACTCAGATATTACAGAAGAAGAGTTTTGTTCTGTACTTTTTCTTTTAATTATAGCTTATTTTTTTAAATCGATAATTTTTTTAAAATCGATATTTAAATCGATAGTCATCTCTAGTTGACTACTTGATCACTGCAGTTCAAAGTAACTTTGGAGCAACTAAATGATCTATCATGACACCACACACTCATGATCCCAGCAAACCACCTGACCTCAGGAGGAACAAACCGATTCCCCTGTTATAGCTGGACAATGCCAAGGCCCTAGGAAGATGGAGATAAGAGGCCTGGAGTTATGGACCGAATGGCTGTGCCCCCTCCCCAGTTCATACGTCGAAGCCACTACCCCCAGGATAGCTGTGTTTGGAGATGGGGCCTCCAAGAAAGTAATTAGTTATTTATGGTTAAAAGAGGTTCTAAGGGTGGGCCTTGATCTCATAAGATCAGTGTCCTTATAAAAAGGAACCAGAGCCTACCAAATAGCGTGCTTTCTCTCTCTCTCTGGACGTCCTCAGAGGAAAGCCCATGTCCACAAGCTAAGAGGACTCACCAGCAACTGGAACCAGGCCTTGATCTAGGGCTTCCAGGACTTTCTACCTAGAACTATGAGAAAATAAATTTAGGCTGCTTAAGCCAGCCAGTCTGCAACCCAAGTCAACAAACAGCCATGTGGGTCATGTGGCACTGCTGCCTGTGAGACAGGCAGGTTGCCAAAACTGTAATCCTTTACTCTGGAGCTAATACCTACCTTCCTCGGAAATATTCTGATTGCAAGGCATTTGGATGGTGAAGAATGCTACTTCAATTCAGAAGCAGAAATGCATAATCATTAAAAATACAAATACCATCTTAGTTCATAATCCTCCATCGCAAAATTTCCAACCTAAGAATTTCTTTTGAAATTAGCCTTTCAATGGGTATAATTCAAGAGTCCGTCTTTGACCATCTATAAATCAAAATACTGTGCTATTTCCAGATGACTATGCTACCATGGAAACATATGTGAGGTCACCAGGAGAGCTCCATTGCTATGCAATCTACAGGGTATGGGTTTATGTTTCTTGAATGATAGGTAATAATGTCATGCTTTGAATAGAAAGAGATAATGTTGTATACACAAAATGTGAGTAGAAGGTATTCATTGTTAATTATCTCATTTTTATTTACTGATTCCTAACTTTCTGAATGGAGAAAATATCTGGGCATATGGATATTGAGCTAATGGCATTAAAACACTAATGTAATATTGATTTAATGCAGGTTTCTCAGAGGTTAAATATCCACTGGCTTCTGCATAAACAGCATGAAACAGAACAAAATGCAAAATGCAGCTTGATAGGAATCTTAATGTCTAATTACTTAAACTCAGACTTTGGGAGAAGTATACACAAATTTATTAACCAGTTGTGCCAAAATGCCTTTAAAACCAACTAAACAAATGCACCACTTCTGCATCCTTTATCTGTCAGCATATTCCCTGTACTTCAGATTTCCATTTCTCAGTTACAAATGTGGCAGGTTTTTCCTCCTTTTGTTCCAACGAATTCAGAACTTTGATATTCCGCATCTTGACATTTGGCCTACTGAGAAAATATACAAAACCTCAAGACATCCACAGCCTTCACTTCAGGAGCTATTTGTATGGGCAGATGCCTAAAAATTTTGTCCTAGTTGCTGTCTTAATTATCACACAGAAAAATCTTAAAACACAAAAGGGAACATTACGTCTAGGTCTCGAGTCCCCCAGGGGTTCGGTGAAGGGCTGGATCATCTTAAAATGCTCTAAGTCATGGTCTGCCTCCAGTGTCTGGGGCCCTGAGCAAGACCCTTTGCTCGTAATGAGTTTATTCCCTGGATGAGCCCTTTGACACAGGATGAGAACATCACCACGATTGATCTCACCCAGGATCACTCAGGAATCAACAGATATCTGAAGAACACTTATGTCATGTATATGCCCTTTCAAGTCACATTTTTGAAATATTCTCAAGACAATTTAATTTCCTTAAAAAGCAGTCCCTTGCTTCTTTCTATCTTTTATTTATGATGGCATCTGACAGACAGAAGCTCAGATATCAGATTATTATGTTGCAGCATCGTTATTTGTCCAAATATATTCTTTCTTCCCCTTCATGTTACCTTCAAGTTGTCCTATATGGGGTACAAGCAAAATTAAAATACTGTGTTCAAGAAAAGTTATAAAGACAAACATTTTCCATGAAACAAAATAACTCAATAAAATATCTGGGTGTATGTGTGGGTGGGTGTATGTCTGCTGTGTACGTGTGTTCATGAACATATCCACATACGCTCAACATGTAGAAAGCGGTGGCAGGAAGAAATAGAAAGAAACAGTGAGACCATTTTCTTTTTCCTACATGTTAAAAAAAAAAACAAAACATGTTAACACAGATGTTACCTAGACCTACTATGGTGCTGATTTCACAATATTATAAATACAAAAACGTGTTGTACACCCAAAGCCAATATAATGGTATATGTCAATTATGTCTCAGGAAAAAAAAAATCCAACAAAAATAATTCAGATTACCTCTATACTGGAAATCATGTCAGATTTGTGATGAGAAGCCCACATAGATATTTTACTGCCAAATACCTGATGTATATTTCAAAAATACCTGCAATCTTCCAAGAAGATGGATGTTGCTTAACCATAACAGTTTAGTAAGTAATCTGTCATGTCCCCATGTTAGTTTTTGTTCGTAAGAGTATTAGAACAATCTGGCTATATACAAACAAAAGCATGGGAAAGTGGGAAAAGTCCAGGGAATTCGTAGACACTCTGTGACATTTGGGGTTTGAAAGTGAAGTGACATTAAAATAAGTGAAGTCAACAGAGTGACTTTGGCAAAATGGCAGACTGGACAGCTCCAAACTCCTCTCCCCTCCAGAGAAAAGAAAAAGCAAGCAGAAACTGAACCTACTGTGTCAGGACTCTGGAAAATAGCCAACTGTTTACAGCAATCAGGCAAATGCTGAATCAAAGACAAGGCAACTTGAAAATGGTGGGAAAGCTATTTGTCATTTTTAGTTGCCCTTGATCCACCTCCCTCCTTGGCTCACAGAAAGTCTTAAGGCACAGCCTGTATTCCTCCTGTGGGACCCCAGTCTCTGGCTTCAGAGGGAGCAAAGCCTCTCTACACTCTATTGCATTTGTCTGTCCTAATCTGTCTGGGAGCTGCCTGAAGGACTGATGTAAACCTTTCATTTCTGTTTCACTTAACACAAAACCCACTCAGGACAGAAACGTGACAGACACAGCTCAAAAACACTGTATGAGATGCTGACAAGGATGCAGAGAAAGGGGACCCCTCCTACACTGTTGGTGGGAATGCAAGCTGGTGCAGCCACTCTGGAAAACAGCATGGGGGTTCCTCAAGAAGTTGAAAATAGAGCTACCCTACAACCCAGCAATCACACTACAGGGTATTTACCCTAAAGATACATAGTGATCTGAAGGTGCATGTGCACCCTAATGTTTATAGCAGCAATGTCCACAGTAGCCAAACTATGGAAAGAACCTAGATGTCCATCAACAGATGAATGGATAAAGAAGATGTGGTATATATACACAATGGAATACTATGCAGCCATCAAAAGAAATTAAGTCTTGCCATTTGCAACAATGTGGATGGAACTAGAGGGTATTATGCTTAGCGAAATAAGTCAATCAAAGAAAGACAACTATCATATGATCTCCCTGATATGAGGAATTTGAGAGGCAACATGGGGGGTGTGGGGGATAGGGAAGGAATAAATGAAACAAGATGGGATCGGGAGGGAGACAAACCATAAGAGACTCTTAATCTCACAAAACAAACTGAGGGTTGCCAGGGGGAGGAAGGTAGGGAGAGGATGGTAGGGTTATGGACATTGGGAAGGGTATGTGCTATGGTGAGTGCTGTGACGTGTATAAGCCTGACGATTCATAGACCTGTACCCCTGGGGCTAATAATATATTATATGTTAACAAAAACAAAAACAAACAAACAGAAACACTGTATGGCAGGCATGCCTGCGTGGCTCAGTAGGTTAGAGCCTCTGTCTTTGGCTCGGGTTGTGATTCCAAGGTCCTGGGATTGAGCCTGGTGTCGGGCTCTCTGCGCAGCAGGGAGCCTGCTCCCCCACCCCTCTGCCTACTTGTGATATCTGTCTGTCAAATAAATAAATAAAATCTTAAATGAATAAACAAACATTGTATGGCAAAGGAAGACTCACAGCCACATGGGGTGAGAGGTAATGATTGAGGCATACAGTTGACCTCAGAAGCCTTAAGACAGTTTCTTAGGGGAAATCTGGACATCCAAAAGTACCCATGTGTACTGTGGGAATTTAGAAAGCCACATACATATACCAAGGACAGGATGAGTGTTCACAAAAGACCTGAGCAGACTGATCTCTAGGCTCAGCACCAGTGACAAAGTGAATCCACCATGAGTGGGAGAATACTCTGCTTTGTTTGGGCGTTGTTTTGCTTAGCTTTTTGCTCTTGGAACTGAAGGAAATCTATATCTTAACATTACATTAGTTGAACCAAGGGTCAGCTTTCAACCATCAGAAAGAGAAATGCCTAGGAAGGGAGCAAATTTGATTTACAGAGTTACCACAGAATAATGTTCTAATGTCTAGCTTTCAATAACAACAACAAGACAAAATTATAAAGCATACAATGAAATAAGAAAATATGACCTGTGCATAAGAAAAATAAACAGAAACTACCCTTGAAAAAGCCTAGATAATGGAGTTATTAGACTAAGACTTTACATAAACTTTCAAATATTTTCAAAAATTTAAAGAAAACCATAGGCAAAAAAAGAAAGTAAACAAGAAAAATGATGTAGGAACAAAATGGGAGTATCAATGAAGCAGTAAAAATTATAAAGAGGAACCAAATAAGAACTCTGGCAAAGTACTTAACTGGAGTGAAAAATCTATAGGAAATAACTGAATAACTGGGATAAAAAATTATTAGAAAATGTCAACAACTGATTTGATTAGGGTGAAGAAAGAATCAGTGAACTCAAAGACAGGAAAATTGGAATTATCAAGTCTGAAGAGCAGAATGAAGAAAGGTGAAGAACCAAGTGTTCTGTGGGTCACCATCAAGCAGCCTAACCTGTGGGGGTCCCAGGAGAATGGACGGACAGAGCGATAGAGAAACCATCTGAAAAATTAATGCGAGTTGCCAAACTTGGTAAAGTCAATGAATCAAGCATCCAAGGAGCTCAGATGAACTCCAAACAGGCTAAAGCAGAAAAGACCTACGCCACGACGCATTGCAGACAAACTGTTGAAAGACAATGACAAAGAAAGGATCTTGATCATACACCGGGAACTAATATTATGCTTGTTAACTCAATGGAATTTATATAAAAACTTTTAAATAAGAGGATTTTGAATGTCACAAAAGGGACTCATCCCAGTTACCCTCCATGATACAACGCCTTATCTTTCATAACAAACCATGAGGCTAGAAGGCAGTGGGATGACCCAGTTAAAATGCTGAAAGGGGAAAAATAAACCTGTCAACCAAGAATTCCAAATAAAAACTGCCCTTCAGAAACTGGGGAGAAATTATGACATTCCCAAATAAGCAGAAGCTGAAGGAGTTTATGACCTTGAGACCTACCCCACAAGGAATGCTAACGGGAGGCCCTCAAGCAGAAGTGAAAGAATGCTGGACAGTAATTAAAAACAAGCAGTATGGATAAATGAAGAACACTGGTAAAAGTAACCACCTAGGTAAATACAAAACTTTTTATTGCACTTTTAATATTATTATTGCACTTTTGGTTTATAACTCCTCTTCTGCTCTCTACATGATTTAGAAAGCAAATACACAAATAAATACATTGTTTATGTTAATGTTAGTGGGTAGGCAATGCAGAAAGATGTAACCCGTGAAAATAACAACATAAAGGGGCAAGAACAGAGATACATAGAAGCACGGTGTTATACAATTCTGATACTAAATTCGCTTTAGTATCAAAGTCAAAGTTGCTATAAGAGGACCATTAGAATTGCATTCTCGAGATAATCACTACTAAAACAAACATACACTGGTAGAAAAGGAAAGAAAAGATCAAAATGGAACACCACACACACACACACACACACACACACACACACACATTAACTGCATATGAGAAAAGGCAATGATAGACAATGAAACAAAAAAAGAAAAAAAACACATTAAGACAGGAAAAAACAGCTAAATGGTACAAGATAATTTTTGTTATTATTATTACTTTATATAGATCAAACTCTCCAAACAAGGCAGAGGGATTCTGAATAAATAAAAATATCACCTATCTATACACAGTCAGTGAGAGTATTCAAATACAAATCACAATGAGTTTGAAAATTAAAAAATGAAGAAAAGTCCTCTATGCAAACAGTTAACCTGCCAAAAGGGTTATATTATCAGACAAAACAGAGTTTAAGTAAAACAAATAAATACAGACATACAGAAATACATAAATTAGTTTACAAGTATATTATATATTGTTAAAAGTTTCAATCCATCAAAAATGTATAATAATTAATTATATGTGGCTAAAAACAGAGTCCCCAAAAATGTGAAGCAAAATATCTGACAGAATTCAAGAGACAAACAGAGTTTATAACAATAGTTAGATACATCAATACTCCACTTTCAGCATGAGTAAGACCACCAGGAGGTTTGTGAGGAAACAGGATTTAAACGATACTATACACAAGTTGGACATAACAGATGTTCAGAAGAATCCAGCTAACCACAGCAGAACACACATCTTTCTAAATGCACAGGGCACATTTACCAGAATAGGTCATATATTAATTAGGCTGCAAAACAAGTGTTAATTTTTTTTTTTTTTTTTTAGTTGAAATCATACCAAGTACCTTTTCCAACTACTGTGGAATAAAACTAGAAATTAGCAACAGAAGGAAAACTGGAGAATCCATAAATATGTGGAAATTCAATGACACAGAAACAGCCAATCCACTGCACAAGAAATCACCAGGGAAATCAGAAAATACCTTAAGAGGAACAAAAACAGAAACACAAACTTCGTGATTCAGCAGAAGCCGTGCTTAGATATGTAAATAGTCAGTGAGCCCATGAAAGATGTTCGGCATGATTAATCACGGGGGAAGTGATTTTGTAAATCAAAGCCACAATGAGATACCTCTTCATATCTATTAAGATGGCTGTAATAAGAGAAAGAAAAGGCGTTTGCGAGGAGCGGGAGAAATAAAATCCTCATATGCGGCTTGTGCGGATGTGACACCCGTGACTGCAGTGGGAACGGTCTTGCAAAAACCTCAGCAGAATCACCGTTTGACTCGGATTTCACTACGAGATACAGACTTAAATGAATTGAAAGCTGGGACTTTAACATCTATTTGGTTATCCATGTTCACTTCACAGCAGCATCATTCACGAGAGCCAAGAGGCAGAGCCAGCCAGGTGTTCCCTGATGGAGGACAAGATAAGGACAGTGTGGTCCACACTTGGTGTGGGTTCCCATCCGGTAACCATTCGGGCCTATGCTACCACACAGATGGACCTTAGGAACATCACGCTAAGAGAAATAAGCCGGGCACAAGAAGAGAGCCAGTGAGTGACTCCACGTACGGGAAATATCCAGAACAGGAATGTTCACAGCCTGAGAGTAGAATAAAGCTCATAACGGCCCGTGGAATAACAGAAAATCTGCACTAATGGGAAAGGGGACTATGTCACCCACTTCATGAGCCAGAGATCAGCCTCCACCTCATTAAACTTGCACCCATCCAACTACAAGCAAAAAGGAAAAGTTCCTTTCCCGTTACATCAACAACACTGGATACTGCTATCACAAGTTACATCTGCTTTGAGCTCACTTTCATTACTCGATTACTGAGAGTCTGGTCCCGTCTTCTAACGTCCTGACTTTACCCCCTGATGAAAGAAGGCGCTATTCATTATTTACCCTGTTGTATACGAATCAGCTGTGTCGCAGATACTCACACAGACGATCTTTTGTGGATTTAAAGGCGTGACCTTACTACTGCCCTAACCTCTTAGGCCTGTTATAAACTTCCTAACTGCCTACTGTGGAGTTTGGTTTGAATGCAGTCTATGAATCCTAGGAAACTGTCTGACTCCATGCACACTCACACACGCACACACACACTCTTGGCTGCATCAAGGCTTTAATTAGATTGCGTATTAAGACAGATCGATTTCTACTGTGAACAAATGATTAGTGATCAATAGTGACTTTACGAATGATGGACTTCACACCGATACGGGAGTATCTTCATTCCTTTCTGAACCTAACTTTGACCTGTGTGACTGAAGAGTTCTACAACCCATGGATCAGTCTGTCCGAGTAAACTGGCTGCTGAAGGGAACCGGCAGGAAGAGCGAACTGAGGAATCAATCCCAGGCTGCTCAAGGTGAGTGTGTAAGCAGCCTGGGGGCCCCCCGGAGGCATGCGGCTCGCTCTTGGGCCTGGATGGTGTCCCACCCTCCCCAAGCCTCGGCTGACGGCCCTCAGCGTTCCCTTCCCTCTGCGCCTGCAGTATTTACCGAGCGCATGTGAAATGTGGACCCCTTCCTTCAACCTGGATTTGGATTCTTGGCTGTCTGTTTCAACGCACTCTCTCAGTGTGGTTGGGAATTAGGAGCAGGAAATAGAGAGTTATGTTTTACCATTTCCTGGAAACTTCATCACTCAGTCGCTTAACGTGAAGCTGAATAACTTCAGATTCTCTTCTTCGACAATTGTTATAATTGCCCTGGTCCTGCTGACCTCCCTTGAAGCAGCATGATTTCCAGCTGCTCCCACTGATATTTAAAGGTGTGAACAGTCAGAAATCCCTAGCATGAGATTATCCGTCTCCAGACCCACAGAGCACGTAGCTTGAATACCAGCGGCTGTGATCAGACTCTGTGGCAGCTAAATGGCCATGAATCTTCACAGGGAAAACTGTTCATCCCACGTACTTAAATATCCTCCCGTTGTAAATGCATAATAGCTAGTGAAGCCTTGAATATATCATAAAGGAAATATTTGTGTCTACAAATAAAGTGAAGGATGGATTTCTTAAATGCATTCACCTGTTTGTCAAATTTATGGAACAGTCTTCTGATTTCAGGGTAAAATGACTTTAAGGGATATATATATATATTTATATTATGTTAATGTATCATATATACTTAAGTATTAAATATAAAACTAACTATTATAATTATTTATATGATTACATGGTTAACACTATTCACTAGAGTTCATTTATAAATCTCTCCTCGGTTTATATTACATGGTGGGATCTTCCATGTTTTAGATAGTTCTTCAGTAAAGAGACTTATTTAACTTTGTCTAAGCCAGTATTTACCAAATTTACTAACCAGACATCTCTTTCTGAATTAGCATTTATGATTATATTTTGTGCAATATTTTTAGAGAGGACAAAAGCATGATTTTTATTTTACATATAGAGCAAAGAATAAGATAAAAATGGCATTAATCCATTTCTGACAAAAAAGACCCTGGGTATAAAGTTGACAAAAACTGTAAAATATTAAGGAAGCATTTTAGAAGGCTCTCCTTTCCAATGGCCTTTAAAACAATATGAGCAGAACCCCAAGAATATTTAGCTCTGACGTGACATCATGGGAAGCCTGAGGACCCTAATTTCTATCATGATTTTAAGTCAGAAGAACCAGAAGACAATACTGAAATGCTTGTTGATAAGGCAGTAAAAAGAGAAAACACCTCAAGCTTGCAGTTGTGATTTTGTTCACAGGTGGAGTTGTGTTAGAGGACGTGGAGAACTGATGGTTTGGTGACCTTTCATTTTCCTCTTTTCTAGAGATCGGTTCAACTTTTGTGGCTGTGTGTAAGAGAAGAATGAGACTTTCCCTTGAAAAAATCATGTACCTCTAGTTGTCTTGCCAGCGGCTAGGGTCTCTGGTGTCCTTTTGCCTCATTTATCAATGTCTTGGGAAGAAGTGTGTGTTCCTAGCGGATCCCACTAGTGTCTGTGACATTCCAGAGAAGAATCCTGCTGACCGCACTGGCTCATTTTGGGTGACCACCCGCAGGCTGGTCTCAGGGCTGAGGCTTTGCTCTGGAGTTGAGGGAACTAACCTGTCCATAAGAATTACAGCAAAAAAACAGTAACTTGGTACCAAAGAGAAGGGTTTGTGTGTTACTTGTGTTTTTACTCAATAGCACATGCAAACCGCTGGGGTTAGGGCAAATATACATTTTGCCTTTTTTGTAAAAAATGAAGCCTAAAACATGGTTAATTCCCACAATGATTTCAATTGCTTCCTGGAATATTTTGGAACAGTAACTGTCATCCTCAACTCTAGAGTAAACACATCTGGGAGCTTTAAATTCTACGGATACCTCGGCCTCATCCATCAGAGAATTTCACTGTTGTTTTAACTTCAGTGTCATCTGGGCACTGGAATTTTTATAACACCTCCAGGTAACTCTAAGTTGCGGCCAAAACTGAGAAGCTCAGCCTCAGATCCCCCAGGCTTGGAGGGCGCTCAGAAGCCTAGCTCCTTTTCCCCGCAGCTGAAGCACAGGAACCCCATCAAGGGCCTCAGGCTCCCGGTGTCCAGTTGCCAATGGCAGGCAGTGGGGTGGGGAGCCTGACCTCCTCCTCTGTGGTCCCCCTTTAAGGAGACAAACCTCGCTGCTATTGATTTTCCCTAATGTCATAAACACCTTACACTGTGAATCGACCTTTTATTTTCTGACTATCACTCAACTTTTCTGGTTTGGTATCAGCAGGAAAATCAAAATTATTTAACCATTTAAGTTGGGCTTACCCGACTAGGCAGAGTCTTGGACTTCCAATCTCTGGTCTGAAACCTGAGGGGCTTGCAAATCACCCCTGTCATCCTCCCCAAAAGAAAAAAGTTGAATACATTGAGAATCTACAGTCCTTCCTGGATCCCCCGAAGAAACCCGGTCACAGGGCAACCCAAGACCCAGAAGACCCGAGGCCCAGACAAGCCGACCCAGAGAGGCGCTGGCTGGGAATGCCAAGAGGGTGTGTGAGCAGACCGACCCAGAGGGATGGGGATTCTGCGAGGAGCCCAACCAAGGGCTCAGGATAAATCAGGTTCAGAGAAACATCCCCTGCAGGCTTCCAGCAGGGGGAGGGAGAGTGACCATTCCGGAATATGGCCAGAGAACGACCATCACAGAGGCCTTGCTCTCAAACGCAACTTACCTGGCACACCTGAGCTTGACAGAGCCTGAGCAGCCTGGGGTGGGGGAGGGCCAGAGCCCACCCACGCCTCTCCCCGTGGCCTGCCCTCTCCGCCTGGGCAAAAGGGGCGGCCTCCGTGCAGGAGCAGCTCATGCTCTCCGGGACACACAGCGGGGCCACATCACCGCAGCTCCGGAGCAACCCCTGAGGTTACAGCCGACAGGCAGGCAGAGGCTCAGCCGCCCCCCACCCCCGGAGTCTCCGGGAGATGTCAGAACAGCACCGGAGACAAAAGTCATCCCCAGGTTGTCCTCCGACAACCAACCCCTCTGGTCGGCCCCGAGGACCTCATTCATCCTGAGCGGTCGCCTTGGAGGCCCCATTCCACATACAGCCCCGTCTGAGGCCCTGGGAGTTGGGGCTGCCACAAAGGGGTGTGGGGGCGCGTGGGGGCCCCGCTGAGCCCGGGATGGTCTCAAGCCAAGAGCACAGAGGAAGACGCAAGGGCGGCGGTAAAGAAGCCGGCGGTGGGAGAGGAGCTGGCGGGGAGCGGCGGACCGAGGCGACGTCAGGTCCCGGAGATCAGTCCTGGGTCATCACACGTCCGGACGCCCGCCAGCCCCGCCGGCGGAGGAGGAGGAGAGCGGCGACTCCGGGGACAGAGCACCGGCCGCGATCCGGACCGCGGGGCGCGGAGACGCGACGCCCGGGAAGACGGACCGCGGTGGGGAGCCTCGGTCAGCCGCCCCCGGCCCGCGGCGGGGCACCAAGCCGGAGCTTCTAGAAGTCGGCTCCACGGGGATGTCGCGCCGGAGGCTAGCGGGTGCGGCCCTAGCGGGGACAGCGGCCTCGGGACCCGCGGGGTCACAGAAGGACCGGGTGTCCGGGGGCGGCCGAGCCCGCAGGGAGGGAGCGGGAAGCCGGCGGCAGAGACGAGCCGAGGGCTGAGCGCCCAGCCCGGGGTCACCTTACGCCGCGATCTGAGGGACAGTCGGGCCGCCGCTCCTGCAGCGCGGACCCCGCAAGGGACCGACCCGGGGACACTCACCCTCCTGCTCTGGGAGAAGCAGCGCGGCTGGAGTCGGCCGGGCTTGGAGACGCCACACGGGCCGCGCCGGAGACAGACGCGCCGGGTCACAGCCGGGGGAGCCCGGAGCCGGCCGGAGACCGGGGAGACCGGAGGGACGGACGGCGCATCCCCGAGGCCGCACTGAGGAGCGGCCTGAGCTCTCGGCTCCTCCGGGGGAAACTGCGCGGCCGCCATCTTCGTTCCGGCCTCCGGACTCTACGGAAAGCGCGCAGGGAACAGAAGCTCCGAGCGCGAACCGAGCGGGTGACGTAGCCCCGCCCCCGGCAAGGGCGGCGCAGTTCCGCCTCCGGCAAAGACACGTGAGAATCCCGGCAACAGCGCCTCCTGCAGGAGATCGGCCAGACCGTCTGGCCACAGAGGAGCTCCGCGGGGAAAGCAACGCCTACAGTTCATGGCTTTTTCCCATGAGCCTTTAGTCCTGCAAACTTCAATTTTTTTAATTTTATTTTTTTTCTTATTCTATGTTTTTAACTTTCACCTCTTTTAACATTTTTTAACTGTTTTATCTCAACAATACCTTTTAAAAAAACTTTTAAATTTTTCATTCTTATAGTCATATTTTACCCCTTCACTGTATTTACCCCTATTTTTTGTATACATATAGGGTTTTTTTTTTTCCTTTAAATGTTGTGACACAGTTTCTTATGCTAGATCAAAATATACCCTAAATCTAGTTCATGGCTCTGTTGTAATGTCCAACCTGATCACATTCTCTCTCTTTTTTCTTTTTCCAACCAACTTATGTTATCAATTTCTTTTCAAGAATCTTTTTAAAATTTTCATCTTTATAGCCACATTTCATCCCTTCATTATGTTTGCCCCATTTTTGTGTGTGTGTGTGTGTATATGTATATATATATATATATATATATATATATATATATATATTTAAGTTTTTCTTTCTTAAAAATTTTGGAAGGTAGTTTCTTCTAAGAGACCAAAATACACCCAAAATCAAGTGGGTGGCTCTGTTCCATTCACCAGTCTAATTACACACACACACACACATATATATAATATATATAATATATATAATATATATAATATTTTTCCCCTTTTTTCTCCCCCTGGTTTTGGATCTCTTCTGATTTGGTTAGCATACATTTTCCTGGGGTATTTGTCATCCTTTTAGTATTTTATTCTCTCATTCATATATTCTTATCTGGATAAAATGACAAGGTGGAAAAACTCACCACAAAAAAAAAAAAAAAAAAAGAACAAGAGGCAGTACCGATGGCTAGGGACCTAATCAATAGAGACATTGGTAATATGTCAGATCTAGAGTTCAGAAAGAAGATATCAAGGTGCTAGCTGGGCTCAAAAAAGGCATTGAAGATATCAGAGAATCCCTTTCTAGAGAAATAAAATCCTTTTCTGTAGAAATAAAAGAACTAAAATCTAACAAACTTGAAATCAATAAAGATATTAATGAGGTGCAATAAAAAATGGAGAGTCTTGGGGTGCCTGGGTTGCTCAGTCATTAAGCCTTTGGCTCTGGTCATGGTCCCAAGGTCCTGGGATCAAGCCCTGCTTCGGGATCCCTTCTCAGTGGGAAGCCTGCTTCTTCCTCTCCCACTCCCCCTGCTTGTGTTCCCTCTGTTGCTGTGTCTCTCTCTGTCATATAAATAAATAAAATCTTTTTAAAAAATTGAGATTCTTAGTGCTAGGATAAGTGAGGCAGAAGAGAGAATTAGTGATATAGAAGACCAAATGATGGAGAATAAAGAAACTGAGCAAAAGAGAGACAAAAAACTACTGGACCATGAGGAGAGAATTCAAGAGGTAAGTGATACCATAAGATGAAACAATATTAGAATAATTGTGATCCCAGAAGAAGAAACAGAGACAGGAGCAGAAGGTATATTGGAACAAATTATAATAGAGAATTTCCCTAATATGGCAAAGGAAACAAGTCTCAAAATCCAGGAGGTACATAGAACCCCCCTCAAAATCAATAAAAATGGGTCCACACCTGATCATCTAATAGTAAAAATTACAAGTCTTAGTGACAAAGAGGAAATCCTGAAAGCAGCTCTGGAAAAGAAGTCTGTAGCATACAATGGTAGAAATACTAGATTAACAGCAGACTTATCCACAGAAACCTGGCAGGCCAGAAAGAACTGGCATGATATATTCAGAGCACTAAATGAGAAAAACATGCAGCCAAGAATACTATATCCAGCTAAGCTAACATTGAAAATAGAAGAAGCGATAAAAATCTTCCAGGACAAACAAAAATTAAAAGAATTTGCAAACACCAAGCCAGCCCTTTCAGATATTGAAAGGGGTTCTCTAAGCAAAGAGAGAGCCTAAAAGTAGTAGACCAGAAAGGAACAGAGACAATATACAGTAACAGTCACCTTACAGGCAATACAATGGCACTAAATCCATATCTTTCAATAGTTGCCATGAATGTAAATGGATTAAATGCCCCAATCAAAAGGCACAGGGTATCAGAATGGATAAAAAAAAGAAGACCCATCAATATTCTGTCTATAAGAAACTCATTTGAGATCTAAAGACACTTCCAGATTTAAAGCAAGGGGATGGAAAACAATTTACCATGCTAATAGAAATCAAAAGAAAGCTGGGGTGGCAATCCTTATATCAGATAAATTAGATTTTAAGCCAAAGACTATGATAAGAGATGAGAAAGGACATTATATCATCCTTAAAGTGTCTGTCCAACAAGAAGATCTAACAATTTTAAATATCTGTGCTCCTAACATGGGAGCAGCCAATTGTATAAACCAATTAATAACAAAACACACATACACACACACACACACACACACACACACATTGACAATAATACAATAATAGTAGGGGACTTTAACATCCCCTTCACTTAAATGGACAGATCATCCAAGCAAAAGATCAACAAGAAAATAAAGGCCTTAAATGACACACTGGACCAGATGGACATCACAGATATATTCAGAACATTCCATCCCTAAGCAACAGAATACACATTCTTCTCTAGTGTACATGGAACATTCTCCAGAATAGATCACATCCTGGGTCACAAATAAGGTCTCAACTGGGACCAAAAGATTGGGATCATTCCCTGCATATTTTTAGACCACAATGCTCTGAAGCTAGAACTCAACCACAAAAGGAAAGTTGGAAAGAACTAAATATATGGAGACTAAACAGCATCCTACTAAAGAATGAATGGGTCGGGCAGGGTGCCTGGGTGGCTCAGTAGATTAAAGCCTCTGCCTTCAGCTCAGGTCATGATCCCAGGGTCCTGGGATCGAGCCCCACATCGTGCTCTCTGCTCCGTGGGGAGCCTGCTTCCTCCTCTCTCTCTGCCTGCCTCTCTGCCTACTTGTGATCTCTGTCTGTCAAATAAATAAATAAAATCTTAAAAAAAAAAAAAAGAATGAATGGGTCAACCAGGAAATTAAAGAAAAATTGAAAAAATTCATGGAAACAAAAGAAAATGAAAACATAACTGTTCAAAATCTTTGGGCCACAGCAAAGGCAGTCCTGAGAGGTAAGTATATAGCAATGCAAGCCTTTCTCAAGAAACAAGAAAGATCTCAAGTACACAACCTAACCCCACACCTAAAGGAGCTGGAGAAAAAATAGCAAAGAAAGCCTAAACCCAGCAGGAGAAGAGAAATCATAAAGATCAGAACAGGAATAAATGAAATAGAAACCAAAAGAACAGTAGAACAAATCAACGAAACTGGGAGCTGGTTCTTTGAAAGAATTAATAAGATTGATAACCCCCTGGCCAGACTTAAGTAAAAGAAAAGAAAAAGCAGCCAAATAAATAAAATCACGAATGAAAAAGGAGAGACCAACCTCAGCAGCCAAGAACCTCCTCCTAGAAACATCACCAAAGGCAAGGGAAGCAAGGGCAAAAATGAACTATTGGGACTTCATCAAGATCAAAAGCTTTTGCACACCAAGCAGTCAACAAAACCAAAAGACAACTGACAGAATGTGAGAAGTTAATCTCAAGTGACATATCAGATAAAGGGCTAGTATCCAAAATCTATAAAGAACTTATCAAATTCAACATCCAAAGAACAAATAATCCAATCAAGAAATGGGCAGAAGACATGAACAGACATTTCTGCAAAGAAGACATCCAGATGGACAATAGACACATGAAAAAGTGCTCCACATCACTCGGCATTAGGAAAATACAAATCAAAACCACAATGAGATATCACCTCACACCAGTCAGAATGGCTAAAATTAACAAGTCAGGAAATGACAGATGCTGGCAAGGACGTGGAGAAAGGGGAACCTTCTACACTGCTGGTGGGAATGCAAGCTGGTGCAGCCACTCTGGAAAACAACACGGAGGTTCCTCAAAAAGTTGAAAATAGAGCTACCCTACGACCCAGCAATTGCACTACAGGGTATTTACCCTAAAGATACAAATGCAGTGATCCAAAGGGGCACGTGCACCCAAATGTTTATAGCAGCAATGTCTACAATAGCCAAACTATGGAAAGAACCTAGATGTCCATCAACAGATGAATGGATAAAGAAGATGTGGTATATATACACAATGGAATACTATGCAGCCATCAAAG
This sequence comes from Mustela putorius furo, assembly GCF_011764305.1. Lineage (NCBI taxonomy): Eukaryota > Metazoa > Chordata > Mammalia > Carnivora > Mustelidae > Mustela > Mustela putorius. The sequence goes on along the minus strand of NW_025421511.1, from coordinate 2,653,892 downwards.
GAAATGAAATCTTGCCATTTGCAATGACATGGTTGGAAGTAGAGAGTATTATGCCGAGTGAAATAAGTCAGTCAGAGAAAGATAATTATCATATGATCTCCCTGATATGAGGAATTTGAGAGGCGGGGAGGGGGATTCTGGGGGCTAGGGAGGGAAAAAAATGAAACAAGATGGGAGTAGGAGGGAGACAAACCATAAGAGACTCTTAATCTCACAAAACAAACTGAGGGCTCCCAGGGGTGGGAGGGAGGGATAGGGTGGCTGGTGATGGACACTGGGAAGGGTATACGTGCTATGGTGAGTGCTGTGAAATGCATAAGCCTAATGATTCACAGACCTGTACTCCTGGGGCAAATAATACATTATATGTTAATAAAAGTAATTAAAAAAACTATTAATAAAAAAAATAATATGGGGAAAAAAAGAAAATAGCTGTGAATGGAACAGGATGTTTAAGAAGCATGAGATAATTACCCAGGAGATACCATATGCATATGGAAACAAAAAGGTAAAGGCAGAGGAAGGAACCAAAGAAATATATGGAGTGTGAGAATTCTCAAAGTTAATGACAGACAAGAAATCCCAGATCCAGAAATCTCAGAAAACACTAAACAGGGTAAATGCCAAAATGCTTCAATGAGGCATAGCAATTGTGGAGGAAAACAATACAGGGCTTAAATCTTGGAGGAAGCCAAAGAAAGCCCTCACCCAGAGAGTAAGGAGTGTAAGACTTACAAGGGACTTTTCTTCAGAAATCGGTAAGCAGGAAAAAATAAAATATTCAAAGTGTAAACAGAAAAACAAAAAACAAAAACAAAAACCACTCCGAATTACTCTTATATCCAGAGACATTGTCCTTCAAAAGTCAAATAGAAATAAAGCCTTTCTGAGGGAAACTAAACCTGAGGTAATTGGTTGCCAGTTGAACTAACTTGCAAGATATTTTAAAAGAACTTCTCCAAAAAGAAAGAAAATGATGCAGAAAATGATGTCAGAACTCAAATCTAAGCTACATTAGAGGCACATAAGGACAGAAAGAGTATTAGATAGGGAATAAATGAAGGTAAAATCATCTTTTATTTATCTGATTCTTTTGTTAAGGTTTATTTTTTATTTGAGAGAAAGAGAGAGCAAGCCTCGGGGGAGGGACACCGTGAGAGGGAGAGAATCCTCAAGCTGACTCTGCTGAGGGCAGAGTGCAGAGACTGACATGGGGTTTGGTCTAAAGATCCTGAGATCCCAAAAAATAAAATAAAATAAAATAAAATAAAATAAAATAAAATAAAATAAAATGAGATCCTGAGATCCTGACATGAGCTGAAACCAACAGTCGGATGCTTAACCAACTGTCCCACCTAGGTTCCCCTATTTATCTGATTCTTAATTCATGCAAAAGATAATTTGTTTAAAATAATAATAGCAACAGTGTCTTTAGTAATCATAGCTTATGGATAAGTGAAAAGGGTGACAGCAATGTTACAAGGCACAGAGGCAGGAATTAGCAATACTTGATACACCCACGCTACCAATGGTCTAGCATAGTTTTATTTAAAGTTAGACACAGAATACTTGTAAATATATATTGCAAACTCTAGGGAAAAGAGCAGTGCCCAGAGGGAAATGTATAATATTGACTGTGCATATCAGAAAAGAATAAAGATCTGAAATCAGTAATCTAAGCTTCCCCGTTAAGAAACTAGAAAATAAAGAGCATATTAGATCCAAAATAAGCATAAGAAAAGAAAGGATATAGTTATAACAGAAATCAATAAAATGGAAGACAGGATATCAATAGAGAATATCAACAAGAAAAAAAAGGTTTATCTTTAATAACATCAACGATATTGATAAACTTCTAGTCAAGCTAATGAAGAAACAAAACAGCAAAGGCACAAATCAATAATATCAGACCTGAAGAGGGTTCACCACTACTGATCCCATGAATGTTCCAATGATAATAAAGGAAAATATGAACTCTCTGTCTAGAAATGTGATAACTTAGAAACAATGGACCAATTCCATGAAAGAGTCGATTGAAATTTACACAAGAAGCAACAGACAATATTTTTAACTTTATGTATTTATATAAGTAGTCACCACTTCCAACATGGGGCTTGAACTCAGGACTCCAAGATCAAGAGCTACGTGCCCCTCTACTGAGCCAGCCAGGCATCCTATCCGTAGATAATCAGAATAGGCGTATTTTTATGAAAGATAATGAAGCAATAGTGAATAACCTTTCAAAACAGAAAAGCACAGACCAGATGGTTTCAATGGTGAATTATATCAAATGTTTAGGGAAGAAATGATACCAATTCTGTACAGTCTCCTTCAGAAAGTAGAAGTGGAAGAAATGCTTCTTAAGCCATTCTGTAAAGTCAGCATTATCATAATACTAAAACTGGACAAGGGTAAGAAAGAAAATGGAGAGACCAAATTCTGTCCTGAACAGAGATGAAAAATTCTCAACAAAACGATAGCAAATCAATCACCACTATGTATACAAAAGAATTATAAATCACAACAAGGAAAGATCTATGCTGGGTGTGCAATACTAGTCTGACTCCCAGAAATTAAGGCATGTTCCACCACATGAACTGACTGAAGAAGAAAAATCATATAATCTCTTTAACAGGTGCAGAAAAAAATATTTTACAAAATATTTTTATTACTACTTAGTCATAACAAGAAAAAAATCTCAGGAAATGAGGAGTAGAGGAGTACCTTCTCAACTTGACAAAAAAAAAAACCAAAAACAAATCTATGAAAAACCTATAGTTAATATTTTCCTTAGCAGCAAGAAGCTAGATGTTTTCCTCCTGGGGTTGGAAACATCATGCTGGAATTCCTGTATAATTTAATACCACGAGAAAGGGACAGAAAAGTTAAACAGAATAAGAGGAAAGAAATAAATGGCCTTTGTTCAAGATAACATGGCAGTCAGTGTAGAAAATCCACACCCTTTCCTGCCACAAAAGGTAAATAACACCCTCTTGGATCAAATAAATGATTAATGCAAGGCTGCAGACTGCTAGATTAGTATGAAGAAGTCAGTTAATTTCTCATGTACCAGTAATAACCAATTGGAATTTGAAATCAAAAACACAGTATCACTTATCCAACACAAAATAAATGGAATGATTCTGTAAAGATCTAACGAAATCTGCCCAAGATTGACATAATGAAAATTATAAAACTCTAATGAAAGAAAATCAATATGTTAATAAGTGGAGAGATAGTCTGTGATAATATTTGGGAGGAGTTGACACTGTCAAGATGTCAGCTTTTCCCAGATCCATCCATAGACTGAATGAAATCCTAAATAAAATCCCAGTAAGTTGTTATGCGGAGATCAACAAACTGGCTATTTTTTTTATGGAAAGGCAAAGACTTACTAGCTACTGTAAAGGCAATGAAGAACAACAAAGTCAGAGGACTGGAAATAACCTATTTCAACAGTTACTGTGAAGCTAGAACAGCAAGAAGTGTGGCATTAGAGCAGTAATAGAAACCGATCAAGGGAACAGAAGAGAGAGCCTCTCCAGATTCTCTGGGTTAATAATCAAGACAAATCTTGCTTTGTTGACTGACCTTTAATCCTTCTCAGGATTTCCTGGATTGTTCTCTAGTTCCATCCTATTCAAAAAAATTTTTTTATTTTTAAAATTAAACAAAAAAAAGAAGAAAATCACTGTAAAAATCACTGCACAGAGGCAATCATCATTAAAATTTGTTAAGCTTCACTTTACACATTTATCCATATATAGAGATAGGTAGACTAACAAATAGATTAAAAATTTTAAAATATTAAATATTTAAAAAATTAGAAAATTTTAATTATAGGCAAAATGTATTCAATTTCTATTGGGGACATAAAATAGTGAAAAGGATTGACATAAGCCTGAGGAACATGCTGAATGTCAGAAGAAATTCGTTAATGTCAGGAGAAACTATGATATCATACATCGGCTTAAAATAATTACGGACCATATTAAGGTTGTTTTTTTGAAGTGAACTGTTCACCATTAGACCATATTTATTTTCTTCTTGTCATGAAAGGTGAGGAAATTAGTGTTAGGTACTCTTCCCTTCTCTCACTCCACACAATGATTCTGTACCTGATTTCCCTTGGAAATTGTATGCTTGGTAGTATTCTTTCCATTTGCAGATACAAACTATTTATGGAAGATTATATATATTTTTTTAATCTCCAACTTTTTTTTTCTGTTCTATTGTTCTATTTTTTTTCTGAGAAAATTAAGAATTAGATCTTTGTCCTCTAAAGCTGTCACTATTTTAAAACCCATTATTACCTCCTTCCCGTCACTTAGGTTCCACAGAATTGGTGCAGCTTTCTGTCACATGTCCACTTCATTTTTTCTGTATTTCAAGTGTAGCTTTCATTTCCATATTTATAAGACTGTGCTTCAGATTGACATATGGAAAATAATTGGCACGCCGGTCATAACTGCGATTGGGGATTTTTATAAATAATTCCTCATGAAAAATCGACTAGTCATTGATGGGAAAGAATATCTCCCTCAGTATTTGGGCTTCAAGAAATTGGTAAGGTCTATAGCGAAATCCCCAAGTGAGACAATGCTATCTTCAATTTTCATGCATCTCCCTCCTGCCCATTCCCGGGCCCACAGAAATGTCCCTGAGCTTGAAGGCTATGGCGTAAAGACGTAGAAATGGTGTGCCCAGCAATTCCGGCTCTCCAGAAGCCATCCTGTCCATCCTGTGGCAACTCAAGAGCATCAACACAAATTTCTTTTGCGGTCCGTCCACACCCTAAGGATAATCTTTAACTAAAAATCACCTTTAAGACGTTGGTCCTTATTTTTAAGTAAATATGTTTTATTCTGCCTGAGGTTTGAGGATGTAGCTATTAAGCCTCGAGCACTGTCTTATTTTATGGTTCACATTCCCATATTAAGTCTACATTACCGTGATGAGAAGCCAGAGAGATTTCATTTTTTCATCAATCACAATCATTTCTTCTCTTTTCTTATTTTGTTCTTCTCAGTTTGGAAAAGGGAAAATGAAGTAAAAACACAGATAAAACTAAACAAAAATGTTTGTCTTCCATTTTAAAAACACCATATGACATTACGACTTCCACCATGACTATCTTGGTCCGGCTGCCTATGTAGGTGAGTTACCACGATCCGCCTCCAACTGGAGCCCCTGCTTATATTCTCTGCTTCCTTCTGGTGGCTCTTAAACACACTGCCGGCTTAACGTTACTAATATGACACAGTGTAACGGTCACTGGGGGCTATAACATTTATTCATCCATTCAACAAATATTTATTGAGAAGCTATTGAAATCACTTCCAGAAATAGCTGAGAATAAAAATAAAAACTCTTTATGTTTATGGAACAATATAAAAATGGAGACAGATAATAAAAAGTAAACAAATAGACGTATACGTTACAGTAGCAATAAATGCTATGAAGAAAAATTTTAAGCAAAATGATAGGTGTGCTTTGTGAGATAGCATTTTCAAAGATTTATCAAGAAAGATAGTATTTGAAGAGGAGCAAACATACAGTGAAGAATGGAGTCATATTACTACCCCAGGCGGGCGTGTCAGGCAGGGGGCGAGGTGAGATCTGAGAGGTGGTCGGGGCCGGGATTTTTCAGGACCTTATGGGTTTTACCAAGCACAGAGAGTGCATACGGTCATCGGTGTACATGCAAAGACAATCTCGGGACTCTGCGTTGAGCCAAAGGGCTTAGAAGCGCAGAGAGAGCCCTCGCACATCCATCTGTCTGGCAAAGTGCAGCGCAGAGTGACAACCCCTTTCCTAAAGTCAAGTTGCAACACTGCAGCATCCACAGTTGTACTGAGGGGTTCCTCGGCTTGGGGCAGAGCATGAGGACTAGAGAATTCTGCAGTTGTGTGGAAAGGGTCAGGGAAGGGATATCTGTGGGGTTGGTGAGTCTGCCTTTTGAACCAGTACTACATGTCCATAATGCGAAGTCGACACTGTGGACATCGTTCTTCCTCCAGAAAACACAGCCGGACAATGGAGTGGGATGAACCCTGGCCCTGTAGGCTGTCAGGTCTGGAGCCACATCCTGCTTCTGCCCTTCCACTAACGAGCTGCCTGGCATCAGACAAACAAGTGAACTCCTCTGGGTCTCAGCTGTCTCTTCTGCAGAATGGGAATAGCCTCACTGTCTCAGAGGGTTGGTGGGATGGCTAAAATAAATAGCAATCATGAAGGGAAGTGTTCGGTAAGATGGGGAATGTAGAGGCAGAAACTGCACAGAGACAGAGGACTTCAGGACAGATGAGCTAGAGAGTTGGCAAAGCCCAGATCTGGTTGTCCCACAGGCTGGTTCAGTTAAAGGGCCCCGTGAAACACTGAATCCCACCAATATCACTGGTGGGGAGCTGGTTCAGTGTACCTAACCCCCGTGTTGTGGTTAAAATGAGTTTCAAGAGAAAAATATGTGGTTACTTGTGTCAAATACTGAAAGGCAGGGTGAAATGGAGACAGTAGTGCCACTGAAACTGGCACTATGCAATTCACTCATGACCTTGGAAAAGCTGGTTTGGGGGGAGAAGATAAGGAAAAGTGTGACAGGCTCTCTTACAATATTTTTCTATTTTGTCAGTTAAATCAGAAGGAAGGCCATCGAATGGGGGAGAAAGGGAGGTGCTGGTCATTCCAAGAGAGGCACCATGTGAAACAGTTATTTCGAAGAACTTGAGGAGAACAATAGAATAGGACGGACAGACAACGAGGGGCCATGAGAACTTTGTAGTCAAAATATGAAATGAGAGCCGTCAGCACAGTTGTGCGGGGTTGAGGGGCGTAGTGAGTAGAGATCCCAATTGCTGAATGGATTGGAAGCCTCAGTGACAGTATTTGTTCAAGAAGGGATATTAGAGGTGGGAGGTTGTGGTCAGAGAAGGTCATCCTTTCGGTTGGGACCACGATGGCTGTAGAGTTGTGACACTGTCACTCAGGGTACCGGTGGGAAAGGGCCACCAGAGTGTGGGGGAGAAAATCCATAGAGTGAGCCTGTCAGGGAACAGAACCCATGGCGTGAGACGGACTGTCTGCATTGCTGCTGACTTCACCAAGGATGATACAACCCCGAGATACACAGGACAAGGAGCCAGATGCTTAATCAGTCAATTGCAGAGTGGGTGGTGACCATGGAAAGCAGGGATGTTTGTGCTTCCCCGGAAAAGTGTTTTCCAGGAACAGAGGGGATTGTGCGCCGCAGCTGGGCGTGAGGCTAAGAAGGACATCTAATGGGTCTCCAAGGTCAAACGTGTACGGGGTGTGGAGGAGGAGAGAACCAGACCCCCTTTGGGATGTGCTGTCCTTGTGGGAAACGCATTTTGGAGCACAGACATGGGGTGAGTGAGGGGTGTGGTGAGAATAAAGCGGGGCTGACAGGAGGGTGGCCCACAGGACAGGCGTTGAGGGGGCTTAGATTCTGTCCTGCAGACCCTGGTGGAGACAGGTGCACACTGAGGGCTAGTGAGCTTCGGCCAACTGTAGAGTGGGGCATACAGATGGGAACCCAGGGCTATGACTGGGGGCAAAACTGGAAACAGGTCTGTTGGTCAGGTCCAGAGGTATGAGGAGGCGAGTATCAGGACTGTGGCTACAGAGGAAGGAGGCTCAGGGAGGTTCATGGGAGAGAGTAGGGTTGCAGCAGAGAAGGGAAGAGGTGAGAGGTTGTGGGGGTGCAAAGTCCGAGGGGGAAGGGCTGGGTTGACCATGGGTCCTGACACTGCAAGACCAAAGAGAGGCTGGAAAGCCACCGGGACACCAGGAGGCACTGGGGTTCATAGCTCTAGCTCAGAGATGGAAAGGGGGTGTCCAGATGCATTTATGATCTGTCTGTGCGATCGCCACTGAAGCGTGAACGTTCGGCATCAGCAATGCAACCTCAGCATGCCAAGGGCTCCGGGAGACTGGAAAGTTATGTTCTAAAATGTACTGGCAGAATGATCTTGAGGCTACATTTGCGAGCATGTGTACCTCCCGAAGCAGCCTGTTTTGTATTCCAATTTTTTAAACCTACTTTCTAATCTCCCCAGATTATTTCTGATGTGTGTGGGGGAGGGGAGGAGAGAGGAAATGGGGCAGGACAGGGAAGAGCAGTGCAGGGAAAGCATTTTCATTTTCTAAGATATGTGAGCAGAGGGAAAAATACACTTTTCATGCTTAGTCAATAGCTTTCTCTGTTCAAATGTCTGCAAATCAAGTGAACCGGGGAACTGCAAACCTCACTTCAGGGACCTGAATTGGGAAGAAAAAAACTCAAGCAAAGTCAGAACAATTGGAACTAAAGTGAGCCAAAAATATTTACATATAAAAATAAGGTTCCAAACTCCAAGTCTGAAGTACTATCTTTTAAATGCATTTTGCACATTTATGCAACACTGAAAAGGGCAAAGTTAATGTAAATTTAATCCAAACTATTTTTCATTGTAAATGAATAAAAAATGCCATGCTCTCCTAGAAAGCCTCCCAGATCTAGGGATTCCGAGATCAGGCTCAGAAATGAAATAGCAATTTAGTCCAGTGGAATTAATGTTACAAAAAGCAACTCATATTGCGAACCGTTGCCAATGGACTGTTAGTAAATGCTTGGGCGAGTTGTATGAACTGTAAAAGATTCTTAGGAGCGTAGCCTTTATATTTTAGGGTGGGTACCCCTTTATGGTACTTAGCTCTTTACAGAGCTAAAATTAGAAACGACTTCATTGTCCCCTAATATTTCTTGAAGTATCAATTATTTATGAAATTTGGTCCTGTTAACAGAGCACATTTTATCTGCACAAAATAACACCACAAGGAGCAAACCATGGGGGATTAAAATTAAAAAACGACAGCATTCTTTTCGGCCAACTTTTGGTGTCAAGCCCATTGCTTGTCATTCAGGACAGGCAACATACGGGGCCCCTGGGTGGCTCAGATGGTGAAGCGTCTGGCCTCAGCCCAGGTCGTGATCCCCAGGTCCTGGGACCGAGCCCCATGTCAGGCTCCCAGGTCAGCGGGGAGCCTGCTTCTCCCTGCTTGGGCACTCTTTGTTGTTCTCTCTCAAAAGAATCAATAAAATATTTTTTAAAAGATATGCAACATAAGGAAATTTTGTGAAACGATGGAAATTGTGGCTTACCATAATCGGGAAGGCGTCATTCCGGCCAATGCTCCGTGAAGAATTCACGTCCGTTCTCGGTATCCAGGTCTCAAAGTGTAGTACAGGAAGGCTACAAGGTCGACTCTCAGCCAGTGTACGATAATTAGGGCCCACTCAGTCAGGAAAGACGTGGATAAGGACAGTGGGAGAGCCAGGTAGGGTACAATAAAATTCAGGGTGGGTTATAGCTGGGCTGGATGAAGCTACAATATTCTCCACTAGCTTGTCAAGTGGTCTACACAGGGTAAGAACACCAGCTTCCGTTTCCACACAGTATTGGTATGAACATAAAATGCTGTCACTTATGCCCATGTACTCGGTAAACTATACGGTATTCTAGGGAATGTCGGGTTTCTTTTTTCCTTTTGTACGTATTTATGGTAATGTTCTACCCCCAGCTGGGGTCCTCATGTTTGGTCACCTATGGGAGAGAGGTAAAATCAAGGTAAAATGGGTCCCTGGGATGCCGCAGAAGCACACATGGGGTAGATTGGGGTATTCACGGCTTCTAACAGTTGCCATTCAAATCAGACACACTCGTCCTGGTTGACTCTGCCTGGTGGGAGAGGGTGGTATTTGAAATGGAAAAGAAAGGCTGAAAAAAAAAAAAAAAAAAAGAAGCCTTGGCTTGACTTTCAGCAGCGTTTCTGCTGTGTCTCTGGGGCGAGGTCCTTAATTTGGCGCCCGTGGTTTCCTCAGGTAGAATAAGGATGGGGACTTCACGACGACTTGGCTTGTGTGGGAATCGTCAGAGACAACCTGGCACCAATGACCCTGGATGGTGAATTGGAAAGGGCTGAAGGTAGTCCCGGCGCTCACCTGTCCTAAAGACAACCCTACGGACAGGTCTGGACGATGACCATAGCATTCTGGAGTCCCGGCCAGTCTGCTTTTGTAAACTCATTAAAGATCTCGAGTCCTACTGTGGATTCTTAGCTGCCAGCATTCAGTGCACTAAAAAAAAAAAAAAAAAAGAAAGAAAAAAAAGAGAAAAAAATCTGCATTGCTTTTCTTTCATTTCATGTGTTTTGTGTGAATAGTGGGAAAAAGAAATGTGCTCAGATGTTGCATATCACGCTCGTGTATACCATCGCACGCCAGTCAGCCACAGAGCCGAGTCTTCTATGTTTCTAAGTCTTGCTTTAATTTAGGATCGTTTATCATGACTTTTTACACGAGTGTCTCATTGAGCTTTTATCCCACAAGCTGGTGAGCTAATATATAAAGTAATCTGAATTAATGTAGAAAACATTAGAGATGTTCATTTCTCAGGTGTGAATGATTTCCCCAAGTATCGACATCTGCTGTGTTCCCTTTCCTGGATAATTGTATAAATCATTAAAGCCATCATGTGCCTGGCAAAATTTTGATATGGGATTTCCAGACATGTAGGACTGTACTTCTCTCCAGATGTTTGAAGATTTTCATCGATGCTCCTACAGCTGTTTGTTGATGGGACTCACGGCGATCCAGTTTGCAGGTGATGTGGCTGTTTTTTCTCACCCTTTTCTCTTTAAGCCCATTTTCCTGTGACTGCTTGCTCACAGCAGATCCACCAGCTGCCCAGTAGGGATGAGGAGAAACAAATCATCCCATTACATGCCAGGTAACGCTGAAAATACCTGAAAGTTTTGGCTAAAACGGGCCTTTAGGTTATTTAATTTCAAATATGACTGATTCCTCAGGCCCACATTTAAAAGATAAGTCAGAGGAAGGTGGAAATATAGAGATCAAAATTATGACATAATTTAAATATGATTCATGATGAACAGGAGAGCTCACTATTATCTGTATTTTATCAAGATTCTAGAATTTTCCTCATGTACAGGATTTCTCATATTTCCCTTTCTGGAGTTTCCGTGTCTGCGTTTCACGAGAGCCTAGGCAAGTGTGCACACACAGTCGCACGCGCACAAGCATACTTCAGGTTCTCGGTTTGGGTCCCTGAGTCGCTCAGACTGGAGGCCTGGCAGGCCCAGGTTGGCGTGAGCTGGAGTGATGCCCAAGGTAAGGAAGGACAGTCCTTTCTCAGAAGTAGTCCTGAGGTTTGCACAGACTCCCAGGGATGAAGGGCCGCTCTTCCCAGAATATCTGAAGATACAGATTTCTACATGAATCTAGTTTTCTGTGAATGTATTTTTTCAAATAGCCGTACTATGGTGCACAGGAAGCACGCTGTGGACCGAACCGACCACCGTCTTTGTGTTCTCACCTGCTGGCGGGGGGTGGGGGTGTCCCTGACCTGCTGCCCCATGGGTCTCTCAGTGGTGCTCTTCTGCTACTGCTGCATTAGTCTGCATATATGTTTTTCTTCCCATTTTTAAAAAACAATATTTATTTTTATTTTTTCAGAGAAAAATATGTGGGGGCAGTAAAAGATATCAAGTCATTTCATAGCCCAGATGACAAGCCCTGTGAGACTTGGTAAGCAAAGGCAGTGAATGCACGAGGTTAAGAAAGCCAAGCAATAAAAGGTCCCTACGAACAGTGTCCCCCAGCACGCCCCCCCTCACCACACACACAATCGTGTGACCAAGATCATGTCGAGAACATCTCAAGTCAACTACACCATTTGTTGGACTTGGCTTTATTTCCTACTGCTGTAGTTTCAAATTTTCCTGTAAAATTCTTATTCTTTTACAAATACGTGTGATATACCATACTATGCTCTCATGGGCCGAATCATTTCTTCTAAATCCACTTCATTCTTGATGGGCATTTATGGTGCTTTTCAGTCTTTAGAACTACAAAGTCTCTGCAGACACCCTTGTTTACATGTCTGGTGATTTTTTTTTAAAGTATATTCACAATTTAAATTCCTAAGACTGGAACTGCTCATCAAACTTTAATGTACATCTTGAATGTAGATATCTCTTTGCACCTGTCCTCTGAAAGGTTGGTGCTGGCTTACCTTCTTGCCTGAAGTCACCAGGTGTGTTTTTGCCACAGTTCACAAGGAATGCCTGCCAATCCATAAGAGGTTAGTATTAACTTACTGTCTAAACACAAACAAACAAACAAACAAAAACTTACTATCTAGAGAGGCACATTTTTCCAATGTTTAGCATTTTTCTGTATGTTTATTGGGTGTTTGTCTGTGAACTCTCAGTCCATATAAATTGCCTATTTTTCTGTTTGTATCTTTTTCTTACAGATTTGCATGGATTTCTTGTCACTGAAGGGAATGAACTGTCATCCCTATCATTTAATTCCTATCGTTTTTGATTTTCCCCCAGCAGATGTTTTTGTAACATCATCAATCTGAGAAATATTGTTTTTTAAAAATTTTTAAGTCCTTAGAATAATTAGAATAGTTTATGACTGACAGTTGGTTCTAAATGTAGTATAAACTTTATTATTAATATTAAAAGAAAGAATGTTCATCCCTTATATGTTCATACCTTATATGTTTGCACTTTCACATTAATTTTTGATCCACTTGGGTCAATAAATTAGGGCTATTTCTGTGGCCCAATAGCCACCACAGCATCTTTTGATAAATTCTCTTATCCTCATTGACACAAACCTTAGAGGAATCAAAATCTCTGCGTGTGTTTGGGTTTGCTTCTGAATAATGATACCACTATTGTATATGAAATAGAAAGCTAACCTTTTGAAATTTATAATGTATATTTTAGTATATGATAGGTCAAATTCGCACTACAGCCATATTTTATATTTAAAATTATTTTGTCTGTTCTTATTAATTTTTTTTAGCTAGACTGCTATGTCATAATGTAAAATCAAAAAAAAAACCTCTCTTTTGAGAATTTGAGTGTTATATATATGTGAACTTATCCCATTAAACTGAAAAATTAGGAAAACTTTCCATCTTTATGATATCAATATTTCTAGCAAAAAATATAATTTTATATTGTTTTGAATTTTTTGAAGTCCATCATTTACATCTGAATATTTTCTTTATATAGTTTTAACATAATTCTTATTAAGTTACCTTTCTAAGCATTTATGTTCACCAATTTCCAGTGTGAATAGTTTCATTTATTGTATCTTCTTAGCAGCCATTGTTTACATCTTATAAACTATTAGCTTTTGTACATTAATTTAAAAACCCTTCCTTGAGAACTGTTCTGAATTTTCTTAGATACTTTAACAATTTTTAAGTTGAATAACTGTTTCTTGTGCCGTATAATCATATCACATATGAGTAAATGCGTCATCTGACATTTCTCTCAAATGTTTATCCCGCAGGAGTTAATTCATAAGGGAAATAGTGAGAATCATTGTCTACTTCCAATTACTAGCAATGTTTCTACTTTTTTACCTTAAAGTGTGATTCTCATTTTAGAAATACTTTTTCACCATGTTTACTAGACCTTCATGCATCTCTTCTTTTGACAGTTTATGAAACAGTCGAGAAAATAAGACAAAAAAAAATCAGGCAGATGGAGTCCAAAGTATTGCCTCAGATGGATATAGTCTAGGAGAGAGCATGACCTCTCGGTGTGACTGACGCAGCGTCGTCCTGACCCCGACATCAGAAGTCAAGGGGCCTCCACTCCCAGGCCCTGCAGGGCTGGAAGGACAGCGTTGCCTGTAGGTTCCCCCAGCAGGACGATCCTGAGGAGATGAAAATGGAGAAAACGCTTCACTCAGTCTGTCTCATGGCACATAACGGGATGGAGGACACCTGGAGGGGAACTAAAGGAGATCCTTCCACCAGGCCGGGGACAAGGGAGATGGCCGGTAAGGCATTCCTGCTTGATACATGTGCCAACTGCTCCACGTCTACCAAGATAAATTATTTTGACATAAATTTTGTCGAAGACATTTTTTTTTGCATTTAGAGTCACACAGCGATACCTCACCGACTTACTGATCTGGCGTGGTGTAATCATAGTGATGCATCTGAATGGAAGCATCAGAATTTTTGAAATTTAATTACATTTAAATTAGATCATGATACAATTTTGTAGATTGTCTCTATCCCAAATTGCCCTTGGATTCTTGACTTAACAGACACTATTTGCTCATGACATATTACTTTGTAATGTACTGCTAAATCATAGTCATTGATCTTCCTAACATTTTATACAGGGGTGTGTGTGTGTGTGTGTGTGTGTGTGTGTGTCAAATGCTCTTCATTGGCTGTTTAGGAGCTGGCACCCTACACATAACCGGAAGGATTTTCTTCTTTCTATATGTTTTAAAACATATTACAGATGCTTAAAATAAGATATATACTGTCAAGAGGGTATAATACAAATATAATTCAGTTTCAATTGTCCACAGGCTTCGTTTTTGGTCTACGTGAGGTGTTGCTGAGGAACCAGTGCGGTCTCTCACACGCTGTGTTTCTGGGACCCCAGCTTCCTACTTTTGCCTTTGCAAACTTCAGCATAATTTGGGCAGCACTGACAACAGTCGCACCTCCCTCTGCACTGGACTGTATTTTAGGTGAGTTATGCTGGACAACCTCTGCCTGGCTCTGCAGATCTGCTCTTCCTACATCCTCTGTGGCAGGTGGCCACGCAGGGCGAGCTGTCAGGGTGACTTCCCCGGGCTCTTTGCCTTCAGTTACTCATTTGAGCTTTGTAGGAGGTCAGAGAGAGGGAAGAACATGAGTTTGGGTTATTTCACCAGGATCCCTCCTACAGGGTCCCTCCCGGTGGTCGTGAGTCTAGAACGTCAAGGTACTTGTGGGTGGGCCTGCGGCACATGTCTCTCTCTGTAGGTCCTAACTGCCCCCTTTTCGGACCTTACACCTAAGGCTGATGGGCTACTGCTAGCTCTGGGGTAATATACTATTCTGTGGATTCCCGTCTGCCCACATTTAAAAAAACATATTTCCTTCATCAGACACCTGTCAACCTACCTCAGTCTGAACAGGCCATCTTGTTCTGGCCAGGACCTGACCCCCGTGGGTGGGCAATACCCTTTGTCTTTGGAACATCCTTTAAATTAAGCTTAGTCTTGGTGGATAATGGCAATGCAGGGTTCTCATTCACTACTGTTTCGCCTGTCCTTTTAATTATTCAAGTCACTTTGTCTATGCTGTTTATAGTTGGGATTTACATTTTATGTCACTTTAACTCCCCACTTCCTTTTAATATCCAAATCTGTCTCTCTCTCTATGTTCATGTACATATTTCCATTTATCCTTCTTTATAAAGGTCATGTGCTTGACCTTAATTTTGCTGCTTTATTTGATTTTAATGTTTCTTTATTTTGCCACTTTTCCAATAAAGATTATAATTTCTGCTCTTTGTTTTAATGCATGTGTTGAAGGACACACATTTTCTAACTGGCAGTTTGGAAAGTTTATAGTCTAATTTTAACAAGGATGAGCCAAAGTGTGTACATTTCACCCAACATCTTAGCACTTTGGAAAACAGGTATGATTTCACCCTGTCAAAGAGGAGAGCGCTTCTTACTAACACTTCCTTGCAAGGCCTCTTCCTTTTCATCTCTGATTTGTTTATGAATTACATTTATTTTTAGTTTTTCTGGAGGTTGCTTGTACTATTTAGAATGCTGTATGTTGTCTTTCCTTGATATTCAAACTAGGACGATATCATTTCATTCCAACAAATATTAAGAATTAATCCAATCACATTTTTGCTGAACTTCTCTGCCCACCGAAACATTTTGATAGGACTCTTTGTTCACATTTTCTTTCTTTTACTTTTTCTTCCTCTGTACTGTTCCATTGTCTTCTACTGTTAATCTTTACTGATCTATGGTGTGGATCTAACCTGAATTTCCTCTCAAAAAATTGTCGCATTGTTTTTCCTGCCCAAATGCCTGCAAGAATTTTCTTATTCTGAAGACACATCTTAACACGGTTATGAGCTAGATTTAAGCATTTTGTTTCACTTTTCTCCGCAGCCCGTACTTTTTCACCCTCCTTCCCTTAATCACAGATCACATGAATTTCATCTACTGTGGATCCCTTTAGAAATCACATGCCTCGACCCCCTCGACATATGCCATATCCAATCTCCTACAGTATCAGTGGCATCGTGTAACTCACTGATGTTTCAAACATTCTGTGTTTATCTCACTGGTCTTGTCCCAAATCTCTTCACACTTTCATAAGCATTTTGAGCTGCTCCCCTTCCATCAGGGGCTCTAGACATTTGTCCTGCAGACTATTGCTCTGTAGTTTTAAGCACATAGGTTAACATTTAAGAGGAATCTGGTCTCCCTTGGGGTGACCATTTCAGTTTGTTTCCTTAAATTTTTTTCACCTTTCCTCCCTTTGAACTATTTGAATACCAAACAGTTCTCAAAGGACTAGAGAATCAAAATGTTCTCATTTTTAACAAACCCATATTTATAATTATTTAGGCCCAGGACTATATCATGTCCCTTTGCCTAGTTGAGTCAGTTAAACCTTCCAAGCCACATAGCTTTCTACTGTTAGCTCCTCCCTTTGTTCCCTCCGTGAAGCAGCTTCCTTAGATTGTCTTCTACTCCTTCCAGAGGAAAAAACATAGAATAAGATGTTACAAACCTCTGTTTTCTTTAATAGAAATTATTTATCTCAATCCTACTTGCACATTAAATTCAAGTGAAGAGCTTTCCTTACAGTCTGGGGCTCACTCTAAGGCAATTACCTGTGGCCAGAGTATCCGTATTTTTTTAGGACTTCCAGACGATTTTATAGTCAGTACACAGGCAACTACTGTTTCCCAGTAGTGTATGAGTTCACTCACATGTAGTGTGAATAAACACACATTCACAGTAGTGTGTATGAGTTCATTCACATCTGTCCCAAGTTGAACAACCTTAGAGTTATAAATACAATATAATCGGGAGCCCTTCTGAAGTGACAGAATAAGGACCCCTGAAGACCCACTCCTTTATAAAAGCAAGGACGACACAGGCTGAGCGGTCAATTTCAACTTTTCGGAATTCTAGAAGTCAACCAAAGGCTTACAACAACATGAGGATCATTTATTAAAGAAAAATGTCTAGATCTTGGTAAAAATAATGGGCCTTGTGTCATTTTAATTTGCCCAATTTATATAACCCTCTCACTAGTTCTCAAGTAGTTATGAAAACCCACAATATATGTGTCACGGGAGAGAAAACTGGGTTTGGAGCTCCCCTAAATGCCCCAGGTTTTTGTTTTGTTTTGTTGTTTTGTTGTTTTTTTTTTTTTTTTTAACTATTTGACCTTCCTTGTAGTTCCCAGGAAAATTTCATTCACAGGGCTTATATTTATTTGACTTGACTAAGTGCTTGCTCACAGAGAAACGCTATGCCCAGGGTAATTGTTGAACAAAAAATCAGTAGCGATTGTTAGTAGTAAAGTTGCATGAGAAGGGAAACAAAATGCTTGTAATACATTTGAAAGAAAAATTTTGGAAATTGGATGACCATAGAGGGTTTTGAACAGTTGTGCTAGAGTCCTGGGAATCCACAAGGTGATGTGCATATGCAGGAAAGACCTAAAAACTCTTTATCTTATGTCCAGCTGACCTGGAGTCTGTACAAGCTGAAAATGAAAGTTTAAGCAGAGTTGTAAACTTCCAGCGCATTAAAGGTATTCGCAAACACACATAATAGCCCCATGACAAAGTGTACAAGAGTCATCGGTGCAGGTGCCGTCCAGTCATCTACTTCCCATTAAGCTAACAGATCAGAGTCTTCAGAGACATCATTTGAAAAAGTTACACTTCACAAATGAGACCAGGAAAGTTATTAAACAGTCAAGGAATAGAAACAATAACTTAAATACAGGGAAATCTAGTGCCCAGTGTTGGCATATTATATTATTTAAACTATCCTTTTCAACAACAACCAAAAATATAATCTAAACAGGATGTTAGCTTTTCACAGGTGGTAAAATTTTTTGTATATTGTTTAAATAAAGAATATTTACAAAGTAAATTATAATCCTCTGGATGAGGAAAAGAAAATTAATTAAAAATATATGCTAAAATAAACAACTAGAAAAGTTTTTAGAAGATTTTGTTAGAGAGAGCCGCAGGCAGAGGGGGAAGCAGGCTCCCCACTGAGCAAGGAATCCAAGGCAGGACTCAATCCTAGGACCCTGGGATCATGACCTGAGCCAAAGGCAGACACTTAACAGTCTGAGCCACCCGGGCCCCCCAACAACTAGAAAAATAAAGAAGCGCACAATAATATATCTTTTATGGAGGAATAGATGAACAAAATACACGAGACACATAGAAGGCAAAGAGAACAGAAAATGTAAATCCTTCATCAGGAAGTACATTAAGCATAAATGAATTAAATGCACTCATCGAAAGATAAAAATTGATACAATGGGTAAAAAGTATACAACTGTATACTACCTAAAAGTGATACATTTTATATTCAAGAGCACAAATAGGCTAAAAGTAAAACTATGGGGGGAAAAGTACCATGCAAATAGTAACCGAAGGAGTGGGTAAACTAATAATATAAAAAATAGATCATAAAATAAAAATAATTAATAAAAGATGGCTGTTTAATGATCCTAAAATTTTCAATACACCAGGGAGACATAACACTGATAAACATATATATACCTGAAAACAGAAATCAAAAATATACACAGCAAAAACATAATTTAAAAGAGAAAGGAATACTTTTGTAATAATATTTAGACTTCAATATCACAATTTCAATAATAGATAAAAAACTGGTGGAATACCACTAGGATATAGGAAACTTGAACAACATTCTAAATCATTTGGATTTAACCACCAGATATAGAACTCTATATCACTCTGAAACATTCTCCAGCATAGGCCATATGTTCGGGAAAACAAACAAACAAAAGCCCCCAAACCTCTCTAATTTTGAAAGTATTAAAATCATAAAAAGTATGTTCCCTGGACAAAATGTAATGAAGGTAGAAATTAATAAGAAAATAAAATTTGGGAAATGTGCAGCAATTTAAAATTACAAAACACGTTCTTTATCTAGTCCAATATAGATTAAAGACAAAAATCATAGAGGACATTAGAAAAAAATAAAACAAAACATATAGGATGAAGTTAAAACCATGCTTAGAGGAATTTACAGCTACCAACACCTGTATTAAAAGAAAGAAAGATCTGAAGTAACATTCCACTTTAAGAAACCAAAGGAAGGGCGCCTGGGTGGCTCAGTAGGTTGAGCCTCTGCCTTCCGCTCAGGTCGTGATCTCAGGGTCCTGGGATCGAGTCCCGCATCGGGCTCTCTGCTCAGCAGGGAGCCTGCTTCCTCATTTCTCTCTAACTGCCTCTCTGCCTACTTGTGATCGCTATCTGTCAAATAAATAATAAAAAAAATTAAAAAAAAAAAAAAGAAACCAAAGGAAAAGAAAAAATAAAAGAAAGAACAACAAAGGAAATAATAAAGATTGGAGTGAAAGTTGATGACTTGGGGAATAGAGTAAGAATAGGGAAATAAAAAGCATCGAAAGGTGGATTTCTGAAATGATTAACAAAGTCAACAAATATTTACCTACACTGACCAAGAAAATAAAGAAGAAAAGATCACATTATAAAAACTAGAAATGAAAGTGGGGATATGATTATCAGGCTTTCAGAAATAAAGAGAAACAACTCTACGCTAACATATGTGATACTCCAGATTAAATGATAAGATTCTGAAAAAGACACACACGACTTGACTGAATATTTGTGTCCTCCCAAAATTCATATGCTGCAACTTCAACCCCCAGTGTAATAGTATTAAGGGGGGGGCACTTTAGGTCACGCCCCGAAGACAGAACTCGCACAAATGGGATCAGTATCTTTACAAAAGATAAAAAGAGAACTTGCTTTCTGTCTCTCGCTCTCTGCCACATGAGATCACAATGAGAAGACAGCCGTCTACAAGCCAGAAAGCCGGTCCACACCAAACACTGGATCTGCTGGGAGCTTAATCTTGGACTTCCCAGGCTCCAAAAATATGAGAAATAAATGTTTCTTGTTTAAGCCCTCCAGTCTATGGTAATTTTTTATAGCATACTGAGCAGACTAAGATACTTATGTAACTCAAACCAAACAAAACAAATTAAAAGAAAAAAAGAAAGAAAGAAAATTTGAATGGACCTTCAACAAATAATACAATTCAATTATTCACCAAAAAAAATTAGCACAAAGGAAAGCTCAGGCCCAGATAATCTGGCTAGTAAATTCCACCAATTGTTGAAAGAAGGATCCACACAAATTCTTCACAAACTTCTCCATAAAATTGAACAGGATGAAAAACTTCCCAATTTATTCTATGGGGGCAGAATTACCCTGATTTAAAACAAACAAACAAACAAAGTCAATCAAAGTCATCACAAGAAAATTTAGAGACTAATATTTCTTATAAATATAGATGCAAAAGTATTCAACAAAATACTTGCAAACTGAATCCAACAGTATATACCAAAGTTTATACACCAAAAATAGTGAGTTTTATACAAGAACACAATGTTGGTCAACATGAAAACCAATGCAACACATCAGATTCTTCTTACTAAACTCCGAAAAAGAATTTGACAAAATCTGACACCTTCCATGATAAAATCATTCAACAAAGTAGTATTAGAAGGAAACTTCCTCAACTTGATAAAGGCATTTCTGAAATACTCATAGGTAATTCATTCTAAATGGAGAAAGACTGAATGCTTTTCCCCTAAGATCAGAAAAAAGGATTTCCATTCTTGTCACTTCTGTTCAACATTGTACCTGAGTTTCTAGTCAGGGCAATTAGGAATGAAAAGAAATAGAAGGCATCCACATTGGAAAGAAGGAATTATACTATCGCTATTGGGAACTTATAATCTTGAAAACAGAAAACCTTAAAAATTACAAAGTCCTGGTAGATATAATAAATCTGTTTAGGAAACTTTGAAGACAGAAGATCTATTAACAAATTAGTTATGTTTCTGTATGTTATCAATGATCAACCTGAAAATTAAATTAAGCAAAAAATCCATTTATAAGAGCATTGAAAAGGTTAAAATGCTTAGCAATAAATATAACCAGAAAGGTCAAGACTTGTACATAGAAAACTATAAAACATTGCTGAAGTAAATTAAAGAAGACTTAAATAAATGGAAGACACAACATTGTTAAAATGGTGATACACCCCACAATAATTTGAAGAATTAATGCGGTCTCTGTAAAAACCCCAACTTCAATTTTCGCAGAAGTTGACCAGCTGATCCTAAAGTTCATATGAAATGCAAGGGACCCCAGAGAGCCGGTCTTATAAATAAAAACAAAGTTGGAGGAAAACTATTTCCTTATCATAAAAATTACTACAAAACTGTAGCAATCAAAGTTGTTTGGTACTGACATAAGCATAGACATGTAGGTCAAAGGAATATAAAAAAGAATTCAGAAATAAGATATTTATGGTCATTTATTTTCAATAATTTTCAATAAGGTTACCAGGACACTTCAACAGGAAAATTTCTTTTCCACCTATGATGCTGGGAGAATTAGCTATACAAACGAATAAAAATGAAGGTAGACCTCTACCTTACACTGCACACAAAATAACTCAGATTAAATATCTAAAGGCAAGTGATAATTTTTTTTTTTTTTTAATCTAGGAAGGAGAACACAGAAGGCAATTTTCCTAACTTGTGTTAGGCAGTAATTTCTTATTTAGGAAAACATAGGAAAATGAAAAAGAAAACAAACAAACAAACTTTATCGTTACCAAAAAATTTCTGTTTTAAAAGACACTATCGGGGCACCTGCGTGGTTCAGCAGGTTAAGCATCTGCCTTTGACCCAGGTCATGATCCTGGGTTCCTGGGATTGAGTCTCACATTGGGCTCCCTGCTCAGTGGAGAGCCTGCTTCGCCCTCTGCCTGCTGCTCCCCCTGACTGTGCTCTCTTTCTCTCTCTGGCAAATAAATAAATAAGATCCTTTAAAAAACAAAAAAACAAAAACACTATCAAGAATGTAAAAACATACTAACAAACTTGGAAATCTATTTAGGATCATGTATCTGGTAAGGTACTTGTGTCCGGAATTTATCAGGGTAACTTACAACACAACAATATAAAGACAAATAACCCAACTGGAAAATGAGCTATGTGACTATGTTTCTCCAGATAAGACATATAAAGGGCCAACAGTCACATGAGAGGATGTTCAACTTCATATTAGTAGTGAAATAGAGCCCCAAAGGGATACCATGTCTTACCCAGCAGGAGCACTATCACAGTAAAAAATACATACATAAAAACCACTGGTGAAGATGTGGAGAAATTAAAATCTATATACAGAGCAGGTGGTTCCTGGCACACAGCTTCTAAAACCTTTGGAATTTCCTGAGTAATAGCGAGGAGCGAGGAGCACCTTTTGTTATTCCTAAGGCGCTTTCAATCTTATGTAAGTTTATGCTGAAGAGGTGACCCTTGATAGACAGACCTCTGTAGCCTGTCATAATGGGAGCTGGTGGCCAGAGGAACCTCTCATATGATTAGAGGGTTAGTCTCTGGAGATCCAGTCTCTGGAGGTAGGAGGCACCTGGAGATCGAATTAATCATCAATGGCCAACAATCTGATCAATCATGCCTATGTAATGGAACCTCCATAAAAACTCTAAGCAATGAAGTCACAAAGTTTTGGGTTTATGGGCACATCCAGCTGCCACGGAGTGTGGGGTGGCACACCCCAATTCCACAAGGCCAGAAGCACTTGAAACTCTCTGGACCTCACCCTATGTGGCTTGCGTCATCAGGCTATTTCTCTGTATCTTTTATAGTAAGTCAGTAAGTGTGAATAAAGTGCTTCCCTGAGTTCTGCGAGCCATTCTTGAAAATTATCAAACCCAAGGAGGGGGTCATGGGGTCATGGGAAGCCCTGACTTATAGCTGATGAGTCAGCAGGTGGTCCAGATGTGCAACTGGCATTTAAAATGGGGGCAATCTGGTGGGATTGAACCCTTGTGAGATCTGATGCTAACTCTGGGTAGTTAGTGTCTGAATTGAATTAAGTCATAGTGCATCCTGTCGGTGTCTGGAGATTTGGAGAATTGTTCCCTGTTGTATGGAAAAAGCACAAGCATTTCATGTCACAAGTAGGCGGAGTAAGAACCAAACTAAACAAAAACAGATGAATGAAATGTTCTGTGAGTAGAAACAGATCATAGCAGTAAAGGGTCGAGGGTCTTAAGACTACATAAGGGATTTTTGTTTGGTATAGACATGTGATTTAGACATAGCACGGGAGCAAATTACTCTGGATTATAACTAATTATCCTCAAGAATGTTCTTGGAGATCTTTGCTTTGGCCAAACAAGACATGCTCTAACCTAAAGACAGAGGCAGGGATTAAATGAATCCAACGAATGCAAAGTTTCCACAATCTTAAATCCTATTACTTTAAAAATGTTTAATCTATACATATGGTTAACTGCTAATTTACACGATAAAACTGTCAGTCAGTTCTTTTTCTCCTCAGCAGGGCTCACAGTGTTACGTGTGGACGGATCCACTCCGTTATTCTCGATGGGGGTGCCTTTGCTCAGTAAGAGAAGTCCTTATGTCTAAATGAAGTTTTAAAACACACTCTTTCGAAATGTCTGAATATATATCCACAGCTAAAATAAATTCCATATTTTTTAAAGAATTTATAAAATGCTAACAATTTCTAACACTTGATATTTTCACATCTGCTACTATTTTATAAGCAGTTTTAGATATAATCGATTTATATTGAGTTTAAGTAAAATGCTAAGTTCCTTACCAAACTCAAAAAATGTGTTCACTGGGTCTCCTGTGGGGTGTCACAAGAAACATTTCTGTCTCTTTAAAATTAATGTTTCCCTATTTTCTCCCCATGAACCCATCCTCTATGATAATAAGTCTAGAATACATTCCTTCTGTTGAGGGGTACAAATGTAACACTGACGAGCCATCCTCTGGTCCCAGGGCAACAATGTTGCTTGGCCCGGCTTCTGCTTTGGATTGTCTAATTTCCCTGCTTGACACCAGTGGTTCATTTTGCAATTCATGGTCACATTCAGCCTAATCTCTTTGTGCTCGTCTCATTATGTAAATATTGAAATCTGCAGAAATGACCCTCTTCGGCCTTTTGTGAATAAACTGGCAAAGAGCAGAGTAGATTTATTTTAGCCAAGTGGTCCTGAAACCCATCACCGCCAGGAAGAGAAGAAAGGGCTGCAAACACTCCAGCTGTCCGTGGACCAGGAGCTCCCGTGGACTATGCTCACACTCTTAATCGTACGTCAGCAAGCCTGCGCACGGTCCAGGCAGTGGGGGCCTCCCGCTTGGAAAGCCAGCTCACTTACTAGAAAATTCTTCCTTCACAACTAAAGAGTAGGCTCCCTATATAGGTTTCATCTAGGCTCTAAGCTATGGTTGGGCTGATTTTGAAGCTGGCTGATGAATCTCTCGGCTGGTTTCTGTCTCTGGTCCTCACGGCATAAACTGTGTCCTTGGCTGCTGGCATCCCCGAGGCTTGTCTTCTCTGCCCCACTGTGGGCCCTCAAGGGACTTCTAAGCTTGCTGAGACTGACTGGTCAGTTCCCAAAACCCTGGTCATTCTCCTGTCCTGTCTTTCCACCACCTCCCACTGCTTCCCCCACTTGGTAGTCATCATGCAAACTTTCCAAACATGAGCCCTACCTTGGCCAGAGTCTTCAGACGCCAGGGAGGAAACACAGGACATTATCAGACCTCTAAGTCCCAGTAACAAATATGAAAACCGTCTGGACTATCCCACAGTGACTGGAATCCTGCAGTAAGAATTAGGAAGGTTAGCTGGAAACTTGCTTAAAGAGATCTCTATACTCGCCTCCTCTAGCTGTAGGTTTTATGTACTTATCTACTTACTTAGAACTCCTGACAATCAGTACCGATAAAGGAATCTGCTTGAATTACTGTCCTGGAGCCTCAAGAGCCACTTTTAAAGAAAAGGCATCTGAGGTAGACCAGAAATGAGAAAGGTGACGGGGGGGGGGGGGAGCGAGTTCGCTTTTTCACCGGATGATTTTAGCTCTAAAAAGAAAAAAAATTTGAAAATTATTGAACAGCTCTGGTCTTACCCTATATCATTAAGGTGATTGATCATTATATATAAACTGTACCAAACTACCCATATAAACTTAGTGTGTGTGCATACAGACACATACATAATATGACCATGTCTTCTAAGTATGATTATGTACAGTTCCTACATGTAGATGACTGTATATTGGACTAACAGCTGTGGTATGCACGCATACTCACAGGGGTGCACACACACACACACACACACACACACACACGCCCACATACATAGACAGCTTCGAATTTATGGTGGTTCAACTTAAGTTTGTTGACTTTGATGGTATGAAAGTGATGTGCGTTCAGGAGAAGCTGTACTTGGAGTTCTGAATCTGGGTCTTCCCGGGCTAGCGATACGTGACATGCGGTAGGCAGACCCTCTCCAGGGACGGTGGGCAGTGGCAGCCGAGGCGACTGGACCAACAACCATGCCGCTCGTCACTTTCTGTACAGCATTCAATACAGTACACGAGACCGTCGACACTTTATTACAAACTAGGCTTTGTGTTAGATGATTTTGCACAACTGCAGGCTAATGTCAGTGCGCCGAGCACACTTATGGTGGGCGAGGCTAAGCTAGGGTGACTGGGAGGTTAGGTGTGTTAACATGTGTTTTGATTTATGGTATTTTCGGGGCGCCTGGGTGGCTCAGTGGGTTAAAGCCTCTGCCTTCAGGTCAGGTCATGAGCTCAGGGTCCTGGGATCGAGCCCAGCAGGGAGCCTGCTTCCTCCTCTCTCTCTGCCTGCTTCTCTGCCTACTTGTGATCTCTGTCTGTCAAATAAATAAATAAACAAAATCTTTATTATGGTATTTTCAACTCATGACGAGCTTGTTAGGACACTGCCCTACGGAAGCACAGAAAGAGCCTTATATACTGTATCAGGTAACGAGCCATCGCAGACTGCATATACATACATACACACGTGCATGCACACACACACACGAAGTTAGTCAGAGACTGCGCTGGGCATTCCCCACTTCCTACTCATCATCGCTTCCTTCTTTTTGGACCGAATCCTAATGCGCTTCTCTAGCCCGCTGAAGCCACGTGGCTGCAAACGTCTCCATCCCTGGGTGCAGGGGTAAGACTTACTTTGTCTCAGGTGGGGGGGCAGCTCCATTCCTCTCCCCACAGCTGGCTCCGGCCTCCAAGCGTGAGGTGGGAGCACAGAGCGCTCCTCGGAACGCGGCCAGGAGCCTCAAGGCCGTGCTGCCTGACGCTGCTCGCAACAGAAGGCACAAGACGACGAGCTGGGAAAGCCGAGAGAACTCACTGTGGGGCACTGGGCAGGCGCCCGTCACACGTCCAGTTAACAGAAGTATTTCCTCTTCTGTCTGCACTGCCGCGAGGCAAGGTTTCTGGTTTACGGACCCGGAGCGCCTTCACGGGTACCTGTGCCTTACTAAGTTCCTCCTACCTCAGCCTTTACCTGTCATACCTGCAGAGCCATCCTTTAATAGAAACACTTGCCATTTCATTTTCATATTTAAAATGAGTCTCCACCCAGTCCCCTGGGAGAAGGCAGCTAAGAACGCTTAGCATGACATATACTGCTTTTCCCGGACATTTACATGTTACTGATCTCCCCAGGAAGACTTGGCTATTTGCTGGGTACTTGGACTTGTGGTGACTTTATTTGTTTTATTTTTTTAAGGTTTTGTTTATTTATTTGAGAGAGAGAGAGAGAGCCCGAGCACATGAGACGGGGGAGGGCCAGAGGGAGGAGACTCCTTGCTGAGTAGGGAGCCGGACATGGGGCTCGATCCCTGAACTCCCGGATCATGACCTGAGCTGAAGGCAGACGCTTAACTGACTGAGCCACCCAGTGCCCCCCACTTGTGGCAACTTTAAAGGGTGGGCCAACCCCGCCCCCTGCATCCATCCTCTTCTTCATCTGCCTGATGCATGAACTCACCTTCCCCTTAAGACCCGACTTCCCTTGCAGGTTTTCAGTCTACTACCTCCCCATGCTTATCTCCTGTGACCATCCCACTTTGACAAGCAAGGTGCCCCTAAAATACTCATTCTTTCTGCCTTGAGCATGCATCATATCACGGTGCGGCAAAATTATGTTTGCTTATTTACTTCTCTTCCTAAGTGTGAACTCCTGGTGGGGAAGGATGATATTTTTCTTTTTCCCCTTAGGGTGTGGCATATAGAATTGGCTCATTATTTTCGTTGATCTATATTATACAGGAGTACTTTTGGGCATTCATTTAATCAGTGAAAAAAATTAAAAAAAAAAATCAATTCCTGAAGGCTATCAACTTGTATCTAAAAGGATAATGCTGAAAGTGGTAAATAAATAAAGTGGTAAATAAAATTTAGTGTCCACTTTAATAAGAATGTGGGGGAGGGAGATGTGGGAAATCAAAGGGCTTTCTGTACTTGACAAAGCAGGAAGCTACTGGAGGGGTTCTTGGATGTTTATGCAAAGCAGGTGTTTTGATAGGATCTCTTGCCATCCAACCTGATTTGTATGCTTTTGAAGTGAAGTGTTTAGTATGCTTTGGTTGTAAGGTCAGAAAGTAGAGTCTAGGCAAGACGATTTTCTTTTCCTTCCATTCTTTTTTTCTCCTCTTCTTGAGTATCAATGATCTACCTTTAAAAAGTAGTTGCTAAAGATATTTTATAGTCTGTTATTTTTATATTTAGAATAGAAGCTCATGACAAGATTTGCAAAGGTAGTAAGTGCTGACATATTTAGGAAGTCTTTTTCAAGATGTGTATCCTTCGTCTGCTCTGCAGTTGCTTTTCTGTAAAGACTAACCCTCAGGTATACCCAAGACTTCCGTTGCACTTAATTCATTTGGCACTGGCATGATACAAGTACTATTTGGAAATTAAAGGGAAGACAAAATAAAATCACCAGAGGGAGGATAGTAGATTTAAAGTCAGAAAGCAGCATTTCTAGCTTTACCAGCTGTGTTAGAATTCATAAATCTGCCTTTTCTACATCATAAAGGTGCTTGCAAAGATCGGATGATATATAACATAAAATTACTTTGCATAATAAAATATTCAAATCAAAGTGTAACTTTTCACCCACAGTGAAGTACTTAGAGACAACATGCCACGTCATATACATTTGTGTGGTTACTCGATGAATATGTCTTTAAAATGGGGACACTACAGAACAGACTAAGAGCAGAGCCTGCCCGGTTCTTCTACTTACTGGCGAAAGATATCGGAGTCAGTTGCACAAATGTTCTGTGGTCCAGTTTCCTCATCTGTGACATGTTCTGCAAGGCCACTGTGAAGACAAAATGGGTCCATGCGACGAAGGGCTTGGAACAATGACCGTGCACATGAAGTGTCAGTGGAGAAGACTAACAGCTGTTTCTGCCGCCAGACAGGAGGCTCCAAGAGATCAGGAATCGTGTGGGTCTAGTTTGTCTCAGGGTCCCTAGCACCTAGCCCAGCTAGCACCTGACACCTCACAGATAATTCAGAACCAGTCTAAGGGATGCATGAACGGAACCGAGGGGGTTGATATAATGGCTTCCTCCTGCTGAAGGTGCGGCGGGCAGCACTTGAAGAGCACACAGCCCAAGAAAGCAGCAGAACGTAGGGAGGGAAGGGTATTAGCCCCATGACTCACAGGGAGATCCAAGATCGCGGTGGTGGACACCCAGCAGGTAGCTCACGCTGTACTTTACCTTGATAAAGTGACACCGTGAGTCCCCTGACCTTCATGCTCTGCTTCCTCTCCTCATGAGTCCTTCCGTTCCCACAGATATCCCCACTCTTTCCCCAGACATCTTCAGTGTTGCCCTCCTACGGCCTGCTCTCCTCAGAAGATCGAAGACTCCTGCATCCCTTTGAGAATTTAGGATACTGTGTTACTTTGCCCCAGAAATATTTCCAGTGTTAGCCGTACCTTTCATTATGGAAAGAAAACCAAAAACCAGGAAGGACGCTCACTCTCATGTTAATACACAGAAGGCATCAAGGGCAGGTGGTGGAATTTCTTGCCGCCCAGGAGAAATTTCTTTTTCTCCTGAAATTCATTCAGCCGACTCTTCCACACTTTCATACAGGGGATCCCAAATACAGACACAGACCGGCTGGTCCAACTGTACAGCAGACCACGTTTTATGCTCTAAATTCCTATATCAATGGAGACTCTGCAGAAATGGAGAAAGGAAGTATGTTTACGAAGGTCATAATCATCTTTGGATGACTGCTGAGGCCATAGTTCTTTATAACATTTATTATCTGTTTGTTCCTTGCACAGTTTCCAGTAGCACATAGTACACCTGGGGAAACTGAGTAACGGATTAATTGATTGGCTTCAGGTAAATTCGTGATGTGACTCTGAACACTCGTGCCCCAATCCCCGTATTTTCGCGCGTCACTGTCCAGGCTATATTCCAGCTCCTCCCTGCAGAAGCCGCTCTCCCCACAGCGGTGAGGTCCTCCCGCTGACACACTCTTCTCCCAGAGGCGCCACAATTTTCGGCTCCGGTTGAGGAGGCTTAGAGGTAGCATTTTGGTTTTCTATGGCTAGAACCAGGAATGTGCAGAACATATTAAAAGCAAAGAAAACTTTCATAAAAATCAATACATACTCAGTTCAGGAAAATTCTCAACTAGTAATAGATTCTACCGCATCACATGTGGTCGATAAATGCTGGTCAAATAACGAAATGTCTGCAAGTCCTTCCGCCAGTGACCAGCATACAAATATGGACAAGGCAACATTCACCAGAAGTGGACTTAATGGCAGAAAAGGACAGCACAGTCTTCTGTTTTTGAGACCTCTTGGCTTTGGGGGCATTTTTAATGCCTTACATCTCTCACTGTCTTGGACTCATTCACAATACCTGTTGTGTTCAGGAGTGAGCTCTGTGACAATCATCAGCTAGGTGACAGAGAAGCCAGGTGGACCGGGGAAAAGGTGCGTCAGTGTCTGAATATGAGAGAGAAGACACATGAGAAGAAAATGGGTCAGACGCCTCCCAGTGATGTTCCAAACTATCTCCTCTTCAGGGTAACACAGTGTTCAGAAGCCAGCCTGAAAAATCACTCTCTCATGCAATGGCACCCATTTACTAAGTGTTTGCCGAGGGTCTGTTGTGGCCCCAGAGATACATAAACCAAATGGACACAAATTTCTGATGTGAATGACCTTACATTTCCATACAATCTACTAAGTATTAGATGAATAGTGTAGAAAAACTGTAAAAGGCAAAAAGCGATTCAAGAGTTTCTCCGGCAGATGGGTTAGTGCTGGTATTGGTTTACTCCTAATTTCCCATGCAAACCTTCTGCTGGAAAGGCAGAAGAGTCTTTCCATAAATGGACAGTCAGGGCAGCAGACATCTGAAGAATGATATTTAGAACAGAAAAGGACTAACATCTCAAGATCCGCATATGGTACCATCAGTGGACTTGGTACGTGCTACGGGGAACGCCTCATTAAAGAGTGGATGTGACAGCTACCGAGTACTATGTTCTAGATCCTCTGTGTGCATCAACGTACTTCATACCCACGCAACCCCAGGGTATCACACAACCCTCAGATCCCAGAGCAGGGCCCTTGGGCATGAGAAGGGAGCTGCCTTGCCCAGGACCTCTACAGAGGCGTGGAGCTGGAAACTTGACCAAGGGTCCACTGCAGAGCCAAATGTTGAACCTCTGCCGCAGGGTCTGAGTGGGTCATCTTTGTTGTTGTTGTTGTTACATGCACTTTCCATGACTTGCTTATAACTGAAAGGCCTTTCCTTGGTTGATCTGCTGACAAGGAGACCATTAAAGGAAACACCTTAATGCCTTTGGTGTTGTGGTTGTCAAAAAAAAATATTCCAATTACTTACCTATGAGCCATTTCCATCCTCAAAGGATCATGATTCTGTGATTTCACATTAGAGGCGTCTCTATCCTCAAAGTCATTTTCCTGTGTTGATCAGACAAATCTTGATCTTCCCGACATTAAATGATGAAGCAGATATAAGCGTTTAATTGGCCGACACCAAAGGAAGAGTTTCGGGAGACTCTCATCCTCTTAGCACCAGACTGACTTTAGTTAGCAAGTCTGCTTTCCTTTTTTTTTTTTTTTTTTTTAAGAAAAAATTAATACCTCTCAGAATAAACAAAGTGTTTTCTGTGTTAGTTTTTTTTTCAAATATTTTTAAAAAAGAGGGTGGGATAAACCAGCCTGTGCCTTGGAAACAAAACTGCCAGCACGAGGCACTTCTGACTTGATCTCCTTTCTGGAGAGATTTCCTCACATTCAAAGTCTTACAGTTGAATATTCGTTCTGCATTCAGTACCAGCTATTTTATCGGTAGCTGCTCTGACCCAAACACTCACACGCACCCCGCATACACAGAAAAATTTTTGAACGCTATATTTTCAATTACATGGAACTAATATCTCCTGCTTTCATCATGAAAGACTGTTTTCATATAAAAATAATTCACCATGGAATTTTCACTCGTGTATGTCTCAGCTCAGAAATTTATTCTGGTCATTTCTTCTGTTAATTAAAAAATTAATAATGCTGACTTCCAACCGAAGGTTGTTTAGGATGCCACTTTTTGTTTTATTATTTTTTTCAGATTATTAAAAGTGGGTTTTTTCGGTTATTGATTTTTCCTAGCTATTTTTCATTTATAAAAGATCTGACTATTGACTCAGTTATCCTGACCTGAATCTCTTGACCTTTACATTTGGGGTTTTTTATTAAAAGCAGCAAATTTTAAAACTCTTTTAAGTTGAAATCATCACACATTCCCAGGAAGGTGCAAACATAGTAACAGAGACCTGCACTGTCTTCGCTCAGCTACTGCTGAGGGCGACAACCCCAAGAAGCAGAATTTAACATTTCATATTACCCATCACTTTCGTGCTCTAGAAACTCGCTCCTGTTTCCTGACTGTGATGCAAGTTATAAATATAGCACCTGAGGACTTCTGTGTGAACGCAACATTGTGATAAGACATATCTTTAAAGCTATGTAATTAAAATATGTCCTCCAGTTCTTCCAAATATAACTCTAATTAAGCTTATGGAAGTTTTAGACATCCAAGGCTTTTAGATATACCAGACACGTTAAAAACTGTAGCGCTTTTATTCCGAAAAGCAGTTTCTACATCCATGTACTTACTTATTACTCGAGAGGCTGCTTGTCCCTGGCTTTGGTTAGTCCATCTAACACGGAGACCACTGCCGCTTGAGGAGCGTCTTCTGTGAGACTGATTCCATTCAATACAGAGTAGTTGTGGACAAAGATATGATGGAGTCATTACACATAATTGCAATCGGAAAGGTTACTAGCAGTTATCATGGAAAATGTGATTCAGCAATGTGGTTAATTAAGTTCAGAGATTTGCTATAAAAGAAAAGCAAGAAACAGAGACTGTAAGTGGCGTTCACCAGAGAGACCGGCAGGGCCCTTCTCATCACTATTGCAGGACGTTCTCGGTCCAAACACAGGGCAGTTTGCTGGCTGAGCGCAGGCTCTGAACGGGGGCGGGCCTGGAGCCCTAACCTTTTCTGTTAGCTGGGAGGACTCGGGAAAGTTGTTTAACCTCTCCAAGTTTTATTGTTCTCATCTGGAAAATGGGACCTGCTATTAGACTTTTCGTTTCATGGCTGCATACTTCTCTCCAAACTCATTCAGTTGAAATCAGCACATAGAAATCAGGTGTTTATATATATCAACCATAGCTCACTAAAATGGCTTTTAAGAAGAACTAAGGGGGGCTCCTGGGCGGCTCAGTCGGTTAAGTGTCTGGCTTCAGCTCAGGTTATGACCCTGGGATCTTGGGATCGAGTCCCGCACGGGGCTCCCTGCTCAGCGTGGAAACTGCTTCTCCTTCTGTCCCTTCCCTGTGCTCATACTCTCTCTCTCTCAAATAAATAAATCTTTAGGAAAAATAAAAAATAAAAATAAAAGGGAACTACTGCATAGGTTTATGGTAAGCATAGATTGGCCTAGTGAAAAAACTATTTAGTGTGGTCTTTGATGCGCATTATGGTCCTAACCGAGACGGCTGTTGTTACAAGAGCCTCAACATCTTTTAAGCCAAATGCTATTCTATTTCTAATCTGGAGTTTGGTCTCAAGGGGCCCTTGACATTAACTCTAAGAGGATTTTGGTTGCTATGGATTTGTTTATTTTTTTTTTTAAGATTTTATTTATTTATTTGGCAGAGAGAGATCACAAGTAGGCAGAGAGGCAGGCAGAGAGAGAGGGTATGTCTGCCTGGTCCCAATGCGGGTCCCCTGGGTGTCCTCAGGGGACGGCGCCACCCCCTCTTCTCCCACATTCTTGATTTCACTCCTTTCGCTCTGATCCGGCTTTACAGTGTGGCTGCGAAGAGATTTTTGAGGGAATGGCTGGCCCCGGGGGCATTTTAAATCTACTGGATTACCCAAATTACCCTCAAACCAGAGACCTTATCTCTACTATTTGTATGTTTCCTGTCTCCAGCTTTGGTCCGAGTTACAGTGCTTTCTCTCGTCCCAAACGGGAGTGAATGTTATGGCTCTTTGGGAACAGCTGTGGATATTTTCTAATCATCACTCTGAAGTACATGTTTTATGCTGTAAGTTAGAAAATAAAATCAGGGGGCATAAAGTTAGAGTAACTGGCATAAGAAATCCCACATACCTATTACTCTCAATTTTTTTCGCCAAAATTTGGTCACATTACATTTGAATTAAGTATCTAATTTTTCTTTATTTTTTGACGGTGCACTTTGAAGAAAATACCAGCTGTCACATTCTTCCACTCCTACACACAAGCAGATGTATTTAAAATTTGGACATTTTCAGGGCACCTGGGGGCTCAGTCAGTTGAGCATCTGCCTTCTGCGGGGGTCTTGATGCCGGGGTCCTGGGATCCCGCATCACACCGGGCTCTCTGCTCTGCGGGGAGTCGGCCTCTCCCTCTCCCTCTGTGCCTTCTCCCTCTCTCTCTCAAATAAATAAAATATTTAGAAAAAAAATAAAATGTGGAGATTTTCTTACATAACCAGAATGTAGTTACGTTAATAAAGTTAACAACAATTCCTTGTTGCCCACGCCAGTCCCATTTTTTGAGACTTCTAATATCACGCAGTTTTCACATGGGTGTTTTTGAATGCAGGTGCAAACAAAGCTACCACAACACTAAGACATTTTCTCTTTAATGAAAGAAGAACTTGGACATAAACAAAAACTAATAGAAAACTGGGAATACTCCGAGTGCCAGAAGCTTTCTGAGTTAGACGGATTTACGACAGACCTCACACTGTAATATGGAACTCGGTCAGGAGGGGGAGGAAGCACCCAAGAGCTCTGTTCTCACCATTTCTACCAGGGTGGCATTTCTACCAGGTGACACGAGGGAGGGACACAGATCGTCTTTTGGAGACAAAGCTCTCAAGAACTTAGTACCGCAATTCCTGTGGGTTAACATTTAAAAAAATAAATAAATAAAATACACAAGATAATTAAAAACATATATATATGTAGAAAATGAGCAGAGATTGATCAGCAAGAAAATTATTCATATTTGGGCCTCCTGAGTTTGTTGGACATCATACAAAGGTGGTAGATATAAGACAAAAACGAAGTTGAAAAGATAATGTCAGTCAAGTGATATATAACACTGACCGTGTTGCACTTTAGCAATTTTGTTTAAAAGTCGGGAAATGACATGCATCCCCCACTTGCTCACAATTGCTTCCTGTCTATCTAACAAAGTAGACGGAAGTTATTTGCAAATGTAAATAATGCATGGCAACAGTTCAACTCTTGGTATTTTCATTCATTCATCAGACAATTATGAAGCCCTAAAGACTCATCAGTCACTGGGTCAAGCATCTGAAGGGAACTAAAAGATGAATAAGACAACTTTTCCAATACAACTAATACTTAATATTTGAGGGGAGGGAGCTCTGTTTTACGTTGTGATATTGATATGCTAGGTCACAGCTTGCGGAACTTCTGCCAAACTCTCCTTTTCTATAAATTGGAAAAGTTGTATTTTCATGTAAACTGACATTGTTAGAGTGTATACACTTTTTGTTAAAAGAGCAAATAACCCTCTAATGCTTAACAAGTTGATCATTTAAAGCATTAACACAAAAAATTGTTAAAATACATACTCAAATAAAAATGAAGAATGTTTATTCTATGAAGAACTTTTAATGATCATATGCATGTCAATGTCCTGTGCATTCTGGAAAATATAATCTCCATCAGGACCGTGCAAACAGAATGTTGTTAACTAAGTTATACTTCAGGCAGTAATGTGTTTCTAGTATTTTCCGCATTTCAAAAATGTCAATTACTTTAAGGTTATGAACTCTCTTTGATCATCTGTTAAGAACTAATTCATTATTTGCTCCATCATTTCCAAAACTAACCAAAGCATTTTTTTTTAAAGATCTGATTTATTTGATAAAGAGTGAAAGGGAGAGAGATCACAGAGGGAGAAGGAGATGCAGATTCCCTGCTGAGCAGAGAGCCCCATGTGGGGCTCAATCCCGGAACCCTAGGATCATGACCTGAGAGCTAAAGACAGATGGTTAACTGCCTGAGCCTCCCAGGAGCCCCTAGAACTAATCAAAGTATTTTGAAAGTCAGCAGAAAACAAAACATTAGAGAACATAGTCTTGAATGATAATGTTGCTTTTACCTTGACAAGTGACTAGCTTCTGAAACTCTTGTGAAGAACAAATCATGTTCATCAAAATCTTCATGCTTGTTCAATTATCTAGTTGCTAGAATGAAAAAAGAAAAATTCTATTAAAATATTTGTCTGTTTCTTAGTTTTTTTTTTTTTTTTTTTTTGGAAAGTCGATCTAAGTTTGCTTTGTTTTGTTTTTTTGCTTTCTTTATCTCAAACAGTGAAACCTGGCCTATTTGGCCTATTTTCTGGGTTGACTGACATTTGAAATCCGAGAACCTTTTAGTTAGCACCACATTTTGAGACTATGCAAAAATAGAAGTTGTTTTAAAACAATCATGTGGTAATCAACAAAGAAAGGAATATTACTCCAAGACAGTTTCATAAATGACATATAATTTCAGTAATGAGGGCAGAGAAAGCACTAATATTATCCAAGTCCAATACTATTAATGGATAAGAATATTATCCAAGATCTGTAACTCCTTAAACAATAGTTCGAATGTCGAGTATCTGTATTGTGGGTCGTGTTTCACTGGTTAATAACTCATCAAAACTTACCTGAAACCTAATCAGTGACACAACTAACAGGGACTTTGATTCTACCTTGTCACGTTCAAAGAAATGAGAATAATCTGGGGGCGCCTGGGTGGCTCAGTGGGTTAAGCCTTTGCCTTCGTCTCAGGTCATGATCTCAGGGTCCTGAGATTGAGCCCCACATCAGGCTCTCTGCTCAGCAAGGAGCCTGCTCCCCCTGCCCCCCACCTCTGCCTGCTTCTCTGCCTACTTGGGATCTCTTTCTCTGTCAAATAAATAAATACAATCTTAAAAAAAAAAAAAAAAGAAATGAGAATAATTAATGGTAGAACTTTATACAAAGAATAAAATACCACTATAATATTTTTTCCTTCCAAGAGTGTTATTGTCATGCTTTCTACAAATAAAAGGCGATCAATAATTATTTATTGTAAGCCCCATGAGAATTGGAGTTATTTTTATTCAGTGTTGAATGTCTTGCGGCTAGAACAATATCTAGTCCATCGTGTAGGTGTTGTATTAACATTTCTTAAAATCAATGAATTTGGGGGAAATGAGTATGTTGCTGATAGCTGAGATGGACAGAATTCATGTGTGTTGAGAAATCTTTTGGTGGCAGAACTGCTAGGATTGTCGATGGGTACTTGGAGGAGAAAGAGAAATAAAAAGGAATTAAAGAAGACTCCTCATATACAATTTTTGTGACAAGGTAGGTTAATGGGCACATTTGCTGAAAGAAAGAATAGTTTGAGATAGAAGTCAGAATGTTTGCTTTTTTAAAAAAATGTCATCAAGAGCAAAAGATAATTATGGAGTAACAGGCGAGGGTCCCACAGGCAAGGTTTTGACTGACGTTATAAACTTAAGAGTTTGATGCCTGCAAATAGCACGTTTCCCCAAAAGAACTGATGGGATCTCCTAAGAGTGAAGGTGAGTAAAGAGAAAAGAGAGAGAACTCTTCAAGCTGAGGGCTTGGGTGCACTGGGACTAAGAAAAGCAGACTGAGGAGGAATTGCCAGGACTAAGAAACACCAAACCCATCTCTTACATGCATTGTCCCCCAAACCATCCAAATATGGGGGCGAGAAAACTGATGGTGGCAATTCAGATGAGATCTCCACCGCAAAGTCCACCAACTAAATTAAAGTAAATGTAAATGCATCATCAACCAAGTTCTCTTTGAAAGCTGTTCTTTCAGATCTCTTAAAATAGTCAAGTCCCTACTGACTACAGGGACTTGAAATGGAAATAGAACAGCTTCCAGGCATTTGAAGAAAGACTCTACCATAAGAAAGAAATCTCTTCTTGTGGAGGTCTTTGCATACAAAGTACCCTGCAAGGGGAAAGGCAGGTTTGTATCTTGCCATGTGATGTGTTCCAGCTGATGTTCTTATCTATAACGGAATCAACAGCAGCCCATGGTCTCTATCAAATGCTCTCGCAGGAATAGTCGGCATAAGCACAGGAACCAGAAAACCCCGAGTCTCAGTTTCCACCTTTGTAAAACGGGGTTCCTTCCTCTGACCTTGTTGCACTCTGTGGTGATTAAAATAGCTAGCATTGGGGCACGTGGGTGGCTCAGTGGGTTAAAGCCTCTGCCTTCGGCTCAGGTCATGATCTCAGGGTCCTGGGATCGAGCCCCGCATCGGGCTCTCTGCTCAGCAGGGAGCCTGCTTCCTCCTCTCTCTCTGCCTGCCTCTCTGCCTACTGGTGATCTCTGTCAAATAAATAAATAAAATATTAAAAAATAAATAAAATAGCTAGCATTGTATTCAGTACTTCATAGACTCTTAGTACTATTCTAATAATGAATACCTCTAACCTTTTAAATTGACATGTCACATGGTTAAAATAACACAAGAATTGTCTTCAGGAATAAAACATGACTTCCCTTTGAGAGGGCCTGATGTCTTATAATATTTTTGAAACTTAAGGTAATTTCTTTCAATTGATTACACCTGGTTTAAAATATAATATAATTTGGATGTCTCTCTTACAATTTGATAATCTTGGTAGCTAAATTTCTGTAATTTATCAAGGGAAAAATACTTTATATAAGGATTTTTTTTTTCTTAAGTAGGCTCCATGCTTACTGTGGAGCCCAACGCAGGGCTTGAACTCACGACCTTGAGATAAAGAGCTGAGCTGAGATCAAGATTTGGATGCTTAACTGAAGGAGTCACCTGGGTAACCTTCCGTCGGAATTTTACGGGCATGGGTATTGGATCTCTCTATTTGATATCTACCTTCCATGTACGAAGATAAACGTGAAGAAAACTACTCAGCATATCGCAGTGCGACATAAAAGGTCATCCAGATCCTGAATCAAAATTGAGGAAGTTCCTTACGTAAGTAAACTAAACTAAGAAAAATCATTAAATTTTCTCTGTCGGATTACTCAACTGAAAAGATCTGTGAATAGAATTCAAGAGGCATATGAACTTGAAGGGGAGAAATAATTACATACTTATTTTCACTAACCTTTAACTAAAATGGAGGACCCACCCCCTTTCGGTCATGTAGACAGCAAACCAGTGAAATGCTAGCAGTAACTCTATGTTACTCATACACATCAAAGTTATTTTCATATTATTGTATAGATACTTCAAAAGGTTTACACTCATTTTGCCCTGAAACTAAGGTATTATTTCCAGGCTATTTATCTAAATTGAAACTTTGAAACCTGAGTGCTTTTGGTAAGTTGGTGACAATATCTGCTTTAGACAAAAAATACATACTTTGGTTACATATTCTCTTACAAGCAAAGTTTCCTGTGCTAAGAGGTTTAACTATTTGAGCTTCCAGGTCCAATGTCACAAATACAGGAAAGACTTCTCAGAGTGGATATCCCAGCCAGTGCTCCACCACCAAGAACTTCTAGGTCAAGTGCTGGGTCAGGTTTGTCCTATGTGCTTAGAGACCCCTAACTAAGTTCAAAGTTACACCTCCATGACAGTGACAATCTGTCCCTCATCCTCCCGAATTACCAAAGTCTTACAGGGCATCAGCAGTCTAGAATTGTTCTCTACCTTGTATCTCAGAGAGTATCACAGTGGCAGAATGAAAAACAGACATGCAATTTCAAACACTAAATACATATGGTAAACTAGAAAATAATTCATTATTTAACTCCCAACTCACCACTTACATTAGGGGAAAAAAGGAAGGCAGGAAGGAAGGAGAGAGGAAGGGAGGGAAAAGAAATCATGAGCAAACACACACACACACACACACACACACACACACACACATATATGGTATCACTAGTAGAAATAAAATAGTTCTGAGAGTGAACCATCTTTCATCAATTGAACATAACATGCGAGAGTCCTTATAATGTGTCAAAACGCAAACCATCTGGACCAGCGTTTCTCTACTGTTTGTTTGTAGCCCAGATCAATTTTGATTAGCATAAAAATAAAATACCCTCCCCCTCCCAGTTGAAAATCATTGATATGCACCCATTGGAGCCAATCTTTTAAGTATCTTTAACTGCCAAGAAGATTTTAATATTGTTAGTTTGTAAAGAAACAATTTCATTTCTCACTGTCCAAATATCCATTATGAAAATGAAAGAAAATATGAACACTTCCATGCCTCCCCAGCCCTGTGTGAACTCCGACAGCCCATTGTCGGGTGTTGTCCTCCAAAGACCCAGGCAAGAGCGTGGTGATGAGCATTTAAAGGATCTTAGTCAAGTTCACAAGACCGGGAATAATAAGAGACTAACAGAGAAAGACATGTATGTTCTCCAAGTTTTATTCCTCAAACTATCCATGGCCTACTATCTGCTTAATGGGACATGGTAAAGCACTGTTCTTCCAATATAATTTATGATTATATATATATATATAACATAATTAATTGCAAGATAATTAAAATTGCATAGGACAGATATTTCATAACACATGAACTTTTAAAATGCTGAAAAGGATCATTAACACACATTATTTAGATCTTTCTGTTTGGATATCCAAAGCATATGAAAGATACTATTTCTGGCCTTGATTTAATTCTAACTAAAAACTGAGATGGAACATATGGTCCCCAAACTCCATCAAGTATTATATTCAACCTTTTAGAACTTTATATCCAAACTTTCAGGCTTGCTATAAAAGTTAAAAAAAAAAAAAAGCCATCAAAAAGAATGGAGCGCATATTCCCTATTAACAGTAGTGAAGTTAGATGTTCATATTCGACCGAGGAGTCATGGGCCTGAGTTTTTATTCCACAAACTTGGACTTTAAATCTTTGTTGATTTCATCGGCATTTGTAATCTTATAATTAGGAAAAATTAATCTTCAATAGCAATGATACAGGAATCCTGCAGTTGAGCAGAACCTATATTTCTCTTGTGATTCTAAAAACAGAGTCATCATTTATCTTCTATTTTTAAGACTTTTTTTTTCAATCATACTATTTCAGCCAGCTGTTACCCACTAATTGTCTTAGTCTCCCTTCAGGTCCTGCATTCGGTTTGATGACGCTAACCTAGTGCTGGCGACACTCAAACTAATTAGTCCTGCTTCTTGAGTTTCAGCAAAGGTTCAATTTATACTGCTGCAAATTATGCTAATACGATTCAAAGTTTTGTTTTAGGATTTAAGCAGAGAATGATAGGAAAGTTTATTTCTTTTACTATCTTAATGATAGAACATTACAGATATGATCTATATTATAAATATATAATATAAATTTAAACACTATATACTATATATTTATATAGTATAAATATTATATATATGTAAATTACAAGAACATGATAGGCTTTTCAATTCTTCATGGTTTGACCCAAGTATGAGTGTGATGTGATTTTCAGAAATTTGAAGAAACTGGGCGCCTGGGTGGCTCAGTGGGTTAAGCCGCTGCCTTTGGCTCAGGTCATGATCCCAGGGTCCTGGGATCGAGTCCTGCATCGGGCTCTCTGCTCAGCAGGGAGCCTGCTTCCCTCTCTCTCTCTCTCTCTCTCTCTCTGCCTGCTTCTCCATCTACTTGTGATTTCTCTCTGTCAAATAAATAAATAAAATCTTTTAAAAAAAAGAAATTTGAAGAAACTTATATTCAAGGGACTCATTATAAACACTACATACATTTTGATTTCTAATTCTTCTTTTTGTGAGGAGGGAGTTCTGGACAACATGGCTTACGTTATTTAACAGCTATAAAATAGGAACTGAACAAAACTTCTTAAAATTGTCCTAATCTTCAATTTGAAATATTAAATCACTTTGACATATATTTTAGGTTTCCTGGAGTCTTCTTATTGGCCTCTTTATCCGAGGGAATGTTGG
Organism: Mustela putorius furo; assembly: GCF_011764305.1. Lineage (NCBI taxonomy): Eukaryota > Metazoa > Chordata > Mammalia > Carnivora > Mustelidae > Mustela > Mustela putorius. Next base: position 2,612,269 of record NW_025421511.1, on the reverse strand, counting down.
GCTCAGGACCTCAGCTAACTCATCTCCAGAGGTCTGAAGCACTGTGGACATTATTTGCAACTCAATAAACTCTCTTTGTGGCCTGTCTGCCGTTGTGAATGGACAGAAATAAAATACAGGTGAGGCAGATAGATGGGAAGTATCCCACTTTGTAACTGCCTACTGGTAGTAGACTCTTCACTATCTTTTTAAGATTTTATTTATTCTTTTGAGACAGATATATATATATAGAGAGAGAGAGAGAGAGAGAAAGAGAGAGAGCGAGAGCGCATGAGCAGTGGGGAGAGGCTGAGGGAGACCGAGAAGTAGACTCCCTGCTGAGCCAGGAGCCTGACCTGGAGGACCTGGGGCCTGATTAGATCCCAGGACCTGGAGATCATGACCTGATCCAAAAGCAGATGCTTAACCATCTGAGCCATCCAGGCATCCTGGCTCTTCACTATTTAATACTTGGTAATGTTTTCACCAAAGTGTCGCTAAGCCCCTTGCCCTAGCATGGACCATTCTAGGAATGGTGTGTGTGTGTGTGTGTGTGTGTGTGTTTACTATGGGGGAAAAAAGTCTGTCTCTTTAATATTTGGAAAACCTTTTCACTGGCTTTTGTGTAACAGGGTCTAATAAACTCATTTTCCCCCAACAACACTGTGAAGAGACCAGGGTAGGAGAGACAACAATTCCTGAGATGTGTGTATATACGTACTTTTTGATGAAATAAGACACAGTCACTGAAAAGGAAATGGCTTTCATGTCTAGGATAGGAACTGATTCCATATTTCAAATTACATAAAGATATGCTTATCTAAATTTTTTGTTTGTTTGTTTTAAGATTATTTATTTATTTATTTGTCATAGAGAGAGAAGCGGGAGCGAGCACAGGCAGACAGAGAGGCAGGCAGGGGCAGAGGGAGAAGCAGGCTCCCCGCCGAGCAAGGAGCCCGATGTGGGACTCAGTCCAAGGACGGTGGGATCATGACCCGAGCCTAACTGAGTCACCCAGGCGTCCCAAGCTATGCTTATCTAAAAGTGGCCAAATTATGCATTGTCATATGATTATCCTCTGAAAACTGTTTTCCTCTTATTTTGCCAAAAACAATAAATAATTTAATGTATCTTTATGATGAGGGAGCAGGAGGCTGGCTGAGGACAAAGCAAGAGCTGGCGCCTTGCACCCCCCCCTCACCCGCTCCCCTCCATAGGTGTAGCATTCCTCAGGCACCCCGACTGCCATAAAATGATAAATAGTTAACTTGCTGAGATCACAGTCCTGCAAGGCAGGAGTCTTCCTTGGTTTGCAAATGTCCTTCAGATTACAACAAAGAAGTTACCTTATCAATAGCCCAATTTCCAAAGACACAGAACTCAGTTCCTCAAGCCTAACGTCACCCTCCCCTCCATAAAAAAACCGAAGGAGGCGGAGGTAGAAGGAAAAGTAAATAAAGTTAAATTTCTTCTAAACCTAAATCTCATTAACAAGGATGCTTGATAGCAGGAATGTAACATTCCACCAGACTTCCAATTGTCTTTACTTGATAGCAACTAAGCCTTCAATATCCTGATAGTATTCTTTGCCCCAATAGCCCTTCTGGACACCCCTTTGTCCTCACCTACCCAACTCCTGTGTATATAACCAGCCACCCCTCACAACCCGGGGCAGCAGCAGCTCTTCCTGCCCACGGGTCCCGTCCCCGTGCTTTAATAAACCACCATTTTGCACCAAAGATGTCTTAAGAATTCTTTCTTTAGTCGTCAGCTCCGAACCTCACCCCACTGAACCTGACTTAGGTTCTGGGACTTCATCATTTATATTGACATTCAAGATCTGCCATAGAGTTGAATATATACTCTTCGAAGAGAGCAAGTTTGGTCACATTTAAAAGGGTGTCAGCTTGGCTCAGGGTGTTAAGCCTCTGCCTTTGGCTCAGGACATGATCTCACAGTCCTGGGATCAAGCCCCAGCACTGGGCTCTTTGCTCAGCAGGGGGTCGGCTTCCCCCTCTTCCTCTGCCGGCCTCTGTCTACTTGTGATCTCTCTCTCTGTGCCATATAAATAAATAAATGAATAAATGAATAATCTTTAAAAAAAAAAAGGCATCAGCTTTTATGTTACTGTTTTGTATTAGCAAACTCACCATGAAAAGTCTTCTTCTGGGGCGCCTGGGTGGCTCAGTGGGTTAAAGCCTCTGCTTTCGGCTCAGGTCATGATCCCAGGGTCCTGGGATCAAGCCCCGCATCGGGCTCTCTGCTCAGCAGGGAGCCTGCTTCCTCCTCTCTCTCTGTCTGCCTCTCTGCCTACTTGTGATCTCTGTCTGTCAAATAAATAAATAAATCTTTAAAAAAAAAAAAAAAAAAAAAAAAAGTCTTCTTCTATATTAATGAACAAAATAAAATCACTATGGCTTGTACCATTAAATGTAAATTTTGTAAATAATTTTTAAAAGCAGCAAATTTATTTTGTTTTTGGCTTTTGGGATGTTGTTCCCTTAGTGCTAAAATCCTCAGCCAGGACGGTTCCTTCCTCTGCAACGATCTACCTCACCTCCCCGATGAGCACACTTCCTGACTCCCCTTTTCAGACTGACTTCACATCTGGTCTTTCTGTTAACTTACTGACTGTAGAGGTACTTTGCTTCTGTCTTTTCACCGGGGCAGGTTTTACTTTTTAATGCAAAAACTCCCTTGGTGCCTGGGGATTCTGCCTTTTTTCTTTCTTTCCAGGTTCAAATTCACTTTTATTGGTATTTAAATGCCTATTAGTTAAACCGCCAACTCTTTCAAGGAAAAACAAAAACAAAACCCCTTTATCCCAAACCATTATTCACTGTAGGAAATGTATCAACAGATGCCAACTGACCTCATTTTCTCAGTCTTTACAGAAGAAGCTAGAGTGCTGGGCCCTCTGTTCTGCAAAGTCTCTGGGTTGGTGCCACTTAAATACTTTTTTCTGTATAATTCGAGCACCACTGTAAACAGCTCTGTAGGCAATGTCATATTCCAGTCTGTGATTTTTATATCTCTTAAAATATTGGTCGGTTGTCTATTTTAAAAAACATCAATTTATTTTTAGTCAGGAAAGGGAAAAAAGGAATTTTAAGACATATTTATGTAAGAGAATTATGAATGATACTATATAAATATATTACATATACTATACATGTACAATATACTATGTATATAATATATACCACTATACATAATATATAGCTATATATTAAACATCTGTGGAGGGAAGATCTGTTCCGACAGAAGTTAATATATAACATTGCCTAAATAATTTCCCAAGTTCCTACAGTTGAAATAAAATCCTTAATGTTCACCTAAAAATGCCTTTAGAACAAAGAATCTCTAAGTTCTCAAGTGTGAAGACTGTATATTATTTCTGGTCAGTTCCTAGTGATGAAGTTCTAGAACCTAGGTGAGGTTCGGTGGGCTGAGGTCCAGAGCCGATGACCAAGAAAGAATTCTTGAGACATCTTTGGTGCAAAATGGTGGTTTATTAAAGCACGGGGTCAGGACCTGTGGGCAGGAAGAGCTGCTGCCCAGGGCCTGTGAGGAGTGGCTGGTTAGATACACAGGAGTTGGGTAGGTGAGGACAAAGGGGTGTTCAGAAGGGCTATTGGGGCAAAGAATACTATCAGGATATTGAAGGCCTGTTTACTATCAAGCCAAGGCCACTTCCCCTCTAATGAGGCATTAACATAAAGACAATTGGGAGTCTCCTGGTGGAATGTTACATTCCTGCTATCAAGCATCCTTGTGAGTGAGATTTAGGTTTAGAAGAAATTTAACGTTTTTTTACTTTTCTTTCTACCTCCGCCTCCTTCGGTTTTTTATGGAGGGGAGGGTGACCTTAGGGCTTGAGGAACTGAGTTAAGTGTCCTTGGAAACTGGGCTATTGATAAGGTAACTTCTTTGTTGTAAATCTCAAGGACATTTGCAAACCAAGGGAGACTCCTGCCTTACTGGACTGTGATCTCTGCAAGATAACCATTTGCTCTTCTTGTAGGGCAGTCAGGGGTGCCTGAGGGATGTCACACAAATTACCAAGGGGAGTGGGTGGAGAGGGGGTGCAGGGCGCCGGCCCCTGCTCCCTCATCACTAGTCACAAGTCTTCCCATGTCTGCATTTGCTAAGGACAAAAATATTTGATGAGTTAAAATCCTGAAGACAATATTTTTTTCCTGAGATAGAATAAATAGTTTACCTCCCTCAGGAAGAAGACACTCATCTGCTATTAGTCAAATATGAACGAAAGGAAGCCACAAATGAAACCTTTCTAAAGAGACTGGAGTTTCTTTGGGCCCACGCTCACCTGCACTCAGAGGTACCCGGCCCCACAGGCATCTGCTGAATCCCAGTCATGTCATGTCAGCTGTTCTAAAAACAGGTACGAATCCAGTGTTTTACAGCCCTGAAATCTAAACCATAAATTTCTCCTGGGAGTTACTTTTCTAAGAGCGCTCTGTAGGGACTTTAATCTCAAGTTGTCCGCTATCAAAGTTTGATTTTAACTCAATAATGAATCACTGCATACCTGTCAGGCAACAAAATGGCTGAGTTTCCAAAACAGTTGCATAAGGAATACACCTTACTCTAGAATATCTAACTCTATCCTTACCTCGAGTTAAATAAACAGAAGGCCACACTCCTCCTAGCAAATTTTAAATAGACAAGACAGGATTGTTAACGAATCACCTTTCTCCAGAAATTATTCATCTTGTCCAAGGGAAACTCGGGTAAATTGTAAAAACCAGTCTGTTTGCCTTGGAAGCCCAGATCTACCGCTGAGTAGATGTGGGGATGTGTGAAGAATCACGGACTTCTTTGGACTCAGTTTCTTCATCTGTAGAATAGGTACACATGATGGTGCCTACCTTGAAGCATGGATCCAAAGGTTAAATGAGTTCATGTGCGTAAAGCCTTTGCAAGAGGGTCTGGAATACAGTGATTACTCTGTGAAACTCTGCTGCATTGTTGGTGTTAAAACTCAGTCTTGCCTGGAAACCCGGGATCGGTTTCTGAAGCATCTCCCATGTCTAAGAGGACAAGCAGGTAGAAAGTGCAGAGAAGGCAGGGAATCTTCAGATGGGTCGGTACTGATTGTCCTTCAGCAGAAATACAGAAAACATGAAGATACTTCGTAACATTGTGCTCAAGAACAATTTCACAGTGTTGCTCTATTTCCATGGGAAAGAAACTCACACTTTAAGGTAGAGGCTATGGCTTTAGCCCCATTGAGTTGGGTTATCCCCTACAACATTACTTCAACTACTGAGCAAAACACATTCACAGAACAGCAACTGAGCATTATCCTTTTAAAATATATATCGTGTGTGTGTGTGTGTGTGTGTATGTGTGTGTGTATAATTTAATATCTGTCTATAGATTTATAGAAGAAATTCAGTCTTATATTGTCATTGCAAAAAAACTTTACTTTTTACCCTAAACAAGTGGATGTAGTGTTTAAATTCTATAGTTTTGTTAGTTATGTCTTTAAGACAAATATCTTCCCAAAATAGCCAAAGTCTTATTACTGATTTAGAGACGTAAAATGTAATCATGGGATGCTTTAGTAATCCAAAACATTGAAAAAGATACATGATGGGATTATCTAATTCCCAGTTTGGCTCTAAAGGAAATAGGAGAGAGCAAAATCTCATCGCCACGTGAGATTACAGCATCTTTTACCCATGTGTAGACCACATGACGCTTATACATCTTCTGTAATTCCATCCACGTAGCAACTGCCACTGGCCCCACAATTTCTGAAGGCTGTATCATTTAAAAATTATGTATATATTGTCAAAATATTTAGAGATCTGAAGTATGTAATTCTCTGAGTGTTTAAAATCTAATTTAACATAAACCTGACATTTGGAAAATGTTAAATGCTAAAAAGAGTATCTAATTCATGTGCTAACTGGTAATAAGCTAGCCTACACAGTTTTTCCACATTAAGCAGTTTTGGAGAACTGAGTTATATATGGTAGAACTTGTCTATTTTCCATTAGAAAAAGATAAAAAACAAGGTCGGGGAGCACCTGGGCAGCTCGGTCAGTTAAGTGTCCGACTCTTGGTTTCAGCTCAGGACATGATCTCAGGGTCTGAGATCGAGCCCTGCATCGGGTTCGAGCTCAGTGAGGAGTTTACTTGGGATTCTCTCCCTGTCCGCCTCTACCCTTCGCCCCTCTTATCTCTCTCTCTCTCTCAAATAAATAAATAGCTTTAAAAAAAAAAAAAGAAAGAAAAATGTAAAAAAAAAGTAGCTTATACTTAGAAGATAGATGGGTGCTAAGATAAGTCATCTTTGTTTCAATAAAGGATTACCTGGTGGATAGGATAAGGGCTCCGGGGAGCCAGGGATCACTCGGAACTTTGTGTTCTTAATGCGTTTGCATTAAGTGAGATTGGAAAGACTGAGGAAAGAGTAAGTTGGGAGGCAACCATGGTGGTGGGTGTCGCTCATCTGAGCATGTCAAATCTGAGATGCTCCCTAGACGTCCCAGCAGAGATGTCCAGCAGGCGGTGGGGACACCTGATACTGGTGTTCATCCGAGAGGTTTGGGCTACAGGGATGCATTCAGGAGTCACTGCACGCCACGGAGCTGGACTGGATCAGATAAGGACAAGGATAAGCAGAAAAGAGAGGAATGTCAGCGACAAGAAGGGGTCTGGTGGTCAGAATGATGGGGTACCTGGACATGTGTTTGGGAAGAAGGTTAGAGTCGATCAAGCGAGACTGAACATTATGGTTCTCTTCCTGGGGAGAACTGTAAGACGGAAATGGGCGAAGAGAACATCAGCACAAAAGCCCAGACAACACATCAGATACGAAGGTCTGCAGAGGGAGCAGAGCTTAGGCAGAGACACTGAACAGCTCTCTCCCAGGCGAGCCGCTTCTGAGCCTGCGTCTTCTTCCTGCAGGTTCTAACTGCGCAGTGTGCAATTTCTCTTCTGATGTTCTCTCTCTCTTAGAAACTTCTAGCCTAGGGGTGCCTGGGTGGCTCAGTCGTTGAGCATCTGCCCTGGGATCCTGTCCAGGGCCCTGAGATCAAGCCCGCATCGGGCTCCCTGCTCAGCCGGGAGCCTGCTTCTCCCTCTCCCATTCCCCCTGCTTGTGTGCCCTCTCTTGCTGTCTCTCACTCTGTCAAAAAATAAATAAAATCTTTAAAATAAAAAAAAGAAAAAAAGAAACTTCCACCCTGTGTGTATTAATAGTCTTTAGCTAAGTGGCAGTTCACACCTACAGCTCACAACTTTTCACTGGGACACAAGGAAACAACTATTCCAATCCGTGAGGCCTCTGAGCCATCTTTAACTGACAGCATAAAGTCCCACTTTTAGACACACACATAGACACACCCTCGGCTTTGAGGTGCCCACATACAGCTTACAGAAACTAGTCACAGCAAAACTTCACCCCAACAACAGCCTTTTAGGTATGACTAAATTTCAGTATCAGACACCATTTTAGAAATTTCATGTCCCCTTACAAAACTCTGAGTTTTGAGTAACTTCTCTGAGATGCTTGGGTTTATATTTATTATTTCAATTTAAACCTACCAAAATCACACACACAAAACATTATCAGGAAGTAAAGATGTCAGAGAATATTTCCACACAAGACTGTGCAACACAGATAAATTGTATCGTGCCATGAAAAACTCAAATTTCAGGGATCAAGTCACCAAAAAATAAAGATATAATGTCTAGGTTGGTATGTCCTACTTATCGGTTACATTAGATTCAAATTTTCCTTTCACATTTGTATCTCCTTCCTCCTGCTGAAATACTATTGAGCGAAATTCTACAATCATATTGTTGTTTCAGAGATTTTTATATAAAAACAAGCATATATATGTACCCATGTGTATGCATAAGTCATGCATATACTTTTATTTTGCATGCATTAAATAGCCATGTCTACATTCTTAATTTTGTATTTTAGGCAACTAGATAGCCACCAAAAGAATAAAGTAAGCGTACCTTTTCAAAACTTAGAAATTTAGGAAGGGAGACATGATAATAAAATTCTCTCCCAATTTTCATGAGATGATAATTTCTATTATCCATGATGATAGATAAACCACAAATCCATGGTGATGATAAACCACAAGATGAAAATTTCTGTGTGTAGAAAGGTAATCATCTTTGATTTTTTCACTGGGGCCCAGGTTGTGTGACCAATGAAACCTGCTTGGACTGTCGGAGTTTTCCTTAAGTTAACACATACAAAAAAAGCCAATCCAGAAATTCAGCTAGCTGTTTTCTAAAATTAAATAGTAAGCCTTATTATTCTGACCTTAGCAGCTGTAAGTCAATATAGTATCTCCCTAGTACTGAGGCTTTCTTACAACCTTCAATAGGTCTTTTATCCATTGTCCACATCTAGAAAAGCAATAGTCCTTGGTTAACAATTTTTTGCACCCTTACTGTAGGCTTCAGAAATTTAAAAAAAAGAAATCCACTTTTAAGAGTGTCTTGAAAATAATTATGTGCTCCATGTTTGAGCATCTCTCCTCCCCAACACACCTGGACCATTGTCTCTGTCCTCTCTCTCCCCTGTACCAAGACACTGTACTCTGCTTTCTGAAGCTGGAGAATGAGAAGTTTGTCCCTACTTTTGGACAAAACAGATCTAGACCTCAAAGGCATTTTTTAAAAAAAAAAAGTTTCCTTAAATAATGTCCTAAAGCTGGCTTTTCTGTGTTTGGTCACACACCATCGAAAACAATGATGTTCTTACTTGTTCCAAATATTTTAAAAATGGTTTAAAGAATTTACAACTTACTTCCTTATTCTAACAAGCACTGCATTCATGATAGTGATATGTCTAACACTAAGTAAAATTTGTAAATTGACCTCTGACATTTGAAAGAACAAGAAGCCTAAAACGGTTTCTAGGATTCGACAAATACTTCTTGCAGCTCCGCATTCGAACATGCACATGTCAGAGTTAGGGGGGGTGTGGGCAAAGCCTTCTTTATCCCCGCAAAGAAACAATATATTTCTTTATGAAGAAGTTTCTGCACAGATTTAGGCAGTTTCCAAGCCTAAAGAAATCTAGCCTTTCATTCAAACCGCATCCATACCAGGACCATTAGCTTTCTGGCAAACACTTGGTCACCAGTTCCTCTCCAATAGGACAGAAACGTGAGCCCCCAGTGTCCCCACCTGTCCAGTTTTCTTGAGGTCAGCGAGTGTCCCGACCTCACACGCTCAGAGAGATGTCTCTTCTTGCCCCATGAAAGATCATTCTGAGGGTAACACTAAGAGCAGGGAGCCACTGTACCAACATTGGCCCTTTACGGTTTATGGTTATTACAAAACTTTGTTTTTGTTTGTTGAGTTATCAAGCATTTAAACCAAGATTATTATCATTCCTCAACTCTGACCATGATGGTGTTTTTAGACATCTCTTAACCACTCGTGAAATGAGAAAGCCACAGCGCAGTTTGCAAGGGTTCAGGAGTTAGGGAACCCAGGCCATTTATTTGGTCTGCAACACACACTTCCCAAATCTCCAGTGATGTATTTGGGCAAAACCTGTAAGTTTTGCTTCACTTAACGGCGTTTCTAAAAGTCTTAAGGGTTACTAGAAAACTTAGTTTGCCATCATCCAGAAGCCTCTCCTTCATTAGTTACTAATATTATTGTCTTACTGGCATCAGAATAGTAGTTATTTTTTTGCCTTAATGGTAGACTAACACAACTTTGGGTTTGGGGGGAAATAATGCTAAAATTGTATAGCTCTTATTAAAAAGAAAAGCCTGACTGTGTCTTGGGTTGGAGGATTTTCAATCTCCCTTTATTCTCAGGGATAATTTCCAAACATGGAATGGATCAGCGGAGACACAGAATAAGCTGCTGTGGAGATTGGTTATGAAACTCCTGTAGAGTCTAATCATTCTTTCTCATACTCATTCTTCCACCCACTAAATCATTACCTTCATTAACGGTGATTAGAACTAAGCCCCCAAGCTGGCAGAGCTAGACGGATTCGCACATCTTTCTAATGACTATGGTCTAAAGCACCCTTTTGGGAAAATGAGCTGCTCGCAGGGCTGTGGTCAGAGCAGACAGAGAGAACTAACCGGGGTTCACAGGATGTGCAGATGTAAAACAGACAAAAGGCTCAACTCGAGGGCTGGTGTTCCAAATTCAGTCACAAATGTGCAGTGCCTAACGCACATTTGTTTGCAGAGCTTAATTCTGCATCTGAAAATCAACTGACATCTTCAAGACTATCAGAGAACCCGATGAAGTAGATGAAATGTCAGTAATCACTCACTTCTTTGGGCTGAAATCAGATCCCATATATGGCTCAGAAATTAAACACCACCTTCTTCCAGAGATCACTGACAAGTCTTGAATGCCGTGACAAAAGTGACTTCTAAATTTTGAAATAAATTATGGGGAAATGTCCACCTGTCCTGTCATGCAAATTACACGTGATTTGTATTAAATGTGGAAGCTAGTACGCACTTGCTGCAGGGAAGGTGGATAATGGAGAAACGCGAACATTACTAATGATGCGTTTCAGGAGAACTTACCAACTACTTGCTCAAAGGGATTATTCTGGCAGGATAATCATAATAAACGGACCTTTCAACGTTTAAAATTTTACAAACATCTTAAAAGACATGGTAGTGGAATTTGCTTCCTGGTAAGTATTTCCTTAAACAGCAGACCTGTTCTAGCGGCGCCTGGGTGGCTTTGACTCTCGGTATCTGCTCAGGTCATGATCTCAGGGTCTGGGGATCAAGCCCTATGTGGGGCTCTGTACTGAGCAGGGATTCTGCTTCTCTGCCTCTCTCTCCCTCTGCTCCTTTTCTACCTCACACATGCATGCACACTCTCTCCCCCCTCTCAAATAAATAAATAAATCTTTAGAAAACGCAGAGCTACTCTGAATTACCTCTCTCCTTGAAACAGCTGATTCAATGTGGCAGTTACCCAAAAGTGACAAGTGAACTCAGAACTAGCAATTATAATTGGAAGAGCAGTCTTCAATACATCAAAAGAGCAGAAGAAACAATAAAAAAGAAGCAAGAATAAAGGAATTACAAGGAGACTTCGGAAAATTGGTCTAATTGAATATATGCCTATTTTATCTTCAAACACCTGTTTGAGTACCTCTAAAGGATTGAAAATAACATGACTATTAGAAAAAGTGGTGTGATATGTAAAAAGAATTCTTATTTTTTCCTTGTCCTTCATGTCTCGCACCTGAAGACGGATTTCTAGATACTACAACTAAGTAAGAGTGAATAGCTCCCCTGACTTTTCTCAGGTGGTCAGGCCTTACCATAACCTTGGGCTGCAGAACTGGTCAGGCTGGGAAAGCAATTGTGAGGAAAATTCTAGCATGTGCTTTCTCTTGTAAGTGAAATGCTAATTTGGGAATATTACTGCTTGACCCGATTGATACTAGGGCTGTGGGGATTAAACAGAAGTTTGTCAAGGGCTGTAGAATTTATTACTAAGTCTGCTCATTTACCAATTCCATTATACTGATTTACAGAAGGAAGGCATCTGTACCATCTTGGGATCTGTGTTCAAACAAATCACTTTCTTAGGGTCCCCACGGCTGGTTGGGAAGCTTGCTTAGTTTTTAGACTGTAATCCTGCAGCTCAGGTAAGAAAATGTAAAACGGGCTGCCCAGTTTCTGTTTCTTTGAAATGACGTAATAGAGCCAGATCCATCTGGCTTACAGGATGGGCAGGAGGGCCTGAAAACCGAAAAGAGCAGAAAACGGGCAAGCTAAAGATAGATAAAGAAAAACGAAAACAAAAACAAAACAAGAAAGCAAAAATAAAAGAAAGACTGACGACCAGTCTTGGTCTTCAGCCAAGCTAGAGAGAGAGTCACTTCGCGGAGTAAGGGGGCACACGGAACTGTTGAGGCGAAGGCAGTCCTGTCCAAGCAGTGGCCGCTGTGATCACCTCACGGTCGGGGGACGGGGGGACAGGTGAGTAGCAGGAGATACACAGCAGAGCTAAGTGCTAGTGTGAGCGCAGGGGAGAGCGGACGGTGCATTTCCAGCGGTGGGAGCCGTGGAAGAGCCGGGACGGACACTACGGGGAAGACAGGGCTCCGGCCCAAGACGGAAGGAGAGCACCGTGAGGTCCGGCGAGAAAACGAACAAGCCGGGCAGAGGGAGCTCAGGGATGCTCGGCGGCTGTTAGGGAACGCAGATCACTCCGTCCACGGGGCGCTTTAGCTTAGGTGTAAGGAGATGCTTCTGATTCTTATTCTTTGAAGAGAAAATGGACACATGCTTCGGGAAGAGTTTTAGGTGAAGAAGTGGGGTTAGGTGATACATATTCACCACCTAAGAAAGCACACCCCTCGGTCCCAATCCCGAGTGCCTTTCTGAGGGCCCACGTGTTACTTACAGGACATTGTCTTTCCTTCAGAGACGAAGGATTTTTTTTTTTAAGTTGTGAGATCATGACAAGAACCTGTTCTTGGTAATGACTCACACAGTCTCCGGGGATGTAATTTCATTTACAAGCAGATGGATAAGACAGACTTACAACATTGGGAAAGCCCAGCCAGGCCTGTCTATGATCACAGAAGCATACTATAGCTAAGAACTCAGTCTCAAGATGGGAAACTTAATTTAAAAAAACCTATGGGAGGGGCACCTGGGTGGCTCAGTGGGTTAAAGCCTCTGCCTTCGGCTCAGGTCATGATCCCAGGGTCCTGGGATTGAGCCCCATGTCCGGCTCTCTGCTCAGCGGGGAGCCTGCTTCCTCCTCTCTCTCTGCCTGCCCCTCTGCCTACTTGAGATCTGTCTGTCAAATAAATAAATAAATAAATAATCTTAAAAAAAAAAAAAGAAAGAAAGAAAGAAAACAACCATAATCTGAGAACTCAAAGAGGAGGGACCAGCCCTACCTGATGCCAAAGGAACCACACATGCATCTAAATTGCAAAAGTAACCACCAAAAACCCAAGACAGCTAATGGTCATTCTCTCTGGGCTGCAGAATGGAAATGACGGTGTTATTTTCATTATAAATCCTCTGATTCTGTGGAGAAGGGTGTGGTTTAATAAAATGGCCACGGGAAGTAATTCTGAAGACGCAGAATGAATCCCCCATTTTTGAAGAGAAAAATACTGGTGTCATCCGTAAAGTCCAATAATGAAAACCAGGCGCAGACCAGAGCAAGGAGAGGAACAACGGAAAACAAAGGAAAGGAAACAAGACCACCAACCAACCAACCAACCAACCAACCAGAACTCTATTGAGAAAAGCTCCTGTAAATAGTCAAAGGAAGGAGAGAATGCTAAGGGAGAGTAAGGTTTCAGCTCAAACCACACAAATTTAGTTCATTTGTCAGGAAAGGAAGCAGATGCTCCCAGCACTGCATGGGGTGGGGGTGGGGAGGGAGGGGCTGGTGCTCCCGGAGGCGCCGCTGATAACCCTCTCAGGATTAAGAGAGGAAGAGGGGGAGATAGGTACTAATGATGAAAAACCAAGCAAAGGATAAAGAGAAAGTGTGTAAAGCCAGATGTCACAACTAAAAGCGTGGGAATGCCACGATAAACAGCGAGGAAGGAAAGAGATCGTTGAACTTGGACCGTGAGGCTCTGGGGAAGTTCTGCTCTCGATACAATCCAAACAGCATAGATTTTTCAGACAGAGATTTGGGTTCAAGTTCTCCAGTTCTGCTTATCTGTTGTTCAAAAGGGGGCAAGGACCGTCCATTTTTTTCCACCTCGGTTTCGTTACTGGTGAAATGGAGGTCACTGTCTACACCAGAAGAGTCTTGTTAAACGTGGTCCCCCAGATGTTTGCAATGATTGATTTCATGAGCGTGTCTGCTGTAATCGCTTATTATGAATCTGTCACTCTCCTACATGCTGGACAGAGAGAAATGGATGTGGACAAAGTCCTTTCTTAGAACCTAAAATCTCATAGGAGAGGTAGACCGACAAAGGCTTCATATGGAGGATGTAGAATGTACTGGAAGAAGAAAATACAGTAAAATAATAGGAGGGGCAAGGATCGTGCAGGTTCAGTTAATGCTGCTAGGAATTTCCCATGAATGAGGTGGGGTAGAATCTGTATCCTTTTATGTATGGTTGTGCCTTAGTACTAGATATACAGTAGGTGAGGGGGTTTCAGTTATGACATACACTGCTATGCCTGATGGTGCCAGAAAATGATATATTTATTTACCATTTATATAGTAGGAGTGATATATTTTTAGAGTAAAGAAAAAAATCTACTGGACAAATGATTATTATTTTAAAAGTCATTATAAGTGAGTGGTGGGTAAAACATACTGACCCACACATAAGGTTATACTACGGCACTCTGACCAAGCGAGAGAAGGGGAACAAGCTATTCGTGCCTGTGCGGGGTGGGAACCAGGTGTGGTAAGACCACCTTTCCAGAAAGATCTGCCCTGTTTATTTGAGCCTCTCTGGACTCACTCTTGAAGGTAAGCACATCAAATGCAACTGAGGCCAGGGTAAAGCTGTTTCTGCTATGTTATTCTAAGCCAAATGTTTAAGACATGAAACAAAGCTCGACAGAATATAATAATATACCATCAATATGTGAAATATTGAAGTTCGGGTTTCTGAGTCAGACCTAAGTTTGAATTATGATTCTACCATCTCAGAGATACTATAAACTCAAATAATCACTCTACATTGTAGGGGATAGTTTGTCAGAACTACTCAGAGCAGTTCCAACAAAAATGTGGATTACTCAACAGAGGTTCTCATGAGAAGTAGAAGTCACAGCAAGCATAAGAAAAAGCCATAGTCACGGGAACCTGGCTAGGGACCCTGACTGTGATTATCAAACACCAGCCCCGTAGCCTAGACACAGTATTTATTTGCTTTTCTGCGAGTGCCACATGAACAGTCCAGGACTGAGATGATGTTCTTTAAAGTGCTTAGATACACAGTCTGCCAACTTTGCTCTGCCATTTTTACTGTCTGATTTCTGCTCTCCAGCAACCACTGACTCTATTTTCTGGGTAAGACTCTACAGAAAAGCTGGCAGAAAAATGGATTCCTGTCACTTAGTCTACTGTCTCAAAGAACTTTGCTAGAATCTCCACTCAACCACTAAAATTACAGAAGGTAGCCATCCCTAGAAGTGAAGATTAAAACTATGGTCTGCAATAGGACACATGACCACCAGGAACGAAGCCAGTGTTCAGCTAGGAGAAAAAAATGGAGGGATGAATGGTGTAGCCACAAGAGGGCTGGGCCACAGAGTATGAGTAGACTGTACCCAAGACGGGCAATGGAAAAAGGATTTTGACATACTTGTATGAAGGAGGATGATGCCAGAATGTTGGGAACTAACAGGAAATGTAGACAAATGCTTGGGGGTGAAATTTGCAAATTATAGGGGCTAGACATGTATGTTCTGCTGACAAGTCCTTCAGATTCACCCAAGGGGATCTTTGCTCCCTCAAATGGGTCATTTTGTCAGCATTCTGTGAGGAGACAAGGAAAACTCAAGACTATTCAGCAGCATAATGCAGATATGGTGGATGAAGTCTCAGTGTGCTGTTGTATTTTATATTTTATATTAGAGAAGAAGAGATATCTTTCTGAGCATGGCAAAAAAAAAAAGTTAACTTCTAAGGACATAATCCAAAGTGGACAGAAGGTAGCACAAACAATATCCTAAGTAAAGAAACTAAATCATATTATTCAGGGAAGCTTTAAATGATGAAATTGAATTAAGAGGAAGACTAAATTATTTTTAGAGGCAGCAGGATAATAACTAGAATCATGTAAATATCATTGAGAACATTTTATACAAAGTGGCAGTTAAAGGCATTTTAGGGTTTCGGGGAAAGAAAGAACATCTCTCTCTTTCTTTAAAAAAAAATTATTTATTTGGGAGGATAGAGATAGAGAGAAAGAGAGAGAGAGAGTGCAGGAGGGAGAGGGAGAGAAAATCTCAAGCGACTCCGTGTTGCACACAGACCCTGAGATCATGACCCAAACAAAGCCAAGAGTTGGGCGCTTAACCAAATGAGCCATCCAGGTGCCCCAAGAAAGAATATTTCTATATAAATAGTGTGAAAAGGTTAAAATACAGGATGAGGTAACATTCACACATGGTTAGTATAAAGTATTCTGGAAACAATTAGTAATGTTTCTAAGGAAATGTGACTACATTGCAGTTACAAAGAATGTTAACTGTAAAGAATAAAGGATATTGATTTTGGAGATAAGTGAGATTCTGAAAGGTGTGCCTTCAGATGAGTGTGTAAAAGAAGGAAAACATGTATGCCTTTATCTCATAATATTTAAGCACTAGCTCAGTGCTGCGTATTCAATGGTGAATAGTTGTGAATGGAAAATGGGGAGAGAAATATATCTGCGTACCTACGCTGCTATACAGTAAAGTATTTCCAGTGGGAAGTCATGGATATAAGAACAAATTTAAGATACTATGGCCAGCTCTTGGGCCTCACTGAGAATCTAATAAGAATTTGAAAATTAAGTGAAGGAAGTTGTTTCTGTAGGCTAAAATGAGATTAATGTAGAAAATTAAAGAATATGTGAATTACTTGAGGATCTTCAGCCCAACAGGACCTGAAGGCAACTTGAAAAAGAACATGCAGTATCTAGTTATGAACATGACTTTAGAACGAGTATTTATCAGTCATCTTTGTTAGCCATAAAGGCACATATAGGCACCATATAGAAAAGTTGTCAGTCTCCACCCAGACACTGCCCAGGGGCAAGGAGAGGTTTATGCTCTTGGATTCTACACTTGCCCATGGATTGAAGAGCTTTTTCATGGGAGATGGGTGAGTCACGCTGTCTTGGCATCGTGCCACTAGCTTGATTGTTCCAATTTGGCTTTACTTCTTCTGAGTCTATGATCAACAAATGACCTTCTAATGTTGCCTTATAGCAAAGCTCAAATAGGAGAGATTGAATATATTACTTCCTCATTCATAGCAATTCTCATGGATTAATTTTATCTTACTAACTGTAAGTTTGGTTCATGTTCATCTGCACTGAGATATATTTTTATAACATCCTACCTGATATAACCATAATACAAAGTATAAGAAATGATAATTTTCACATGCTATGATTCAGGCAACAAGAACCATGATCCCTGGGAGGAGAAGAAACCAAGTAATCAAGCCCTGAGCTTATACCAGTTACTGCTTGAAGTTTCCAGCCCATGTGTCAGGGAAGGGACACCCACGTGGGGCCATGCTGGTGCCCTGAGCTGAGGTAGTTCAAGGCAGCTAAGGGCTCTGCACAGAATACCAATGAGGAGGTGCCTGTACAGAGAGGATACTGCAGACATATACAGAGGGGGTCCCCTAAAGTCTTCAGCAGAGTAGTGATCAGTGTGTTGGAGAGAGGAAACTCCTGGAGGCTAGTGGGAAATTTTCCCAAGAGGACCACAGGAACACAGCTCATATTCAGAAAGGGTCACAAATAGTGACTATTTCCACCAGCAGATTAGAAAACTTCAAGAGTATATATTGAGAAGAGTACTCAGAGGGTTTTGCCTCAGTAATAAGGTATAATTAGTTTTAGACTAATCACTGCCCAACAAATCTTAAAAGCAACACCTAAAAAGATGAAACAATTTGCAAGTAACATAACATCATTTCACAGCAAAGCTCAAGAGTAGTTCTAGGAACACAAAAGCATCTGATGCCACTTAAGGTAAGGCTCACACCATCTACCAATTTAGAGTTCTGTTCCCTGAAAACAACTTCACATGAAGGCAAAATAAAGACTTTTTAGACATAGGAAAGCTGGAAAACACCAGTAAAGCTCCACTAATAAACATGTTAAAAAATATCCTACAAGCACAAGAAAATGATACCACAGGGAAATAGGGATCTACCCAAGGAAATAAACAGCATGAAAGGATAACTTTATGATTAAATACATTAGATGTTCATATTATTTATATATTTTTAAAAGAGAATTCACTGTTTAAAGAGAGTGATCATGATCTGTGGGGTTTATGAGGATTGTAAACATAAGTTATATGACAGCAGAAGCATAAATATTGGGAAAAGTGAAAACATACTGTTATAAAGTTCTTATTCTGTAACTGTGGTGGCATAACATCATCTGAAGGCAGCCTGTGATTTTATAAAGATGAATTCTAAAACCCCAAAAGATCCACTAAAATATGAGAGTGTATGCCTAATAACCCAACAAAAGAGATAAACTGTATTTTTTTAAAATGAGCTAGTGATTTCAAAGAAGACAGAAAAGGAGAAAAAGGGAAGCAAAGAGGAACAAATACAAAACAAATAGCATACTGTCATTAAACTGAACCATAGCAACAATCGCATTAAGTGAAAGTGATCTAAATACCATAATTAAAAGGCAGAGACTCTCAGATTGCAGGAAGGGTGGGGGTAAGCAAAATCCAGCTACATACTGCCTACAACAAACCTTAATTATTAAAAAAAAAATAGTAAAAGGATGTAAAAATATATCATAAGAATATCAATTTTAATAAAAGCTGGTAACCATATTAATGAGACAGCACAGTTTTTAGAAAACAATAGTATTACTAGGAATAAAGGAGGTCATATAATAATGTTAAAAAGATTAAGTCATCCAAAAGAGAAAGTAGCCCTAAATAATAGAATGCTATGGTCTGAATATTTGTGCCCCCAAATTTCATGTTAAGGTGATGGCCTTTGGGAGGTGCTTAAGAGATGAAGGTGAAGCTCTTATGAATGAGATTTGTGTCTTATAAAAGAGAAACCTCTGGCTCCTTCCATCAAATGAGGACAGAGTGAGAAGGTATCAACTGTGAACCAGGAAGAGGGCTTTCACAGAACATGGCTATGCTGGCACCTGGACCTTGGATTTCCCACCCTCCCAAACTGTAAGAAATAAACTTTTGTTGTTTATAAGCTACCCAGGCTATGGTATTTTTGTTATAGCAGCCCAAACAGACTAAGACATAGAGCTTCAAGATACATGTTGTAAAAACTGACAGACCAAGAGAAATAAGCTAAACGAAATCCGTAATTGAGATTTCACTCTCTCTCTCACAATAACTGCTAGAACAAGACAAGCGAGGATCTAGAAGACTGGAAAAACATGACTGACTTAACTGATATTGACAAGACAGCCCAAAGAGCAGAAAGAGCATACTTCTTAAGTTCACATACAACATGTTTAAAGAGAAATCACGTTCTGGGCTATAAACCAAGGCTCAATATATTTATTTAAAAGGATTCAAATCATATGAAGAAAGTTCTCTGACTACAATTAAATTAAATGAGAAATAAATAGCATCTATGGAAAATTGCCATAAAAAAAACTAAATAAGTTTCTAAGTAATTCATGGGTCAAAAGGGGAATTGAAGGGGGAATTAAAAGATATTTTAACTAAATTACAATAAAAATTCAGCATATGAAAATTTGTGAAATGCTGCTAAAGTGGGGCTTGGGGACAGGAATCATCTATAGAATCATCTATATAAGAAAAGAAAGCTCGGAGTGTCTGTGTGGCTCAGTAGGTTAAAGCCTCTGCCTTCGGCTAAGGTCATGATCCCAGGGTCCTGGGATTTAGTCCCGAATTAAGCTCTCTGCTCAGCGGGGAGCCTGCTTCCTCCTCTCTCTCTCTGCCAGCCTCTCTGCCTACTTGTGATCTCTGTCAAATAAATAAATAAAATCTTAAAAAAAAATGAAAGAAAAAAAGTAAAGAAAGCTCTCAAATCAACGACCCCAGTGAACACTTGAAGAAACTAGGAATTAGGGGCACCTGGGTGGCTCAGTAAGTTAGGTTACCACCTTTGGCCTTTGGCTCAGGTTCTGCACGCTCTCTCTCTCTGTCAAATAGATTAAAAAAAAAAAAAAAAGAAAAAGAAACGGAATTTTAAAAATTGAACTGAGTAGATTAAAAAAAAGGAAACAAGAAAGATGAGAGTAGAAGTAAAGATACAGAAAATTAAAAAAAAATGGAAAAAGTCAATAATAACTACATTTTATTGGTTAGAAACCAGTTAAGGTCCCAACCACTCTCAGTGGAAGAAGTTTATATAAATGTAAGAATATCAGGAGGTGGACATCATGGTGATTACATTACACTCTGTCTGACACAAATTCTGACTAAATACATGTTGGACCTATACATTGAAAACTATAAAACATTGTGGAGAATAAAGTAATGAAGACCTAAATAAATGGAAAAATAGTCCATTTCCATAGGTTGGAAATCCAGTATTATTAATGTCAGATCTACTCACATTTATCAATTCAACCCTAATCAAATTTTTTGTTGAAATGAAAAAAATTGAAAATTTTATAAAAAGTGACAAAATTATTCTAAAATTCTTATAGGAATTAAAATATATCCAAAATGTATTTTAAAAAGCACAAAACATGAAGTAATAACTTTATCTGACCTATTTTAAGTCCTCAGTAATTATGACAGTGTGGTATGGACATTATGATGGATAATAAAAAAAGGAAACAGCACAGAGAACCCAGAGATTGACCTAAACATATAGAGACAATTGGTTTTTGACAACCAGTTGAAAACACAATTAAGAAAGAATATTCATCAATTAGAATGGCTAAAATTTAAACCAACAATGTGGCTAGAACAGATGTTTGGAAATGCACATGAATTGGATCTCTAATATAATGCTTGGGGATATAAAATTTAAAACTACTTTGAAAAACAATTTTATAGTTCCTTAAAAAATGAAGCACACATAGTGTATTGTTCAGCTATGCCATGGTTTGGTGAGTAGCCAAGGGAAATGAGATGGCACATCGCGCCATGACGTGGACGTGCAGTGAGTTCGACATTCATGGACGTGGCCGCTTTACTGGTGGTGCTCAAGCACTGGAAAGAAACAGAAGGCCTTTCAACAAGTGCATGGTTGCACTGATTGTATACCACGGAATGGAGCCAAATCAGCAACGAGTAGACCGAACACATGTAAATGAATCCCAACATAATTATATTTGGAGAAAAAAGCATACCAAAAAAAGAGTGTACTGGGGGGTTTCATTTATAAAAATCTCAGGGCACGTCAACCAATTTAAAGGAACCGGAAACGAGTCAGTGACTGGGGCTGGGGAGGGGTAGGGATGAATTACCAAAAAGCTTGAGGAAACAGAGTGATGGATGTGTTCATTATCTTCATCGTGGTGTCGGCATCAAGAGCATCTGTGTATGGCAAAATTGACGCCATAGGACATATGTAATATGTGAATTTACATCTGAATAAAGCTGGGACAAGGAGTTGAAATACTCACCAAACAGAGACCTGCTACTGGTAACCTGAAAAACGGTCTTTTTCTGAGTCTGCAGACTGAGGCTTGAGTATTGGATTATGGTAAATGTTCAAATCCCACAAGAGACATCCTGGATGTGGACAGATTCCTGGTCATCTTTCTGGCATTATCCGCTCCCCTCTAAACCCCGGCTTTCCTGTGTAAGAGATGTTTTTTCTTTTCTTTCTTTCTTTTTTTTTTTTTTTTGAACTTACATAAACTCTAGGAAGAAACTCGAAGGTGCTACATAACTAAGGAGTGGTGTTAATTAGACAAAACCTGGTGCTTTTTTATAGCCTGGAAGACTGTCACTGCTGATCAGATTCTTTAGCAAAAATAGCTAATTGGGTATAATGGGTCACATTTTCCTCCAGTGGTGTTTTCTTCTCCTTCTTGTTGCATTGTTTACAAATAGTGTTGTTAGGGTGATATTTATATTTTGAGTTGAACAGCAGTCTAATACTGAATCACTTACTTCATAATATGCCCGATACATATATTTAGAGTCCCCAAAGAGAAGATGCCATTACTTCATATTTATTTATATATTTTTAATTTTTTAATGGAAGCATTGTTGTCAGACAGCATTACTTTAGCCTCAGGAATACAACATAGAGATTCTGTAAGTCTACACATTATGCTCCATTCACCACATGTATAGCTACCATCCCTCCCCATACAGCACACTGCAACATAATGAACTATATTCCCCACGCTGTATCCCCCATCCTTGTGACTTTCTCATTTCATAACTAAAAGCCTGTATCTCCCACTCTTCCTTGCTCATTTTGTCCATCTGCCACCTCTCTCCCCTTTGACAACCAAAAATTTGTTCTCTGTATTGATGGGTCTGTTTTCTGTTGGGGTTTGTTCATTTTTTTTTCCCTTAGATTCCACATATAAGTGAAATCATATGGTATTTGTCTTTTTCTGTCTGACTTATTTCACCTGCTATAGTACTCTCCGTGTCCATCCACGCTGTCCCATGTGGCAAGATTTTATTCTTTTTTATGGCTGAATAACATCCCAGTGTGTGTGTGTGTGTGTGTGTGTGTGTGTGTATTTTACCCTTACCCATTCATCTATCCATGGACATGTGGGCTGCTTCGACATCTGGCTGTTGTAAATAAACATAGGAGTGCCTATATCTTCAAATTGGTATTTTTGTTTTCTTTGGTTAAGTAAAAGTGGAATTTTTTTTGATGGCTACATAGTATTCCATTGTGTATATATACCACATCTTCTTGATCCATTCATCTGTTGATGGACATCTAGGTTCTTTCCATAGTTTGGCTATTGTGGACATTGCTGCTATAAACATTCGGGTGCACGTGCCCCTTTGGATCACCACGTTTGTATCTTTATTTGCGATAACATGGATGGAACTAGAGCGTATCATGCTTAGCGAAATAAGTCAAGCAGAGAAAGACAACTATCATATGATCTCCCTGATAATGAGGAAGTGGTGATGCAACATGGGGTCTTAAGTGGGTAGGAGAAGAATCAATGAAACAAGATGGGATTGGGAGGGAGACAAACCATAAGTGACTCTTAATCTCACAAAACAAACTGAGGGTTGCTGGGGGGAGGAGGTTTGGGAGAAGGGGGTGGGATTATGGACATTGGGGAGAGTATGTGCTTTGGTGAGTGCTATGAAGTGTGTAAACCTGGCGATTCACAGACCTGTACCCCTGGGGATAAAAATATATGTTTATAAAAAATTAAAAATTAAAAAAAAACATGGTAAGAACACTTAAAAAAAAAGTGGAATTTTTTGAGTCATGTGATATTTCTATATTTTTAGTTTTTTGAGCAAACTATACTATTTTCCATAATGGTCACATCAATTTACACTCCTACCAACAGTGCACAAAAGTTCCTTTTTTTCCACATCCTCACTAAAATTTTTATTTCTTATCTTTTTTACTTTAGCCATTCTGACAGTGTAAAGCGATGGCTTGTGGGAATTTATCAAAATAAAAAACTCTTGTGTAGCAAATAAAGCCATTAACAAAACAAAAATGCAACCTACTGAATGGGAGATGATATTTGCAAATTACATAACTGATAATGGGTTAGTATCCAAAATACATAAAGAATTTATACAACACAACACCCCCTCAAAAAAATGACACAAACAATCAAATTCAAAAATGGGCACAGGATCTGAATAAACATTTTTCCAAAGAAGACATACAGATGACAATCAGACATATAAAAAAGATGGTCAGTATCACTCATCATCAGGGAAATCTGTATCAAAACTGCAATGAGGGGCGCCTGGGTGGCTCAGTGGGTTAAGCCGCTGCCTTCGGCTCAGGTCATGATCTCAGTGTCCTGGGATCGAGTCCCACATCGGGCTCTCTGCTCAGCAGGGAGCCTGCTTCCCTCTCTCTCTCTCTCTCTCTCTCTGCCTGCCTCTCTATCTACTTGTGATTTCTCTCTGTCAAATAAAAAAAAAAAATCTTAAAAACAAAAAACTGCAATGAGATAGCGCCACAACCATACTTTATAATTCATTCAGAGAATCATATCTCCAAATGGAAACAAAAAGATATATTTCACACATTCTACACAGCTTAATGTCTGATTCTGCTAGGTTTCCAAATTGAGACGCTTTGTTCTCAAGGTAATATAAACTTGCAACCTTTAAGAACATAAACAAGAAACCTCAAAATCTTGGATTTTCTGCACCTTCAATTAAGAAACAAAGAGAGCTTTGATGTTTTGAAGCTATTTTGTAACAAATATCCATTAGTATGTGATAATTTTAAGTTATAGATTGTCCGTGGAGTGATAGAGACTGGAGAGATGGTCACTAATCACCTGATGCCTGTACAAGGACCGCCATCGATAAGATGAGAAATAGCAAGTGTTGGTTATAGAGAAAGAGAACCCCCGTGAACTGCTGGTGGGAGCGCAAACTGGCCACTAGGGAAAACCACTAATTAACTTACTAAAAAAAAAAACAGAGGGGGAAAATGAATATTCATATAGAATTGGACATAATTTTTTAAAATAATTTTTTAAATTTTTTATAAACATGTATTTTTATCCCCAGGGGTACAGGTCTGTGAATCAGCACTCACCAAACCACATACCCTCCCCAATGTCCATAATCCCACCCCCTTCTCCCAACCCCCCTCCCCCAGCAACCCTCAGTTTGTTTTGTAAGATTAAGAGTCACTTATGGTTTGTCTCCCTCCCAATCCCATCTTGTTTCATTGATTCTTCTCCTACCCACTTAAGCCCCCATGTTGCATCACCACTTCCTCATATCAGGGAGGTCATATGCTTACACCACACACAAAAATAGACTCAAAATGGATGAAGGACCTCAATGTGAGACAGGAATCCATCAAAATCCTTGAGGAGAACACAGGCAGCAACCTCTTTGACCTCAGCCGCAGCAACATCTTCCTAGGAACATCGCCAAAGGCAAGGGAAGCAAGGGCAAAAATGAACTATTGGGATTTCATCAAGATCAAAAGCTTTTGCACAGCAAAGGAAACAGTTAACGAAATCAAAAGACAACTGACAGAATGGGAGAAGATATTTGCAAACGACATATCAGATAAAGGACTAGTGTCCAAAATCTATAAAGAACTTAGCAAACTCAACACCCAAAGAACAAATAATCCAATCAAGAAATGGGCAGAGGACATGAACAGACATTTCTGCAAAGTAGACATAATTTTTTAAATGTGAATATAAGAAAAGCAAAAACACAAATAGAAGAAAATAAAAGCTTGCAGTTTTTTCAATTTCTGTTTAAGAATTTGAAAACCTGGATGAAAATGATGATTTTTCAAAAAATGTAAATTAATATTTTATGTTCCCAAGAAAACTACTAATGTCTAAGGTACTATTACTGTGGAACAAATTGAGACCGCTTAAAAAAATCTACGTTCTCCTCCCCTCCCAAAAAAAACCTAGTAAGTTTAAGTCCACGTCATAGGTGATTTTAGCTCTTCAAAAGAGGTCATTCCAAAGCTCTTTAATTTATTTCAGAGCATGGATTAGAGAAGGAAGAAGAGAAAGTTTTTGTCTGTAGCGCCATAATGTTGACACAACATCTGAGGCCAAATTTCTAGACCAGTAGCACTTGTAATACATAATGGAAAATTTAAAATGAAATACTAAAATATTCAGAATAGAAACAATATCACAATATTTGTAACACGTTAAAATAATTCATAGTAACCTATAAAAAGGTTAAAATTATCTCCTCGGGAGCAAAGAAAGCATTTGATAAAATCCACCATCTGATAAAACTCCTTGAAGTGAATATTTTGTTGTTTTGACCTGATAATCATGTGTGTGTGTGTTTGTGTGTGTGTGTTTGTGTGTTTCACCCTAAAACTAATATGTTTAATAAGAAAACATTAGAAGCACAGCCAGTGAAAGTCAAAAGGTAAGAATGTGCACGATTACATTAATTATTCACCATTTTTCCTGAAATACTAATAGTGTGATGAGGATGAAGAGAAAAAATCCTGTTTATAAATTGTGGTTTTGTGAAGACTCTTGAAAGACTTTTCATTGTTGCCTCCTTTGTGCTGATAATTCAGCATGTGCTGTGTTATAAAAAATGTGAAAAACTCAACTTCACAAATGTAAAGAATACATCTCTTCAAATTATATTTTGGTTCTTTGAATCCATGTTACATAAACATTAGGCTCAATAATTGAGAGAAAAATTAGTGGAATCATAATTTCTATATAAATGGTTAATACATTTTTAATGATGAAAAAGCAGAGGATGCATTCCAAAGTATAAAATGTATTCCTTAGAATTAAATTGTCTTGTGTTAACATAAACTGTTTCACTCTCACTCTAATCTTACTTTCCTATCTACAAAGCTATAACTGAGACCATGTTTATATGAATGCATAACCAGCTGAACTTCAAATATTAAACCACAGCCACTGTATAGCTTCTGTTTGAAATTACAGATTCTCTCGTGACATTATTCCATTTTAGGAAAGAACTTTTAGATGCTTTGGAGTTAATCATGCAATGAGCCGTCATGCATGCGTGTTGTGGGATTGCCCAAATGTCAGCGCACTCCTATTAGAAGGAACTTAGGTTATGTATCACCTCCAAGTTGGTACAACACATTGCCCCTACAGCAGATCTCGTATATACGTTCAGTTAAAATGAGTTAAAAATCAAGGGACTTCGCCAAGAAGTGATTATAGTTAAGCTTGTTCTCACAGAAGACACATTGGGGTGTGGGGTACTTGTAGAAGGTGACATTTTCAGAGCTAAAGGCATTGCTATAAATACTTTATAATAAGCATGTTCTCTATACCTTTGTAACTTGAGAAATGGACAGTTGGTGAATCAGTAAGCATTCATATTTTCTGCAGGATCCCTATGCCCTCGAGTCCCTCATAAAAAGATAAGATTTCTGACCCAGATATTTTCTGATAAGGGGATTTTATAAATATATTACAAAACCAAAACAAATAATAACAATAAAGCAGCATTCTATTATTCTGTGACAGGGACAACTCTGCTCCTCAATTAATTTCTTTGTTGTCCCAAATTTCCTAGTCTCCTAAGAGTCAGGCTAGTCACGTGATGAGTCCTGGCCAATGCGTTGAGGACAGAAGAATGTTTCCCATGCATTTGGGAGCATAAGAGAACTGACAAACCACAGTCAGACCTGTTCTTTTCTGGTCCAGCAAACCAGAAGCCACCTTTTTTAGGAGATGCCTCCAGAGGCGTGGGTCCAGGAGTGGAGAAATCCCTAGACCACGCACCCTAGGCATGGAGAATGAGCACATCTCTTTCCGCTCTGAAGATTCCAGGGCTGTTTTTCACATGGTTCCTTCTGATAATACATGTCCCATGTTTGTTCCAGAGCCCTATATGAAATGACTTCCTAGAGTCCCTTCATGGGTCAGAGTCAGCAATGACCTGCTAAACCATGACTCACTAAAAGAAACAGATACAATTAACTAATGACATGGTAGAATGGAATTTGAGTCTGCTCCCATGATGGGTTGGGCCTCCTCCTCGAGAAACACCTGGATTATTCATCCCCACTAAGTAGAGCTTGCCCCACTGGAACGTTTTCCTCTGTCTTTTCCTTAACGAACTCAATTTCCTCCATTATTTAAGAAGATTGCTGTATGATCTAATCAACTAGTTGAAGCCTTGTGTTGTTGACTTGCTGAATTGTCTTAAGGCCCTGTGCCTTGAGAGATGGATCAAGCACATTTATCCTAAGGTGTTCATATTGGGGAAAAACATTCCCAAACTCTGAAACAGTCTATCTCAAAATAAGACATTTATTGTGTAAATACTCAAGGCTTCCACAAAATTAACTTCTTCGATCTCTGTGAGGGAAAATGTGCCACACTGAAGTCAAGGCAAATGCTGGACAGTAGAGTAACAGACTATAATGGGCCCTCAGGACATGTCTTCTCAGAGTAATAATCTCTCAGGAGAGTGATCCCCGCTGACCCCAGGCAGTGCTGCCACTCCGATATTTTGCTCCTCTGGCTACAGTGATTTGCCCAAGAATGGGCATCTAATCCAACTCTGGCCCATCAGATTCTTTCCCTGGAACTATGAGCCTCAATGGATGTGAAGCTTATGGACCAGGACCTTCTAAAGACCATGTTTCCCACTAAATTGCCTACAGTTGAAGAAAGACACCGAAACATGTGTGAGGAGGGATGTGGAACCTGAAGTTCTGAGTGGCCCCAGGCCCACCCTGTGCAGACCTGAAGCTTCTCTGGTCACCATGTTTCCATGTTTCTTAAGATGGCTTTTCTGGATCTTCATTTCTATGTTTTCTTGATGTCTTTTTGAGAGCTTCCCCTCTGTCAGCCTTTCTCTTTGTATTATTTTTCTTTTTATTTCAAATTGGTTTCCAGTATTTAAATCCAGATTTTCTAGAAAATGTGGGCCACATCAACAATTTGAAAATGGAAGACAACCTAAAGCAAGGGTTCTGGTGATGAGTTACTTGCCATTCCAAGTATTTTTAGGAGTAATTTGCACAGAAGTTGCTGACGCCATAAGAGTGTGAGAACCACCCTAGCTAGGTTCCTTTTCAGCAAAAGAATCATTAAGGAAGCAAGCCAAACTGAGCTAGCCGGCACCTTGGGGATTCTGCACTTTCTTATCTACCCACTGGAACTACTCTTTAGATGTAGCTTCCACTGTTGGGAGGAAACATGGCCCCAGTATTGGCTTCCTTCTGCCTCCTGTGCAGGAGAGCTGGGAAGTCTAGCTTCTATACTTTGCATCTTTACTACTACCGCTTTCCCTACTTTGAAACCCACTGTTATCCCTGGATATCAGTCTCAATGGACCAACAAATCAAAAAGACAGCCTATCCTGCTCTACTTCTGTGCTCAGGCCACATCAGACCTCTTGAACTCCTTGTTCTCTGGGAAAAGAGTTGAACCATAACAAAAGTGGTATCAGGGCACCAAGAGCTCTTACCAGCCTGCCGCGGGGAGCAGAGACACACAGAAGGTGTTAAAGGCAGTTGCAGGTAGATACCTGATAGACAAGTACTGGGAAAGAAGGCTGGGAATAAGACAGGAACAGGTGGCACTCCTGATAAGACATGCTTCTGAATCTTTACAGAGAGATCGCCATGCGATAGCAGATAATCTGCTGGATGCCAAAACACCTGATCTATAAATGGTACGTTGTGTGACATATATTCATGACTCATGTACATGGCTTAAAGTTTAAAGTTAAAATTTTAAAGTTTAAGCTTAAAATATAAATACACGCATAGAGAGAAATACATGATAGAGTGGAAGCTCCAGATGTTTATCCAAATTTGACTTTGATTCATTTTCCATCTCTGAGATTTTAATATGTTCACTTTTGTACTTTCACATGATACAGGAGCTTTAAGCATAATTAGTATGCTTGACTTATTTTAGGATAACACTGGATTTTTTTCAAAGGTAAATCCAACATTAAACAAAAAAAAATTCTAAAAGAACAAATAAAAGGGGGAAGATAGCATGTGTGGTGGTTAATGTGGTAGTCATGCCCTACTCCATTATCAGTACGTCACAGTGTGAAGCTCGGTGTCATACTCTGGGAGTCTCATGGTGAGACAGATCTAGCGGATGTAGGTGAAGGCGTAGATGAGGGTTTGCTGAGTATCCGCTCGTCCCTGCTGGGATACAGGCGTGAAAAGAAAATGCCTCGAATGTTCTCCACACTAGTTTACATCTCCCTGGCTTATTTCTTCACAGTTCTCTGTATTCCTTTATAACCTATAACAATACTAATAAATTTTCTGCATAATTGTCCATTTAAATTTGCCCCTTTTCCTATGTTAAAGGATTTTTTTCTAAGATTTTATTTAAGAGAGAGAGAGAGAGAGAGAGAGAGAGAGAACAGGCAAACATAAGCAGGGGGAATGGCAGGCAGAAGGAGAGGGAGAAGCAGACTCCCTGCTGAGCAGAGGGACTGATGTGGGACTCAATCCCAGGACCCGGGGATCATGACCTGAGCTGAAGGCAGATGATTAACTGACTGAGCCACCCAGGAGTCCCTAAAGAATTTTTCAAAAGATCCATAGTTTTCTTCCATTATGTTTGTTTATTTCCTCTGGTGGGACACAGAGTAGACGCTCGATACCTATGTGTCTTGGGAACTTATCAGGAACAGAGGCAGACACAGCCAGCATACAGAGAAAACTCAAACAGGAATTGAGGACTGACAGCAAACAGGTCAAATCTGCTTGGATGTATGAGTCCAAACACCAACTTTATAGTGCAGAAAGGCAGACAGCTAGGATCAGCAAGTGAACGTCACAGAGAACTAGTCATTATAGAGGAGAACTTTCTGATTCTGAGTTCATCCCCAGATGAAAGAACACATCTGGAACCTCGTCAGAGACTATGATGAAGAAGACTGGTTCATGGAAACTGGAGATAAGAGGCTGAATCAAGGCATGTCAGCATAAATAAGTTAATACTGCTTAACTATAGTAGATAAAATGCATCAAAGCCTGAGAAAATGAGTGAATAGAAACAGAAATTTTTTAAAAGTTCAAGAATTCCAAACAGTGACTGTGGAGATCACTATCGATTTTGAAGGGATCAGTCTTTGTACTGGAGAACTGTGTGAGCCACTGTGGGAACTAGGTGACATGGCCAGGTTCTGTGCTCCGCTCTGTCATCTGCTAATTTCATGACTCAGATATGTGATTTTTACCTTGCTATTTCCTTACCTTCAAAATGCAGAAATTGAGATGATCTATCTTTCTATGACTTCACATCCTATGATAGAAGGTGTGGAAATAGTGGAACCAAACCTCAGCATTTCCCCCAGTACAACCAGAGCTGTGCTGGTGATAGAGACAATGATGGGAAGAAGACTGACCGAGAAAAGGGAAAGCTGATGAAGAGAGATAAATGCTTGTGATAATCCCAGACATTATGGAATCATTGAGAAATGGTTCATTTTATTGGCTGCTTGAAGGTACAACATGCACACTGTAGTAACACTTTCTCAACATTTATTGAGATTTGTTATTTAATTTTTTAATAAAACTAATAGGCCAAAGTATGCTTTTTCAGAACAGGCATTTCCATTGATTGGAACCTATAGTTCCGATGTTGGTCACTGCGGATCAGTCAAAGTAAGGGGTTGAAAGTTATCAACAATGCGTGAAAATGCATACCAACGGCTTTCAGAGTTCTCTAAATTTCCGTATTTCTAAATAATAGCTTCACCTCCATTTGCCAATGCATTTATTTCCTTATCTATTTTTAATTGTAGTGAGAACACTTAACATGAGTTCTAGCCTCTTAACAAATTCTAAGTGCACACTAGAGCGTGGTTAATTACAGGCACAGTGTTGTACGCTACTCTCTAGAACTTGTTCACCGTGAGGACACTTTACAACCAGGTAACAGCAGCCCTTCTTTCTACCTTCCTCTGGCCCCTGGAAACCACCATTCTAGTTTCTGCTTCTATGAGTTTGACATTTTTAGATACTTCCTACATGTGGAATGATGCAGTGTTGGTCCTTCTGTGACTGGCTTCTTTCACTTAGCGAAGCATTCTCTAGGTTTACCCATGTTGCCATAAATGGCAAGATTACCTTTTTATAAGAAGAAAACTACTCCATTGTAAAAAAAAATTCCATTGTCTATATATATCTCACATTCTATTTATTCATTTATCCTTTGATGAACATTTATATATTTTTGTGTATTTCATACTTTGGCTAGTATAAACAATGTTCCCATAAACATGGGAGCCCAGAAACTTCTTTGTAAACCTGATTTCAATTATTTTGAATATATACCCAGAAGTGGGATTACTGGGAAACTGGACATTCATATTCAAAATAATAAAAGTGGACTCTTATCTAACTTACACCAAAATCAACTCCAAATGGGCTGAGGAACCACATGTAAGACCTGAAACTGCAAAACTCTTAGAAGAAAACAGGGGAAAAGCTCCATGACTCTGGTGTAGGCTATTATTTCTTGGATGTGATACCAAAAGTAAAAGCAAAAACAGACAAGTAAATTACATCAAATTAAAAAGTTTCTGTCCAGGAAGGAAAATAATCAACAGTGAAAAGACAACCTATGGAATGTAAGAAAATATTTGTAAAACCTTTATCTGATAAAGGAAAATTTCCAAAATATAGGAGGAACTCCTACGACTCAACTTAAAAAAAAAAAAAAAAAAAAGAAACCCATAAACAATCTGATTAAAACTTGGACAAAGATTCTGTACAGTCATTTCTCAAAAGGAGACAAATAGCCAACAAGTTATGAAAAGATGGTCAATGTCACTCATCATCAAGGAAATGCAAATCAAAACCACAATAAAATACCACCTCATACCTGTTAGGATGATAATTGTAAAAGAAACAAAAGAAGTGTTGATGAGGATGTGGAGAATTGAGAACACTTATACACACTACTGGTGTGAATGTACATCAGTGCAGCCATTATGGAAAATGGTAGGGATGTTCCTCAAAAAATTAAAAACAGAAATACTTGATAAATGTCAGTGCATTTCAGATCATGCAAAAAGAGTGACATTTCTTCCCACATATCAGAAATAGTCAGCAGTGTGTGTGTGTGTGTGTTTGTGTATGTTTTGATTTACCAATCCAGAACATATCACTGACATGTAAGCATCATGTGGAAGACACTATTTCTCTCTCTCTCACACACGTGTGTACATGTGTATATATATGTATTTGTGGCTTCCATTATAGATGAAAAGAAAACAAAACCACTGAACTAAGAATTAAGTGACTTGGTTCTCACAACATCAATATTTGTTCTATCAAGAATGTGTACTCAAACCACCCATACTGAATAGACTTTATTAAATACTCCTTTGATATTATGTGATTGGTTTCTATTAAGAAATTTAAAAATATAACCTTGTGAATCTCACTATTATGTTTATTATAAGGATGTTCCTGAAGCTAATTTTCATCATATTATATGCAACTTATCCTATGAAGACCCAGGGGACATACTAGCTTCCTATAATTATTAAAGAGTGGTTGTGTTTATTTTGAACAATGTTTTCCTTATAAGGACAATGTAATGGATTCTATTTCCTCTTTCTCTTTGGTGCTGTAAGAATCCCTTGTACTCAACCTCTAATAATTTAGGTTTCATAATATGAATACTGCATATAGCTTTAGTTAATAATGTTTGCCAAACAAAAAATTAGATTCTTTGCTGCAGTTTAAGGAGAATTTGTTATAGGGAATGTAGGTACCTAAGAAAGTGAAGGGCGAAAATGTTTGCTTGGAATTTTTCATTAGGAACCATGAGGAACTAAGTCAATCATTCTTGTCATTTATGTCTGGGAACAAAATTTCTCATTTCTGTGTGTCTATTTTATCATACTGTCTAGATTTTCTTACTTATTCACATTTTTAAATAAGATGGAATTTAAGAAATCAAAGGCATGACTTAGATCAAATCGTCTCTTGAAACATTAATTTCATGATATGGAAAATGAATATTTGAATAAAGCACTTAAAATTATCCATATAGTTCATATATAGAAATCCAAAATATAAAGAAAATGAAAGCTGTTAAAAGCAAATTGTGGAAGTCTAGATGCCCATTTAGTCCCTCCATGTCTGTCTTAGGAGCACGTGTGCTTTACTTGACAGCATAATCAATATTAATTAGAGACATATAAACCTAATTATCAGGTTTGTAAGAGAAAAATTGATAAAGATTACAAACACATGAAAAAACGGAATGCCACTGGCAGCATGGTTATATTTACAGACATAGATTTGACTGTTACTATTGGTTTATTCAAAAGTATGGCCTCATTCATTTTCAGGAAGTTCATTATCTGCTCTCATTGACATGATGTGCTTTGGATGAACCTAGAATCTTTCCTCTGACTTTGGTAACCGAACAACTTCCTCATTAACTGATAAGTCTAACATTTCTTTTCAAAGATCTTTTCTTCAGTGTAAAGACATTAGAGTTTTGTGAGGCCATGAGACCTAGTGAGAAAATCACTGATGTGGAAGCCAGTCAACCGAATTTTTGTTTCACCTGCACCACCAGCATTCCATCAAGTGTCAGATATCTCACTGGACGTCCACTTCAGGAAGCAGTGGTGTGGATCATGCTCTGCAATCTATTTCAAAATTCTTGACTAATCATCACAATGTACACATGAATGATTTAACCCAGAAGTAAACAGTTTATGCTCTAAGCTCTGGGTCATGCTTTCACAACATGGGAGGCAGAACTCTCAGAATGGAAAAGGAAAAAATAAATATAGACTCCTGGGGATGCCTGGGTGGCTCAGCCCACTGAGTGAATGACTCTTGATTTCAGCTCAGGTCATTATCTCAGGGTCCTGGGATCGAGCCCTGTGTCTGGCTCCCAAGCTCAGTGGGGAGTCTGCTTGAGATTCTTTCTCTCTCTGCCCCCCAATAAATAAATAATTAAGTCTTTAAAAAATAAATATAGTATTTATTTATTTAATATAATATACATATTTATATATAAAATATAGATATATATTTATTTATATAAATATAAATATTATAAGTATATAAATATACCAACTTCCTGAGCAGGAAGTTGGAAGAATTTAAAATATGTCAATATTGTTTTCTGATTTATGACCTCTTTGCAATTGGTGGGAAGGGGTGAGGGTCAGAGTTTTCAGGAGAGTGGAGAGTTTTTGTTTGCCACTATATAGAATAGAGGGAGAGGTGATTAAGGAACCATAGGATGACCTGGTAACTTTTCAGTCCTCAGTGGAGGTTGACAAGTTCAAGGTTTTAGTGGTAGAGTGTGCAAGAAAAAGTCTCTCTTGAAAGGCTTTTATGCGGGTGGGAGGAGATTCGAAGTTAGAGCCCACTGAGACTGGTGTTTCTCCACGACGTCTTTGGGAGATTTGAAGTTAGAGCCCACTGAGACTGGTGTTTCTCCACGACGTCTTTGGGAGATTCGAAGTTAGGGCCCACTGAGACTAGTGTTTCTCCACGACGTCTTCGGGAGATTCGAAGTTAGGGTCCACTGAGACTGGTGTTTCTCCACGACGTCGGTAGAAGTTAGATTCCACTGAGACTGGTATTTCTCCACGATGTCTTCGGGAGATTCGAAGTTAGAGCCCACTGAGACTGGTGTTTCTCCACAACGTCTTTGGGAGATTCGAAGTTAGAGCCCACTGAGACTGGTGTTTCTCCACGACGTCTTCGGGAGATTCGAAGTTAGGGCCCACTGAGACTGGTGTTTCTCCACGACGTCTTTGGGAGATTCGAAGTTAGATTCCACTGAGACTGGTGTTTCTCCACGACGTCTTCGGGAGATTAGAAGTTAGAGCCCACTGAGACTGGTGTTTCTCCACGACGTCTTCGGGAGATTCGAAGTTAGGGCCCAATGAGACTGGTGTTTCTCCACGACGTCTTCGAGAGATTCGAAGTTAGGGCCCACTGAGACTGGTGTTTCTCCACGACGTCTTCGGGAGATTCGAAGTTAGATTCCACTGAGACTGGTGTTTCTCCACGACGTCTTCGGGAGATTCGAAGTTAGGGCCCACTGAGACTGGTGTTTCTCCACAATATCTTCAGCAGAAGTTAGATTCCACTGAGACTGGTGTTTCTCCACGACGTCTTCGAGAGATTCGAAGTTAGGGCCCACTGAGACTGGTGTTTCTCCATGATGTCTTCGGCAGAAGTTAGAGCCCAGTGAGACTGGTGTTTCTCCACGATGTCTTCGGGAGATTCGAAGTTAGGGCCCAGTGAGACTGGTGTTTCTCCACGACGTCTTCGGGAGATTCGAAGTTAGGGCCCACTGAGACTGGTGTTTCTCCACGACGTCTTCGGGAGATTCGAAGTTAGGGCCCACTGAGACTGGTGTTTCTCCATGATGTCTTCGGCAGAAGTTAGAGCCCAGTGAGACTGGTGTTTCTCCACGATGTCTTCGGGAGATTCGAAGTTAGATTCCACTGAGACTGGTGTTTCTCCACGACGTCTTCGGGAGATTCAAAGTTAGGGCCCACTGAGACTGGTGTTTCTCCACAATGTCTTCAGCAGAAGTTAGAGCCCACTGAGACTGGTGTTTCTCCACGACGTCTTCGGGAGATTCGAAGTTAGGGCCCACTGAGACTGGTGTTTCTCCACGACGTCTTCGGGAGATTCGAAGTTAGGGCCCACTGAGACTGGTGTTTCTCCATGACGTCTTCGGCAGAAGTTAGAGCCCAGTGAGACTGGTGTTACTCCACGACGTCTTCGGGAGATTAGAAGTTAGAGCCCACTGAGACTGGTGTTTCTCCACGACTTCTTCGGCATAAGAAGATAAGGAATCAGAGCAGTGAAAGTAGGCAGCTGAAACCTTTGATCCTTTGGGTTCCAGGACACAATTACAGTGTGTGCGTGGTGGAGCCTACCGCACACCAACAAGCAGTCTGGATGTCTGAGAATTCACCTAAATTCTGACACGATGTGGAGACAGAATCAGATCCCACAGGTCAAGGGCTCAGTCCCACAAGCCTGCCTCTACTTCAGGCACCAATACAATCCCACGTGATCACCTGTACTCTGACTGACAGGCTGTAAATCAAAAATCCCCACAACCCTTCCTTAGGTTCAATTAATTTGCTAGAGTGGCTTGCACAGATTACTAGCTTATCAGATAGGATATTAGAAGATAGGAATCAACAGCCAGATGCAGAAGAAGGAAGGATGAGGCCCCAGCAAAGAGCTTCTCTCCCGGTGGAGCTTTCGACCTGGTACAGTAGCACATGGAAGAGTCCTGGCTTCTCAACCTGGAAGCTTTCTGAACCCCATTCTATTTGGACATTTATGGACACTTCATCACATGGGCAGGAGAGATGAAACCACCAGCCATTGCTAACCGATTCTGCGGCACTCACTCTCCCTTTCCCAGGAATCGGTTCCAGTCTTCCATCTTCTACCCACCTGTTTGTTAACCTGACCAACCGTCCATGCTTGGTATTTTCCAGTATCACGTCATTGACACAGGCGTCCTCCCTCCCCCTTCCCCCACTGTGCTGGAAAGGGGCTTGTTACAAATACCAAGACAATCACTCACCTTTAGGGCCCTGAAGGATTTCAGGAACTGGAGACAAAGAGACAAATATTAGAACAAGAGGAGCTCCCGTTGCTCTTACCTCTCAGAGAATTCCAAAGGTCTGGGGAGCTGTGAGCCAGGAATCCTGGGAGAAAACCAAATACATGTAGAGATATATTCTGGTCATCTGAGTAAGTAAACCGAGAAAAAATAGAGTCTAAGTAATGTCCTCAAAGCTAGGACGGATCACGAGCTGAGACTGAAGTCCAAAAATATCAGATTGAACATGAACTTCTTATTTCACAACCCTTAGACTGTTCACTCTACAAAACCTACAGAAAATATCTGAATAGCCTTATACTTCACGAGAGATCTGTTCTTAAGAGTACATTCCCAGTTTAATTAGCAAAATATATATACATATATATGTACGTATATGTGTGTGTATATATATATATACACACATATATATGTGTATATATATATATATTTTAGCAAAATGAAGCAGTGCTGGTTTTGCAACGTTCCCCGTTGAGGCGATGATACATTCGGTGTAATTTCCACCCCAGGCTCAGTCACAGAGTCTAATGTTGTTACTAAGGACACTGGGGAAAAGACCCCATATGATGAACAATTTTACTAACTGAAAGTGATTTACATTATAATTTACTTTTTACATTTGAACAAATGAATCAAATTGCCAGTTTGACACTTATTAGCATAGTATCAGTTTAAGTTTTTAAAAATTTTAAAAAAAGTTTTTTAATTTTAAAAATATTTTTATTTATTTATTGGACAGAGAGAGACACAGGGAGAGAGGGAACACAAGCAGGGGGAATGGGAGAGGGGGAAGCAGGCTCCCCACTGAGCAGGGAGCCTGACGCGGGGCTGGATCCCAGGACCCTGGGGTCATGACCGAAGGCAGACGCTTAAGGATGGAGCCAACCAGGCACCCAGAGTTTGGTTTATTTTACTTATTTATACTATCATTTTTTTCATTTTCTTTTATCTTACTCTTTTTTAGTGTTTTTTAATTCATTTTTATTTAAGCTCAATAAATTTAACATATTGTAATATCAGTTTCAGAGCTGAAGTTCAGGGATGCATCACTTGTTTTATTCTATTCTGTTCCAACGTGGCAAGAACCTGTGGCATGAAATCCGCCTTCCTCGCAGGTTTTAAGTGTGCAGTAGCCCCTGTGAGCTGTCAGCGGTGCGCCGCGCGGCCGGGACGTGACCCGAACGACACCCATTGGACAGCAACTCCTCCGTCCTCTCCTCAGCGCCCGCAACCCATTCTACCGTTTGTTTCGATGCGCCTGGCTGTTGCAGACACGGCATCTCGGTGGAGC
Organism: Mustela putorius furo; assembly: GCF_011764305.1. Lineage (NCBI taxonomy): Eukaryota > Metazoa > Chordata > Mammalia > Carnivora > Mustelidae > Mustela > Mustela putorius. The sequence goes on along the minus strand of NW_025421511.1, from coordinate 2,574,086 downwards.
CGGCGGTGTTTGTCTTGTCCGGGCCTCATTTCACGAAGCTGCAGGCTCAGCCGTGCTGCCACGGACGGCAGGCCTTCCTTCGACGGGATCCAGGGGCTGCACTCCGCTGGCTCCTGTGAGTGCCCGCAGCTGGGTCGTCTGGAGCCCGCGGAAGCTGGATTGCTGGGGGCCGTGTCTAATGGATTCCCCTCCGGGACTAGGCACAGGGGTGAGATTTCTCACCTGTTTACTCTTCGCTGGACCCGGAGGAGGCGCTGTGGAGACCAGCCGCGTGCTCCGCGTACGGCTGCCCTGGCCCCGACCTGCCGGCAGCGGGGTGCGCTGGGCTCCGTCCTGCCGGCGCTCAGACAGGCGCGAGAAGCTAGCCTTCTGGGCAACCCCAGAAAAGCTGGGACACTGGGCGTGGGGTACAACTCCTTCCGTCCTCAAGAAGACGCTGGGGGCTGCGGTTCACCCCCTCCTCCCTGTGCGCTGAGATGGGGACTGGCGTGTGGGACGTGGGGACCATGTGCCACCCCAAAATATGCCACTTTGCATATTGATTATTTGGGGTTTCTTGTTTGTTTTTTTTTTTAAAGATTTAATTAATTGAGTAATTTGTTTATTAATTTATTTGACAGAGAGACAGAGAGAGCACGAGGCGGCAGAATGGCAGGCAGAGGTAGAGCGAGAAGCAGACTCCCCCGCTGAGCAGGAAGCCTGACTTGGGGCTCCATCCCAGGACCCTAAGATCATGACCTGAGCTGAAAGCAGACATTTAACTGACGGAGCCACCCAGGCGCTCCTTATATTGATGATGATTTTGAACTAAAGTAGTGAAGTGCAAGAAGAACACTCTGGCCTCTTTTGTCGTTCTGCAGCAGGACATACATTCCCTATGGGAAGGGTACCCTGGGTACCAGGAGGAAGAGAGACATCCTATCACCCGAGATGGGGAATTTAGGGCGGAGAAGGCTGTGCAAACAAATCTTGTTCCTGCTTCATTAATTTACTACCCCAAGCCTAAACCCCTTTGTCTTGTCAACTCTCTACAAAGTTATTGTCTCCTTGTCTAAAATGCATGAAAGCTGCCTGCGTGGTTACTTCCTTGAGTCTCATATTTCTATGAACTCTTGTCCGCATGAAATTAAATGTGATTTTTTCCTGTTAATGTGATGCTAATTTAATTATTATGCCAGCCAAGGAAGCATAGAAGAGAAGAAGGGAAAAGCTTTCCTCCCCTACACCTGCATGCTAGTTCAAACCACCACCTGGCTCTGGATAGGCTCTTGCAGGAATGAGGGTCAGCTCTCCAGGGCAGGCAAGACAGAAGCTTCTCTTGGGAAAAAGCTAGAAAATCTGCAGCACTAAGTCAGTGCCGCTCTGTGACTCCTCAGGGCTCAGCTGGGCACTAGAGTTCCTTTCTCAGTTTCCTATACCATGGTCGGTGGTAATGGCTGTTCACACTTGCCCAGGATGCAGAATCTTTCAACTGGATCCTGGATTTCTCACAAAGAGAACTGGTTTGTGTGTGTTGCTGCTAAACCCGTGTGTCTGTGGGGGTAAGGGGAATCAGTTGAAGGCTTCCTATTCCAGTGTCCTGCTGAAGTCACTCTCACATAATCTGGACAAAAGCAAGAAAATAATATTTTCTTAAAATAGTTTGAGAAACTTACTGAGGATGTTGTATTTATGTGGAGAACATTTATGAAGCATCTTCATTCTTACTTAATTCCTTGGGAATAAATATACCTGTGTGAGAATTGTGACCATCGCTTAAAAAAAATACAAAATAAGGAGAGGAAGGAAGTAGAATTGCCGGGAAGAGAAATCATAAAGGACTGAGGTCTTCATTCACGGAACTGAATGAATTTTGTAAATCCTGATCCACTATCTGTCCCTGCATGACCCTAAATTAATAAATTGATAATCATTATGATTATATGATTATAAAATTATAATCATAATGGTGGTCTTTAACATTTTAAGTATTTTTCTCTTCTTGAATGATGTGCCTGCCACCAGCACCAATGTACAGTCAACCAACTCACCAACTCTGCCTTGAAGAGGGAAGAGGAAGAGTTCTGTGAGCTGCTAAAGGTTGTCCTGAACCTCACTTCCTGTCATTAAAAACGCAGCACAATCTCTTCTTTGGGTTTTACTTGAATGGTATTTTTAAAGGTGTGATTCACTTTGTGTCACTGCTTTTCATTTTCAAGGAAACTCTGGTGACTGACAATTAAAAAAATGAGACTTTGTTTTCTGTGTCATGTATTTTTGTAATTATAGGGTAAATTGTAAGTACATCATAAATAAATAAATAATCTTTGTATTTTCCAGAGGGGAAGTGAATTCATGCTTCCTCATCATGTCCTCTGAAAGTTACGTGACTGACCAAACCCATGGCTCCAGGAGGGGAGGAAGGAGGGCGCCCGGCCAGGTGAGCACTGGCTGGTTACGGAAACTCTGAGTCACTGTATTACACACCTGAAACTGACATCATACTGTCACCTATGCGGGAATTAAAAAAAAAAAAAAAAAAAAAAAAAACCAAGAGTAAAACTTACAGACTCTTGGATGTTTTAGTGCAGTTTTCATCCCAGTAGGTTCCGGGCCAGCAGGTGCCCCAATCTCTTCTCTGGTAGAGCGAGGTCACGTACATCTAGGCAGAAGAGGAAAATCAGATCATCCACCGCAGCTAAGAGACCTGCGACACTAGCTTCACAGTGGCCCGCAGGGTACCCAGGGAGAGAACCCACTGCACAAGGCTTAGTCCATTATTTATGTGGGTTTTGTAGATCCATCTCAGGTCTGCCGTTTGCACTAATTCCACATTTTAACACTCATCATTTAATAGAAGCTGCTAATCCCCTTTAAGGCATCGATTCCAATAACAAACATTTCTAGTTCATTTTACCACCGGATCATACATCATCATCACCTCGGTGTGTCCAGACCTCAATTTCGTTGCGGTTCTTTTAAGTGCTGATTCTGGCACCTAGACTCAACAACTACCGAACTCTGAGTTTGGTGAAATTTAGTTAAAGTGGTTGACTCACGCTGGCAGTGAGCTAAAAACCCAGAGGTGTCTTACTCAAACACTCTGCCATAAAGCCACATTTACCCCTCACTGCCTGCTTCTACTCACGCCCAGTTGGCCAGGATGATGTGCAAACCATCCGAAACCAGCAGTCAATGTGTCTCCTTAAAAGTGTTGCCCACACAGAAGAAGGGTTTAACGAATCAGATTTTAAAGGACTTACAACCAAGTAAAAGGAACAAAAGAAACCATTAGTCTACGCATGGCAGAGAACTATAAGTCTTCTGTAAAGAAGTCACGTATATTTTCATGAGTTCCAGAAAGCCATTCTACCTCTCTCATATCCCAAATAAACCGATCTTCATCAATGTAATTCTAAACATGAAAACTATCAGAAGGTTTTTATATGATAAGATAGAACGCAAAAATAATTCTATCTTTTACAATTAATTTTTGCAATGAATTGACTTTTGGGAATCCATGAAAGTATTTAATTTCTTAGACCAAATAACATGTATGCAATATAGGAATTCCAGGTAGAAATTTTATTACAAGTTTCTACTGTCATGTTTAAAATAAACAATTGCATAAATTTTGCTTATTTCAACATATGTAAATAGATATAACATTAAATATTGATAATATAAACACTACAACAATTATATGAAAATAATATACTAAGCATAATACAAATACATTAAATATTTAGATATAACTTATTTTTATTTTCTTTTTAATTTTTAAGAAGTTTTATTTATTTATTTGACAGAGAGAGAGAGAGGGAGTACACAAGCAGGCTGAGTAGCAGACAAAGGGAGAGGGAGAATCAGGTTCCCCACTGAGCAAGAAGCCTGACCCAGGGTTCAATCCCAGGACCCTGGGATCATGACCTGAGCTGAAGGCAGACACCTGACCATACAAGCCACTCAGATGCCCCAAAATATTTAGATAAAATTAAAATCAGAAAGCACTACTAATGAAACAGCATCGGATATGATTTTTCTTCATTTTAGTTTAATATTAATAAAAACTTTGCCAGAAATTTTATATGCAAACAAACCTCCAAATCATACACATTAATTTATTTACTGTTTGAAAACCCTTCAGTATAAATAATCTAAGGTTTCTGCTGATGAGTTTTTGATGACTATAAAGATGGTCCTAATTGGGTAATAAAAGAGAGATACAATGATACCAAGTAGCATAACTGAAAAGTAGAGGTTTTCTCTTTTTCAAAAGTGCAGTTCAAAAAGGAATCTCCAAAGCCTTGCATTTCTCAGCTTTACAAAATAACGATGTTGGAAAAACAACAACTGTAAACTGTCTCATAAGCTTCTTATAGACAAAGTTTTGATTTCATGGTTTAAAAATAGTGCATTCTTTATTATGGCTGATTTGAAGGACATGGGACCGGGGGGGGGGGGGGGGAGGGAGAAAGGAAGGAAGGAGAAAGAGAGAGAGAGAGAGAACCAGGAAGGAAGGAAGGAAAGAGAAGACACGTGCCCACGGTCCCCATCCAACAATTCTTAGTAGCATTTGGGTGCTCCTGATTCCCTGGACGTGATGTCCCCACATTCCACAGTGGCACTGTGCGGACATGCAGGCTGGTACGGGGACCTGGCAGAGTTTCTCCTCACCCGCTGCTCAGTGCCTGGGGACCAGGGAGGGTGCTCTGCCTTGCGGAAGCTCAGGGCCGCTGCCATAATAGTAACATATTCTAGCGGAAAAGAAGAAAAGTAACATTGCTCTAGAAAAAGGTGCTAACTTGCAGAAAAGCTAGGAAGGGGATATACAGATAAGAGAAGATTTTATGTTCTGGGACTGGCTGTCACTTTTAAAGGAGGAAGTAGTATCTTATTAGGGCATCCTGACCATTTCTTGATTAGAAAAGCATGCTCTGGAGTTGGTGAGCTTCTGACTCGTTAACCTTTGTTAAATCCTCAGCGCACCATGTACATGAAGATAATGTTTTGCTTTGTTTCCATACGAAAGGCAGATATATCTGAAATAAATGTCTGTGCTTGCAGACGCCAAACCTAGTTACACAGTGTATGTAAGCGATTTGCAGAGACCTGCTGGAACAAGTAAGAAAGTTGAGTAAGGTCACAAGGGTGAAATAAAAAATATGAGTATTCGAGCCATAAACAATCAGAAAACAAGATATCATTTCATTTATATTAGCATCACACAACGTTACACATTTTAGAATAAATGTAACAGGCTAAGTACAAGACCTCTCCCGAAATCAACAGAATTTTTATACACAGAGATGATGGGCTGGGTCGGCAAGCCTCAGTACTGATTGGTTGTCACTTGTCTACAAATTAATCGGCAGATTCAAGGCAATCACAGTGAAAAACAGCAACAGGCTTGTACAGAAATTGGCAAGTTTATTCCTAAATTTATACAGAAATTCAAATGACCTAAAATAGTGAAAGCAAATTTTTTTTAAAAAAAGAACAAATTTAGAGAATTTAAATACCCTGATTTGAAGACTTGTGAAGATTCCAGAAAGTGGTGCCCTGACTTACAGAAAGACGCAGATCAATGAAACAGATTACTGATTGAAGAAATAAATTCACAGCATTGGGTAATTTTCATCAAGGAAAGAAAAGTCTTTTCGAAAAAATGGTGGGAGATCAAATCAAGGCAAAATTGTTTCTAGACTTAAATATAAACATCTATAAATCCTCTGGAGGAAAATATAGGAGAAAAATCTTTGCAACTCTGGCAAAGATTTTTCAAATGCGGTTAAAAAAATGCACGAACTAGTAAAAAAACCTTTCGGTTTACCAAAATTAAAAATGTTCTTCTATAAATCACCATGAAGGAAACAAAAGTCAAACCATATTACGGGATACATTTTCAAAATACATATTATGTGACAAAAAAAACCTTTATATGGAACTCTTACAATTCAATTTTATGAAAAGAGGAAATTAAAATAAATGGGCAAAAATTTGAACACTGTATCAGAGAAGATATATGAATGGCAAATAATCATATCACACATGTTCATTATGTTATCTGAAAAATGCAGATTGCAACCTCCAATAAATACCTCTTGACATCCATTAGAATGTCACATGTTAAAAAGACCAACAATATCAAGGTTTTACAAGAATGCAGAATATACACTACTGATAAGAATTTAAACTACAACAGGTCTGATAGTTCAGTGGTTTCTTTAGAAGTTAAACATGTACTTACTATTTGTCCTCACAATTAATTTTTATGCATTTACCCAAGAGAAATAAAAACATATGCCTACAAAATACTTGTGCAGAAGTGATTGTTCACGAGAAGCCCAACCTGGGAACAAAGACAATATGTGCCAATCTGTGAACGCACAGAAAAATGTGGTGTATCCATACAAAAAATGCCACTTAGTAGTAAAAAGAATGAATTGCTAATACGTGGAAACGGCATTGTCCAATCTCAGAATCTGCTTAATCAATGAAGCCACTCGAGTATCTACGACAGGATCCCTTTACATAAAATACTAGAGAAACACAAAGTAACTGGTAATGACAGGCAGCAGCTCCCTGGTTGCCTGGGGTGAGGTGCGGAGAGGAACAACCAGCCCAAGGGCTCAAGGAACCTTTCGGGTTGAGGGGAACGCTGGTGATGATATCTGGTGTGCCCACATCTCTTAAACCCATTAACTGTGTCCTTTTAATTCATGCAACTTGTGGTGCAGAAGTCATATTTCGGTACAGGTGAACTTTAAAAAGCAAAGTGAAAAGAAAAAACTCGAGGTACAAAATGGAAGAGAACCTAGAGCAACAATGCAAAAGGCAGGTGACCCCGGTCTGTGGGTGGGTAGGAGGGCAGCGAGAGGGGACTGTCGCAGATGAACACGGGAGCTCGCAACCGTGGACGGTGATGCTATTTCTCTGTGTTCCAACATTTACAAACAAGCTTGTAATTCTTAATATTAATAGCAACAGAATTTCAGAGCACCGTGGCAGAACACCATGGCCTCGGAGCTCTGAGGGAAACCCTCTGTTCCCACACTGAGACACGGGACGATCTGGCTGCATGAAATACTTAGATTGCTTTTGCGTCTGGGACCAGAGGGCTCCGTGGCTACTTGCTCGTGGGTGACAGAGCAGACAGGACCTCAGCCTCACATGGCGTGTTCCTCAAGGGCTTATTTTTCTCTCTGCTAGCTTCGTCGGGACTCTAAGTGCCACGGCACGCTGCCCCGATGCTCCGTTCCAGGCAGAAGCATTCCTCCTCGGCAGCGGGTGGGAAGGTGTTTGCAGGCTCACAGCTGCGTCCTGCATGCAACTGGCCGAGTCCCTACCCTCCTCCAAAGAGAGCCTCTTTACTCAAGTTTGTATTTTTTCCCTGAGAGCAGCCTGGAGCCAGCAACTTCGTATACGCCTCCATCAACGCCGGGCAAATCCAAGCGCCATCCCAGCTCAAGAGTCCCCCCACCGCCCCCCGCGCCCCACCCCAGGCTTAGCTGGGCCCTGCTACATGTGCATGGCACCTGACCCTCGTTCTCTGACTAATCCTGCTTCCTTGATCCTCTCACACGTATCACTAGAGTGTTCCTTGGTGACTTTCCTGCCTCCAGGTCAGTACCCAGTGTTCAGGGGTGTGAGTACCCTATCTCATACTGATTCCCGGAGAAGGTCACCTTAGACAGTGTTGCTGATAGTAATCTGAAGAAGACTTTATAATGACATTTTTAAACTGTGTCACTTCTTCGGTCTGAATATTTGTTTCCTCCCCGAATCCATTTGTTGAAATTCTTAACACCGAAGGTGATAAAAATAGGTTGATATTTATTGTCTTTGTTCCTTATTAGGAATATTATAATATTTTGCCATCATGAACGGTACTGTGCCTGGTAAAAGGGACCTGCTGAGCTCCTCATCTCTGGCTGCTACGTGAAGACATAGAAAGAAGGCACCGACTGTGAATCAGAAAGAGGGTCCTTCTCCAACCATACAGGAACTCGCATCTTGGACTTCAACCTGCAGAACCCTGAGTATGAAATATTTGGTTGTTTATAAGGTAGCCAGGCTGTGGAATTTTGTTACAGCAGCCCCAATAGATGGAGATGAGACCACATGTCTTGCCAATTGTTTGGCCCATCATTCGTACTAAGGAGACTGGGGTAACCTCTCCTCCCCCATGCTGCCCCCATGCCGGTTGTTACACTGCCATGGATGAACTGGGATGGGGGAGCAGTGAGGGATAATGCACTTGAGAGCCGAGCAGGGAGTCTTAACAGAAAGAATAAAGGGGCGAGATGATTCTTGCTAAATGCTATGGATGTACTGGAGAACAGAAAGGGTGATGAATCACCAATGTCTGACAGTCCTTCGGGCCTCTCTGCCAGCACACAAACAGAACCCCTGTCTCCTGCAACCAGAAGGGTCAGGACACGGGTCTCATGGTGAGGGCAAGAAAGCCCTGGATAGCTGATTTCTCACTTGGCAATGCTGCGCTAGCAAAGCCCTGGAAAGGAAGGGAGCAGAAGGAACAGCATCCTGATACGTAGGATGGAGGCATTGGAGTTGATGCTCTAGAGAACCCCAAAACTCCAAATCCCCCTGAACTTTCCAAGCCTAGAGAACTGTGTCTCACCTGCACCTGTGAGAGTTTAGTGGCCACCCTCCAAACTCTCCATCTTTAAAGATAACATAGAGGCCTCTGCCTTACAAGACAACATGCATTCCTACAGGATCTACTCATCTCCACTCACCTCCACCAGAGAAAAACACGGAAAAATGTTGATTCCTGGAGGAGGTAAGAGGCTACGCTATGAAGGAAATTTCAAGATGTAGCTGGTATAATTGCAAGGGCCAGGGTAGAAATGCAGCTGGGATGCTTGCAGTGGTTTCTGGGCAAAAGGGACCACTCTGCTCAAGGTGTGCTGTCTTGCACCCACGGACTCATCCCAATCAAACTGGCAGTCTTCATGGTGACCACAAGCTCATCTTTCTCTGCCTGGTTCTGTGTCTCTGACTCCTTCTTGGTGTTCATCCCAAGAGCACGTTCTTCTTTATCAGACAGAGAATCAGTGAAAGTCTTTGCAAACTGGACAACAGAGGCGTTGCATCCAAAAAGTCAATGTTTTGTTTACTTTTTCTTGTGTACAGGGCGTGCATCAGTGTCCTGGTGCTGCCTTCACAGAGCACCATGGTCTGGATGACTCAAACAACAGGAATTCCTTTCTGCAGGTGATGTTTCTCCTGAGGCCCTTCTCCGTGGCTTACAGATGTGGCCTCCTGTATATGTGGTCTCTTCTGTGTATATGTCTGCACCCTGACCTCTTCTTGTAAGAACCAGTCACGTTGCACTAGGGGCCCACCCTAATAACCTCATTTTAAGTTAAGTCACTTCTTTAAAGGCCTGGTCTCCACACACCATCATATTCTCAGATCCTGGAGATAAGACTTCTACATATGGATTTTGCAAGGGATCTGTTCAGCCACAACTGTGCCAAACAGCATGAGATGTAAGAGAGACACATGTGGCAGATAACGAGCTAGCCAGCCTTGAACTCTCCAATATCAGTATCCATGCTGGGGAACCCAGCAAAGAAACACAACCATAGTGGATTGGAGGAGTTTCTACGAAGCAGAAGCTTGCAGTATGGTGCCCTGGGAAGACACTGAGGGTCTAAGGGGACCCTGGCAACACTGAGAACGTCACTTAATTAAATTAACCCTGTCTTTATCTTATGCCACGTCATATTAAAGGGAACCAGCGGGTGTTGGATGTCATGGACGGTGGTGAAGGTGAGAAAAAGACCGAGGACACAGCAGTTATACACAGCTGTGTCCCTGTGAGCAATGGATGAATGTGATGTTTTCCTTTATTGGATATATACAAGTAGTTTGCTAATATTTAAAGTGATTCACCAGTGAAAGTAAAAAGTACTATTTAGTTAGCCATTGGGGAAGGCTAGTTTCTGTTTCAGAAATTCACAACTTCAGGAAAACACAAAGAAAAACGAATAATCACCTTTCCCTTTTTAAGAGACAACTTGAGGCAGTGAACTCAACAGAAATGATTTCCTTTAGCGATCCTAAAGATTTAAAGTGTCCTGTCAGCAAATTTACCAACCGGGCAGATTAGGTATCGGGGTAGGCTTTGGGGTAAGGAAGAACATAATTTCAAGATCGATCTTGCCACTCACTAGCTATGATATCTGCGGTACGTTGTTCAGTTTCTCCGAGCCTCGGGTAGAAAGGAGAAACTTGTAAAAACAGTTATCAACTTAGCATCATTCTAATAATCTAATTAGCGAATTGGGATAAAAACACCTGATGAATTGTAGTTATCAAAGAGCAGTTGTTTTCATTAGCGAAGTGTATGAAATAAACATGATTTCTACTGTCCTCTCATTGTATGACTTTAAAAAAATCTACTTGGGGCACCTGGTGGTTCAGTTGGCTGAGTGACTGCCTTCAGCTCAGGTCATGATCCTGGAGTCCCGGGATCGAGTGCCCTGCCGGGCTCCCTGCTCAGCAAGGGGTCTGCTTCTCCCTCTCGCCTTCCCCCTCTCCTCCTCTCCTACTCACTCTCTCATTCTCTCCCTCTCTCAAATAAATAAACAAATAAAATCTTTAGAAGAAAAAAATCTACTTTCGCTTAAATCTGACCTAGTATGTGTCTGTCAAGGTTTGTAGGCGCATCTTTCTTCTTAATGTGATTTTCAAGATGGAGATGAGGAAAATCCCAATTCCTTAATAGAGAAGATAAAAATAAAGCACATAGGACTGAGAATCTTCACAGTTGGCAAGTCTGTGCTAATGACACCAAGGTTTTCATTCACTCGGGCGTGTCCCTTAAAGGAGAACTTAGAAGTTAATACAGGAAAACAAAAACAAAAACAAAAACAAAACAAAACCAAAAACAAAACAAAAACACGTGCTGTTAGTTACCAGCAGGAATCAGGTAAGACACTGCAGATATACCCTCAAATGCTTCCCTGCTGAACTATTAAGTAGTTTTCATAGGCATAAATACATAAACCATTGGTCAACAGGATATAACTTAAATATGAGCACAAACAGAAATGCTCACCACAGTTTTTTTTCTTATTTAATAGTGAAATGTAAATTATAATGAAGGTCAACCATGCTGTAGTAAATTCACTCATAATATAAGAAATCTACTAAAGCTACTGCAGAAGGAACTGACATTTTTGCAAAAGTATGTACATAACAGAACACCATCAAAATAAATATGTAACTACATGTGTTAAATTTTCCGGGAGGTATATGTCCAAATGTTATGATTTTTATCTTTAGGCCATGTAGTCATGTCTTTCTGTATAACTAAGTTATATGTATTTTTATGTAATTAAGGATATACATTATGAGTAACAGGAAAATAGGAGAAGATATCCGTCTGTTGTGTTTATGAAGTCTCTCACTTTCTGAACACTGTGAAAGCAGAAAGTTGTTCTCCTAACAAAACCTTTTTTTCCCCAATAAAAATATTTATAAGCTTTCTCTTTTTGCAGAGTGTCCAATGACTCTCAATAAAGTTGTTCATAGAGATACAAACACTAAAGTCATCCCTGACACAACCATCATCACTCTGGGGATTTCGCTGTGGTGTGAGTTCTTTGAATTTGGGGTATATGCTCAAATGAACCCCTTTAACCCACTCACCATGTTTATAAGCCTTTCTCTTCCACAGGATCTTGGGTTGTGAGCAACTCCGGATCTTTACACACGTTTCTCTTTTTATGAAGCACTTACACAATATATTTCTTAAGGATCCTTTCATTCTGGGGCTCCTGAGTGTTTCAGTCAGTTAGGCGTCTGCCTTCCGCTCAGGTCAGGAACCCAGGGTCCTGGGATCGAGTCCCACACCAGGGTCCCGGCTCAGAGGGGAGCCTGTTTCTCCCTTTCCTTCACCTCCTCCGTGTGCTTGTGCTCTATCAAATAAATAAATCAAATCTTAAAAAAAAAAAAAAAAAGCATCCTCTTATGCCTTCATGAAGATCACACTCATCCTTCCACTGTGAAACGTACTGTAGTTATCACACGGGCTTGCTGTTCTGCTGCATCTCAGCTAGCCGTGATGGCCAACGTGCTCACCGAGGTCTCCTGGGGCAACCTGCCCTCCCAGTGAAGAGAAAAGCCCAGTCTGAGGATATTTCCGTACATGCCTTCCTTCAAATATTTTGTAATGAACAAAATGGCAACTGTTAATAAACGTCCCTTGAGAAGTCATCATTCCCAGGGAGTCACAAAATAGAAACAGTTGGACATCTTAATTTCTGAAGTCTCTTTTTTGCGAAATCACATTCCGTTCTTCTAATGTCGGGAAACGTGAAGCAACGGTGGTCTCCATCAGGAGAACCAGTGTGTCATGGGTAGGGATTGTTGGAGAGCTCTTGTTGAAATGTCAAAATGCTGTCTCGAATCCCTGATGTCTTTGGCTCCAAGATGCTTGCGTGATCATTCTCAGGCAGTCTCAACCGTAATAAAGATCAGTATGTTCCCAAAGGTAAACCAGGGTTCTAGGTGATTTGGTTTCCAGTGCAATGTTCATTCAGTGCTTATAATGCCTAAACCTCCCTTTTGTCCTCCTCTGTGATCTCGTTCCCCTGCTTTCCTAGGAATTTTCAATCTCAGTCTGATCTGTACATTTCACTGACAGGTGGTCAAAGTCACAGTCCACAGGAGCCTGAACTCTTATAGAGAAAAAGAGCAAATAAAAAATTCCATTAAGTATTCTTTTCTAGGGGCACCTTGGGTGGCTCAGGGGGTTCAGTCTCTACCTTCAGCTTAGGTCATGATCTTGGGGTTCTGGCATCGAGCCCCACATTGGGCTCTCTGCTCGGCAGGGAGCCTGCTTCCCCCTCTCTCTCTGCCTGCCTCTCTGCCTACTTGTGATCTCTCTCTCTCTGTCAAATAAATAAATAAAATCTTTTAAAAAATATTCTTTTTAGAAAGTACTTTAATAGCAGACTCCCCAGGGATTGAAAATGTTCAGAAGCCCAGACAACAAAACAAAATAAAACAGAACACACAAACAAAAAAACCCCACAAGAATCTTTCCCTACACTTATTTATTCTAAAGTGTGTTTACATGAACCATCAAGCACTTTTCTAATTAGTCTCCATAATGGTAAGGTAAAGCATATTGTATACTAAGTCTCTGTTAGTACTTTTAGGAAATGTTTTAGAGTATAATAAACAGAAATAAAGATGTGGCTCATAAGTTCCACATAACTTGTACCTAATCGCAATGAAGAGTATTACACACAGTCCAAAGTATATTCTAAAGATCTCTGATTCTTCATCAATGTTAGAATGTATCATTACAAGGAAATTCTAATACAATTTAAAAATACATAAATATGCTGTCTTCTTTCATAAATGCCCTGTAAATTTGCCTCAATGTAGAAGAGAGATAAGAAGAAACTAACACCATGCACTGTGAGTAAATTTTGTGGAACATTCCACAATTTTTTAGATTTATGTTGCCATAAACTCTTAGTCCTTACCCAATTAAGCAATATATACAGGACTGGTAAGGTTTTCAAATAGGAAATTTATACCAGACTGTTTCACATCAACAGGAATTTTAAAGGGTAAAACTATTTTATAAATAAAACTACTAGCTGTGTCTTCATGGTAGGGGGGTCCATTTTGACACAAGTCAGGCAGCCAATAGGAATTAATTTCCCTCCTGAGATGATTTCTTGTCAAAAATAAGCAATGAATTAGAAGTGAGAGTATCACATTCTAGTCTTTCTCAGTGGCTAATTGTTTCTGAGACATTAGCTAATTCCCTATCTGGTAAGGTCTTGGTTTCCTTGTCTGCAGGGTGAGTAGTTGGATGTGGTTTTGTTCTCATTTTTTTCGAGTCATTTTATCTGTTTGAATCACATCTCTACTCCCAATGTCTAGAACAAGTTCTAATTCAATTTAACTAATGTGGTAAATAGTTATTGACACTAGTGCAGAATGCAGAGAAAGACACCAGTCTAGGGCTAAAAATGTAACTATGAGCAAAAGCAGACATTGTTAAGAGTATTTTCATGGTTACCAAACAGTGGGAAACAGTCAAAGATTTTAGCAAGAACATATGAGTCTGAAGCACAATTTGAATCAATCTAAAAATTTCGGAATTTATTTAATGACCAGTAAAAAGTGATTTTATACCATGAATTTCCCCATTAATGTTTTCACATGCAGGTTCTTGAGGAATTGTATTTTTTTTTTTTAGTAAAACAATTCATACTTCTTCCAATCCCTCCAACTTCCACTAGTAATTATTAATTATCTTAGTATATTTTTTTCCATAGCTACATTTTAGGACAAACTTCAGTCCTGTTTTGAAAAGGTCAGTCCAATTCCTCTACCCAGCATCTTAAATATGAAGTTGGCTAGTGTTTCTTTCATAAGAGATGATTCTATGTTCAAGATAATATAAAGTCCTTTGTCTTCATATACCAGTAAAGTCCAATCTTGGGGTTAGTGCTTAGGCTTTAATTTAGAAGTGCTATAAAATGTAGCCTTGATTTACCTGCCTCATAGGATCATCTACTAGGCACCTATCCTGTTCACCTATCCTGATATTCTATCAGAGGGGAGTGAGAGGAACTGATATTTATTAAATGTCCATAGCAGAAGATAATAGATCTTGGAGTCCAAGTACCAGAAGCTTCCAAATAGACCTTACTAACAAAGATTTTCTCATGACCACTCATTTTTAATCCCTCCATAATTGGTAAAAAAAATAATTTGCAATAGTATTAGCAAAGGAGACTGGTGTGTTCTCTTCAGCTATAAATTAGAGTTGGTATTGGTATGTGGTATCCTTGGGACAGCATAATGGGTCATAACAGAGACTTACAGTGACATCACAGTGATGGTCCCTCACACATCTGATGGCTCAGTTCCATGACATGTAATAACAGCCGAGTACTGAGATGTATGCATTAGTCTGTAGGGACATGATATACTTCCCTAACATAATAAGAAAAATTACAATAACATTCAAAGGCCTTGTGGTTAGATAAGCTTTCTTTTATTCTATTATTGTGATTTTCTCATGTTAAAATACTTTAAAATGTGGCTAAAGTGAAGCAGATCAGGATCCAAATAAGTTACTGATACAGACACCAATAGTTGACAAAATACTCGATAAACATTACTACATTTCACCCTTGAGATATGTGATGGTGATTTCATTTTACAGAAATTGATGCCTCAGTACTGGGTATTTACCCCAAAGATACAGATGTAGTGAAAAGAAGGGCCATCTGTACCCCAATGTTTATAGCAGCAATGGCCATAGTCGCGAAACTGTGGAAAGAACCAAGATGCCCTTCAACGGACGAATGGATAAGGAAGATGTGGTCCATATACACTATAGAGTATTATGCCTCCATCAGAAAGGACGAATACCCAACTTTTGTAGCAACATGGACGGGACTGGAGGAGATTCTGCTGAGTGAAATAAGTCAAGCACAGAGAGTCAATTATCATATGGTTTCCCTTATTTGTGGAGCATAACAAATAGCATGGAGGACAAGATGGAGAGGAGAGGAGAAGGGAGTTGGGGGAAATTGGAAGGGGAGGTGAACCATGAGAGACTATGGACTCTGAAAATCAATCTGTGGGTTTTGAAGGGGCGGGGGGTGGGAGGTTGGGAGAACCAGGTGGTGGGTATTGGAGAGGGCACGGATTGCATGGAGCACTGGGTGTGGTGCAAAAACAATGAATACTGTTACACTGAAAAAGAATTTAAAAAATTAAAAAAAAAAAAAAAAGAAACTGGTGCCTCAGGGCTCAGTGATTTTTCAGTAGCATTATAATCACTGAATTCCAACTCTGCCACGTATCCTCAGATTTTAAGAACCCATGTTATTTCCATACCAAGGACCCTTTAGTTAGTGCTTAGTGTTGGGGTAGGAATGGGATTCACGGCATCTGATTTCCAATCAAGGGCCACTGCTATCACATATGTGAGACTTTCTCAACCTATCCTTAAGGAATTTTTCCCGCTTTTAATCTTTTCATATATAAGTTTCTCCCACTAGACTATAATCTTCTTGAAGGTAACCCATCACTTTATCATCCATTGTTTCTAGGACAGAACACAAGTTTGCTTAGATAATCACTCAAATGCAAGTGTCCTCTTTCCACCTTGTCGTGCAGGTTTGAAATTCATCACCTTACCGCTGAGCAACAACGTAATGATGTGGACTACCTGATAAACGAATTCCAGGTCTCCTCGAAAACCACATTTCCACCAAAGACTGAAACCTTATTTTTGCCCTTTAAAGGGAATTCAGCCACATAAGGATTACAATAGTTGTACACGAAAAAGATTTTGCCAAATTCAAGACTCAAACTCAGGGAATTAATGATAATTTCCATCCTCTGTCTCATCCTCTTTCTGAATGTGATCTAGTTTTTATGGGGGGAATTGAGAGTTCAGCTCTTATCATCCTTGCCTTGTCTTGACCTGGTCTTTTCTGTCTTCTGATGCTTCCCAGACTCCTGTGTATCTTCCCGTGGGCTCTAGGTCTACAGCTCTTGTAACTTGTGGTCTTGCCAACAGGGCCACTGCACAGAGCCACACCCCACTGTCTCACTCCTTGACTCTCCATGGTGTGACTGGTCCTCAAATCCTCAGGGCATTTTGCATCTCTTCTTGCACTGTGCTCCTACACTCCTGACTGTAGAGTCTCCTCAGTCTCTGTTATAAGAACTCCCTGGCCAGAACACTAACTCTCAATTCTTAGGCACCTTCTCTGTCTCCCATGAGGCTCTCGGAACTTCACTGGCTCAGTTTCATTCACGCTGGAAAGTTGGAGAAAGAATATTGAGATGGAACATGTACTGGGCTTTCTCAGGTTTGTCCTCTAAGCAGGTCGCACTGCCTCATCTATCCTACTGCATGGAGATCCTTTGAAAGATTCCAGTCTGAAAGAGGAGGCAAGATTCTCCTGATGGTGAACCCACAAAACTTATTTGGGATCTGTAATCCCCCTGAATCTCACTGGGGACTTCCAACAAAGAGCAAGGTGTGGGAACCCAGATCGCACATGACTGTTCATACTTTCCTTCCTTCTTCTCTCAGATCTCTGCATACCTCTTCACCCTACACTGGGACCAATGGTTTATATGAACCTCTTGAAAAATGTGAGAAAACTGGTCTTTTTTTCATCTTACCAATGCTATGAAATAAAGTAAAAATGTCTACAATCACTTTACCAAACTCCTCTCTTGTTATTTAAATTCCAGACTTGAGGCTTCACTTTTCTGAAGTTTTATATGTTGATGGTCTGTCTTATGAGCTTTTAAAAGTCTAATTTAAACACTAAACTTGAAAAATGATGTCTTTGCTCTTGGCAAGGTTCCTTCTTTGCCAAGAACCAAGTGAAGAATTGTAATGCTTTGTGAATTGTACCTATATGTCTCAACATTTTCCAGAAAGTGATCCAATCTGCTTCTCTCAATAACATTTATTAATTTATCAACAAATATTCACTGAGTAACTATTATGTGCCAGACATTTGCAAAGAATGGGTTATGATAGAGTATATAAAATACAGGATATTTTTTAAAAAAATAAACAAAGCAATAAAAACATTCACAAAACCAAACACTCTTAATGATTTTGAACATCTGAAAGTCCACATACAGACTTGTGGTGGTCACCAGTAGTGGAACCCTGAATTACAAAATTCAACAACTTCAGTGTCAGAGTAACATGAACAAAGACAGTTCATATTTACATATTACTCTAATTATTGCAAAATTTCTCGTGGCTTCTCTAGCCATTGGTGTATCCCATGCTAGCAGGTCTATGCATAAACTCCTGTTAACCAACCACCTTGCCTCATTTCCATGACCTAAAGAATGATAGGATTCCCCTTTTTATGTGTGGTGTTTCCTCGTCACACTGAATCCTGTGTAAAAGTTTCATGGGAGAGTCAAAGAAATATCTTAGTGTTTCTTTCTTTCTTTTTTTTTTTTTAAACATTTCTGGATGCTTCCAGCTGGATTAAAATGATGAAAGGTCTGGAAAAATTAGGTTTGTTTCAAAAAGAAAAGAATTTATTTTTCTATTACATAGCTTCTAAGAAAGAGGGGACATGAGCTAAAATGACCTTTTCATTTCCCTTTGATGGTTACTGTTAGTTAGATATCTAAACAACATTTCATGTTCTCCAGGGACTTGTATAGAAGCCCAATTCCCAGGAAGAGTGTTACTTCTATATGTCCCAGAGATTTTATTTAAAGCATACAAATGACGTGTGAACAACTCTTAAAATCTGGAATCTGTCTAAATGGTCCATTTAGAAGTGAATGGAACTTGTATAGTAATATTCCAACAACCATTCTATGTGTTTTATTTCATTTTTTAAATTCAATTAGCCAACATATAATATATCATTAGTTTTTGATATAATATTCAATGATTCATTTGTTGCATATAATTCCTAGTGCTCTACAGGTTTACTTACCATTTAAGGTGGAAAGCAGAAGGGGGTGTGGATTGGAGATAAGGGTGGCAGATAAGGATGGAAAGGAGTAGTAACAAAACAAACAACCAGAAAGAGTTACTCTCAGGTTTTTCTGGTGGAAATTCTGCATTGTTATATGGAGATCTCTGGTAGAAAGTGTCACTAACTCTTCATTATCTCGGTGGAGAGCAAGAGTCTCCAGGTAGCAGTTTAAACTGTCACTGCTGAGTGCAGACTTTCTGGAAACTTCTGGTGAAAAGAAGGGGACCACCAACCTCTGAATGCAAGACCTCTTTGCTCACCTTTGGACACAATCCCTAGGCACAAGCAGCTCAAATGTTAGAAAAGGATTGTTACATTTTATGTGTCAAGATAACAGTGTTATTCAGAAAACTTAACACTATCTCTAGAAAAGCGGCATTAACGATCTAGTGATATCTCCTAAGATAGCTCTTAACAGACGTAAAACATTGAGAAGCTATTGTTTTTCCTCTACAATCCTGTGCTTTGACAGGCTTCACACTGTAGATCTGCAGGGATTTCTTTTTCTTAAAATAAAGGAGGGTTTTTAAAGTCATATGTATTGGTGACATGGATGCCTCTGAATGTACATGGTGAAGTGTATTTCTGATTCATGTTATCCTGGTCATTTCCTAAAACTGCGACTGGAAACAGCTCTTTTTTTTTTTTTTTTGCACATTTCTTTTAATGGCCAAAACTGAATGAAATTCAATTACCAAAAAAATAGTCTGTGAGTTTCAATTTTGCATGTCCTGTTACTTTTTGAATTTGGAGTTCTGCTCACTGATTCTCAAGTTATTGTGTCATCTGGATCAATTGTATCGGTATGTTCACACAACTGTGAAATAGTTTCATGGATGCAGGATGAAACAAATGTCCCAGCTGAGCACTTACAGGCGGGGGCGGCGGTGGCAAAATGAAGTGGGGTTATTGCTCGTCTCTTGCCAAACTTTCTTCTGTTTTGTTTGGTTTCCATTGAGATTCAGGGATGGACAGAAGACATATCACCTGTTGCCTGTGAGACAGATTCCTCCCACTTTTCCTTTATTCACATCATGCTTAAGCAAATGAATTATGAAAACAGAACTGTAAGTAGTTTTAACAAGAACGTGGATAGATCTCTGTTAAAACTCACACACACTTCTACCAAAATACTAGCCAATAGGATTCAACAGTACATTAAAAGGATTATTCACCATGACCAAGTGGGATTTATTCCAGGGCTGCAAGGTTGGTTCAACATGCGCAAATCAGTCAATGTGATACAACACATCAATAAAAGAAAGAACAAGAACCATATGATACTCTCAATAGATGCTGAAAAAGCATTTGACAAAGTACAGCATCCCTTCCTGATCAAAACTCTTCAAAGTGTAGGGATAGAGGGCACATACCTCAATATCATCAAAGCCATCTATGAAAAACCCACCGCAAATATCATTCTCAATGGAGAAAAACTGAAAGCTTTTCCACTAAGTTCAGGAACACGACAGGGATGTCCATTATCACCAATGCTATTCAACACAGTACTAGAAGTCCTAGCCTCAGCAATCAGACAACAAAAGGAAATTAAAGGCATCCAAATCGGCAAAGAAGAAGTCAAACTATCACTCTTTGCAGATGATATGATACTATATGTGGAAAACCCAAAAGACTCCACTCCAAAACTGCTAGAACTTGTACAGGAATTCAGTAAAGTGTCAGGATATAAAATCAATGCACAGAAATCAGTTGCATTTCTCTACACCAACAACAAGACAGAAGAAAGAGAAATTAAGGAGTCAATCCCATTTACAATTGCACCCCAAACCATAAGATACCTATTATGGTATCTTATATAAGATAAAGGAATAAACCTAACCAAAGAGGAATAAACCTAACCAAAGGAATATATATAAACCTAACCAAAGAGGCTAAGAATCTATACTCAGAAAACTATAAAGTACTCATGAAAGAAATTGAGGAAGACACAAAGAAATGGAAAAATGTTCCATGCTCCTGGATTGGAAGAATAAATATTGTGAAAATGTCTATGCTACCTAAAGCAATCTACATATTTAATGCAATTCCTATCAAAGTACCATCCATCTTTTTCGAAGAAATGGAACAAATAATCCTAAAATTTATATGGAACCAGAAAAGACCTCGAATAGCCAAAGGGATATTGAAAAAGAAAGCCAACGTTGGTGGCATCACAATTCCGGACTTCAAGCTCTATTACAAAGCTGTCATTATCAAGACAGCATGGTACTGGCACAAAAACAGACACATCGATCAATGGAACAGAATACAGAGCCCAGAAATAGACCCTCAACTCTACAGTCAACTAATCTTTGACAAAGCAGGAAAGAATGTCCAATGGAAAAAAGACAGCCTCTTCAATAAATGGTGTTGGGAAAATTGGACAGCCACATGCAGAAAAATGAAATTGGACCATTTCCTTACACCACACACAAAAATAGACTCAAAATGGATGAAGGACCTCAATGTGAGAAAGGAATCCATCAAAATCCTTGAGGAGAACACGGGCAGCAACCTCTTTGACCTCAGCCGCAGCAACATCTTCCTAGGAACATCGCCAAAGGCAAGGGAAGCAAGGGCAAAAATGAACTATTGGGATTTCATCAAGATCAAAAGCTTTTGCACAGCAAAGGAAACAGTTAACAAAATCAAAAGACAACTGACAGAATGGGAGAAGATATTTGCAAACGACATATCAGATAAAGGACTAGTGTCCAGAATCTATAAAGAACTTAGCAAACTCAACACCCAAAGAACAAATAATCCAATCAAGAAATGGGCAGAGGACACGAACAGACATTTCTGCAAAGAAGACATCCAGATGGCCAACAGACACATGAAAAAGTGCTCCATATCACTTGGCATCAGGGAAATACAAATCAAAACCACAATGAGATATCAGAATGGCTAAAATCAACAAGTCAGGAAATGACAGATGCTGGCGAGGATGCAGAGAAATCCTACACTGTTGGTGGGAATGCAAGCTGGTGCAACCACTCTGGAAAACAACGTGGAGGTTCCTCAAAATGTTGAAAATAGAACTGCCCTATGACCCAGCAATTGCACTACTGGGTATTTACTCTAAAGATACAAACGTAGTGATCCGAAGGGGCATGTGCACCCGAATGTTTATAGCAGCAATGTCAACAATAGCCAAACTATGGAAAGAACCTAGATGTCCATCAACAGATGAATGGATCAAGAAGATGTGGTATATATACACAATGGAATACTATGCAGCCATCAAAAGAAATGAAATCTTGCCATTTGTGACAACATGGATGGAACTAGAGCGTATCATGCTTAGCGAAATAAGTCAAGCGGAGAAAGACAACTGTCATATGATCTCCCTGATATGAGGAAGTGGTGATGCAACATGGGGGCTTAAGTGGGTAGGAGAAGAATCAATGAAACAAGATGGGATTGGGAGGGAGACAAACCATAAGTGACTCTTAATCTCACAAAACAAACTGAGGGTTGCTGGGGGGAGGGGGGTTGGAAGAAGGGGGGTGGGGTTATGGACATTGGGGAGGGTATGTGCTTTGGTGAGTGCTAAAAAAAAATCAAACTCACACTATTTTAAACAAATGATTTGCAAAGGCATTTTATTTGAATAACTTATGATTTGGTTGTTACACTTAAAATATGGCCAATGGCTGATTGCTTGTGGCTTATTCAGAAATTGTGTAGTGATTCCACTCTACAAAGGAAAAGGGCTATGGGTATATATATTCAAATAATGCCATTTCTACTTATGAATTTATGTTTGATGTTTGTATAATTAATTTTTCTAACTCTTTATCAAACAAAAATCTTTTCCTGATTACATTCCATTCATCTCAGAGATGGGTAAAAGGACCTCAGGGAACCCAGGAGACTGGGAGTTATAGGCTTTGCCAAATGATAATCACATCTGATCTTTAATTTATTTATAATTAATTTATATTTTAAAATTTTATTTTTTAAGTACCCTCTACACCCAATGTAGGACTTGAACTCACAACCCTGAGATCAAGAGTCATGGGATGCTCTGACTGAACATGTCAGGCACCTCTACATCTGATTTTGTTAAAATCTCCCTCCAGCATAGTCTCTGTATTATACCGGTATTAGGAGAAATCATTTTTATGGTGTTGAAAAGAGATGAACCAATTTGAAGTTTATATATATTCTGTACTACAACTTCCATGGGCAAATAAGTTAGCTCTTATTTTTTTGTTCACTGATATAATAAATGAGAATGTGCTAATGGCATCTGTATTAATTGCCGCGGATACTGACCCTCTCCTTAACTACTCTGTACGGCCACCCTGAGCCTGTTTTGATGAGATACCATCCTTTGGCCTGTCCTCAAGAGACCAAGTTTGGCAAGGTTCCTGCTAAGTCAATTTATGCAGAATCCATCTTATCTATGATATTTCCTTTTAGTAATTTTCCAAGCACTGACCACAGCCTGCTCCTTGGCTATACACCCCTGCCTTTCCTTGCATTCAGATTAGAGCCCAAGTTCCCACCCATGCTGCAAAACCCCATTGCTGTGGTCCTTACACCTATGGTGGCAGTCCAGAATGAAGCCTGTTTTCCAAGTGTAATGAAGATTTTTTTCCTTGATAACTACTTCTGCTTAATGCACTTTTGCATGCTGCATGTGGGTATAAAACTGAAATTTAGCAAGTCGGTGGACAGAAACCCAAAGTTACTTTTTTTGATGTAACATTTCTCTGTCAATTATTTTCTAGACTACTTACAAAGGGTACTAAATATCATTTTAAGAATGTAAAGTTTGGGCGCCTGGGTGGCTCAGTGGGTTAAACCACTGCCTTCGGCTCAGGTCATGATCTCAGGGTCCTGGGATCGAGTTCCTCATCGGGCTCTCTGCTCGGCGGGGAGCCTGCTTCCCTCTCTCTCTCTCTCTCTCTGCCTGCCTCTCCATCTACTTGTGATTTCTCTCTGTCAAATAAATAAATAAAATCTTAAAAAAAAAAAAAAGAATGTAAAGTTTCTAAGTTTCTTCCAAATGATCTGGGAGAGGACAAAATCGTGTATTTATTCAGTGAGTACTTAGTAATTGCTTACGCTAGGGGCTGTGAATGCTGTAGCAAAAACAGCACATGGTCCCTGCTTGCAGAAGGCCTGAGATTGGTCATTGAGCTGGACATAACATGTGGTGATAAACTATATTAACATGTTGTTAGAGTGATATTCAGGGTTTAGTTGGAGTAGAGAATAGGACAGAACCCAACTCAGACTGAGGAATGGGCAGTAAGGGAAACATTTCTGAAAATGGTGCCAGGGCCAAGTCTTCAAAAACAAGATGAGTAGGTGATGGACAGACCAAAGACACACGAGCTGGCATTCCAGCAAGAGGGAACCCAATGGTGGGTCCTTTACGATCAGGCAGAAAAGTATGTATCATTGGTTAATGTAAAGGGGATCAGTGGCCGGATGGCCCAGGTCCTGCTGTGTCATGCGAAGGCACATGGCCTTTAAATTTAAAAAGAAATCTACTTATATAACTTTGACAGTGATACAGATACATTTTTTTGGTAGATCTTCTCATGGTTATGTAGAAAGCAAGACTGGGGGCTCCGAGTCTAACCGTTCCTATACGTGTACTTCGGCAGAACAGAATCAAGGGTGAGATGCTGGCCATGGGCGCGGAAAGCGAAGATGAAGAACGAAGGACGGAGTTGAGATTTTCAGTGTGTACTGCAGAGTCAGAGAACTGACTAAATATGGCGCTCAGGCAGGGCAGGTGTCCAGAAGGGAAAACTACTAAAGCCAGCGACCTCATCAAAGTTAGGAAGCGGCGTGTGGGGAACGCAGTCCCTCCTGAGGCTCTACTATACATTCTGCTATTGGAAAACTGAATAAGAGAAGAGTGTATGGACATTCGATGAAGAATTACTGATTGTTGATATTCAGCATCTAGTAGGTATGCTGGTTCCTCTGATGGAGGAGCGGGTAGCTTACGGACAGGATCTAACCTATGACTGTTTTGAGTAAGTCCAAGACAAATTCAATTAATCCTTTCAGTCTTCATGGCATAACTCAAAGGAGTCTGCAGATAATCAGCCAAGCCCAGGAAGCATACAGGGAGAGTATGATTTGGCCAACATCATACATCCTGTATCGTGGAGAGCATCACTCACGTTCCGATAGAGTCAATACATGTGCTCTTTCCATATTGCCATCATGGCATCTGTTGTAACTCCACAGTGTCCCAAATTTTGACCACATATTTATGTCTTTCACAAAGCAAGATGTAATCATTTCTTTCATCATTTTATTTTTTTTCTCTTCTCAAGGAAAAACAATCCTTACTGTTTACTTCATGGGATTGCTACCGTTCAGTTTTCAAGCTTTCTCCAAATGTTTTATCACGTCTCATGCAGCCAAAAGTCAACTCCCTGAATCATGGTTCTGCCTTCTTTAAAGGATTTCTGGAGTCATCTATTTTCTTCTCTACAAAACAACCCCTACTTAGTTTTTTTAAAAAATTTATTTACTTGAGAGAGAGAGAACATGAGCAGAGGGGGGGAAGGAGAGGGAAATGATCTCAAGCAGACTCTGCGCTGAGCTCTGAGCCCCACCTGCGGCTCGGTTTCATGATCCTGAGATCCTGAGATCAGGTTTCAGCTGAGCTGAAACCAAGAGTGGGATGCTTAACCAACTGAGCTACCCAGGCACGCCTTCACTACTTAATTTTTAATAACTACTTTGCATGTAATGTGCATATTTATATTTTGGAAAATTTTAAAAATCTGTAATTGGAAATAGGCAAAAAATTAGTTTTATGATTTAAATATATTGACTCAGCACATCTTACTTATATGAACATGATATGTTGATTTGATTTTTTTTTATACCAAATAAATATTTTATCATGCACCTTGGCAGTCATTCAGTCTGCTAGATTGAATATTCTGAATTATGTCAAGGGCAGGCAAAAGTATAAAACCACACAAAAAGATTACAGTGGAGAATTGATCATAGGATCTTGTATTTTCTAAGACTTAATTTTTAGAATAATTTTAGGTTCAAAGCAGGACTGAGAGGCAGATACAGTCCTACATACTCCCTGCCCCTCACCTGAGCAGCCTCTCCCGCTGTCAGGATCCCTCACCCTATGGTACATTTGTTATGACCAATGAACCCACGGTAATACCTGATTATCAGCTAGAGTCAGTAAGTTTATACCAGGGTCACTCTTGTGTTGTCCATTATAATAAGGACTTGTATTAATGAATAATGACATGTGCCCATCACTACAGTACCCCATGGAGCACTCTCTCTACCCTAAAAAATGTTTTTGTATTTTTATTTCTTAAATCTCCCTAAAATACAGTAAGCAGCTATTTTGAAAGGAAAATAATTCAACAAAAACATGCAATTTGAGAGGAGCTACAGTAAGAAAACCAGTACTATGGAAAGGATATGGTAGATTAATAACTTATTCAGTAGATCCTAAAAAGCTAAATGACATTGAAGTCATCGTATTTTTGTGGAAGAACTCCTATTCCCTGGAAGTTGGTAAGAAGGCTGGGCTATAAACAGAAAGATCTGGTGAAAGTTTGGAAAGCAGTTAGCTGGCCCTCCCCTTCTAGCTCATCATGCCAGCTTGTCCTCTCTTTTGGCAGAAGAACAGATAATTATCTTATGGACAAGGCAGGTTCTAGGAACCCTAGGGTTTAATGTTTCAGGACCAACTGAGGGTGGTACTTTCATTTTGAAAGTAGAGGACTTAAGTAAATGTTTGCACACAGGAAGGTGAGACTCACAATCTTCTCCCTCTAATCAAATCCTACAACTCCATCATACTTTTAAATTATTACTTTAAGAGTAGTGGAGCCTTTTGTTCACATCAAAGTGATACCATATCGTGAGGGGACAGACAGCAAAATGAAAAGTCTCAGCATTTACAATATTTAATGTAATTCCATATGTAAGACAGTTTTCATTCAGTACAACTCAATATACCCACCTGTATCCGTTTTCATGATTGCACTAAATTATTTGACAAGTATTCAAAAGAAATAACTTCTTGGCGACTGTTGGAATTTGAAAGCAGTTTCCAAAGAGTCGAAGAAGCTCTTGGGTTTTGGAAGAGTTCTAAGTGATCTCAGTGAGGACTTGTAAATAACCTTAGTGGGTGTCCAGGAAGGCCTCGGGTCATCAAGTGTGAAGAACCTTTGAGTGTTGTCTGGAATTCGTTCAGCTTGACAGCAACTCCACAGCAAAGCTGTGTCTATAAAGATTCTCCAGGGGGACAGCCAGGGACAGTCCCCACTTTTACTGTATTTTCCAGAGGCGGATGGAATAATGAGAATCAGTATTCTCTGATCTAAGAGCCGGTCAGCAAGGAAATGTGGTCATGACGTTATACACAGTTGTCTGTCGAGGATGAAACTAGCTCCGTGTTTGAGCAACAAAGTTACAGGATGCACGGATGCCTTAGTTTTTAAAGATGAATCCTAACAAGAAACTTATTATTTATAGCAAACTACTAATTCATGAGGATATTCAATTTGTAGGGTTTGACCTCAAAACAAGATTACCAGGGCGCCTGGGTGGCTCAGTTAAGCCTCTGCCTTCAGCTTAGGTCATGATCTCAGGGTCTTGGGATGGAGCCCTGCATCGGGCTCTCTGCTCAGAGGGGAGCCTGCTTCTCCCTCTCTGTCTGCCTCTCTGCCTACCTGTGATCCCTCTCTCTCTATTGATTAAATAAAATTTAAAAACAAACAAACAAAACCAAGAGTAGCAATCTGATGGTCCAGCGTAACCCCATGTTTGCGGTATAAACATTCCCCCCTACCGCCCCGGCAAAATTGACTTAGGACAAAAAGCAAAGGCAGAAATGATGTACATCATTAGACAGCATCGGTATGGAAATCTGTGTTGATGAACCTGACTCTTCACCTGTGACCGGGAGGGAAGGCCCGAATCTCATCTCCATGCTGTTTCCATCACGGTGAGAGACCTTCAATTTGTCTTGCATGTGTAGAAGTAGGCTGTAAAGACAATTACCTCAGTACCTGAAAACGGCACTGGGACATACCTGATCGCATACTGAGCTGCGCGTGTGTGGGGTGTGTGTGTGCACACACACGTGGGGGTGGGCATTGTTTGCTTTTTGAATTAGCTGGAAAAATGCCCCGTCTGTCCACTTTCAAGCAGCACCCTGGCAGACTGTGTATTCCAAAGATGGCCAGGACCACAACTCAAGCCCTTCATGCTCTTCTGGAATATAATACTGGCCGCTCTCTGCCTTTTGAATCCGGGCAGGTCCTGTGATCCAAAGAGAATGATGGAAGTGGTCCTGTGCCAAATACAGGGATAGTCCTCTGGACTATCTGGACATTTCTTCTTAACCCTGCCTCATACTTCCTCTTCACTTGTGTTCTCCTACAATCAGCCATCATGATGATGACATTCTCAGATGACCTCTCAGCAGAGAGGCAGCTCCAGCAGACACCAAAGTGAGTGACTTCTTACACACCCAGCCTCGTCCAACCTTCAGACGGACACAGCCCCAACCACTTCTGAGTATAAATGCACGACAGATTTCAAGCACGAACCACCCAGCTCATCCCAGCTTAGCCACAGAAACATGAAAGATGTCTCATTGTCGTCTTAACACATTGGGTCTGGCACTATTCGTACATACCATAAACCAGAACAACTACTGAGAAGGTCATCTGACATTTTTGGAACATCTCCATAAATTTGGATAGGCCCCTCACATTCTACCTTTCCAAGGTAGAGGAAAACATGTATTTCTTAGTTCACTTTTGGTTAGGATACAGGTTTGTGATCCAGGGTTACGTGGACCCACAGACCTCAGTAAAGACGTGAGCAACTTTAGGAAAAAGGCTCTGTGGGGAGATTCTCCTCTCCAGAAGGAATGGCAGCTGTGGACACTCTAAACATTTCAAAGGCAGGCTAATAATGCCATATGGCTTTTGGAATGAGGATGGTTTGCAAGTTCAGTCACACCAGCAGGACACCGCAATAGGCTAGTTTGGTGTTAAGGTTTTGAGCATTATCCCTGCCATTTTACCATTAAGTATAAATCTTTGGCCGTCCTAACAATTCTGTCATTGACTTGGGAATCATTGGGAAGTTTATTTTCTACCTAAACTATTTAGAGTGGATTCCGTTTATCTGAAGTTAGAGAAAAGGGTACATGCATGACTCAACTGGGCAACTTGAAAAGAGCTAGGGTGCCCCAAGGCTTCCTCTGGTCACCGACAGCACAGGTAACATAAGCTCGGTTGGAAGAAGTAGTTGCATCAGGTGGGCCTGGAGACGACAGAAACAATGCGGCCCGACAGTGTCCTTACGGCACATCCAGGCTTCTCCAGATGGCTGCGGAGAAAACCATGTCCAACGGTCACGTGAGTGCAGGGCACCACGACTCACCCAGGGGGTCTCGATGTGTGGCTGCTGGAAGAGCGCAGCAGCAGCACCTCACAGTGTGTGAAACACATCCAGCCCTCCGGACCCTCCTGAACGGAAGCCCAACAGTCTGCTTGTCTTGCGTGCAACCAGCCCACCAGGAGATTTTGACGCATGCTTAATTTTAACAACCCCGTTATATGGATACTTTGCTTATGCCCTCTGTAAGGGAAAACAAAATCTGTGAGTCCAATATGGCTCATTCTGGGAGAATGCACTTTGAAGGAAGCACAGGGTGTTCCTTCACCTGCGTTCTCACAGACTCACCGATCGCGGTTCCTCGGAAGTCACTGACAATAATTCAACAACCTAATTTGCAAATGGCTGACTCCCTGTCCAGTAAATTAACTGGATTAAGTGCGCTCTCAGGAATCCTCCACCTGTCTTGGGTTTCTCTTTCTCTATAACAGTTAATCTACTAGTTTCGGATCAGAGTATGTCGATCCCAGAGTACAACTTGGAAGCTGCTTTTATAATCTTTGTGAATTTATGAGCTCTCCTTTTACACTTAATAGTCTATAAATATTTCTGCTTCATAACAGAGCCTGTTTAGTCATGTTACAGCTAATTACAATTGTTTTTTCTGTAAAGTGCATTTCCTTTTCCTCATGGGCAGCAAATGAATCAGTCACATGCTTTCCCAGAGTCATCTTTCAATGCTCCCTGTCCTGGTCAAGTTCAGCATTTCAAGCACTCAGCTCTTCCACTCCCAAACTACATGACCTTCCAAGTCCCAGTTGTCACTCACACGTGGAATCTAAAACCCAAACAAATGAGCAGACCAAGAGCAGAATCGGACATAGAAACATGGAGAACATGCGGTAGTAGGGTCGTACGGTGACAGATGGTACCACAGGACATCATCTCTACATGTGTGCTCCCGTACACATACATGCCCACGCAGCAGACGCAGAGATGCTGAGTCACTGTCTGTGCACCCGAAATGAATGGAACACTGTGCATCAACTCTACTTGAATAAAAAAAAAAAATTAAAAATCAGTTAATAAGTAAATGGGATCTTCATGTTCCTCACACAGGGACCTGTGATGTTCACATTAAACAGTGTATCTGAAAAACATTTGTAAATAAAAAGAGTCCTACATAAAGCACAGGGACTTAATCAATAAGATTCTAAAATGTAGATTTAATCAACAGGAATCTAAGACATAGATTCTTTAATCAATATGATTAGATAACTTAATACAGGCAAAAATTCCTTTTGAATGTGAAAAAGTATTCTGAATAATATATTTAGACATATTAAGTATTCTGCCTAGAAGCACAGCAATTAAGAAAATCTGAATTCAGAGAAAAGTCCAGGAATAAAGATTTAGGCAATATGATTTTTAAGATTTTTAGGTGCTGGTTGGTGGGTGAGGTCCTTTTGATCATGCCTGTCTATTATCTCAGAAAAATACAACTACTAGAGTTAGTAAAATAACTAGCATCACTAGTGTTATTAATAAATTGAGAGTAGGGACCCTGGGTGGCTCAGCTGGTTAACAGTTCGACTCTTGGTTTTGGCTCCAGGATCACGGAATCAAGCCCTATGATGGACTCTGTGCTCAGTGAGGTGTCTGCTTGAGTTTCTTCCTCTGCTCTGCTCCCCCTCCTCTATGCACATGCATGTGCTCTCTCTCTCTCTCTCACACATATAAATAAGTAAATCTTTCAACAAATAAACTGAGAGTCAACAAACATGTCCAAACAAACAGGTCAGGCAGATGTAGCTTCAAATCCTGTCTATGTTCCCACTACTTGTTTGTGATTTGGGGAGTACATAGCAGCTTTTCTGCACCCAAGTTTTTATCTTTTTTTTTTTTTTTTAAAGATTTTTATTTATTTATTTGAGAAAGAGAGAGAGCGTGCATGAGCAGGTGTTGGGGAGGGGCAGAGGGAGAAGAGGGGAGAGAATCTCAAGCAGACTCCCCACTGAACGCGGAGCCCTGGCTGGATCCCAAAACCCTGAGATCATGGCCTGAGCTGAAACCAGGAGTCAGACGCTTAACTGACTCAGCCACCCAGTGCCCCTCATCCCTGCCCACGAGTTTTGATCTTTTGAAAGTGAGAAAAATACTATCTAGTAGTCATGAAAGTCTGACAAATGCAGTGTACCAAAGGCCCAAGTATCACACATTTGAAGTCAATTGTGCACAGTCTCTGTTCCCGGAGATGGTGGAGAACGGGTTCATCAATTCCTCTCAATGTGATTCGCTGAACTTACCCTGCCCAGGTTGGCCCATGTGACCATCGATGTTGCGACGCGTGAGTCCGTCAGTCATAAGACAGTTCCATCTCTCTGGATTCACTTACTTTAGTCTCCAGTATCCCTCCCCATCTCGTCCATAAATGCACTGGTTGCTTCTTCGTCAGAATTCTCTCAGTTCCAAGATACAGACACCTTCCTTGCATTGGCTGAAGGAAAAGGAGCAAAGGAAAAAAGCAAAGCAAAATGCTGGAGGAGAGGCAGCTTCCTCTCCATCTTTGTTTCGTGTCCTCGTCTTCCTGCCTTGGTGTAGAGTGACTCCTGGCAGGTTCTCCCCCGCCGGCCCTCGGCAGCCCCGCGCCCACATCCCATCAGCTCGCACCTTGGTGGAAAGGAAGATCCTTCTCATTAGGTCAAGCAAGTGAACGTGTATGTCTGTCTCCCGGGTTCAGAATGACCTTCTCAACTGTGCACGCTCAATCTTTGCGTCTTGTGTCTGGGCCAGTCGTTCCCTTCTGGAACCGCAGGGCAGTGGTCAAACAGGCGGAGTGCGCAGGCTGGGAAGCGGGAGAGGCCGGCTTGCAAAGGAGGCGGACAGCCTGAGCAGAGAGAGGGGGACGACCCGTGGCCCGGGAGCCCAGCCGCTGCCCGGTGGACACCGCACAGGCGCTGCCTGCACTGATAAATGAATGACGGCCGGAGCCATGACGAGGGACAGCGCTCTTGTTCTGCAGACACTATAAATCTGAAGAGAATAAGCAATCCTTTGGACAGAAGAATCCATCTTCCCTCGCTTCACCTACTCGGGGAGAGCTTCAGCCTCTGGACCGCTCTTCCCGCGACGGCCTTGGCAACAGCAGCTCCTGGAACCACGGGGGAGGTCGTAGGAACACCGGGGGAGGGGGACACGGTCCTCCTCGCCACACACGTGATTAATATCCCTGCCATTCTGGCTGACCTTTTAAATATGTTCTTCTTAACAATACAGACAATGAAATTTTAAGTTTTTGTTACTTTTTTAAAAAAATTCAACACACAAAGGAGTAAGTGGATGCAACCCCTATGGGAGAAGGAGTTGGTGAAATACTAAGATTCCAAGCTAATTTCTTTTGAGACCTTGCCACGAATACCACTTCCAAATTACAATGGGGTTAAATAACAGGATGTAGAGAACAGGTTCCCCTCGGGCCTGGAAAGCGGAAGGAGCTTGAATATTAACCCTTCCTTCTTTGCGTCCCCAACTGTTTTTGACATTAAGGAAATACGGAAAAATGAGACTTCTCACGACTTTATCAGCAGTGTTTATAAGGAGACTGTGTGACAACCGGAAGCTACCATTTTTTCCCCTATGTTGGGTTTTTAATTGCTAAATTAACAATAAAATAGCCCTGCCTATTCACAATGTTGAAAGTAAGATAGATGTAAGCCAACAGCCTCAAGTAGCAGTGGGACCTGTGTATCTGCATTTATCAGGACAGCTGAGTTTCAGCCGTCCTCAGGTCAAGCTGCTTCCTTAATTCGGCTCTGCATGACCTCGGCACATTGCTCTTCCCAGAAACCTGAGCACCATTCTGTTCCGTGGCACGGCCTGATTACGGCAGAGGGAGAAACAGACTCACTCCTTTGGATGACCAGGGGCTGCTGTTTTGGCAGCAAGGATGGAAAATTACTATATAGAAAGATCCTCTTTCCCTCCCATTATTAACATTGCTTTTTCTGCTAATTTTCCCTGGGATAAAGATCTCAGGTTACTTAATGATAAATTACCCTGCTTCCCCCGGTCAGACCAAACTCCAAATAACATCTGTGAAAATCTATCATAGTAAATCAGCGGCATACGTTGGGCCTCTTCAGCCAGCAGCTGGACAAGCAGGAGGATGACGGCGAGCCCTCTAGGACCACCAGAGAATACATCACGAATCCCCCATTTTGCAGAAATGCCAATTTAAGAAGAGATGAGTTATAGATAAAAGACAGGGTGGCAAACATTGTGGTGTTCCTTCCTTCTAGACTAGAATAGAAAGACTTCTCTTTGGCCATTCCTTTGGCTTGGGAAGTCTACCATTCAAGAAAATCAAGCAGAGAAATATGAATTAATGGGAAGACGGAAAAGGACAGGGACCATTCATTTCTTATCTTCTGGAGGCTTTGTAGAAAGATTATGTGGAGATGTTTGCCGTCTGGGTATGCACAGCAGGGTGGCACTCAGGCAGAGGAACTGCCGCAGACATTTAAGCTGGATGAAAAGAAAATTCATATGCCCAACATCCTCCATGCACGAGGCTGATCTGTTAGACAGCAATATGGAGTCCACAGAGGGAAGAAAGTCACAGACCCTGAATCCAAAATGAATCGCTGCAAATCACTCAACACTTCACACTCATGTATAATCTTCACAATACTGTTTCAAATTTCAGTTTAGGAAAACAGTGAAAATATATGTATCTCCTGCTTTTATGGACATGTCTTATTATGACTGTAGAAGCGATAGTACCTTAGATCCCATGAAAATCTTAGGTAGGGGAGGGGCAATATTTCTGACATTGGAAGGGACCCTGTCGTATTATAGGATACTCATTTTTCAAGTTAAAAAAAACCCATGTGGTAATAAATCTAATAGCACAGTAAAAATACTCGCTTGTTATAGGTAATATATAGAAAACAAATTATTATCAATGACTTCTTATATCTATCGTCCGTTATATTTGTACTAACGAATCACGATTTAAAATCATGTTACACAGACCATCTTACTTTAATACAAAGTTTGTATAAAACATTTGTGAGTAGGTAGAACACATAGAAATATGTTCATTTTTCAAAATGTAGAAATATATCATAGTAAATTTTTCATGGAGATATATATAGTAGTTAGCAATGGTATATTCCAATGACTTGTGACTTCTAACCCAATCTACACTTCTGGTAAAGACTTTAGCAAGTCTTTTTAAAAATAAGTTTATGGTCACTGGTTAAGCATTTGCCTTCAGCTCAGGTCATGATCTCAGGGTCCTGGGAATGAGCCCCGTGTTGGGCTCCCTGCTCAGTGGGAGTCTGCTTCTTCCTCCTACTCTCTGCCCCCTCCCCTCTTCCTGTGCTCCCTCTCTCTCCAAATAAATAAATAAAATCTTTTTTCAAAAGTATGTTTATGATTTGTTAAAACTACTAAGCTAGAGAAAGTGCACACGAAGTATGACGTAAGACCAGTGAAGGTAGGACTAATGAAGAACACCTTCATTTGCGCACAACAGAGCCCGAGACAAGGAGATGGATGTACATGGCTTTTTCTTGAGGTGACTGTAAGGAGCAAATGTGAGGGAGTAGAGAAAAGGAAATTCAGAAAAGGCAGTATAC
Organism: Mustela putorius furo; assembly: GCF_011764305.1. NCBI lineage: Eukaryota > Metazoa > Chordata > Mammalia > Carnivora > Mustelidae > Mustela > Mustela putorius. The sequence goes on along the minus strand of NW_025421511.1, from coordinate 2,539,534 downwards.
GTAAGCACTGCCAATCCCAGGGGGATTTTATTATGGACACTGAAAGATGATCTAAAATATATATTAAGGGGTGCCTGGGTGGCTCAATGGGTTAAGCCACTGCCTTCAGCTCAGGTCATGATCCCAGGGTCCTGGGATCAAGCCCCGCATCAGGCTCTCTGCTCAGCAGGGAGCCTGCTTCCTCCTCTCTGTGCCTGCCTCTCTGCCTACTTGTGATCTCTGTCTGTCCAACAAATAAATTAAAAAAATCTTTAAAAATATATATGCATATATATTAAGATACACACACACACAGGGACTTAGAACCAAAACCAAAACTCAAGGCAAGCTTGAAAAAAAAAAATGAATGAAACATAGCTAGAGGTCTCATACTATCTAACTTCAAGATTTACTCTAGAACTACAAAAACTAAAACAAAGGGAAGTTGGCATAGGAAGTAACAAATAGATTTATGGACTAGGATCAAGCACGCAGAAATAGACCTATACATGCAGTTTTTGACAAAAATGCCAAATATAACCTTTCAGAGAAAGGAAATCTTTTTAACAAATGATGCTGGATTACCTGGATATCCACCAAAAAAAAAAAAAAAAAGAAGAAGAAGAAAGAAATAAACTTGGCCCTTAATTCATACCTTATACACAAATTAACTCAAAGTGGATCAAAAACCTAACATAAAAGATAAAATAATGAAGCTTTAGAGAAATAATATAGCAGTAAACATTCATAATTTGCTAGCCAGCCAAGTTTTCCTAGACAAATTGTAGGAATTAATAATAATAATAAATGCTATATTAGACTTTACATATATTTTTAAAAATGCAAAACTTCTATTTATCAAAAGGCACTATTAAGAAAATAAATAAGCAAGTCCCCGAGTTGGAGAAAATAATTAAATCATTATAAAATATGTATTTGACAAAGGGTTGGTACCTGAGATAGACATAAAGTCCTGAACAGAGCAGTATTTAAAAAACGCACAAGAACAAATAGAATAAATTTGTGAAATATTTAAACTGACATTGTCCATAAGGCAAGCACACAAATGCCCATAAACACATATGTTCTCTGCATCATTAGTAATCTGAGAAACTCCTACTAAAACCACAGTGAAAAACACACCACTAGAATACGTAATAAGAAAGACCAGATTTCTGGCACAAGACGTTAACAAGGACATAGAGCTAAGAGGACACTGAAGCATTGTTGGTGGGGTGTACGATGGTATCGATGGTGTTCTCTTCTTGTTGCTGGGAGTGTACAATGGTATTCTGTTCTGAAAAAGGCTGGATACGCTCTTACAAATAAAAAAAGATATACCTAACATATAACCCAGAAAGTCAACTTCTAGGTATTCACACAAGAGAAAGAAAACATAGAAACACACACACACACACACACACACACCCCTTGTTCTAAAATGCGCCCAGTAACTTTATCCATAGCGTTCTGATTACTCTTCCAGGGTGATACTAATCAGTGATAGAAAGCATTACGGCTGACACCCACAACATGAATGGACATCAGCTGGTCTTGGTTCATTGTTTCATGCTGACTTTTTAAATTTTTTTATTTTTTAAAGATTTTATTTATTTATTTGACAGACAGAGATCACAGGTAGGCAGAGAGGCAGGCAGAGAGAGAGAGGAGGAAGCAGGCTCCCTGCTGAGCAGAGAGCCCGATGCGGGACTCGATCCCAGGACCCTGAGATCATGACCTGAGCCGAAGGCAGCAGCTTAACCCACTGAGCCACCCAGGCGCCCCTCATGCTGACTTTTGACAGAGCAGATTTAACATTTACCAATCTATCGATCTTGTGGTCCTTAGAAGCCTTTTTCTCATCCCTCGTGTGGATAAATACTCCTTAACTGCTTCTAGTCCTTACGGCTTCATTCTTCACATTCCCAGACCCATTTACCTTTAAGTATGGTGGCTGGTCTGACGAAAGATTCTAATTGCCTGCTTCCCCAAACAGTTAGTCATTATTCTCAGCATCATTAGCCAAATAAGTCTTACCCTCCTTCTTTGTAAAAATGTTATCATCATTTACAAAATTTTCAGATACACTGTTTTTTTGGTCTTTTTCTGTTGTAGTCATCATTTTTGTGCGACAATAATGCGGTCCTCAACCACCCGACTCTGTAGCTCACTCAGCTTCGGGGCCCTCACTTAGGGCTGAGTCCTCGTACTCAGTACTAAGCTTTGTGTACATGAGGATGAATCAGCCACAGTCATTCCTTCCACACATTGTGTTTGAGTGTCTATTTTCCCGTCACCAGTTTAAAAGATGTCTGCTTTGTTAAAACTGCTGAAGTCTAAGAAAAGAAAGAGAAAGGAAGTCGAAATTGTAGTAGCATGATCCTAAGGATATTTTTAACTCACTGAAACTGCCTATTACAGATTTGGGTTTATATTTATCTAATCATGCAGAAGTTTCATAGACTAGAATCTAAAAACGTATATAGCAGGGCAAGTTTTGTAGTCAGGGTTGAGAATGGACAGATTCTAATTTTCTAAAGGCTTTGCATTAAAAGAAAAAGTTACTTTGATTTGAAAGCTAACAAGGATCTCAGAACTATCTCGTTCAAAATCTTCATTTTGCTAATAGGGAAATAGAAGTTCAGAGGCAAAGTGATTTGTTCGACATTATGCCTCTCGCCTGTGGCTGCCCTGGGGTGAGAGCACAGGTCTTCTCACGCGCTCGTGCCCTTTCCTCGCTACCCATCAAGTTACCTCCAAGAAAGCACTAGCTCAGTATGGCTTTGTGTGGGGGATCTTACACGCAGGGCTGCTCGAGTTTGAAATCCTATTAGAAGAAAGATGACGGGAGAAAGCCTAAGCCACCAAGGAGAGCAATTAGGATGCAAACAGGTTTGCTCTGTCCAACGGCAGGCGCTCTAACAGGAGCATGTGCTCATTAACCAAATCATCCGCTCGCCACGCCAGCCCCAAGCTCACTGCCAACAGCAGCCACGCTGATGATGAAAGCGCCCGGGCCCCTGGTAACCTCTTGGCTGTCTCATTGTCTTGTACGAGGAGATGGAAGAAAGAGACAGACATTCCATCATCTTAAAATGCATTTTGAATATTTCTGAGGAACAATTGTTCAGGAGCTGAACTTCTAAATCTCTGAGGCTGTACCACAGAGGGGAACTTTTCCATCAAAGAAAAGTGCACACGAAGGGGATCGGAAATGGCCAGCTGGGAGAAAATTACAGCATTTGCTGAGATGAGGCTTCACGAAAGTCATTTCCACAGAGAGGGCTTTGCCACACGGGAAGAGCTGTCATTTCAAAACGCAAGATTTAACATGTGGTTTAAAAACTTTGGAATGTGTACTGAAGTTTGCAATGCTACCTGCGGAATCACTGTTACTTCTGGGTGGGGGGGGGGCTGCTTTTGCTTTTTTCCTGCTGCCATAAATAGAAATATTTTAGCTTAGCTACTACAGCCACAGGTACTTTCATATAAATATATATGTACTTTTATTAAGTAATATGTATAATTACATATACACACATATATAAGCAATTAACAACAAACTTTTTAGTTTGTTTTTCTTAAAATACTTTTACTTTTGCTTTTTCAAATTTTATTTAAATTCTAGTTAGTTCGTGATGTAATGAGCACTGGGTGTTATATGCAGCTGATGAATTATTAACATCTACATCTGAAACTAATGTTGCACTACATGTTGGCTCATTGAATTCAAATAAAAAATTTAAATAGATTCTAGTTAGTTAACATGTAGTGCAATATTGGTTTCAGGAGGACTGTTACTTTTATAATCTAATTTAATCTATATTCTATAGTAATTGTTGCAGTCTTAAGTTTACAGATGACAGAACTGAGCCCAATCAAATCCTATTTGTCTTAGAAACCTCATGCAATGGTTAATCTTTAAACTGTTCAATACACAAGATAAAATTTGGGTTCTAAAAACAAATTATCAAGATTTTCAGTGATGCAGGGGTAGATACACAGATACATCCAGGTTATTTTAAGTAATTACATAACTGAATGAATTTGGTAAGTCCTTATAGTGATATAGAATTTTAGAGCTAGGGGATATTTGGGGAAAATGACTTCTAACTTTATATTCTATCCATTTCACAATTTTGACTTCATGCTGATTCTGTGTGGGGCTGGCTTAATTTGTTGTTGATTCTCCAGTTATTTAAGGTATAAAGAGAGTGGATGTATTCTGGATTTTTTTTTTTTTTTTTGGAGGGAGACCTGGATGGCGATGTATTTCCCCCTGAGGACCGCCTTTGCTGTATCCCATAGGTTTTGGACTGAAATGTCTTCATCCTCATTGGTTTCCATGAATTGTTTAAGTTCTTCTTTGATTTCCAGGTTGATCCAAGCATTCTTAAGCAAGGTGGTCTTTAGCTTCCAAGTGTTCGTGTTCCTTCCAAACTTTTTCTTGTGGTTGAGCTCCAGTTTCAAAGCATTGTGGTCTAAAAATATGCAGGGAATAATCTCAAACTTCTGGTATCGGTTGAGCCCTGATTTGTGATCCAGTATGTGGTCTGTTCTGGAGAAGGTTCCATGTGCGCTCGAGAAGAATGAGTATTCTGTTGTTTTAGGGTGGAATGTTCTGTACACATGTATAAGAGCCATCTGGTCCAATGCGTCATTCAATGCTCTTGTTTCTTTGTTGATTTTCTGCTTGGATGATCTATTACTGGGAGTGGCATGTTAAGATCCCCTACTATTAATTAATACTTGTCTTTTGTGGGTGAGAAAATGAAGCAGAAGTGGAAACTGAATCTATCACCCCCAGATTGGCTTTACCCTCAGCACAGATTCCCCCTGCCCACAAGACATTTGAGAAAATCCGGGATCTACACCTGATTAGCTTTAGGAAGGCAGGTTTGCAAAGAGCCAAGGCCTTTTTGCTAGGTTTCATCGTCACTGGATCTTCCATTGTGGATGAAAGAAAATGCACATAATGTCACATGTAAAAAACTACATATTGCGAACTCACTACATCTTTGGTTAGGGCACTGGGAGATCAGGTGGAAGCTCTGTAGGACTCATAGCTTCTGAGAGTGAACTTTCTGCAGGCGCAATTTTGAGCCTCCGATCTTTTAAGCATTGACCCCCAGAAATGAGTATTTGTGTACTACTGACGATCTCTGCCTGATCTGACCCACAGCGTATGGTCACGCCACTGGCCTCATGCTTCCCACTGACCAAACACCTTGCAAAACCATTCAGAACCCACCCAGGAGAGGACAGTATTTATGTCATTAGCTGACCCATGATGATAGTGTCCACAGATTGGCTGTTCAGCTTGGAGAGTGATCTGGTGCTTGGGACATGCGTACTAATGCTTAAGGGGACATCTTAATTGGATTTATAGAGGAACTGGCTCCTTTTTTTTTTGCACTCTACACAATTATTTATGATCACTTGCATAGTAAGACGACTTAATGATGACTCCAAATAAATTTTTTTAAAAAATTCCTCTTGTTTCAAAACAAATTCAGGAGGACTAATGAACATGAATCTTCTATCCCATAGAAGAGAAGATTATAAGCCTTAATAATAGCAAGCAACTAACGTGGAACTAAAATATTAGTATGATGTAATTATGTGACATGTTTCACAAAGCTGTTATCATCTGCGCTCACAGGTTCTGTGGTTGTAATAACAACTGCAGGTGTGTGTATCTATTTTAAGTCTGTTTACAGAGTGGTCCCAAGACTATAAACCACAGTGTCCTACTGGTAATAATATTTGAAAACTGTGAGAAGTGAGTACTTGTATTAACTTCTCTATATTTCATTCCTGTCAAAGGATAAGGACACACACCTGAGGTCCAGTCTGAATAACACAGTAAGACTTTATGGTTGGAAAGTTTCAACGCCGGGCACTGGACATGGCTCTTCTTGTTCCTCTCACCAGGTTCTTCATACCATGCCATATTTCCTTTCACATGGAAATATAACCAGAATGCAGGGCTGGTATGGACCACTGACTAATAAAATGATGTGCACTAAAATAATGTTCCAGAGTCAGGTGCCATTGCACTGGGATTAAAATAACCCTGTGCAATGAATAATCTTGTTCAAATCAAAAGTCACCAAGTACCCATAATTTATAAACAACGAGGCATCCCCTATAGTAGGTATATTAATCAGCTTAGGATCTTTAGTCCGAATAGAACTCACCTATACTAGCTGGAGAAACACTAGCTAATATAAAAAAAATGAAACTCAAATCAGATTTGAAAGATAATGGAAACATTTCTCTTTTTTTTCCCCACTTTTGTCCACTTTCATTAAGATGTAATTGGCAAAACAAACTGAGGGTTGCTGGGGGGAGGGGGTTGCGAGAAAGGGGGTGGGGTTATGGACATTGGGGAGGGTATGTGTTATGGTGAGTGCTGTGAAGTGTGGAAACCTGGCGATTCACAGACCTGTACCCCTGGGGATAAAAATATGTTATATGTTTATAAAAAAATAAAAAAAAAAGATGTAATTGGCATACGGCACCAAGTTCAATAGTAGTCAGTATAATGCTTTCACTTTCATATACTGCAAAATAAGTTTAGTTAGCATTCATTATCTCAGATAGATTTTTAAAAGCAAAAGCTTTTTTTCCTTGTGAGAACACTTAGGATCTCTTCTCTTAACAATTTTCAAATATACCACAGAGCAGTAATGAATTATAGTCATCATGTTCTATAGAACATTCTCATGAATTATTCTCATGAATCATGAATTATCTCGTAACATGGAAGTAAGTTTGAAATGTATTTCTTATTAAAATGCTAGTGCACCAGGGATATTTTAGAGACTCTGGTAGAGGTGGCTGCCAGAGTCACGTGACAACTAGATACCAGGGTCTGGGAAACACAGTCCCCAATCTTCCTGGTAATCCCACCATACTCTGAAAGGGGAGCATCCATTTTTCTGGATATATTATTTTATCTGCTGTGTTAATTTGTCAACTAATCACTCCCAGGTTTCCAAAATCCTATTTCATGGGGAGAAATAAAAACAGTGTCCTTCTAGCTAATGATGAAACTATTCGGTGCTACACTCAAGTCATGGAGGAGAAGTGTCCCATACAACAAAAGTTCTGGAGGTTCGAAGTTCAGAATCTAGTTTTGTCTTAAGAGTTGTAACACTGTCATACAATTTGAACCCAGCATTACATTTTGAACCTCTTTCTACCCAAGTGAAGAATCATTTCTGATGGGGACTGAGGGCAACGCTGTGTCTGAAAATAACCTACCCACGTTGCAGCGCGCACAGTACTTCCCATTCCCATTGTTGGCTCCTCACGGCACCACTGAGAGCCGCTGATGGTTTTATCAGAAACCACCCCATTGACGTGCAGAGAAGTTGTGTGTGTGTGATAATTGATACATCCCTGCCAGTGATTTTGTTAAGGAGGAAAATGCTACATCATCTGTCCCTTTTGGGACAGACTTTTGGGGTGTCCTGAGAAATGAGGGGCTATTTCTTATTAAAACTGACTGTGTAATAAACTCTCTGACACTTCATATGTTACGATTTAATTTCTCTAGTAGCTCTGTGAAATGCGACTACCACACCCACATTATCAATAAATAATTCAAAACTCAAGAGAAGGGGTGTCTGGGTGGCTCAGTCGTCAAGTATCTGCCTTCAGCTCAGGTCATGAACCCAGGGTCCTGGGATCGAGCCCAGCATTGGGCTCTCTGCTCAACAGGGACCCTGCTTCCTCCCCTCTCTACCTGCTTTTCTACCTACTTGTGACCTCTCTTTCTCTGTCAAATAAATAAATAAATAAAACAAAACCAAACAAACAAAAAAACAACTCAAGAGAAAATGGTAGATCCTGTATTCGAACTTGAGCCTCTCTGAAAACAAAACAAAACAAAATAACAAGCCACTATTATTTTTTCTATTTTGCCACAAATCTCTCCTCAAAATATGCTTCTTCTGTGGCTGCTGATTCTACAACTTGGCAGAATCAAACTTCAACTTTCATTCTTCTCATTGGTCTAAGAAGATTCCCTACTTGTCGGATTCAAGATCCATGACTCAATCTTGGTAACGTGCATTTTTAGGGATTATCTGTGTTTTTCTAAATTACCTGATTTGCTGGTATGTGAGTGTTTATAGTCATCTGTCATCGCACTGTATTTCTATGATTATCTGTTGTATTGTTGTCTCTTGCATTTCTCATCTTGGTTTTTGGGGCTTTTTTCCTTTTTTCCCCTTAGTTAATGTAATTAAAGCATTGCCAGTTTGTTCATTTATTTATTTCTTTAGAAAAACTGGTCATTACTTTCAATGTTACATTGCTGTTGATTCTGGTCTCTGTTTTATTTATTTCTGATTTTTTCTTTGTTATTTCCTTCCTCTACTAAATTACAGCTAAGTTGCTTATTTTTTGAGTTCCTCATGGTGTGATTTTTTAATTTGAACTTTATTTCTTAATATAAGCATTTACAGCATAGATTTTACTCTAACATCTGCTTTTGCTGCATCCTATAGGTTTTGGAATAATGTGCTTTTTTTTTTTCTTTTGTTTTGAGACATATTTTGATTTGCTGTTTGATTAATTTGGCCCATTGCTTGTGCAGTAGTGTGCCTTTTTAATATTTACATTACTATTAAATATTTAATATTTACATTGTAGATTTTCCAGTTTGGTGTTTTTTTTTTTCTATGGTTGATGGTTTGTTTTGTACCACTGAGATTGGAAAATCTACTTGGCATGATTTCAGTCTTCTTTTTTTTTTTTTTTTTGATTTTTTATTTTTTATAAACATATATTTTTATCCCCAGGGGTACAGGTCTGTGAATCACCAGGTTTACACACTTCACAGCACTCACCAAATCACATACCCTCCCCAATGTCCATAATCCCACCCCCTTCTCCCAAACCCCCTCCCCCCGGGCAACCCTCAGTTTGTTTTGTGAGATTAAGAGTCACTTATGGTTTGTCTCCCTCCCAATCCCATCTTGTTTCATTTATTCTTCTTCTACCCACTTAAGCCCCCATGTTGCATCTCCACTTCCTCATATCAGGGAGATCATATGATAGTTGTCTTTCTCCGCTTGACTTATTTCGCTAAGCATGATACGCTCTAGTTCCATCCATGTTGTTGCAAATGGCAAGATTTCATTTCTTTTGATGGCTGCATAGTATTCCATTGTGTATATATACCACATCTTCTTGATCCATTCATCTGTTGATGGACATCTAGGTTCTTTCCATAGTTTGGCTATTGTGGACATTGCTGCTATAAACATTCGGGTGCATGTGTCCCTTTGGATCACTACATTTGTATCTTTAGGGTAAATACCCAATAGTGCAATTGCTGGGTCATAGGGCAGTTCTATTTTCAACATTTTGAGGAACCTCCATGCTGTTTTCCAGAGTGGCTGCACCAGCTTGCATTCCCACCAACAGTGTAGGAGGGTTCCCCTTTCTCCGCATCCTCGCCAGCATCTGTCATTTCCTGACTTGTTGATTTTAGCCATTCTGACTGGTGTGAGGTGATATCTCATTGTGGTTTTGATTTGTATTTCCCTGATGCCGAGTGATATGGAGCACTTTTTCATGTGTCTGTTCGCCATCTGGATGTCTTCTTTGCAGAAATGTCTGTTCATGTCTTCTGCCCATTTCTTGATTGGATTATTTGTTCTTTGGGTGTTGAGTTTACTAAGTTCTTTATAGATTCTGGACACTAGTCCTTTATCTGATATGTCGTTTGCAAATATCTTCTCCCATTCTGTCAGTTGTCTTTTGATTTTGTTAACTGTTTCCTTTGCTGTGCAAAAGCTTTTGATCTTGATGAAATCCCAGTAGTTCATTTTTTCCCTTGCTTCCCTTGCCTTTTGTGTTGTTCCTAGGAAGATGTTGCTGCGGCAGAGGTCGAAGAGGTTGCTGCCCGTGTTCTCAAGGATTTTGATGGATTCCTTTCGTACATTGAGGTCCTTCATCCATTTTGAGTCTATTTTTGTGTGTGGTGTAAGGAAATGGTCCAATTTCATTTTTCTGCATGTGGCTGTCCAATTTTCCCAGCACCATTTATTGAAAAGGCTGTCTTTTTTCCATTGGACATTCTTTCCTGCTTTGTCGAAGATTAGTTGACCATAGATTTGAGGGTCTATATCTGGGCTCTCTATTCTGTTCCATTGATCTATGTGTCTGTTTTTGTGCCAGTACCATGCTGCATGATTTCAGTCTTCTTAAAAAAATAAAAAAAGAGTGGCCATGGCTGCAGTTAATGGAAGCCCAGCTACATGTCACATGCGTCCCTCCTGCAATGCACACCAGCAAGCTGAACCAACCCAACCCCCTCACCCCATTTCCCATGTATAGACTTTGCCCTCTTCAAGGAGAGGAACTCTTCATCTACTATTACTTCTGTGATTCCCTGAGCCTCGTCATCTATTATACACTGGGTGGGAGTAAGGCTAAATTCAAGCATGGATATATGGTTTTTATTTAATCGGATAATGAAAAGGATACATTCGGGGACATAACACATATTACAGTGACCCAAATTACTTACACTGTCTCATATTGTTGTAAGATACTATCCAATTTGCCATTATAATTCATAGTAACTTCATTTTCCCTGGTGGAGTACCGAAAATTACTGTAACTTATAATTTTATGGTAATTATAGTGAGAACTCACATAATTAGTGTAGCAAGATCACTGTTCTATTTATTTTCCTAAATGAATCATGTGCTTCGTAGGGAAAACTCTTGAAGCATAGGTTTGAAGTTTTAAGTGCTATCTATAGAAGAAACAGCAAGAATCATAACCCGATTGCTTTTCTTTCTTCTCTCTGAAATATTCTCCCTAGCCAAACGAAGGAGAGATCTAAGTTTAAAACACATTAATTCTAGAAATGTGGGTGTGCCTAGGACACTCATGTTCTATTTTTGTAGGACGAAGAGAAACGAATGGCACGCAAACACCTGCACATGTTGGGCCGCATGGTTTTCACGCATAATACACATTTATTTCACAAACAAACTTCACGCCAAGCAAAGGGTGTATCTGCCCCTGTTCTCCACCTCCATGCGGACGGGCCGCCCTGCCACTCACCTACACTGCCTTAAGTCATATTTTTACTTCTATTTTCTTATATTTTCACTTAAAAAAAAATGACTGACTCTCCGTCTTTCTGCTTTTACTAACAACTTTCAATTGCATACGAGTATCCTAACTCCTCCTCGTCAGGCCCAGCATCCCTGCCTTTGCTCAGGCCATCATCACTGCTGCTTTATTCACAGCCTCCTTGGAAACATGCACCTACAGAGATAATCACCTCCTTCTCTGAGTCCCAGGTACTCTTCTCATACCTTTAGAATAAAAAAAAACAAAACCTGAAAACGCATTGGCAAGGATAGAGAGCAACAGGAACTTTCATACTCGACTGGTGTGAACTTGAATTATGACTGACATTTTGAAGTGAAATTTGATAATATTGAATAAAGTTGAAGATGATTATATGCCACAGCCATGAAATTCCACTTACAAGTTATATTATTAAGAGTAACTCTTATGAACTTGCACAAGTATAAGAATGTATAGGAAATTTCATGGCAATTTGTTTCTAATAGCAGAAATAAGATATAATGCAAGGTCCCTCAACAGGAAAATCTATAAAGAAGTGGGTATTTTATAGAAAGTAGTAATAGCACCAGTTATAAGTTGGAAGCTATAAATTACTTTGACAGCTTTGGTTATTCAAACACATAATATGGAGTAAGAAAAAGCAAGTTGCAAAGAAAAATAAAACTTAAATACTTGCAATACAATATTGAGCAATATTTTGAGTAAATATGTAGTAAAATATCCAGAACATTTACTGAGCATTTACTGTATGCCCAGCATTGTCCTAAGCACTTTACTCTTGGAACAGTAAACATGGAATTTCTGAAAATATTTTTCTACACTGTGGGAATTTATGGTGCAGAGTGTAGGACATAGACAAACAGAAGATATCTCAGTTTCATTTGTAATGTTTGTTTTCTTTTCCAAGGTGTCTGCAGTGAGAAGGGAACTCTCCACATGTTGTCCCTGTGTTATCCTCCTACTGTAATGGCTTTGTGGTCTCACATTTCACAATTCTGTCACTGTCTTCAGAGAAAAAGCTTTGTAAATTAATCTTTTCTGATAATATATTCCCTGTGTAAAAGGGAAATTTGGAATAGAACACACAAATCTAAATAATCTTAAGTGCATAAAATCAAGAAGAATTAACAATAAAGGTGTGACATGTTTGTGTTTCCTTTCAGTGCAACAGGCACCAAAATGCAACAAACATGTCCACTGACAGATGAATAGATAAAAAAGATGTTGTTCATACATGCAATGGAACACTACTCAGTATTTATTATTTACATTTACATTTATTATTTACATTTACTGAGTATTTATTATTTATATCCATGTAGATGGGACTGGAGGATATCATGTTAAGTAAATAAGTCAATCAAAAAAAGACAGTTATCGTATGGTTTTATTCATTTAAGCAATGGAATATAAGGAATAGTGCAGAGGACTGTAGTGGACGGAAGGGAAAACTGAAATCAGAAATCAGAGAGGGGTACAACCCATGAGAGACTCTTAACTAAAAGAAACAAACTGAGGGTTGCTGGTGGGGAGGAGAACGGGGGATGGGGTAACGGGTGATGGGCATTATGGAAGACACGTGATGTGATGAGCACTAGATGTTATAGGCAACTGATAAATTACTGAACACTACATCTGAAACTAATGATGTTTACATGTTGGCTAATGAGAGAAGATATTTGCAAATGACAATACAGACAAAAGGTTGATATCCGGGATCTATAATGAACTCCTCAAACTCAACACACATGAAACACAATCATATCAAAAAATGGGCAGAAGATATGGACAGACACTTCTCCAATGAAGACATACAAATGGCTATCAGACACCTGAAAAAATGTTCATCATCACTAGCCATCAGGGAGATTCAAATTAAAACCACATTGAGATATCACCTTACACCAGTTAGAAAGGCCAAAATTAGCAAGATAGGAAACAACATGTGTTGGAGAGGATGTGGAGAAAGGGGAACCCTCTTACACCATGGTGGGAATGCAAGTTGGTGCAGCCTCTTTGGAGAACAGTGTGGAGATTCCTCAAGAAATTAAAAATAGAACTTCCCTATGACCCTGCCATTGCACTACTGGGTATTTACCACAAAGATCCAGATGTAGTGAAAAGAAGGGCCATCTGTACCCCAATGTTTATAGCAGCAATGGCCACGGTCGTCAAACTATGAAAAGAACCAAGATGCCCTTCAGTGGATGAATGGATAAGGAAGATGTGGTCCATATACACTATGGAGTATTATGCCTCCATCAGAAAGGATGAATACCCAACTTTTGTAGCAACATGGACAGGACTTGAAGAGAGTATGCTGAGTGAAATAAGTCAAGCAGAGAGAGTCAATTATCATATGATTTCACTTATTTGTGGAGCATAACAAATAGCATGGAGGACATGGGGAGAAAGAGAGGAGAAGGGAGTTGGGGGAAATTGGAAGGGGAGGCGAACCATGAGAGACTATGGACTCTGAAAATCAATCTGTGGGTTTTGAAGGGGCGGGGGGTGGGAGGTCGGGGTACCAGGTGGTGGGTATTATAGAGGGCACGGATTGCATGGAACACTGGGTGTGGTGAAAAAAATAATGAATACTGTTATGCTGAAAATAAAAAATAAATGAATTAAAAAAATAAAATAAATAAAAAATAAAAGACAAAAAAATAAATAAAATAAAAATTTAAAAAACATATAAACATGAAAGTAAATTATTCCTATGGTGAATTTTTAGAACATTCATTATACATAAATAGCAAGTGAAATTTCCAATCATCTTTGTTTTCATAAAAAATTAATTTATCTTAAGGAGGCAAGCCTGATTGGGAGAAAATATGGCAAAAGAAAAGCCTTATAAACGACTGTTATTCAATACATAAAAAGAACTCGTAAACTCTTTAAGAGGAAAACAAACATTAGAAATGGGCCAAAAACTTGAACAGACACCTCACCAAAGGCAATACAGATGGAAAATAAGCACATGGAAAGATATGCCACTTAAATTTTCATTAAGGAAATGCAAATTAAAACAACAATGAGATACCACTACACACTTAACAGAATGGCTAAAGTAGAGAACTTGGACAACACCAAATTCCGGCAAGGATGCGGAGCAACAGAGACTCTAACTTAGTGCTGGTGGGAATATAAAATCTTTTTTGGGGGGTATATAAAATCTTATAGCCACTTTGAAATACAGTTTGGAAGCTTCTTACAAAACTAAACATAGTCTTACAACACAATCCATCAATCATACTCTTTGGCATTTACTCAAAGGTGTTCAAAACTGACATCCATGCAAACCCCTGCATCTGGATGTTGCTGAAACATGGAAGCAGCTGAGACGTTCTGCACCAGGTGAATGGATAAATGAACTGTAGGACATCAAGACAACTGAATATTACTCAACACTAAAAAGAAATGAGCTATCAAGATCTGAAAAGACACATAGAGACTTTAAATAGGTGTTACTAAACGAATGAAACCAATATGAAAGGCTATATCCTATATGAAATTCTGCAAAAGGCAAACTTATGGAGCTAAGACCAGTTCTTGCCAGGATTCAGGTTGGGAGGATGGGAAGGGATGAACAGGCAGAGCACAGGGGATTTCCAGAAAGTGAAAGTACTCTGTATGATACTATGATGATGGGCACATTTCATTATGTAGTTATCCAAACCCACAGAAGGTATGACAGCAAGAGTGAATCCTAAGGTAAACTGGACTGTGGGTGATAATTATGTGTTCATGTAAACCAATCAGTTATAACAAATTAGTTACAAATTGGAACAATTTCCTATGGATTATATTGATAAGGGGAGAGGCTATGCATGGGATGGTGCTGGGAGCCCATGTCTCATATACATGTGGAAAATCTTTTTCTTCTGCTCAGTTTTGCCGAGAACTTAAAGCTGTTCTAAAAATAAAGTCTACTAAAACAAATAAATAGTTTCTCAATTTTGTCAATTACTTTTAAAAATAAAGTCTCTAAAAATCCCCTCTAAATTCTAAGTGCATACTGAATGCATAAAACATGTAATTGGGGTCTATAATATATGGAAAAGTAAAATACATAATCATGGACTTGTTCCATGAATAATCAACTACTGTGGAAGTTGCTTTCACACAGTACACTACTAGTAAACTACACAGAATATATGAAATTGTTATTTTCATAAACTGAGTGACAGGCAACAAAGTGTTGTGATTTTTGAGAGAAAGGAACCAACAAGCTAAGTCCAATGCAGCTACACCTGAAGGCTGGGAGACAGTTTTCTGAGCCAGAGGGGAAAAGAAATGAACACAGCCGAACATTCTCTGGGTTTAGGAGACAGAGACCAGAATTCACTGAGGGTGAGGCTGCTGGATTTTAAAGGTCTAAGCACCAGAGGGGAAGGTAGACAGGAAGAGAACCTTAGATCTGCAGAAAAATCCCCTGAATTTTCATGTATGAGGTGAAACTCAGTGATAATAGGGAAAGAACCATGGAAAGAAGTAGGTTGAATAACTGAATAACTCACAGAGCCCACAAACGGCTGCAAAACGTTTGCTTCCCACCAGATGGGATATAGACACACTGAGATACACAAAGAATTTGCTAGAGTTCTCCATTAATGATAGTGGGTAGCATTAGCTCTAGACTGAAGAGTGCTCTGGTCTGGTCCTAATGTAGATAAAAAGCAAGTACTGCATGGGTTAAACTCATTCTAAGTGGCTTAACAGAATTCTAGAACAAAAATCAACATTATTGAAGGAATAGAACAAAATTCAGCATCCAACTATGTAAAATCACAGTATCTTTAACCCAATAAAATATCACTGGACATGTGAGGAAACAGAAATATATGACCCATAGCCAAGAGATAAATCAGTAATAATAAAAATAGGCACATAACTTACAAAGATGACAAAAATAGCAGATATGGTAGTTAATGCAGCTACTGTAAATATGTTCTGTGTGTACAAAAATGTAGAAAAAATTAGTATAATGAAGAAAAACATAAGTATTTTTAAAAAATTT
This sequence comes from Mustela putorius furo, assembly GCF_011764305.1. NCBI lineage: Eukaryota > Metazoa > Chordata > Mammalia > Carnivora > Mustelidae > Mustela > Mustela putorius. Next base: position 2,523,408 of record NW_025421511.1, on the reverse strand, counting down.
AAGTGGAACTTCAAAGGGATAAAAATTTAATATCTAAAATAAAAAATAATTTGGGTATAATTAATAACCTCTTAGAAACACAGAGTGAAGTATTAGGAAGGTGAAGAAATAGCAATAGAAACTCAAAAATTAGAGAGAGAAGAGAAAGTAAAAAAAAAAAAAGATTCATCAAAAATGAACAGAGCATCAGTGACCCAGGGGAAAATATCAAGCAGTTAAAAATAAATGGTATTTAAGATCCAGATTAAAAAAATATATTTTTAAAAAATAATGAAAGGAAAAACTTATTTATTTGATGAGTAGTATAAATCTACAGATGCAAGAATTTCAACAATCACCAAACACACACACAGAAAATAAGACTATGAATGATATATTACAATGAAACTACTAAAGAACAATGATAAAGATGAAACTGTATAAAGCAGAATGAGATGGCTAAAAATACACCTTACTTTTAGACCAAAAATGGTAAGAATTATTACTAACTTCACATGAGAGATTCTGCATGCCAGAAAACAATGTAGCAACATCTTCAGAGCTGAAACACAAACTGCCAACTAAAAATTCTATACCCAGTGAAAATATATTTTAAAAATAAAGTTAAGATGGGCACCTGGGTGGCTCAGTGGGTTAAGCCGCTGCCTTTGGCTCAGGTCATGATCCCAGGGTCTGGGTATCGAGTCCTGCATCAGGGTCTCTGCTCAGCAGAGAGCCTGCTTCCCCCTCTCTTTCTGCCTGCGTCTCTGCCTACTTGTGATTTCTGTGAAATAAATAAATAAAATCTTAAAAAAAAAATAAAGTTAAGATATAAAAAATAAATAAATAAATAAGGTTAAGAGAAACACATTTTTAGACAAAATGAAACTAAGAGAGCTTATCACCATCATATATACTGAAATTTTTTTAAAGATTATTTATTTATTTGACAGAGACAGCAAGAGAGGGAACATAAGCAGGGAGTGTGGGCAGGAGCCTGATGTAGGGCTATGTCCTAGTGCTCTGGGATCATGACCTAACTCAAAGGCAGAGGTTTAATGACTGAGCTACCCAGGTGCCCCTATACTGCAATTTTATTAAAGCATATCCTTTAGGCATAAAGAAAAAACTCAAGTCATGGGAGTTTTCATGATGCAGAACATCATACTTGTTATGGATGTGGTTAAATACAAAACTCTTCCTTCTCACTTCTAAAATCTTTAAAAAATAACTGCAATTTAATGCAGAATATGATCAATGTATTATAGGGTTTCAAATATATGTTAAAAAATGGAATGATGACAAAAGCTCAAGGCAAAGGAGTGGAGAAACGGAAATATGCTCTTGTAAGCTTCTTACAATATATGTAACATGGTGTAATGTTATGTGAAGACAAACTGTGATTGGTTAAAGAAGTCCCTGTAAATCCTAGAGCAGCCATTACAAAGAGAACAACAAAATGAAACAATTACACTTAAGAAGACAAAAGGAGAAAAAAATGAAGTTGAATATGTTCATTTTACAAAAAGGAAAAGGAAAAAATAAACACTTGATAAGCACAGAAAAAAACAATAACATGGTGGTAAAGTGAACACATGACTATGAATAAATATATTAAATATAAATGATCTAAACATCCAGAGATTGTCAGATTTTACATAAAAAATATTGTATAAAAAACCCCTTAACTAATTTTGAAGAAATGAACTTTCCATAAAAAGATACAAATAGGTTAAAAGTAAAAGAATGAACAATAATAAAATTGAAATTACTCCAGGTTAAAAGTAAAAGAATGAACAATAATAAAATTGAAATTACTCCATTATGTGGTAATGCCTTTATTTTCCTGCTGACACACCACTAGGGAGAACCCAAAGTTACCACATTGTAATGCACTGTTTTTCTAAGATGTATTTGATAAAGGGCTTGTATGTACATGAAGGAAATCTGTTAGGGATCGTATGTGAGAAGTCTGGTAACAAACAGAACATTGATCATATATTACAAGTATTTCTCACCTCATAAGGGAAGGCCAAACTGTGTTCTAGAGTGATTCTACCATTTCTTATCCCTTCCAGAGAGGTATGAACATTCCAGTCACTGCATATACCTCACTTGTATTGTAATTTTAAAGCAATTCTAATACAATACCTATAGCGATACTTCATTTACTTTATTTTGCATTTCCCTAATAGATAATGATATTGAACATTATTCACATAATTATTTGACATCTGTATATCTTTTTGTGTGTGTGTGGAGTCTTTTCAAATTTTGTTATTCTCTTTTATTCATTGGTTTATTTTCATAGAATTGAGTTGTGACAGATTTTTATGTACTGGGTACAAGTCCTTTATCAATATGTGTTGTAAAAAATTCATTTTAATCTGTGGTTTCTCTTTTTATTTTCTTAATAGTGACTTTCAAAGGATAGGTTTGTAAATTCAGTATCATCAAATTTATAATTTTTCTCTTGAGGGAAAAATCCTTGCTTAACCCAAGGACGCAAATATCTTTTTCCCCTTTCTGTGGTGTTCACTGGTATTTCTCCTCTCTCATCTGTGATTTTATTTATTTAAATCCTTTCTCTTTCCTTTTTGCTAAGTATGGCTAAAGGTTTTATCAATTTTATTGATATTTTTTCAAAGAACCAGCTCCTGGTTTCATGGGCCTGTTCTATTGTTTTTTAAGTTTCTATATCATTTATTTATGCTCTAATCTTTAGTATTTCCTTTGTTCTTCTGGCTTTAGGTTTTGCTTTTTGTCCTTTTTCTAGGTCATTTAGGTGTAACATTAGGTTATTTATTTGAGATTTTCCTTGCTTCTTGAGGTAGGCCTGTATTGCTAGAGACTTCCCTCTTAGGACTGCATTTGCTGCATCCCAGAGATTCTGGACAGTTGTACTTTCATTTTCATTTGTTTCCATGAATATTTTTATTTCTTATCTGATCTCTTATATTTTCTTGTAGAAATTTTATGTTTTTACATCTTATATTTACCTTCGACCATGTTTATTCTTCAAATGGTGTGAAATATGAATGAGGTTCATTTGTTTGCCTATTTATAAAAAATCTTATGGGTAGAAAAGCCAAAAGGCAATTAGAAAATATTTCAAATGAAATAAAAAATAAAAATACAATATATTAAATTTGTAAAATGCAGTTAAAGCAATACTTAGAGGAAAATGTGTTTCATCACATTTACATTAGAAACGATTTTATTAATTTTTTCTAGCTTTATTGAGATGTAACTGACATGTGACATTGTGCAGATTTAAGGTGTACATATGAATGCTTTTAAATGTATATATTTCAAAATGCTTACCACAGTGAGATTAGCTAACATACTCTTCACCTCACATAATTTTTGTTGGTGGTGGTATTATGGTGAGAATATTAAAACTCTACTCTCATCGCAAGTTTTAAGTGTTTGACACAGTATTCTTAACAATACTCATCATGGTGTACATTAGGTTCCCCAAACTTACTTATGTTATAACCAGAAGTGTGTACATTTTGACCAACATCTTCCCATTTTCTCCAGCCCTCAGCCCATGGCAACCACCATTCCACTCTCTCATTCTACCAGAATTTAAAAGTTTTAAGGTACAAAATCAGTACATAGAAGTCAGTTATCTTTCTTAATGTTAATGATGAAATATCAAAAAGAGAATTTAAGAACACAATCCCACTTACAACTGCATCCAAAACAATAATATACTTAGGAATAAACTAAAGCAAGGACGTAAATGAAGTGTACTTTGAAAACTATAAGATATTCATGGAATAAACTGAATACACAAATAAATGAAAAGACATTCTGTGCTCATGGATTAGAAGACTTACAGTGTTAAAATGTCTATACTCAAAGCAATCTACAGATCCAATAAAATTCTGATTAAAATTCTGATGGAATTTTTCACAGGATCAGAATAGCCAACCCTAAAAACTGTATGGAACCAAAAATACCCCAAATAGCCAAAGCAATCTTGAAAAAGAAGAACAAATCTCAGTATCATACTCCCTGACTTGAAACTATACTACAAAACTATAGTAATCAGAACAGTGTATAACTGGTATAAAACCAGACACCTAGATCAAGAGAACAGAACAGAGGGCCCAGAAATAAACCACATATATATGGTCAATTAATTTACGACAAAGGAAGCAAGAATAGACCATGGGGAAAAGACGTTCGCTTTAACAGATGGTGCTGACAAAACTCTCGGGCCGCATTTAAAAGAGTAACACTAGATCACTATCTCACACTACACACAAAGTGCTAACTCGCACTGGACTAAAGATGGAAGCATGCTGCCATTAAACCCCGAGGAAAAAATAAAACTAGGTGGTAGCTCCTTGACATTGTTTTTGGTAATAAATTTCTGGATCTGATTCCAAAGCAAAGGCAACTAAAGCAAAAATAAACATGTGAGACTACATCAAGTTAAAAGGCTTCTCCCTAGTAAAGGAAACCATCAACACAATGAAAAGCAACCTAGTGAGTGGGAGAAAATATTAAATCATATATCTGATAAGAGGTTAATATTCAAAACTTATAAAAAACTCACACAAACCAATATTAATAAAACTCCAAATAATCCAATTTAAAAAGTGGGCCAAGGGTCTAAATAGACAACCTCCCAAAGAACATGCTCAGATCACCAACAGGTGCCTGAGAAGATGCTTAACATCCTTCAACCAGAAAATGCAAATTAAAACCACAATGAGACACCATCTTACACGAGTCAGAATGGCTAACATCAAAAAGACAAGAAGTGGAGCGTGTTGGCAATGACGTGGGGAAGGGGAACGCTGGTGCAATGCTGATGGAATTGTAAAAAAACAGTACAAAATTCTTAAAACAAAACAAAACAAAAAAACCTAAAAATAGAACTATGATACAGTCTAAAAATTCAATTTCTGTGTGGTTATCTGAAAAAAAAAAAACCTACAAAAATTTGAAAAGGTATATGCATCTTTATGTTCACTGTACCATTTTTTACAATAGCCACTATATGGACCCAACCTAAATGTCCATCAATAGACTAATGGATAAGAAGATGTGAGGTACACACACACACACACACACACACAGAGGAATACTACTAAGCCATTAAAAATAACAGAATCTTACCACTTGCAAAATGTTGATAGACATGGAGGGTATTATGCTAAGTGAAATAATTCACGCTGAAGAAGAATAATACCATATGATATCACTTACATGTGGACTTAAACAAAACGAATGAACAAACAAAAGAAAGCAAAACTCATAAGTACAGGGAACAGACTGGTAGTTGCCAGAGTGGAGGGGACTTAGGGAGACATGATAAGTAGGGTCAAGGGGTACAAGTTGCAGATATAAAGTAAATTAAGTTATGAGTCTCTAAGTACAGCATTGTGACTATAGTCAAAAGTACTGTCTTTCATATTTGGAAGTTGCCAAGAGAGTAAATGTTAAAAGTTCTCACCGTAAGGTAAAACAAACAGAACAAAACAAAAATGTAACCGTGTACTGTGACAGATGGTAACCAGACTTGCTGTGGTGATTCTTTCACAGCACACACAAATTTGAATGATTATAAGTCTGAAACTAGCATAATGCTATTTATGAATTGTGCCTCAATAAAAGATAAATAAAAATAAAACGATGCTTCCTTGAGATGAAGGAACAGTCAAACAAACCAATAACCAAGTCAAAAGAAAAACACATATCTTGGGGAAAAAATTGAAGCTCATGTCTAAAGCCTAACATGCATAGATTCATGTGTGAGTGTGTGTGTGTGTGTGTGTGTGTGTGTGTATACACAAATATACGTTTGTGTATATCCTAGAAATTAAGAGAAAAATAGTCAAAGGAATGCCAGAAAGTTCACAATTAAATACTAACAGCTCTTAAATGTAAATATATATATATATATATATATATATATATATTCAATGTCAGTCACAATAAAAGAAATAAACATTGAAACTATAGCGAGATTTCATTTTTATCTCTTAAATGGGGGGAAAAAAAAGACCTTCTCACATATCTTTAACTCTTTGATCCAGAAATCCCTGAGAATTTACCCTATAGCAATAACACATATGATACAAAGGATATGGGTTGATGGTAACATTTCAGAGTGCTGTGCAGAATAGTAAAACAGTGGAGGTATCCATAAATCCATCACAGACATTGTTAATCCATGATACATCACACACTAAATTCCATGCAGTTATAAAAGGAAATTAATGAGGAACCCCTCCATTCACAAACACAGAAATATCCCCTGCATTTATTAACTAAAAAATAAAGCAAGATTCATAGCCATAGTTGTCATTGAAAAGGTGCAAAATAAAAATACGTACTACAAAAATCCTTAAAGATACATACATACAAATACATATATATATATATATATATATATATATACACACACACACACATATATTTTTAAATAAAATTGTCTTCAGTCTTCTCTAAAGTTTCATTTCATGATTAATAAATTTGAAATTATCAACAACTTTAATTGATAGTTTTGTATTTTTAAATGAGAAAACACTGTTTTTACAATGCATTAAGGACATGTTAACCTTAGCAAATTATTCTAAATGAAGTATAGTCTCAGTTCTAATATATGTGATAGAATAATTTGTAAATATTTAAGAAACAGGAGTTTTACCAATAGTTCATCTTTTGTCTATATTCATGATACTTCCCACTGACAAATGCTTATTTTATAAGGTAAAACATGTCTGATTGGTTTTTCTCTATTTACACAGGCCTTGACATTTTCCTTCTATTACAGTATAGGAAATTAAAATTAAAGCCATCTAAAATTAAAGCCATCATCAAACGAATTAAGCTATCCCACAGAGTAATTACAGGATGTCACAATTAAACATTCTAGGTGTTTGGGGTCTCCTCGCTGTTTGCTTTGTTTTAAATAAATGTCAGCTTCCAAAAGTGTCAGAAGCTGAAGTTTGGTGTTTCATTTATTTAAACATCTTCAACTGGTTTTTTAATGAATTGCAACCAATATTTATTGAATTTATTTACAAAAAAATGTTCAATATCGTTCTAGGATACAGAAGCTGATTTTTAAAAAAATTTTAAATTTAAAAAAAGGATTTTATTTATTTACTTATTTTATTTTATTTAGAGCAGGAGAGCAGAGAGAGGAAGACAGAGAATCCCAAGAGGACCTTGAGCTGAGCGTGCAGCCCGACGCGGGGTTCATTCTCAACACTCTTGATGTCATGATCTGAGCCGAAATCAATAAACAGATGATTAACCAACTGGGCCCCTTGTGCCCCCAGAAGCTGATTTATAAGGTTCACATATTTCTAAAACATAATTGATCACAGGCAAAAAACAAGAACAATATATACAGATGAGCTGATTTTATATTTAATACCAGCATTATCAAAAATTACTTTTGAAAACAGCTATTGTTAAATACTTTTCGTCTTCGTTGCCTGTGACTGATTATATTTTAGAAACGTTAGAGCCTTTAAAACCTACTTTTTAAACCAGCTTCTGTACGCTAGTATAATGCTGACCATTTTTTTGGTTAAATAAGTTCTCTAATTATATATATATATACGTAAATCTCACAAAACAAACTGAGGGTTGCCGGGGGGAGGGGGTTTGGGAGAAGGGGGTGGGATTATGGACATTGGGGAGGGTATGTGATTTGGTGAGTGCTGTGAAGTGTGTAAACCTGGTGATTCACAGACCTGTACCCCTGGGGATAAAAATATATGTTTATATATATATATATACACACACATATTTTGTATATGTATACATATGCTAATTATATATATGAGCTAATTATATATATAAAATTGTATTTGTGAATTTTGAAGGTTATGGATTTTTCTTGTTTTTTTTAATGCTAAGTGACATTATGAACTATTTCAACCACAATTAACCCCAAATACATTCGTATTACATAATGTCCTTAATTCAGCAAGACAGTTTTACTATGATGTTTTCCTTCCCCAAAACAGTCTTTGTAGATTTTTCATGTTTCAAAAACAACAGATGTTCTTCTCTGAGGTTAAAATGCAACCTTTTCATTGTAGCATTCACAATAATCTCTGCTCTTTCACTTTCCACATAAAGAATTTTTAAGAGCTTTACTTTTCTGCCATAAATTTGTTAAAAAAAAAAAAACAACAACCTGCTGTTGGACTTAGCATGATATTTTAGTTTGATGAATGCTGCTTTTCATGTGTCCCCTGCTGCGGTGTTTGTGAAGTTCTGTCAGTGCTAACATCTAGTCCTTGGCCTTTCCTGTACGCACCCCTCACCCCTGATGCACACTCTGAACTGGGACGAAGATGAATTAATCAACAAGAAGAATCATTTGATCTAAATGAAAACTGATGATCTATCTGCAGAGGGCTCCTTGCATAGCCTTTCTTCTGCTCAACATGTCAAACCACCACTTTAGCCACGACTTTGAAAAATAATGACATACTTTTGAAGTAGATGCCTCTGCTCCTGACTCAGTATCTGGATTTTATGTGAACAAGTGATATCAATCAGTACGAGCCATGGGGCAGATGGAAAATATCAACAAGCATTTTCTTTTCTTTTTTTTTTTTTTTTAAAGATTTTATTTATTTGACACACAGAGAAAGAAGTCACAAGCAGGCAGAGAGGCAGGCAGAGAGAGAGAGGAGGAAGCAGGCTCCCTGCTAAGCCCTGGACCCTGGGATCATGACCTGAGCTGAAGGCAGAGGCTTTAACCCACTGAGCCACCCAGGCGCTCCTCAACAAGCATTTTCTGTAAGTGATGTGCTTGTCAGGAATCTTCTTCGATAACAAAACCATTCCTTGGTTTAAAAAAAAACACAAAAAAGATTTATTGATTTATTTGAAAGAGAGAGAGAGCAGGGTATGGCGTGAGAGGGAGACGGAATCAGCATGTGTCTTGTGACCCTGAGATCACACCTGAGCCAAGACCAAGAGCCGAGGTGCTTAAGAGACCGCGCCATCCGGGCACCCCACGTCTTGATTTTGTAACCCTCATTCTGTTTGTTTGTTGCTGCTGTTTTCTTCTGGATGGTGCTAGGGTTTCTTGGAGAAGGGGGCAGCCCAGCGGCGATCAAGGGGTCCCAGCAGGATGGCGGTGTGAGGCAGCGGACAGGGACGACGCAAGGCGGACTCCTGCCACACTCGGGGCCCAGGTGGTCACAGCGAAACAAAACCAGTTTTTGAAAAAAGAAAAACCAAAGGCCAAGATTGAGGAATCAAAGAAAAAACCTTCAAAGGACCCACTGCAGGTGAAGATGTTCCAACGGAATTAAACCACTCCACCAGACGTTCCGCTCCTGTAAGGCTTTGCCTGAGAGTTCTCGGAAAACCTCAATCAAGAAAAAACCTTCTGCCTGGTGAAAGGTTTATTTCCTCACTATAGACTAAAATGAATGTGGCTCATTTTGTAAGATTAATATAACCTCGATTACAAAGCCAGACAAGGAATAAAATCCAAAAGTCTAACATCTCACTAAATCCAGCAATGTGTTAAAAAATATAAAACAACCCAATGGACCTGAGTACATTCTGGAAATGCAAGACTCTCATAACATCAGAAAAATTCTATAATTTAATTCACTTCAATCAACTATACAAAAATGTCATTGAATACAAGCATAAAATTTTTGATAAATCAAAAAATCTAAATTAATATGCAATAGCTGAAGATTTTATAAAATGGAAACTGTCTTACACGGAGGAAAAAAAAAGCATGTGCAAAAATCTTACAGCCAACATCATTTACAATAGGAACAACTGGCTGTGCTTCCTTTACTACTTGGAGCAAGGCACTATGGTCACTCAACTTCCTGCTGCAGTGGTTGGCTGCGCAAGTAAAGCAAAGAAGGAAAAAAGAGAGAAAGAGTCCAATCGACCAACAGGCACAGACGTTCACACCCTCCCAGCGTCACCCGGCTGATGTGGCGGCCACTACTGCAGGGACCAGTACCATCTGAATCCCACGCAAACTCGCTCTCAGGGCAACCTCCTCCTTGCCCAAGTGGCATTCTCTGGTGTCCTGCCCTGTGGTCTGCTGTCACGCCGCAGCATGAGACATGATGGGGCCCTACTCGCACTGCGGTTGTGAGCTTCAGGAAAGGGACTGACCTATGCCCCGTGGGCCAACCACTGGCTCAAGAGAAGTAGGAACCAAAACGAACTCTACTCTTTTCCTTCCTCTAGACAGACTCTCTAGAAATGCAGTTCATTTCACGATTTGGGGGAGGCTGCGGTAAATCAAGCAAAGAGCTACAATTAGCAGCAGCTAATTCACTGGCTCTCCATTCTTTCCCCTGGCATGCCCTTGACCTTAGTTCTTCTCCCTGAGATTACTTTCCCTAGTGAAAAAGCACATATGCCTTAGTCCAAGATTCTTTCTGAGAGACAAAAGCTAATGGCCCTGGAACGCAGACTGTCACACGGGGATTGTGCAGTGCAGCTCGGTCATCGCACAGCCTCAGGTTTCATACAAACCAAACCCTGGTGTCCACCTGGCAGTGAGAACTACGGACCCTCCACGGTGTTCTGATCAAGGCTGTTGTCTGTGGTTAGTTGTGAAGAGGGGCAGGTGCAGGGGAAGCGCCGGCGACCACGATGGCCACGGCAGGAGGTCGGGGAGCGCGGGAACTAGCATGGATGGGGGCGGGGGGTTTATAATAACTCCATTTGGGATCTCTGGTGAAAGAAACTTAAGTTAGGGTGGTCAGCTTTCAACTCAAAGTACACCATGGATTCTGAGGGACTTTTCAAGAGATTGTTTTTAAAGACAGTGTCGTCTCTGTGGGTGCAGAGCAGAATACGTGGGACCTCGCAGCCAGGATCCAACTGCAGATGTGTGTGATAAGATGGTAGAGAAGACCCCGCCCAGTGCCAATACTCTCCAGGGTCAGAACTGGAACCCTGGTACAGAAGACCACAAACCTGACGGCGAGGAGAGGGATATTTGGGTGGGGGAGTCTAGAGAGCCTGAGTCCTGAGATTCTCATGGAAGGCTTGGTTTGTTTGTTTTTAAAGATTTTTTTCTTTCTTTTTTTTTTTTTTTTTTTTTTTTTTTTGAGAGAGAGAGAGAGTGAGAGAGCACAGGTTGAGAACATGAGTGGGGCGGGATGTGGTGGGCGTGGGGCAGAGAAGCAGGGCAGGGAAGTGGGGCAGGAGGAGGGAGACAAGCAGACTCTGCCCCGAGCCCAGAACCTGCGCAGGGCTCCATCCCAGGACCCTGAGATCGTGACCCGAGTCAAAACCAAGAGTTGGATGCTTACCGGACGGAATCCCCAGGGGCCCCTCTCCTGAAAGTTTTGATTGGTAGAAGCAATCTCTGATTTTTCCAGAGAAAAGTAGCCTCACTCTGACAAGAGAAAAATGCAGTGACTTCACTGAGGTAGGGGTGTGCCACAACGATGCAGGCTTTCCTTGGGCTTTGCCACCTGGCTTCTCGCTGCTTCCAGGTTAAAACCAGAAGCAGGACACATCTCCTCCTGACAGGATAACTATAGTTTCTGTTTTGGGAGGAAAAAGCTATATGGCCACAGAAATTGCAGAAACTGGTTAAATGACACTGAAGAGAACAGGGGAACACATGTGTCATAAGGCTGGGCATTAAAGGCGCTGAACTGGAGGTACCAAGCAGGGGTTACTGATGTGGAGTCCACAGCTAAGTCAGAGTTTCAGTGTGCTCTCAAGGACACCAGGATGTGGTCCTAATAGCTTAACTGGCTCCTTGAGCCACTTCTTTGACATGCAAAAACTTGACCTCTGAATAAGTTGATGATGCCAGAACTTTCTAGGCACAGTACTGAGGGAAATGTCAGACATCTCAGTGAGGTGATAATGTTGAATGAGATTAACTCTGTAGAATGTGAGAAACTCCTTCTAATAATGTTCCCTGAAATGGTCCAAGGACACACCTTTTACTATGAAAATAAGAAACGTACTTCTGAGAGAAGCACAAAGATATTTGAGAAAACATCATATTCTCTGTAGGCCATGGTTGAGGGTAAGATGTGCTGCTGTGTACCAGTGAGGATGGTAGGGTTGCAGAATGACACAGCGATTCCCGATCCCTTTTGAGACAAGGCAGATGTCATTACTACAGTGGACAGTAAGGACGGAGTGCCCACAATGGTTACTTTATCATGGTGTTCTCATGGTGAAGAGAGAACAACCAGTTAGCGATATGTATGTGGTGTGGTGTGTATGTGTGTGTGTGTGTGTGTGTGTGCGTGCACGCGCATGCACGTGCGTGTAACTTTTCTGCGCTGCTATTATTTACACAATCTGGTAACCTGAAGGCTGAAGGCTGGTATCAGTTGACAAATGGAATATTGTGGTTCATCACCAACTTTCTAGATCAAAATCAGTTCACAAACCTAGAGCTTTCCACAACGTGAAAAATGTCATAAATGCTTCTTCAACTTTTCCCAACAAGTTCTATGACTATTTTCCAAAGTAATGCACCAAAAGATGAAGGTCAGGATATCCAGGTATTTTGCAGCTAGCAGAAATGGAGCCTGAGCTGGTGCTGATACCAGGAGGCAACTAAAACCATTTTGATTCTCTGGATAGACAAGATGCATTTAGAGGTGGCATGAGAAATGGAGGTTTAGCTAAGGCCTGTTTCAGAGTAGGACTAATGGATCTGAAGATTCACCCTGGGATCACTCTTCTGCTTTCCTAGTGTATAAGAAAGTATGTGTGCATAAATATGACTTGGGAAAAACAAACAAACAAACAAACAAACAAAAAACACAACACACACATTTCTCTTCAGAATGAAGTTTGGGTTACTGCACCATTCAAACCACTTAGATCAGCCAAAATACTGGCCGAAGGTGAGTGAAATCTGAAATGAATACTGAAGGAGAGGGGATGGACACCAGGTATAATTGTCAGCAAATTCACAGCAGCAAAGACTGCAGCTTGCCCCACCCCCCATCTTTCCGGAAATCTTTGTGGAGTCTACATCTGGCCGCCATCGTGAAGGGACAGTGCCAGATCTCCTCTCAGGAAACAAGTCACAGCGTCTCTTCTCACATTAATGGAGACCTGTATCATACTAAGATGAAGAGGTCAAGCAACAGTGGAGTGACAGAGTGCGTCTGAGAGGGGTCCGAGACTCTAGCAGACACATTCTACAGACCACGTCACCTTTTATTGGGCTCCTTAAGTATGGCTTCTTCCACCACTGATAGGGACTGACTAGTCCATGATATAATCAATTTCCACTTGGACACAACTGGAGAGGGCCTTGCTGCTCCCCCAAGCTGAGTCCCCTCTGCTTCACAGTGTATGCTGGGACATGAAGCTTATAGTCATTGCACTGTAACGCTTTGCTTAATTGGAGGAGAGAGCCAATGGGTTCATTCTTCTCCTTTTTCCCCTCAGGACACACTGTCCTACAAAACAACTAAAATGGACTTCTTGGTAAACAAAACCAATCATCAGTGCTTAGTGGCAGCTAGTTTGACAGCATATGTCATATCGGCTCTCCCTCCTCTGCTTCCCTTTCCCAGACCCTTGATTGTGTTCCTGGAATTGTACTTGCTAATAAGTTGGTAGCACATAAGCCATTTTATGAGATGCTGCTTTCTAGGGGTCCCAGACTAGAACAGAGGGGAGTCAACAAGTGGTATCAAGTACAGACAATATGCTCATTGTTAAAGAAAATACAATAGAATCATCAGACAAATGTTTAAAACAAATTAGAGTTCTGCAAATTTGTCAGGTACAAGATGATCAGCAATAATGAGTCAGAAAAACATCATGAAAAGAAAGTATTATTCACAGTGAGAGTATTAAAAACAGTGCCAAATGAGCACAGAAGAAAAAAAAACCACTTAAGCAGATTATACAAAATAAAACACTCACATTGTCATAAATACAAAGGAAACTGTGTCTCATAAAGACAGCCCAAGACAGTGTGAAGAAATGATGGATAGTTAACGGATTGTGTTGGGAAAAAATGGTTCATTGTGTGAAAAAGAATAATACTGAGTCTCCACATGAAAATAAAAAGTTTTAAGAGTTTGACGTGGGTCCCTTCTCCAGCCTAAAGAAAGTGGTCGCTACACAGTATTAACCTTGAAGCACCAACACGAGAGTCCTGTGGTCAGCTCTGTATGAAAGCCTGTCCCAGGAGCGTCGTCAGTTGGCCGGACTATGCAGTCTGGATGCTTTATGGCATGACTGACGGACAGGGAGCTGCTCACTCAGCCTGACTCTCTTGCTACCAAGACATTTAAGTAGAAGGAACCTGAATGTCACAGCTTTGTTGCGCTGATATGTTTTCTGCATCGTATCAGCTTCGTGCCAACCTCTCCACCGTCTTCAGAGGGGATGACTAAGGACATGCTGAATCTCTGTCTCAGTGTCTGTGTCCTGGGCGATGCTCCTTCTACACTCGGTTTTGCTCCCTGTCTGTGTTCTAAGGTGACCCAGTGCTGACTAAGCCCAAAAGAGCTCTTTGATTTGGACTGACAATCTGAGCAAAAGCACTTCCAGTGGTTTGGTATCCATACCACACACAGAAGTGAACAGGTGACGTGTGGAGAACCGCCATGGAAAAGGCACCCATGTAAAGGTGGCCGTGGAGAAATTGGAATGTCTGAGTGGTTTTAGATAGGAATACCTCAAAATTAGAAATTTGTATGTTGATGTAATCATGTTAACAAATTAAACAGATTGATGACAGATGCGGAGAGGACATTTGGAACATCCAAAAATGTTAAAGAATTCGTATCTACAATATCAATGGAAATATTGAAAATGTGTGAGAGTACATGTAATTCTAATTTAAAAGAAAGCAAATGACATATGTAGGAAATTCACAGCATAGAAAACTGGAAGGCTAACAAGTAACAGGGAACAGCTGTAAAAATAGAAGGAAGTAGACAATCAGCACGATGCCTTTTCAGAAATAACCAAAAAAAAAAAAAAAAAAAGGCTGATTTTAAATTTAGAAACACTGTGTAATCTAAAACCTAATTATAAAAATTTGATAATAGATCACAGGTATTTTGATATAATACACTAATGAGCCTTGAAATATGATAATTAAAATAAAAATAGCATGCATTTCAAATGAATTAGTGTCTTACGCATGATATAGAGAACCACATTTTGCTAGATTTTACCTGGCAATAGTTTAATCCATGTATACCCCAAGGAGGTCAAATCCCAGAGAAGCATTGATAGAAAAAAATAAAGACACTTTATGAAACCTTGCAACTCAATGCTTTGTTTTTTTTTGTTTTTTTTTGTTTTTTTTTTTAACTAATAAGCTTTACTGGGGGGCAGTTTTAATTTTACGGAAAAATTAAGTGTAAAATAGAGTGTTGCCATATATCCCCTGATCCCCAAGTCCAGTGTCCCCTTTTTAACATCTAACATTAGCCAACACTAATACATTAATATTAACTAAAGTACACAGATTAATCAGCTTCATTTCGTGTGTTGTACAGTCTATGGGTTTGACAAGTATGTAAAGACATGTATCCACCATTACAGTGAGGACAGAGATAGATCCCTATATGCATATCTGTCTCCCACATATGTTATAAAAAATAAATATGCCCTAGAATGTCATCTTTATGAGACACATGGGTAGACAGCTTCAAGAAAGATCAGGGGCACCTGGGTGGCTCAGTCGGTGAGAGAGCTACCTTGAGCTCAGGTCCTGGGCCAGGATCAAGACCAGTATCAGGCTTCCTGCTCAGCGGGGAGCCTACTTCTCCCTTTCCCACTACTGCTCTCCTACTTGTATGCTCTCTCTCTGTCAAATAAATAAGTAAAATCTTAAAAAAAAAAAAAAAAAAAAAAAAAAAAGAAAGTCTGATCAATTTTATGGAGCCAATAAAACCCCTTGGAAGTGTTGGCCTGATGCCTTGCCTACAGAGCTTCCCACAGCCTTACCAGGCCCTGCTACAAAATACTAGTCGTCTCTGCAGAAGTCTGGACTCAAGGTCAACTGCTATGGTTGCAACCTATGAACAAACAAGGCCCTGAATTCTTTTCCTGACAGAACGAGCCTAAGACCGCATCCAGGTTGTACCAGCTCCGAGAGCATGCCCACAGCCCGTTCTCTTCGTCCCAAGATAACCTCCTGACATCAGGGACTCAATTCTTCCTCATTCTCAGGTCAAGTCTCCACCCCAAAGTGAACATGAGAATATATGGTACATAATGCATATATGTATATATTTATATACACACACAGCCACACATACATGCTATGTATTTATACAACAATATGTGATACATCTATCGACCTATCATTACCGATCCGTCTCCCGTGATGGGTTGGCAGATAGGTAGGTAGATATGGACATATCACAGATTAGAGTTGCGTTGTTCCCCAACTCCCCTGCGTTTCTCGCATGAACCCTCCCTCCTCCAAACTCCTGGCAATCGCTGATCTTTTCCATCTTCCTCGTTCTGTCTTCTGCAGAGTGCCATGTCAACGGACTCGTACAGGATGTAGCCTTTTCAGATTAGCCTCTTTCACTAAGCAACATGGACTTAAGCTTCCTCCAAGTCTTTTCACGGCTCAGTTCACTTTAGTGCTGAGTAATATTCAGTTGTCGGGGTGAGCCACAGGTCATCCACTCATCTGCTGAAGGGCAGCTTGGTTACTTCCAAGTTTGGGCAATTATGAATAAAGCTAGTATAAACATCACGGGCAGGTATTTGTGTGGACACGAGTATATTCGGTCCCTTTGGATAAATACTGAGGAACATCATGGCTGGAGCCTGTGGTAAGAGGATGTTTTGTTTTGTGGGAAATCACCCAACACCCTTCCAAGGTGGTTGTACCAACCTGTATTGCTGCCAGGGATGGGGGAGAGCCCCGACTGGGTGGGCCCCTCCCCAGCTGTGGTGGTCCCAATGCTCCAGATCTGGCCATTCTAACGGCTGCATCATGGTATCTCCCTGCTGTTTGAGCTGCATTTCCCCAGTGACATACGATATGCAGCGTCTTTTTGTCGGCACACCCAGTCGTTTCTGAAGCTCTCCCTCAGCTTCCTTTCTGCAGCGGACAAAGGAATCTCTTTTTGTTTCTCTTAAGTTGTTCTAACTCCGGCGCTGGTGTGCTTCCCGAAATATCTGCTAAGAGCTGCAGACATTCCAGGGATAATTTCCACCACTGCTATCTTTGCGAGTACAATTAACTTATGCTGGTGTCTGTGCCAGCGCTCATTTGTAATTAAGTGTCCCAGGTTTCACTGGGAAGGTGGCATCGGCCCGACAGGTTAGGGTTAGGGTTAGGGGCACAGGCTTTCTGCGGGGCCAGAGCTCTGAGACTCACCAGGCAATTAGGCCTCAAAAGAGGTAACCTCTCAGGTACCTGATCCTGTTTCCACCCGTGTTCCCTCCTGTCACAAACCCAGAGAACAGCTGCAATTCTCTTTCTTGCCTTCCTTTGTCTTCTCCATTTCAGAATGTGTTAAGGGTATCAGATAATCCTAAACATAAATGTGAATTCCTTTGACTTCTACCGGTCCAGGCCCCAGCCCACTCACGCATCATTCTGGCTTCTGGGGATGGTCATCCTGTCCCACCATTCAGATTCGAAACTCAGTACCTTTCTTCCCTCGACCTCATAGTTCATGTCCAAATGCCCGGTGACTCTCACTCAGCCGTCCCGGAACAAGGTCCTGATTCCACGCTCTCCACTCACTGTCTTCCTGGTACCTTAGTTCAGCTTCCGCTGTCTTTATCCAGAGTAGTTTGGTGCAGTCCCAGTCACAGAGCCCCACCAGACCCCTTCCACAGAGATCAGAGTCACCTACTTGCAAGGCCAGCCCAAGGACTGGCATCTGTGACATGCTTCTACTTCCCTTCTACTCTTCTCTGTACTGACCTCACTTCCTTGCGACCAACCTGCTGGTCTTCGGGAGTGCTCCCCCAGAGTGCTCCCAGCCACCTGAGCACGCGGCCTACCTGCCATTGCCAACACCCTGCTCCCAGGCAGCTGTGCCTGCCTCCTCCTGACCTTCCCACTCAAAAGCTTTGAGATCCTCTCCATTCTTCGAAGGCCTTCCAGAAAGTGGTCTGAAACCACTACAGAGAATCAATCAGTCTTTGCCATGTGATAGGATAACACAGGATTCCTAATTCCTCTTATCAAACTTGATTATGTTTCATTACAGGTGCGCATTCCTGCTTTTTCTCTCCAACTGTGAGCTTCTCAGGGGCACAGGTGTGTATCCTGCTCCTTGTCCACCAGCAGAGTCAGCAGAATCTCATACCTGGCAGACACGGGTCTGCTTATGAACGGAACTGACGACTGTGTGAGTAAAAGTCACTGGCTAATCGTTACCTTTACTCTCTTTATCCCTTTTCATAAGACAAAAAGCGGACACACACCACTAGATTTTTTTTTTAAGTGCATGAAGCCCACCACAAACAACAAATATGAAGATCTTTTTCATCAAGGCAACATTTTAAAGATCTCCAAGTCTATTTTCCCTACAACTAAGACTTTATAGCTGATTGCCTAAGGTGCTGCAGTGGCCAAGAATTATGATTAACTTTTTAATAACAGAGTCTGAAAACATACATTGGGCTGTTTTTAATATTTTGATGCATGTATTTCAAATACATGTTTTCTGAAATCACATTCTAATTGTATCATGCCCTATGAAGAAATGCAAATTTCATTTACTCATGACCCCCAGATTTCAGGATTTCATTTTAGTTTAGTTTTTTTTTTTTTTTAAATGGGAGCCTACAATAAATTAGATTCTGTTCCCGCAAAATGTGTAGACCAACAAGTCCTCTGGCAGTTTGGAAGATGACAAGTGAACACAATGCAGTGAGTCTGAGCCACTCTCTCATCAGCAACAAAACCAGGCTTGCTTGTGTGCAGGTGCAGGGACACTGGAGCTGGAAGGAAGACCGAGACAGTTCATGGCTCGCTCTTTGGCTTTTAGTATCCATTCTGCAGTCTAAAAAATTAACTGGGAATCTCACAAGCGAAATGGGGCAGAGTATAATCAAATTCTCCACTGCATCAATTTTCGCAACGATGGCAGTTGGAACAGTTTTCATACTTTTCTTATGTGTAGGTCAGCTGGGGAAATCTAGGAACCTGCCCACTGTAAGTGAAATGGCATTTTCTCTGGCACACACATCAGTCACTTGTCACAGCTGGCCGAAAGCATCATCAAAGACTCCCAGAAAGGGGACCTGCGTGAGCCCCTTCCTTTGCAGGACATTGCTGGGAAAGAACATACAAGGGTTCTTCTGTAAAAATCTGCTTCCTGAGTATGGAATCTTCAGAATATGTGGGTCTCCCAGACCCCTTGGTGCCTATAAGTAGGCTCAGTAGTGTTCCTGGCTTGCCATGCTCCCTGGAGACTTTGTAATGCTGGAAGGGGCCTTTCCCTGTGTGAAAATGGATGGAGTGACCACAACGGGGTGGGGTGGGGATATATATATTTTTTCTGAAAATAGAAATATATAAATTTATATACTATATATTCTAGGCTGTGCTTTCTGCATTTGTAATAGTGGGTCACAGGGATGACATTGTGATGTGACCACTATTCCTCAGGTTTTGTCTCTGTCTCCTGCCCTGGTACGTAAGGCATTTTGAAAAGTCCCCCCACCACGACTGGATGGGGATGGAGATGAGAAGGAGGGCCTGGTGCCGGCGGCAGTGGGAGTCCTCAGCTGTGACAGCTACTTACTGCACACATTACCGATCTGGAACTAATCTAGGAGCTTCATGAGCATGGGCACGTGCACTCTTCTCAGCAACACTGTGGCTCTTGTATTCCCATTCAGAAATTTTTATCTCTGGGGCGCCTGGGGGGCTCAGTCAGTTAAGCGTCTCCCTTTGGCTCAGGTCATGATCCTGGGGTCCCAGGGTCCAGCCATGCATTCTGCATCAGGCTCCCCATTCAGCAAGGAGTCTCCATCTCCCTCTGCCTGCCGCTCTCATGCTCTCTCTCTCGCTCAAATAAATAAATAAAATCTTTTTCAATAAAAGAAATTTTCATCCCAAGGAATTCTGGATAAGCATTCTATTTCAGATGTTCGTTTGCTTTTTATTCACTGGAGTCCTGTGACACTTAACTGAAGCCCAGTAAGAGAGGTAAGAGAATGAAAGGAAGGTGACACTCACGGTGACAGCTACCTTGTCTCCAAGAGAACTGGGCCTTTCCTACTTCCTGTCGGTGTCCTAGTTACTAAGGGTGAACATGAAGCACTGGAAACACAGCCTCTTATTAAGACCAATAATTGATCTTTATCATCGACCAAGAAAGAAGTTTTTTAAAAAACTGAAGATAGGGACGTCTGGGTGGCTCAGTGGGTTAAGCGTCTGCCTTCGGCTCAGGTCATGATCCCAGAGTCCTGGGATCGAGCCCCGCATCGGGCTCCCTGCTCGGCGGGAAGCCCGCTTCTCTCTCTCTCTGCCTGCCCCTTTGCCTGCTTGTGATCTCTGTCAAGTAAATAAAATCTTAAAAAAAAAAAATGAAGATATAGAGGGGAAATGGAAGATTTTGCTTTTCCAACAGATCTATGAGTAAAGAAACACAGATTCTACACTCTGTGTGGCTGCAGTTACATCTTTCTTCTTTTTTCCTTACTCTTATGGTTTTGCAAAGAAAGGGTGTCCTGTCATCAGAGTTCACTTAGGGACAGACTAACCTTCAAGTCTCCAAATATTTTTCATAATTTCTATAAATGGTACGATGTCTTGCAAATGTTTAAGATTCATGGCTCAGAACACAGTGTTTACTTTCCCAGACGCCATTCTGCCTATAAACACAATTTGCGACCAAGAACCTAGTTCCAGGGATGCTTGATGCAACTTCATAATTGGCTTGAGAACACTGACTGAAATCCAAACAAAATGCCAGGTAGAAGATAAGGACCCGACCTTTCTCATCTCATTGTAGACAACACGCCGCAAAGTTTTACACTGTGAAGTCCGGTTTCCAGAGCAGGCGGGGAACTGGCCAGTTGCCTTGGCGACAAGCAGGCTTCATGCCAGCCTTCTGGTTTGTCTCTGAAACCAGGCTCAGAAGCAACTTTGCTACTTGACGAAATTCCTGAATTCCTCGAGGCTGCTGTGCTGGGGACTCCTTCAACAAACTGAGCCCACCCTTGAGTCCAATTTTCAATGCAGGGCTTCAGTGAATAAAGTCGGAGAATGATGGAAGAGTTTGTTGGTGAATTTACACAGGAAGGTCTAACGTAATGTGCTGTCCATTCTGGAAAGGCTATCTGCCTTCTTTTTCCCTCTTCAAACTATATGCCTCTCCACCGAAGGGGGAAAAACAAAGTTGTCTGGATAAAAAGCTGTTCCTGCTTCTCCTGTCATTTCAGGCTAGTTAATTTGGCGAAACACAAACACGAACACAAACAAAAACAAAAACAAAAAAAAACTTCAAAAAACAAAAACAAAACAAAACCCTCCAAAAAGATAGAAAAATAATATTTTAAAAAACTCCACAACATCATATATCTCTTTTAGGATCAGCAGATTAATGGGTGAGAAGCTGAATGTCCATGAAAGGCCGTGAACACAGACACAGCTCCAACCAGCTCCGCCAGCAAATGGGTCAGGCGGAACCAGACAGATCTGGGTTCTAAGCTTCTTTCCAAGGCTCTAACTTACCACACAGATGGCTTTGGAGAGGTAACTTAACTCTTTCATGCCTCAGATCGCTAATCTGTTTAGTTATATAAAATCATTATCTTTCTGCTCCAATAGTGAGAATTAAATTAATATTCAAATTCTCTGGACTTAGTATATGCTCAGTAAATAGCTTCTCTCCCGCCACAAAACCCTTGTCATTTTCTTAGCATGTAAAAATAATGCTGTAACTTCGGTGAGGAACAAAGGGACTGAGACTGACTTGATGGCAATTCTCACAATGGTCACAATACTCGAACGGACACTGCACAGAATGTTACGGTCACAGGACAAACTTGTTTCAGAGATTAAATAGTTTCCTTGTGCTGAGGGACGGCAATGAGGTTCATTCAGGAGTAGGGAGAGGGCGTACTATCGGCAAGTTTCTTCTCTAACAAGCTTTTTAAAAAATTCTCTTACAGATGTTATTTATTTACTTGACAGAGAAAGTGAGAGAGGGAACACAAGCATGGGGAGGGGGAGAGGGAGACGCAGACTCCTCACTGAGCAGGTAGGATGAGGCGGGACTCGATCCCACGACCCTGGGATCATGACCTGAGCTGAAGGGAGACGCTTAATGAACTAATAAGCCACCCAAGCGCCCCTCCAACAAGCTTTTAAAGAACACATATGTATGTCCAGGTACTGTTCACAGTGGAGTAAACGTTTTATTTAAATTATCGTATAATAACTCCAAGAGGAACACGATCTTTATGACCTGTTTTACGGAGAAGCCGAACAAGGCAAGGAGATGAAGCAGGAAAGGCAGCAGAGGCTCCGGCTCCGGCTCCGGGGTAGACGAAGAGGCTCCACCGACAGACAGGTAACTGTGGAGGCCACGGTCTGTATCCTACACTCTGGCATCGCTGCTCCCAGGGAGGCGCTTACCACACTGACTTCCCGTCTCTCGTGAGAACGGTTTGTCATTTTTTTTCGGTCACATCTTAATCGTGCTGTCCTTCTTCCTCACGTCTGTCTGAACTGTGTGTGTTCACACTGATTCCCTCCCTCTGGCTTGATCTTGTGTGTCGTCTTCGGCTGACTGCTGCATCTGTCTCCGCGTCTTTGAATCTGGAGGGGACCTTGGCACACAAGAACCTTCCCATCTACCCAAATAAAGTGAAGGCAGACTTCTGGTAAAAGTTCCTACACCGAAGCTTCACTGTGTGCAGTATAAAACCTAAATAATTTATGCTGGTGGGTGAGGCCCGCTATGACTGTACCTTGTCATACTTTTTCTCTCACATGATTTCCCCCCAATCATCTTATTCACTAACAGTGGACTCCGTTACTCCCTCTTGAAGCAGACCCTACAGGTCCCTGCCTCAGTTTATAAACCATCTTTTCCTATCACCTCTCCCTCTTAAAATGACTCATTTTTTTCTTCAAGGTCCCACTTAAATGCATCTTCTCAAAATCATCTCCCGAATTCTCCCAGGTAGAAGTATTTTCTTGTTTTTAGTGGTCTGAGACAGTTCAGCCTACATTGGATTTTGGCCTGTCACATGCATCAGGTTCGACTTCGGGTAAATCACATCATCCCCAGGATTCTTGATCCTTTGTATCAGAAGCTGGGAGGCGCTACGGAAAATCCCACCGAGGGACCTGAATGAAGTCTCTCGCCTCCTCATGTCCTGATTGTTGCCTCTCACTGAGAAGAGGCGAGAGCAACACCCTGGGACCATCACATAATGCCCTGGAGGGAATCCACTTAAATCTGTGCACACGTTTTCACAGAAAATCTGGCCAAAATTGAGAACAGGTGTCACCATCAAACCTGCCGCTCAAAGAATTTTTTAGACATGAGTTTTGCTTTCTTATTTTTCTATAAAAAATAGATAAAAGACATATCTTCTAGTGGACTAAGGAGGAATGATTGCAACTTGAAAACTGATGGAAAATGAACTAAAGAGGGTGTGACCTCTTCTGTATTTCTCCAGGCACAGGGAGCGAGCCGTGCCCGTGCTAAAGCAAAAAGCTCAGGCTGCTGAGATCTCACCTTTACGTGGAGGGCAGGACACTCCCGAGAGTGGAGTCCTATGGAAGACTTGGCTCTTTGTTTCTAAGGAATGACATAACTGGACTTTTTACTTGTAACTGACCTATACCATCCCAAAGGTGGTATTACTGCAATCACATATGGTAAAGTCAGTCTCTCCCTGAGATCTTTAAGTTCTTAGCTCCCAAGACTACCATAAAGACAGAGATAAAATGGGGGAGACTGGGTACCTTGCATATCGCCAAGCACGCAGGAATTCCCTGCCTCTGTTTCTCTAGTTTCCAACATTTTGCTACACTGTAACAACATATTCTTTTTAACCCTCTTTTATTTTTATTTTTTAAAAATATTTTATTTATTTATTTGACAGAGACCACCAGTAGGCAGAGAGGCAGGCAGAGAGAGAGAGACGCAGCCTCCCCACTGAGCAGAGAGCCCGATGCGGGGCTCGATCCCAGGACCCTGAGATCATGACCTGAGCCAAAGGCAGAGGCTTAACCCACTGAGCCACCCAGGCACCCCAACCCTGTCTCTTTTAAATACAAAAATCTGTACCTACTAATGTATATGACTTGAGTCTTCTAACTGGGAGCAGACCACCCCTGCTGTCCAGGATGTCAATACTCTGGGCAAAATCTGTGACCCGCTCAGCACCACCTGTCTACCCAGTGTTTTGCATCCCGTACTTATTAGTGAATGTCTGAATTAAATTGACCCCGCTGAGTTCGAAATACAGAAGCTACATTTATCAGACTTCCCACTGAATTGCCTGTAAAACGAGCTCAAGAAGCATGCAGCTTGAGTAGACAAGAACGGATAAAAGTTTGGGCTGACGGATTGTGAAACCAATGCTGCTTAAGGTTAAGAGACCCTCATCTGCTCAGCCGTTTCCAAAGACCTGTGAGGAATGCACTCTGGGGTCCAGATAATCATATATTTTTGCTAAATTTTGTAAAATCACAATCCATGACAACAGCTTTCGATTTTCACTCCTGGATGTTCTTGGCCTCGATTTCCCCTGTACTGGGGCTACGGCAGTGGCTACACAGGCTTCTGCTTTCCAGTACAAGGGAAATGTGATGATGTGGTCTGCGGTTACTTCTGTGAACAACTCTTCCAACTTATAAATGGTTTCCAGCAGCATTTTTTTTTAGGCCATGTTGTCAACCAATACAACACTATGACAAATTTTCAGGGCCAAGAGTGGAGTCCCTGTAACCAAACTTGGTATTGTAAATATATGCATAGCATACAAAAAACAAAGTTTGAAATGTATGTATCTAGCAGTTAGACTTGCAAAATTCTTCCAACCATCAGACGTATAAAATCATAGGCAGAAAACACAGTTCTAATCAAAACAGAAGTCACCTCCTAGCAGGGATATCCGTAGTGGTTCAGTACATAAATTATAAACGCATGTGATGGACTGAACAATTAGCTCTGTTCCTTTGCATTGCTCGTCATCTCCATATTGGTTACGATCTCATTATTGGGACATTACACTTACCTTGGCTCTTTGCTCATACAAAGGAATGCAGTAAAAATGTCAATGTGCCAATTCTAGCCTGGGCATTTAGAGACCGAATGCAGTTCTGCTTGCCCGTCTCTCCCCTGCTGTTGCCACGAGCGAAATATGTCCTGCCTTGCTCCCAGTGTTAAGACAATGAGAAAATCATGGATTAGGACCACCAGAGGACCCACAGAACTCTAGTAAGAAGCAACGTTGGTCAGCCATGTAGCTGAGCCAGACTAGACCAGCCAAATGCTAGTCAAGCCACAGACCCAGGAGAAAAAGTAATTCTTCGCTAAACCACTGAGTTTGGTATGTATTTGTCATGCTGTAAGTAGCATTATGGCAGTAGAGAAATGCTACAATACGTACGATCACTCTATGTTTTGATGGCGATTATATGACATACAACTTGTTAGCCCTGAAAGACTTGAGAACACTGCAGTTGAAGTACAGTATACTGAGAGAAAAGCTGTATGTTTTATGCATCCAAGAGTCCGTTACAAATTTTGACCAATATACACTAGAGATTAGAGGCGCCTGGGTGGCTAAGGTGGTCGAGTGTCCAACTCTTGGTGTTGGCTCAGGTCATGATCTCGGGGTTATGGGATTGAGCCCCAAACTGGGCTCCACGCTTAGTGGATTCTCGCTCTCTCTCTCCCTCTGTGTTCTCCCAGCTCATGCACCTTATGTACGTTCTTTCTCAAATAAGTAAGTCTTTAAAAAAATAGTAGAGAGTAAATTACCTCTCTCTTTTTTTCTATAGAAAATGAAACAAAATCAGGGCAATATGAAAATTTCAAAGAGATTGTAAATCTATGTAGATATTGCTAATGTGTGTGTGTGGTGTTTATGGAAATGTCAATTTCTTTAAATCTACATGTTTTTCAGATTATTTTAATTGCTTTATTAAAGTGTAGTTGTCCTAAAATAAATGGTCCATGTTTGAAATGTATACGTTTTTATATACGTACACATCACCACAACCAAAAAATGAATATACGTACTATCTCAAGAACTTCCCTCAGACCCTCTGTAGACTCCGCCTCCCATCTCTGCTGACCCATGACCATCTTCATAAGCAACCACGGAGCTGCTCTCTGGGGCTACTGACCAGTTGGAGCTTCCTAGAATTTTATGTACACAGAATTATTTGCTTTTTCTATGGCTTCTTTTATACAGCACAACTATTTTGACATATATCCATGTTGCTATAGCAACAGTTGGCTTCTTTTTCATCTCTTAGTAGTATTCTATTGTATAATTACATCACCATTAGTGTATAGATTCACCTTCTTTAAGATTTTTATTTATTTATCTGAGAGAAGGTGAGAAAGAGAGAATGAGAGAAAGAACAAGAGAGAGAGAGCACAAGCAGGGGAGGGGCAGAGGGAGAGGGAGAGGCAGACTTCCCGCTGAGCAGGGAGTCCGACGTGGGGCTCCATCCCAGGACCCTGGGATCATGACCCAAGCAGAAGGCAGATGCTTAACTAACTGAGCCCCCCAGGTGTCCCTACATCCACCTTTTGATGAACAGGTGGGTTGTTTCCAGCTTTGGGGTAATAAAAATAATGATGACATGCATGTTCACTGACAAGTCTTTATATGAACATAAACTTTCATATTGTTTGGGCAAATAACTATGACGGGAATAAATGCATATACAGTCAGTGTATGTTTAGCTTTTTAAAAAAAATGTTGAACTATTTTCTAATAATTATTATTTTCACCCGTTTTTTTTCTTTGAAAGTTCAAATTCCAACACATCCTTGCCCAGACTAGGTATAGACAATATTTTTTTCCCCTTTAGTCATTCTAAAGAGTGGATAGTGGCCTCTCATTGTGGTTTTCATCTGCATTTACCTAAAATGAGTAATGAGTTAAGTATCTTTCAACTACTAAATTGCTATGTGTATATCTTCTTTGGCGAACTGTCTGCTCTAGTGTTTTTTGCCCATTTATCTATAGGGTTATTTTTCTTCTTATTGAGTCTTGATCATCATTGAAGTGTTTTCTGCATACAAAATCCTTTGTCAGATTTCTAATTTGCAAATATTTTCTCCTAGTTCTTGGCTTGCTACTCTCCCTCAACCCTGAAGACACCCCGAAGTATCTTCTTCGGGGTGAAGTTTTAATTCTGATAAACTCCAATTTATCAATTTGTTGTTTTATGGGTCATTCTTTGGGCGTTGCATCTACAAAATCTTTGCTTAGCCTGTAGTCACAAAGGTTTTCTCTATTTTCTTTGGGAGATCTGGTAAGTTAGGTTCGCTGTGCTGACACTTAATTTGTATACGGCATGATGTATAAAGTTTATTTGCTTGTTTTTGTCTTTTCATTTTACAAAGACTATCTTCTTTTTCACTGAATTGCAACTGCATTTTTGTTAAAAATCAATCAATCATACATTGCGACTATTTATCTGGAATCACTCTTTTGTTCCAATGATGCATCTGCCTCTATTAATGCTAACGCCACACCTTCTCTTCACCATCATAACTCTATAATAAGTCTTAAAATCAGATAGTTTAATGTTCCCAAATTTGTCCTCTTTTTTCAAAGTCATTTGACATTTATTTATATTTCCATTTAAATTTTAAAACTCATATGTTATTTTCTACAAGAAAATTCTGCTGCACCTTTGTCTGAAATCTCATTACATCTATCTATAGATCAGTTTGCAAAAAATTGACATTCTGTATTAAATTTTCCGATCCATAAAAATGATGTATTTCTCCATATGTCCTTCCTAATTACTCTCAATAATATTTTGTAGCTTTTATTGTAGAGTTTTGCCTAAATTTTACATGTTTTATCCCAAAGTGCTTCATATTTTAACACCATATTATAATTTTAATTTCAAATTCCATTTGTTCATTGCTCACATATAGAAATACAACTGAATAGTTGTATGTTGATACTGTATTCTGAAAATTGGTTCAGCTCAGTACTTTATTCTTCTAGTGCTTTGACAGAATCCATGGGGTTTTCCATGTAGTCTAGCTTGTGAATCATCCTTACTTCCTTTTTTATTCTATTTATATCTCATGCTTCACTGAAGTCATTAGAACATTAACATGATTTTGAATTAATGTCATGAGAGTGTACATTCCTGTCTCTGTCCCGATATCAAGGGAAAATCACTCTTTTTTTTTTTTTTAAAGATTTTATTTATTTATTTGACAGACAGAGATCAAAAGTAGGCAGAGAAAAGAGGAAGCAGGCTCCCTGCTGAGCAGAGAGCCCGATGCAGGGCTTGATCCCAGGACCCCGGGATCATGACCCAAGCTGAAGGCAGAGGCTTAACCCACTAAGCCACCCAGGAGCCCCTCACTCTGTCTTTTGACATTAATGATATGTTTTCATTTATGCTCTTTATCAGTTTTAAAAATTTTCCCTTTATTACTACGCTTCTGAAAGTTTTAGCAGGGGTAAATGTTGAATTTTTTATATGCTTTTCATATATGTGATCATGGTTTTTCATTTTTGTCTCTTAGTATGTTTCAGTGTAAATTGATTACTTTTCTAATATTGAACAAATTCCCCCAACTCACTGTATGTTATCTTTTTTATGTGTTGCTGTATTCGATATGCTGGAAATTTGTTAAAACTTTTGTATAAATTTTATAAGGAATATTGTTCTGTTTTTCTGTTAATATGTTTGGTTTTGATATTCGAGTAATGGGAGCCTCATAGAATACACTTAATTTCCCCTTCTCTTCAGTTTTCTGGAATATTTTGTATAGTTGGTATTACTTCTTCCTTAAATATTTGAAAAGATTTTTCAAGGGAGTGTTTTTACCAACAAATTCCCTTTTTCTGTTAGACGTAGAGCTAGTCAGGTCGTCTCTGTCATAGCTTGTGAACTCTGATGGTGTCCGTATGGCAACTTCTGCTTCATGTACGTTGTTTGATTCATCATCTTGATTCTCTTGATACCTTACTATCATTTTAATATGTTTTATTATAAATAAACGTTCACTTTTTGTTAATCACTTGGTATTTTTTGGGTCAAAAAAAGCGGTCTTCAAAACATTTAATCTCCTGGAAATCTTCAGGAATGACTCCTGTTACTCCCGTGCGCCACCCTGGCTGTGGATACCCTTCGCAAAGACACCTGGTTAATTCAAAAACACTTGCAAGACCATCCTTACTTAACTGGCCTAGCAACAAGCCTCCTCCCACTTTAAGTTCACTGGTCATGAAGACGTGGCCAGTAGATAGTTTTGGAGGATAGGTAGTTCCTGTAAGTTCTCTGAGTACAAATCCTTTCATTTTCACAGTCAACTCTGAAATGTTAAAACTAATCTTGACCCAGAATTCCTTCCATCAAAACACCAGAATGATTTAGATTCCATTAATCATGTGAACTAGCAAGTACCTTCATTAACAAGGTGTAAAAAAAGAGGAAGAGAGGATCAGGCATATGCCTGCCATGATTAGCTAATGTATACATGTTCTGGCATCTTTTACAGCAACAGTGAAGTAGAATTAAGAAAATCTCATGAAGGGGCGCCTGGGTGGCTCAGTGGGTTAAGCCGCTGCCTTTGGCTCAGGTCATGATCTCAGGGTCCTGGGATCGAGTCCCGAATCGGGCTCTCTGCTCAGCAGGGAGCCTGCTTCCTCCTCTCTCTCTCTGCCTGCCTCTCTGCCTACTTGTGATCTCTGTCTGACAAATAAATAAATAAAATCTTTAAAAAAAAAAATCTCATGAAAATGGGCAAAGGACATGAACAGAAAACAGACACATGAAAAAATGCTCCTCATCACTCACCATCAGGGAAATACAAATCAAAACCACAATGAGATCCAACCTCACACCAGTCAGAATGGCTATAATTAACAAGTCAGAAAATGACAGACGCTGGCGAGGATGCGGAGAAAGGGGAACCCTCCTACACTGTTGGTGGGAATGCCACTTGGTGCAACCACTCTGGAAAACAGCATGGATTTTCCTCAAAAAGTTAAAAATAGAGCTACCCTATGACCCAG
Source organism: Mustela putorius furo (assembly GCF_011764305.1). NCBI lineage: Eukaryota > Metazoa > Chordata > Mammalia > Carnivora > Mustelidae > Mustela > Mustela putorius. The sequence goes on along the minus strand of NW_025421511.1, from coordinate 2,493,252 downwards.
CAATTGCACTACAGGGTATTTACCCTAAAGATACAAACGTAGTGATCTGAAGGGGCACGTGCACCCGAATGTTTATAGCAGCAATGTCCACAATAGCCAACCTGTGGAAAGAACCTAGATGTCCATCAACAGATGAATGGATAAAGAAGATGTGGTATATATATTCATACAATGGAATACTATGCAGCCATCAAAAGAAATGAAATCTTGCCATTTGCGACAATGTGCATGGAACTAGAGGGTATTATGCTGAGCGAAGTAAATCAATCGGAGAAAGACAATTATCATGTGATCTCACTGATATGAGGAAGTGGAGATGCAACATGGGGGGTTTGGGGGTAGGAAAAGAATAAATGAAGTAAGATGGGATTGGGAGGGAGACAAACCATAAGTGACTCTTAATATCACAAAACAAACTGAAGGTTGTGGGTTATGAACATTGGGGAGGGTATGTGCTATGGTGAGTGCTGTGAAGTGTGTAAACCTGGCAATTCACAAACCTGTACCCCTGGGAATAAAAATACATTATATGTTTATAAAAAAATAAAAATAAATTAATAAATAAAAGAAAATCTCATGAAAATAAGTGACTAATGCAGGTCTCTTGCTATGATTTTCTGCCATGCTAATACCTGAGCCTCTGATTCCCTTCTATTTACTTCAAGGTATATTATTGAAGATTGTTTACATTATTAAAAAGGAACTTTAATGCTTTTTTTTAACTTCATGAATTATCTGTCTATATTATGTTCTTTGAACATTTTCTCTACCCACTTCCTTGCAAACAACATAAGGGATTGCTTTCACCACTGATCCTCAGGGACAGATCATCCAATTTTGTCCATAACCACTTAACACAACCCCAATTTACCCACCATTTTTGGTAAATTTTGGGGTAAATTTTTACCCAATTGTATACTTAACCATCATGTCATACTTGCTAACTTTGTGCGTTACCATTTATATTACTCCATATTCAAAAGTTATTCTACCTAGAGAAATGTTTATGTAATGGTCTTCCAGGATTCTTCCACTGCAAAATTTTTAGAGATGTTAATAAAATTTATTATCCATTTTCATATTTATCAAGTTTTACTCTACTTGTCGAGTAACTGATGATTTTGAAAAGCGTAGGATTCAATATTTCATACCAGTTTCACTGTCCTACAAAACTCCTAACATCCGAATCACATCAGGAATCCTCCTTCCAGCCCAGATGAAGGATTTTCTTGGACTTAAGAGCCAGGATTTTGAGGACTGGTCCATCTCCCAAGTAGCATTCCCCTGGGATATATCCATGTGTTCACATACCGAAGAAAATGAATGACAGCATAGCCAGGAAGAAAGCTAAGACATAAAGGACAAATGCACAAAGACTGAGGTGAGGGCAAGTTTTACCTCCTCAGCAGAACTGATACCACCTCACACCAGTTAGAACGGCCAACATCAACTAAACAGTAATCAACATGTGTTGGAGAGGATGTGGAGAGAGGGGAATCCTCCTACACTGTTGGTGGGAATGCAAGTTGGTACAGCCACTTTGGAGAACAGTGTGGAGATTCCTCAAAAAATTAAAAATAGAGCTTCCCTATGGCCCTGCCATTGCACTACTGGGTATTTACCCCCAAAGATACAGATGTAGTGAAAAGAACAGCCATCTGTACCCCAATGTTCATAACAGCAATGGCCACAGTCGCCAAATTGTGGAAGGAACCAAGATGCCCTTCAACAGACAAATGGATAAGGAAGATGTGGTCCATACACACTATGGAGTATGATGCCTCCATCAGTATTATGCCTCCAACTTTTGTATCAACATGGATGGGACTGGAGGAGATTATGCTGAGTGAAATAAGTCAAGCAGAGAAAGTCAATTATCACATGGTTTCACTTATTTGTGAAGCATAAGGAATAACACGGAGGACATTAGGAGAAAGAAAGGATAAGTGAATTGCGGGAAATCAGAGGGGGAGATGAACCATGAGAGACTGTGGACTCTGAGGGTTTCAGAGGGGAGGGGCAGGGGGGTTGGTGAGCCTGGTGGTGGGTATTCAGGAAGGCACATATTGCATGGAGCACTGGGTGTGGTGCATAAACAAAGAATCTTGGAACAATGAAAAAAATCAAATTAAATTAAAACAACAACAACAACAACCCAGAACTGAATTCTTGGGTGCTGGGAACACGGGGACTGCTGCCGTCATAATGGAGTCTCATGGACAGAGTCAGTATAGCTTAGTGGTTAATGACAAACTTCTGTGCCACACAAAATTCTGACTCCTCTTCTTCACATCCCTGGGAGAATTTTTTAGAATCTAACTGCAAGTTCCTCCATCTTTAACAGTTCTTACTTAACACCATTACAATAAAAACTACACAAAGACTAATGAAAAGACTCAGTGCCAAACCTGGCAAAATGAAAGAAATAAACATCTGTGCCACAGGCTGAGTGTGGGTGTCCCCCTAAAATCCACTATGTTGAAACCCAACCCCCAAAGTGATGGTGTTAGGAGGTGGGGGTCTCTGGGCGGTGATAGGTCACCTGAAAGGGGAGCCCCCATGAAGGGGATTCATCCCCTTATAAACAGGACATAAGAGAACACCCACGTCCCTTCTGTCACAGAGAGAATACAGGTGTCTATGAACCAGGCAGTGTGCTCGCTCCACACACCACACGTGCTGGGGTCTGGATGCAGACCTTTCAGCCTCTAGGACTGTGGAAAGTAAGTCTGTGTTGTTTATAAGCCAACAGCCTTTGGTGTTCAGTTACAGCAGCCCAAATGGACTAAAGCCTCTAGCAGGTATTATCCTTGTTCAGAAACAGACGCATGGAGAAGTTAAGAAGGCCGCCTGTCCCCCAACCCTCACCCCCCACGTACATGGCGGCTCCAGGGCTCAAGCCAGGCTCCCTGACTGGCGCTCTTACACGGTCCACTTACTCTCCTACTGAATTACTCTGTCTCAAGTTTGGTCAAATCCTTGCACTTGCGACTATATTCTTGCAGCAGACATCCTAATGTGAATATCTAAGGTATGCCAGTGACTTCACAGCCTTGGTGATATGGGAACCTCCGCTGTGGTTAGAGAAACCAACCAGTGGTACAGTCAAGATGTGCAGTCACAGGAGAAAACCCAGTGCTGCAAAGAGCAAAAGCAGAAGAGGACAAGGTGAGCAGAACAACTCAACACTTAGCAAACGGAGGTAGCTAGTGAAAGAAAAGAAAAGAACTCTAGTAAGCATCCTCACAAATAATCAAGATGATATTGTTCACGTAAAACAAGGAAATGATACAATGAAGAAAGAAAGTTGAACAGGATGACGAGAGGTACGGTGAGAGGCTGTCATTTTCCGGATGAATAGTTCTGTAACATTAGATTTTTCAGTACAGAAGTAAGTAACTTGAGCTATTATCACAAAATCAACACCTCTAGGTTAAGGAATAACCTAGAATAGAATACTATATTATATTTTTATTACATGCATCTATCATTTGGATTTAAAAGGTTATATGCATTTATTGATGATTAAATGAATTATAGTTCTAATTTTCACTTATATTTCTTCAGCGGGATCAGTTTTTCTGGGAATTATCTTTAAAATAAAAAACACAGGAATAAAAAAACCAGTATTTCAAACTAAAAAAATTCCAGCCAAAAAGCCCAACTGGTTAACTTTTCTGAGGGTTTATCAATATTTCCCATAATAATGGTAGAGGGAGTGAATCTCAAATCTACAGTAGATTCCAGTGAAGATGACCCTGCCTTAAACAAAAAGGGCAGAGAGAAAAAAGATCATGGCTTCTGTGACTTTTTAGATGAGAAAAGAAGAGCCACTTACAAACAACATATTTCAGTTTACTTGTTTTTGGTTTTTTCCTCCTTCAGGAGTATGGCTTTGGCTTCAGGAAGAGGTGCTTATGAAGGTCCGTACCTACTGGGAGTCCAGAGACCAAGCTGTCTTCTCACAGACACACACCGATGACAAGACTGCAGTTTGGGTAGGTAGTCCGCTCTAGGGATTCAGCCTTAACACAGGAAGAACGTGAGACTGCATTCTGACACTAGATGCTTCCTCATGGTTAGTCTGATGGGACGGGCCGCTTACCTCAGGAGACAGAGAAGGGATCTTCTTAAGCTTCTCTCTCATGCTCTCCCCCACACTGAAGCTGATAGGAAGCATATCTGCAAAAATTTGTTCCTTCTACACAGACGCGCATGGGTGGTTCAGTGGTAGAATTCTCGCCTGCCTTCTACACAGACGCATTTTACCTCCCAGAGAGAACACCTCTGTACCTCACATATTTATTAAAATGCAAGAAGGCGAAGGAAATACTGAATCGTTCCCAGATACATCCCACTGTGCTCCTCTGATGATTAATGTGTGTGCCAACATGGCTAGCTTTTAATTCCCAGATATTTGGTCAAACACCAGTCAAGATATTGCTATGAAGCTTTTTTGCTTTGTATTGTTTTTTGTTTGTTAGTTTTTTTAAGAGAGAGAGTGAGTGGGAGTGAGGGCATGGGGGATAGGGAGAGAAAGAGAGACAATCCTAAGCAGGCTCCATGCCCAGCACAGAGCTCAAGGTCGGGCTCAATCTCACCACCCTGAGATATGACCTGAGTCTAAATCAAGAGTCTGATGATTAAAAAAAAAAAAAAAAAAAAAAAAAAAAAAAAAAAAAAAAAAAAAAAAAAAAAAAAAAAAAAAAGAGTGTGACGATTAACCTAGAGAGCCACCCAGGCGCCCTACAGTGGAGGTATTTGGTTACAAGGGCTTCACATTAAAATCAGTAGACTTTGAAAGTACAGGCTATCTGCCTGACTGTGGGTGGGCTTCAGTCAGTAAGGGGAAGGTCTTCAGAGGAAAGAGTGAGGCTCACCAAGGAAGAGATTCTGCCTGCAGACCGCTTGCAGACCTGAACTATAGCGTCAGCTCTACCCTGCGTCTCCAGCCTGCCCGCCTGCCTTGCGGAACGTGGACTTGAGGGCCCCACAATCACATGGGCCAGCTCCCTGATGTAAAACAGTCTCTCGGGCTCCCTAGCGTTTGATGTAACTATATTTCCATCTATGTTAATAAGGACTGCATTATGTCTCCTTTGAGTGCAATCTGCATGTACCTAGAGTTAATTCACCAGGACAGGCGAGGTCTTGCTGACCTCCACCGTTCGCAGCTGATGCAGGCCGGGGGAGAATACCTGTCGGCACCGCTCAGCTGCCGGGGTCCGTCTCCGGGAACACACGCACGTATGAGCGTGAACTGTGCACGGCCTTTACAGTTTCTGCCCAGGAAAGATTCAGTCCCCTTTGTTCCCATTTCTTTGGCTGACATGTGACATTACCTCCGTTAACTTCAAAGAAGGCTGAGGAGTGCAATTCTATCAAACACCCAGAAGAAAGAGAAATTGATTTTTTTCATGGGAAAAAGTAACAAAAACCGTCTGTGTCCTTCTAAACATGACCTCTGACTCAGTACACTCTCTTCACATAAGCTGCACTCACCCTGTTCCCCAGGGAGAGAATCTAAATCCCACCACGTCACAGCGTCAAGGTCAAAGTCTAGGATCCCTGAATGACACCATTTTACTCATATGAAATTCCCCTGCTATTGCTCTTGTCAGAGAGAAAACTTAACGAAAAAGGAATCTCCCTTGCACTCACACAATCCACAGTGATAGGACAGAAGAACGTCACCATGATAAACACAGCCCCTTGGGAAGGAGAAAGATGGGGGGCACACAGCTATCTCTGGTCCAATGAACTTGTACAGCATCAGAAGGAAGATGTCTGCTTATGGCTGATTCTCACCGTCAGAGGACAAGGGTCTGCGCAGACTCCGCAGGCTCACTGCCCATGAACACTGGAGAGTCATTGTTTGAGACTCTATTGGCCACACTGAAGAGTCATTTTTTTGAGACTTGGATGTGGGTCTCTTGAGCAATATGATTCTCTTAAAAGTGATCTTATTTGGTTACAGTCAAATTTTATTACGATTTTTTTTTTCAATCCGAGGACTCAGCACTCTTTTATTTTCTTCCATTGATGGCTATCCCTCAAAATGTAAATAACATTGTAAATGTGTCCTTTCTCTAATATTGGGAAAATTCATTTCCCTGCCCTTATTTCAGAGAGAAATATAAGTAAACATGTAAGTAAAAAATTTAAGTAAAAGGAATAAACCAGAAGCAGTTTTATTCAAAGGACAAGAAGAAAGTAAATGCAGGCCAATTAATTTCTGGAAGAAATAATAATATTGATCCAGTTCAATCATAAAGTTCATAAGCACTTTATTCAGAGAAAGAGCTGCTAAATATGCTCAGAAATGCAAAATTTTATGATTTGAAAAAATATTATGATTTGAAAAGGAATTTTCTTTATTTGAATTTTTTTAAAGGTTTTATTTATGACAGACAGATCACAAGTAGACAGGCAAGCAGAGAAGCAAGCTCCCTGCTGAGCAGAGAGCCCAATGCGGGGCTCGATCCCAGGACCCTGAGATCATGACCCAAGCTGAAGGCAGAAGCTTAACCCACTGAGCCACCCAGGCGCCCCCTGTGATTCATTTTGAATTAATCTTTTCATAAAGTGTAGGGTTTAAGGTGAGGTTTACATCTTGCCTATTAATGTGCAATCGCTCTAATATCGTATTTGGAAAAGGCTCTCCTTGCACTGAATTCTTTCTACATCTTGGTCAACAATCAGCGAGGCATAGCTATTCATGTCTATTTCCAAGTTCTCAGTTTTGCTGTGTCGTACTATGCAGAACTCTTTTTAGGAATTAAGGAAAATATCATGTAAAATGTATTTATTAGTTAATTCCTTTTACTAATTGTAATATGGAAAATGCTGCTATCGTGTTCCATTCTCTCTCTCCTCAGCATAAAGTCAGCCTCTACCGAACATCAGTGAGGTCACGTTAATAAGTTATACCCACAGGTTTTACATGTGGAATGTGGACAGATTTTGCATAAATACCTTATAGCCCTGGCTCCTAATGCCTTCAGTACCTGTCCAAAATATACTGTATTAAAATTTGGGGATTGTTTATAATGGAAGTTAGCTCATCCTGATGTTCCTATCCCCTTATTCTTAATGTCCTGGGATATTCCATAACTCCAGGAAACCACTGATTTTACCCAACAACAAGCTTTAGTAGTTACTAGGGGTGAAGAGAAAGAAGTCATAGCTAGTGCCGTCCTGTCTGACCTCCCTCCCTGTCAACCAGCAGCTCAGCTTGCTGACTCCACTTTATCAAGTGGGGTACATTTTGGTTTCTCTGAGTAACTGGCAAAGCCCAACTACGCATGCATTAGGAGTCAGCCTGGGAGCCTGGGACCTTTTCTATCAACAAACAAGGAAGTCTGGTTTCATTCAACCCTGCCAGCCCAAGGTGTTGCCAGGAGAGAGAAGCTGGTTATAAAGAGCCTTTTAGATATTATCTTCCTAATTCCTTTGGTTAAAATTCTCTCTTCTATAAAAGTTTCAAAAAATTGTGCACAAGGTTCAAACATCAACATTTTACTTTAACAAATCTAAATTTAGATGATAAAGTAATAAGTAAAGACAGCGACTGGTTTGTTTTGCAATGAAGAACGGACAAAGTAAATTTAAAATGCCTTACATAACAACTGTCCTTAAAAACTGTGTAAAGAACAATATATAAATGACCCATTATTTGGTTCCCAGTGTTTGGGGGACTTGGAATGTCTGACATTCTTCTGGCAATGTCTAAATATAGAGAGTTAAGTACATAATCACATGGTCTCTGTGTGTGTGTGTGTGTGTGTGTGTGTGTGTGTATATATATATATATATATATATATATATATATATATATATGGTTTCAGTTTCAATCATCCAAAAAAAATTTTTTTTCATCCATCCAAAATTGAAGGAACTCTATTAACAAACGGCTCTGTTGTCATTCAGGTGACCACTGTTTAGACTGCCTCCTAAAACTAGGGTAGATGCACTGCACCCTTTTTAGTTAATATTTATCTTTTGAAATTTATGCACAGAGAAAGCACCACTGTATAAAATACTTTATAATGTACTATGAGAAAGGATGTTGTTATATATATCAGTGTGTGTGTGTGTGTGTATACATATTTTAGTTTTTATTTTAATTGAACTGGAGCTCATCACAAGTGCACCGCTTAATTGCCATCACCTATTTAACCCATCCCCCACTCCCCCTCTGGTCACCACCACTTTGTTCTCTAAAGATAAGAGTCTGTTTCTTGGTTTATGTCTTTTTCCCCCTTGCTCATTTATTTTGTTTCTTAAGTTCCACATATAGTGAAATCATATGGTACTTGTCTTTCTCTGACTAACTTATTTCACTTAGCATCATACCCCATCCATGCCATTGCTAATGGCAAGATGTCAAGAATGACCAATATGTTAATTTTCAAAATCAGAGCAAAATCTTCTTGGAAGTTATTCTTATTTTGTGTACTATTTTCTTTGACATTCCCAAAAATTATACCTAAAAACAGATTGAAAGATAAAGTTACATTATACTCTGGTACATATAGCTACACACAAAGCAATTCACTAGTTTATTTTATGAGAAACTTAGAAACTAGCTGAGTGACTCCTACACATATGTACATATATACATACAGACATATATATACATACATGTGTATGTATACATACTCTTATGTGTATGTATACATACGCATAAGAGCAGGCAGGAAAGGCTAAGTAAGACACAGTGTTACCATAAACTTCACGTCTAGCATAGCACCATAAAATTAGGGGGTAATTCTGACTCCCAGCTTCTCCCCTTGAAACAAGGGGTTGGACTGCATACCTAACACCCCAGTCAAAAACTGTAACAGGAGACAAAGAGGGTCATATATGATGATAAAGTAGCCAATTCAACAAGAGGATGTAACATTTGTAAATATTTATACACCTGACATCAGAGCACCTAAGTAGACAAAGCAAATATTAAAAGATCTGAAGGGGAAAGTGGACAACAATACAATATTACTAGGGGACTTCAATACGTCAATTTCAAAAATGGGTAGATCATCTAGACAAAACATCATAAAGAAAACACTAGAATTGAATTGTACTTTAGACCAAATGGACCCAAAAGTCCTAAATAGAACATTCTATCCAAAGGTAGCAGAATACATATTCTTTAGCACCTTTGAATATTCTCCAGATTTTAAAGATAAAATTGAAACATTGAGATAGACAAGCTAAGATAAAAAGAGAGAAGACTCAAAGAAAACCAGAAATGAAAGAGGAGATATTGTAACTGATAACAGAGGAATACCAAAGATCATAAGAAAATAACCTGAAATAATATCTGCCGACAAATTAGATAACTCAAAATAATTGAAAGAGAAAATCCTAAAGACTCCTAGGAAAGAACATGGGTAGTAATTTCCTTCATAGTGACTGTAGCAATATTTTTCTAGATGTGTCCTGAGGCAAGGGAGGAAAAAAAGCAAAAATAAAGTTTTGGGATTACATCAAAATAAAAAGCTTCTGCACAGTAAAGGAAACAACTAACAAAATTAAAAGACAACCAACAGAATGGCAGAAGATATTTGCAAATGACATACCCCAAAATACCAAAAAAGGTATTCAAAAAATATATATATATAGAAGTGTAAAACTCAATAAACAAAAATGAATGATCCAATTTAAAAATGGGCAGAAGACATGAACAGACATCTTTCCAAAGAAGATGTATAGATGACCAACAGGCACATGAAGAGATGTCCAACATCACCCATCATCAAGGAAATACAAATAAGAAATACAAGGAGCTATCACCTCACACCTGTCAGGATGGCTAAAATGAAAACCACAGGAAACAAAGAGTGTTGGCAAGGACGTGGAGAAAAAAGGAGACCTGTTGCACTGTCGGTGGGAAAGCAGACGGGTGCAGCCACTATGGAACACAGTGTGGAGGTTCATCAAAAAGTTAAAAATAGAACTACCCTACCATCCAGTAATTCCACTACTGGGTATTTACCCAAAGAATATTAAACACTAGTTTAAAAGGAGATATGCACCCCTATATTTATGGAAGCATTATTTACAATAGCCAAATTATGGTAGCATTGTTAGGTGAATTGGATACAAAAGATGTGCTATGTATATACAATGGACTATTATTCAGCCATAAAAAATGAAATTTTGCCATTTTCAACAACATGAATGGGGTTAGACAGTATTATGCTCGGTGAAATAAGCTCGTCAGAAAAAGAGAAATACCATATGATTTTACTCATGTGGAATTTAAGAAATAAAGCAAATGAGCAAAGGAAAAAAAAATACAGAGAGACAAAATAAGAAACAGACTCTTAGCTGTAGAGAACAAATGGATGGTTACCAGAAGGGTGGTGGGTATAGGAATGGGTGAAATAGGTGGTGGGGATTAAGAGCACAATTATCATGATGAGCACTGAGTAATGTACAAAATTACTGAAAAACTATCTAATACACCTGAAATTAATATAATGCTGTGTGTTAATTATACTGGAATTAAAATAAAAAGAACTTAAAAAAATTCCTTGAAACATACAGCCTACCAAGACTGAACCATGAACAAACACACCAGGCCAATTATAATTAAGGAGATTGATTTGTAATCAAAACTTTCCCAATGAAAATTTCAGGGACAGATGGATTCATTGGTGAATTCCACCAAACATTAAAGACAAAACAATACCAATCCTTCTGAAACTCTTCCTAAAAGTGGGAAAGGAGACAACATTCCCGAACTAATTTTATGAGGTCATTATTATCCTGATGCCAAAACTATATGAGAACACCCACGTACACACAGAATGAAAACTACAGGCCAATAGCTCTAATGAACACAGATGCAAAAATCCTTAACAAAATATTTGAGAACCAAATTCACAGTACCTTACAAGGATCAGGTGTGCATTATCCCTGGATGCAAAGAGATGGTCCAACATACGCAAGTCGATAAATGTGATATATCACATTAAAAATTAAGGTCAAAAATAATATTATTATCTCCACATACGCAGAAAAATCATTTGACAGAAATCAATATGATTTCATGATAAAAAGTCTCAACAAACTGAGTATAGAAGAATGTACTTCGACATAATAAAGGCCATATACGAGAGGAACACACAGCTAACATCACATTTAACTGAGAAAAGTTGAAAGCTTTTCAAGATCAGGAACAAGAGAAGGGCACCCGCTCTTGCCACTTACATTTAACATAGTACTGGAAATCCCAGCCACAACAATCAGGTTTAGAAAATTCCTTAATATTACAACTACTAAGTATTTATTTTAGAGGTGAATTTAAAGAGACAAATTTCTTTTTCATTCTGCCTTTACGTACAAACAAGTATCTTTGTTAAAAACAATAGACTCTCTTAAATTAGAAAATAAGCAGTGTCAGATAGGAAACATAAAACACAAATAATTGAGGATGAACATTAATATTTGTAATAAACTATGACTGTAACTCACAGAATGTTTTTCATATAGAAAGTAAATTTTATAAATAACAAAAAACCCAGCATTTTGAAATTATATTAGGTTTTATAAGAGAAATGTCTATATTTCCCCCATTATAGGCTCATTAAATGTTCTATTCTAAAAATTTTTCCCTCTAATTAAAACCTGTAAACTCTTGACTTTGTTTCTGTTAAGGTTTCTTGAGGTATAACTGACAAATAAAATAGCAATTTATTTAGAGTCTCAATATTATTTCATATACATTGTGCAAGAATTCCCACTCCTGAATTAACACACGCATTACCTCACCTACGTATCCTTTCTAAAATTTTGAAAACACTTAAGTTCTGTTGTCTTAGCAAATTTCAATAACACAACAGTGTTATCAAACAAGGTTGCCATGCTATTCTCTGTCATGCACCCTTTGTAATTCAACATCATCTTCGTTTAAATGCTTGTTGATATATCTAGAACTGTAACTCCTTAAGGAAAGAGAGTAGAGATTTTATGGCATAATTTTAGTACAGTCCTAGAAGGAATGTGTATGTGTGTAATTTGATTAAAGGACCGAATGAGGAGCTGGTATTCAGTCAACACTGGATAACTGAATAATGCAAAGCAAGCCTCCTGAGGCCAATAGAGAAATAACAGAAAGCTTTGGAGGATTTTGACCTACACATAAAACATCATGTTTGATGTGAGACTCACCAGATCTATTATACAGGCTCATCCAACACAAGGGGTTCAGTCTTCATGTGCCAGACAGAAGGAGACAAATGGTCACCAGTGAGAAGTCCCAGTGATGACTACCAAAAAAAAAAAGCAATGATGAGTATTCTTCACAACACAATTCATTTCTGAAATTATACTGATTGACCAAGGGTAGGAATTCTATTTACATGCACTTTTATCAGTGGTTATCAACCTGTAGTCTATATAATTTTGAAAATTTGTATATTTATTTAAAAGATAATCTAAAATAGGGGCGCCTGGGTGGCTCAGATGGTTAAGTGTCTGCCTTCAGCTCAGGTCATGATCTCTAGGTCCTGGAATTAAGCCCCATGTCAGGCTCCCTGCTCTACAGGAAGCCTGACCTCTCCTTCTGCCTTCTGCTCCCCCTGCTTGTGCTCTCTCTGTCTCTCTCTCTCTCAAATGAATAAATAAAATATTTTTTTAAAAAAGACAATCTTAAATAAATTATTTTAACTGTAGTTTCAGGTTACCCAGAGGATCACTGTGATGGGCTGAATGGTTGTGTCCCCCAGAATTCATACTTAAATCCCTAATCCCCTAATTCCTAGTATTTGGAAATGAGGCTTTGGGCAAGTCTTTGGGTCAGGAGGATGGTAACTTCATGATGGAATCCGTGCCCTTCTAAGAAGAGATTTGGGAATGCTTGCTTTCTCTCTCTCTCCACCGTGTGAAAAAACCAGGATGAGGACACTTACTAGAGCCTGACTATGCTGACTCCCTGATTTCAGACTTCCCAACTCCAGAACTGTGAGATGCAAATGTCTGTTGTTTAAGCCATCCAGTCTATGGCATTTGTTATGTAGCCCAAACTCACTAAGACACCCAATAATGACCTGGTACTGTCACATGATTCCAGCCACAGGTTTGGTTTGCATTTGACAGCTTCATGGGGCCAAGGGATCAAGTACAGTGAGTACATTTACCTTGTAAAATACTGGGTGGTACTTTAGTTTCTGGTAAGTTGTCACACTGCACCACTGCACTGTCAAGATGATAACAGTGTGGCATATTTATAAACAGTATTCTAAGGGATGAAGTAGTTTAGGATGGGGGACTGTTAAGTGACCTGAATTAAATCAAATTAATTAGATTAAAAGGCTTTACCATTTGGAGCTTTCATTCCTAGATGTCACAGACCTGACAGGACAACTGCAGTGTGTGAGGGTGGAAATCTCAGATTTGTAGAGGAATAGAGTAAGACTGACCCTGGTGTACCTGTGCCTCCTCTCTGTTCGACTCCCTGCTTTGTCTTGTTTCCCTGAACGGTGTAAACCCAAGGTACATTGGAAAATGGCTCTCTTTAGATTTCAGTAGGTGTCTCTGATGGTATCTCTGTGTCCCACTAAGCTTATTGTAATGGAAGTCTACCTGTATGACACATGCTTCTCCTGAGGCTTGAGACAATCTTTCCTCAGATCCAAAAATCTTAACATTCAGCACCTAGAAACTGAGAAGGCACATCAGATAAGTTACAGGTTTAAACATAAACACACATGTACACCCGATAGTGGAGGAGAAATCATGGTCCCCACATCGACATGGTATGCGACTTCACCTAATCTCAAATGCCCTATCCCTTGCAGTGTCTGCTTTGTGACAAGTGAGATCTTACGCCCCGTAAAGTTAAACAATATGATCAAAAATGCCTAGTTTGCTTGTGGCAGAATGAAGATTAGAATTTAAATCTTTTGGCTATCTGGGCAACCTGGACGGCTCAGTTGGTTAAGCATCTGATTCTTGACTTCAGGTCAGGTCATGATCTCAGGGTCTTGGGACCTAGCTTCATGTGGCGGTCTGCACTAAGAGCAGAGTCTCTTTGTCCCTCTCCCTCGGCGATGCCCCTCTGTCTGCTTGCAGGAGTGCTCACTCTCAAATAAAAAAATGAAATCTTTAACAAAATAAAAAAAAAATAAAAAATATTAAATTGTGGTAAACAATAAATCTCTTGGCTATCAGCCTGAAGATGTTAAAAACAAAGACATTACATTATGAACAGTATCATGTTTAAGAGTAATGATGACATATTTTCCTATATTGACTGACTGGGTAGTAACAGTACTTAACTGACATGATTGCAGGAGGGTTGCAGCCTGGTGAAGAGCTTAATACTCAGTGTTAACTGACAACAACAACAACAACAATAATACCACTTAAACCTCACTAGCACAGAATGTCACCTAATGCAGGAGCTTTGACTTAATGTCCATTATTACATATCAGCTGGTTGGACAGCCTGTATGAGGTAAGCATTTAATAAACAGTAAATGTTTATTGAATGAATGATGTGCCCCATATATAAATACATCTATATTTTTCTATCTAGCCATCCATATATATCTCCTCTCTACTTCGGTATCTATAGTCTTATCCAAAATCGGAATCAGAACCATGAAATTATAGAGACTCCAAACCCTATATTCTCAAAAGTCATATAGGAAAAGGGCTCTACATAAACAATATACTCGGAAAGGCAATCTTAAAAACATAAAACAAGATGTAGCTAGGACAGAACATATTTCACAGAAAACAAGGGAAGTCTCTGTATGGACTGAATGGTGACCCCCTCCTCCCAAAGAAAAGATATGTCCACATGCTAACTCTTAAAAGCTGAGTATGTGACCATATTTAGAAAAGGGGTCATTGCAGATATAATTAAGTTAGGGCTTACAATGAGATCATTCTGAATTACCCAGGAGGACCTTAAATCCAATTATAAGTGTCATTAGAAGAAACAGAAGAGAAGTCATAGAGGAAGAGAAAGGCACATGAAGATAGAGGCAAATGCTAGATAGATGCAGTCACAAAAAATGAAGACAGTCACCAGAAAGTAGAAGAGACACAAAGGAATTTTGTCTGAGAGGCTTCTGAGATTGCAACCCTGCTGACACAATGATTTTGAACTTCTATGAGAGATTGAATTTCCACTGTGTTAAGTTGTTCAGTTTGTGGTAATTCATGATGACAGCTACGGGAAACTAACACAGTCCCCAAGACCAAAAAACAAACCCAACTAAAAATAGGGGACTATAATCAGTAAGTAAAAGAGTACTAGAATCTCAAGCACTCAGTGAAAAAGGGAACCACAAGCACCAAAGCTGATGCTGGACTGATGAGATTAAATGGGATTAAATTAACCCATGACAGATTTGCAGAAATGGATTTGAAATATCCAAGTTAAGATATGACTTTTGAAAGAAACTAGGCAAACAGAGTTTCTGCAGAAAAATAATCGACCAATAAAAAAATTACTAACATACAATGAATGACAGAAATAACAAATAATTTGGACTCTGAAGACATGATCTTAAAGTGTAAGATACCAGTTACAGCTACAAAATAAAAATAAAGACACTATATAAAGAAATAAAAAAGGGGAACTAAAAATAATGAGTAGGAAGCATGGGACTCTGAAAAGTGACCATTAACAGAGGAAAAGAAACAAATTAGTATCATATATTAAAAACTGCTGTTTTAATAATCATTACTCTTAATAATATCATATATTTAAAAACTGGATGAGTAAATTAAATGACAAATTAATATCATATATTAAAAACTGCTGTTTTAAATGTAAAACTGGATGAGTAAAGTAAATGACAAATTGATGTCATATATTAAAAAGTGCTATTTTTAATTTAAAACTGGATGAATAAATTAATTGACAAATTAAACACAGCCCAATGGAAATAGTGAATTCAATGGTGGATCCAGAAATTAGCATAAAGAGAAATGAAGAGAAAAACCATGACAATAAATAAGAGATAAGGATGATAAAATGAGGATTATTGTACGGCTAAGTGAGGTCGGAAAGAAATTCTGGGGTAAATGAATAATAAAGTTACTATTGAAAATGCTAAAAAACTGAATGTTTTTTTTACAAGATATGAACCCAAAGACAGAGGAAACAAAAAGGCCCTATCAGGGAAAATAAAAGCAAATTCACTTGCAGACATATCATGGCATATTTTTAGACTATCAAAGACAATAGAGGAAAATAGGGATCACAGAAACAGACCCATAATCAATGAAAATATGAAAGTCGTAACATAGTACATCAGTGGCAAAATAATCACTTACTTAACAATGATCCTGGAAAAACTGGTTATCATCATGGAAAAAAAGATACTGGATTCTTTTATTACACCATAATTTAAAACTGATGTAGGTATAGTAAAACTTAAACATAGAAAGCAAAACTTTTAAATTAAAAAAATATATATAGAAATATTTTTTATGCATTTAGGGGAATGAAAAATATATTACATATCACTTCATCGTCACCATACTCTAACTACATTAAAACTGAGGTGTCCATTTATTTAGCTCTGTGGCTTTGGACAAGTAACTCTTCTCATTTTTGGTGTCTTCCTCCAAAAAGCAGAGATATTAATAGTATATATATATATATGGCAGAGTTATATTAATGATTAGAGAATCAAAATATATAATGTTTAGGACAGTAATTCATACACAGACACACATAGATTATGTAGGTTTTTTTTTTTTAAGATTTTATTTATTTATTTGACAGATGGAGATCACAAGTAGACAGAGAGGCAGGCAGAGAGAGAGCAGGAAGCAGGCTCCCCACGGAGCAGGAGCCTGACATGGGGCTCGATCCCAGCACCCTGGTATCACGACCTGGGCCGAAGGCAGAGGCTTTAACCCACTGAGCCACCCAGGCACCCTAATTGTTTAGTTTTTATTATTGATGCTTTCATAGATTTTATTATGATTTTAAGCACAACTCCGTATTTTAGAAATTCTTCCTCCAAATGTAATCGTGGACTATCAGGCCACCTAATTCACATAGTTTATTAAATTACCAAGACATCATGACTGCCTTGACCTTGATTCCTTCACCTTGAAATCCTTCTTTGTAAGTAGGAAAACTTAACTGGGTATGACAGGGTGGGGTAAAGATGTTCCATTAGAAGACTGCTTGGAATAATGGGTGTGAGTTCTGATGAATTCACAAAAATAATCCAGGATTTTCGGAGTTAAAGAAAGTTCTGAAATGGACAGGCTTGCATTTTTTTTTTTCATTAAATTTTGATAAGGTGACCTCTGACTATTTGAATGATATTCTCTGCTGACCTGGTACTCTACTGACAGCCAAGAATAAAAGACCTTTTGCTTCTCCTCTCTAATCTCTGTAGTGCATTCCTTTGAAATCCTGTGGAGAGTTTCAGAATTCTAAAACAGACTCTAAAATTGAATTCTGACCATTTGCATAGCCCTTTGTTTAGAAAATGTAATTGTTCATATAATCAAACCATATTAATTATTTTCTCTGTGACACAGACATTTTTAGGGGGAAATCATGAGATTAAATGATTTAGTAGGTTTTATCATAGTAATGGAAAGACTTCTTATTCAAATCTAAGGCATATGTATGTATTATATAGACTAGTGTTCACCCAGATAGTCTTATCCTACCTCATCACATTAGTTCATAAGCTAATGGAGGAAAGGGTGATTTCTGTATCTCCCACATTGCTTAGCAGTGTTCTTCTTTAAGTAGGTGGATGATAAATTCTTATCTGGTAAGTGAAACCGAGCATGGTCAAAATGGTTTTTGAATGACACTGTGAATCTGAATAAATAACTCTGAATAAGTGTTTCTAAATAACACCCTTTAAAAAAAAATATGAAACCACAAGCATTTTCCTTCTGTAAAAAATATTATGATATGAACTAATTTAAAATTAAATGTTAATTTAAAATATTAATTCAAATTTAGGACATCTTTATCTTATCAATGTTCTAATTATTTCCCCCCAAATTCTGATAATGTACAATACTTGGAGGTTGTAGCTTTATAGTTACTGCATATAATCAGAACATTAAAAAAATGTTTATTGAAACCATTCTCTCTATGGAAAATACGTTTAAACTCTGTTCTGAAAGCTGGTGATATAGTTTGTCATGAACTTTAATGATGAATTCTAATTATGTATATAGTATGTATGCATGTGTGTATGTGTGTGTGTGTGTATATATATATATATATATATATATATATATATATATATAAATTACTGGTTATGGTAAAATAGATTGAATTCCAAAATAAGTGACCAAGACCATGTCAGTGAAAATTAAAAGATATTAGTTAACCCTATGGCCTATGGCAGTAGGGATATTCTTCATATGTTCATATGAAAAAATTAAATTGAACAAAACCTTGATGGGTGGATGTTATTTATGAAAGTTAAGTAGCACAATACATATTTTGTAAGCAGATGAACAATGTGAATGTGGGAGCCAAGGTCAGGGTGTCTCAAAATGTGTCAGTAGGGCATAATGATTATTTTAAGTTAATGTTACTTAAGAAATAGCCAATGCACATAGAGAACTCAGACCCCACTTTGTCTCCAGAAAGCATTCAATAAACCACCCCGTATAAGGAGGAAAAGAGACATTCTTAGCAAAAAAGATAGGGACCTCAGAGCTGAAAAGGGCTACAAGAACAAGTCTGTTACCTTTACTACTCTACTACCCTACCCGAAATTCAGGTTAGAATTCCTTACTAATTGAAGCTCCGAAACCTATGTTTTCTTTGTCCCACCAATTCCTCAGAGATCTATTACTTCTTTGACTAAAAAGTATAAAAGCTACCTGCCTTCATTATTTCCTCGGGTCTTATTTTATCACTGGGTCTCTGTCAGCACACAATTTTTTTCACCTCCTGTTAATCTGGCTCATACCAATTTAATTTTTAGAATCACTAAAAGAACCTTAAAGGGCTGAATAAAAATTTTTCCCCAACATGAGCAAAGGAAATGAGTAAGACTCATGATGCTTTGTGATAAAAACCACTCATGTGAGTCCCGTATGTGTCTGATTCTAAGTCCTTGCATCTCTTATAATATAGGATAGTTCTTTTATTTTCAACTAAGTACTATTTAAACAAATCATATTAGTATGAATGACAATACCTAAATCAGTACTAGCTTTTATTAAATTAAATGCTTATAGAGGTCATCTGGCGAAATTCCAGAAAATAAACAAAAAGGGAGGAAAAGAATGTAATACAAAGTTATTAATATGGGGTTACTAGTCATACACTTACCAGTTGTGGCAGTTTTATTAAATAAGTTCAAAAATAATACTGTAATTGCTCAAAATGTGGACATGTCAACTATATCCCCATGCAGTGATAATAAAATTATATATAAGATATATTACAACAGTTTACTTCCCTGAAGATGGATACTTATGCATTAGAATAAAATTTTCTGTTTTAAATATAAGTAGATATAGTAGATATAGTATAGAATAATTTCATAAAACATGAACCTGTATACAGGAAATCTTTAGAATTCATTATTTCTTACCAGTCCTGTGGAACAACCCGTTCTTTACTTTCCTATAAAATATTTTCCTAAGTTCTTCAAATGTGAGTATGTTGCCATCTTTGCCATATCAGGTCAAGGGCACATAACATCACCATGACATCACCTTTGATGTCATACTTGATCACCTGACTAAAGAGGTATAAGTCATATTTCTTTACTGTAAAGTTACTCTGTTTTCCCCCACTGTCCCCATGGTCCCCATTGGAAGTAAATTACTATAAGCATCTAAAATTTATGGAATGAGAGATTATGCTCCACCCCTGGAGAGCAGAATATATATACCTTAATTATTGGAAATTCATCTTCATGTGAGAACTAACTACCCCTTTTCCTGAACTGGCTTATTTATTCAATCCTTAATTTATAAGAGTTCAGACTCATAGATACTTATTTTATACTTGAAATTTTATCCAATATTACAATTATTATTATGCTCAAATTATTCTCATGTGTAGCCTTTTCAAATACTGCCTCTCCCACTTAGCAATATGCATTTAAGGATCCACAATGTCTTCTTATGGCCAGAGAGCTCATTTCTTTTCATCACTGGATAATTTTTCATCATAAGGATATACTACAGTTTATTCAACCATTATCTCATTGAAGGGCAACTTCTATTTTTGGTGCTATTCTAGATCATGTTTTATTAATTTCAAATTCCAATTGTTTACTGATGATATTTAAGAAAGTAATTGACTTTTGTATATTAACCTTGTATCCTGTGATCTTGTTATATTCATTTACTAGTTCCAGAATTTTTTTGCTATTTCTCTTTGTACCTTGGGATTTTCTACAGAGAGAGTTATGTCGTCTGCAAACAAGGATAGTTTTATTTCTTCTTTCTCAATCTAAATATGTTTTATTTCCTATTCTTGTCTCATTATACTGCCTATAATTTCTAATATGATCTTGAATCCAGCAGTAAGACATAAGATTCTTGACATTTCTCTGATCTTAGGAAGCGTGTCCAATTTCTCAGTATAAAGTGTATTAGCTACAGGTATTTTGTAGATGTTAATTATATCAAGTTGAGGAAGTTCCTCTCTTTTCCTGAGAATTTTTACCATGAAAAGGTGTTGGATTTTGTCAAATGCTTCTCTGCATCTATTGATATGATCATATGACTCTTCTACTTTAGTCTGTTGACATGATGGAATTCATTGATTTTTCAAATGCTTATCTAGACTCACATATATGAAACAAATGTCCAGTGGTCATGCATGGTATATAATTTTCTTATATATTGTTGGAATTAATTTTTTAATATTTTGTTGAGGATTTTTACGTACATATTCATGGTCTTTGCTTCTTTGATACAATTTCTTTTTCTGGTTTGTTATGAGAGTAATGCTTGCCTTATAGACTAGGTAATAATGTATTCCCTTTGCATCTATTTTCAGAAAGAGAAATGGAAAATTTATATTAAAAAAAAACATTAATATAAATCCTTTCTAAATGTGGATAATTGGCCCATGAAACCATCTGGGCCTTGTGCTTTATTTTTTCCAAAAGTTAATAATTATTGATTCCTTTTATTAAATAAATATAAGACTATTCAAATGATCTATTTCTCTTGGTGGGAGTTTGGGAAGTTTGTCTCTTTCAGTAAAGTGGTCTGTTTCATCAAACTTATCAAATTTACATACATAGAATTAATAATAGTATTATTATAATTTACTACCCATGGGATAAGTGGCAAATGACTCCTCCTTCATTTCAGATTTGATAGCTCCTGTTTTCTCTCTTGTATTCTTGGTTAGGCTGGCTGAAGGTTCACCAATTTTACTGATCTTAAAAAAAAGACCTCGGTTTTGAGGATTTTCTTCATTTTTTTTATTTTAAATTTCATTGATTTCTGCTATAATTATTATTATTATTTATATCCTTTTTTTTTCTTAGGCTTAATTTGCTTTTATTTCTCTAGTTCAACAACGTGGAACATTAGGTTATTGCTTACAGATATTTCTTCTTTATGAATACGTGCTTTTAGTACTATAATTTCTTGTTTTTTTCATAAGACATATTTTAACATGTTAGGTGAAATCTCATTCTGGTTTTGATTTTTATTTTCCTAAATTACTGATGTTGATCATGTATTTGTTGACCATGTGTACATTTTCTTTGGAAAAATGTCTTTTCTGGTCCTCTGCCCATTTTTCAATCATATTATTATCATTATTTATTTTGTTATTGGATTGTACGAGTTCCTTACATATTTGGATATTAATTTCATCAGATAGTTGGTCTGTAAACATTTTTTTCCCAATTATGTAGGCTGTCTTTTCTCATTGTTGATTGTTTGTTTTGCTGTGCAGAAAATTTTAAGCTTCAGGTAATCTTACTTGCTGATTTTTGCTTCCATTGCTTGTACTTTTGGTTCCATATCCCAAAACTCTTTGCCAAGATCAACATCAAGGAGATTTTTCCTTTATTTTCCCTAGGAGTTTCATGATTTCAGGCCTTATATTTAATATTAAAATCCAATTTGAGTTAGTTTTTGTGAATTGTGTTGGGGTTCAATTTTATTTGTTTATTTTGTTATTTTGTTTGTTTGTTATTTTTTGTTATTTTGTTAATTTGTTTGTTTATTTTCCCTAGGAGTTTCATGATTTCAGGACTTACATTCAATCTTTAAATCCAATTTGAGTTAGTTTTTGTGAATTGTGTTGAAGTTCAATTTTGTATTTTATTTATTTGTATTTAATTTTTAATTCTTGTGACTACCAAATTTTCCCAACAATTATTGAGGAGACTATTCTTCCCTCTTTGAGTAATCTTAGCTCTTCTGTTGAATATTATTTAGCTCTATATACATGGAATTATTTCTTAACTCTCAATATTATTCTCAGCACAGTCCTTTTATTTATTTATTTTTTTGTCAATAGCAAACTACTTTAAATACTACAGTTTGTAGTGTGGTTTGAAATCAGGAAATATGATGTCTCCAACTTTGTTCTTTTTTCTAAATATTGCAGTGACTCTTCCGGGTCTTTTCTGATTCTACAGAAATTATAGGATTGCTTTTTCTATTTCCATAAAAATTACTATTGGAATTTTGATAGGGATTGCATTGAATCTACAGACTGCTTTGAGTAGAATGCACTTTTTAACTATAGTAATTCTTCCAGCCCTTGAACATGCAATATATTTCCATTTATTTTTGTCTATTTCCAGTTATTTCACCAAAGTATTATAGTTTTCAATGTACAGATCTTCATATCTTTAGTTAAATACATTCCTAATTAAAAACGATTTTGATACTATTGTAAAGGAGATTATTTATATATTTTTCTTTATACATTGTCAGTGTCTAGAAACATAACTAATTTCTGTATGTTAATTTTGCATCTTGCATTTTCCTGAATTCATTTTTCAATGCTAACAGTTTTTGATGAAAGTCTAGCACTTACTATATCTAAGATTATATCATTTGTGATGAATAATAATTTTACTCCTTCAGTTCTGTTTTGGATGGCTTTTATTTCTTTTTCTTGACTAATTGTTCTGGGCAGTACTTCTAGTACTATGTCGATTAGGAGGAGTGAGAGTGAGCACTCCTGTCTTTTTCCCGACTTTAAGGAAAGTTTTCAAATTTGTATCATTGACTATGATGAGAGCTGTGGACTTGTCATATATGGCTTTATTGTGTTGAGATGTATTCCCTTTATACTAAAATTTGCTGAGTGTTTTTGCCATCAAAGGATGTTGTATTTTGCCAAATAGTTTTTCTTCATCTATTGGGATAACCAAATTATTCTTATCTTCCATTTTATAAATGTGTTTATCACATTCACTGCTTTACATATGTTGAAACATCCTTAGATCCCAGGGATATAGTCCACTTGATCATGGTGTGGATGCTTTTAATATGCTGCTGAATTTGGTTTCTAGTTTTGTTTGTTTGTTTGTTTGTTTTGAGAATTTTTGCATCATCTATATTCATCAAAGATACTGGCCCAGAGTTTTCTTGCACTGTCCATATTCTGGCTTTGGTATCAGAGTAATACTGACCTCAAAAATGAGTTTGAGCGTGTTCCCTGATATTCTTTCTTTTTTTAAGATTGAGAAGTACTGGCATTAATTCTTCTTTAAACACCTGGTACAATTCACCAATAAATTAATCTGCTCCTGATATTTTTGTTGCTCCTTTGGGAATGTGTGTGTGTGTGTGTGTGTGTGTGTGTGTGTGTATTTTACTCACCATACATTATATCATGAGTTTTGATGTAGTGTTTCATGAGTCATTGTTTGTGTATATACCCAGTGCTCCATGCAATATGTGCCCTCCTTAATACTCATCACTAGGCTAAGCCATTTCCCCATCCCTTCCCCTCTAAAACTGTTTCTCAGAGTCCATAGTCTCTCATGGTTTGTCTTAAGAAATCAGTCAAACAGAGAAAGTCAGTTATCACATGGTTTCACGTATTTGTAGAGCGTAAGGAATAGCGCAGAGAACATCAGGAGAAGGAAGGAGAAAATGAAGGAGGGCATTGGAGTGGGAACTTTGTTTATTACTGATTCAGTTTCTTACGTATTTTTGTGCTGTTCAGATTTTATATTTATTCATAAGTAAGTGTTGGTAGGCTGTATGTTTCTACGAATTTTTTTTTTTAAAGATTTTATTTATTTATTTATTTGACAGAGAGAGAGATCACAAATAGGCAGAGAGACAGACAGAGAGAGAGATGAGGAGAAGCAGGCTCCCTGCTGCGCAGAGAGCCCGATGCGGGACTCGATCCCAGGCCCCTGGGATCATGACCTGAGCCGAAGGCAGAGGCTTAACCCACTGAGCCACCCAGGCGCCCCTGTTTCTACGAATTTATCCATTATTTGTAGGTTGCTCTGTTTGTTGACATAAAATTGCTTATCTGCATTTTCATTTTTATTTCTGTGGTATCAGTTGTAATGCTTCTCTTTCATTCTGATTTTATATATTTGAGTCCTCTCTCTATTTTTTTCTTATTAAGTCTTGCTAACAGTTTCTCAGCTTTGTTTATATTTTCAAAACAAAAACAGCTATTGGTTTTAATTTTTCCTAATTTACTGGTCTCAATTTCATTTATTTCTACTCTGATCTTTGTTATTTTCTTTCCTCTGTAATGTTGGATTTAGTTTCTTATTTTTACTCTTCCTTAATATGCAATGTTCAGTTGCTTATTTGAAATTTTTCTTTTTTCTTAATGTAGGTGTTCATCACTATACACTGCCTCCTTGGACCTGCTTTTGCTAAATCCATAGGCTTTGATGTTTTGTGTTTTCATTTTCATTTTTCTCATATGACATGCCTAGTATATTCCTTTTATTTTTCCTGCTTTGTGTTTCCTGAGCTTCCTGACTCTGTTTTTTGTGTCTGTCATTAATTTGTAAAGTTTCCAGTCATGATTACTTCATTTATTTTTCTCTGCTTCATTCTCTCCTACTATCCCTTTTGGGTATTCCAATTTTGTGTATCTCTTACATATCCTTAACATGTTAATGAGGGATATTTTAAATACCAGTCTGACAATTCCAACATCTGTGTCATATCTAAGTCTGCTTTTTTTTAAAGATTTTATTTATTTGAGAGAGAGAGAAGGAGAGAAAGGAAAAAGATAAAGGTAGAGTGAGAGCAAGACGCAGACCCCTGCTGAGCAGAGAGCTAACATGGGGCTGGATCCCATGACCCCGAGATGATCTGAGATCATGACCTGAGCTAAAAGCAAATGTTTAAACACCTGAGCCACTCAGGTGCCACCTCCAAGTCCTTCTGATGTTATTTTGTCTCTTCAAATTGTCTTTCATGTCAGTATGTCCTGTAATTTATTGTTTAAAGCTGAACATGATGCATCAGGTGATCGGAACTGAGGTAAACAAGCCTATATCACGAAGTTTTGGACATTCTGGCTAGGACCTGGGATTTGTTTACTATTTGCTGTAGGGCTAGGCACCAGTGATACCAAATTCCTCAAAAGTTCTTGTTGCTATCCATGCTGTCAACTTTGGGGGCCCCTACATACTTTTCCTCAGAGAGAATCCGTGTTGTACAGCTCTTTCCACTGTAACCCGCTGTCATTACACTGCATGCCTCCTGGACAGTTTTTGAGATGGAGGGATGGGAGAGTTCTATAATCTTAGGATCAGATCTAAGTCTTAATTTTTTTTAAAGATTTTATTTTTCAGGGCGCCTGGGAAGCTCAGTGGGTTGAGCCTCTGCCTTCAGCTCTGGTCATGGTCTTGGTCCTGGCATCGAGTCCTGCATCGGGTTCTTTGCACAGCGGAAGCCTGCTTCCCCCTCTCTCTCTGCCTACTTGTGATTTCTCTCTGTGTGTCAAATATATAAATAAAATCTTCAAAATAAAAGATTTTATTCTTCATTTACTGGAGAGTATGGAGGAGTGTGGAGAGGGGGGCTGGCAGTGGGAGAGGGAGAAGCAGACTCCCTGCTGATCTGGGAGCAGTAAGAGCGGCTCATGGTCCGAGCTAAGGCAGATGTTTAACTAACCGCCTGAGCCACCCAGGCGCCCCGGATGTAAGTCTTATAATGGGCCTCTGGGCTGTGACCTTCACTCGTGTTTCTCTTTCTCCTCAGCCCTCTTTGTTGAAGGAGGACGTTTAGCGGGGCTGGAGCAGAGGCACTGTCTCTTCTCTGCAGCTGGGATAAGCCTCCCTTAAATGTTTTTCCCTATTCCCTAGAGACTGAGTCTTTGTCCCGGCGAACACGTGGTGCGTTTCAGGTTTCACCCCCCCTCCTTGCAGAGCCAGTTAGAGACTTCTCTTGTCTCTTCTCTGTAGAGACCTAGCAGGGTCCCTAGAGATAAAACCTACAGAAGTGTGGGCCAGCTCCTAAGACCCCAACCCCGGGAGCTTCTGCCACAATCTGTCTCTACAAGTCATTAAATTTACCATTTACGCATTGTTCCATGCCTCCAAGCTCTCAAATAAATAAAATCTTTAAAAAAAAAAAAAAAAAAAAAGCTTCTGGTTTGGGTGACTGGACCTCAGCTCTAACTTCCTGGATTCCCCTGTGCCTCCAAAGTAATGCTTTCCCTTGCAATCTCAGTTCTCTTATGTGTCCAGGAACGGTCATCGGTTTTCAGTTTGCTTGGTGTTTTCTTGTTTTAAAGATGTGAGTGGCAGCTTCCAAGTATTTTATATGTCAGAGCTGAATCAGACAAATGAAGAAATCCTGAGCATGGCACATATGTGAAAAGACACACAAAAAACAAGTATTGCAATTCAGCAGTGGCTTCGGATACTGGATTAGAGAAATATTTCTAGCCAAATTTCACTGCCTGATTAGCATTAATTTACTCACAATTTGAAGAACAGCCATTAGCTTAGGAGTATCAGACTTTAGTAGCGGTAGGCCAAGTAGCAGTCCTTGCCAGCTTCTTCTAGTGCCAAGATTTAGAATGCCTGCCTGGATACAGAAGCACACGATTGTTGGACACTGTTTTGGGCATCGCCATCTGTCTTGCTTCCCATATAAATTCTCACCCCTGCTGACTGATATATATGGCATTCTGTAGAAGACTCGTGCACAAATTTCTAAAAGGGGAATCTCAGGCAAGAGCTTTTCTTGTCGTTTATGTGTGCCAGGTTTCTGCCATGACTTGCTTGTGTACTCATTTGTAAGGCAACATTCAGGAGAGCACCCGTGTGCGACATTTGGGGTATTGGATTATTTACTGCTTCCTGCTGCAGCCAAGGCTCACCCACTCCATGATTCTACACAGTGTGATTCAAAAATGGGTTTAACATAGCATGCGTGGTATTTTGGTATCACTGCCCATATAAAAGTATGGGAAAACCCCAAGATATATATCACACTCACTAGCACAATACCTTGATTGTGTTCGTCTGTGCATGTTTGTCTGATCTCCCTTCCTCTTTGGAAATTTTCCAATGGCTACAACTGCAAAAATAGAGATATGTACGTATTAGCCTGTGGTAAAATCAGGTTTCCTGGGGATGGGGAGAATGGGTGTTCATGGTGATTGACCATTATTGCCAAAATTTTGTTGGAAATAAGCCCAGAACTTTCTATGTTATTTATATTCTATTCAACACTTTGTGCTGTACCAAGGTTAAATGAATAAAAAATCTGTTACTAACTTTACCCAGGATCCATTTATCTTTTAAAGAACTGAAAACTCACTCTCCGGGTGTCCAAAGAAGGGGCAATATGTTAATCCAATGCTGCCTTTAATTCATGTACTGAGGTAACATAAAATATCTTTGAGAAATGTGTGTCCCAGTGACACTTTAACTCTCCTTCTGTTACCAACAAAAAATTCAATCAAACTCACTCTCTTATAAATTAAAAGCATGGGGAGTATCTAACTGAATTTCTGTATGAATGTCTTTAGCTGTCAATTATCTTTCTCTTCACAACTAATTTCAATTTTTAGACTATAGAACTGGAAGAGGAGAGGGAGAGAGAAAGAGCATGTGTTTGTTTAGTCTTAACAAGGGTATGTGCTATGGTGATTGCTGTGAATTGTGTAAAGACTGGTAATTCACAGCCCTGTACCTCTGAAGCAAATAATACATTATGTGTTAATAAAAAATGTTTTAACAGTAGTTTATCGCATTAAAAAATTAAGCATTACATACACTCTAGCTTTTTCTTCTACTCCTCCCTCAGAATACTTTTCCTTATAGTACTTTCTCCTTTAATGAAAAAACTTAAAAAAATATGGAAACATTTTCTAGACAACTTCATGCTAAATCTAACCTCAAACTGAACAGAATATCAAATAAATTTTAAAAATGACTTACAAAAACCCAGAAATCCATATAGACTGCATGGAAAAGCTAAGTCAACCTTGAACGTCATAGTGATAATGACAAAACACTTGACCACACAGATGCCAGGGTAAAGGGGGTCATGAAATTAAAATAGCACTGTCACTCGCTGTATTTCTTAACAAATTTCCTCTAAACTATCAGTGGATTTAGAATATGCACCTAAATCATCTAGGATACTTTGTCAACAGTATGAGAAAAATCTTAAAACAGTAGTTATTCAGGAGGGAAGTAAGAGGTTATATATAAAATGGAAAGCATCGTGAATTTGGAGTCTGACACCTTGCCTGCACATTTAGTCCCTCTCTCTGCTTATTTGAGACCGGAGAGAAATTGAAGCTCAGTTCCCTCATCTGCAAAATGGGAACAAAAATGGTATATTCTTCCTACAACCATTGTCCAGACTGAACCCACAGTGTCTATGAGCACACCTGGTAGTAGCAGACATAGAAAAAGTATTTGTAAACAGGAACAGAGACACATCCCCAGAGAGGGACACACTTTGAATGAGGTATCCCTTAAAAACTACTTCTTTTGTAGTTTCTCCCTGAGAATTGGTGAATTTTCAAAAATTTTTGAGAGAATAGCTATCTTGCATGAAAACTGCAGAAGAGAGTAAAGACAGGGAATATTTTCAAACACACTTTATAAGACCAGGAAACTGTTATACCAAAACCTTAGAAGGACATTCAAATTAAAAAAATTAGCGATCAGTATTTCCCACACACACAGATATGAGAATTCTAAGCAGAATGTCAACAAATGGAATACATTTACATACGTAATAATGGGGAAATAGCTTTGAGTAATGGGAGTCACTCCAAAAGTATAGAGATTATTTAATAATTTAATTAAATAATTAAAAATATTTAATATTTGAAAATAAATGAATATAATTTATTACATTATCAGAATGAAGGTAAAATGGTCATTTCAATATATACAAAAAACAATTTCATAAAATTTAACAAAATATATTTCTTGGGGTACCTGGGTGGCTCAGTTGGTTAAGTTGATTTTTCGCTTTAATGTTTGATTTTTCACTCAGGTCATGATTTCAGTGCTCTGGGGTTGAGCCTGGCGTCGGCCCCCTGGTCAGTGGGAAGTCTGCTTGTCTCACTGTCCCTCTGCCCCTCCCTCCTCTAGAATAAACAAATCTTTTTAAAAAATTAAAAAAAAATTTTCTTGATTAAATTCTCAGCAAATGAGGAATAAAAGGGAATATTCTCCATCTCACATAGAGCTTGTTAGCACTGTATCTAACAATGACGTTTTTGCACGCTTTTCCCTATGGCTAAGTATAAAACATGGATGAGCACTACCAGCATCTCAACCCAACACTGTACAGGAGTTCCCAGCTGAAATCATAATGAAAGTGATTTTATCTTAAAGTGGTCCCTGGAAACAAAGTCAGTACAAAAATAATCAATTATATTTTTATATACTAGCAAGATAGGGAATGCAATACAAAAGACAGTTTATGAAATAAATCAACTAAAGCATGTGCAAGACTAACACACTATAGATTGTAGATATTATTTTTTTAGAGAGAGAGAGAGAGAGAGAGAGCATGAGCACGTGGAGGGGGGAAGGGGCAGAGAGAGAGGCAGAAGCAGGCACCCCACTGAGCAAGGAACCCCATGTGGGTCTTGATCCCAGGACCCTGAGATCATGACCGGAGCCAAAGGAAGATGCTTAACCTACTGAGCCACCCAGGTACCCCTAAATTGTAAGATATTCTTCAAAAAGATTAAAGAACACCTAAATCGTGAGAGCTAAGTAGTGCTCGTAGATCCCAAAACTTGATACATGCAAATTCTTCCAAATTTATCTATGAATTTGATGCAGTGGCATTGAAATTACAACAAGGATTCTGAGAAATTTAAATGTACATAGAAGTGGGGTGCCTGGGTGGCTCATTCAGTTAAGCTGCCAACTGTTGATTTCATGATCTCAGGCTCCAAGGGTGAGGTCCTGAGTCAGGCTCCATACTCAGTGGGGAGTCTGCTTGTCCGTCAATGTCTGCTCCTTCCCTGGCTCATGCTCGCATGCGCTCTCTCTCGAATAAATAAATACAATCTTTAAAAAATCAAATCAAATCTATATGGAAGTACAAAGATCCGAAAATAGCTATGAATATCCTTAAGGTGAAACCTACAGAACTTATTAAGATAATAAGGCTTTCTGTAAAGATCCAGAATTTAAGAGTAATGGCTATCAACAAACAGGCCAGAAGATAGACTAAGAAGGTCCAGAAAGAGATCTTCTCACATCAGTTAACATGATTTTATAAATTCAGTTTATGCCTTTATTTCAGTTCAGAAAGTATGGTATTCTCAATGAATGGTGTTGGATCACTTAAATCATTATTTAGAAAATCAACAAAATTTAACTTGAGATGGACCATGTAACTGAAAGCAAGAGTAGTCTGAAGTTTCTGGAAGGAAAAAAAAACAATCAGGAAAATAGCTTCATGATCAAGGTAGACTTATTAAATAGAACTCAAAACCCACTTTGTATACAAGAAAAAAAATGGATAGTTTAACTTTAAAATTAAAACTTTCTCTCATAAAAATTCCATAAAGTGGGTGAGAAGTCAGGCCTCAGATGAGATAATATGTTTGTAATATATTTTAATATACTCATATTGGCCAAAATACAGGACAGTTTCAAACCAACAATAAAGAGGTAAACTAGTTAAAATGAGTAAAAGGTTTTACCAAGAAGAATATTCAAATATCCATTAACATATGAGAAGTTTTAAAACTCATTCATCACACAAATGGAAATTAAAAATTATAATGAGATATCAACTAATCCTACCATAATAACTGAAATTTAGAAGATTGTCAGTATCTAGGATATAGAACAATGGAAACTCTCATATATTTCTAATGGGTAGGTAGAGCATCTGGAAAACTGAGTAGTGTCTATTGAAGCCAAGCGTGAGCACAAACTATAGACCAGCAATTCTACTCCTGGGTATATAATATGCAACAAAATGACTGCGTATGCACATAAAAATACAAGATGTACAAAGTACAAGAATGTTCATGCCAGCTTTATTCGTAATAGCCTCCAAATGGAAATAATCCAAACATACCAACTGTAAAATGGTAAATTATATTCATATGATGGAATAGCACAGTAATATAATGAAGTATAGAATGACATATTTTTATTAATAAGCAAATTTACAATGAGTAAAATAAGTAAGAGAGAAAATATACAGTGCATGCTATGTAGTTTCACTTATAAATAGCACAAGAACAAGAAAAAATAATGTATGGTAACAGAACAATGAGTCCCAAGGGGAGGTTGTACCAAGTAGACAGGCGCATATCAGAGCCTTTCAGAGAACTGTCCCATGTTTCACGTGACTCCTGATTATAAAAGTGTACAGCTAGGTAAAACGACCGAGCTAAGACAACAGCATTCATTGTAACTTACACTCCAACTTAGAAAATTCAACTTTCAAAATGCTACCATAATGTGTAACATTGAGCTACCTATTTAAACTTCCTCAGACTTGAGTCTTTCATGTGCAAAATGAAACATGTCACGTTAACAAAAATGTGAGGTTATTACAATTTTTAAATGAAATATCACATAATAATAGCACTCAGTCCAGCATATAGGAAATTTGGTTTACGTTTCCCTACAAATCTAGCTTTGGATTTTCCCCCTCCTTTTAATTCAGTTTTTGTCAATCATGTTAATGATTTAACTCTGTTTAAATGTTCACACATTTCTAAACACCATATGTGCAAGAAAACATGTACGTCTGCATTAGTAAAAATAAAATGAAACATCTCAATCTGAGGGTACAATTGCTTAAATATCAGAAAAGAAACAAAAATGTGTAATAATGGGAAAATTTTAAAAGAAGATAGCAGTATCATTAAAATCAAATGCATTTTTGCATTATGTTATCCACTGGGGACAATCTTGCCCCAGAGAATACTGGGCAAAATCCGGAAAATCATCACTGATCACAAGGCAGGTGTACAATCAGCATTGACAGGCAGAGGCAAATGATCCTGATAAATATCTTATGATGCAATGGGCAGACCCTCAAAACAAGGACATGTTGGGCTGAAATGTCAATAGTGCTGAGGTTGAGAATATCCTAAATCCTGGGTTAGGACAATGAATGTCTAATATTACAGCCTGGGAGGTTCTGCAGGAAGTGACAGTCTCTCCTTTCGCCAAATGGGGGTCACAACCTATAGATTCTGAAAATCCACAGAAGTCTGGGCCCAAATTCGAAATCACAAAATCCCAAAAGACCTGAAATTTATATTTATATTTATTTATTTATAATTTATAATTACAAAATCCCAAAGACCTGAAAACAGAATTTATCATTAAAAAATAAAATGAAATTAAATAACAAAATAAAATAAATTAAATTACAATAATAAAATAAAAGAAGAGGAATACAAGCTGGCCTGATTCATCCTCTTCTGCTCTCAGGCTACC
The DNA here is from genome assembly GCF_011764305.1 of Mustela putorius furo. Taxonomy (NCBI): domain Eukaryota; kingdom Metazoa; phylum Chordata; class Mammalia; order Carnivora; family Mustelidae; genus Mustela; species Mustela putorius. The sequence continues at coordinate 2,460,397 of NW_025421511.1, read as the reverse complement.
CACTACCTTTGTTTATCCCATATAATGTGAGCATGTCTGCATTTCATTATAGAAATAACAATGTATGATTAACGGGTGCTGGCCCAGACATGATCAAGGGATTATTAGAATTTTATATAATGCTTATATGCTATAATGCCCTCATAAAAGTCAAAGAATTCTGAAAGGTATCCAAATGTCTAGGATAAAGGGTTGCTGACCAGGATTAGATCAGGGACTGTATTGTAAGGCAGTAAAAACAAGAAAACAAGAAAATTAGAAAGACTAGAATAAAAAATTCTAATAAAAATTTAGAAAATGTGAAAGAATTGTTTTTTCTTTTCCCAAATACTCTGCTTATTAGCAAAGTAACTATATGGGGATAATTTATCCCAGAATCCTCATGTCTAGAATGCAAATAATAACATATACCTTTCACATATGCTTTTGGTATTGAATCAGCCAATATTTAAAATGATTACAATAATTCCCCAAATCTAGCGTTCAGTTAAATCTTTTCTGTAACTTTTTTCCAAATATTACTTTACTATTAAATAACACATATTGTTTTTTAATACTTGAACAAAAGCAAACAAATGAAGAAGCTGACTTTTTTAACGGCCCTAATATTAAAACAACAGCAGCAGCAGCAGCAACAACAAACAATTTAGAAGAGAGCTGTGCACACCTCTTGGAAGCCTGGGTAGATTCTATCCCTAACAGGATCTATACGGCTAAAACGGCAGTCATGTGCTGGGTGGGGGTACAGGGGCAAGAATTCAAATCTGTAGCAAGGGCTCAAGTGGGACACCTTTAAAGAATGAGGAGCTGACTGTACGCTCCCCAGTACCTGTGTACTGCGGACGGGATTCATACTGCATTCAACATTGGTCACCTTCCATGCCCTTCAGGTAGCAATTAAAAATATCATAAATGGGTGATTAAATGTGGCTTGCAAACAGAACCATAGACTTTTAGCATGCCTGTGAGCTGATGTGGGTAAAAGCTCTGTACCTCCCCTACACAGAGCTCTAGGACTTGGCAACCCGGCCATTCTCTACCTCTTGCTCCAGTCCCCATGTGTTCAAGCACAAGAGAGTCATTACTAACTTGTAAGAACTAGCTCAGAGCTGCTTGGGACCAAAAGAACAGATACCCTGAGTTTAGGTTGTGATTTTATTTTGTTTAGTTAGAAAGACTCTAAACACGAAGGAGCTTAAATGAGAACACATCCTGTGGTCATACACACAGAATTTTCCCTTCAGGGCTGGCTCACTTGTGCCCCGACACTGAGAATATTAGTGGCTGATGGCTCTCTCTGGAGCCTCACCCAATCTTATCCTTCCCTCCAGGAGGTAGTTGATGGCCAGTAACCCACAGGGACATGTGGCCTGAACCCTTCTCTGAATGTAGGACAATCTTAGTTGCAGAGTTCCCTGTAGGATTGTCTGATGCCTCAGTAGTAACCACGGAGCAGATCAGCTGTCTGTCCAACCCTGCCTTCCTCATGCCCATGCCGATGTGACTCCCAGAAGCATTTCCCAATCCAACTTCTTTACTCACAGTCTATTTTCAGGGAGATCAACTGAACACACATAATTATATTGTTTATTCAATAAATATGTGTATTTTAAAGGTTTATGTTTTAGACAGAGAGTGCGTGAGTGAGCGGAGGGAGGGGTGGAAGCAGAGACAGAATCCTGAGCAGACCCCCTATTGGGTGTAGAGCCCTACAGGGGTCTAGATCTCACAACCCTGAGACCATCATCACTGAGCTGAAATCAAGTCGAATGCTTAACCCACTGAGCCACCCAGGTGCCCCTACTCAACAAATATTTATTAAATATCTATCACACAATAAAAATTTCCCAGATTTAGGAATATAACATTTAAAGATATTAAGCAATTATGCAACATGAAGAGGATTCCCTTATGGTTGGCACTTGTTTTGAACAAAAGAAAGGGTCAGCTAATATTTGTACTTTACTTCAAGCACAAAATTTTCCAACATCTAAACTAAACATTATATTTGATTTTAAATTTGTCATATCTTAAAGCAGAGATGGTAGATGGGGAGAAAAGAGTATGTCAGGATTTTAAGTATATATATTTTTTTCTCCCTGACTGGTAAAAAGGCACAGAACAATAGAATTCTAACCTCAATTCTCATGCTAATTTTCCATATAAATTAGTAAGTCACTTTGTCTTCTTAAAGGTCATATTTCTGATCTCAAAATGAGGTTGTGAATTTATCCTTGAGATTAATTTTATTACTGGATTTCTATGAAATCAGCCATGGAGGTCTTCAGGCAGCCATAAGGTGAGGGGGACCAAAGGTCTTCCATCTGAGTGACATGTGTGGGAAGAACAATTCTAAGCAACAAGCTACAGAGTTATGTAAGAGTTACAGACTTGAGAAATAATGAGAATAATGTGCTAAGCTTCTAAGTATTTCAGTATTTATTTAGATGTAATAGTTCCTATTCCCTAGTTTCATCCTTTAATTTCTAAGTGTTGGCAGACATTAAAATAGAAGACAGACAGAAATAGAGAAATAGAGAATTAAAAGTGAGAATGAATCTGGATTTATTAACTTCACATAAATATATATGCTAGAAATAGCATTTTTTTCTTTTGTAATTGAGTTTTTATTGGTTGTTCTGAGGATTGGTACAGACATTTCGGTTTGGACACTATTCTTTATGTATGTACTAAAAATCTAAAAAATCATGTAGCTGTGATTCTTTTCTAAAAGTTATTCCAGTGACCTACCAGCTTAAAATTTGGAGGCAAATTTTCCTTAATAGTATAACAGGTACCAATGTCTTCAAGTGTCAATACGCTGTTACATTGTCAAGTCCCACTATCCATAATTTAACATCATATACACGACATCCCCAAATTTTCAATCTTGAGCAGCACATTAATAGAGTTACTAGGAAAACTGGACTACTACAGCCAAGATGTGACAGAGTGCACAAAACTCTGTCAGGGAGAGGCAAGATCAAGGAGTGGTTTTCTTTAAGGAATAATCCCACCAAAAACAACATAGGAATAGAAGTAATTTAAAAAGTTCAAGACATATTAAATGCATGACTGACTCCAAATTACCATTTAGTATGCTTGTATTATAGGATAGAAAACTTGCCCCATCTATGGAATGTGGAGGTGACACCCAAGACAGTCAAAGCCTCCCACATTCAACAGTCCACTATTTTCTGGGCATACCAAAACATATACAATGAGGAAATGATCCCACTTCTTTAAAAAAAGGCACTTAACACTTAAAAAAATGGGATGAGGTGGGATCTCCTCCTTCTTAAAAGTGTTTCTAGAACTACTAAAAAGCTTGAATTTACAAAATAGTTGATAAAAATATTCCTCTGGATTGTACAAGAAGGAGACCGGGAGCACTGACAAGACGTGGTGTGTGACATTGATCGTGTGTCTTCTTCCTCTCCTGCTTCAGCAGACACTGGACTCTCCTCGTTTTCAGTTTCTCTAGTTCCCGCAGGTAAGTCTTTTGTTTCTTGGTCAGCTGCTTCAGCCCATTTCCCCTGCTTCCCTTTTCCCCTTTGTTCTCACTTTTTTGTCTGAAGATTAATCTTTTCCTGTTGCCTTTTTTGGCTTTGTTTTCACTTTTTCAGGAGCAGATTTAGCTGACAACCTCACCTCCCTCTTAGGCTCCTCCTTCATGCCCCATCAGCAGAGCTGACCTTCCCCTTGGGCATCCTGATGATGGGTCAGGTGCACCCAGAGCCTTCTGGAAGCTGGGCTGTCTGGCTACTGCTTCTCCTCCCTCTACCAGGGCTACAGGGACCCCTAGACATTGATAGCATTTAAAATGAGGAGGAAATGACCTAGAAGCATCTCTAACGAAAGAACATGGTACAGTTTCAACAATTTTCTCCTGATTTATAAGTAGTATACAAATGTTACATGACAATAAAAAGTAATTTTAAATGCCAAATACCAAAGTCTATGAATTATATTTTTTCATTTTCTATCATGTCATAGAAAATAATAGAATGATTGGTCTGACTCTAAAATAAGGAAGAAAAATTTCAACACAGCTAACTAGAATCTTGCTGCATTCATTTGTTTAAGAAATTCTGGTTTCGTTTCTGCCTTGGTGATCTTGAGTGAATCAAATTTCCCACCTTTTTTTTTTCCTTGAGATATATAAACCACAGTATCAGGGTTGTGGTTCTTGTCAAATATGATATATGGATGTAAGACCCTGCACAGACATCAGGAATGGAACCTGTACCCACATTGCCAAATTATAAGTACGTGCTTTCTTTAGATATTTGACACATGGTATGAAATGACCCTTAGGAAAATGTAGGAAACTTACAAATCTGATTCAGCAGATTCCATAGATTTACTTTTCCTACTTCGTTGGAAAGCACTTTGGATAGAAACCTTGCCTTTATCATTCAGGGGCCATACAGAGAAATGGAACACATGCCAGCTGATTCCATAGAATTGATACAGTTTGTATATTTACTGGAAGAGATAAAAACAGGAAGAAGTGAAGCAAAGCAGAAATTAAAGGTGGAAGATGTACCCTGGGATTGGAGGGGCTGAGTCTTGAAGAAGAAGCCACCGGGTAGTAACTAGGACTCCAGAGGCCTGACTGATGAGGGTGAGACCCACTGAGGAGAACTGGCACTTGCAGAGATACTGAGAGAGAGGGCGGTGGGGAGAAATCTATTCAAACTCACTTTAGAAAAAACGGAACCATTTGGGCTTTCCTGACTGCAATGCTCAGAGACACGAGATTGCTGTGAACAGTCTTTCTCATCCTCTCTCAGCTGAGCAGGGCTTCCCTCTGTGTTGCCGAAATATTGCAGGAAGGTTCCTTATGCTTTTGTTAAGGATTACCTCCATCTTCTTTGGATTTACTTTATGGCTTCAGATCTCAGAAACAGAGACGGCAACGCTCCAGTGTCCACAGGGAAGAGCCTGACCCTTGATCAGGTGAACTTCCCTGGACACATAATTGGGTTGAAGCAGATGGCGGCCCTCTTGGGCCACAAGTCCACCATGACGAGGAAGGAGGTTGCCTTGCTATGAGAGGGAGCAATAAACATATACACAAAAATTGGAAGTAAGGGTTAACATAAGCCTGTAGAGAAGTTTAATCACTATGCTGTGCACCTGAAACCAAGGTTAACACTGTGCACAACTATACTTGAATAAAAAAAAAAGTGCAAAATAAAAATTGGAAGCAAGATAGGTGACAGTCAAAACTATGTCTACCATATTTAGTACTGTATCATTTTCAACATCCTCTCTGTCTCTGTCAGCATATGGCTAGGCATGTACTTCTTAAATGGGCTCAAGGCAGTTTAGAAAGATTAACCATCTGGAACTAAATTCCTTAATGAAAGCAGTACAGAGCCAAGACAGGGGAGGGGACATAAGTGGTTCTAGACAATAGAATACAATCCAGTTTGATGTGTACAGGCAAATAAAGTCAGGAAACTGTAAGAATATGGCTACAGATTGGGCATCTGATCTCAGAGACAGGACAGAGACCAATAATTATCAGGCTTCGGTCTTTGGCCACAAAGCTGAGTTTCATACATTTGTACTGTACTTCCCCAAATCCCTACTTCTGATTTCAGAACTAGTTTCAGACAATGCGGGAAAATTCTCTCTTATAGTGGGCTGCAGGAAAAGCAGTGACTGGCAAAATTAGACAAGCCCTGAAAATTTCAGTGGTTTTGAGAAGCACACTAATTCTTCTGTTTTTCAGAAACAAGTATTTCTAATTTTGTCCAATATAACATCAGGCTCTAGGTACTGTAGAATTTTCAGCTAAGCAAATACTACTTAAGCCTCATTCATTCTGCTGCTGCTTAATTCATTTTCCTCTCCTCTTATTGATTGGGTTAAATAATGTAATTAAAGCAACACAGTTGGTGTATTGCCTGCAGTCAGTATAGTGTCCCCCATTTTCCTGGAGTTGTATATAATTATATTAAACTTCAGCTTTTCAAAGTAACTCAATTGATCCTCTGTAGAATATTGAATTAAGTAATTGATGTCAGAAAAGTTTTTTTTTTAATTTTTTGGTTGTTGTTATATTTTATTCACCCTGATCTGAATGGCCCAAATATTTTCATGTTTGAATGATTCCATTCATGTTGACCATACACTACATGCAACTTAACTTTGGTTCAAACCTCATTGTTCCTTGTATTTATTTATTCTTCTATATAGTCATATAAATTTTGCTTGTAGGCTGCTATGACCTTTCAGAGTTGCTATAATTTTCTCAAAGTGGACCAATCCTTCAATCTTCCAATATTATACTTTAAGACAAAACATCCATTGCAATCAATCATTCATAAAAACTTAATACTGACAAAACTCAGGAACAATAGCAATACAAAAATTATATTTTCATCATTAAAAGAAACAATGGCAAATTATGCATGAATGCTAACAGCGTAGGCTCCTAAGTGCATCTGATGGCTTTGTTAAATATTGATATTATAGAAGAGGGCTCCATTATATTTGACAAGTCTTAATGGAACACCCCAATATAAAAGCCACAATCTCATATTTATGGTGAAAGAACTGATGTATTGATAACAATATCTACATTTATAAGTAGGGTCAAAAATACCTCACTGCCTAAATTAAACTTTAAGAGAGAAGTCTTTGGTGAAAAGTAATTACTGGTGAGACAAAGCTCTAAGTAAATCTGTTGCAAACACGAACATGTGAGGCACTCTGCAAGTTCAAGTTCTCCTAGAAATAAGCATGGTGAGAAAGTAAAAGCAAGAAAAAATAAACTGAAGCTTAAAAATAGACATCTGAGTCAGCAGTGAAGTCTAGCACTGTGTTTCTTTGAGCAACTCATTACTTCCATTCCCTTAGCGCCAAACATCAATAAGTCTGGGTACTATCTAACTTACTGGAAGGAAACTTGAGAGTCGTAATGTGGGGAAGCACATATGAAAAGAAAGAGATATGAATGATTCTATCCTACTACTTATTCCTGTTGCCCACTTTTATAATTCTTTCTCTCTGTCCTACATCAAAACCCTTCAACATATAATCTTACCTCATCATGCAGTTACATAATTTACACCAAGGACAAGACAAATCCCTAGGGTCAAAATGTTTTAACTGGGGAGTGCCAGATCTACAACTGAGGTTCAGATAGCCTTTGAACACTGAATTTTTTGTGTACTGACACTACTTATTTTTTTCTTTTCTGGAAAGGACACCCGTGGCATCACAAATGGTTCTTAATAGGATGTATAAGACAACATTAAGAATTACAACCACAGTAGCTAGACTCAAATAAAATTATTTTGGGAAAGTAATTGTGTTTTGGGGAGACAATTCTCCATGGATCTCTTCTATTTCTACTGTCTTGCAAGCAGAGATATGGATTGTTTGTTCTGGACTATTTTTTTTTTTTAAGATTTTATTTATTTATTTGAGAGAGAGAGCGAGCATGGGAGGAGAGAGGCCAGCGGGAGAAGCAGACTCCCCACTGAGCACGGAGCCTAATGCGGGACTCGATCCCGGGACTCCAGGATCATGACCTGAGCCAAAGGCAGTTGCTTAACCAACTGAGCCAGCCAGGCTCCCCTGTTCTGGACTATTTTTACAAAAATGTTTGTATAGCAAATCTCAGAAGGCAGAGAAGTTGCCTCCCTCTGGAGAAAAAAAGAGAAGTTTTGCATAAAGCCTTAGATAATACAGAGCATGTCTCTCTCTGGAGCCAAGGGCTAATTTCCTTATTGCAATTATGGCAAAAGCTCTGGGCTCCCTAAACTAAGGGCTCCTTTCTTATAATGGAGTCACCACATGTTCAATTGTCACCTGGATCTCTTAGCATTGCCCTGTGGGAATTGGAACTCAGAGAACCAGGACAAGAAAAGCCTGATACTTTGGCTCTTGTATTGCTCTACACAATCAAATCCTTTGTCTTGACTCAGAAAATATGCCTTCAGCCCTACTAGTATCCATGAACTTATGGCAGGGTAACCGAACGATATCATTACCTTCACAGCTTTGGCTATGAGCATGGGGATACTTTCCGGAAGGGGAAGAATCAAAAACCTCTTGGACAGGTTAATAGGATTTGAGTGAAGCCCACCATTGGTAGCAAACATCCTGACCAAAATGCACAGTCAGCTGCACAATAAATGGTTCTTCCCACCATGGCTATTGAGCAGCAGAGACTGGAAGGCAGCTGAGCACCACAGACGGGTTCAAAGACCAGTGTCCAAAAAAGGGCTCTAGTCATGGCTAACTCTCCTAAGGAAAGGGCCACTTCCTGGCGAATCATATGGCAGCCTCAGTTTTGTCTCATTGTAAAAACAAATACTATAATCCTTCCCGGGGGTGCACAATTTCCCACCCCCTTAGACAAGCACTGCAGAGATGCATACCCATACTGAATGTGACAGGGGAGAAGTCTGCAATCATGGTGGGCAGAAACAATGCACAATGTGAGGACACTGACTGGCTTGCTTAGGAGATGTCCGTGCGGGGCATATAATGTTTGGTTAAAAAAGGATCGCAACAACCATCTATCTTGTGGCTTGGCTTCTTTGGCAATCTCTCATATCAACCTTGGATTATTCAGAGGCAAGAATAAAAGGAGCTAGAGATTTTTGCAATGGGTCCTGGCTGCTATCAGGGAGCTCTGACCCCTGGAGGAAGATTCCCTGAGACAGATAGATCCGATGGGTAGCCAGAAAAGAATCTAGCACTAGAGTGAGGCTCTCACTACCCTGGGCTGGGTTTACAGTACAGATAAATATGACCCACTTGAGAATGAGACTGAATAAAGAAATTTTAGATAAATTATCTAACCATTCCTGCATCCTTTTAAGACTCTCCTAGCCCATTTGTTGGAAACAGGAAAGAATTGGAGAAGAGATGTTATCGTGGTAACGGAACACTGAGGGGGATGGACTCCTTAAAAAAGATGCCACTGTGGGAGTCTGACCCAGGCCTGCTAAAGTCACAAGCCCAGCAACCCTAGAGACCACGATGGCTAAACCTGCTGAGTCAGGAGGTCCCCAGAGCTGGCAGAGATGGCAGCTCTAACAATGACCTTGTTGCCTAAGACCAGGAGAGCCAAATACATGAGTTTTATTTGGTTGAGCTTCAGCAGGATCCAGGCCACTCAGAAACAAAAGCCGATGTGTCTTGTATACTACTGTGAAGACATATTCTCATTCATGACCCGGACGCCTCCGTTTCTTGTAACTCAGACTTCAGAAGTCATAAGGAAGAGGATGGTGAGGGGATGAAACCGAGCCTCAAACTTCAGGGAGTGGGGAACTCCACATGCATAAATTTGTTGAGCTCCTATCACCATGTGACCAACCTACTGACAATGTGGGGAGAGAAGATGCCTTAATTCAGCCAAGTGGGTTTCAGAAAGGTTTGCAATGGGGAAGGGAAGGGAAATTATCCTTGACATTGGGGGGGTGGGGTGGGGAGAGATGGACCAAATCTATGTGTTTTATTTGCTGTTTCCACATCTAAGTAGATAGTAGGAATTGAGGTGTCATGTGCTTGTACACATATTCCAGAGGTTTCTTTCAATGAGGTATGCCTCCGGTAGACAAGTGCTAGTACCTTCATGACCCTGCAACTGTAACAACCACTTTCCACTTCTCTGACCAAAGCTGTGGCCAAATGGAGTTTCTGGCAAAGGGAGGAACTCTCCACACAGACACAACCCTCTAGGGTTTTGGGCTTGTTGCCCCCTTGACACAGCTACTAGACATACCCAGCAGCCATTAGCTTCCTAATGGTACTACGGGCTTTGGTTTAAACCAAGTATCTGATCCAGGAGATCCTGTGATGGATTTGCTCATTTGGGGTGTGTAAACTCAGACTCAAGGACTCACACTGTGGGATGGGCGTGATGATCCCCACTTCTCAGACGGAAATGACATATTCAAGAATGTGACAGACCCTCTCTTTGACCAAACTCCAGTCCGGGTCCTCTGAACAATATTCCCAACCAGGCAAGGCCTCAGCCTTGGCTTATGAGAACTTCAGACTCCAAGCAGTGAATATTTTATCGTCCTCAAAACAAGGAGACTTGAAGTTACACTTCTTAGCTCAGGCTGCTATAGCAATATACCATGAACCAGCTAGTTTAGACAGCAGAAATTTATTTCTCACAATTTTGGAGGCTAAATGTCCAAGATCAGACTGCCAGTTAATTGGGTTCCTGATGAAATATTTCTTTTTAGGCTGCAGACTGTTGGCTCTCACATTATGGAGGGAGAGCTCGGGTTTCTTCCTCCTCTTCTAAGTACACTAACTTCATCAGGGATCTCCATCCTCATGACCTCATCTAACTCGAATTACCTCCAAAAGGTCCACCTCCTAATACCATCACATCTGGAGAGTAGGGTTTTCACATATGGATGGCGGGGTTGGGAGACATAAACATGCACTCCATAACAAAACACTAGCATAGCTTCTAGACTCAAGGCCACATACCAGAATGACCCCAGCCTCCCTTAATGTGTACACCTAGGGAAGTTCAGTGCTGCCAGACTTTACTGTTTATTTCAACTAAAACTTGATGGTACGCAGTAGGCTCCTTAACCACTCTTGGGGTAATAACAGTAGAAAACTTGCAGTTAGAAATTCTTTCTGTGCCCCTATGCAAGTCTTTTACCCTCCAGGGCTCGCTCTCTCGAGGACCTAAGAGCTGTCTCTTTGCAATATAAACACTAAGAGTTAACTCCCTGTGAGAGGGCCTGAGCTCAACTTCCGGAAGTCAGGTTAGCAAACACAAATTAACCAAACCCCGACTCTTCGGTAAATGTCCACTTTCCTAACTTTGTCTGAGCCCCCAACCCCCATCTCTTCTTCCTCACTCTCTGTTTAAAACACCCAGTCTCTTCTGTACAAGTCAAAGTTGAATTCAGTTCATGCTGGATTCTTTCTTCTAATGTAATAGTCATTACTGAACAAAATCTATCTTTGTCATTTTAACTAGTGTCCAGGTTAATTCTTGTTTAGCTGCCTGGATTCTCCTGCTGAACTTGACATGGATCCGACTGTAAGGACAATGACAATTTGGCATTGCTCACATTGCAAGCTCGCTGCTTGCCAAGGTGCCCATTGGTAGCCCATGTGGGTCAAAGTGGAGACATGGTGGTCACCCATGAATTCTGTTATGATCGCATAACTCTCACCCTGACCTTTCCAGAACATGGTCTGTGTGTGAGTATAAAATGGTTAGAAAAAGATACGGTTTTAACTACTAGAATGGGGCACGCCTTCCTCCCTTCCTTCCTTCCTTCCGTCCAGTGGAGGGAGGACAATGCACTCCGCACGTGGAAGGGTAGTACATTCTACTCTGAGATGTACAGGGGAGGGAAGAACAGTAATGATCTTTTGATCTCATGATCTTTAGAGCCACCTGGAGCCTTCCTCAAGAAAGCAAATGCCGTGGTGCGGTTCTCCCAAACTGTGGCAAACTCGTTACATTTAACTTGTTTCTGAGTCTAATATGTCCTTCTGTTGGCTCTGATGACACTTTGATCATCACTGTCCTTAATCTTATAGAGAAGTTTACGGACAGCACAAGCAGCTGGCACCGCTCCCCAGATAATTCCCATTACTAGTGAAACCATGAATGACAGATGCTACTTGGTTGGATGCGTAAACAAATAGCACAGATTGCATTGCCATTCCTCCTGCAGAACCTACAGCAACAATGGCTGAATCAATTGTTCCAGCCAAATCAGGAATCTTGGGTTACTGGATACCCATGAGGACATGCTGGAGACACTGTCAACCTATGCCTCCCAAATGGTCCACTTCCAGGGACCCTGAAATTTCAAATTCCACTTTCTTTCTAAGGGCACCATTTACGTCCCTGAGACAATAAGTAGTCATTTTATGGAAGTCAGCCATTAATGGGTTTCTTTACAGAAAACATGATGACCTACACCCTGGAGATAGTTATGAGACCTCCCAAGTGTTTAGGGAAATATCACCAGTGTATTATGTCCATCTCAGATGGCTGTGAAGGGCTCCCTAAAATGAGGCTACTTATGGTTACTTGGGGAAGCTTTGTGGAGGGATGACTTCCCTGATATGTATGAACATGCTACAGGCAATTATTCCTAGAATGGGAGTCATCCAATTAGAAGGAGTGCTAAAAATCTGTCCCTGACATTACTAAAGTGGTCAGTGGCGACCTGGACCCTGGAAGGCATTCAGTTCCATCTCAGCCAGGGTCATTAGAGTAGTGAGCTCCTCCTTGTGGGGCCAGGGCAGAGTCGGTGCAATCACTCAGACATCTCGCTGTGCCTGGATTAATGCCACAGTCCAAAGGAAAAAGTCAGAATAGAAGCAAAAGGAATACAGAAGCCAGTATAGAAACCTGGGATTCCAAGGGGGGACCCTGATCGTTTACAGCATGTGTCCAGGTGGCTGTGTTCAGGACACCAACGCGCATGGTTGGGGTCAACACTGCAGACTGACCTCATCTGCCTCCCTGGAGTCCTTTGGGTGGTTTCTTCACTGGGTGCTGTACGAGACAAATTGAATGGATTTTCCCCACCCTCCTCAGGTCATATTAATCAGAGTGGCTGGCAGAGTGGCTTACTCTAGGAAATTTTGCCAAAAGCCAAGACAGTGCAGAAATAAGCAGTGTTTATAATCAGAAGACAATCCCCTATGGGCTGCTCACGTTTCTGCTTATCTTGCAATAGAGCAGAGGTACCGACTGCCTTTGTTCCATAATATCTTTGTTCCAAAATGTCAAGGATGTTTTCATAGCAATCCGTCTTGGAAGATAGAGATAGCATCTCCGTCAAGACCAAAGGGCATGTTTATTTACTGGCCATTATAGAAGACTTATATTCCCAAAGCTCAGGTTTCTCCCTGCAGTGCCATGCGCTGTGTCTGCAGGCGTCACCCAGCCTTGTCATGCTGCTCTGGGGGAATCAGGGCTTGGGGAAACACATGCCAGAAAATGCTGATCTTCTGGCTTACTACTATTTTTCTGAGTAATAACGCTCTTTATTCCCAATCCAGGCATCTTACGTCTCAGCCAGCATCCATGAACCTGGCGGCCTACGGTTTCAGCTTACAGGTCGGGTAAATTAACAAACCTTTCACTATTCTTGACGTATGTTTGTTTTCTGTGATTTGTTTTTCTATTAGGTCATTTATTTCAACAATTTTTATTTATTAGCTAAGTAGGAGCAGGGCAGAGTAATGAATTGGGGCTTTCAGGAAGGTATTAAATATTAAAGAAAAATATCCTGTTCTTTAGAAGCTTACCATATTCTACATATATTTATTAGTTCATTTAGCAAACAAATATTGATTGTCCACAATGTTCTAAAAGTTATAGGAATACACACGCTTCTCTGGAGTTAAACACACATACTGGTTCACTTACTTCACGGCGTTATCACTAAGCTAAATACCCAGTGCTCTGCACGTTTACCTGCCTGAAGTGGACTTACTACAGTCTGGTTAGATCTCACTGAAGTCTGGGGTTGAGGGTAAACTAACAACTGAGTGTGCTGACTTCAGTTCCCCGTGGCCTCACCAAACTCTATTTCTTATTTCAGCCACTCTTCTTAAGGGATTCACCCAGTTTTTCACAAGTGGAACACGACGGCACCTTTCCATATGCCTCTCACCTGCCTAGAGCTTCCCATTAGACACTGCGGCACAGGATACCTTGGGAAGCACGGAATGGGCAAGTGGGAGCTTCCTGGGGGTCTAAGAGAGATCATGCCCTCTGGGGGAACCTTCGGCCAGGAGAGTCAACAAAGGGCAGACACACATGTACCCTTTCTCCCTCAACACAACCCAGCCTGTGGGACATCCTGTAGTTCTGTATTGTACCGGAAGACGGTCTGATGAGAGCCCAGAGGGACAGGTAACAGGTGGCAAACATCTGAGAAATGTGCCTTCGTTTTGATTCAGTCCTTTCCCAGCCTCACTCCTAATTCCCAGGGATTACACACCAAAAATTTCTATCATGTACATTTTTTGGTTGGGGTTGTGCTTTCTAGAGAGCATGGACCAAGAGACATGGGTTGTGAAAGACACAGTATGTAAGTGGCGTGTTGTCACACACAAATGTTGGGGAATGTGCTGAGGCAAAGAGCAAACCCAACTGCATCGGGGAACGGAAAAGGTGTGCGTAAGAAACGACCAGCTGAACTGATTGCAGCGTTGCTTGTATGAAAGTCCATTATGGTAATTCTGCACTGTGATTCTGACCATTCTCACAGAGGGTTTATGGTCTCAATACAGAATCTGCATGGCAGAGGTCATTGCAAGCAGACCTTGAAGAATATCAAGTTGAGGGGCGCCTGGGTGGCTCAGTGGGTTAAAGCCTCTGCCTTCAGATCAGGTCATGATCCCAGGGTCCTGGGATCGAGCCCCGTATCAGGCTCTCTGCTCAGCAGGGAGCCTGCTTCCCCCTGTCTCTCTCTGCCTGCCTCTCTGCCTGCTTGTGATCTCTGTCTGTCAAATGAATAAATAAAATCTTAAAAAAAAAGAATATCAAGTAGAAATTCAAGCAAATTGAATAACTGGAAAATGAAGACAGGCTATCAATAAGGGTTAGCAGCAAAGAAGGCAAAAGTCCTTGTCAAAACCCAACAACTCTTCTGCCACCTTATGTTAAGCCTTGTTACTGTGAAGTAAGAGCCTGGAAGAGATTCTGTTGTGCATCTCACTAGCCCCTCCGGTTCCTTAGCTGTCCTGCACGTAGCTGCTGCTTGCTTTGACCGGTCCTAGGACACAGAAGATGGACAGGGAGGAGATGCTGAGGGCAAGGAGGGGGCTCTGCACAACACTTGCTTGAGGGGCTCTTCCTCAGTCATAGGAGGATGTGGAGGTGAATGGAAGCAGAAGCCGACAAGAGAGATCTTGAGCAGGAAAGATAAAAATCAGGCATTGAAGAGACAATAGGGAAGACAGAAATTCACTAAGGATCCTTCCAAACTTAAACCCCGAGTCAGCAACACTGGACCATCGAAGGATAAGGAAATGCGAAGGGAAGTACACGGTGGAATAAAATAAAACAAACAAAAATAAAACAGACTTTGGGCCACAGGGAGAAATAACCTATAAAAGTATACTGAACCCCATCACTAAACAAAGAAAGGAAAGGAAGAAGAAACAGTGCCTTCAAAATAGCAAACCATTGACTACAGCTCTGTGCTACGACTTAAAGTCCGGAATTGTGATGCCCCCCACTTTGTTGTTCTTTTTTCAAGATTGCTTTGGCTACTCAGGGTCTTTTGTTGGAGTCAGAGAGTATAATGCTAAGCAAAGTAAGTCAGTCAGAGAAAGACAAATAACATATGATTTCACCCAAATGTGGAATTTAAGAAGCAAAACAAACAAGCAAAGGAAAAAAAAAAAGAGAGATAAAAAGAGAGACACACAGAGAAACAGATTCTTAATTCTGGAGAACAAACTGATGGTTACCAGATGGCAGGTGGGTGGGTTGGGGGGGAACGGGCTTATCCGCATGAGCACTAAGTAATGTATAGGCTGTTGAATCACTATATTGTACACCTGAAACTAATGTACACTATATGTTAACTACCCTGGAATTAAAATAAAAAGTTAATAAATTAAAAAAATAGCACCTTGTTTTTAAAATAATAGTTCTAGTAAGATTGACCTATGAGCCAAGTCTCTTTCCTGCATTGATTTTTGAAAAGTCATTTGCTAAAATGTTTTGGGAAACATTAAAAGTGTTTTATGCTCAACTCACATTATTGAACTCTCCTAGAACTATATACTGATAGCTAGCATTCATTAAGTGTACACTATATTTAAAATGCTGTGCTGATTGTTTTCCAAATGTTATGCCTTTCCATTCTCTCCCAGAAGGTATGGAATATTTTCATCCAATCTACAGACCAAGAAATTGAGGCTTTGTAATACTAAGCAGTTTGCACAAGTTCAAATAAATTGTAGGGATGGTATAAAAACTGACTTCAGAATTATCACTTTTAACTACTGACTACATAGGCTTTGTCCTAATTTATCCTAAAAATAATGCTGACACATCATTGATTACAAAGATATTCTAAAAGCACACAAAAGAATTAGAAACAACCTCTGTGTTCAACACCAGAGGACTGCATATATATTTTTCTTTGGAGCATTATGAAGTCTTTGCAAATAATTTTAATGGAAAAACAGCTAACAAAAAATGACACAAAATTCATAATACAGTCAGTTCTGCTATACTGCTTGCTGTAACACATGAATTTGTTCCAATAGGTTTGATACGTTGGGAATAATGCGAGCACAAGAGGAGTTCTGTCTGTGTTTATGCTCAATTTCATCCACAAGAAGGACGAGTTCAGCGTGGAAAACCGCTCTGAAGAACTGAGCTGCATCAGAACACACAGCACGCCCAGTCAGACACATCTCAGACATCCACGACCGGCCTCAGTTTACCCCCGGTATAGGAGCGACACACATCTCAGCCCCCCACCCCATCCAGTACTTCACCTCAGCCCACAGGCTGCAGCTCTCCTGAACCCCATTCCAGGAATAAATTGAGATCTTTCTGAAGGAAAAATACCATTTTAACTACGGTATTATGTGTCCTGTAGTCATTTACCGTGTCAAACTGAGCCTCTACTTTTATTAGATTCTTCTCTTTTTATAACTTAGTTCTAATAAAGTCATTCAGTGGTGTGACCCCTGCCCTATTTTCCCCATAAGCCCTGTTTTGTTTTGTTGTTTTCACTGTATGAATCTGCGTAGCACAGGGATACTTAGGAACACCGACGTTGCACTGGAGCAGAGCTGACTGTACAATGGAATTCTCTACATAGTGTATTAAATACATGTATACAGTAAAATAATGAAAGCAATTCTATCAAAATATTGAATGGTGTTCCCATTTCTCTAAGATTTCATGGCCAGTGGCCACTTCTGGTTTTCCTGTCAAAAACTCCACTTACTTCCATCTTTTTCCTTTCTCTGTTAAATCTGCATTACTCTCACCACAAAACAAAAATTAAGATGAGCTAAAATCTTAATTTTTAAGTAAAAAGGCCTTTTATCTTCTAGTAATAAAAGTGAAATGCTAAGTGACCCCATAGTTCAAAAGCCAGTGATATTTATATTTTCAACTGTCCCTGTAGATCACTGTGAGAGAGACTGTCATTACAAATTTATATCAGACATTATAGAAGAAAACAATGGCTCAATTTTGGAAGATGAGCACACAAGAAAGAAAGCAACTTCAGCTAACTATGCCAATATATATGTGGGCTAATAATGCTTGTTTGCTTTAAAACTACTGCTGAGCCCTGAGTTACAAAAACTACAAGATTTCTGGTATGATATCTTGAAACTCTAAGAATTGAATCTTATTCAGTATTTCTTCCAGATTATTTGCTTACAAGTTACCCTACTGGGACAATCCTAACCTAATATACCTTGAAAAGAAATGTTACACTGCAGGATTTTTATTTGGACATTGAAAAATTGGGGTTTTTTTTTGTTTTGTTTTGTTTTGTTTTGTTTTTTAAGGTAGTGATCACTGATGATGGAGGACTGCTTACAAGTCAAGTAACTTATTTTAAGGTGACAAATAAGGCTCACTTATCACCCAGAATTTCCACCTACTGAAAAATTCAGTGAAGCACATATATTACGGTGTTTACTCTGCATTTTGCTGTGCTTTCATCGTGGGTAAGTCCCATTAACATTAACAAGTCCTGATTCTCTTGGGACGGGTGATGTGGTTCAGAGAATGTGAGGTGTGTGAGCTAAAATCTTGACATCCTCACTTCAGAAACCTACTTTGCAAAGTTGAGTGTCTTTAAGAATGCATCGCATTAAATGCTGTGCAAGTAGCCCCTTAAAAGACTGATCTTTAGGGTCAGTTCTCTTGTTCTTTTATATGATGTCAGAAAAATCTTCCTCATCTCAGGATGCCTTTATTGCACTCGGAGGTAGTGGACTGTATCCTTGATCCAACCTCCTGTAAATTTAACAACATTAAGATCAGAGAGAATTGTAGTGGCCAGGTTTCATTTTTATGCCTCCTCAGATAGTACTTTAAAAGGTGACCTTCACCTTCCCAGAAAGCACCCAACGGAGGCCAAATAGGTATTTTCACCAGACTTGGGTGCAGGGTCATTTATGCAAATCTGCTTTCTCACTTATCACTCAAGACCAACAAATGCTACATATGACACAAATCAACAATACTTAGGTCAATCAAAAATAATTTCTTGAGCTCTAAAAACTCATATAAAATGAGATGACTGTCATCCAGTAGGAGAGAAAGATAAATCTGAGAAAAGAGAATTATTAACACCAGCCAGTCAAACAGGAATTCTAAAGAAGTTTTGCAATATCTGTGAGCTGTGCACTAGATGGGATTTTTAATATCAGCTCTGCCATTAACTGGTGTGAGACAATTCCTTGTTTGTAAAATGGAATAAATAATACATAATTCCCAAGGGTGATATGAGGCATAAGTAGGAGAACTCTGTGAATATACTCAGTGCAGCCCCAGTCACCTTCTGGTGGTTCTGCATCTGTGCTCACGAGGCAGGGAAAGGCAGGAATGGTCACATCATCTTCAAAGCGAATGTGATGAAACCAAATGAGGTATTATCACTAAACCAGCAAAATACTTCAACTGTAGGATAAGTCTGTCGAATAAATCTTCCCAGGTAGTTTTATGTACTTCTGTGGATCATGTCTTCAATGAAACCCTGCTTTTAATCTAGACCCAGGATAGAAATAAAAATAGTTAAGTCATTCATCTAACTGATTTGCATAAGTGCTCCTCATATTCTGGACATTTTTTCTAGGAACTGGGAATAAATTAGTAAGATAATTATTAACACTTCCATCTTAGGGTTAAATTCTAGTCCACTACAAGCCACTGCAAATGAAATTACATTATTGTCATGAAGACAAGGTACTTCAATGGACCTGTTACAGTCTGAATGTGTCTCTCAAAAATTCATGTGTTGGAATATTCACTTAACAAGGTGATGGTGACTGGGAAGTGGTGACTGTGGGAGGTAATTAGGTCATAAACTAAGAGTCCTAGAGTTGGGATTAGTGGCTTTATAGAAGAGCCCACAGAGAGCTTCCTTGTCCCTTCTACTATGTGAGGATATGACAGGTTCACCACGTGGAAGAGAGCCCTCACATGACCAAGCTGACACCCTCACCTTGCGCTTCCAGCCTCCAGAGCTCTGAGAACCACTTTCTGTTGTTTATAAGCTTTTCTTTCTATGATGGATTGTTGTAGCAGTCTGGATGGACGTAGACAGACCATGTCCACAAAACATATGCCTACACACAAGAACAGTGACCACGAACACAATGATGACATATGGGCTCCAGCTTCAGAAATAGCAATGATGGGTGGCTTAACTCCTCTAGGATATTCTGAGCCAGACCATAAGGCCAGGATAAAATCCAAAGCTGGGGGTGTTTGTGTGAGACCAACCTTCCCAGATAAGACTGTAAGAAGCTGCACGCCCCACCCCAGTCCTCACCCCAGTCTATGGATCACTGAAGGTCACCTCCAGTACAAGTAGAACTTGGCAAAGCCACACGCCTGGGTGACCAATCCGCGCTATCACTCGCGTCCCATCAAGACAGAACCCACAAGTGGCCAACATATGATCTGGTTTGCATGTAGTTCAACAGAAGTTCAGGTAGTCATGTAAGTATGTAGGCTTAATATTTACTGGAAGCCCCCCAAAGACAAGAGCATACTTATACCTCATACTGTTCATATTACCAGCTAGAATAGGAGGAACACAATAGTCACCACGGTCATGATAATAAGAATAATAATTCTGTGATAAAATATAAGCTAATAATTTGAAAACATTGATGGAGACATTTTTATAGAGATGTAAATTACTAAAATTAATTTAAAAAGAAAATAAAGGGGTGTCTGGGTGACTCAGTGGGTTAAAGCATCTGTTCGGCTCAGGTCATGATCTCAGGGTCCTGGGATCGAGTCCCGCTTCGGGCTCTCTGCTCAGGAGAGCCTGCTTCCTCCTCTATCTCTCTCTCTGCCTGCCTCTCTGCCTACTTGTGATCTCTGTGTCAAATAAATAAATAAAATCTTTAAAAAAGTAAATTAATTAAAAAAATAAAAAGAAAATAAAAAAACAGAATATCTTTAAATTCCTTAAGTGTCTTCCTGAAAAGACACATCAGGCTAAAATAATTTTTTCAAAGGTCCGTTTTACCTTGAAGAACAGATAATACTTATGATGGTTATTTTAATGAGTCAACTTGACTAGGCCACAGGATGCCCAGAGGTTTGGCAAAACATTGTTCTGGGTGTGTCTCCCTAATTTGGGTGGGTCTCATTTAATCAGTTAGAGGCCTGAACAGCTTAAAAAAAAGGGGGGGGGGGCTGAGTAAGAAGCAAGTCTGCTTGTCTGACTTCTGATGACTGACACATCCATCTTCTCTGGCCTTTGGACTTGAACTGAAAAATTGCCTTTTCTTGGGTCTTGCTTGAGTTGCTGGTTTTCCAACTGAAACTATGTTATCAGCACTCCTGGCTCTCCCACTTGCTAATGGGAAATCTTGGGATTTCTCAGCCTCTATAATCGCATGAATCAATTCATTATAATAAATCTATATGTATATCATCTATCTATCTGTCTAGAGAGATATATTCTAACAGTTCTTATTTTCTGAGGAATACTGACTAATATTGATCTTATAAAAATATATAGATAGATCTGGATAGTTCCGAAAAAAGAAAAAATAAAGTGGAATAGGATAGTACATGACCAAAAAAATTAGTGGGCTCACATGTGAACAAAATAGAAATAAAAGATGTGAAAGTCTTGACTAAAATATTATCAAATAAAATACAGCAGAGTGTGTCTAATTAAATGTATGTGTGTCTACAAGTGTGTGTGTGTGTCTGTGTACTCCCTAAAGTTTTAGTAAAGTTTCAAGCTTTTATAACTTCTGAAGTATAAATTCTACAAAGTTAAGATAACCATTATTTGAGGGAATTTAAAATTTAATTATGTATATTTCTTAATCATTTCAATGGGAGATCATTTTAATAATGTGTCTTCAGGTGGATGGCCGGTTAGCTCAGTTGGTTAGAGCGTGGTGCTAATAATGTGTCTTCAGTTCTTTGTGTGCTTTCATTTGGAAAATGTGAATGACACCATCTTTGAGATTACTGATTCATCCCCCAGTTGTGTATACCCACGAATGAATCATTCAAAGACATTCTTTATCTCTGTCAACATGCTTTTCCCTTCTAGAATTTCCAGGTGATTCTTCTGATTTTCATCTCTCTTTTGAAATTCTCCACCTATTTGTGCACATTTCTTTATATCTTTCCTACTAGAGCCTTTCATATCTTAATCGTCATTATTTTAAATTGTAATTATGATTTTGAATTTTAAGTCATATGATAGTCCAAACACCTGGGTCATATTTGAACCTGGTTCTATTGACCATTTTACCTCTTAAGATTTTTTTCCCCTTCTTTGCATATTGTGTAATTTTTGGTTGAAAGGCAGGCGTTTTGTGAAGGGCAGTGTAGCTTGAAGTAGATAATATGTACATGGACATGGGATGTGTCTCCTCTTGTCAAGCCTTTGGTCTGCAGTGCTGAGTCCACCTTGTTAGGAAATGAGATAGATTCAGCACTCCTGTGGCTGTGGTTATCCACAGTGCACCCTGGACTTTGAATGTTTAACGTTACTTTGTGTCTAGTTATCCCTCAAGGTTTGTGCCCCACCGTCTGTCTGGGGCCTTCAGAAACTTGTGTCAGCATTCAGGACTAGTCTGTTCCCAGGTTCTACTGTTATTTACCCTTGTATTGTCCTGGAGTTCTTGACTTCAGTTAAAACAAAACAGACTTGGGGCGCCTAGGTGGCTCAGTGGGTTAAGCCTCTATCTTCAGCTCAGGTCATGATGCCAGGGTCCTAGGATCAAGCCCCGCATGGGGCTCTCTCCTCAGCAGGGGGCCTGCCCCCCCCCCCCAACTGCCTGCTGCTCTGCCTGCTATGATCTCTCTCTCTCCCTCTGTCAAATAAATAAAATCTAAAAAACAAAACAAAAACCAGACTTGTGTGAAAGTTAAAAAAGAAAAAACAATCACATTAATTCATATGATTGTATATATTTCCTAGCGTTTTACACAGACTCACCAAAACATATAAATATGTTTAATTGTTTCAATGTCAATCACATCTCAGAAAAGTATAGAGAACCACTTGGGCTTAAGGAAGGAGAATGTCACTGACTACAGTTCTTTCATTACACAGATTATAAAATAGCAATTAATAAAATAAAACCAGCAATAAAAAGAGAAACATAGCTAATGAAATCTTGTTTGTTCCAAGTGGTTATTATTTATGGTTTAACCATTAGAAAAGGCTGAGAACTGAGATTTAGAATCGCAGAATGCAAGTCAGAAATAAAGGCCACTCTTTTACTATAAATAACTGTATCTAGAAAGAGATACTCAGCAGTATTCAAGCTGGATAGTATTGGTTTGTAACTTTAAACATCCATTTAGTCACATCTATGTGTAATATTTCTGTTTTATATATTCAAGTGTAAGCACACTGTAAGAAAGCATATCTATTGCACTATATAGATTTAATTTGTCATATTACTTTGCTGTCTTCCTATAGTCTAAAGATCAACCATAAATATTATTAAAGAGACAAATTGATCTTGGTGGATACAACTAATTGTGTAGCTACTGTTTTAGCATCCAGGTGTGCACTTTTAAATCTTGACCAACTATGACACAGAACACTTGACGTTTGACTTTGAATGGGTTATGAGGCAGCACTGAGAGAATTTAAGAGTCTGGGAAGTGAACTCCAGGACATGGACCATGGCAGAGGCATTGGCTGTGCTGAACACCAGGCCTTGTTTTGTTAATTATGTGCAGTGGTCAATTACCCACACCAATGATCCCCTTTAGTGCAGCAGAAAATCAAAAATTTCAATACTTTACTTAGATCACATACAAATCAGGTTGATCTTGAGTAAGAGCATCTTTGAATATGAAGGACAAAAAAATAACCCTTTAATTACCATGTTTATGTCTCTTTTTTTAGGTACCCAAAGAAAGTAAACATACTTAAGCGCATCTTAGCAATTACAGCCTGCTTTTCAGACTCTGTTTAATTATGAGTGAATCAATCAATATGCTTCTATTCACTGCCTCATTTCAATGCTTTACACCAGTTTTAAAACTAACACTTCCTATAGACTTGGGCTTGTATTTCCTGCTTATATACTCATTCTAATGCTTAAAAAGATTAAATATAAAAGTACATCACTCTCCTGTACTTTCCATGGTATTGCCTTCTCCCCAAGCTGTTTATTGCCTATCCTTCTGTTTATATATATCACACAGTCATCCTGCATAAAGATGGCATGGTTTCACCTACCTGCCCAGAACGACTCTCTGACATAGACCTCAATGCCCACAATTTCTCTCCTAAGAGGCCAATGCTTTCACTTGCTCCTTAAAGCTGAAAATTTAAAAACCAAACAGTTTAGGATATGCTAAAATCTGCTATGCCACAGGGAAGCTACTGATAACCTTGGACCCAGAGGGTGTCACCTTTTCCTGGGACTGCACACGTGCTGTAGGCTAATTCTCCTTTTTCCTATATATCAAACTAACTTTTATATTAAATTTAGAGTCCTATCTTGACATCCACACTGTCTTCTCGAAAACCAAGCCAGGATTATCCAAAAGACAAAAGAAAACAAGTGCTGGCAAGGTTGTGGACAGAAGGAAACTCTCGCACACTGCTGGTGTGAAAGTAAACTGAGAAGAGCCACTCTGGGAAATAGGACCGAGATTCCTGAAGAAGTTAAAAATAGAACTGCCCTATGATCCAGCAATCTCACGGAGGGGTGTATGTCCAAGGGAAATGAAGCCACTTCTCCAAATATGCACACCCTCCTGTTCACGGCAGCATTATTCATAATAGCCAAGACATGGAAACAACCTCGTGCCCGATGACGCATGAGTGGATAAAGACAAAGTACCATATACATATCATTATTCAGCCATAACAAAAGGAAGGGAATACTGCCATTTGTGAGAACATAGATGAACCTGAGGACATGATGCTTAGTGAAATATGCCAGACACAGAAAGAAAAGCACTGTACGACCTCACATGTAGGATTTTAAACAGTCCGACCCGTAGAGACAGAGACTATAATGGTGACTGCTTGTGGCAGAGCGATGGGGAAAACCAGATGCTATTCTTAGGGCAAAAACTTTCAGTTATAAGATTGATGAGTTTTGAAACAAAAAGATTAGTAAGTTCTGGGCATCGAATGTACGCCATTGTGTACTTGAAATTTGCTAAAAGAACAGGTCTCTCTTAAGTGCTTTCTGCTGTTTTCACCACCACCAAAAACAAACAAAAAGGTAACTATGTGAGGTGATGAGTGTCTTAGTTAACTTGACTGTGGTAATATTTTCAAATGTACATGTATATTAAATCACTATGTTATGCATTTAAATATGTATCTTTTAAAAACCTACCCTCTTATTAAAAAATAAACAAGCCAGGTTGACAATGTATTCTTCGACACCAAATTTGGATTGCTTATTAGCAGAGGTCAGCTCTACTGATGAACTAGAACTTAACGTTTTCAAGTCTTGTAATTCCAGCTTTATCCATAAGTTACTGCTAGCCAGAGTTGGTAGATTGCTACAATGGCCTATCTGTAATTATGGCCTCAAAATGCAAAGGGAATATATTAAGATAAATATTA
This sequence comes from Mustela putorius furo, assembly GCF_011764305.1. Taxonomy (NCBI): domain Eukaryota; kingdom Metazoa; phylum Chordata; class Mammalia; order Carnivora; family Mustelidae; genus Mustela; species Mustela putorius. The sequence continues at coordinate 2,435,609 of NW_025421511.1, read as the reverse complement.
GGTCAGATGAAGCCACTTGCCTTAGGAAATAAGATATCTGAGAAGGGCTTTCTCATTCCCTCCAGGGAGTGTGTAAGTATTGTGTATCACGTTTTGTGATCAATACTAGACTAATTACTCTTTTGCTGTTAGTGTTCATTTATTTCCTTTTGTCCTTTTGCTTTGTCCGGCATCTTTCCTTATTCTCTCCTGGACACTAGAAAAACATGTAAAGAGAAACACAAATCTCATCTTGTCCTCTTGTTTTACATGGAAATATGAGGAGATCACTTGGCTAGGAAGTTTTTTGACATGGAATATAATCCCAAACCCAATGTTGTCTCCACGACTGTGTTGCTGATATGCTATGCAGAACTGATATCATACGGATCATGTATGTTTTATCCATGTCAGTGTTTTGTGTGCTGAAAACAGAGAACAGATGACAAAGGCATAGAGAGAAAACTCACTCACGGTGTGTCTCCAATGAGTAGCACACTCCAAGGAAAATGGTACTTGTGCAAGTTTTGTGGGTGCTCAGAAACCAAACTGAATCCATTCGTCAAACTAAAGCAGAGGGCAGCAGAACTGTTTCTGTCGTCCTTGGCTTTGGATTTGATATTCCTAATAACTTCCAACATTCATCCTAAGACAGTCTGCTAATAAATTTTCCTTAATTAAAAATACAGATAAACACAGGCATCGTACCTCTGATATCAACAGTTTTCTTTTCCTCTCTCACTCTACAAAACAAAACCCATTCCTAATGACAAACCAGGTTTCTTACGCTCCACGCAGAGCAAACTTCATTTTTTCTTTGATTGAAAATCAACTTAGAAGCCAACCTTAAATTCTCAGTGTTTTGATAGGTTGCTGTGAATCCCCCAAATGCAACGAAATAATAAATAAAACTTTCCCTGGGGAACCGAATTCATGAAGAGAAGACACTGAAGATTTGGGGTTAGGTGAGAGAAAAGTGAAGTCCAAACTAGCAAGCATTTGAACTTGCAAAAATAAAAAAGCGTTCTTCAAGACAAATATTTTAATCTGCTATATTACGTTATGCTACATTATATGCTATAAAGTGTAATATTGTTTAAATATGCATACAACAATCATAGCCTACGAAGCACATGTTGCTAAAAGTTTTAACTTGCTACACCAAATATGGAAGACAGCATTTATTGACCTATTTAATACTATAGACATCATTTCCTACATAATTTGAATTGAATTGAATTGAAAATACTCAGTAATTTTGTCATCACAACATGCACAGACATATATCCTATTCTGTCTGCATAAAATGCTAATGCATCTTTTTCCTTATCGCAGTGGGAGGTATTCTAGAAGCAGGAATCCTTAACTTAAAGGTTCAGGAATTTGGACTTTACACAAAGAAATCAATAATTTTCTTGGAAAATGTAATTGCAACATCGTAGACAGAGACTTGACATTGAAACAGGCTGTTTCTTGCGTGGTTCAGCTGGCTAAGCATCTGACTCTTGTTTTAGGCTCAGGTCATAATCTCCGGGTCCTGGGATCCAGCCCCACGTCAGAACGCACTCCGGAGGGACTTTGTTCCTTTCTCTCCCTCTGCCCCTCCCCCTGCTCATGCACTCTCTCTCTGTCTAAAATAAATAAATAAATCTTGAAAAAAACAAGCTGTTTCTTGAATAATCATTGAATCTACATATAAATGATAGCTAACTCCGTGTGCACACTTGGAGGCAAAGCGGTCACTGGAAGACATGATTAAATCTGTCCTTTTAGCAAGTCTCGTGGTATTTTAAGGAGAGAAAACTGAGCAGACTAATTAATAAGGAAACAAAGAAATGATATCTGAGTTCAATTGTGCATCATTCTATCTGTTCTTTTAGAAATAAAGAAAGGATGATATTGCTCTTAATAAAAAGAGAAGTCTTACTTTGGGAAAGAAAAAGAGACAAGAGATGTAGCATTTGGAAGCTACCTTGGAATTACATAACTTTTTAAAAAAGGTGATGCAATTTAGGTTTACTTTTAGAAGCATTCTGAATTGACATTGCAACATTTTTTAAAAATATCAATACATAGATACTGCTCGGATAAAACAAATCTTTTATGTCTGGGGGAAAAAGAGTATGAGTAAGTCTAATAGAAGAAGTCAAAAGAAAATCAGTATAGAGAAGAGAAGGGTAGGATACAAATTGAAAGAAAGAAGAAGGCAATGGAAAACAGTAACAATAACAAAATGGCCGTGGAGAGATATTTCTCATGCGCACTGCTGCAGCTTTAGCCATGCAAACTAAAAGTGAAGAAAACTGTTCCTTGCAAAATGAGTCTACACACAATGCATGCAGTATGACTGGTCTCATTTATTTCAATGTAGTACACAACGAGGAACAGAAATTTGGGGATAAATGGCTCATAACTTTGCTCTTCAATTGTTTGCAGGTTTTTTCCACCACTACTGGGTGTCACCTATTATTATAAAACTGTTTTTATTATGCTACACATTTGGAGTGTTACATAAGATGATGTGATTCTGGGATGTGCTAGGAAATAATCTTGACTTCAAACACTACTGTCTTTTTTTTTAAAGACTTTTGACTCTTTTTTTTTTTTTTAGATTATTTATTTATTTATCTGATAGACAGAGATCACAAGTAGGCAGAGAGGCAGGCAGAGAGAGAGAGAGGAGGAAGCAGGCTCCCTGCTGAGCAGAGAGCCCGATGCGGGGCTCGATCCCAGGACCCTGGGATCATGACCTGAGCCGAAGACAGCGGCTTTCGCCGACTGAGCCCCCCGGCGCCCCTCACTACTGTCTTCTTTTCTCCTTGGTGCATCCCTTCCAGGAGGGAGTGGGGGAAGGTTTCGCTGCTTGAGTTGTTACTTCAAAGCACCTGCACAGTTTAGGTTACTGAGTGTGCACTTAAGAGTTTATGGTCTTCAAGGGTGAGAGAACCACTATCTTCTGGAAAATGAGGACATTCTGGCAAGCTACCTGGCTATCTGGAGGAATCAAAAGGAAAGACTTGCCTGAGTATTCTTTAGAATGGAGGGGCCCTGCAGCAGCTCCAGAGAATTTAGCTGCGGAAATCGAGAGACATTAGCATGACTTCAATAGGTTCTTGAGTGAAAGGAAGTCTGTAAGTGTTTGCCAGGCAGACATCGGGATGAAATAATCTACTACGGTCAGGGCCAGGTAATAGAAACATCGATAAAGTGCTTTACCTCAGTGATGACTCCGGCGCTCGGAGAAGGCTGGCCGGGCAGTGAGCCGGAAGCTCTCTACCATCATGCGTGAGCAGATATCTGAAGTCCCACTACCTGAGCAGAAAATCACGTTTCCTTGCCTCTGCCTGTTTCTCCTTAGAAAAACATATTCTCTTCTAAGGAAGTCAAAATCTTTTCCGGACTATAGAATGGAATTACATAGGCTCTGGATCAGTGATGTACCACCTACAAACCTAAGACCTAACTCAGTGCAGTATATCACAACTAGACACAGTGAGGGAGATGATTTCCTTATGGTGACTTCAAATACCCACTTGTCCAATGAGAAATGTGGAATGGACTACATTCATAAATTAGGGAAGGTCGACGGCCGTCATATGCGAGTGGCTGTAATTAAGCCCTTTGATTTCTGAGAATCTTCTATTATATATATAATATATATATTCTATGTTATATATATATCATATTATATATAATATACATATTCCATATATAGAATATTATACTGTATTATAGATAATAGAAATGCTTCCATCTCAAGGTTATTCAAAATATAATTTTCAGTTGTTCAAAATAAGGTAACAGCTTTTAAAATGTGTTTTCTTACTTTAATAACAATACATTTACCATATTAACACCATGGAATGGAGTTCATTTTAGACAGAATGTTACAACTATGCCAAAGTTTGTATCAAACGTCGCAACAAACCAAATTAGTCATAAATCATGAATCACTGCCAACATGGGAGTAATGGGTTTACTTCAACATGCACGAATCTCACAGAGAAAATAAACATACTGCACATGTTTAAAAAGTGATCTTTATTCATTTTTGAATCTGTATAGTTCTATTTAAAAGTGACATTTAAATTTAAACTGATAGCAGCAAAAATATAATTCTGTAAGTGTAAAACATCTGAACTATAAAACATTATAGTTAGGTTATTTTTTGAATTTTATTTTTGAAGTATGACTAATCTTACAGGTTTATTTAAGTGTGCTCATATTTGGCTGGGGAGGCATATTACAACTTTATGTTCCAGGACTTTTCCTCAAACACGTCTGAAATGATTCCTCAACAGTCGGCTCTAGAAAATGTCGTAATGAGACGATCCCGGAGGAAGAAGGAAGGATGTTTATTAACTTACGGAAAGACGAGCCTCACATAACCTCTGTGGCATACCGTTTTGTGTAGTACTTGGAAATGACGAACTGTGGTTTGGTCTAGAACTCACTGTGGGGTAAAAGTCCAAGAATGTGGACATTCCACCACTATTGCAAGAGCAGCTGTGGTGATGATGAATTATGCTTTCACGGAAGTGCCCTGAATTACCTAGTTCACGAACCACCCACCAACGATTTGAACAGTCTTTAAAGAAATGTTCATCTTATCCTTTATTTTTGGAAAATAAAGACTGCAAGAAAAGAATTATTTTCTGAACCATGAACTGCATATCAGAACATGTGCAAATGAATTATTTTTAAGATAATGTTTCATGTCAAATGAGGTATCTACCTGGTTAAATCAAGAATTCCCTACTGCACCAAGATAACTGTTTTTTTCCTTCTATAATTTAAACTTTTTACCCCAGTATTCTGGGTTCATGGAAGAGCTCACAGCCAAGTCATTGCTCCCACAAAATGTCTGGAGCTGCCCAATATATGCAGACCTGGTGAACGAACCCGGCAACGTCTCCCTGACTGTTAGATTTGTATCATCTGTGTGCAATGAGTGCTGGGGAGACCGGCACTGCCGCCGGCACAAATACCTCATCTTCATCGTGCAAAGACAGAGACATTGCTCAAATAAGGTGATTAGCTAAAAAAAAAAAAAAAAAAATGTTTGAACAGATGACAGAATACTTCAAACCTCTATTGGCTTCTCAAGCTTACGGATTTTTGACACAATGAAAATTCATTCTAATCTAGTTCTTTTTCCTCTTTCTGACTTACAGTTTATCACATGGAAGAGCATACATTATTATTTTTTAAAGATTTATTTATTCATTTTGGAGAGAGCATGTGAGCTGCAGGACAGAGAGGGAGAGAAAGAGAATCTCCAGCGGACTCCCCCCCTGAGCATGGAGCCCAACTCAGGGGTCAATCTCACCACCCTGAGACTGTGATCTAAGCTAAAATCAAGAGTCAGACACTTAACCGACTGAGCCACACAGGCACTCCAGAAACATACATTATGAAGGGTTAGCCAGTGGGTTCCTGAATCTTACATAATACAATCCTAAGAAAATAAACATTTCTGCACACGATTCTCACTTGATCCAGAGATCATAAGAAGAGCCAAACCAACCAAACAAACAAAAGCCCTATAGCACAGAAAAAAGGGGTAAGACTCACTCATTATATCAAGTGTCTCCACATGGCACTGATTTCCCTGTAAAATGAGTAAAATTCAAGTCTTTGAACCTGAAAATTGGTTCTGCGAAAGAGGAAATAATCATTTCCATATAACCTTTGTATACTTGACACAGCTCACTAAGTTTCTTAGATGTTTATAAAAGGATCCAAGATTTAAAACCCTCCCTTTTTCTGATAATTCCTCCTTTGCTCGAGCATCAGGGTCTAGCACATGATCAGCACTCACTGTATCAAACATATGTTTTCAAGAAGCAGTGAAAACTATAGGTGTATCCGATCTGAGCGATGACACTGTCCAGAAATAACAAAGGAATGTTACTTCCATTCATACATTTAAAAATTCTCAATGGAAGCGATACCTTGGATTTGTCTAAACCAATGCATTAAAATCAGAAGGCTCATGGAAAGCTGTCCCTGGGCATAGATACTTCTGGCTTCCCTTTACCTTCACCTGGAATATCTGGTTCCCACGGCTCTCCTTCTGTGCCTTGTAAACCTGCAACTGGTCCTCAAAATTTGCTTAAAATCCCTCCTTTTAAAAAAAGTTTCATTTCGTTGCTCACTTCTCCAGGCACATTTAAACCCTCTCTTCCCTTCACAGTGCAATGCAAGTTCTTGAGCACAGGAGCTGTGAAGCTCAGAGATTATTGGCCTCTAAGCCTCAGCCTCCTCCCTGAGAGCACATGAGACTCCTGAAACAGCAAGTCCTGCTTCTGGCCTTCTTGAGCCACAATCTTACTGGGGTCCCACAGCTGGGGTCACAGTGGTAGGAGCAAGGACCCTTCAACAGATGAATGGATAAAAAAGATGTGATATATATATATATATATATATATATATGTGTATATATATAAAGGAATATTACATGACCCTCAAAAAGGATGAATACTCAACTTTTGTATCAACATGGATGGCACTGGAGATTATGGTGAGTGAAATAAGTCAAGCAGAGACAGTCATCAATTATCATATGGTCTCATTTACTTGTGGAGCATAAGGAATAGCACAGAGGACATTAGGAGAAGGAAAGGAAAAATGAAGGGGGGAATCAGAGTTGGAGACAAACCATGAGAGATTATGGACTCTGGGAAGCAAACTGAGGGTTTCAGAGGGGAGGCGGGGGTGGGATGTGTGAGCCTGGTGATGGGTATTAAGGAGGGCACAGACTGCACGGAGCACTGGACCTGGCAAACGATGAATCATGGAACACCATATCAAACACTAATGATGTACTATATGGTGACTAAGATAACATAACTAAAAAAAAAAAAAAAATTCTACAATGTCCATATAATCCAAACTCCTACATGTGGCAGGAAACACACTACACATTCACTCATATATGCTCCTCAGAAATATCCTTTGTGAGGTAATCACTGTTTCCCCCCTCGTGCATAAAGGAGAAAACCACACAGTGGGAACCACAGAGCTAGGAATCAATCCAACCTGTCTGCGCACAGGCTCTCGATCACAGCACCACACCGCTTCGCAGCCTTTTGACTGCACTGAATGAATGATGATAGAAAGCACACGTTTATCCTGATGGATCTGACTTGAATGTTGAGATCTTGCTGGAATACCACTTACTCCATCGGCTCTACCTTCCCACAAACCACCTTTCCCATTCAAATGATCCAAACTACGCCTTTTTCCACACAGTTCAGATGGTGGTGCAATACTCAGCATGTGGTTTTACAGTTACTGTCCTAGCTGTGAAAATCTTGAGGGCTGGGACGCTTTCTTCTTCTCAGAGGTCATGTAATATTCCTTTATATATATAATATTTGCTGGAATAATTGGAAAAAAATTAAGTAACTTCAATGATCAGTCATTAAAGTGCACAAAAGTGCAGCTTTAGATGTCACTGCTGGTCTCATTCATCCCTTAAGCTGGTAGCTGTGCCTTTGAAGTATCTAGAGAGCTTTACAAATGAAGATTCTGTGACTCCATTAATGCACATTCTGGGTGCATGGGCTGAACCCCGAAATAGCTAATGGGAAAGTCTCCTTGAAATCTGAATGTAGTACCAGGTTGTGTGATGGCTCTGATGCTCTGCCTTACTCTTTACTCCTGTATATTCAGCTGGACCCCCAAAGCTGGGGTGGGGACAGGCCTCCTGAGAAAGTCAGTCCTCCTCACACTGGAACTTGGGGTTTTCTTTTTCATAGACCACCCTTTTCCAGTTTTGTTTTGATTTTTCCTACTCGTGCCCTGTAGAGCAGCAGGTGCATATGGACATTTAATGAGTATTTAATGATATGCTGAGGATGATTTACTGTACTGGACAGGTAATATAATGAATAATAGCTCAAAGTTGGGAGATGTTAACACCAGCATTGGCTACCTTCCACCTAAGTAACTTTAATAATCTGTCAGAATTTGTCACAATATTGTAAAAACAAAAGATGCTGTGTTTGTTTTTTGTTGTTGTTGTTGTTGTTTTGTTTTGTTTTCATTTTCTCAGGGAGTCCATTTTCTCCACATATCTTACTGTATCAGTTCTCTGTTTCTGCATCACATACCAACACCAACTTAGCAATTTAAACCGGCACGAGTTTATGATGTTAAACTTTCCTGGAAACAAGAGTCTGGGCTTGGGTTGGTCTCACAGGCAAGATTCACACTGACAGGCTGTGCATCTCATCTGGGGATTCGAGAGATCACCTGATCACCTGAGATCACCCAGGTGGTTGGTAAAATGCATTCCTTTGTGATGGCAGCACAGAGCTGTCTGTTGGAGATCACTCCCACATCCTTAGGGCCACACAAAGATGGCTCCCATGGCTCCCCTAGACCACTCACACCAGGGATTGGCTTTATCCCAGGCAAGTGTGAGCATATCAGGTTGACTTCAAAACCCTGCTCAGGCTGCCATATAATGTGCCTCAATCATGGGAATGACCAGCACAGCACCATTTGCCATAAGAAGTAACTAAATTAAGGAAACTGATATTCAGATAATTCAGAATCAGAGGTTGTGCCCATCTGTAATGGGAGGAAGGCTTGCACACTGGGTCAGCAATCATGGAGGCTATCAGAATTCTGCTTTTCTAGGGATACTGACAAGTCCAGAAGCTCAAATTCTAGCTGTTAGAGCTATTTACCATTGAGGGTCACAGGCTTCAATTTTACATACCCTAGTTTTCTTCACTTCAAAAGTTATTTAGTAAAAAATACGGATATTTGACTTCCTCCACATCTTGGTGGTTGTTTTTATTTAGAGAGTCTAACAATGGGCCTTGCACCGAGACTTGGAGATGGCTGCATTCTACGAGACCAAAGCCCTTGAGCCAAACTCACCAAAGAGTGGGTTTTTATTTGAAATAAAAGAGATCAAAAGAAAAGCTGCTACTTAAAGTTCTTCTCTAGGTCCATTTGCCAACATGAGAAGATATTAATCTTCAGGGTTATAAAATCCATAAATGATTTTGACTTTCTTTTTCTTGCACTTGTGCGCATACATGAAGAGTTTATGTGATTCTTCTCCATCATTAGCATGTTTTACTAACTAACCTCTAAGGATGGGCTCACTTTCAGCATTTGACACTCTGCCTTTCTCCACCCCCAATGATGTGTTATGATCTCTCTCTTCTGTCTTCTGTGCTGCTCCTGGGTCCACTGGAGGAGACAGGCTATAGGTCTAGTAGCTCAGCACAGGGTCCCTGGGAGGTGAGCCTAGACTTGAATGCTGGCTCTGCCTCTTAGAATTCTCTCCATGTTTTATTTGCCTGAAAGTATAGAACCTCGCTTTCCTGGCTATTGTGAAAGTCCGATGTATCAACACCTGTAAGACATTTAGGATGGGGCCTAACACACTGTAAGCATCACCTAAGTGTTTACGGCTACTCCAAATGTCCGCTCCCCCCTTTTGCACCTTCAGCTCAATGCCGGATTTCTCTCCTGTGTGCCCGCCTCAGTCCCCCGTTCAACACACTGAGCTCTCTATCATCTCTCACGATCAGCACTGTATCATGAACATTTCCTACTTATTCCTCAGAAGCAAATTCTGTTTTATTCTCCGCTCAGTTCCCCATCTTGAAACTTACATTTTTCTTAGTTTTACATGACCATCTCTAACAATCCAAATTTTGTGTCAAAGATTATTTTTCCAATATTGAACTTTTTATGATTAAAAACAACAACAAAATTTTAGGCAATCTGTAACAGCAGAAGGAAGGAAAACCCTCTACCCAAAGCCATACGCTGTATACTTTTGGTCTGTGTGCCTAAACACAACCCTGACATGTTTATTTTTATGGAAATGCAATCATATGGTTTGTGAAAGCTGTTTTTCCCCTTAACTTTATGTTAGTGCACTTTTATGGGAAATGGAGCCTGTATTACCATTTCAATTGCTGAGTGGTATGGCTTGTGTGGGTGTGCTACAATTCATTGAACAATCCTCTGTTACTGAGTTGTTCATGATTTCTAACACACGTGTACATGCACACACACACACACACACACACAAAACCAGATGGATCATGCATGTGTTTTACATGCTATATCTTAGGTCGCTCGTTGTATCGAGCTGGGGCATCTGGGTGGCTCCATCGGTTGTGGTTAAGCATCTGACTTTTGATCTCAGCTTTGGTTGTAACCTCAGTGGTGTAAGATCAAGCTCAGCCTCAGGCTCCACACTCAGTGGGGCGTCTGCTTGGGATTCTCTCTCCATTTGTCCCTCACCCTGCTTACTACCTCTCGCTCTCAAATAAATAAGTCTTTTTTTCAAAAAAATAAATAAGTAAATAAATAAAAATTTAAAAAAGAATTTTAAATTTTTTTTATAAAGTAAGACTTACTGTGAAGTGCATCACTAAGATTTTCTGCATGTTGCTCCACTTTTACTACAATATACCAATTCATGATCTGATGACGGTGTGCGCGAGAGGCTGTCCCACCCCTACCACAGCAACAGTGACAACTGGCATTTGAATGGAGCACGGGAGTCTCACTCCCCCCAGGGCTCGGACTTGGCCTCCTACCTCTCACATCACTACACCAGCACCAGCACCTGCCAGGGTATGAAAAGCGCCGAGCTCATGACACACGAGGACGTGACGACCGAAGGACAGTGATCTTACACAGAGTTCTACATTTAGTTCAGGTTAAAGAGACACCACATGCAGGAATAAAACTGATCTAACACCATCATGATATGGGAAAAAGAGAATAAGTCCAATGTTGCAAAGGATTATATAACTTATTTCAAATCTTGTATTTGTAAGACAGGAAACCATTGACAGGAAATGTTCCCAAATGATAACCCATCTTTGTGCTTGAGAAATCTCCTGGAAAACATTGTCTCCTTCTCTTTCTCTCCTTTTTTTCACATCTCACTCATGATTTTTTTTTTTCAGTGCTCTTTTATCATTTTCAATCTCCTTCTGGGGGAGTGGTTTAAAGAATAACTTCCAAAATGGGACTAGACATGGAAAGATAATATAGTTTTCTGTGGGAGAGATTGTGAATTCTAAGTATCTGCTTCTTTTTGTCCTTATGCAAGTTCTGTTATAAGATTTGCCTCAAAAAAAAAAAAAAAAAGGGACTCTTGGAGTGATGTCAGCAAAATGGTAGACTAGGGCAGCTCTAAGTGCTCATTCTTCTACAAAAGCACTAAGGATACAAGCAGCGTCAACTTTGTTGGAGTTCTGGGAACAGCCGAAAGTTTGCATGAAATAAACAACAGCTTAATCAAGAGAAAAATACATACCTTCAAAGTAACAGGCATTTTTTCTTGCCCTAGACTCACCCGTCCCAGGCACAGTGACAGCCCAGCTCCCTGGTACCTTGAACCCAAGGCTGCAGAACAGACTTATTTGCAAACTGTTCTGCAGGGCTGCTCTAACCTGTCTGGAGGACACCTGAAGGAGCGATGCGAGGGGCGTGCTTCTGTTTCAGCTGATGTAGAACTTAGGTAAGAAAAACAGCAGGCACTGGTCCTTTAAGCATCAAAAGTTCAAAGCAAAGTAAATCAAATAATGTGGCAAGAGGCAAAGATGGATATTATATATATTAATAAAGGTTTCAGTACATCGAGAAGGTATAACAAATATAAATATTTCCATACCTAACAACAGAAAACTGATGAATTAGAGGGGAAAATAGACTGTTTTAAAATAATGGATGCAGACTTCAGTTTCCCACTTTCAATAAGGGAAAGAACAGCCAGACCACAGGAGGCAGCAAGAAAAGAGTGGACCCAGCCCCACAACAAGCCAGCTGGACTACAGGCATATGCAGAACTATGCGCAGCAATACCGCAACACACACTCTTCTCAAGTGCACAGACAGGACTCTCCAGGATGGACCACATACTCCGCCACAGAAATACTAGTCAATGTAAAAAAGGTTGAAAACATACAAAATCCCCTTTCTGATCATAACGCAGGGAGACTAGACATTAATAGCAGAAGGAAGTCTGGGGAATTCCAAGTGTGGAGATTAAATGACAACTGCTTAGTTAGCCAATGGATCCAAGAAGAAAGTACAAAGGAAATCAGAAAATCACTTGAGATAAATAAGAACAAAAATACAATGTACCAAAGCTGGTGGGATTCAGTGAGACAGAGACCACAGGGGAGGAGGTCATGCGAAGCCACGTGAGGCCACATGGAGGCAGAGACCGGAGTGGCTCTGCACTAAGGCAAGGAACGCTTGGAGTCCCCACAAGCTCCAAGAGGCAGGGAAGGGTTCTCCCTTAGAGTCTCAAGAAGGAAGCAGCAGCTCTGCACCCCAACATTTCAGACCTCGGGGCTCTAGTTCTAAGAGAGAATAAATTCCTCTGGTTTTGAGCCATCCGGTTTGTGGTAAATTGTCCTACCAGGTTCCATGTCAATGGAACTTTTAATGGTGAGTGGCCACCTGCTGTCAAAGCTGCATGGACTTTTCTTTGATTTCTCTAGCTTCCTTTCTACTTTTCACACTATCAAAATTATCTCAATTCAGCCTCTACTGGCCAGTGGCCCAAGCATAAGCTCTGATCCCCGAAATTTCAACATCATCATTATGCCTTTGACACAGGATTTAAAGTGAGGATATGAGGGTATGTTTTTTCTTATGTCTTTGAAGTCCCACTCATCAAAGTTATTATTATTAGGAAATAATGAAGTGGTTATAGACATAATTGCATTATCTTACAGGATAAATTTACCAAAATGAAACACCACTGACAATAACTACCGATTCAATCAAATCTGTAACATCTGGATCCACAAGACTTTGAAAAACAGCTTTATTATAACACTGAACAGATACGCATCTCCAGGTCTCTGGGTGGATTTAAAATGGAGAAAAAGACACTTAGGTATCTGAATAACCAAATCCTATTCCTATTCACGCAGTAAGAAATTTTTCCATGAAAATAATTGAGGCTAGATCACCTACCACAAGTTGGCTCTACAGTAATGAGACCGCGGTCACATTTTTTCCCCAAATCCAAACTCTGGACTAGCACTCTCCATCTGTTCCAACAAAATGAACAAAGGTACAAGGAACACATACACACACCTTGTGTCAGTCAAAGTTCAGCTGGGGAGAACAGATTTCACTCCAGCTGGATGAAACAGAAAAAGATTAATTACAAAATATTAAATGGCACCCAGAAGTTTGGGGAGTGCTGACAGGACAGATGCTGGGCTAAGTTTCTAGAAACAACTCCAAAAGTCCCCCCCCCTGAGTCTGTGTTGCCAGGTAAGCCAGCTCCGTGGCTGTCAGCGAGCTCTGCTGTGCTAGAAAGCCACCCTCATAGCCTCCAGCCCCAGCATGGTATGGTTTCTCCATCAAGCACATCCTCCCATAATTCAGTTCTGAATTCAGATCCCAGATAACATGCACTCTGCAAAAGGGTCTAGGAACTGTGAGAAATAAAACCTGCACGGACTTTTCTTTGATTTCTCTAAGCCACCCACTCTCTGGCATTTTTGTTATAGCAATCCAAACTGACAAAGACAATATGCAATCATCACATGTGCAAATAAACACAATTTTACTTCTTCCTTTCCAATCTGTATGCCTTTTATTTCTCTTTCTTGCCTTCCTGCACTGTCTGGTGAGAGCAGACATCCCTGCCTTATTCTATCGCAGGAGAAATGTATTCAGTCTGTCAAAATTCGCATTTCTTCTCAAAATTTAAAATTAAGTATGAGGTTTATTGTATGTGTTTTGGATGCTCTTTATCCAGTTGAGAAAGTTACCTTCTATTCAAACTTTTCTGACAATTTTTATCACGAGCAGGTGGTGAATTTGTTAAAGGCTATTTCCACGTTGACTAAATGATCATGAGCTTTCTTCTTCATTACCTGTAAATACAGCGGATTACATTGATTGATTTTTGAATATTGAACCAGTCTTGAATCTCTAAAATAAACTCTACTTTACCATGTTGTATAATTCATTTTATATAATGGTGATTTCTATTTGCCACTATTGTGTTAATAATTTTTAAAATAATTGACAAATATATTTATAATAGGTTTTCATCTGCAATTGTTTTTTGTGAGTTAATGTACATATTTATCTGGTTTTGGTATTAGAATAAGATGACCTTCATAAAGTGTTTTGGAATTACTCCCTATTCTAATTTCTGGGAAAAGATTAAATGGAACTAGACCCAAGTATTGTTTAAAGTTCTCTTATAAATCTCCAGTGAAACCACCTGAATGTTTTTAAACTATGGGTTAGAGTTACCTAATAGATACAATAGTACTACTGAAATAGTTTACTTTACACTGTGTGAGTTGTGACAATTTGCATTTTTTTTCCTTAGAAGAAATGCTTCATTTTACTAATGTTTTTAAACTTACATGTGCAGAATTTTTTAGGCATTCCCTTATTTTCCTACTGATGTCTGCAGGAAACTGTCTCATTTCTGATAGTGGTAATTTTTATTTTCAGGGTTTTTTGTTGTTGTTGGTTTTGCTAAACATTTGTTAATTTCATTAATTAAAAAAACCCCTCAGCTCTTTGTTACATTCATATTCTGCTTGATTTTCTTATTTCAATTTCATTAATTCCGTGTATCTTTATTTCTTCCTTTCCCTGTTGCTTTATTTTGCTTTCTTCTCTTTTATGTTTTTGAGGTGGAAGTTGAGATTAGATAACAGATTTGTCCTTTATTCTAACAGATGTATTTACCACTATAGATTTCCTTCTCTGTTTTCACAATTATTGATAAATTTTTATTTTCATTTTCATCCACTTCTATGTATTTTTAAATTTTTATTTAAGGCTTTCTCTATCCTTGTATTATTTCAAAATATGTCGTTTAGTTTCCAAGTCTTTGAAAATGTTCCAGTTATCTTCCTAATATTAATTTCTAGTTTTGTTCTATTGTGATCAGAATACATACCTTGTATTATTTTAATTATTTTTAATTTTTCAGCCATGTTCTATGACCTAGGCTTTGATATATCTTGTTATCTATTCCACAGACATTTTCAAAGAACAGACAATTTTTGTGTGGCATGTTCTATAAATGCTGTTAGGTCCTTCAGTTGATGGTGTTGAGTTCTACATCCTTGCTTATTTGTATCCAGTTCCATCCACTGTTTATAGAAGATGTTCAATCTCACAAATATAATCGTGAATTTGTCTGTTTCTTCTTTCAGTTTTATCAGTTTGTTCCACATAGCTTGCAGCTTTGTTGTTCAATGCATACATATTTAGGATTGCTATATCATCTTGGTGGATTGACTCTTTTATCATTATGTATTTCTCTCTGTATCTGGTAATTCTTTTTTTTTTTTTTTCCTAAAGTCTGTTTTATTTGGTATTAACATAGCAACTTTTGTTTTCTTTTTATTAATGTTTGTATGAGATACCTTTTTCAATCCTTTTGTTTTCAACCTGCCAATATTACACTATCTGAAGTGAATTTCTTCCAGACAATTGGGTCGTGTTTTTTAATCCACTCTATCATCTATGTCTTTTATTTGATATATTTAGACCACTTACATTTAATGTAATTGTTGATATGTTAGGGCTTATATCTACCCCTTTATTTCTTGTTTTCTGCTTGCTTTTTCTGTTTTTTGTTTCTTTGTTTTTATTTCCCTGCTTTCCTGTGAGTTATTTGAATATGTTTTAGAATTCCATTTTGATTTATCTATAGTGGTTTTATGCATATCTCCACATAGCTTTTTAAATTATTGTTCCATGTATTATATTACAAATATAAAAACTTTTACTCTCTATCCATGTCATTTTGCAAATTTGAGTGAAATAGTTTTTATAAAAGTGACCCCCTTGTAGGATTTTTTAACCCTTTTCCATTTATAATTGTCTTAAGTATTTCCTCTTTATACATTTAGTGTTAAAACGTTTGCTTTCACAAACAAATATACTTTAGAAACCCCAAATGGAGAAAGAAATATTGTTTCACACATAATTTTGCTTAGGATGTTGTCTGTATTCTCTTTTTCCTTCCTGATGTTCTAAATTTCCTTCTTTTATTGTTTCCTTTCTATTAGAGATGTTTCATTAGTTATTCTCCCATGACAGGTCTTCTGGTGTCAACTCCTAGTTTTCCTTCCCTCTGAAAATCTTTTGATTTCTCCTCATTCCTGAAGGATATTTTCATTGAAAGTAGGATAATGGAATTGACAATTGACCATTATTTTACTTTTTATTTTATTTTACTTTATTTTATTATACTTTGCCAATTCCTTACAGCCTTCCTGATTTGTGGTGAGAAATACACTGTCATTTAAATTATCATTCCTTTCTCAATATAAGATTTCTTTTCTTGAATCAAATAAAAAACACACAAAATTTCTGCAAAGAAACAGAAATCTCCAACCAAAAATAGAAGATAAAAATGGAATCAAGTGGAAAATTTCAAACTGAAAATATAATAACTGATGTGAAAACTCAATGGTTGGGCCTAATGGCAGAAAGAAGTAACTAGTAAAATGAATCAGAGAAGATAAAAGTAGAACAATAGAAATTATCCAATATGATTAACAGAGAGAAAGTAAACTGGGAAAAAAAATATAAAGCCTTAGAAATCAGAGAGACTATAACAAAAACCTAACATAGGTGCGTAAGCATCCAGGAAGGAAATGAGTAAAGGTGTGAGACTTAAAAAATTTTTTCAAATAAATGACAGCTGCAGCCATAACTGGAAAACAACAGAAACCTACAGATTAAAGAAGTTTAGCACTCAAAATAAGGTAAACCCAATAAACCCGCACAAGACATAACATAGCAAAACTTTTGAAAACTGAAAAAAACTGTTACTTATTTTTTATTTATTTTATTTTATTTTTATTTTTTTTATAATTTTTTATTTTTTATAAACATATATTTTTATCCCCAGGGGTACAGGTCTGTGAATCACCAGGTTTACACACTTCACAGCACTCACCAAAGCACATACCCTCCCCAGTGGCCATAATCCCACCCCCTTCTCCCAACCCCCCTCCCCCCAGCAACCCTCAGTTTGTTTTGTGAGATTAAGAGTCACTTATGGTTTGTCTCCCTCCCAATCCCATCTTGTTTCATTGATTCTTCTCCTACCCACTTAAGCCCCCATGTTGCATCACCACTTCCTCATATCAGGGAGATCATATGATAGTTGTGTTACTGATTTTTTAAAATTCAGTTTGCTGCTCCTCTTCTTGGGAATGACTCCCAAAGCCTTGCCTTTTTCAAAGACTGAAACATTAGGTATTATTCCTCTAGACTTCCTTATAACCTTAACCATGTCTTAATATGACCCTTCCATCAATCAGATACAACCGAAGTTCTAAAAAACTATCATATATGACTCACATTTTCTTAAGGAATAATGACATTTTTTCCTCATGTACAGAAATAGAGTTAAACCTTTCCAGTGTCAATGCAAACCTCCGTCATGCGAGAGATCTTGGCCAGCCTTTTGCAATTATTTTGGCTGTTGTCCTAGTTGCAAGGCAACTGCTGTAAGTTGTGTTCCTTATATCTTTAGATTATCATCTCAGACTTGTAAGAAGGAATGGACAGAGAAGGCAAAATTTGCTTTTATCATGAAAAAAAAAAACCACTTTCTAAAGCAGTCTTCCATTCACCAATAACTCATCTAGCTTGTAAGGAGGTTGCCAATCATGGATTTCCCCCCCTAGCTTTATTGTGGGACATGACAAAGAAGACAGGTCTGAGAATGGCTTTTGGATAGCTCATCAACAGCCAGCCACAACCCTAATGAAGCTATATTTATGTTTTCATTTGGCAACTTTTCCTCTACATCACATTTCTTGATATACAGTAAATGCTTTGTGTGTGAATTTGACTAAACTTATAATGAGTATCTGGTCACTATCTCTAAAGCTTGTGTAATGATAATGGGCCACAGGATGTTTCACTTAAAGAAATAAAACATAGTATTTCACTTATCCTTGAGAAACATAAGGTATCATTTCCATTTTTATACCTGAAGCTACATGAAGTTCATTAACTTAACCTAGGTTAAAGAGTATATTAAAAAAAGAAGTCATTCTTTGAATCCAAATATATATGCTTTCAAAGGCACTTTTATTTTGTATCACTCATTTTATCCCCAAAGCCTAGCACTACTCTTGCAGCATGGTAAACCTTGGTAAAACTGAGAATGGACTCAATGTCAGGCATGGATTTGTATGAAAGACAAAGGGCAGTATGGCTTGCTGATACTCCGTCACACTGTTTACCATTTCATTTCCTCTCATCAATCACAATTCTGTTTACCATTTCATTTCCTCTCATCAATCACAATTTTATCGTATTTATCCTAAAACCATTTTATCACGTCTCAGCCAATTAAAAAACCATCCTGATTTCTCCTATCTGTCCTTAATCCATTCTGTTAATAAGTACAGGGCTAATTTAAAGAGTATTCTTGTTCAGTGGATTTTCAACTGTATAGAAGGGGGATCTTATTTTCAGAGTTTCTGCAGCCTTAATCCAATCCTAATTTCTACCCCAACCACTTTCCTATTAAGCTGGAATGGTTTTAGTTGCAAAGTTAGATAATACAATCACTCACCTGCTTTGGTTTTAAAGCACTCAACCTAATAATGTGTCTTCTTGAATGGACTGAGGTCCCTTTCTTTAATATAGTGGTATTTTTAGAATCATTCAATATATTTTATTTTTAATTATTTATTTTGAAGATTGATTTTAAAAAATTATGGTTTTTTTGTTGTTGTTTTTTTGTTTGTTTGGTTTTTGAGAGAGCATGAACGGGGGAGAGGAGGAGAAACAAGCAGACTCTCCGAGGAGCAGAGAGCCAGATGCAGGACTGGACTCCAGGGCCCTGGGATCATGACCTGAGCTGAAGGCGGACACTTACAGCGCCCCTGATTTATTTTTCATTTGAGAGAGAGAGAGTGTGTGTGCGCGCACGAGTGGGGGCAGGCACAGACGGAGGGGATCTCAAGCACGGAGCGTAATGTGCAGCTCCTCTCAGGACCCTCCAATGACCCCCTGACCAGAAGCCAAGGGCTGCGTGCTCCACAGACTGAACCACCCAGGTGCCCCATCCACTACATTTTAAATTTAAAAAATTGTAAGTCATTTAATATTTAATCTCAGTTTGCTCGTATTAGGGGCTACCTGCAGAATCATAAAGCCTCCTTCACGGATCTGTAATCGAAATCCTCGAAGCCTCACTTCCTCTCATGTACTCTGAAATAAAAAGCCTAATGTCATAGCGAACTAGCACATTTTCTGTCCCTGTGTCACGCCATCGTCCATGAGCGCGGCACCCTCCAACAATCATCATTCTACTGACTGTTTCCGGAAGCCCACACAACTCTAAACTGACCAAGATAAAATGATCACCTTCCCTCTCAAGTGTACTGGTGACATAAAAGCTCTGTGCTGCTCCATTCTCTCCCTACTGGGTAAAACGCTGATGTCCACCAGAATCAGCTGTCGTCCGCAGGAGAGCCCTCATCGGAGCTCACGTCACGCCAAGCACACACGCGTGTGCTGTGTGTGTGTGTCTGTGTGTGTGTCTGTGTGCCACGTGTCCACGGGCACCCAGCCCGCAGCACTGCGGGGCTCCGCAGGCCGTGCGTCGCGGCCTTCATTCGTCCGCGCACCGTGTCCCGAGCGAGCGGAGGCGGTGGGCAGACAATGGGGAGCGGCCTCGCTCGCTCCTCCTACTCTCTCGCCTCTGCTCTCTTGCCCTTGGGGTGGCGGTGCGTCCTACAAGCCCCGTGGCTCCACTAATTCTGCTCCGGATGCGCTCCTCTCCGCGGGTGCGCATGGTTCTCTGCAAACCGTTGCTCCTGCCTCCCACTCCCGACATTTCACCCATGTCCTTCCTGCCCTTCCCTTTGTTCACTCAGGTCTGCGGCCAAAAAGGCCAGTCGCTTAAACAGCCCTGACAGTAAATTCACACCGTGTAAAAAGTCAAGCTAAAACCACATGACATAGAACTTGACACACTCCAGAATGATCATTACCAACCTTTGACTTTATGAACCCAAATATTCAAAAACAACTGCGGTGTAAACAGGACTTATTTGAAATTAAACGCAAATCACTAAATTCAGCAAGAAAAATAAAACTTGATGCTTGAAATTACTCTGGTAAAATTTTCATTTTAGGACGGATAGCTTTAAAGTAAGCCCTGAAATATTATCAGCATTTTACCAAGAAATAAAGCATTTTTGTAACAATGTTGATTTTTAACCAGTAAAATCAGACATATGTTAACATCTTGGTTATGCCATTTTGATTGTGATACTAGGGACAATTAATTTAATCTCAGAGTATTAATCCATAAAAAGATGAAGTTGTAAAAGATAATCTCCCTTGTTCTTTTGAAACTACTATATATTAAACCTTTTATGGTTTATAATCTCCCAAGGGTTGAGTGAGTGCTGGTTTTTTAAGTATGTGTAAGTGAATATGGGTGTGTGTGTCTGTGTGTGTGTGTGTGTGTGTGTGTGTGCAAATGCACATATTTATGGCTATGTGTCTACATGCATTTATTTTTTTTTCTCTCCCCTTCATGAAAGGCATGGATTTGATAAAGTGTTTCTTTTTTCAAGAGCAGTGTCCAAGATGGGGAGCCCAAGGTGTTGTCAAAATTGAACACAAGATAAAGAACAGATTTGAAAATCCCGGGAGTGGACAAAGCCATTTAACAATAGTGAAATGTAATTTAGCTTATTCTGCAAAAACAGCTGAAATTTAACTTGGGCTTCTTCTTGTAAATGTCTCTGATGATAAAAGAGACTTCAGTCATCTGTCTAAAATGGTATTACATAGTCACTTTTAACCAATTCTCTGCTGCTTGAATCCCTATTATAACAACCCCTCATTGTACAACTTAAATAGCTCCTTTGTCTCGTCTTTAGAGTCCGTCCTATAATATAATCACCTTGACTTTTACATCAGGCTTTGGATCTGAATACCACAAGTTCTTTAACTGTTCTTACATATACAATAAACTCTTACGAGGTACCAAAAATTCTAACTACTGAAAAATATGAATTAAAAAAATAATAATACTATTTCATTGTAAAGATTTGTAAATACACACACACAATATACATTATATATGTGCTTTTAATAATTTTGTATCATTGTTATCCTGCCGAAATTCAGAAAACTTTTAAGTTAGCATCAATGCATTTTACTTAAAAAGACCATTGAACATGCACTTCCCAAGAAAGGAAAAGTTGACACAATTATAGTTCATTCCATTATGCTTTTGGAACATTGAAATATTCACCTTGAGTCTCAAGGTTGAAATAAATTGCCATGACTTTTCCTCCTGGGATAGGTGCTGCCTTATTCTGTTTAGTGTAAGTGGCTCTGACGGCTCATCAAAGGTATTTATGTATCTCCAAGTTTGGATCAGCTCATTCTGTCCATATGTAAATCATAGATTTTAGATTGAAATGTAACAACAGTGTAATGAGGAAAAATTAATCTAATGGAAAGAAGAAAAAAATTATAAGCAAGCAAAATGAGGCTGATAGTAAGCTGATAATTTATTCACAAAGTCTTGCTTCTTATGCTTGCATATTAAATATGCTAAACACAGCTACTGGGAAGCATTCCTCCTATTTTCCAGGAGACAATCTGCTTTTAACGATACACCTAGGAAATGACCGCTTATGGTTTTGTTTATTCACCAAGGCTTGCATCTACATATGACTGACCTTCTGTGCTCTCTGACCCTACCTGCCTTACTGAGTGGATCCCCAAAGTCCATGAAGGAATAAGACTATATCCTTACAAGGATGTGTAGATGCCATGCACAGAAAATCTGTAGTCTGAATTTGAAGGACCATGTTTAATTTATAGGCCTCATTTCTCAAATGGTGACTATAATTGATCTTTAATAATTTGGGAATATTTTTAAAGTAGATCACACAGCTTTTTTTTTTAAATCCCGTGGTTTTTTTTCTTAACTGAGAAATATTGATCTTTCTATTGATAAAGACAAGTTCAAGATTAATTAGATGACAGATATATATCAGAATACCATTTGGTTCAGATACAAATAACTTTAAAAATAACTATGTCCTTCATGCTTAGTGAAATAAGTCAAGCAGAGAAAGACAACTATCATATGATCTCCCTGATATGAGGAAGTGGTGATGCAACATGGGGACTTAAGTGGGTACGAGAAGAATAAATGAAAGAAAATGGGATTGGGAGGGAGACAAACCATAAGTGACTCTTAATCTCACAAAACAAACTGAGGGTTGCTGGGGGGAGGGGGTTTGGGAGAAGAGGGTGGGATTATGGACATTGGGGAGGGTATGTGCTTTGGTGAGTGCTGTGAAGTGTGTAAACCTGGTGATTCACAGACCTGTACCCCTGGGGATAAAAATATATGTTTATAAAAAATAAAAAATTATACTTAAAAAAAAATAACTATGTCTTAAAATTAGTCTATAAACACAAACATAGTGATTATTTTCATTATTTTAAAGATTACATTAGGGGGCACCTGGGTGGCTCAGTGGGTTAAGCCTCTGCCTTCAGCTCAGGTCATGATCTCAGGGTCATGGGATCAAGTCCCACATCGGGCTCTCTGTTCAGCGGGGAGCCTGCTTCCTCCTCTCTCTCTGCCTGCCTCTCTGCCTACTTGTGATTTCTGTCTGTCAAATAAATAAATAATCTTAAAAAAAAATAAAATAAAGATTACATTAGTTTATTTATGTGGAAGTAAGTGATCTTGAGTAATTCTGTGAGTGTGACATGTGGATACATTAAAAGCGTCATCAACACATTATAGTAGCATCAAGACAAATAATTTACCCAAAAGGCTCCAAAGACAGCACTGCTGTCAAGCTACCCTGTATACGATTCCATACTATCAAGATTACCAATGGGTATGATCAGAATTTATAGGCAGCCTAGAAACCATTCTATTGGGATTCTCACTATCTTTTAGGACCCTTTAATTATATTATTCTATTTATTAGCGATGGATTACTTATTGCATATTTAGGGTCCTTTAATTACAGAGAAGGAACATGAAGATCTGGATGAACAGAGTAACAAGATAAATAACGGAAATATGATCCATACCAACCACACCCAAGTAATAACAAATTTCATTATACAATTAGAAGAAAATATTAATTTTCTTGCCTCCTCTTTTTTTTTTCTTGCACCAAATTTAATGTAATTACTTAACTTTAAAAAGTATCCGATATACACGGAATCTTTCTCAGAGTCCTAAGAAAAAATACACAACAATTAGGGAGTTTATCGATATTAAGCTGTTTTCTAAATATTCAGTGTGTCTCCAATGGGTGCTCTCATTTGTTTTTTCAAGAGCTCTAACACAGAAGGGATACAATTTTATGAACCATGTTTCTGGTTGAGCAAAACAGACCCGTGATCACACATATGTCCATTTCATATACTTTTTAGTGTATCTTTGCCACTTCTTGCTTTTATATTTATAAATTATTAAGTGAAAATGGGTACATGCCAAGATGTTTTAAATGGATTTCTTCAGCAATATTATTTCTTCTTACCAGGTCTCTACTCCTTCATTCTGAACATCAATTACAAGTCGTAGTGCTGTCTTCCAACGATCAAGGGGCTACTCTTAGAAGAGGCACTTATCAGTATTTCAGGATCATGATTAGTTCATAAAGAGAGCCCACAAAAGCATTAGCTGTCTTTTGTTTTTTGTTTTTTCTTTTAGAGAGTGAGCCAGCACGCGCCTGAGTGGTACAGGGAGCAGAGGAGGAGGGCAAGGAGGAGAGAGAGAATCTTAAGCAGGCTCCATGCCCAGCACAGAGCCTGACAAAGGGCTTGATCTCATGATCCTGAGATCATGACCTGAGCAGAAGTCAGGAGTCAGATGCTTAATGGCTGAGCCACCCATAAGCCCCAGAATTAGCTGCCTTCTTATCTCTATAAATATTAGCAGGTTAATACAAGGGTTGAAACAGACCTTCACGTTTGTTTTGTTTTGTTTCTGAATTAGATGAGGACTGTCATTTTAAGGAGGAAGACAAGGGAGGAAGATTTCAGGGTTAGAGACAGATTTTTATTAGTGCCTTTAGGTCTTTTATTGTCTTCCATTGCTTTGCTTCATTTTTCCATTAATTGTGTCCTTTTTCTTTGGTGGGGTGGGGGGGAGTTGCTTACTTGGGCCTTAACATGACAGGTCCTTTGTACAATCTGTTCTTTTCTATTTGACATTCATACCTCAGTGCCTGCTAATGAATAATTTCACAAGATTGGTTGATGCTTAATGTATGTCCTATTGCATCCTGATATGTTGTACAGGGCTTGCTTTGGGCGATTCCTAGAATTCTTCTGACCCTCATTTCCTCCTCTTTCTAACTTAAACTTTTTGTTTTGAAATGACTGTAGATTCACATGCAGTTGTAATAAATAATTCAGAGATCCCATGTAATTTTTACTGATTTTCTCCTCAAAGTGAACATCTTGAAAAACTACAGTATATTATCTAAGTCAGAGTACCAATATTGATGCACGCAAGATGAAGAACTTTTCTGTCACCACGGGCATCCCTCATGCTGCATTTTTATAAAAATATCCGTGTCCCTCCTACTCCTAGCTCTTCTTGAAAAACCCTGGCAACCCCCAATCTGCTCTCCATAGCTATAATGTTATTTGTAGAATGTTATGTGAATGGAATTATACAGCATGTCAACTTTGGGTTTTGGCTTTTTTTAGGCCCATGGCATAATTCTTAAGACATTGAAACAGGGTTCTCTATAATCAATAGTTCCTTGGGGGAAGAAAACAGAGTAGGAGGACCTTAAACTCACCTCATCCGTGACTACAACTAGATAACACACATCATGGAAAATAACCCAGAAAACAATCTGAATCCTGGCACAACAACCTCCACAACTAAAGGTAGAGGAGAGGCCACACTGAAGAAGGCAGGATGGGCAACATCCTCTCTGGGAGCAAAACAGACAGTGGCCACCCTGGTGGGGAGGGAGGCGGTAGTGTAACGAAGCACAAAAAAACAGACTTCCACACTGGGGAGCCCTACAAACAAAGAGGACAAGTTCCCATAACATTTGCCTTTGAAAGCAAGAGGGGCCAAATTTTGAGTTCTTACAACCACTGGAATTTTGAAAATCAGCTGGCTTGGCTCTGGGAGAGCCTGGGGGCTTTAGGAAGGGGACTCCCAGCCCCTGAAGAGACTGCATGACAAACAGCCTATACAGATACATCACGGAACCAGCAGGCTGAAAAATGGCTGGGGCAGATGGGAGGGAGAGTGATTTGTTCATCTTAGAGCATGGCCCAGAGAGACAGGGCTCATGGGGAGACCCCTGCAGGAACAAAGGAGTGACGGTTTGTAATAGTTAAGGGCTATTCAGATTGTTATTTTATCTTGAGTGACTCTTGTAGTTTGTGGTTTTTCCAAGAACTGGTCCATTTCTTGTAAGTCTTCAACTTATGAGCAGTGTTGTTTGCTGGATTCCCTCAGTAAAGGCTACAGGGTAGGGACAGATATTTCCCACTTCCTGTTTCATTCCTGACATTATCTTTATGAAGGTTGGTCAGTTTTATTGATTTATTCTTTTTTTTTTTTTTAACTGTAGCTAGCTTTTTGTTTTATTTTCTTCATTGTTTTTCTAATTTCAATTCCACTGACTTCTGCTTTTATCTCCTTTTTCTTCATTCCTTCCACTTGTTTTGAGTTTACATAAATTTTTTAACATTTACTGATGTAGAAACTTACTTTGTTGATTTTATACATTCCTTCATTTCTTTTTTTTTTTTTTAAAGATTTTATTTATTTACTTGACAGAGAGAGATCACAAGCAGGCAGAGAGGCAGCCAGAGAGAGGGGGGGGGTGAGCAGGCTCCCTGCTCAGGAGAGAGCCTGATGTGGGGGCTCAGTCCCAGGACCCTGGGATCATGACCTGAACCGAAGGCAGAGGCTTTAACCCACTGAGTCACCCAGGCGCCCCCATCCCCTCATTTCTAATGTAAGCAAGTTATGCCACAATTTTTATTCTTTGCTTTGCATTAACTACATCCTATATAATTATATGCTATATTTTAATTCTTTTATGTATTTTTAATTTTTTATCTCCCTATTTGACCAATAACTTATTTTGTTATGTCTTGTTTAATTTATAAGATTCTAGAGATTCTTCTATTATCTTCCTCTTATTGATTTCTAGTTTGATTCCATTATGGTTAAAAAGCATTTTCTGAATGATTTCAAGACTTATTTTTTTGAGGTTTGTTTTTGGGCCAGAATACAGTTGATCTTACAGCTGTTGTTGTTGGGTGGGGTGTTCTATGTATGTTAGTTTGATTATTCCCACTGCCTGTGCTGTTCAGTGATTCTATAGCCTTGCTGATTTCATTCAGCTAGTAATATTGATGTTACAATCATCAAATCTGATTGTATCCCATTAGTTCCATCAGTTTCTGCATCATGTGCTTTGAAGATCTTTTATTGGGTGAGTACACACTTGGGATCCTTACATCTTCCATATCCGTCCTTTGTCATCATTGTATCCAGCAATTTTCTTTTTTTTGAAATCTTTGTTATCTCACATTAATGTAACCACTTCTGCTGTTGTGATTAATGTCTGTATTATATATACTTCTTCATTCTTTTATATTTAAACTACCTTTATTGTATCTGTAATTAATTTCTTATAAATGCCATATGGTGAGGTGTGGGGCTTTTGCCTCCATTATTTATTTTTTTTAATTTGTTAATTTTTCAATTTTTGCCACTCTAACTGGTATAAGGTGATATCTCAATGTGGTTTTAAGTTTCCCTAATGGCTAATGACTTTGAACATTTTTTCATGTGTTTGTTGGCCATTTGTATGTCTTCTGGAGAAATGTATTTTCATGTTTTTGCCCATTTTTTTGACTTGATTATCTGTTTTTTGGATGTTGAGTTTGAGAATTTCCTTATAGGTCTTGGATATTAGCTCTTTATCTGTAATGTCATAGGCGAATATCTTCTCCCATTGCATGGGTTATGTTAGTTATGCTGACTCTTAGTTATGTTGACTGTTTTATCTGTGCAGAAGCTTTTTATCTTGATGAAGTCCCCAAAGTCCATTTTTGCTTGTGTTTCCCTTGCTTTTGGAGATGTGTCTTGAAAGAAGTTGCTGTGGCTGATGTCGAAAAGGTTACTGCCTGTGTTCTTCTCCAGGACCTTGATGGACTTCTGTCTCACTTTGAGGTCTTTCATCCATTTTTAGTTTATTCTTTGTGTATGGTATAAAATAATGGTCCAGTTTCATTCATCTGTATGTAGCTGCCCAATTTTTTCAGCACCATTTAGTGAAGAGATTTTTTCCATTGGATATTTTTTCCTGATTTGTCAAAGATTAGTTGACCATAGAGTTAAAGGTCCATTTCTGGAGACTCTATTCTGTTCCATTGATCTATGTCTGTTTTTGTGCCAGCACCATACTGTCTTGGTGATCACAGCTTTGTAATAGAGCTTGAAGTTAGGTATCGTGATGTCCCCGGATTTGGTTTTCTTTCTCAATATTTCCTTGGTGATTTGGGGTCTTTTCTGGTTCCATACAAATTTTCAAATTAACAAGGCAGGAAACAAGTGTTGGAGAGGATGTGGAGAAAGCGGAACTGTCTTACTTTGTTGGTGGGAATGCAAGTTGGTATAGCCACTTAGGAAAATAGTGTTGAAGTTCCTCAAAAAGTTAAAAATAGAGCTACCCTATGATCTAGCAATTGCACTTACCCCAAAGATACTGAGGTAGTGAAAAGAAGGGGCACATATACCCCAATGTTCATAGCAGCAATGTCTATGATAGCCAAACTGTGGAAGGAGCCGAGATGTCCTTCAACAAATGAGTGGGTCAAGGAGATGTGATTCATATATACAATGGAATATGACTCAGCCATCAGAAAGGATGAATAACCACCACCTGCATTGACATGGTTGGAACTGGAGGGGATTATACTAAGTGAAATAAGAAGAGAAAGACAATTGCCATATGGTTTCACTCATGTGAGGAACATAAGGAATAGTACGGAGGACAATGAGGGAGGGAAGGGAAAACTCAAGGGGGAGAAATCAGAGAGGGAGACAAACCTTGAGAGGCTATGGACTCTGGAAACAAACTGAGGGTTACAGGGGGAGGGAGGTGGGGAGATGGGGTAACCGGGTGATGGGTACCAAGGAGGGCACGTGTTCTCATGAGCACTGGGTGTTCTATGCAACTAAGGAATCCGTGAACACTACCTCAAACACGAATGAGGGACTATATGGTGGCTAACTTAATGTAATAAAAAAATTCGTTAAAAATTGTACATATTTTAGTTGTACAACACGATGTTCTGATGTACATATATTGTGAAGTGATTACTATAGTCAAGCTAATTAATACGGTATCACATCAGAGGGTTACCTTTTTGTGTGTGTATGGTGAGGATACTTAAGATCTACTCTCAGCAGATTTCAAGTACACAATACGGTGTTACTAAGAATCATCCCTGTGGTGCACATTAGCGTGATCTCACATGTGGGGTCTAAAAACATCAAACTCATAGAAACAGAGTAGAAAGGTGGTTACTGGCAGTGACACTGTGGTGGGATAAAACAGTTGTGGAGATCTGGGGGTCTGGGTCTCTCTCCCTTTTTTTTTTCTTAACACATCCTATGACTCTCTGCCCTTTAATATATTTAGAGCATTTATATTTAAGTTACTTCTTGATACATTAGAGTGTAAGTATGTCATTTTGTTATTACGATTTTATTATTTATTATTTGTTTTTTTGTTGGCTTCTCATTCCTTTGGGTTTTTTTTTTTTCTTTCAACAGCCTGTGGGGTATTTAAGCATTTTTAGGATTCCATCTTGATTCTGTGTATATTGTTTTTGAGAATATCACTGCACTGTTGTTTTAAGGCTGCTTCAGATCTCAAAAAAAAAAAAAAAGAAAACCTCATCATAGTCACTGATATTATTTTCACACTTCAAGGAAAGTGTCAACGCTTAATTTTATGTAGGTCCATTTACCCTCTTCCATTTTTAAGTATAACTGCCTAATGGTATAAATAACTTATAACAAGTAGAATACTGCATTACATTGTAGTTGTTTTTACCCATTTCACTCTTCTTACCATGAGGTCCTACTAAAACCACAGGTAAGGAAGAGTTGGGATGAGGGTGTGTTTTTTCGGCTAGTATTTCCCTGGGATAGGACGGCTATGGCCCAAAAAAGTTTCCTCCCTTGTCTAGGGGTATAGACTTTTCTTGGAGATTTTTTTCTCTGTGCCTCTTGCTGCTTCTGCAACATCCTGTCTGTATATTTGGGAGGCGGTAAGGAAACCCAGAAACTTACCAAACATTGCTCAACTTCTAAGGTCCCCAGATGCTTTGTTCTTTCCATTTCTCAGATGTTTTTTATGCTTGTTTGTTGTATTTTGTGGAATGTTAGATGTAAAGAGGATGGTCTGAAAGGTATTATCTTTTACCACAACCTGGAATATTTTAAATTATAATGAAATGATCACTAAAACTCTAGTTGTTTTTTTGCAAATGATAGATATATATATTTTTTCAAATTCTCCAATAATGCTTGGTCTATTTACACATTTCAATACTTATGTTAGTGTGTTTATTTTTTGTTTTGCTAAGATATTATCTATTTGTTTTAGATTACTGCTTTTTAAAATGTTGACTCTCTATCTCATTAGTTTTTTGGATTTTTTGTTGTTGTTGTTCTCTCCCTTTATCCCTATGTTAAGTTCATGAGTGGTTCATTTCACTTATTTCTCTAAAAAATGACCTTTCAGATTTATTTACCATTTACTTTTATTTTTCTAATTTTCTAATTTTTAGTTTTTCTCGTCTTAATTCCCTTCTCCAATGTGGTTTGCTGCTGCTGCTGTTTATTTAAATACTTTTACAATTCCTTAAGGTGTGATCTATGGTCTTTGATCATTTATCTTCTGTTTTGTTAATACCAACACTGGAAAGCTGTCATTTTCATCTGGCTCCAATTTCGGCTACACCCTACAGACTGCTTTCTTTCGTGTCACTTCCTGAAACACTGACTGCAGTTTTAAATTCTCTGAGGAAGTGATATGAGAGTACAAATATTTCCTCCCAAGCAGGCCATTTATATTTATTTCTGACCTCTTTATGTTATGTATAGGGACAGTCCCCTATGAAATTTTACAGTGTAAACCTAAGACAGTCTTTGTTGCCATGACTAAACAGTCCATGAAAAGTCAAAATATGTCTTCCTCACTTAGAGATGTGATAATCTCTCCATACACTGGATAAATCAAGACTGTTGACATATACAGCCACTTACAGCTTTACTCACTTTGTGCTCTAGACCAGGGCTTCTCAAAGATGACGCATGAGCCTGGGCTGGGGTATGGCTGTTTGTTACAATCCATGATGAGGTGAAGAAATGGAGAGTTAGTATTTAGAAACTTTTTACAGCAATTTGATAGAGTAACTTTATTTCTATTACATTTAACCTTAAAAACTTATTATTATTTTTCTTTTTTTTTTTTTTTTTTTTTTTTTGCTGAAGTTATAAATTTCCAGTCCATGACCGGGGATGAAAGGAACAAATACCTCGTTCTTTACCACACTCACTGATATCTCTGACTCTGAAAATGTTATGTTGAAAAATTTAATAACATTGCATGTATATATGCTTCCCTTTCCATTTCAAAGTACAGTATTTGGATATTTGTCCCATATCAAAGAGCTATCGTGCTCTTCGATGCATTCATTTTTATAGATGTTATATAACCATCATAAATTTGCTTCTTAATTGTTATGTAATCTTCACCTTCTGTACTTATAATCTCAAATTTCACCTTGTCTGAAAATAATGCTGCCTTTCCTACTTTCTCTTGTCTGGTATTGATTTCTCCATGCTTTTATTTGTAACATTAAAAAGAAGAACATTTACTTTCCGTTTTTAAAATACTCTCATGGTCCATTAACTGAGTTTTGTTTTTTTTTTTTAAGTAGTACAGAAATGTTGCCTATTCTAACCTAATGTGACAGTCTATCTTTTAAAAGAAGAATTCAGCTCAATTATAATGTAACAATTGCTATATTTGGTTTCACTCTTTCTGCTTTAATTTACATTAATCATTTGTTTATTCTTTTCCTCGTTTTCCTAATTTTGCTGGTCCAATTGTGATGCTATTCATTTACTCTTTTTCTTCTTTGTTTGTTTGAAAGCACTATTGAAGTATTCTATTCCATTAGAAGCTGTCTTCCCTTTACCTCAATGAGAGAGAAATCACTCTACCATTATGTGAGGCATAATAGCAACTGTTTCCCTCTAACATTCTCTATACCCTGTCTTAGAACTCGCTCGCCTCGACCTAACAGGAGGACAAAGAACAGGCTGATGATGCCTTGTCTCACCGCCACCACCACTCCTTCTGTCGTAGACGTGAGAAATACATCACCTTTCAGATGTATCCTCTCCCCAGGATATGCTATCTTGAGGTAGTTTAATTTTGAATCATTGTTTGCATGTGTCATTGTTTGAAATAACACGTAATTGTTATGCATTGCAGTCACTTTGTTATTCATGATCCATTTATTTATTCATTAAGTCCACACAGTACTTAGTCAATAAATTAAATGAATATTATTATTAATGAATATTTAATGAATTGAATTAACATCACATTAATATTAAATACTAAATGAATTAATATCACAATATTAAATGAATTGATATCACATTAAAGACAAGTGATATAAATACTATTATATTCCATTTACAGATGAGGAAACTGAGGTATACATAGTCTAACATGCTTTCAGTCTACACACTGTAAGTTGCGCAGACAGAATTTAAAGTTAGGACATCTCCCTGCAAGATCTTCTTCTTGGTCACCAAGTCATGCAGTCACTTCCTCATATTTAAATAACTTTCAATTTGTGTTTATATTTTGTGTGTGTGTGTGTGACCACACGTTCACACCATCCTAGTAAATTCTTCCAGTTATATCCGATTTCTGAATCTCTGTGCTTCGTTAACTTCACATTTGTTTAAAATTCTTTGACTAGCTTATCTGGGCATTATAGTCTCTGCTTGCATAGTCACAAGGAACTTTAAATTAATCCTTAGAGGGGAGCATCTTGGTCAAGAAGGGAATTTCTGAATAGCAGACATCTTGATCTCATAGCTTCTAGCTCTTTCCATAGCCCATAGCTCTCAAGGAAGAGACAGAACATCCAAATGATGGTGGTGTTGCTATTATTACCATTACTCCTTCAAGTTATCTTCAAGTTCAGATTTTCTTCTTCTCAAGGAAATTCTTTCTCTAATATTCACTTATCAGTTCATTCCTCCCCCTTATCATCTCTATTTTAGTTGCTGATTTTCCTGGATATACTCCCCAACTATCTTTAATCTCCCAATATATTTTTTAATATGTCATTATTCTTTATTATCGTTTTGAAGCCCTTCACTTGATGTTCCAGGCTACCATGTTATATCTCAGGCATGTTTGACTTTTCTTCCAAAGCACTTATCAACGTTGTCAGTTCCTGGGTCTTCTTTGTGTGGTTTCTGTGCACAGTTATTCTGGGTGAAGATCCTTAAGTTTTCTTATTAAACATCTGTTGTTGTGGTTATTATTGAAGTGTTCATCCTTTTCTTGTAGTAGCTCTTTTTCAAGAAGAACATGAACAATGGTTTGTCATTGCTGTCACTGTTCTCTAGGGACACCACGCCTTTAAACTGTAAGTTATTTTTATTATTGTCATTTTCCTGGCCAAATCTGGGCGGCTCAAGTATAAGCACTGGGTACCACGAATGGGATTGTTCCTGAGCCACACCACTGGTGTCGGTGGGACTCAGAAACCCTGTGCCTTTGCCCACCTGCTCAGCACTCCCAGGAGACACTTGGCACAGGAGAAGTAGATGGAATAGAGTCAGACCTGAACGTGGAAAAGTCTGAGGAATACCCTTAGGTCAAAATCTTCCCAAAATATCTAAACCGAACTTACTCTGTTTTCTCTTAAGTAAACATACATTTTTAAAACAGTAAGGCCCTTCAAAATCGATTATCTACCTTTATCCATATACCCAGTATCCATGACGTGTAAGGTTCTGACTTATACTTTGGAGAAACAATTGTGGATACACACGGTCCATGTTCTGTGGATTTAGGCCAGGGGAAGCCTCAGACAAGAAAGCTGCGGAAAGCATATATTAAGGTACATGCTAGGACAGCGGTATATTGTCACTCTAGGAGAATAAAGTAGAGGCAATCAATCTCGTAAAATGGGGCAGGTAAGTATTTCTAAAGGAGATGATCACAAAGCTGATACCTGTGGCAGGGAGCAGCATGTTTGCAGCTCAAAGGCAGACAGTGTATGACTTCCTAGGGAAACTAAAAATAGGTCTCTGACTCAAAGGATATATGAATTAAAATGGCATGAGAGATATTAATATATTAATTAAAAATATATGAATTATATTTATGAATTAAAAATGGCACGAGAGAAAACTGAAGAGGCAAACATGGGCAAAGACATAAAAGACACAGTCACTTAAAGCGAAGGGGACCGTTCAGGCTGAATTGTTCTCCCCAAAGTTCATGTGCTGAAATCCTAATTCCCAGGACCTCGGAGGGTGACTATATTTGGAGACGGAACCTTTAAGAAGATGATGCAGCTAAAATGAGGCCATAAGGGTGGGTCCTACTCCAAAGGCTGGTGTTATAATAGGAGGAGGAAATTTGGACACAGAGATCCCAGGGATGCATGTGCACAGAGGAAAGGCCAAGTAAGGACATAGCAAGAAGACAGGTTGCCTGTGAACCAACGAGAGAGGCATCAGGAGAAACCAGACTTACAGACACTCAATCCTACATGTCTACAACTATGGACTGTGAGAAAATAAATGTCTGACCCAGTCTGGTATTTAACTATGGCAACCCTAGCAAGTTAATACAGTGGCCATATAATTTGTTTTATTAAATCCAGAAAATCTATAAGAATTAAACTGGAACTATTAATAACTGCAATGGGTTAAAAAGCCTAAATGGATATTGTCCTGACACCTGGGGGGGTATAAGGATATATGTGCCAGGGTGCACCGCCCTGGGCAGTCTCTTCATTTCCCTAGCTGGGGAAAGTGTTGGATGGTGATGGTACCTAATTATGTCCATTCCAGAAACTGCTCTCAGCCAAAGGAAGCTGAAGTTTACAAGGTTGATATTCCCTTCCAGAGGGCATGCAGTGACTGGTCCATGCTAGTGGCACAAAGATCTGGCCCCTTGTTTTAATGCAGAACAATTCCAAAGGGTCATTCCAACTCTGGAGCTCCCTGTGGGATTAATGGAGGCTCTGTTATAACTCCATCACAGAGAGGTCCACTTCTCTCTCTCTCTCTCTCTCTCTCTCTCTCTCTCACCAGTAATGCTGCTTCCCTCCTTTGCAGGTACTGCTTCTGAGAACACCCCTTAGGAAATGTGACAGCTCTCCTCACTGGAGTTTGTGACATGGATTTCAGAGTGTCAACATGCATTTCCCAGGCAACTCCACCTAAAATAGATGGTCAACCTATCTAACATGGATCTATCTATCTGGGGAGACAACTAAAGGTTTTAAGAAAGACAGCAAAAAGATTGTGTTTGAACTTCAGAATGATCACTGATTGATTCAGGGAACTGATCAGATGAGTTCCAATTTCAGACATGGAGACTACTCAGGAGGCCGTATACTACATCAAGCAAAAGGCAGTGATCGCCCATGTCTGCGTGGTGACAGTAGCACAATATGCAGTGAGTGAATCTGTGATGGAGTAGGATTAGAGTCCACAAAACTTGGCTATTCTCTGCATGAGGAGAATGAAAGGTCAGAGGAGATTAACACCCAGCTTTATGAGGATATCATTTCCCAGAATAAGGGCTTGGGTGGTAAAGATGATGAGTTCAAGGAGTTACAAATCACACAAGAGGAGACCTGCAGAGTACATCTGGATCTCTCGGTTCAATGTTCGATCAAGGGATTCAGACAGGGACATGTTTGCAAAGTGATGGTCCGTATGGAGATGAAATGACTTTGAGGAGACATGTAGAGGGAAAAGGAGTGAGGTCCTAACACAGAATCAAACAGAAAAGTAATATTTAAGATACCTGCCGCGTATGAAGAGTGCACCAGTAAACAGAGAAGGAAGAGTCAGAGAGCAAACTGAAATTAAATAGCAAGTAGAATTATGACCCTCAAAGAAAAACCAGTCTAAGACAAGAGGGAGTGACTCTGAACATACAGTTAGGAAGTAATTAAGGGTAAAAGTGACCACTGGATTTCACAGCATGTAAACCAGAGGTGTGTCTGGTGAAGGTAGTGACAGTGGGGAGGTGAGGCCAAGAAAAGCAAGAATAGGTTACATTAGATTTGGGTAGAGAGGGAACTAGGGCAAGTGAGAGAGCCTTTGGAAGGCGATGTAGGCCTGACACCTCTGAAGGTAAGAAGGAAGAAGTTTGAGCAGGAGAAGGAGGAGAATGCTTAGACGAGGCCACTGGAGAGTGCTCAAGCCAGAAGGGTCCAGGGAGGACTCCCCTATCTCACAGGAATAAGCCTATGTGAGGACCTAGCCACGTGCAAGCCCTGAGGGACAAGAGCAGCTGTGAAGTCGGGGCCAGTCAATGTGAAGAAGCAGGAGCTGGCAGTTAGCTGTGTTCCCACAGCAGGTGCAAGCAACATCCTCATGGTACCACGGGGCCGGGATGTAAAGACCAAGAGAATATAGGACCAAAAGGGATTCAACAAAATGAGGTTCCCCAAAAAGGTGACAGATGGTATGTAATGGGACACAAGTAGGGTGTTGATATGAGGCAAGATGCAGAAGATCCCTTGTTCTGGAATCACTGCTGTTTGGGAGAGGTGCTGGTGGATGAGTTAGTGACTAGGTCGGCCCGTGGCGGTATTCACACTCCTGCAGCATAACGAGTAAATTAGCAACCGACGTGGATGCCAGCGGCGGCGACTGAGGCTTTACAATAATCGGACATAACCGAAGTTTCTGTCTTCTCTATCGGCTTGTCAATTCTGTGAAATTTGTGGAAGGGAATCATGTTAGCTAACTTTTGGACTTTCTATGATTTCAAATGGTACTATTTTGCATAGGTTTACTGACTGAACATGTGTTTTGGTGACCAAAGGTCCTGGTCTTAGTCCAATTATTTGCTGTGACTTCCTATTCGGCAAAACTCCTTCTGTAAGGAAACTGTAAAACAGGAATTAATTATTTTTTTTATTGTCTTCAACATTAAATTTCTAAAAAACTAACTCATGTATGGAGCATTAACTCAATTTTACTCATGGTTCTTCCATATAAACACGTACATAAAGAGTTTATACTCTATATGCATTAGGCAATTTTTGCAAAGGAAAAATAGATTATGCTATAACATCAAATTGTAGGAAATGAAATTTAACATAAAAGTGTGATTTTATTAATGTGTTCTACTTTTTGCACGAAGAAGGAAAAAGGAAAGTGATTTATTTGCATGCACCAGTAAATAAATTTACATTTAGCTCTTTTGCTCATATGTATTGTACTACAAGCCAAGAAACATGGTACTCTGGAAGGGTAATTTCAAACACATGAGGGGGAGATTTGTGTTCAATGAACTGGACTATGGTGTTAGAAGAGAACTATCACTTCCCTATGTCTGTGTTCTCATCCATAAAACAGAGGGAAAAAGTCCTTTTTTTCTATATCTGTTTGTTTTGTAATTTTTGTTAATTCAATAATTACCTTTGCTACTTTCAGTCTTTAAAAATTTTCTATTTTTTTTTAAAGATTTTATTTATTTATTTGACAGAGAGAGAGAGATCACAAGTAGGCAGAGAGGCAGGCAGGGGGTGGGGTTAGCAGGTTCCCTGCTGAGCAGAGAGCTCAATGCGGGGCTTGATCCCAGGACCCTGGGATCATGACCTGAGCCGAAGGCAGAGGCTTTAACCCACTGAGCCACCCAGGCGCCCCTAAAAATTTTCTATTTCATCATTTGTTTAAATAGTGTACATTAAAGTTTTTGTTGAATAGATGACAACAAAAATATAAGGCAATGACAACTTTTTCTCTTGAGCCTATAATAAATTGCTTTTTAAAAAGATACTCTTTATTGGGCATTTACTATATTCAAGACATTATCCTGGCTTTCCTCAAGTGAATTGTATCCCCTAAGTGTCAATTATCCTTTACGTGGAAGTAATTGTTTTTTAAATAGTTTTTCAACATTTTATCCATTCATTCTAGTCTAAAATTTCATTTGCCTTTACCAAGACAGACTTAGAGTGGAAAAAAAAAAAAAAAAAGGAGACGCTAGGTCTTAAACCATGCCAGCATATTCACGTATTTGTTACCAGAATGTGGTCTTAAGTGACCCAGTTTCTTCAGTATGGGAGAGCTTTACTTAGAGAGGTAGGTTCTTTTTGCCATTCTAAGAATTTGAGGATTTAAGAATGAATTTTGTATAGTAATTCACCTACCTTTGAATTTTATGGAGTGTTCTTTACAATAAATGGCCGAAAGCACACATGCTTCCCGACGTGGCTGTAATCTTTTCTGAGCTGTTAAGGTGTAATTTTGTGACCAAACATCATAATAGTCATGAGCTAGCAAGGTCGCTGACATGCATTCCAATTCACACAGGCACATTTCTGACTCCATTAATGATCAGACTCCACCCGCGTCAATAACTGCTCATACTTTGGGGCAGATAAACTCTGACTGACCATAATTTCAAATTCTGGTAGTAGGTGAATGGTGAACTATTCATGTGTAGAATTTGTTGATTATTTTTGAGACAAGTAAAAATTGAGTGATCTTTACTTAAGTCATGTTGCCTTTCAAAAAATCAGCATCTCAAGATTTCTTGATTAGAAATGTACTTAATTTGGGCGCCTGGGTGGCTCAGTGGGTTAAGCTGCTGCCTTCGGCTCAGGTCATGATCTCAGAGTCCTGGGATCGAGTCCCGCATCGGGCTCTCTGCTCAGCAGGGTGCCTGCTTCCTCCTCTCTCTCTGCCTGCCTCTCTGCCTACTTGTGATCTCTCTCTGTCAAATAAATAAATAAAATCTTTAAAAAAAAAAAAAAGAAATGTACTTAATTTGCAGAAGATTTTTCATTTTATGTATGAAAATGCTGCATACATTCTTAAGAGCATAAAATTCTTCTATTTGATTTCATAAAATTCAGGCAGACTGAATACTTCAAAGTACTGTTTGTTTAAAATACTGTTCTTTATGAATTTATATATACATACGAGATTAAGTAACAGGGAATATAAGCAGATGAATACTTAACAAAAGCAATTAAGTCCTAAACTCTGCATTTTTTAAGTTACCATCATTAGTGATTTGGGGCCACTTTAGCTACTCAATAAATACTGTTAATCTTATGAATCATTGGAAGAATGAAAGAAATCTGGAATTTTTTTCTGTCATATGTGTTAGGACCTGAGAAAGCCCGAAGCCAAATTTAGTTCATCTGCTTGGAGACTACTGAGAAAGACAATTTACTGAGTATTCTGACTCCAGAAATCACATTAATGGAAGACAAAGTGGTCTAGGTCTAAAGATTTTATAAACACAGAGAGGAAGCATGCAAATTTGGTTTTGAATCACAGGGAGTCAGGCTTTTCCTTACTAACCAGTGGGGCTGATGATGCCTTCCTGTAATATTTGCAATTCAAGAGTCAGGTACATACAAGGGTATGTTCTGTGTTCATTATTTATTTAACAAAATCACTCTTTCTCTCTAATGTCGTATTTGCCTATTACTCACTCTCACCCAGGGAGGCAGCTCAGCCTGAATTTTGTTGGAGAAAGATACAATCCATGGTGAGCTCTGCTAACCTGTGAGTTTGGTTTATTGGAAACATGCTTAGGGAAGCCGCTGTGTTGCTGTAATCAGACATTCAGGGTATATACAGCACAAACATAACACACTGAGTTTACCCTACAACAGAGATAACTAATAATGGCTAGGAAAGTTGACAGTGACAGAGTGGAAATATTTTGTTTCCTTAACAAACTAACTGCTGTTCTTAAGAGAATAAAGACATCCAAGAGAGTATGCGGCACACGGCTCAGACGATGGGTTGTTTTTATTTTTTTTTTTTAAGATGTTATTTATTTACTTGACAGACAGGATCACAAGTAGGCAGAGAGGCAGGCAGAGAGAGAGAGGAGGAAGCAGGCTCCCTGCTGAGCAGAGAGCCCGAAGTGGGACTCAATCACAGGACCCTGGGATCATGACCTGAGCCGAAGGCAGAGGCTTAACCCACTGAGCCACCCAAGCGCCCCTCATACGATGAGTTTTCAATACAGAGTAAGAGATAATTTGTATTTCCAAATAAAGACAGTAGAAGGGGCACATTAAACCTGGCACTTATATAATCCCAAAGAACAGTAGCTCCTTTATTTACTCGATCTTCAGCATGGAACCTACCTTTTTACTGTATTTCTGCCAATAATACAGCATGGCCTTGGGTTGTGACCCAAAGGGCATTCTAATGATCTTTCTATGACAAGATGAAAGATGAGAAAAATCAATTTCTGTGCCCTAAAGACATAACTTACTAGCACTAGATATCACTAGGCCGCAATTGTTTTATAGGAACTTAAATAAAAATCCAAAACTATTAAGAGGGTGTGAGATTTGCTACAGACATATCCAATACTCAGTTTTTTGAAAAGTGCAAAAATAAAATGAATCACATACAAAAATGTGTATAAAGAGAAGTACCGAAAAGAACAAAAAAACAAAATTATTGTTGGTGTTCTTATTATACGCTACTTGGATCTCTCCAGTACAAGGCACAGAGAACATACAGTACATTTTTACTTGTTAAAGCAGATGTTCTTGGGTTTTAGATATCTATCACTACGTATTTCTGCATTTTTCTGAATTGTTTTTAAGATACCTTCAAATTCTCAAGTGACCCTAGAGAATATGGGATCCCTGCTAAATATTTAAAGAGAAAATATTTAAGTTATTAAATATTTTTAATTTACTATTTTGTATTTAATGAATACCCTACAAAGAAGGTAATATCTCAGTTTGAGGGTAACAATTCTCAAGGACTGGCCCAACTTCTCACAGCCAGCAAATGACGGCACTGGATTTATCCTACAATTTCTAATATCAAGTATAATGCTCTTATTTTTGTACCTTCTTATAAACCATACATCAGTGTATCATTTCCACTTTGTATCTTTTTTATCTCTTATTTATACACATGAATCAAAATCTGCTCCAGTTCAGTGCCCAGTCCTTGGTATATAAATATGCAACTTGACTTTGGGGATAGATGTGTACATAACAACATATGTGTGTTCACAGAAATATATTAAGACAACATAAATCTTCATTCATAGCTTCTGAGAGACATGGGTATTACTGGCTTATGTGATTACAAAAATAAAATAAAGAAAAAGATGGGTATATTATAGAGAGTTGGAGCTTTTAATGCTGGGAAAGGTCTAATGGATCATGTAAAATATGCAATATATCATATTTACAGAATTCAAATTCTAAGTAGATGTAAGCACATATATGCATTGTCCTGACTAGCACCAACTACTAGGGCATAAAAGCACTTTCTCCCATTTAGCACTTTCAAAATACTTTTTAATCACTTTATTATTTATACCATATCAGTCCAAAGGAAATTGAGAAATAGCAGTCTGGAGGTTTTGTTTTTTAATCCATTAAAGACTATGCCTATGAAACAGAATGCTGTAGACAGTGTTTATAGAAATTAAAAATTAATTCACTTAACAGCATATACCTGACCTAATGGCAAAATTCCCCTTTGAAAATAAACGATATATCCATGTGGGATGCTTTTGCACTTTCTGAGTTCAGGGAAGTGGTTTCAGAGAGCAGGGGGGGATTTTTTCCATCCCGTATGCCTACGGAGACACAGGATGAGCAGCAACACTATTGTGGGGAGAGGAACACCATCATGGGGGTGACTTTCTCACATTTATAGGGATGGAGTGAGCACTATATTAAACTTGTTTCCCCCTTGAAATGCAAAAAATTAGAACTCAAGAAACTCTCGTTTTAAATTAAAACTCACTCAAATTCATGCAACTGCATAGGTATGGCCAAAGTGTGGCTCTGAGAGAAACGATGTCAACTTTGGGTTGTGTTGCAGGAAACTTTTTAGGTATTTTTACTCCTGGAGACTAGTGATTTCTTAAAAGGTTGCATTGATTTTCAATTTAATTTAGAACTATTTGGGGTCAGGACACCTGGGTAGCTCAGTGGGTTAAATGCCTGCCTTCGGCTCAGGTCATGATCCCAGGGTCCTGGGATCGAGTCCCACATTGGGCTCCTGACTCAGTGGGGAGATGGCTTCTCCCTCTGTCTGCTGCTCCTCCTGCTTATAATCTCTCTCTCCCTTGCTCTTGGTCTTTGACAATAAATAAATAAATAAATCTTAAAAATAAAAAAGAAAGAACTACTTTTGTTTTTTTGTTTTTGTTTTATTTCCCCCTAAAATATCATATTACTTCAGGAGGCTTCTCTGGACACACTTACGGCACAAGGTGAAAAAGAAAAAAAAAATCTCTTTCTACTCTATCCATATTCTCAGGGACTTTTCTCCTTATTCCTAGTCCAACTAGCAACTGAACAAATATAATACTTTTAAAAATAAGAATGCGGGGTGCAGGGGAACCTGGGTGGTTCAGTGGGTTAAGCATCTGCCTTTGGCTCAGGTCATGATCCCAGGGTCCTGGGGTCAAGCCCTGCTTCAGGCTCCCTGGTGTGAAGGGTATCGGGAGTATCTATATCAGCACAAGTATAGAATGCCTAGAAAGTTCAAAGTTAAAAAATCCAAGAACAAAAACTTGTAAATATTTATAAATTAGTCTTTGTAATATTTAGTGTTGATGGTTAACTTTCTATCAGCTTGGTTAACCCATGGTACCCAGTTTTTTGGTCAAACACTCGTCTAAATCTCTTTCATCAGTTCTATTTGTCTGAAGAACCCTGACTAGCACAAGTGGGATATAATTCTTAAAAAATCACGTTTATAAAAAAAATCATATGCTTATATTCTTGGAGATCTCTTCACTCCCTAATAGTGAAACCACTTAAATTTAAACACCTCAGTCCTTCCAGAAAGCAATTTACCTTTTTACTACAAAATAGTGACTTGAGATGATAACTTCTCAACTTCAGGTCCACACTGAGACACAGAATGTTAACAAGAAAATAAACAGACTGCACCCTCGTCCAAACTTCAAAAGATAAATGTATGTCTCAAAATTGGTGAAAATTCTTCTAAATTTAATGCAAATTGACCAATCTGAATAAATACACCTATATCATACTGTTCGTTTTAGTTTTTTTCTGAGAATTCATTGCAGCACTTGGAAACCAGTAGAATGCATATTGGCCGATTCTTTCTAACACGCCTTAGCCTGGAGGAAGCATAATGAGTTACGGTAAAGGGAATTATTTATTCTTGAAATATGTCTGTCACTAGAGAGCCAGAGTCCTCTTAAGCTGGTACCTGTCAGGCTATGAGCGCAGACAACTGGGAAACCAACCAACCCTGGAAGAATTTTAATTCTACTAGAATCAGCAGGAGCAATAGTGGGAAGAAGACCAAGCCTGAGGACTTCCCCGAGAGCAGCTTCGACTGAGAGAGAAAGCGGAGTGCGGGGAAACAAATATAAAGCAAATAAAAATACCGTAGGAAAGCAAAGATCATCCAGGGATTTCCCGTGCTCTTAATCCCAATATGCTTGCTTTATACTACCTTGGTCCACTGGTGGCACATCCATTAAAGAAGTATTTACTGAGCAGAAGCAGTCCTGGATGCCTTGACGTCGAGTGGGTACACTCTGCGTGTTAGTCTGCGGTGAGCTAAGTGCTGGGAAGGAGGAATGTGCAGCGTCCGACAGCAGACACACAGGAGCTGACCTAGTCAGAGGTCAGCCAAATTTCTCTGAAGTTATGATGAAAAATGTACTGAGGGACGAAGGACAACTGAGGTTTTTATCTAAGTGAATAAGGAGGGAAAACTGCTCCAAGAGAAGGATGCAACGTTTACAAATGCCTAGGAGAATAGGGCCCCAAGAGAGACTTAAACAAACTATTGTGTTGACGTTCAGGAAGGAGGGAGAGGTAGGAGGGCTGGCCGCGGTGGGGGTCAGGGCTAGACCACGCTGGGCCTGGTGGGTCTGTTAAAATTTTGGGTTTGTTGCCAAGAGTGGTTCAAAGACAGGGAGCCTGGGTGGCTCAGTAGGTTAAGTGGCTGCCTTCGGCTCACGTCATGATCTTGGGGTCCTGGGATCGAGCCCCGCCTTGGGCTCCCTGCTCAGCAGGGAGTCTGCTTGTCCCTCTCCCTCTGCCTGCTGCTCTGCCTACTTGTACTCTCTGTCAAATAAATAAATAATATTTTTTTTAAAAAAGAGTGGTTCAAAGACTTCTAAATTTTTTTTGAGAGAGAGAGAGACAGAGATGGAAGTGGGACAGAGGCAGACAGAGAATCTCAAGCCGACTCCACACTGAGCACCGAGTCCAAAGCAGGGCTCTTATGACCCTGAGAACATGACCTGTGTCAAAATCAAGAGTCCAATGCTTAACTGACAGAGCCACCCAGGCATCCCCATCCAGACGTTTTAAGTGAGTGATTAAAAATACCAGATTTGAGTTGTACACAGGTAATTTGGGCAGCATTGTGGAAAATGACTTGTAAGACAGCAATAAGAACGCTGGGAAACCAGGTGGGAGGCTATTTCAGGAGATCACGTCAGAGTTGCCACTGCCTTGGACAGAGGCAGGGGTGGGGATGGATGAGCATGGTGGGATGTGAGATTTCTAGAAGGTTCAGTTCATGGGGCATCATGGATATGACTCAGAGCACAGGGTGATTAAAGGGGAAGGAGAGGAAGGAGCCAAGTATTCTGGTTTGACTGACTCATGGATGATGTCACCTCTTATTGACATAAACCAGTGAGAGGGCAGTAGAGAATATGAGTTCAATTAGTGTATGTTGAACCTTAGATACACCAAAGAGAAGATATAAATTAAGCAGGGGCTATAGTGGTCTACAGCACTGACAAAAATCTGGAGCTTGAGACACACATTCCAGAGACATTTATACCATGAAGCAACGGGTTTGGGTAATAATTCTCAAGATAAGTGTATAGAGTGAGAAGAGGAATGACCTGGTCTGAACATTGAGAAAACACAATAGAAAGAAAACTCACACCATAAACAATGAAGGAGTGACATGAAAATGGAAGGCAGGCAAGGAGCATACTAGGTAATAGAAACCAAGATCAAACTTCCAAAAAAGAAGAGAGATCAATGTTGCAAAAAGCTGGAGAAGTACAAGTACAAGAGTAATTTTCAAAAGACCATTGTATTTCATAACCATCACAAAT
Organism: Mustela putorius furo; assembly: GCF_011764305.1. Lineage (NCBI taxonomy): Eukaryota > Metazoa > Chordata > Mammalia > Carnivora > Mustelidae > Mustela > Mustela putorius. The sequence goes on along the minus strand of NW_025421511.1, from coordinate 2,391,174 downwards.
GGTCTTTGCCAGACCTGTTTGAGGGGAAACAGCAGAGATAGGATTCAAAATCATAAGGGGTTGAAAAAGTGGATAGAAAGTGTGTGCACAGCCCTGTTACGAAATTTGTCTGTAGAAGATGACAGATTAAAGACTGTGCCTGTGAAAGGGCACTGGATACACATTTTGGAAGAAATCTGAACAAACACTAAAACCCATAGTTGAGTAGAGCTAAATATTATTATTATTATTAAATGGAATGTCTCAAATATAAAAATAATATAAGTTACATAAACTAATACATTTTTTTAAGTAGGCTGCATGCACAGTGTGGTGCCCAACACAGGGCTTGAAATCATGATCCTGAGATCAAGACCTGAGCAAGATGGCGTCAGACACTTAACCAACATGGGGGTAGAGCACTTGACTGCCAACACTTAACCACCTGAGCCACCCAGGTGTCCTGATACTGATTCATTTTTTTATTAAAATTATTCATATGGGGAGCCTGGGTGGCTCAGTGGGTTAAGCCGCTGCCTTTGGCTCAGATCATGATCTCAGGGTCCTGGGATTGAGTCCCGCATCGGGCTCTCTGCTCAGCAGGGAGTCTGCTTCCTCCTCTCTCTCTCTCTGCCTGCCTCTCTGCCTACTTGTGATCTCTCTGTGTCAAATAAATAAATAAAATCTTTAAAAAAAATTATTCATATGAACGAAGACTGTTTGATAATGTAGCGGTAACGTACCTCAGCTCTATAAGCTGGTATACTGTACCTGCAGTCATCAGGCAGCACACTTTCTTTCTGAAATATGCACTCTGTTAATTTAAATTTTGAATTCAATATTGTCTATGCACATTTGTGTGTACTTATATACATAGAGAAAGTGCCAGAGAGGGAAAAAGCAACTATTGTAAATATAAATCTTGATTACTTTTTACAGTGTGAATGCCACTATGAAACGGTATACAAGAATGTAAGTAAAAACCAGGAATCACCCTGAATGCCACCATAGTTACTATACGACATCCCAAGGGTAAGTATATGCACACCCAAGGTCCATCACCTCCCTGACCTCTAAAGCCATGTATTCTTATTGTTATGAATACCACACGCTGTGTATTGTTTAGTTTCTAGCATCCTTCATCCGATGTTATGGTTCTGACACCCATTTATTTGACTCATGTCACTGTAATTTGTTTACTCTCATTGCTATATAATACCCCATTATATGAACATGCCACATTCGGTTTGATGGACATTTGGATCGTGTACATATTTCAAACATTTTATACAGTGCTGCTATGAACACTGGGGTATATATTTTTGTTAAATAGATGCACATATTTCAAGCAGTGAAATTTCTGGGACACAGAGTATGTGATAATCACTTTTCATAGACAACAACTATTATCGCAAAAATATACACTAGATCCGGTAGTAGACACATAAGATTTGCGACTGGTCCACGTCCGCATTGGCACTAACTGTGGTCAGTCTTCTCTCTCTAGCTATGAGGATGGGCAGGTATCAACCTCCTTATGTGGGGCTGTCATCATTTCAGAGTCAATAAATAAACATCAACAACACAGACCTTGGGAAATTATAAAAAAGGAAATGCAGGATTTGGGAAGCATTCACGAGCACTCTCAGAACACTGAGACTCTTATATACTTTATCCAACAATATATGAGAAATGAAATGAGAAGACAACAGACTGGGATAATAAGGTAACTGGCTGACAGCAGGAAATGAAAAAGAGCCCAAAAAGGAGCAAATAGGGAAAAGGCAATGCCCTGGATAATTAAAATTGCACTGGAGTCAGGAAGTCACACGCAAGTTAGTGAAAGATGGCAAACTTTAGAAGTTCTTTGAAATTTTATCTAAAAATGACAAAGAGCTGGAATACATATGAAGATGATGTTATATCAGGAATGACAAAACGAAGAGCTTCAATGTTCAGTAAGTTACTGGTTTCCCGGAAGTAACGGCTGTAACCTATTTCTGAATATGTAGTTGGGATGTTGGTAGCCTTGCGTGTAATCAATGCCATCATTAATATTAGGCATCAAGTAATTAAGTCCATCTTCCCACTGAGCAGAAATATAAAACACGGATAGCTTCCTACATCCAGGTGATGGCATCAGCCTTCATCCAAGGGCTTCCTGCCAGTCTCTCACGGCAGCACATAACCAGAGAGGGCACTTTTTGACCACTGCAAATCTAGGAGGAGTCTCTCCTACCATTCAAGAACCACAGAGGACTAACAGCAGGAGATCTTGGAGGAGAGCCCTGGGTACTGAAGTTCATCCACTGGGAATATGCCTCATGTCTCCATCCAACCTGAACCCCATTAGTAAACTCTGGATCAGTCTAGACAATGTTAGTCTCTGAGCAGGTACAGCTTTTGTAGAAAAAAAAAGTTACTTTGACACTCATCTGCCATCACAGGTCTCAAGTGCAGGTCAGCATGTACCACAAGCTAGAAATTAAGTCACCATCCCTGTCGAATCAGGTAAGGCTGACTTCCAGAATGAAGATGGCCACTGGCCCAAAAGCTCACAGCTGTTCCTCCCAGTATGAACCTTCAGATTATCCAGGTTGGCAAAAGGAAAGAAAAAATCATATTGTCTTTTTCTTTTAAAGTTTATTTCCTTGCTGGAACTAAATATTTAGAGTAACCTACATGGCCTTCTTGACTATACTATACTCTATAATATGACTAAAAGAACAACTGTCACCAGACTATTGAAAAAAGAGAAAAGCCTCAGGCTCTTAACACTCAAAAACTAGTTATATTGAAACAGTCACTCTGGGGAATCAGTAGAACATTATTTTAATGCTGTTGTTTTTTTTCTTAATGATAATTAAAAGAATATATCTTCAAAAATAGCTTGAACTTGCTGTCATAAAAAAACAATCAAACTGCCAAGAGAAGCTTTTTAGAATTAAAAAATATTATTGCATTGCTACTATATTAAAAATATAAAAACCAGTGAAATTCTTGATATTCCAAGGACTAAGGCTAAAAACTGACATAGTGAATTATAAGACAGGCTTGAAGAATATACCTTACAGTCAGAAAGTAGACACAAAGATGGGATGGCACGCGGACTGCGAGCTGGAGGCAGGGGAATGACCAGAGGCTATGGGAATATGTAAACATGAGGGTATTTGGGGATTCTGATTGAGGATATATGGGAGTTCTTTATGCTATTTTACAACATTTCTCAGTGACTGAATATTTCAAATAAAACATTAAGCAAATGAGCAAGGGATGAAAGAATCTGACAACAAATTGAGTTCATGGTATTTCTAGATTTATCTGGTTGTGAACTATGAGTTCAGAAGTGTGTGTGTGTGTGTGTGTGTTAAGTGTTGGCACCTAGAAAAGGCAATTTAATTAGGATTATATATGGAACACAGGGAAATATTATGAGTTGCATCTTTCAGTGTTTTATGAGTATATTTTTGACAGTTTAATAAAATATTCTATATTGCATACATTTAAAATCCTCTCTAAAATTTAAATCACTATAAACAGTCGTGAGAGGGAATGGCAGGCTCCACTTTAATTTATTTGGGTATGATTGGATGAAATATGATGTACTTAGGATGAAAATTAGTGCAAATAGCATGTACAGAGGGATTTTTAATAAAATCATAGAGACTATATTTGATATTAACATGTAAATTTTGTACAGCGTGATGATTCCCTACTTAATTCATAAAGAGAGCTGATTAAAGGGTAAAACCGCAGGCCTCCGCCACTTGATAATGCATTAACCTAGCATCCTCAAACACACATTTATCTCAGACTTCATCAAATAATACTGTCAATTCTCAGTTTCAAAGTCTTGCTCCCTGGAGAAAGACTGCCCATTAGAGAAAGATGAAAATGCCTTGAAGCAAAACAGCTCATGGAAGCAAGGGCAGCATTAGAGATTACAACGTGATTCATGTATTTTTTTTCTAAATCAAGAATAAAAGTGCATTTGCATGCTAGAATTTTAGAAGCCTATTCAAATATGCTACCTGATTCAAAACACTCAGGAACGTGCTTTAAGTGTTCAATAAAATCCTGGGGTTTGCGCAGAAGGTACAGTTGTCCCAGTATTACTGCTGAGGCCACAGAGAGACTGAGGAGGAAAGTAGCTTTCTCAAATGAACAGAGCTAAAGGACTGGCAGGTACACATCTCAAAGTAGGAGACACATGGCATGTAGGTAATCCCAAAATCTTTAGGGATTTACTTATTTATTTCAGAGAGGAGGGGGGAAGTGTGTGGGGAGGAGGGGCAGAAGGAGAGTCTGTGAGAACCCAAAGCAGATGCCGTGCTGAGTGAGGACCCCTATTCGGGGCTAGACCCCATGACCTTGAGATCATGACCCGAGCCTGATGCCCAACCAGCTGCACCATCCAGGCACCCCTAGGTAATCTCAAGATCCTTAAAATATTTAATGTAAGCGGTGCCTGCATGGCATAGTTGGTTCAGTGCCCGAATCTTGATTTCCACTCAGGTCAAGATCTCAAGGTTGTGAAATCTAGCCATGCACTGGGCTCGGTGCTCAGTAGAACGTTTGCTTCACATTCTCTCTCCCTCGCTCTCCTGCTCACAATCTCTTTCCCTCTCAAAAATTTTTAAATATTTAATGTAAACTATGCATCAGTTAGATAAGATGGCTAGACACATATAAATATGGTGTGAATTGACACATACATATAGATACAGATACGAGTTTAGACAAAAATATAAATCAATGGCAAACTGCTTATATAGAGAATCAATCTCCTTAGGTGTATTCATGTGTATGCAAAAATTCCTCCTGGTACAATGGGAGAACACAATTTGAAAGTCCAGCGAATTTTAAAAATATAGGCCAAATTGTGAAATACGGCCAGGTGAAAGGAAAGAAAGATAATTATTCTGATGATAAAATAAAAGGAAATATGACTGCAGAGGTGTAAGCAAGCCATGACAATAGACTTGTTCTTGTTTCTCAGTGAAAGCAAAAGCTAACATTGTTCCTTAAGAATTTATAATTACAAACTGAAATTTCATGGTTTTGAAGCCTAGCTTCAAAATACCCATATGATGTGATAAATCACCAACTGAAAACTAGTTTAAAGCAGGATTCTCAATCCTACGGCTATTGACAAGCAGGCCTGGGTAATTCTTCATTCTGGAAGGTTGTCCTGTGCATTGTAGGATATTCTGGGGCATCTCTGGTCTCTGCCCACTAGATGACATGTCTACCCATCAAGTAGTACAAGTTTGTCCCTCTCCCAGTGGAACTATTTCAGATACTTTATTTTTGAGGATATTTAACTTTTACTTGTTATCTATTCCTTCTATATATCTCTACATACCTAATTTATTTTTAAAAAAGGAATCAAATGAATTTATTAGGAAAGTGAACACTCTTCAAAAATGTTTACATCATGGTAAACAAAATAATGTAAGATTTGCTCTCTGAATCATTTTTACAGTCAGTCATGTTAACTAAATATATTATTGTGTAAGAACTCTCTAGAACTTTCTCTGGCAGAACTAGAACTCTATATCCATTGAACAATGACTCCCCATCTGCTCTTCCTCCTAGCTGGTGGAAACATCCCTCTACTCTCAGTTTCTCTGATGGTGACTAGTCAAGATAGCTCATAAAGTGGAATCATGCAGTATTTGTCCTTTTGTGACTGGCTTATTTCACACAGCACATGTCCTTGAGGTTAATCCATGTTATGGCAGCATGTAATAGGATTTCCTTAAAAAAAAAAAAAGTCTACAGAATATCCTATTACATGCATATACCATATCTTCTTTATCCATCTGACTATCAGTGGACATTGGGTTTCTACCTCTCAGCTATTACGAATAATGCTACAATAGACCTGAGTGTGGAAACATCTCTATGAGATCGTGCTTTCTCTTCTTCTGGATATATGTACATGAGTGGGATGGCGGGATCATTTGGTAATTCTCTTTTGCATTTCCTGAGGAAACTCCACACTGGTTTTTCTACAGCACATGTACCATTTTATTTTGCTACCAGCAGCACACGAGGGTTCCAACAGCTCCACATTGGGTTTGGAGTTACATTGAGTGATAGGGAGTATCTTTCCGCATGCTTCTTATCTACTCATCTATCTTCTTTGAATAAATGTCTATTAATGTCCTTCACTCATTTTTAATCAAGTTTCTTGCTTATGTGTTACTGAGCTTTATGCATTCTGGGTTTTAACCCTGTACCAGATACATAATTTGTAATTGTCTTCTTCCATGCCACAGTGTGTCTTCTTCACTTTGGTGATTGTTGCCTTTGATGCACAGAAATTCTTGTCTGATGCCATCCCATTTATCTATTTTGATTTTTGTTATCTGTGCTTTTGGTGTCATATCCAGGAAATCACCACCAAATATGTGACGCTTTTCCCTCATGTCTTTTCCAGAAGTTTTGTAACTCTAGGACATAGCTCTAGGCATTCAACCTATTTTGAGCTAGTTTTTGCATATGATATAAAGTAAGGGTCTATCTTCATTCTTCTGCATGTAGATATTCAGTTTTCTTGACAACTATTTATTAAAGAAAATAGCCTGTCCACATTCTGTGCTCTCAAAAGCCTTGTCAAAGTACATTATACCATACATGCCTGGGCTTATTTCTGGGTTGTCTATTCTGATCCAGAGGTCTATGAAACTGCCTTTGGGCTAGCACCACACTGTTTTAATTACTACAGCTGTTAAATATGTTTTGAAATCAGAAAGTATGAGACCTCCAACTTTGTTCTTCATCAAGATTGCACTGGCTTGAGACTGCATTTGAAATTTATATTTTTTTCCTATTTCTCCAAAAGATGGCATTGAGATTTTGATAGGGATTTTTAAAAATTTGTAGATAACTTTGGGTAATAGGGACATTTAAACAATATTTAATCTTCTGATCTATAAAAACAGAACAGATTTCCTTTTTTTTAAACCTATAACTAGTAAAGACATTGAGTCAGTAGTCAAAGCAAGCCCAGAGCCAGATGGGTTTTATGAAGAATTACATCAAATATTTAAATAACACTAATCCTCCTCAAACTCCTCCCAAAAAATGAGAGGCAGGAACATTTCCAAACTCATGTTTTAAGGCTACCAATACTGTATATCAAAGCCAGACAAAGATGCTGAAGAAAGATAAGAAAGATAAAACACAAGTCAATATCCCTGGTGAATAATGATACAAAAATCGTCAACAAAATACTAGCACTGGAGAGAGGCAAGATGGTAGAGGAGCAGCAGATGGAGAAGACAAGAGGTCCCAGGAGATCAGCTACATGGTTATCAAACCATTCAGAACACCTACAAACTCAGGAGAAGATCGAAGAGAAGAAGAGCAATGATTCTAGGAACAGAAAATCGACCACTTTCTGGAAGGTAGGATGTGCGGAGATGTGAATCCGAAGCCCCGGGAAGATAGACAGTGGGGGGAGGGGCCGGCTCCCAGCAAGCAGCAGAGAACAAAATCCGAAATCACAGAAGTCTGCTCCACTGAGGGACATCACTCCAGAGGCTAAGTGGGGCTGGAGACTTCTTCTCTAGGAGAAGCAACGAGGCAGGAATCTGCTGGGTTTGGAGACTCCAAACGGGGCTGCGCACCAGAGACAGAAACATTCGGACAAAGGCCAGGTGAGCTTGGAGTGAGCTGGGAGACCAGGGTGATGGGAGGAACTGACTGCTCTTCTCTGAGGGTGCACTGAGGAGTGGAGCCCTGAATTCTCAGCTCCCTAGGACTAGAGATTAGGAGGCCACCATTTTCATTCCTGTCCTCCAAAGCTCTACAGAAAGTGTTCAGGGAACAAAAGCTCCCCAAACCAAACCTGAGTAGATTACTTAGCCAGGACCCTGGCAAGGGTGGTGCAATTCTGCCTCTGGCAAAGACATTTGAGAAGCATTGCAAGAGGCCTCCCCCAACAGAAGATCACCAAGAACATCTTGCCAAGACCAAGGTCATGGTATTCAAGGAGAACAGCAGAAATCCAGAGGGAGGGGACAGCAACGCATAGAATTCATGGCTTTTTCCCCGTGATCCTTTAGTCTTGCAAAGTTAAATTTTTTTCATTTTATTTTTTTCTTATTCTATGTTTTTAACTTTCCTTCTTTCCTCTTTTTACGTTTTTTAACTAGTTTAATCAACAATATCTTTTTAAAAATTCTTTTTAAATCTTCATTGCTATAGTCATATTTTATTCCTTCACTGTATTTAACCTTATATTTTGAATACAAATACATATTTTTTTTTCTAAAAAATTTTGGGATACAATTTCTTCTAATAGATCAAAATATACCCTAAAATCTAGCGTATGGCTTTGTTCTAGTCTCCAACCTGAGCACATTCTTTCCCTTTTTTCCCCAACCAACTTATCAATTCTTTTTTTTAGAATTTTTAAAAATTTTTATCATTACAGTCATATTCCATCCCTTCATTGTGTTTACCCTTATTTTTGTATATATATAAGTTATTCTTTCTTTAATATTTTGGGAGGTAGTTTCTTCTATGGGACCAAAATACACCCAAAAAAGGTGGCTCTGTTCTGTTCATGAGTCTAATAATATATATAAGTTTTTTTTTCTTTTCTTTTCTTTTATCCCCTTTTCTTCCCCCCCCCCCCCAGTTTTGGGTCTCTTCTGATTTCATTAGTATACATTTTTCTGGGGTCTTTGCCACCCTTTTAGTATTTTATTCCCTCATTCATATATTCTTATCTAGATAATATGAAAAGGAAAAACTCACCACAAAAACAAACAAACAAAAAACAGGAGGCAGTACCAATAGCTACAGACCTAATCAATATGGACATTGGAAATATGTCAGAACTAGAGCTCAGAATAAGAATCTCAAGGTGCCACCTAGGCTGAAAAATGGCATGGAAGATATTAGAGAAACCCTTTCTGGAGAAATAAAATCCCTTTCCAGAGAAATAAAAGAACTAAAATCTAACCAAGTTGAAATTTAAAAAGCTATTAATGACGTGCAATAAAAAATGGAGGCTCTAACTACTAGGATAAATGAGACAGAAGAGAGAATTAGTGATACATAAGACCAAATGACACAGAATGAAAAGTTGAGCAAAAGAGAGACAAACAACTACTGGACCACGAGGGGAGAATTCGAGAGATAAATGATACCATAAGACAAAACAATACTAGAATAATTGGGATTACAGAAAAAGAAGAAAGAGAGCGGGGACAGAATTATAGTAGAGCAAATTATAGTGGAGAATATAGTGGAGCAAATTATAGTAGAGAATTTTCCCAATATGGCAAAGGGAACAAGCATCAAAATCCAGGAAGCACAGAAAAGCCCCATCAAAATCAATAAAAATAGGTCCACACCCTATCATCTAATAGTAAAATTTACAAGTCTCAGTGATGAATAGAAAATCCTGAAAGCAGCTTGGGACAAGAAGTCTGTAACATACAATGGTAAAAATATTAGATTGGCAGTGGACTCATCCACAGAGACCTGGTAGGCCAGAAAGAACAGGCATGATATATTCAGAACACTAAATGAGAAAAATATGCAGCCAAGAATATTCTATTCAGCTAGGCTATCATTGAAAATAGAAGGAAAGATAAAAAGATTCCAGGACAAACAAAAGTTAGAAGAATTTGAAAACAGCAAACCAGCCCTTCAGGAAATTTTGAAAGGGGTCCTCTAACCAAAGAGAGAACCTAAAAGTAGTAGACCAGAAAGAAACAGATACAATATACAGTAAAAAGTAGTAGACCAGAAAGAAAAAGATACAATATACCTTAACAGTCATCCTACAGGCAATACAATGGCACTAAATTAATATCTTTCAATAGTTACCCTGAATATAAATGGGTTAAATGCCCCCAATAAAAAGACACAGGATATCAGAATGGATAAAAAAAACCAAAACCCATCAATATGCTATCTATGAGAAACTCATTTTACATCCAAAGACATCTCCAGATTAAAAGTGAGTGGGTGGAAAACAATTTACCTTGTTAACAGACATCAAAAGAAAGTTGGGGAGGCAAACCTTATTCGAGATAAATGAGATTTTAAGCCGAAGACTATAATAAGAGATAAGGAAGGATACTATATCATATTCAAAGGGTCTGTCCACCAAGAAGATCTAACAATTTTAAATATCTATGCCTCTAACATGGGAGCAGCCAACTATATAAACCAATTAATAACAAAATCAAAGAAACACATCGACAATAATACAACAATAGTCAGGGACTTTTTAACACTCCCCTCACTGAAATGGACAGATCATCCGAGCAAAGATCATCAAGGAACTAAAGGCCTTAAATGACACACTGGACCAGAGGGACATCACAGATATATTCAGAACATTCTATTCCAAAGCAACAGAATACACATTCTTCTCTAGTGCACATGGAACATTCTCCCGAATAGATCACATCCTGGGTCCCAAATCAGGTCTCAATTGCTACCAAAAGATTGAGATGATTCCCTGCATATTTTCAGACCACAGTGCTCTGAAGCTAGAACTCAATCACAAGAGGAAATTTGGGAAGAACTCAAATTCATAGAGGCTAAAGAGCTTCCTACTAAAGAATGAATGGGTCAACCAGGAAACTAAAGGAGAATTAAAAAAAATTCATGGAAACAAATGAAAATGAAAAAAACACTGTTCCAGATGTATGGGACACAGCAAAGGCAGTCTTAAGAGGAAAGTATATAGTGATACAAGCCTTTCTCAAGAAACAAGAAAGATCTCAAGAACACAACTTATCCCTACACCTAAGGGAGCTGGAGAAAGAGGAGCAAAGAAAGTCTAAACCCAGCAGGAGAAGATAAATAATAAAGAGCATTGCAGAAATTAATGAAATAGAAGTCAAAAGAATAGTAGAACAAATCAATGAAACTAGGAGCTGGTTCTGTGAAAGAATTAATAAGATTGATAAACCCCTGGCCAGACTGATCCAAAAGAAAAGAGAAAGAATCCAAATAAATACAATCATGAATGAAAGAGGAGAGATCACAACCAAGACCAAAGAAATATAAACAATTATAAGAACATATTGTGAGCAACTATACGCCAGCATATTTGGCAATCTGGAAGAAATGGATGCATTCCTAAAAACGTATATACTACAAAAACTGAACCAAAAAGAACAGACCCATAACTAGTAAGGTGATTGAAGCATTCATCAAAAATCTCCCAACAAACAAGAGCCCAGGGCCAGATGGCTTCCCAGGGGAATTCTACCAAATATTTAAAGAAGAATTAATTCCTATTCTCCTGAAACTGTTCCAAACAATAGAAATGGAAGGAAAACTTCCAAACCCATTTTATGAGTCCAGCATTACCTTGATCCCAAAATCAAAGACCCCACCAAAATGGAGAATTACAGACCAATATCCTTGATGAACACAAATGTGAAAATTCTCACCAAAATATTAGCCAATAGGATCTAACAGTACATTAAAAGGCTTTTTCACCATGACCAAGTTGGATTTTATTTCTGGACTGCAAGGTTGGTTCAACATCAGCAAATCAATCAATATGATACAATACATTAATAAAAGAACAAGACCCATACAATACTCTCAATAGATGCTGAAAAAGCACTTGACAAAGTACAGCATCCTTTCTCGAGCAAAGCTCTTCAAAGTGTAGGGATAGAGGGTATATACCTCAATGTCATCAAAGCCATCTATGAAAAACCAAGTGAATATCATTCTCAATGGGGAAAAACTGAGAGCTCAGGAACATGGCAGGGATTTCTACTATCACCACTGCCATTCAACATACTACTAGAAGTCCTAGCCTCTGCAATCAGACAACAAAAAGAAATAAAAGGCATCTGAACCAGCAAAGAAGAAGTCAAACTCTCACTCTTTGCATATGATACGATACTTTCTGTGGAAAACCAAAAAGACTCCATTGCAAAACTGCTAGCACTTATTCAGAAATTCAGTTAAGTGTCAGAATATATAATCAATGCACAGAAATCAGTTGCATTTCTATACACCAATAGCAAGACAGAAGAAAGAGAAATTAAGGAGTCAATCCCATTTACAACTGCACCCCAAACCATAAGATACCTAGGAATAAATCTAACCAAAGAGGCAAAGAATCTGCACTCAGAAAACTATAAAGCACTCATGAAAGAAACTGAGGAAGACACAAAGAAATGGAAAAATGTTCCATGCTCATGGATTGGAAGAACAAATATTGTGAACGTGTCTATGCTACCTAAAGCAATCTACACATTTAATGCAATCCCTATCAAAATACCATCACTTCTTTTCAAAGAAATAGAACAAATAATCCTAAAATTTATAGCAACCAGAAAATATCCCAAATAGCCAGAGAAATGTTGAAAAAGAAAGCCAAAGTTGGTGGCATCACAATTCCAGACTTCTAGTTCTATTATAAAGCTGTCATCATCAAGACAGTATGGTACTGGCACAAAAATGGACATATAGATTAATGGAACAAAACAGAGAGCCCAGAAATAGACTCTCAACTCTATGGTCAACTAATTTTTTACAAAGCAGGAAAGAATGTCCAATGGAAAATAGACAGTCTTTTCAACAAATGGTACTGGGAAAATTGGACAGCCACATGCAGAAGAATGAAACTGGACCATTTCCTTACACCACACACAAAAATAGACTCAAAATGGATGAAAGATCTCAATGTGAGAAAGGAATCCATCCAAATCCTTGAGGAGAACACAGGTAGCAACCTCTTCAGCCTCAGCTGCAGCAAGTTCTTCCTAGAGACATCGACAAAGGCAAGGGAAGCAAGGGCAAAAATGAGCTACTGGGACTTCATCAAGATCAAAAGCTTCTGCACAGGCAACCAAACCAAAAGACAACTGACAGAATTGGAGAATTTGGAAATGACATATCAGATAAAGGTCTAGTATCAAAATCTGTCAAGAACTTCTCAAAATCAACACTCAAAGAACAAGTAAACCAATTAAGAAATGGGCAGAAGACATGAACAGACATTTCTGCAAAGAAGACATCCAGATGGCCAACAGACACATGAAGAAGGGCCCCACGTCATTTTGCAGCAGGGAAATACAAATCAAAATCACAATGAGATACCACCTCACACCAGTAAGAATGGCTAAAATTAACAAGTCAGGGGCGCCTGGGTGGCTCAGTGGGTTAAAGCCTCTGCCTTCTGCTCGGTTAATGATTCCAGGGTCCTGGGATTGAGCCCCGCATCGGGCTCTCTGCTCAGTGGGGAGCCTGCTTCGACCTCTCTCTCTGCCTGCCTCTCTGCCTACTTGTGATCTCTGTCTGTCCAATAAATAAATAAAATCTTAAAAAATAAGTTAAAATAAAATAAAATTAACAAGTCAGGAAATAACAGATGTTGCAGAGGATGCAGAGAAAGGGGTACCCTCCTACTCTGTTGGTGGGAATGCAAGCTGGTGCAGCCACCCTGGAAAACAGCATGAAGGTTCCTCAAACAGTTGAAAATAGAGCTACCCTATGACCCAGCAATTGCACTACTGGGTATTTACCCTAAAGATACAAATGTAGTGATCCTAAGGGGTACATGCATCCCAATGTTTACAGCAGCAATGTCCATAGTAGCCAAACTATGGAAAGAAACTAGATGTCTATCAACAGACGAATGGATAAGGAAGATGGGGCATATACATACAATTGAATACTATGCAACCATCAGAGGAAATGAAACCTTGCAATTTGCAACAATGTAGATGGAACTAGAGCTGAGTGAAATAAGTCAATCCAAGAAAGACAATTATTATATGAGCTCCTTGACAGGAGGAATTTGAGAAGCAAAGTCAGGGTTTGGGGGGATAGGGAAGGAAAAAATGAAACAGGATGGGATCGAGAGGGAGACAGACCATAAGAGACTCTTAATCTCACAAAACAAACTGAGGGTTGCCAGGGGGAAGAGGGTATGGAGAGGGTGATTGCGTTCTGGACATCGGGTAGGGTATGTGATACGGTGAGTGCTTCAGGTGTGTAAGCATGATGATTCACAGATCTGTACCCCTGGGGCAAATAATACATTATATGTTAATAAAAATAATTTTAAAAATACTAGAAAACTGAATTCAACAGCATATTAAAAGGCTTTTTCACCATGACCAAGCCAGATTTTTGTCTCTATAATATAAGAATAGTTAAATATATGCATATCTAATAACCCACAGTAACAGAATAAAGAACCAAACCCACATGATCATTTCAATTGATACAGGAAAAGCATGTGACAAAAATCCAAAACCTCTTTGTTATTTAAAACAAAAAACAAAAAACAAAAAACCTCAATGCTAGGAATAGTAGGAAACCACATGGTAAATACCCCTTATGAAAAGGCCACAGCTAACAAGATACTAAATGCTGAGAAAATGAAAATTTATTCATAAAATCAGGAATAAGGCAAGGATGCCTGCTATTTCCACTTCTAGTAACCTAACACTATGAGTCCTGCTCAGAGCCATTAGCCAAGAAAAAGAAATAGAATTATCCTACATGGAGATAAATAAATAAAATTATCTCTGTTCACAAATGACATGCTGTGAAATGTAGTAAACCCTAAAGATTAAAAAAAAAAGAAACTGATAAGAAATATTAAATACCACTCGTAAGAGTGACAGGACCCGGGGGTCCTTTCCTCAACCCTGATCACAGGGTGAAGTTTGCAGTAGTAATTCCTCACCAATATATTTTAAGTTTTTATTTCACTTGTTCATTTTTTTGAATGCTTGTATGGTGTTCTTTATCAAGTAAGGATGTTCCTTTCTATCGCTAGGGTTTTTTCTTTAAATATAAATAAATCTATTATCACAAATGGAGATTAAGTCATATATTAGTCTTTCTCTATTTCTAACATTATTTTTGAAATTTTCTGTTAATGTGATATATGAACTGATATATAAATATTACAAACAACTTCATTCTTATAGTATAGCCGACACTCAGTGGTGATATATTCTACACTTGCTGAATTACTGCATTTAATTTGTTAATAAATTTTTATGTTTTTATAACTGTATTCATGACAGAAATTAGTCATTTTTCCCTTTCCTGTACTACCCTTGTGTTTCAGTTTGGTGTTATCTTCACTAGCACCACAAGTTTAGCAACTCAAAACACACATTCTCTCAGAGTTTCCATGCGTCAAAAATCTAGTTACATGTCAGCTATATGAGCTGAGTAGACCTTACAGGCTGAAATCAATGTGTCACTGATACTACAATGCTGATTCAAGGCCAGCGGTCTTCTTTGCCCACCCCTATTGGCCGAGTTTATTTCCTTATGGTTGTAGCACTGAGGTCCATGTTTTCTTTCTGGCCACTTTCAGCTTCTCCAGGCCCCCTCTCTCCATCAGCAATTCGGAGCATAGCTGTTCACTTTCTTCCTCAAGACAAGCAAGAGCCCACCTCTGAATTTTCCTGCTACCAGCTAGAGAAAATTCTGCTTTTCAATGCATCATGTTGCTACTAAGTCCAGATATGCCAATAAGTCCCATATCTAGAGGTCAATAGACTTAGGACTATAATAACTTCTGAATAGGTCCTTTACAGCTGTAGCTACATTAATTTTTAACTAAACAGCCAGTGGGCAAGGATATCAGAAGGGAGATATTTTCAGAATTTTGTTGATCACAGTATATACTCTGCCCCCAAAGATCCACATCTCTCCTAAATGTAAGATATATTCTTCTCTTTCCAAAGTCCTAAATCTTCAGCCCATTATAGCATCAGGTCATGTCTCAAATCTTATCAATATCAGGTATAGATGAAGCTTTCTGGGTATTACATCTCCTGGGATCTAATTCTTCCCCATCCATGAAACTTTAAAGCTGATAGACAAGGCACTTGCCTTCCATAGTACTCTTCAATGATGGGACAGGCACAGAAGAGTAGTTACAGACATTATGGTTCAAGAAGCATGAAAATGGGAGGTAGAAAGACAATGCTGGTCCGAAGCGGTTTTGAAATCTAGCTGAGCAAATTCCATTAGATTTTAAGGCCTGGAGATTCTCTTCCATGGCTCTCAGCTTTGACCTCCAGGGTCTCTGCTTTGCCCTTGGGCCATTGTTCTTTTTCACTGCTTCACTTTCTAAAATTTTTTTACTAGTATATATACATTTAACAATCATGGGTGCAGCATATACCAAAATATATGTACCAGAATGTTCTTAGCAGTAGTATTTGAACAGTTCCAAACTAAAACAACTAATTTCCACTAACATTAGACTGAATAAAGCTATGTATCACATAAGAACAAGTATATTTTCACAGTGACATGCACATAGTGCTGAGAATTAATGAGCTGTGGCTTCATGCAACATTATGCATGTATGTCACAAATGTAACACTAGTACAAAGGACAAGAGAGCAAACATACTGCAGGATTTTATTTACTTCATCTGTAAGATTTAGCTAAATGACTTAATAGTGCTAGGATTCAGAAAAATGGGAAATTCAGATAAGGGCAAGACTTACAGGGCCACTGACTGGAAAGAAGTAGAAAGAAAGGCATTTGGGGGTGCTGTAAATTTATGTTTCTAGCAATGACTACTAATTACATGAATAAGTTCACAATTAATGAAATTCTATCACTGGCATTCACTTTTAAGATGTACATCTTTGCTTGTATATATTTTAATGACTTTGTTGTCAATATTGTAAGATTTCTTTACATAGCTTTTTCATGAATTCTTTCTCATCCCAGTAGTGTGATTGCATTTGTGTGTATGTGTGCAGATCTCACTGCATCATGACATACTAAAGATAAAATCTAAAATCCCTGGCATGGCTTACAAATCCCCACAAAATATAATCCATGGTGATTTCTGGCTACTTGAGAGCTTGCTCTCTGTGGAGACTCCACCATCTCTGGAGCGGAAGATGTGTGGTTCCCTTTCTCTAAGCTGCTCTTTACCCACGCTCCATGACAGGTACACAAACCTAACTGATGCTTCTGGTTTCCACCATAATAGCTCCTCCTTACAGATGCCTTTGTCAACATTTCAGACTTTGTGAGATCCCTTTAATCCATGCTTTGCCAATGCTCCATATTTCTCCTGTCCTAATGTATCTGAAACTTGTTCACCGTATTGCCACTCTGTTAGACCACAGCTACAGGAGAACACAAACTAAGACCTTGTATTCATTGTTGTACCTCAGTCATATCAAGAAAATTAATATACACCTATAAATGAAACTAAAGGTAATAAAACCATGATAACATAGTTCCCTTTTTACCAAAAAGGGAAAAGGTTTTAACTTAAATCTAAGATTCTGAAGTTTTCCAGGTCTAAAAATATTTCAGATTTAAGTTAAAACATATGTTTTAATGTCAAGCAAGTGTATATCAAAATATGGTTAAGATGTAGTTATACTAATATCAGATTAAATAGGGGGATTACTCTGTGATACTATTGCAGACAAAAGTATAATAAAAAAGGATGTGTATATACAGATATTTCCTTCTTCATTTACTTAAAATATTTTAACAACTGAGAGGTTACCTCTGAATCAATATCTGCTAAAGAATTTAACATTAGAACAAAGAACACTTTTAAAATCTTTTCCATCAATTTCATTTCAAAAGAACTTTTATTTTCGTGCATATTAAAACAGTTTTAGAATAGCTTCATTGCTGCAAAATGCATGTGCATTGATCTACTTTCTCAAAAAATTCATCTTAGTTACAAATGGCATCCATACCTATCCCTGAAATAACATTTATCTGATTTTTTCCATTAGCATCATTTTTTGTTGCTTTTAAATTGTGTCCCTTAAGAGTGTACATTAAAAGTTTTTGCTATTTATTGTGTGTTTAAGGCATTATGGAGATTTTAAAACTAAGCTTTTTGAAACAGATCTTTAAAAGTAAACTTTTTTGGTTCACTGATTTCTTCCACATACTTTTATTTTAAAAGTAGATTATTAATTGCTCCATGTCTAAATGGCATTGTAAACTTGAACATAATTTGTGCCATTTGGCTTTAAAGATTTCTTGTTACTTCACAAATAACTCTTAAGAATTTAGTTAAATTTTTAGCTAAGAACTCTGGAGCTAAAGAGGAAAGAATCATGGTTTTATTTTGACCTATAAAATAATATATTTTAATAAAATGTTTATTCATATTAATTACATATGAACCATATAAAGAATATATAGTTTTCATTATCCTAGTGACATCAGTATGTTGGAAGTAGGAAAAAAGATACACTATTTTTGTAACTTTAAACAAGTGCGTGCTCAGGAATACTCTGGTTGCCAAGACGACAGCCCCTGAAGTCACAACGGGGTCACAGGAAGAAAGAGGGAAAGGAGAGACAAGGAGACGAATCTCCGTTTCTCCAACTTCCATGGGAACGGAAGCAATTCTTTTAAATTTCTTAATAGTGAGTCTTCAGATGGTTGTGTGAAAATGACAAAAATTATTTGAAAGGCATTAAATTAGACTACAGAGCGGAAGTCACCAAGTGTGGTCTGTGGACCTCAGGGGCTCCTTAGGATTTTTTCTTAAGGGGACTGTGAGGTCAAAACTGTTTCACCATAACACTAAACCTTAATCATTGTTTTAACTTCACCTACGTTCACACTGATGGTGCAAAGCATTTGGGTAAAGCGCAGGTGCCTTACCCTGAATCAGGGCGGCAGCTCCTGAGCACATGGGAAATCACCGTATTCACTCTCCCTCTGCATTCTGGGGGATTTAGTATTTTGGAAAATTTACATTTGCCACCATGACCCTAACAGTTTCCCACTGCTTTAAGTTTTTTAGGATGAATGTGGTGTCTAGATGTTAGTTTATGAAATGTGTCAACCTTTGGGAATGCTGCATAACTCAGTGAACCAGTATTATACTTGACGTTACATCCACATGGAGGGAGAAGAGGGGGATCCTAGTGAAATTTCTGGTATCACCTCTGATATATCAAAGGCTGGGAAGTTGTCACTCCTACCCTTTCTCTTCAAAAAGGCTGAAATATCTGTAACTTTTCTTGGATCGATCAAAGAGGCAAGGTCACAGAGCAAATCGCCACCCCAAACCCACAGAGACAGGTGAAGCCAAAGTCACAGTTAAGATCTCTTACCTGGAACAGACGCTTTCATAGCTATACAGGTTAGGGACACTTAAATGGCAATTTTAATAAATTGCAAGAGACCTAATATGGCCTCTCTCAAGAGTGGGAATTTCCTGGGGACCTAAGTTTTAGGATGTCCCCATACTTCCAATGGCTTTAATTCTAGAAACTCCACCAGATTCCCACCAGGAAACCCAAGCAAGAAAGGTCCCTGCTACCATAAGATACCTGGGAATAAACCTAACCAAAGAGGTAAAGGATCTGTATTTGAGGAATTTGAATCTCCCTGATGGCTAGTGATGATGAACATTTTTTCATTGGAGAAGTGTCTGTTCATATCTTCTGCCCATTTTTCTATATGATTATCTGTTTTGTGTGTGTTGAGTTTGAGGAGTTCTTTATAGATCCTGGATACCAACCCTTTGTCTGTACTGTCATTTGCAAATATCTTCTCACATTCCGTGGGTTGCCTCTTTGTTTTTTTTTTTTTTTGTTTTTGTTTTTTTACTGTTTCCTATACTGCCTAGAGCAATCTATACTTTTAATGCCATTCCAATCAAAATTCCAAAAAAGAAGGAGACATTAAGACTTTCTCAAACAAAACCCAAGGATATTTTCTTAAAAGAAATGTTAACAGAAGTTCATTAAGGAGAGGGGAAATGATACACATTAGAAATTGGGATAACATAAGAAAGGAAAATTGTTGAAAAACAAATAAAGGAAGATAAAATAATATTTTTTAAAAAAATTTAGCTGATTTAAAAGATAACTAATAATATAGTAGTAATAATGTATTGAGTGATTATATCAAATGGAGACATGAGAGGAGCAATGGCCACGTTGTCAGGTATGGGAGGGGAGAACCGGAAACACTGTCAAAAAGTGACTTCGCTCTGACAGTCATCCTTCCTTCTCGGGGAAGGGTGTATTTTATGTGTGAAGCTGAGTAGTTTTATCAGCCTGGACAATTTTGTGTGTCCAACAGTCTTGTGTCGTTCTGCTCTCTCTCTCTGCCTCTTTCAGTACAAGCTGACAATGTTTCTTCTGAAATAAAATTATCAAAACCTTGTGGGTCTCATGTGTATCCCACAGAGATGTACTCTATTAGACAAGAGGTTCCACCACACATTGTTCCTAGATACTCAAATCTCTATTTTTGCTTCTTCTGAAAATACTGGGGAGGTCTGAATTAAATGCTGAATCTATTCAGGAGGGCTTTTGTGTGATTGAACATTCTGACCTTTGGATAGAACATTCAAAGCTTTGGATAGAGAGTCGGAGAGCATAAGCGGGTGTGGAGAGGCAGGCAGAGGGAGAGGGAGAAGCAGGCTCCACACTGAGCAAGGAACCCAATGTGGGACTCAATCCCAGGACCCTGAGATCATGACCTGAGTTCAAGGCAGATATTTAACCCACTGAGCCACCCAGGCACCCCACATTTTACCTTTCTTAACTAGAAGCATGTTTTGCAAACCAATACTAATAAAAACCAATCAAGAAAATAAAATGGTGTTTGTTTATAGCCCAAAGTAGAAAGGAAATAATAAAAATAAATATTCACGACTCCATACGAATATGAATTAAAGGTTGAATAAATAAAAACATGTGGGAGAAAGGGCCAGTCTTCGTAGAATAAGGCCAAATAATTCCTGAAAATACTCTCCTCTCAAAAGAGATGAAGCGTAACTCCTGGTTCATTGAGTGTGGGCTGTCCATAGTGCCTTCCATTCAAGGAGCACAGTACAGAAAGAGAAAAGAACAGGAACTCCCCAGGAGAGAAACCTGATAAAACCTGTCTCAGCAGGTGGTCAAGGTCAACATCAATAGTGATGTATTATGTTCATACCATGTACTCTTGATACGGTGTGATGAAAATAATACTTTTCTTCTGTGGTCCTCCTCCCCAAAATGATAACTCCAATCTAATCATAAGAAAAACATCAGGCAAATCCCAACTGAGGGACATGCAACAAGATTCATGGCCAGAACTCCTCAACATTGTCCAAGTCATACAAACACAAGGAAATTTTGAGCAACTGTCATAGCCAGGAGCTTAAGGAACCATGATGAGTTAAATTTAATGTGGCGTTATGAATGGGATGCCAGAATAGAAAAGCAACATTATAGAAAAACCAAGGGAGTATGAAAAAGTTGTGCATTTTAATTAGTAACACTGTAGCAGTATTGTTTCATTAACTCTGACAAGTGTGCCATGCATATGGAGTATACCAATAATAGAAGAAACTGGGTATAAAGTATATAGGAACTCTATTATTTTTATTATCTGTAATTTCTCTATTAATCTTTTCCTCTTCTAAAACATAAAGTTTATTAGGTAAAAGAAGGTGCTGTTAGTGTTAGGAGTAGTCACTGACCTTATGAAAGGCTTTTTACCTTAAAACAGTGAATGATACATTTTGCTACAAAAGTTTTTTTATTAGTATTGGTTTGCAAAACATGCTTCTAGTTAAGAAAGGTAAAATGTGGGGTGCCTGGGTGGCTCAGTGGGTTAAATATCTGCCTTGAACTCAGGTCATGATCTCAGGGTCCTGGGATTGAGTCCCACATTGGGTTCCTTGCTCAGTGGGGAGCCTGCTTCTCCCTTTCCCTCTGCCGTCCTCTCCACACCCGCTTATGCTCTCCGACTCTCTATTTCCCTGTCAAATAAGTAAGTAAAATCTGGAAGGAAGGAAGAAAGGACAGAAATATGTAGTTCCTAGGAAAATACTGGTTTCAACAATACAGCACACATTTCACAAATTTTGGATAGATAATTAATGGTTGGTCTACACTCCATGCAAACACTCAATTCCTTTCTTGAAAGAGAAATGCACTTTCTGGGAAAATTAATGGAAAAAAATATAGAAAGTCCTATGAATATCATGAAGTTTAAGGTGTGAAGGTTAAGGCAGAGACACTGGGAGAAATGGTACTGTGAAATTGGCTGCTGTTTTTCACTTCTGAGAATTTGAAACTGGCAGGAAAAAGGCACGTAAGCATTATTTCATGGATTGACTCCTGTCCTCCAGAATCTCCCTGCTATAGGTCTCCTGCAACATGGGAGAGACCTTCTTAGCTGGATAACTGAAATGTGGGGAGGGAAAAAAATGGGTAAAACTCAGACAGATAATGATAATCAGGCTACATTAAATCCATGTTTCCTTCCTCAGAACAAGATCAGTTAATTCCACTCTGCTCACGATATCCTTCATGTCTGGTGCACTTTGAAGGGGAAGAGTATTTTATACCGTTAAAGCAGCCACCCTCAGAGACAATGAGAATTTTGTTCTCATTAATAACTAAGTTCACAGAAACTTCAGAAAGAGCCAGCAAGTGCATGGAGTTCAACCATTAGAAAAGAAGCAGAAAAGAAAACCAAACAAGGAAAGCTGTCTGCTAGTGAGCTGAGATGCTTAAAAATTGCTCAGAATTCAGAGAAAGAGAATAGAAAGGTAAATTATGACACATAAATATAGTGGAAAGACAATGAGCATGTATGTAGTTTTTTTTCCTATTGGAAAGAATAAAGTAGAATGTAAAATGGTAAAATAAATGAAAATAGTGAATCCATTGGTACTAAAAAGAGGACCTAAGTCTGAAGAGGTTTTCAGACTCACTTTGTGTCAGATCCCATGCAAAGTATAGGAAAAAAGTCAATAAATTTGACTGAAAATAAACATTTTCTTTAAACAATCAAATGAAGAAAATTTATCTGGAAGGGAGGAACAAACCCATTTCCACTCTACTTACAAATGGGAAAGTCTTTGCTCTGAATTTTCCAATCACACCCCTAACACTTAAATGATTTTCAAAACCCCCAAATGGACCGTTTCATCTCTGTCTAGGTTTTAAGAAAAAGTGTTGCTCAAGCCACCCAACGGGACCATCAGTCATACATTGAAAGTCTCCAGACTCCCAGAAGAGGCTCTGAATTACCCACTCCGTCCACACGTGCACTGCGGCCGATGGCTGTAGTTACACTTACGCAATGAGGGTAAAAAAAAAAAAAAGTCTAAGATGTGGTCCATATACACTATGGAGTATGATGCCTCCATCAGAAAGGATGAATACCCAACTTTTGTAGCAACATGGACGGGACTGGAAGAGATTATACTGAGTGAAATAAGTCAAGCAGAGAGTCAGTTATCATATGGTTTCACTTATTTGTGGAGCATAACAAATAGCATGGAGGACACGGGGAGATAGAGAGGAGAAGGGAGTTGGGGGAAATTGGAAGGGGAGGTGAATCATGAGAGACTATGGATTCCGTAAAACAATCTGAGGGGTTTGAAGGGGCGGGGGGTGGGAGGTTGGAGGAACAGGTGGTGGGTATTAGAGAGGGCACGGATTGCATGGAGCACTGGGTGTGGTGCAAAAATAATGAATACTGTTTTTCTGAATAAATTAATTAATTAAAAAAAGATAATACTGAAAAAGATGAAGTTTGGCCATTTTTTAATATTCTGTATAGTAAAAAATTCAAGTTGGAAAAAACCAGTATAGATATGAGAAAAAATAGACTTCGATTTAAAAATTAATCATGCAAAAAAGGTCATGTTGGGGTGATTAAACAGTCACTCCACAACTAATGTACAGATGTCATAATTTAATATATGCCAGAGTAAAACTAAAACAGAAATTGGTAATAAAAAATGAAGGAGAAATTTCTTTTGACAAATATTAATGGGAGAACTGAGTTTATGCTCATGTATAAACATGCCAAGCCAGTAATACAGAGATGTTGAATAATATAATTTTTAAAATTTGCATTATATACCCACATACACATAATTTTTTCTTACATGTAAAAAAAGTTCACCTTCCTCTCAAGCACCTTTAAAAATTTACAAAATGGCTGGTTATCAGTTTCCCAAAGCATAGAGTACAGATGACTACAAAATCTAACATTCCCACTAAGTACCTAGAATAGAGAAGATGGAGAAAAATAGCATTCAAAAGAGGAGAACCTTGCACAATAGATGAAGAAGGCTAATGGTATGGGAATATGAGTTGCAGAAAGAAAGAGGAACAGAGAGAAGACTCAATTGTTATTATTATTATTAGAGATAAAAAAATATTCCCAAGTCACAATAAAAGTAACAAAAATATGAAAACATAGCTGCATTAGAATAATGCTACTATGGAAGTATACTGAATAAAAGGAAAGAAACAACAGTTTGACAGCATTAAGAGACAATATTTGAAGAGCTAAGCTCCCAGACAAAAGGAACACACAATAAAGTATACTATAGCTCTCAAAAAGATTTTTCTCCTCGAAAACGTGTTGATCTTTATAGGGCAGGGAGAAAGAAAGAAAGAAAGAAAGCGGGAGCCTAGAAGGGGTGGCGGTCTCACCAGGATGAGGAGGTATGTACCAGATTCATGGATATCAAGAGTCAATCCCAGGGAACACATATGGCAGAAAAAGGGAAAATGCTATGGTCTGTGCCATCTCCCCTCAAATCATTTGTTTAATCACAATTTATATACGAGAAGGAAAACCTATGGGTAACCAAGCGATAGGCTGAGGTTCACAGGACAATAACAAATTTTATCAGCCTTCGTGGGTCTGGGGAGGCCCAAATTAGAAATCATAGTTTTGCAGTGGATCCAGTCAGTAGACACTGCACGGTGTCCACTGAGAACACTGAGGAGGGTCCATCACAGGGTTAGAACAACTGGGAATGCGTAAGCCTCGCTGAATCAAACCACCTAACTCACACAAGGATTGCCTAAGATAAACTGACAAACCTGGAAGATAGCCTTTTTTATAATACTCTAATTTTCTATAGTTGGATTATAAAAATTATCTAAAGTACTGTATTTTTCCATATGTAAATTCCAACAGTAAATTAAAACATATGGGGCACAAAATGATACAGTAAAGGGGCCTAATGAACAAAAGAACAGAGTATAGAAACAGATGCCCATGTCATCTGGACACTGAAATAACAGAAAAGAAGCAGCAACAGAGCTACACTTCAATTTCTTCAAAAAACAGGTGATGAGGTAGAAGACTCCACCAGAAAACTTCAGGATGTTTTTTAAAGGAAATTCTAAAACTGAAAATCTGACCCAGTCATAAATGAACTTCAAATGCTTTTAAGACTAACATCTTAGGGGTGCCTGGGGGGCTCAGTCAGTTAAGCATCTGCCTTCAGCTCAGGTCATGATCCCGGGGTCCTGGGATGGGCCCCCACATTGGGCTCCTTGCTCAGGGAGGAGTCTGCTTCTCCGTCTGCCTCTGACCCTTCCCCACCACTTGTGTGCCCTCTCTCTCTCTGCTCTCAATCTTTCTCAAATGCATAAATAAGATCTTAAAAAAAAAAAGACTAACATCTTACGATGTTGTCTTATGAGTTTCTAATATCGCTGTCATCATCAAGAGACAACTAATCCAGGATTCACATTCACTTCCAACATTATTTAAAATTCCAGACGAGTAACCTTTAAACATTTCACTCTATATCATAAACTTAAAGAATACAATTGTGAAGACATTATTTTTATAAAAAGGGTCTCTCTGTTAGGAATAAGTTGGATAGTTAGGTAGTCTGGACCAGGGTCCCCAACAAGAAAATATGGAGTCAGGACAGCTAAGATCAAACACCACTGACATCCTGTTTGCAGCTTAGACAGGACCACACTGACATTCTGCTTTGCAGCCTTTATAGAAATGCCTTCTGCAAAATGTCCTAAAATAAGGCAATTAGCCACAAAGCATTTTCAATATCATGGCGGTTAAGACCTAAGCCCCCAGAGTGAGCAAGAAAAGACCATCAGCACGTGGACATGAACCTAACAGGTAGACAGATATGTGATCAAAGCACTGATTGGCACGACTCAGCTCTCCCTGATGACTTAAGATAGTTCCACAAAAGAAAGAACTCATAAAACCCCCTAAACTTATAAACTCCAAGGGCAACCCTCTCCGGTCTCCTCCCTCTCCATACCTTTATACTCTTTCTCGATAAGGCTTGCTTGGCTGCCCACCACTCTTCGACTTGTCTACCTCCTCATTCTTTGACCAAGAACCCAGGCACTAAGGTGATAAAATTCCTGTAACATCTCCATGGCCCCATAGTGATCTAATGATATTTGAGGATGGATGAAAGTCTTTTTTTTTTTTTTTTTTTTTTTGTTTGTTTGTTAAGAAACAGAGAGAGCAGCAGACGGGCAAAGGGAGAGGGAGAGAAAGAACCCCAAGCAGGCTTCATCTCCAGCAGGAGTCCCACGTGGGGCTTCATCTCCCACCTTGAAATGGTGACCTGAACCAAAATTAAGAGCCAGCTGCTTAACCAACTGAGCCACCAGGCACCCTGGGGATGTCACTCTTGCTGATGTAGGGTAGTGTGAGCAAAGGAGGCCAGAAAACCCAACTATACAGAATTATTTTTATTAATAGAGACATAATTACTATTTTCTTTATTTATTTATCTTTGTTCTCTGAAATTGTCTTTTGTTTTCTCTTTTAAGAAGAAAGTAGAGGGGTGCCTGGTGGCCCAGTCCTTTACGCATCTGCCTTCAGCTCAGGTCATCTCAGGGTCCTGGGATCAAGCCCCACGTCAGGCTCACTGCTCAGTGGGGAGTCTGCCTCTCCCTCTCCCTCTCTTCTTCCCCTGCTCATGCTCTTGTTGTCAAATAAGAAAGAAAGAATTTTTTTTTCATGTTTAACAATCTTTAATTCAAATGTGAAAGTTCAATACAAGCCATATGTAGGGCTTGGGACTTGTCCTTTTAAAAACAAGAACGGAGAAATGCAACAGAATGATCTTTCCACTTTTTTCTTCAGAAACTTGCAAGGAAAGGATAGATCATAGGGCCATAAAGACCCATTTAGTCATACCCACTTTCTCTCCCTACCAATGGTCTTTCACCCATTCCATCATCTTAATACACATTCCTGAAGGAAGTGTAGTAGAAAAGAATTTTTTCTATTATTTTAAGCCATGTGAAAAACTATGGGCCAGACCTAAAATTTAATCTGGGGTCAGAAGAAGGCCTTCATTCCCTCAAAATACCAACAGACCTGGAATAGTATATTCTTTGATTCCTTAAAATTATTTACATTTTTCAGGATATTTAAGCTGTTAGAAAACTTACATTACAACAATATTACTTCTTCATGTAATAAAGTCAAATAAGCATAACTCTAATATAAACACTGATAAAATGGCCAGAATAAAGAGATTTAAAAATATATCTGACCTAATAAATGAGGTACAAATTTCTAGAAAAATAATTAAATAGAATCTAGTAGATTAAATACTAAACAGCTACTTTGTATGATTTTTAAAAAGAGTTCCATATCTAGAAAGGTAGTAGGTTAACTTTATACATGCTTTTTTATCCTTCTTTCTCTGACATTATCTCTTTCACATCTTCTAGGGGCCACACTTACTCAATTTAAGCATTTTGCTTTTACTATTTTGTTGTGTAAGAACCCGTGCAATTTTCTCCAAATCTTCTCATGTGCCAGAATTCTCCAGATGGGAAAACCAGGCTCCACACTGAGAAACAGTTAAAATGGTGAAATGGCCAAGGTCTCAGGATAGCAGAAAATAATATAAAAAGCATGTAGGTTGCATCTAAAAAAGGGGGGGAGACACCATTCCTGAGTACTGTGCCTGGGGCCCTTTGTACTTAGAACCTCCAGAAATATTTACATTTTCTGAAAGCAGAGAAGCTATGAGTCACTCAGAAACAATGAAATTTTGCATTAGATCTGATAGACTTACCTCAATATTGCAAAATTTTAGTGGGGAAAAAAAAAACAGAACAGAACAAAACAAAGCAAAAAACAGCAAAGGGGAGTGGGAAGCAGGAGGCTAAGAGCTCCCTGATAATGTGGATTTACTCTGTGGGAGTGCAAGGCATGGGTCACCGGAAATGAGATACACCTCAGCTGCAGAACTTAAGCTGCTTCGTGTCACTGGTACAACCAGTGTCCCTAAGTGTTGCAGCATCCGGACAGCCAGTGAAACTCCACAGGACAGTGTGCACAAACTCAAAGGTTAAAAACAAAACCGCAAAAAGGAAATGACTCATGATTTAGTTCAACATTTGAGTTAAAATGTTCGAAAGATATGCACCCCTGAAAACACTGAGAATGCTTAGGTAATCAAACTGAAGTAGAAAACAGCGTGGTAAACTTTCAGTTAAATGGGCTGTACTCTTCCCTAGACTAAGGAAGGTCCAGATGAATCCTGAAATCACTTCACCAACTGGTAAGTGATATTAAAGCCATTGAGAAAAACGGAGGCTCGTATGTTTTCGTTATTAAGTCAGCTTCACAAAGTCTTAATCTCAACACTTCAGACATGGCCTGGATGCACTGCAACCAGAGAAATAAGTAGAAAGGATAACTTAGGAACCTTGTGGGGAAACTAACTGCACCCCCGCAGAACCTCCAGTAACAAGTAAGTAGAATCAGCATGTATCATAGGCAACAGGTCGTGTGGCTGAATTCCTCTCAAGTTAGGTACAAGACATGACAATGTTGAATTATTGTCTTCCTGCATGCAAAAAACCAAATGGAATTCTGAAATATTTACAAACTGCTTAGACTAAATAGGAAGTTATTTGAAGACCCCTGCAGAGTAACTGAAGCTCTACTCCAGAGATTTACTATAGAAACTGAAACTCTGCTCTCATCTGCAAATAAGTTATCTATTAATAGCTCTGAAAAGGTGCACATCCAGCCAGGAACCCTTAAAAGGAACCAGTATGTGAGCAGAATAAAGGGAGGCAAGGCAATGCTGTGCCATGAAGAACCTGGTGCTATTTCTAGAGTGTTAAACTACTTAAACTCCTAAGAGGCCTATGACTTATTTTGGTCTCAGATCTAACTTTCCTAATTAATGTTTAAGCATTTATCAAGGGATTTTTGATGGTAAGATATATCTACTTAAAACGACCAAATTGTGTCCTTAATTCTTTGTGAAACGCCTCAGCATATTTTGTAAAATTAAAATACCATTCAACAGGTGTTAATGAGATTGGGAATTTCACAATTTTATCCTCAATTAGTGTCATTATTACATGATAAGTCTGGGTATTTAAACAATCTTTAAGCTGAAAATAAATAAGGGAAATAACAAATGTCTTATCTACTTGTAGAACATGGGTAAATACTTAAGACTAGCCCAAGGGTTTTTTTAATAGTTTTCATCAACTCTATCTTGATAAAATTAAATATAGATGCTTATGTGTTACAAACTGTTACCTGAAAGTAAAAAGAAAATCAAATCGGGAAGTGATTATTGTGAGCAAATTTCCCTAAGGAGAACCTGGCTAATAAAGCAAGGAGTTTCCTTTTTGAGATAAACATTTATAAATTTTATATATTTTGTATCTATTTCTAATGCTATTGAACTAACAACTATTATTTGCTTTCAAATATCATTTTGATACTGACATCAAGTAGAGCCTACCAAGTACGACCCTGACTGAGGAACTCGGTGATTTGTCTGACAAGTGATACAGTGTATGTACAAAGTCCCACACACCACAAGAACGTGCAGTGTTCCTCCACACCCCGTAATGCCTGCCCTACGTTCACAGTCACATCACAGGACCCATTCCACGACGTGTTCCCCGTTATGGTCCTGAGCCTGCTGCCCAGAGGAGTCCTGCCTTCTAAAGGGATGAAGAGAGTACTGCTAAAAGGAGGGCCTTGCTATATATATATGTATATATGTATATATGTATATATATATATATATATATATATGTATATATATATATATATTATCTTTCTTACACAATTTTATGTATTTGAGAGAGAAAGTGAGCAAGCACACTAGCAAGGTGGGGGTGTTGCAGGGGGAGAAGCCCGATATGGGGTTTGATCCCAAGACCATGAGATCATGACTGAACCAAATCAGATGCTTTACTGACTGAGCCACCCAGGTGCCCCAGTCCTTGTTAACTTGAGGAGCAGCATTTTTCATGCCATCAGAGTTGCATCTGTTCAGTTTTCTGCTTGGTATGGTTTGTGCCATCTTGAAATCAAAAAAGAATAAAATAAACCATAGATGGGGTGGAGAGGTTCACTGTGACTCTGTTAGTCCTAATGTAATACAGGTCAAAGCAATTAGCCTGTCATTCCTAATAGTGCTGGAAATTCTAATGCTCAGCCACAACTGACTCTCTTCTCCCCCCAGCACATAAAAAGGTTACATATCTGTAACCCTGTTACCAATGGGCAGGACGATGAGACCAGTTCTGCACTGTGGGCTTTAGAAAGAAATGATACAGTCACATTTGTATGGTGCTCTCTTTCTCCCTTCTGTGTCCTTGTGTGAAAGCTTTGTAGTCCGATGTAGTCCTACTTCCTTATTTTTGCTTTTGTTACCTTTGCCTTTGGAGTCAGATCCAAAAACTCACTGCCAAGACTAAAAGTCAAGGAGCTAATCCTCGATGTTTTCCTCTAGCAGTTGTGTGGTTTCAGGCCTTACGTTGAAATCGTTAAACCATGTTTAGTTAATGTTTGTGTATGGTGGAAGAAATTGGTCCGGTTCCATTCTTCTGCATGTGGCTGTCCAGTTCTCCAGCACTGTTGAAGGAAAAGACTCTCTTTTCCCCCAGGTATATTCTTGTCTCCTTGTCTCAAAGTAATCGACTCTTTGTGTTCCATTGTCTATGTGGCTGTCTTCTGTGCCAGTACCATACTGTATTGATTGCCATAGCTTTGTAATGTATCTGAAATCAGGTAGCATGAGGCTTCAGCTTTGTTCTTTCAAAAGGTTTCATTGCCTATTTGGAGTCTTTTGTGGTTTCATACAAATTTTAGGATTTTTTATTCTATTTCCATGAGAAAGGTCACTGGAATGTTGATAAAGTTTTCACTGAATCTCTAGAATGCTTTGGATAATATGGACATTTTAAAATATTAATTCTTCTAGCATAACAGAATATTTTTCCATTTCTTTGTGTTTTCTTCATTTACTTCCATTAGTGAATTATCATTTTCAGGGTACGGGTCTTTCACTTCCTTGATTAAATTTGGTCCCAAGTATTTTATTCTATATGATGCAATTGCAAATGGGATCATTTTCTTAATTCCTTTTTCTGATAACTTCCTTGTTAGTTTAAAGAAACACCGCTGATTTTTATATATTGATTGTGTACCCTGCAACTTTTCTAAATTCATTTATTGGTTCTAATAGATTTTTTTTTGTGGTATCTTTCCAGTTTTATAAATACAAAATCATGTCATGCAGATAATGGTAGTTTTACTTCTTCATTTCCAATTTGGATGTCTTTTATTCCTTCTTCTTGCCTAATTGCTCCAGCTGTGACTTCCAATACTATGTTGAGTAAATGTAGCAAGAATGGATACCCTTATCTTGTCCCTGATCTTAGGAAAAAAGTTTTCAGCTTTTCATCGAGGAGGATGTCAGCTGTGATCTTGAACCACACAGCCTTTATTACGTTGAGGAACATTTCCTATATATCCTCATGTTTACAGTCTTTATCATAAATGGACGTTGAATTCTGTGAAATGCTTTCACTGTGTCTACTGAAATGATCACATGATTTTTATCCTTCATCTGTTACTGTGGTGAATCACAATGCCTAATTGGTGAATGTTGAGCCATCTTCTCTCGCCTGTAATTAATCCTACTCTCTCTTGTGGTGTATGGTCCTTTTAGTGTATTGTTGAAAGCAGATTCCTAATACTGGGTTGAGGATTTCTGCATGTATATTCATCATATAATTCTGTGTGTGTGTGTGTGAGAGAGAGAGAGAGAGAGAGAGAATGATATCTTTGTTTGGTTTTGGTATTATGGTAATGCTGGCCTATACCTCCCAAAATAAGTTTAGTTGTGTTCCTTCCTATTCAAGTTTTTGGAAAATCTGAGAAGCAGAAATATTAAACTTTACTTGAATGTTTAGTAGAAATCACCCATGAAGCGACTGGTCCTGGACAGTTGCTGGTTGGGAGGTTTAAATTACTGATCCAGTCTCCTTACTACTAACTGGCCTATTGAATTTTTCTATGTCTGCATGATTCAGTCTTGGAAGATTGTATCCATTTCTTCTAGTTTCCTAGTCCAATTTATCAGAATATAACTTTTCATAGTAGTCTCTTATGATCCTTTGTGTTTCTGCCTTATCCATGGGAGCATTTCTTTCATTTGTGATTTCATTTGAGTCCTCTCCCTTTTTTTCTTAGAGGGTGTAGCTGACACTTATAGATTTTTTTTATCTTTTCAAAGATTCAGCTCTTAATTTATTTGATTTTTTTCTAGAGTCTCTTTAGTCTCTATTTCATTTATTTCCACTCGGATCTTTATTATTTCCTTCCATCTCCTAAGTTTGGGCTTTATTTTTTCTCCTTCTCCTTTTTTTTTTTTTTTTTTTTTTTTTTTTTTTTTTTTTTTTTTTAGTTCTTTAGGTATAAACCTAATTATTTGAGATTTTTCTTGGTTCTCGAGGTATTCCTATATTGCTCATACCTTCCCTTTTAGGATTGCTTTTGCTGCATCCCACAGATTTTGGTATGTTATATTTCCATTTTCATTTGTCTCCAAGGTTTTTTTTTTTTTAATTTCTCATTCAATTCTTTTGGTGGCCTATTGGTTGCTTAAGAGTATGCTGTTTAATCACCATGTATTTGTGATGTTTTCAGTTTTCTTCTTGTAACTGATTTCCAGTTTCATGCCATCATGGTTGGAAAAGATGTTTGATATGATTTCAATCTTCTTAAATTTTCTGAGACTTGTTTAATGCCCTCCCATATGATCTATTCTAGAGAATGCTCCATAAACACCTAAGAAGATTGGTGGTAGGTATTATGGAGGGCACGTATTGCATGGAGCACTGGATGTGGTACATAAACAATGAATTCTGGAACACTGAAAAGAAATTAAAAAAATAAACAAAACTTTTTAAAAAAATGAATTATAATGTCATTAAAAAAAGAAGAATGTATACTCTTTTGGGATGGAATATTCTGCATATACTAAGTCCATCTGTTCTAATGTGTTATTAAAGGCGTAAGTTCCTTTATTGATTTTCTCTATGGATGATCTCCCCATTGATATAAGTGTGGTGTTAAAGTTCCTTACTCTTACTGTGTTGCTGTCAATTTTTCCTTTTAGCTCTGTTAATATTTCCTTTATACGTTTGGATGCTCCTGTATTGGGTGCATATTTATGAATATTACATCTTCTTGTTGAAGATGTAATATTCCATCTTTTATTAGTATGGAGTGTCCTTCTTTTTTGATCTTTCATACAGTCTTTGTCTTAAAGTCTATTTTTTTTCTGATATAAGTATAGCTACCCAAGCTTTCTTTGTTTTTGTTTATGCTTTCCCAAGCTTTCACTGGGTTTCCATTTCATGCAATATCTCTTCCCATCCCTTCCCTTCCAGTCTGTGTGTGCCCATACATACAAAGTCAGTTTTCTGTGGGCAGCATACAGAGAGTTCCTCTTTTTTCATCCACTCAGTCACTCTATGTCTTCTGGTTGAAGAACTTAATCCATTTACATTTAGAGTAATTACTGATAGGTAGGTACTAACTGCCATTTGTCATTTGTTTCCTGTCAATTGTTCTGCTGTTTTGCACTTCCTCTCTGTTCCTTTCCTCTCTTCTTGCTCCCTTCCTTGAGGTTTGATGACACTCTTTAGTGTTATACTCAGATTCCTCTAACCTTATCCTTTGTGTCTACTATAGGTTCTTGTTTCGTGGTTATAATAAGATTCATATATAAAAACCCATAAATATATAAAACAGTCTATCTAAGTAGATAGCAAGTTAAGTTTGAGTGTATTCTATAACTTTACATTTTTACTACCCCCTGCCACATTTTATGTCTTTCATGTCATATTCTATGTCTTTTTAGTATAACCCTTATCCAATATTGTAGTTATACTTATTTTTACTACTTTTGTCTCTTAATCTTCTTACTAGCTTTACAAGTGATCAATACACTATCTTTCTTATATATTTGGCTTTATCAGAGAGGTTTTTACTTTGACATGTTGTCTTATTAGTAATTCATGTGCTTTTTTTTCCCTCTACCTGAAGAAGTCCCTTTAATATTCTTTATAAATCTTGTATAGTAGTGATAAACTACTTTAACTTTTACTTATCTAGAGAACTCTTTATGTCTCCTTTTCTGAAAGAATGCCTTTCATGGTAGAGTATTCTTAGTTGGAATTATAATTATTATAATTATTATTGTTATTTTTACATTCAGCATTTGAATATATCAGAACACTCTCTTCTGGTCTATAAAGTTTCTACTGAAAAATCTTGTAGTCTTATAAGGATTCCCCTGTATTTAAAAGTTACATTTCTCTTGCCATTTTTAAGATTCTTTCCTTACATTTAATTTTTGACATTTTAATTATCAAGTGTCTTGATGTGCGTTTCTTTAGGTTCGTCTGATGTGTAACTCTGTGTGCTTTCTGGACCTGGGTATCAGTTTCTTCACCCAGATTAGAAAATTTTCAGATCTTTTTAGTTCAAGTAAGTTTTTTGCCATTTTTCCTCTCTATCTTCTTTCTGGAACCCCCATTATGTGGATGTCACTCTGTCTGATATGGTCCTATAGTTTTCTTAAGTTATCTTCATTTTTAAAAATTCCTTTTTTTTTTTTCTTTTTGCTAGTCTGACTGTGCAGTTCCCATTGCCTTATGTTCCAGGTTACTGATCTGTTCTGCTTCATCTAGTCAGCTAGTTGACTGTTGGGCCATTCTAATGTGTTTTTCAGTTCAGTTATGATATTCATCTGTTACTTCTGTTCAGTACTTTCTTACATTTTTACCTCTTTGTGGAAGTTCTTATATTATTCTTTCAAGTTTGGTAAGCATGTTTCTGACCATTACTTTTCTCTTTATCTGGTACATTCCTATCTCCCTTTCCTTGAAGCCATTTTCTGAGGTTTTATCTTATTCTTCTGTTTCAAACATGTTCCTCTATTTCCTCATTTTGCTTGACTCTCTGTACTGGTTTTTATGCATTAGGTAAAATAGCTTCTACCTCTACCAGTGTTTTTACAATGTGGCCTTGTGTAGGAGATTAACCTTATCATTCAAACTGGCCCTAGCTCTTGTCTGTCTTCCAAACATTTGTGATTGTGTAAACAACCTGATTTATTCTTATTCAGTCCTAGCTGGAGGGTGTACCAACACCTTTCAGTTTCTCAAGGACGGGATTTTAGCACCTAGTTTAAGGCCCACTGGAAGTTATATGCTCAGACAGCACCTTTAAATTACGTAAATATAAACAATGTGGGACTTCAATCATCAACGTTATGGCCTTCAGGCAATCTAAAGGTGTCCCCTGGCAGAAAGATGAAAAATCAGGGTCCAGAGTGTATTAGCTCCTTTCTTAGAGGTACCAGTGAGCTACAATGAGCCCAAAAAAGGATGCAAAGATGGTGTGCACTATGTTCCCTGAGAGCACCTCTGTAGCCACTAGATGTGTGGTGAATCTGAAGCCTGCCCCTAAGGCTGGAGCTCCAGAACAAGGAAACAGGGTTTTTTTTCCAGTGAAGACTGGAAAGTGTGTTTTGGTCTGCCATCTGTGCAGAGCCCTGGGGGTGGTAGCCTGCCAAGAACTGTCTTTCTGATTGTTACAGTCTCATGGAGCCCAGGAACACTAGCATCCCTGGCCACCAGGATCCGCTGATGAAAGGGCATCCCTGGTGTGGACTGTATGAACATGCCACCTTTAGTGAGGCATCTGGAGAGAGCCTGGGGAAGGGCACACCCACCTGTTTTACTGAGATAGTGGCAGAGTACAGGGCTTGGGTAAGCTCACACTCTTTAGCAGAGCAGCTGGAGAGTGCTGTTACTTTGAATGCACACCTGCACTATCAAGGTAGAAAAAGAGTAAAATAGCACCTGTCAGCACCTCTGTCCACAGAGAACATCTCAACTAGCCCAGCCCCTTTGCCAGATGCTCTAAGATTAGCAAATCAATCTCCTCAGCGTGCAGTGTAGGCATTTTTCAAACTGCTTTTCTGTTGTGCTCCAGGGTGAATGAATCTACCTGAAAACCTTTCAAAGGAGAATCTCGGTTCATACAGCTCTTTGGGTATCCAGGACACAAGCCCTATTTGCTTTCAAAGCCAGACATTTTGAGAGTTTGTTTCTCTAAGGTGGATCCCTAGGGGTCTATGTGCCTGATGGGGGGGGCATGAATGCCTTGTTCCTCAAGGAGAAGCTCCATATTTGCAAGTTTCCTGCCAACTGTGGATGCGTGGTGAGAGAACATCTCTGCCTCTCCTATCCATCTTGATGTCATCCTTTTATCTTCTGCTTCGGAAGAACTGTTTAGTTTCCACATCTTTTTCAAAGGGAATTTTTCCATATGTAGCTATAGATTTGGTGTGTCCATGAGAAGAGGTGAGTTCAGTATCTTCTGACACCATTCTTTGATGCCCTCTGTTTTATAAGCTCCTCAGATTTCAGGTTAATTTTTCTCCACAATATAAATGAATTTATCTAATCTAATTTTTAAAAATCAACTTCTTTATATTTGACAAGATATAAGTAAACAAATTGACAAATAATAAATAAATAAAATGCCAGACAAGAAAGAAATGGAAATTGTGGTAAGGCTTAGAGAAATCATAGCTCTCCAAATTCCAATTAAAACACAGATTCTGTGACCCAGGGCAGTCTAGATAAATCCTTAATAGCTGAGAAAGCCATCACTGTTGATAAGCTTCTTAGGGTGGTATTTTTTTCCCCTCCTCTGATGTGGAGATAGGCAGGTTGGGGCAAGTGTCTTTGTATTGTGAGGACTGTCACACACTGACTTTCCTTCCTTCAGGGTCATCTGATTTGACATCTATCAGACTGAACACAGTAATTTTAAATTTACTCATTTTGTCTTAAGGCTTTCACTGTGGCAGAATATGTGCAACCACTGGGGTTCAGGTGGGAAAGTCAAGGACAGAAATGGATAACAGGAATCTTTTAGTCAATGCAGATAAGAGGCAAAAAAGGGGTTTAGAGTCAAAATGTGTGCCAAACATAGTAAACAGCTGGGTAACATTTAAAAAAAAGTCTTACAAAAAGACCCTATGTTAACGATGACAACAGCAAATATCAACATTTATATGCAGAATTTTAAGGAGATGGTGGAATATTGTGTGTATTTGTTTCCTTAAATTATTTTTCATGTTTATTTATACATTTAAAACTTCCAGAAACATTTTTAATAATTGTATGCGATTTAATCAAAAGGTTATTACTAATAATAAGGATAATTGCAAGGTAACTGCAATTGATTTGTTATGCATTGTTTTAGATTTGTTTTCCAAAATTTTGTATTTGCAGAGCAATGCATTTATTAATTTATTAAACAGTATATGCACTTCCTTATTTGCAACAGTGTACTAAAGTTAATGAATTTATATAAAGATAGACCTGCTGGAAATGAAAATATAAAATTGGACAAACTTTAAAAATAGCAAATATATTATGGATTATTTCAAAAATGTCAGTTTTTATCAAGCAGAGATGGTCACAGAGAAAAAAAAATCTACTTAAAAATGGCCACTCATGACTGGCAAGACATGGAAAACATAAAATTGTACCAGGACTAAAAGTAGTAATAAACTTATTTATCTGAAAATGTCAGTTTTTATCTAGCTGAGCTCTTCATGCAAGGAAAATTACAATTTCCTCAGTAGTTTGTGCTTCAAAAACAACTTCGTGCCCTTTGAATCTCTACAAAATTAAATAATGCAAAGCAGAATATTTCCTCTTTAGCACAATTGTCCCTCACTACTTATGTTATCTAATTAGATCTTAAACAAATTAAAATTTGATCAAATCACCCAAACTCTGCAATATATAATAAAGTAGCAAAACCAACAAACAAATAACTCAGATTTTCTTGTTGCTATTAAAGAGTAAAAATACTAATGAAAATTGTTCATAAAAAAACTTTTTTAGAAAAGAATTATAAAGTAACAGTATGCTTATGATTTCAAGGCTCTATTTTGGACTTGTGGCACCATCTCTTGATACTCAAGACTGACTCTAAAATTGTAAATTAAGAAAAGAAATCCTACTTATTTTATACTTGTGGGCAAAATAGATGTTCCTTGCATAGGAGTCAAAGGAAAGGTACCCTGTGCCCTAAGTGGTGTGCTGTCTGCCTTCTGACACCATCCACAGTGAAAGACCAGTTTCTGAGATGGGAAGTGATAGGTAGTCCACTCCCCACCTCCGTTGTTCAGAGTGAAAGCACTTTATATTTGTGATAGATTCAAGTATTTACCATTTACACATGACTATAAAATCAGGAAGTACAAATAACCAGTAGGTGGATGAAATTCCCAACACTCCTAATCAATCAATCTTTCTTTCTTTTGAGTATGTGAGCCTATGAATTAGGTGGGAAGGAGCAGAGAGAGGGGGGCGAGAGTCTTAGGCAGACTCCCACTGAGCACAGAGCCTGACTCAAGGCTTGATCTCAGGACCCCGAGATCATGCTCCTGAGATCATGTTCCTGAGATCATGACCTGAGTTGAAACCAAGAGTCAGACCCTTAACTGGCTGCACTACCCAGGTACCTCAAAGGGACAGAGAATCTTAAACAGGCTCCAAACTCAGCACAGAGCCCAAGGCTCAATCTCACAACCCTTAATTCCTTTCTTAAAAGAAATCATTGTATTATCTCTTTTTGAAAATATGAAAGTATATATGGTCAGAAGGGTTAACTTTTGAAATAGGAGTTCAATCAACCAATGTGCTTTTTTAAATATATATTTGTATATATATGTATATTTTTAATTTCTTTTCAGTGTAACAGTATTCATTATTTTTGCACCACACCCAGTGCTCCATGCAATCCGTGCCTTCCCTAATACCCACCACCTGGTACCCCAACCTCCCACCCCCCGTCCCTTCAGAACCCTCAGATTGTTTTTCAGAGTCCATAGTCTCTCATGGTTCACCTCCCCTTCCAATTTCCCCCAACTCCCTTCTCCTCTCCATCTTCCCTTGACCTCCATGCTATTTGTTATGCTCCACACATAAGTGAAACCATAAGATAATTGACTCTCTCTGCTTGACTTATTCCACTCAGCATAATCTAAACCAATGTGCTTTTAAATAAATAATATTTTCAAAAGAAATTTTCTAAACAGACTTGTGGTCTAAGCACAAAAAGGGAGAGAGACAGGTGATATTAGCAGGGGCCTGAGGAAGGGGATGGGGCCCAGTGGTTAATGCTTGACACTCAGGAGAAAATGCTCTTGCCAAGGGTGGGAGACAAGGCCCTGGGGCTTGTGATGTCATGGGGCTTGAACTCAGTAGAAACCAGACCTTAAACCAGACCTTAAAGGACAAGGTTCTCATAGTAAATATCAGAGAAATATTCTTTCCTGCAGCATACAGGGGACAGGAAAATGGGAATCGTTTAGAAATAAACCACAGCACTCTGTTCTGTTTAACATGGTGCACCCTCGGGAGAAACTACTCAACTAGGCCCTAACCTGCTGGGTAGTATCAAAGCCCAGTGATTGGGGGAAGGGAAATACCCAACTCCAGCTCATTCTAGCCACTCTGTCCCATCAAAGGGGAAGAACAAACAGGGAAACTCTAATGAAGCTCACAGTCCAGAAGCGTAGGCTCACTAAAGGCCTGGGACCTAATGACAGGACATGGAGTGCTTCTCCTCTCCTCACAGTCAACCCTAATGGTCTGCTCACAACAGTTCCTTTTACTTGTTACATCATGACCGACTAAGAAGAAAAAAATCACAAGGCATCCTAAAAGGAAAAAAACACAATTTGAAGAGACAGAGCATCAAAACCAGGACAGGAGTGTTAGAATTATCAGACCAGAAATTTAAATAGGCATGAGTAATATGCTAAGGATTCTAATGCATGAAGTAGACCATATGCAAGAACAGATGGACAGTAGTGGCGGAGAGATGGAAACCCTAAGAAATAACTAAAAATAAATGCCAGAGTCCAAAAACACTAACAGAAATGAAGAATGTCTTTGATGGACTCATGAGTAAACTGGACACGACTGAGAAACAGTCTCTGAGCTTCAGGAAATCTCAAGAGCAACTTCTAAAACTGAAAAGCAAAGAGAAAAAACGACTGGAAAAGCAAAACAGAAAAATATATCCAAATACTATGGCACAGCCACAAAAGATAAAGTACATATGTAATGGGGATACCAGAAGGAGAGGAAGGAGAGAAAGAACAGAAGGACACAGAACACTAGTGACCAAGAATTTTTTTCAAATTAATGTCAGGCACCAAACCACAGATCCACGATGCTTAGAGAACACCAAGCAGAATAAATGAGAAAAAAAAAAAAAAGTCACCTAAGCATTTCATCTTCAAACTACACAAAATTCAAAGATAAAGAAAAAAATATTTGAAAGGAGCCAGAGATAAAACACCTTTCCTACCGAGAAACAAAGATAAGAATCACATCTAACTTCTACTCAGAAACCATGCAAGCAAGACAAAGTGGGGGGGGGGGCTAGTTTTTCAAACACTGAGAGGAAAAGAAACCACTAATCCAGAATTCTGTGCACTGTAAAATTATCCTTCAAAAGTGAAAGAGAATTAAGACCTTTGTCAAACATAAATTGAAAGAATTTGTTGTCATAGACCTGACTTGCAAAAAATGTTAAAAGGAGTTTTTTAGAAAAAAAGGAAAGGATGTAAGTCCAAAACTTGAACTTACATAAAGAAAGGAAAACCATTAAAGAACGATTAAGTGAAGGTAAAATAAAAATTTTTATTTTTCTTATTTTTAATTGATTTGACAGATAAGCTTGTTTAAAATAACACCAACAGTTTATTCAATCATGTGCGCTTATGTAGGTATATATGATATAGATATGCTAATGTAAGCTTATATATAAGTAATATAAATGACAGCAACAATACCAGGAATAGGAGGGGAAGAAATAGGATTGTTTTCTTTTCTTTTTTTTTTTAAGATTTTATTATTTATTTGACAGAGCGATCACAAGTAGACAGAGAGGCAGGCAGAGAGAGTGGGGGAAGTAGCTCCCCACTGAGCAGAGAGCCTGATGCAGGGCTTGATCCCAGGACCCTGGGATCATGACCTAAGCCAAAGGCAGAGGCTTAACCCACTGAGCCACCCAGGCGTCCCTAGGATTGTTTTCTTATTCTATGATATACCACCTGTTCAGTAGTACAGTGTTATTTGAAAGATGACTTGGATTAGCAGCAAATATTGCAACCTCTAATGTAGCCACTAATTTCTTTTTAAGAAGAGAAGTATGACTAAC
Organism: Mustela putorius furo; assembly: GCF_011764305.1. Classification (NCBI taxonomy): domain Eukaryota; kingdom Metazoa; phylum Chordata; class Mammalia; order Carnivora; family Mustelidae; genus Mustela; species Mustela putorius. The sequence continues at coordinate 2,349,843 of NW_025421511.1, read as the reverse complement.
ATGCTAAGAAGAGAAAATGTAATCAAATGCTTAATTAAAACCACTAAAAGGCAGAAAAAGAGGAGAAAGCAAAAAAAAAAAAAAAAAAAAAAAAAAGCAAATAAGGAAAGCCACAAATAGAAAACAGAAACAAATATGGTAGATAGTTATCCAATTACAACAATAATCATTTTGAATATCAATGGCCTGAATGCACAAATTAAGACTAAGATTGTCAGGCTGGGTTAAAGAACAAGACTAACAATGCATTGTCTATAAGACAGTCCCTTTAAGTGTAAAGACATATATAAATTTTAAAAATAAAATAGAAAAATATATCAGAATAATACTAATCAAAAGAAAGCAAAAGTGGCTATTTTAATTTCACACAGAGTAAACTTGAAAGCTAAAAAAAATTATCAGAGATGAAGGAGGGTACTACATGATGATAAAGGTTAATCTCCAAGAAGACCTAGCAATCCTTAATACATATATACCTATCAACAGGATATCTAACTATGAGAGGCAAAACTAACAGAATTATAGAGAAATAAATTAATCCATTATCACATTTGGAGACTTCAACATCCATCTATCAGAAATCAACAGATCCAGCAGGCAGAAAATCAGTAAGGACTTAGTTGAACTTAACAAATCACCCAACTTGATATAATTGATCATTTAGACTATTTCTTTCCAAAACCATAAGATACATATTCTTCTCAAGTTCACAAGGAACATTCATCATGATAGACCCCATTAGGGACACCTGGGTGGCTCAGTCGGTTACACGCCTTCGGCTCAGGTCATGATCCCTCAGTCCTGGGATCGAGTCCCTCATCAGGTTCCCTGCTCAGCAGGGAGTCTGCTTCTCCCTCTCCCTCTGCCACTCCTACCTGCTAATGCTCTCTCTCTCTTTCCCTCCCCCTCTCTCTGTCAAATGAATAAATAAAATCTTAATTTAAAAAAAAGATAGGGTACATTAGAGGCAATAAAACACATCTTATCAAATCAAAAAATATAGAAATTATACAAAATCTGCTCTCAGAGCATGAGAAAATACACAGAGATTAGGCAATGATCCTCTAGATAAATGGTGAAAGAACAAATCTTAAGTAAAATTAAGCAATATTTTTAAATAAATGAGAATGAAACACATTTGTCAAAATCTGTGGGATGTAGCAAAGTAAGTGCTTAGATAGAAATTCATCATTTTGTTTATATATATAGGTATCCTCCACCTTTTGAAATTTTGTATTATTCTCCTTATCTTTTGCCAAATACCTCCCCTTCATACCTGTTTTTGGTAACTGAAAGATATTTGAAGAGGACTTCACTGTCATAAAATAAGATGAAAACTGAAAATAGTGTTCAGTATTTGTTTTGCACTGAGCTGTTATAGGGGCAGCACACACCTTGGGTGCAGTGAGTCCACCAAGCTCCTTTCCTGGGAAATACACTCAGTATCTCAGCATCAAGTTGCCATAGCTCTGAACTATGTCTGCGAGCATCTATCCTTGACTTGATTTATTCTGTGCATCCATTAGGATGATATGGCATAAGGTACCAGAGAAACCTAAGAGAAGTTATTTAGAGGGTCTGAAAACACGCAAAAAATTTTCCACGTGCATTGTGGTAGTTGCTTCTTTACTTTATGCCATTTTGGCTTATAACAGGTTTCACAGGATAGACTTTAGGATAGATGGGTAAAGGAAAGATAGGGGTTTCTGGGTGGCTCAGTCAGTTAAATGCCCAACTCTTGATCTCAGCTCAGGTCTTCTTTTTTTTTTTTTAGCATTTTATTTATTTATTTGACAGACAGAGATCTCAAGTAGGCAGAGAGGCAGGCAGAGAGAGAGGAAGGGAAGCCTGCTCCCTGCTGGGCAGAGAGCCCAATTCAGGGCTTGATCCCAGGACTCTGGGATCATGACCTGAGCTGAAGGCAGAGTTTTAACCCACTGAGCTACCCAGGTACCCCTCAGCTCAGGTCTTGATCTCAAGTTGAGTTCAAGCCCCATGCTTGAATTTTTAATTTAATTTTTAATTTTAATTTAATTTTTAAATTAAATTTTTAAAAATGAGAGCAAAGATAAATGGAATTAGGGGCACCTGCTTAGCTCAGCAGGTTAAAGCCTCTGCCTTCGGCTTAGGTCATGATCCCAGTGTCCTGAGATTGAGCCAAGAATTGGGCTCTCTGCTCGGCAGGGAACCTGCCTCACCCTCTCCCTCTGCCTGCCTCTCTGCCTACTTGTGATCTATCTCTGTGAAATAAATAAATAAAATCATTAAAAAAAAAAGGAATTAAAACCAAAAAATCAATAGAGAAAATTAATGAAACCAAAAGCTGCTTTTCTGAAAGGAACAATAAAATTGATAAGCCTCTAATCAGATTATTTAAGGAAATAAAAATACAGGAAACAAGTTACTAATATCAAGAATGAAATCAGAGACACCACTACAGATGCTATGTACATTAAAAAGATAATAAATGGATACTACGAACAACTCTATCTCCACAAATATATGATAGCCCAGATAAAATGGGGCAAATCCTCAAAATACACAATTTGTCATAACTCACACAAGAAATACATAATATAAATAATCCAATATAAATATTTATGAATCAATAATTAATCACTTTCCACAACAGAAAAAAAAAAGTGCCCTGATGGGTTTACTGGTGAATTCTACCACACATTTAGGAAAGAAATTACACCAATTCTATACCATCTCTTTCAGAGGATGGACAGAGGGAATATTTCCTGACTCATTTTATGACTCATTTCCTGATGTAAAACCAGGAAAAGTCATTAGAAGAAATGAAAACTAAAGATTAATATCTCTCGTAAGCACAGATGCAAAAATCCTGTATGAGAAGTTAGCAAATTAAATACAATAATGTGTTTTCCCCTAGGATTTTGATGTATTCCTATCTCATATTTAGGTCTTTCATCCTAGAAGACAACACAGGCAGCTAACTCTTTGACCTCAGCCACAGCAACTTCTTGCTAGACATGTCTCCAAAGGCAAGGAAACAAAGCAAAAATGAACATTGGGACTTCATCAGGATTAAAAAAAAAAAACTTTGGCACAGCAAAGGAAACAATCAACAAAACTAAAAGGCAAAACTAAGGAATGAAGAAGATATCTGCAAATGAAATATCAGACAAAGGGCTAGTATCCAAAAATCTATAAAGAATTTATCAAACTCAATACCCTAAAAAATAATAAAAAAAAATCCAGTCAAGAAATAGGCAGAAGGGTGCCTGGGTGGCTCAGTGGGTTAAGCCGCTGCCTTCGGCTCAGGTCATGATCTCAGGGTCCTGGGATCGAGTCCCGCATCAGGTTCTCTGCTCAGCAGGGAGCCTGCTTCCCTCTCTCTCTCTCTCTCTGCCTGCCTCTCCATCTACTTGTGATTTCTCTCTGTGAAATAAATAAATAAAATCTTAAAAAAAAAAAAGAAATAGGCAGAAGATGTAAACAGATGTTTCTCTAAAGAAGACAAACAAATGGCTAACAGACACATGAAAAATGCTCAACATCACTTGGCATCAGGGACATACAAATCAAAATCACAGTGAGATACCATTTCACACTGGTCAGAATGGCTCAAATTAAAAACTCAAGAAACAAGAGATGTTGGTGAAGATGCACAGAAAGGGGAACCTTCTTCCACTGTTGATGGGAATGCAAGCTGGTACAGTCACTCTGGAAAACAATATGGAGTTTCTTCAAAAAGTTAAAGATAGAGCTAGTCTATGACCCAGCAATTGCTCTACTGAGTATTCACCCCAAAGATACAGATGTAGTGATCTGAAGGGGCATGTGCACCCCAATGTTTACAGCAGCAATGTCTACAATAGCCAAACTATGGAAAGAGCCCAGATGTCCATTAATAGATGAATGGATAAAGAAGAGTTGAGATAAACACACACACACACACACACACACACACACACACACACACACATATAATGGAGTATTACTCAGCTCATCAAAAAGAATGAAATTTTTCCATCTGCAGTGATGTGGACTGAGCTAGAATATATTAAGCTAAGTGAAATAAGTCAGAGAAACACAAATACTGTAAGACAAATCACTCATCTATGGAATTTAAGAAACAAAACAGATAAACACATGGGAAGGGAAGGAAAAATAAAATAACATAAAAACTGAGAGGGAGGCTAAACATAAGAGACTCGTAACTATAAGGAACAAACTGAGTGTTGCTTGAGGAAGGTGGGGAGGGACGGGGTAACGGGGTGACGGGCATGAAGGAGGGCACATGATGGAATGAGCACTGGGTGTTGTACGCAACTGATGAATCACTAAATTCTATCCCTGAAACTAATATATCTTAAGTTAATTGAATTTAAATTAAAAAATCCAATAATGTACAATTGGGCTCTTTCCATAATTTGGCTATTATTGATAATGCTGCTATAAACATTGGGGTGTATGTGTCCCTTTGAATCAGTATTTTTGAATCTTTGGGTAAGTACCCAGTAGTGTAATTGCTGGATTATAGAGTTCTATTTTTAACTTTCTGAGGAACTCCCACAGTGTTTTCCAGAGAGGCTGCGCTATTGTGATGAGCACTGGGTGCTGTATGTAAGTGATGAGTCACTAACTACATTCTACTCCTGGAATCAATATTACACTATATGTTAACTAACTAGAATTTAAATAAAAACTTGAAAAAATAAAAAATAAATAAATTCCACAATGTCTAAAAATAATTATATATCACAACCAGGAGGGATTTTACCTTAGGTAAAATGGAAAAGTCACATGATTATATCTATTGACCTAGGAAAAATATTTAACAAAATCTAATACCCTCTCATAATAAAAATCTCGGCAAACTAGCACTGGAAGTAAACTGAGTCATACTCCATTTCTTTTCCAGGATTTATTTGAGGATCCACTGATTCAAACTAGATAGGGCCAAAGTGAAGGCATGGACTCGCTGTGGACTCGGTTTCGTTCTGTATGGTGGCAGGACTGGAGAGAAGCAGGGGACGTACTCTTCCCTATGTGGTATCTATGACTTGTTCCATTTCCACCATCCATACTTTACTCATAAAATGGCCTTTTTTTTTTTTTTTAAATAAGGCCTTCATTGGTCACATGCTTAAATTTCACAAACTCTGTTGTACCCAATCCTATTCCATTTTTGACCTATTTATCCCCACAGCTTTCATTATCAGTTAATAGTCTAAATATTTAACTTATTTATATTCTTCAAATTAATCTCCTTTCCTAAGACTCATGGCTCCATGCAAGCAGGATTCACTTCTGCTTCCTACACTGTCTTAAGTCTACTACTCAGAACAGCGCCTGGTACACAACAGTTTTGCAAGAAATAATTTTGAATGGATAAATGAATTAGTTAACTAGGAGGGAAATAGTCCTAATTATGCAGCCTATCAGTTGGATTTATAATGAGTACAATAGCTAACACATACCTATTGCTTATTACATACACACTTAATGCAGGGACATTGAATCCCCCTAAGCTTATAAGTTAAGTACTATCTTTAAGTACATTCAACAGATATGGACATTAAGATAAAGTAACTTCCTGAAAACAGCATGTCATAGAGAAAGAAAAGGATTTTGAACCCATATAAACCCCATATTCTTAAAAAATATACCATAAAATATGATCCTTATTTTTGTCCAAAACTATTGCTTGAGTAGACCATCCCCTCTACACTGAGTTGAAACCCACCTCTGTTTCCTAATATGTCTTGGTTTATCTTTGGACTCCCTATTCCCTTTCGCGGGTCACCTTGTCTTTCTCAGAACTAATCTGAAAGTCTGGAGTCCTAATATTTAGTAGAGAAAGTGCCCCGGCTTATTTTTCTTCAAATACTGTCTTTAGTATCATTGATCCTTTAGTTTCTCCCTTGAATTTTAAGATCAAATTGTTGAGACAAACAAAATAAGGGGGAAAAATGTAAAAATCCCTATTGAGATTTGTGTTTGCAATAACAATGAACATATGGTTTAGTTGAAGAATTTCCATTATTGTGCGTATTCCGTACTGATTTTTTTCATCAAAAAACAAAGAATATCTTTCCTTTTCTCTGTTCTTATTTTAATGGTCTTCAATAGAGAGCACACATGTACACATATATAAACACACATCCATGTATTATATTAATACATGGATGTGTGTTGTGTGTTTATTCCTATGTACTTGAGAGTCTTGGTCAATTTTGTAAATGAAACCATTTTTAAAATTAGTTTTAATTGCATTCAATGAGACAGAATGTTGATGTCTTCCCTCTCTGGCCTCAGGTACTAAGCTCTGAATTAATCTTACTGAGTCCACAGTACATTATCACTAATCTACACCAGACACCTTTCTATGTCATTTATTTATTGCTTTATTCCACATTCTCTGTTGTAGTTCCTTTCTTCCTCATCATAGACCACAGGGTTCTCTGCAGAAGCAGAACAAATACAAGATTCATGAATATACATCTATGTATGTATGTGTATATTATGTATGCAAATATAGGAAAAGAGACTTATTATAAGGAATTTGTTCATGTCGTTATGGAGTCATCCCATGATATGCTATCTCCAAGCTAGACACCCAAGAGAACCGGTGGTTTAATTCCCTCCAAAGTCAAAAGCTTGAGAACCAGGGGAGCTGAGGATGGAGATTACAGTCACGATCTAAAGGTCTAAGAACCAAGAGCATTGAGAAGGTCAATATCCCAGCTCAAGCAACCTGACAGGAAGAATACGAAGAGACCCCTTCCTTCCTCTACATTTTGTTCTAGTCAGGCCTTCCTCAGATTGGTGATGCTGACCCACACTGAGGAGGATGATCTACTTTACTGATTTCATGGAAATTTAAAAACCAATATCACTCAAAACACCCTCAGGCATATCCAGAAATAATGTTTAATCTGGGCACTCCCTGGCCTAGTCAAACTGACACACAAAATTAACCATTACAACTCGCATATTCATGGGAATGGGAGTCTATTACTCATCTTCCCGGTGATGGTGACATTCTTGCCTTGCCCTGGGCACTCCAGTGGTATAGCTCATGGACTTCTGTGGGAAGTTCTGTGGGATGTAGATCCAAGAACAGGTCATTAATAAACACGGCAGAAAGGTGTCCACACTCTCCCAGCAGTCACTCAGAGGGCTCAGAATGCTCAAGTCCTCTCCAACACTCAATGTTGTCTAAGCTTGTGGGTTTTTTGGCCAAATAGGTATAGTACGACAGTACTTTCGTTGCATTTTGTTTTTATCTGAAAACAAATAATTCTGAGTTTCATTAATGTTTTAATGTTTTTGGATTACAACTTCTATAAATTACTTGTTGATATCCTTTTCCGTATTTGTTTACAGTTTTATTCTTTTCCCATACATTTCCCTCCCTTTGTTCACGTGTCCATCATTTTATACGTATTACTTCACACCTATATTAGCTACTGGTCAGTTTTTAATAATGAAAATATTCATTAACACATTTCCTTAATTGCACACACTAGGTACTCACTAAGGTTTGTTAATAGAATAATAAATGAATAACACTACATACTAGATGTTCAATGTGTTTGCTGAACTGAACTTAAGTCAAAAGATGCACAACCAAAGACAGTTCTGCCTGTATTCCATTTGACTTCAATTGTAATACATATTCAAGCACCAACACTTCCACGCAGAAATCTACGGTGGGCCATTCTCTCACCTGGATACATAAAATTGAGAATTACCTAACACATTTCAAAAACCTGATTAAAGACTTCCTTCCTGGTTTTCAGAAATAATGATGAATTTATCACAGAAAGTTTTACAAACCGTCATAATATTCACGTCTGGCAACGTGATACTTGGCACTGATTCTCAGTTCTCTGATCTGCAAAATGAAAATAATATTCACCTCAAAGGGTTTTGTAGATGTATAATAATATGTGAACTGCCTATCCCTGTGCTGGACACAAAATAATTACTTAACAGTGCTGCATCCATCTTCCCCTTGGATATATGTAGTAAGGAAACAGTTTACACTTTAGCATAGTTTATTGGTGTTTGCATTTAAGAGAAATGGTTCCTTTAACATTTCAATTCTCTAAATAGGAGCTGAAAGTGTTAGTTTTTCTGTGGGGGCAATATAGTCCATAGGGATTCCTTATTCAATTATTTAAGTTGTGCTTGTTTTCTTGGAATCTCGGGTTTAGGGTCCTGGGAAAAGTTCTTTGCTCACCTGATTACCCCCCCTTTATTATCACATCAATCTCAGTGACAGCGGAAAGCACTGCCAGCACAGTGCACAGTTCGCCAGCATATTCTCCAAACATGCACGCAGACCCTTCAGCAGGTTGACAGAGTAACCAGTAATGCACTCATAAATCAATGTAGCCATCATCTTCAATTATTAGTGAGAAACTCTATGTGCTGAGCATACTTTTATTTTTATTAACTAGATTTTGTGCTTGGTATTTTTTCAGTGACAAATTGCCCTTTATTGTGGGGCCCAGTTTTGGATAATGGTTAAGAATCATATTTGGGTTCAGATCCTGGCTATATTTTTGCTAACTCTGTGACTTGGACAAATTATTTTGCTTCTCTAATAATTCCTCGAGTTTTGTGACTCCAGTGAAACAAAGCAATTTGCTAATTTCAGAGCAAATAAGATTTTTCGGCAGTACACCTGCGTAGCTCTGGACTCACGCAGAATATATTTGCAATGCTTACTAAGTATTAGATATACATACCCGTTGAGACACTTTAAGGGAGGCAATGTTTTTTTTTTTTTTTTTTAATAGAGCTCTGTTAAACCAACTCAGAAATTAACAGGTCCAAGATGGTATGAGCAGCCAAAAGGCACATGTAGTTATGTTGGGGTGATACTTGCCCTGTTAAGGTCAATCATGGAGGAATCCTTCAGAGAAATCCTTGTCTCCTCTTGATTCCTTCAGCAATATTCCAACCACATATATCCCAAATTCTACATGATCCCTCTTGTCCCAGGAATTACTACAGTATCTTCCTCCTCTTACACCTCCATGCTTCACCTTGAGCCTCTGACACACTGTCTTCTTCCATCCCATGTGGGGCCCAACAGAACACAGGTCATGGCTGTCCTAATCCTTATCCCACACTTACTATACCAAGACCTTTTTGTTTGTCATTTGTTTTAAAAGACTATTATTTTAGAGCAATTCAAGTTAATGGCAAAATTAAGAAGGTGGCGTACAGATTTCCCATAAATCCCTACTCCCCCACAGGCATAGTTAGCTCCATTTTCAGTGTCCCCTCTGGAGGGATGCACTGGTTACAATAATGACTAGACACTGGCACATCATTTACACCAAGAGTTCATAGCTTACATTAGGGTTCACTTGTGGTGTTTTATTATCTTTTTATGATGTTGTTTTATTTAAGATTTTATTTATTTATTTGGCAGACAGAGATCACAGGCAGGCAGAGAGAGAGGGGGAGACGCTGTCTCCCTGCTGAGCAGAGAGCCTGATGTGGGACTCGATCCCAGGACCCTGGGATCATGACCTGAGCCGAAGGTAGTGGTTTAATGACTTAGTCACCCAGGTGACCCTCTTGTTATGTTTTTAAGATTTTATTTATTTATTTGAGAGAGACAGAGATAAGGGGAGAGAGCACACGTAGTGGGGAGAGGGAGAAGCAGGCTCCCCAGTGAGCAGGGAGACCGATGCAGGGTTTGATCCCAGGGTCCTGAAATCATGACCTGAGCCAAAGGTAGACATTTAACTGATGGAGCCACCCATGCACCCTGCTCTTGGTGTTTTATATTTTATGGATTTAGATATATGGATAACAACATGTTTCCATCATTATGGTGTCACACAGAATAGTTTCACTGCCCTAAAAATCCATTGTGCTCTGCCCAGCCTAATTCCCTCAATCGCTCACAACCTCTGGCAACCAGTGATTTTTCTTTTACTTCTGCAGTTTCATCTTTTCCATTATGTCATATAGTTGGAATCATACAGAATGTTGCCTTCTTATATTGTCTTCTTTAACTCAGTATATGCATTTAAGGTTCCTCTGTGTCTCTTCATGACTTGGTAGCTCGTTCCTTTTTAGTGCTGAATAATATGCCATTGTCTGAATGTAACAAAGCTTGTTTATCCATTCACTTACTGAAGGACATCTGGTGGTTTCCAGTTTTGGGGGATTATTAATAAAGCTGCTATAAACATCCACATACAGGTTTCCATGTGGACGTAAATTTTTAGGTCTTTTAGGTAAATACCAAGGAGTAAAATTACACAGGGTAAAAGCATTTTTTCTTAATTTTGTAAGAAACCACCCAACTGTCGTCCAAAGTGGGTGCACCATTTTGCATTCCCACAACCAGTGAGTGAGAGTTCCAGTTGCTTCATGTCCTTACCAGCATTTGATGTTGTCAGTGTTCCTATTCTAACAGGTGTGCAGGGGTTGCTCAGTATTTTACCAAGACCCTTTTTAGACATTACCAGCAACTTCATGTCTTCTGGTCATCTCTGGATTGGAGTGGGCCCCCATTTCTTATGCACATACCCTCCCATTCCTCAGGAGGTTATGCCTGGCTTTCTCAAAAACTCTCTAATCCTTGTTACCATGGAAGCAGCACCATGCTGGGAATGTGAATATCATCTGTACGGCGAGCTGCCTAAGAAGATTCCGGCCATCCCTTGCCTCTATGTCTAATTCCAACTGAAGATCCTTTTTGGTCTGTTAAGTTTATATGGTGATTGTGTCTTTTACAGAGGACAGGGAGTCAAATACAAGGTCACACAGCTGTACCTCTCCTCTCGACTTTTATTTCTGTACATATTGGGGAAGAGACAGGAATGGTGACCAACTCCTGCCACCTCCCAGCATTTCCTCCAGGGGATGGTTTGGTAGCTTGCATGTTTTTTCTTTATAAAATGAGTGTTTTAAGTTATTACTGTTGTTGGTTAGGGGTCTTAGACTCAACACCATAAAAACAGGAAAACTCCTATTTAACATTCTTACATACATAAATTTATAGAAGTTTGCTCATATGTGCATTATATATATATATATATGCATATCCTCCAGTATATATATATATATATATATATATATATATATATCTCCCCCTCAATTTTTCTCTTTAGCTTCTAGCCTAGGGCCCAGTATATTATATTTTTATATATAAATATATAAATACATTTTAATATTAAAATATTAATAGTAAATATTAATCATAAGTATAAACATATATTTATTAATTATTAAATCATAGTTTATTTTATATTATTTTTATTATGTTGTTATTAAATTATTTAATAAACAATTATTATATTATTAAATATGTTATATTTATAAATATAAACATTAAAATTAATATTTAATATATTAATAATATAAATATATAATAAATGATATATGCTAATGAATATTAATTAAATATTTTAATATTATATGTAATATATATAGTTACTCATTAAACTGCAAAAATGTATATGAACATATGTTGAGTATCTACTACATATCTAGCCATATTATATTTGTCAACTCATTTAGTCCTTATATGAACCTGAGAGATGGGAATTATTACTTCAGAGAGTGTGCATGAAGCAAGGAAGGTGAAATTTTCCTTTTATGAACGGTCTTTGATTTGTCACGCTTCTCAACCTATCAGGTTACGGAGAATAAAATGAGGCTCTAGGAGATTAAGGAATGGCTCCGCTATCTGAATCATAATTGGAACCGATTAAGAAATAGGACAATGATGACCTCATGATGAAAGACCAGCTTATAACGAAATCCCCCCATTCTGCTCTCCTTTATTTGCCACTTCCTTCAGGTAGCCAGTAATAAGCGCGGCAGAAGTCGGCGGCAGCCGTCACTCCTGCGGATTAAGGGATGTGTTTCGGTCTTCTGAGCAACCTACCTGAGCTAGCTCATCAAAATTCCACCCACCAGCTGCTAGAGGAAAAAATAGTATGCAAATGGCTGTTTGTAGCATCAGGTTCATCAGAATCATTCTAGAACTCTGAGCATCACAGGGGAATGGTAGAAGCAGTCTTCGTCCCTACAAGAGAAGTCTTTCTTTCCTTATCAGAGCACGCAGGTGCCCATTGTCTCACTCGAGGCATCTGTGATACTTCTCTCAGCTTTGCATTGTGGGGCCTTTAAAAATATTCCTCTATGCAAGGACAGGCTTGGTATCCACAGGTCTTGCAACTTGAAGATTGTTTCAACATCAGAAAAAAAATAGGAAGAAATGATGAGCAAGATGTTAGGGGCTGTGCTCAGTTGCTAATGAAACAGGTTCGACCCCAGCCTGCTCTGAAGCTGCCCATCTTTGTCTCTGGAGGCTTGAAATGCTTTTCCACTAAGATAATTCTGCATGCTTAATTCTCTTCTCTTGAGAGTCTTCCTCTTTAAATATGTAGGTGTGAAAGTGTATATGTACACATATGCATATACATGTATACATATATACACATACTTCTGTGCCTGTGTGCAAATATATGTTTATATATAAATTTATGTTTATTATACCTCTTATATACTTAATATATAATGTATACATTTTATACATAACATAAATATATTAAAGAATGAATAATTAAACAGTATCCTGGTATAGAATATATAATATATATTAGAAATATATATTATTTATATACATATGTAAATAACATAATATACATATTATATATGTATATGTTATATACATATATAAAATATATTGTTTAATGGAAAAGGAAAGGAAATGCTTATTATTCAGGATCCTTTTCAGAAACAGAACAAATCCCAAATTAGGTGTTTAAATAAAATTTAATAAAGCGGCCATTTTCAGACATGGGCAGAGTGAAGGGAATCATAATGTTTAGGTTCTCAGAGACCAACAGCAGTGGGAAGACATCACTACCCTCTGTTGAAGGGTCAAGTAGACTGAACAGGTGTACTGGGGGCAAAGGTCACATAAAATTCTAGAAGGACAGTATTCAGAATGAAGGTAATGCTTTTGGAAAGAGAGGGAAAAAGAATGCCCCAGCTCTCCACTTACTAACCTTCTGTGCTCCTGCTATGATTTTCCATGGGCTGACGTCAATAGAAAGTCTGAAGGCAAAGGAGCCCAAGTGATGCAGTATGTGTGCCTGACCCGTCCCCTGAATCAGGCGCACAGGACAGAGTGGAAAACAGCAGAGGAAGACAGGAATGGAAAAGGACGGATAACCAGACCCGGTTCATACAATGAACTGCATGAACCCCTTTCTCTGAAATCAGATGGAGGTCTTAATATCTTCTTTACAGGGTAGCTAGCAGGAATAACTTACGGTAATTGAAGTTTTCCAAAGTCAAAGAAAACGTAAATGAAAGAGTGAGAATTTGAAACCGAGGTCTGTGTGAAAGCCCATCCACTCCCCAGTTTCTGAACAGGAGCGCTGACAATAATTACAATGGCTGCGTCACTGCTGGTTGGTCTGTGGGGAGGGGAAGTCCGAGAAGGCCTGCACTCTGGAATCTGGATCCGAGGAACCACCCCCAAGGGATGCCCTGACCCAGATCTAATTTAGATGAAAATATTACAGACTGTGACCCGATGCTGTGAATGGGATGAGATTATGGAGGGTCATGAGAAGGAGCAGGTCTTCTTGGGGGGTGCACAGGAAACGTGAGAAAAGTAAAGACAGACAAGAGGTGGTGACCAGCCTCCAAGACGGCCCCTAATGATCCAGGACACCTGCTGTTCACATCCTTTCACGCGGTCCTCCCAGACCTGGTCAAGATCAGTCTGTGGCCAACAGCATACGGCAGACGTGGTGGTGTATCATCTCTGAGATTAGGATACAAAAACCCACAAACAAGCAAGGCTTCTGTCAGGCTTTCTCTCTCATCTGGATCACTAGCTCCAGCTAGTTGCATTATGAGTAGCTCTATGGAAAGAGCCCATGAAGGGTACGTGATGAAGGCTGGAGGTCGGTTCTAGCCCGTCCGGTCTCTGAGGAGCACAGACCCACTGGTGGCCTCACAAGAGACTCCAATCCAATCACACAGCTAAGTTACTCTCAGATTCCTGCCCTGCAAATCATGCGACTTACTATCTGCTGTTTCTAGCTGCTAAACTGAGACCATGCGTATGCAGCAACAGGTAACTAATATACTTAACAGACTTACATGAGTCTCTGCTAAACGGAAGGTATTTAATGCCACGAAGCACAGAAGATCCAGAATCTGCTATCTGAGTGTAATCAAGTTACCCATAAGTGACAATAAAATATCAGTACTCCCAAGAAACATGTGATATAATTAAAAGTCTTTATAATGTACCACTCGCAATATGAAGAAATAATCCAAAATCATATAACACGGGAAATAATGGGAAAATCTCATCCATTTTCAGAACAACCCCAAGATAGTTCACATATTGGAATAAGCAGAAAAGGATTTTTAAGTACTTATTGTCACCAGAGTCACATGTGTAGAATCTGCTTGGATTTCTCTCTCCCTCTCCTTTTGCCTCTCCCCTGTGCGTGTTCTCTCTCTCTCTCTCTCAAATAAATAAATAAAATGTTTAAAATTAAATCAAATTAAATTTAATTTAATTTTTAAAATTACACTGTATGTGCTTAATAGCAAATCAGATGTAGAAGAACCAATATCTTTAAAAACAATTTAATCAAAAAAATCCAACTTGAAGAACATAAATAAAAATGATTTTAAAACATAACAGAGCCTCAAGGGCATCTGTGACAATATCCAAAGGTCTAACATGGCAATCGGGGCCCCAGAAGGGGAGGAGAATGGAGAAACAGTGACAGTATGGAAGAAATAATCTCTAACTATCACCCAAATTCAGGAGTGACATAAATTGTAAGGTTCAAGATGATAACTAAACCACAAGTAGGATAAACAGAAAGAAAACCTGACTCAGGCATCTCATAGAGGGTTGAAAAACAAGCATGAAAAGAAAATCATGGCTCTTGCTGGAGACAAACAACATGTTACGTAGAGGGGAACTATTTGAATGAGTGCTGATTTCTCATCAGAAACAATAGCACATTAACTTTAAAGTCCTGAACGAAATACAAAATAAAAGCCGCCAACACAGAATTCTATTTACATAGAAAAATATCGTTCCAGAATGAAGCCAAAATAAAACGAAAACTCAGATAATTCACTGCCAGCAGCCTTTGATGTCAGAGGCTCTAAAAGCTGTTCTCTGGCTGAAGGGAAAGAAAGCTGGGCACACCAGAAGGGACGAGCATCGGGTGTATCAATATAAAGGCAAATACATCAGACCATTTTTCTCCTAAGTTCTTTAGCGTACACACAATGATTTGAGCAGACATTTTGACACTGAATTATGGAGATGATCACATATATAGATGCATCACATGTAACTGCTACAGCTTGGCCACAACAGGGAGGACTCAAACCCAGTGTTGGAAAGCTTCCTACTTCGTGTGTAGCAGTGAAATACCAACTCTCCGTAGACTCTGAAGAGTTAAGAAGCCATATCGTGATCCCTAGAGAGACTACCAAAAATATACAGAGTTCTAGTTAGAAAGTTAATAGATAAAATAAATACCTAAAAAATATTAAAGTAATTCTTTTGGGGGCCCGGCTGGCTCAGTTGGTTGAGCATCTGCCTTCAGCTCAGGTCATAATCTTGGAGTCCCGTGATCGAATCCCGTGTCAGGCTCCCTGCTCAGCAGGGAGTCTGCTTCTCCCTCTGCCCCGCCCCTTCTCGGCTCGCTCTCTTATTCTCTCTCTCCCAAATAAATAAATAAAATCTTTAATAAAAAATCTCTTCCTTTAAAAAAAATAACTTTTTAGATATTTTATTTAAGTAATCTCCACACCCATTGTGGGGCTGGAACTCACAGCCCCAAGATCGTATGCCCCACCCACTGAGCTAGCCTTTCAAAAGTGAGGAAGGCAGGGACCGAAGGGACAAGAGACCACGATGTGTTTGTGGCACTCTTTCAGCCTGCTATCTTCCCGCACGGGTCTGTGTGTCCAGCCTGCTATACTCAGCCTCAAGGGGATGGCAAATGTTCTCAGGTGATCCGTAAGGATGCCTGGTACTCGGGTTGTGGTTGGAAACTGTTGGCCAACTGAACAAGTCAACTGAAGAGATTCTAAGAGACTTGGGAAGATGTGGACAGGGATGGAGAGGAAACACCCTGCCTCTCTTTTCTCTTGCGCTGCATTCTCCTGCTTCTTCACAGTGGTTATACGGAGGCCAGAGGGCAAGGGGATGGTGGGGATGCCATCCATGGAGGTGACAGTCACAAGGCGCAGAACTGGCAGAGAAAGCGTGAGGACAGATGTGGAGGAGAGAACGGACTAGGCCTCCATGCTGCCGGGCTTACCCTCATCCCCTCATTTAGATTCACAGCACAAGGTTGGGGAGGAATGTGATTGACATACCTATCTGCCGTGTTTGACATACAGAAGTAGTTGATTTCTCTAGTCCTGGCAGGCCCCCAGTTGCTGGACACTTAATATCTTAGATTGAAAGCAGAGGTGAAATAGAATACAGGTCTATCAAATAATTTTCTCTGCCTAAAATCTACAAACTTGGTATTATTTGTCTAACCTTAATTTTCTTTTTGTTCCTGGCTGAAAGCATCCAAAAGCAGTCCACTTACAGCAACGTTCTACATTTTTTTTTTTTTTCTGATTTCTATCCCAAAGCCAAAAGCCTCGGTGATAAGGAGAATGCCCAGGAATATCCTGGGGTCGGCAATTTTACCAAATACTTGCTATATCATTCAGTCGCGACATGGTCGGGCATATTCTGATTCTTTTCCTCACCAGCTGCTTCAGTCACCCTACCAGACATGAAGCCCTCCTCTCAGTGCAAAAGACACCACACCAGACACTACTGGATGCAATGTTTCTTTATGGTTATTAAGGATCAACTGAGCTAATGTATTTGAACAAGTATAAAAGTGAAAATGTATATCCAGGTACAACTGTGATCTCTTTTGATAAAACAGGGAGGAAATTCAAATCCCTTATATAAAGCAATTTCAATCCTACTGAAAAAACAGAAGTAAATACATGTGATTTCTGAAGGAGTGACAAGAAAAGATGCTTGTATCCCGTGTATAATCCTGCTTCAATGAAGGCTTTATGAAGATCAATATAATGAGATTTAATCTTGGTTTGTCAAACCTTCCATAAAGGGAATAAAAGTGGATTGTCGTTACAGACGTATACAAATTATTCAATTATGCAGAATGATTTGGTCGTATATTTCCAGCACACACCCGTCTGCCCCTGTGTGCCATGCTTTGAGTGAGGCACTGCCTCCTATGAAAAAGCCAGAGATCATCTCTGTATACTAGTCCCCACATGACTTACTTCTGTGAAACAGGCCAAAACCCTGTAGCTCTAAAGCCTGATGACACCAAACTTAAATTATTACACTCCCAACTGTGCTAAACATAGCCCAGATAAGCAGATATTTAGTCAGTTAGAACCGCCTGTTTTGTATACTTTGCGAAACTCCATCCTGCCCCTACTAGGTTACGCAGATGGCAAGCCCCTCCTGGCACGGAGCTCTGCCATGATGGGGAAGGACATCTCCAGTGCCCCTCTTCTCCAGGAGCTGCCCTGCCTTCCTTCCTTTCTGGATCATGTCCTCTGACTGTAGCCACAGGACAGGCACAGGCTGTGAGGGACTTTCCCCTTCCTGCCAACCTGTCACAGCTGCGTTCAAGTCAGCCTGCGTGAGCTACTGCCACCTAGTGGTCATGCCATTTTCCTCAGTCAGCCCTGAAATCCTTGAACCCGCTGCGTGCCAGTGATGTGAAGATAAATATTAGAGGGCCCTTGAGCTCAAGTATTATCTAGCCTGATGAGAGAGTAGAAGTAAGGTGCATTTAAATGTGAATTCTAAAAAAGTCAAGAAAAAGAAAATGCACATCACTTATGTAACCATTTTGAATTATATTAGAGCTCTTTCCAGTTCTCCTTAACTTGTACACGAGACGGGAGCGCTGGAGCCAGTTTTCCACCTCACACAGAAAACCTCCATCATTTTACATCAGATTAAATACATGTCAGGCCCTAGGCTGACTGGGTCAGTGCACCAATGCAATTCCAAAGTACAGATTCAGAGATTAGGACTCTGGATACTAATACTTTAAAATATTCTGAAAATGGCGTCGGTTTTAACAAAATAGATTTTTAATTTTATGGCAATATGGGTTGAGGAAATACGGAGAACTGCACAGACCAGTTTTTTCCTGTACAGATTATTATGTTTACTTTCATACCAAAAGTCCCCTATTCAAAAATATATTTGGATTTGACTTTTACTACTTGTCTTAAAAACCTCACATTTAAGATAGTCTAAAAATGAACTTCATTTTACTGTTTACAAAGAATACATATTGATTTAACTTTCACTTTATTGTTTTCATTTGTAGTGAAAATAAAGTGCTGACATATTTTTCTTTAGGGAGAAAGAGCTGTAATTATAAGCAGCCAGATTAGCTAATGGCATGTTATTTAATTGCATGCATGGCATTTTTTTCAACATATATATGACTGAGATGCATTTTTCTAATATATTAAAATAAAACAAATTTTACCTCCAGTTGAAATGTTATTGTATTATACAATATTTTAAGAATTCCATAACCAATCAAGCTTCTGTAAATGCTCACTTCACTACTTGTTCATGTGGCTGTATTAAATTATACAGACAGCCATAAACAGACTCTTTCTGTCCCATACTTTTCATTTGAAGCTTTTAAAATATGTTCATTATAGGGGCACCTGGGTGGCTCAGTGGGTTAAAGCCTCTGCCTTCGGCTCAGGTCGTGATCCCGGGGTCCTGGGATCGAGCCCCGCATCGGGCTGTCCACTCCGCGGAGAGCCTGCTTCCTCCTCTCTCTCTTTCTGCCTGCCTCTCTGCCTACTTGTGATCTCTGTCTGTCAAATAAATAAATAAAATCTTTTAAAATATGTTCATTATAGCAAGGTCTTGTAGACAAATGGCAGTTCTTCACCACTTCCAGCAGCTTGGATATAGCGGCTTAGAGAATTCTAGTGCGTGGCTCTTCTAAATCATTACAGCCCCCAAAGAGTCATAGCTTTGGTGTATTCTAGAGAATGCCATTGTGGAGTGTTAACATTCAAGAAGATTGTCATTCAACAGACTTTGTCCATACCACTCATCATTAACTGGATCTCACAAAATGTTAAAAATACACCATGGAGAGTTCTCAGAGCTCCATATAATTTCAATAAATATATCAGGATTGGGATATAAATGTATCAGAATGAATTTATAAAGGAAGATAAAAATACATGGCATAAATAATCCTTTGGACTTAACTGATAAAAGTGTTCTCTACTATAGATATTAAAACTGGTAAATTTTTAACTGAAAAGATATTGTTTAATAGCAAGTATTTATTGAACTTAATGTATAAAAACTTAAATATTTTATTATTGTTAAAATAAATAAAATAGCCAATTCAAGGAAAGAAGAAACATGGATAGACTATTGTTTAAATACTGAGTGTGTCACAAAAATCTAAGGTAGTAATATCTTCAAAAATAAGAAAGCATTAAAAGAAAATTCACACCTTAATAACTTTAAATCCATGACCTAATTTGAATTTTTATCCGAAAAAAATTATGGCATTTTTCTGATGGAAACATGAGGCATCCTGAATATTTACCAAATAGTGGTAACAACTATAACTCAAAATAGCAAATTGGCCCCAAATCCAATGAATTAGAAAGACATATGGGGCACTAGAGGACGGTAACATAGTTTCCAGGAGAGAACTAAAGAAAGGTGTCATGGAACAGCTGGCCATAGCACTCTGTGTTGACAGTTAAATGAGACCGAGTTTGAGAGAACAGATTAAGAGAGGACCTGAACGAGTAGAAGAGGACAGGTGGTAAAGTGTAGCATTCCTGACTGAACCTAGAAAAAATTCATTGAACCCATCTACAGGATACCTTAAGGGGGCACTATAGGAATCTGGGTTTTCTTTAATGGGAAATAAAAGTTTGTTTCACTTTCTTTTTTTTTTTTACTTAAATAGGGAAGCTGCATTATAATGGTGATCTAGAAAGTTTATTGCCAGGCATACATAGAATTAAACTAGAAGGACTCAATTCAGAGACATTAGCTAGAGAGGGGCTTGTGTGATATGTGAGGTCACAAATAACGAAGGCCTGGGTTTTATTTTTGGTTTTGAGAAGACAAGTCATGGACAACCGTGCTGACACACAGTGGGGAGCTCTGATACTGGACCCAGCAGGAGAGAAACAACTAAGACGGGACCATAAGGAACACAGAGGTATGTGAATAGATACTTTGTGTCTGCTGCTCTGCTGGGACCAACAGCCCCTTGTTTCTGATTCAGAAGTCTCCCATCTTCTTTCTAGACTCATGAAATTCAGGCCGACTAACTTGTTCCTTTGTAAGATGGCGGACGATCAGACCCTTCACAGACCTTGACTACCAAAGTTGCAGGATCTTTGAATTCCTTAGATTAGTCATTCCTTAAAAATACTTGGCTGTTCTCTCAAGATCTCGGTTCTTTGAGTAATAGTGCATGAGAGTAAAAATGGCTCCTTGTCCTTCAAGAGCTTAAATGTACTGAGGAGAGAGACATCCTTTTTAATATAATACAGGTTTCAGATAATATAAAACCACACTTAAATATCTGATTGTGTTGGATTGCGCTTTGTGGTTCTACTTATAAACCTAGAATTGAATCTACGCAGTGACACTGGTCCCCTGGGTTAGCTGCTGGTTGGATCAGAGCATCAAGGAAAGCTGAACAAGATCTAAAAAGATGTGAGAAACATCTGGGAAATAGAACGACTCAAGGGAAACCACAATATTACAAAGATTTTGGTGAATCTGTGGGATGCAGAGACAGTATGTGACAGAAGTGTAACAGCATGTTTTGGGAAACAATGACAAATAAACTCAGAGATAAAGCTCAATGCAAGACAGAAGTCATAAAAGTTCTTAACAGTGTTGCCCTTGATCCAATAAAAGACACTATGTTTTTGAAATATTACTGTGAAAAAAATACTAGCAGGATTGAGATGAAGTGAGATTGTAGTCATTTAAATATTCAACTTAAAACCAATAATTATGGTATTTCATATTCTATGTCATCCAGGAGCAGCCACATAGTAAAGACCTCTTCAAGTCTTCAACTTGTTCATGCATAATTGGAGAGCTATTTGTCATATTGTAATGCATTGTTTGCTTTCCTGCCCAGAGAAAGAAGACCCACAATGGCTGACATATTCTGCTATTCTTCTTTGGATACTTATAACTGTCTAACAAATTCTTATGTTAATAAAGAAATACACACATGTGAAAAGTACATAGTATGACCTATGGGTCATATTATGCTCCTTTAAAATGTTTCTCTGAGGGTTAGTCTCTCCCCAGCT
The DNA here is from genome assembly GCF_011764305.1 of Mustela putorius furo. Taxonomy (NCBI): domain Eukaryota; kingdom Metazoa; phylum Chordata; class Mammalia; order Carnivora; family Mustelidae; genus Mustela; species Mustela putorius. Next base: position 2,328,432 of record NW_025421511.1, on the reverse strand, counting down.
TACTTAAATTTCATCAAAACAGGTTAATTAATCTTAGGTAGGAACTCACTTGAGGTCTCACGGGAAACCATATATACTCCTATATGTAAATACTCATTTCTTTTTCTCCCTTAAACATGCATAATTGCTAAATATTTTTACACAAAAATACCAACCAGTTTGATGAAATTGAAAAAAAAAAAAAAACCCAGAAAATTTTTAGATAAGTTCAGTACTCACATACCACGATGCTTTGGAGATCAGTGGTAAGCAGTAAGAGAACACCAAACTGGGATTCACAAATGCATGGCTGATGGGAAATCTGTACACAAAGAGAAGATCAATACAACTGATTAGGCATTGCAAATGATTACTGAACACAGTTATCAGGAAATTTTATAAATGCAACAGCAGCCTAAGGAAATCATGGAAGATACAACATCTATTTTGTGTAATGGGAATCATAGTAAAAAAAAAAAAAAAAAAGAAAGTAAAGAAAAAAAAGAAAAGACCAGAAGACAAGTGTGATATTGGGGATTTTTGTGATAAAGGACGAAACCTGAACAGAATTCAGAACTGATCAGGACGAAACCTGAAAAGAATTCAGAATTAAGATCAGAATTGATCTTAAAACAAAATTTATAAAGGAAATTTAAAAAGTTTTGCTTAAACCCATTTTAGATGAACATAGCAGAAAAAGTCACACAAAACACATAGCTTTTCAAAAGTCTGAAAAGAATTAGGAACGGTTTAGCATTAAATGTCTTTAGAGATCAACTATGTCCTTTGGATATTCTTAGTAGAGGTTTATATTTAACCATTGTTCCAACTTGATATTGTGCTTAAATAGACTGAAATTAAGATCAAAGCATGCATATTATTTATGTTTTTCTGCTTTTCATTTGCATGTCTTTCTTTTATATACATAAAATATTACTATTTCATGGTATTCATTTCGTATGTATAAAATACGTGAATTATTACTATTGAGTTTTACTGGAAATATGATTGTATGAAGGTGAAACACCAAAAAGCGTATTTTTAATAATTAGATCCTTTCTAGAGCTCAGTACACTAATTCTAATGATCAAGATGTGAAAAAGTACTAACTTATGCTAGATATAAGAAGTCAAAGATTACTCTCAAGGACAATGACAAAAAGAATCATAAAAGTGTGCAAATATAACAAAGAGAAAATACTTGACAAATGCGGGAGTCAATAATGCAAAGTGAGAAGAAGTGGGGAGAACATAAAACAAAATTTTGATTATGTATTCACTTATTTTTTCAAATTTTTTGTTGTTGTTTCAAGTTTTTATTTAAATTCCAGTTAGACAGCATATAGGGTGATGTTAGTTTCAGGACTAGAATATAGTGATTCATCACTTACATACAGCACCCAGTACTCATCACAAGTCCCCTCCTTAATGCCCATCCCCCATCTAGCCCATGCCACCCCCTCCCCCAGCAACCCTCGAGTTGTTCTCTGTAGCGAATAGTACCTTACGGTTTGCCTCTCCCCCTCCATATTCATCTGTTTTACTTCTTAAATTCCACATGTGAGTAAAATCAAGAACCATTAGCCTTCCTGGGACTGACTTTTTTTGTTTAGCATAATACACTCTAGCTCTATCTACATAGTTGCAAATGGCAAGATTTCATTCTTTTTGATGGCTGAGTAGTATTCCATTGTATTTATATATCACACCTACTATACCAATTTGATGATGTATTTAACCTCAAATACGTCAATAATTACATTAAGAGCAAGTTAACTCAATACACAATGTAAGTCTTTAATATTGATTTAATTTAAAAAAAATGCTCCACTTCATGCTTTTTTACTGTGACACATCTTAAATACAGAGAGACATAAATGCTGAAAACTAAAAGAAAATTTTAAAAAATTTCACTGCAATCCACAATCAAAATAAAGCTGGTGTGGTTACAATAATGTTATGCAAATTAGACTTTAAAATACAGTATTACCAGAAATAAATAAGGATATTTTTAACAATACAAAGGAAATACATTAGACATAATATTTTTGTATTTATATGCAGCTAGTATTACATGAATCAAAAAAAGAAAAATACAAAGTTACAATGAGATGGGAGGGAGTTCATCTCTTTCTCTTTGTAATAGAAAAGAAAAATAGGGAAAAAATAAGTGGGGCTAGAATTTTGATAATTGAAAAATAAACCTAATGTGATTGACTTAAAGATACTACTGCATTCAATACAAGTATAACTTGTTTTGAAATGAATATGAATCATTTTCCAAAATGAATCAGATCTTGGGGAATAAATCAAGTCCCAGGAAATTTCTAATACTGGATGAAAACATGGCATGTTATTTGTCCACAGAGCAAATAAACTAGAAATCAGTAATAAAAATGTAATTAGTACATCATCAATTGAAAATTAAGCAATAAACCTCTAAATAACCCAGAGGATTAACAAACAACACAAAAAGATATCGAGAGCATTTTAAATAAAATGATTATGAGGCTATGACCTCAATTTGCCAGTTGAATGTAGCTAAAGTAATGGTTCAAGAACAGATTTAGTCTTGGGGCGCCTGGGTGGCTCAGTTGGTTAAGCCGCTGCCTTCAGCTCAAGTCATGATCCCAGGGTCCTGGGATCAAGTCCCACATCGGACTCCTTGCTCGGCAGGGAGCCTGCTTCTCTCGCTGCCTCTGCCTGCCTCTCTGCCTGCTTGTGTGTACTCTCTGTCTCTCTCTCTGGCAAATAAATAAAATCTTTTTTAAAGAAAAGAATAGATTTAGTCTTGAAAGGTTATTTTAGATCACTAACATTTTCCCTAGGAATTTGAAAAATATAGTTTTAAATTCGAAGACAGTGGAAGGAGGTAAATAACATAAATTTACTAAACAGAAAACAAATGTAAAACGAAAAGTAAAACAGTAAATATAATTTCTTAAAAATTAGTAATAAAGTCTCTATTGATCAACAAAAAATAAGAAAACATCAAAAAATCCAAAGAAAAAAATCTGTTAACATATTGTATTTAATAGACATTTAAAATACGAGATTGCCTGGGTGGCTCAGTGGGTTAAAGCCTCTGCCTTCGGCTCAGGTCATGATCCCAGGATCCTGGGATCAAGCCCCACATCGGGCTCTCTGCTCGGCGGGGAGCCTGCTTCCCCCTCTCTCTCTGCCTGCCTCTGCCTACCTGTGATCTCTCTCTCTCTGTCAAATAAATAAATAAAATATTAAAAAAATAAAATACGAGATTATTTATATTTATGCTACAAGATTTTCAAATTTAGTAAAAGTCATATTCCTAGAAAAAATAACAACAGACATAGTAACAAAGGAAAAGAGCTGAGAGCCCAATAATCTATGAAATGGACAAAACACTTTAAGTTCTACAGTGCATTTAAGTTCTTGTGCCTTCACTAGTGAATTCTTCGAACTATTTAAGGAAGACGTACCCCTTCTGGAATATAAAAAAGGAGTAATTGTTTTATGACAATGACCCAATCCTGCTGCCAAAATCTAACAGTTACATTGTAGAAATAAAAATTACAGGCCAAGTTGCTGATGAATATTGGTACAAAAAGCATAAACATTAGCAAAACATTCCAACCACATATAACAAATAATTCATCAATACCACGTGGGTTTCTGCTACAGAACAGAGGACACTATTGGGAGACTGAAATGGATACTAAAAAGAGAAAATATGTCTAATACATCTAAGGGGAAAGAATAGCATTTGGATTATATATAGTACTCTTGTAAAATAACAATAACAGAAAAGGTCGATCCCCTAGAAACACGGGTTACTGACTTATGCAGATACCACACGTACGAATCCATGTGTGCACGTACATACACAACATCCCAATGATCAAGAAGACATGAAAAAGCGTTTCAAATCATTAATCATCTGGGAAATTCAACTAAAATCCAAATTGGATATCACTATAAACTCACCAGAACTGTGACATTTCAGAAAAGAAACTGGAAACAAATCTTGGTCAGGATGTGGAGAAACCCGAAGAGTCATGAAATGTCCTCATTCTGAATATTTGATCGGATGGCAGCCATCCCACTCATTAATGCCCAACAGAAATGTGTGAGTGAAGGCACCAAGAGGCATTTACACGAATGTTCATAACATCTTTCAAAATAATCATGAACTATAAGCAAATCAAATGTTTGTCATCATTATACTGGGAACAAAGAATCAGGGGTCTCCATGCGAAAGTGTGAGGCTTTCACAAATACACTGTTCACAGAAGAAGCCAGAATAAAAAAGAAAGACATAGCAAAATAAGTGGATGGAGTTAAAAATGAATTGCCTGGTTACTCTTTGCAAGGTGGATGGGGTCATGGCGGAGAGAAGCAACAGGTATTTTCAAGGTAACGTTCTGGTGATTTATTTTAAAATCTGGGTGTTGGTCATCAGGCTGTGTTCCTTTCATGAAAATTCATAAGACATGCACTTCTAATGCATGAAGAAGTGCATATTTTTCTCATGAAAATTCGTAAGACATACACTTCTAATGCATGAAGAAGTGCATATTTTTCTCTACATATTTCCACAGAAGCATATATTCCACATGTATATGTATGTATGTGTGTATTTAATTATACCCCATTAACACAAGAACATAAAAATTGGGAAGGCAGAAGACGAAAGTTTTCTCTGTTCTGTAACATATACATAAAATAACAATCTTTCAACAGGACCGTCTACAAAACAGTTTTCTCATGCTTTATATGAATCACATAGATCTTTTTCCCCTAAATGCATCCCTTCTCTATAATTTTAAGGTAAGATTTATGAGAACAAATTGTGACAAGGTATTGTTGATGCAAATAAAACACTTCACAACAAAGAGACTGTGCTCATAAATTCAAATAGCATTTGGAAAAAAATACATGTATAAGAATATATATATGAGTATATGTGTGTATATGTATCTGTCAAATAATCTTTGTTTTGTTGTTTTTGTGGGAAGAAATAATATGGCAACTTTTAGTTCTCTCACCCTATAGCTTTCTCTGAAAACGTTTAGAATATCATCACAAGTCTCATCTTGAAAACAGCTGGATGTTTGTATATGAATGTTTTATTTCCTTCTGCAATGACTAGATTTCTTAAAAATAGCAAACAAAGGAAACTTTCACCCCACCTGCAATCTGCATAAATGAGGAAAAAAAAAAAACCAGATGGTGGTGAGGAAAACCCAAGATTGAAACCGTGGCATCAAAATGCAGGTTTGCCTAGTGCTGTGAGGTATGCATGGCTGCCTGGATCTCTTCCTGATGTCTCTACGGAACTGGGGAACTGCAGAGACCCGTCTAGTTCTCCACGTGCCATCAAGGAGTTCCCTCCCACTTACACACCGTCTTGTGTCCTCACTCCACACTGCTTCACATATCGGAGAACAAAGGGATAGAAAAAAAATAACATTTCATTTTTTTTTTAAAGATTTTATTTATGGGGTTCCTGGGTGGCTCAGTGGGTTAAGCCGCTGCCTTCGGCTCAGGTCATGATCTCAGGGTCCTGGGATCGAGCCCCGCATCGGGCTCTCTGCTCGGCAGGGAGCCTGCTTTCTCCTCTCTCTCTCTCCTTGTGTTAGCTCTCTTGCTATCTCTCTCTGTCAAATAAATAAGTAAAATCTTTAAAAAAAATTTTTTTAAAGGCTAAAAGGAAGAAAGTTCTCAACTGGATCTACTTCTTTACAGTCACTGCAAGGGTTTGCAAGAAATAATTGACTTTCATGAAAATCCATTCATGTATCTTTAACACAGAGAGAGAGAGAAATAAATTGTTCATTTGTCAGGAATCCAAGATTTGACAGTTTTCCTACCACAGAATTAGAAGGACTGGATTATTCATAAATAATAACATAAAGCAATTTATTACTAAATCTGATCTGAAGGTAGAGTTTAATTTCTTCAAACACCGAAAAGATAAATACGAATCAACATTGTCAGAAACCCAATAAAATTCCTTCCAAGTATGTTTTTGTTATTCATAAACAAAGTATTTTCAAAACTGCAACTGGTAAAAAATTATGTTTGGTCCAATATAGTTTTATTAAAATGTAAAACAAAAAACCTGCAAATCAAAAAGACTAGGAATGTTGACTTGTGAATAATTTTTTTCTGTTCCTTAAAGCACTAATGGAAAGATTATTATATTCCCTGTTTTAAGTATATATACATACATATGTATTATATGAGTCATTATAAATATATATAACATATAACATACACATATGCTAAGTTAAATTTATAAATACATATATATGTGTATATATAAACAAACAGATGTAAATTTGTTCTTCTATGCAAAGGTCTTTGTTAAACCTAGTCTGAATTTCAAGATGTGCATGAAGAAATTCATGTCTGTGTGGTGCTGAATACCACATTAGAGTATGATAAAATATTTATGTGTATGCATTTAGATATATGTATGAAATATAGATATATTTAGTATACATATAAGTTGCTGATGGATATTATATTATTGTGACCTGTGATTCAGGAAAAATATGACGTATAAAATAAGTTATATTATAAATTTGGTTTCCAAAACTACTCTCAAGTTACTGCTAACTCATATTTGCATATAACTAAATTTTTGGACACTAAATGTTCTAAAATGAAATTTTAAAAATAAATGTTTGGAAATGTTAGTTACTAATAGAGAATTTTGTCTTAATCCCATTTTTGAAAGGGGCATATCCAGTACAGGAATGATTAGTACAATTCTTTAGCTAAACTATACTGCCTCCACTCCGAAGTCATCAATATTAGAGTGAGTTATGTGAACTAGGTCTTGCTGTGATAATGCTGTATTTACAAACAACTCATAATCTTCACAACACTCACTTCTTATTCACAAGTATTTGCCTAAGTGACAAAACTTTAACGAATTGTGGCTGAGCCTGAGCTCAAGTTTGTTCTGTGTGCAAACGTATCACACTATCAGACTAGACACAAGTTCACATCTATGATTCAGTGGGGACCATTCTGCTCTATGCATTTACTGGTGGCTATTATATAAATGTGAATAGCCATCTGGTATAATGAAAAAAAAAAAAGTGGAAACTTTAGCCATTCAAAACCACTGTCATCTGCTAAAATTTGATAGTCTAGCCTTTGGGGAAAAGAAAAAAAATAATTCAAAAGTGAAAGCTGCATCCACCACCCTCCCTCCCTCCATTTGACCTTTTTAATGTGTATCTGCATTTTCCATCCAGAGAATTGGTCCTGATGATGAACACAGAAGCCCTAGTAGAGACAGTGTTTCATGCATAATGTGCTATAAGCAAAATATCTTGTCACTTTAATTGGGAAAACACACTGTCAGGAGTGCTATTTCAATATTTTTGCAGGAAAAAACTTCATGCACAGTTCAGACACAAAGACAGACTTCAGTAGGAAGACTTCCTACTCAGAAGAAGACAGTTCTGAGAACAGAGGACGCTTTCCTTGCTCCTGGAGAAATATTCTGAGAACAGACTGACTGCATGCCTCTAACTCATTTTCTAACTCACAGAGCAAATTTACCTATAAAAACTGCCTTCAAACATCAAGTTCAGAATTAGGAGTTAGAAAATAATTTACATACTATATAGTTCCCAATTTTTTCCATAGGATCCTCATTTAAATTTGAATGTCAGACTGCATTTATTTATTTTTACTCTTTATTTAAATTCAATTAAGTTAACATATACTGTACTCTTAGGTTCAGGGTAGAATTCAGTGGTTCATCAATTCCATACAATACCCAGTGCTCTTTCCATCACGTGCCTCCTACATGTCCATCACCCAGTTACTCCAATCCCTCCCCTCCTCCCCTCCAGCAATCCTGTTTTTCTTTATAGTTAAGAGTCTCTTACAGTTTCCCTCCCTCTCTGCTTCCATCTCAGATTTTTTTTTTAAGTGTGTATATATATCCCATGCAATACTTGGGACATACTTACATTAAAAAAGTATTTGTGAAACATAGGGGGAAGGTTTCATGATACCGGTCTAGGCAATGGTTTCCAGGATATCACATCAAAAGCACAAGCAATTAACAGCGACATAGACAAGTAAGACTATATCAAACTAGAAGTTGTTCTGCACATCAAAGGAAATAATCAGCAAAATGAAAAAGCAACCTCTCTAATAGGAAAAAATATATACATTGCCAAGCCACATATCTGATAAGGGGTTAATATTTAATGCATATATGAAACCCTTACAACTCAACAGAAAAAAACAAGCAGACTAATTAAAAAGTGGACAAAGGACTTGAATAGACATTTCTCCGAAGAAGACAAGATGGCAAACAGGTACATAAAAAGAAGCTTCAGTCACTAATCATCAGAGGTATGCAAGTCCAAACTTCATGCCTATTAGGATGGGCATTATAAAAATAAATAAAGATGTGCTACTGAAGATGTAGAAGAACTAGAAAAATTAAAAATGAAACAAATGAACGATCCGATCCTCTCACTTCTGGGTATATATTGAAAAGAATTAAAATGAGCATCTCAAAGAGGTATCAGCACCCCACATTCACTGCAGCATCATTTGTAATAGCCAGGACACAGAAACGACCTGAACGTCTACTACCCGATGAACAGATCAATAAAAGGTATGTACATACAGTGGGATCTTACTTGGACTCAGAGAGGTGGGAACTCTATCATTTGCAACAACAGGGATGGACACGGACGACATTATGGTGAGTGAAATAAGCCAGTTACAGGAAGCCGGGGGCCACATGATTCCACTTACACGAGCCATCTAGGACAGTCAAATTCATAAAACGGAGAGGCAGGGCGGTCCTTCGGGGACTGGAGATGGGGATGTGCTGTTCAACTGGTCTCAAGTTCCAGTTATGCTATGTGAGTAAGTTACAGAGAGCTACTTTATAGCACAGCACCTGCAGTTCATGTTTAATATTAAACATTAATTTAAAATTTAATATGCATTTTATAAATATTTATGAACATCACATGTTCATTAAGAGGGTAGATCTCATGTTAAATATTCTTATCACAATAAAAAAAAAGACAAAAAACAGGATGAAAAATTCTGCTTATTATGTCATCAGTATATTACCCAGAACTAGATCAACACAAACTATATTAAAACAAAATTGAAATGAAGTCACCAACATGTTTATTATGATGCTATCTGGTGAAGACAACTTAGGAATTCCTTTTTCCTTTAATTTTTTTCTACATTTTAATATGTTTTCATTGTTAATAACATTTATTATGTTTATGATATCAAAATATTAATGAATAAATGCATGTCTAAACAGATTTGTGAAATTTTAAATGATAAACTAAATATTATAGACTCTTCTTAGTTATATTAATAAAACATAAACACTCAGAAATAGTATTTGTGCTTTGCCTGAAATGCCTGTTTCTCCTGGCCACGCCCCCGGGCTGGACTGTAGGAGTGACGTGGGGTCACTTGGCTTCTTAGCTCTACAATGTCTTCCCGGTGCTACGAAGATTCCATCGCGGTCTTTTCCCCTAGCTTCTCCTCCTCTGCTTTATCTGCTAGCAAGGGCATCCTGCAACCATGTCCTGTCCTCTGTTCGTGTCACTTTTACCAGCCTCCCTGGAGGTCACTTCCAACCCCACGTTAACACTGGTGCTGCGGATACTGGCTGTCCTACATCAAGCACACGGAGAATCTAATGTTTTAGTTCTTTGGCAGGTGATTCCAGGATCACTCCGGTGGCTCTCTCAAGGATCCTAAATTATCTGTATGCTCTCCACACCTGGCTTTGGGCAGGAGCTGTGGGATACTTTCAATCACAGTACGAAAACACATAACAGGCATTCCATGGGGTTCAATAAAGGAATATTATTGAGCAATTATTTATCATATACTAAATTAACTGAAAGGTGACAAAGAGGAAAGACACTATTTTTGCTTTGGTATGTCACAATTAATTCTCCTTTTCCATTCACGCAATGGAAACATGTACAGATTTCTTTTTACACTAATAAAGATATGGTTCACATGTCACTGAATTGTATTTTAATCTAGGTGACCTTTTCACAGACACTTTCGGGAAACAGCTTTATTGCTTGACCATTAAGGCTCTTAACTCACTTGGTGAGATTAACCCTGAATTGCATCTCTATTTTGAAGAGAATTCATTTACTGAATATTTACTTTGTGTCAGACAATATTGTGAGTAATACAGAACTGTCCACTGCCTCAGGTTTTAGTCATATGTATTTCAGGACTGTTATATTTTTGAAATAAGTTCTTAAAAACACACTAACCCAATTGCCAAACACATACCTAGGATAATATGGGCGATTAGTAATTTGGGAATCCCATAGAAATTCTATCTAAAGATCTAACCTAGGAAAAACTCCTTACCATGAAAAAACTTACAGGAAAATCACTGCTTATTATACTTCCACTTCAAATATTAATCAAATGGTTTTATATGCACAACATGCTATGTAGAGTCAAAACTGAACATTAATAATTATCTGTCTGAATTTCATAATGACACATATTTTTAAAATTTTCTATAAAATCCCCAATCTCAAAATTTTTAAATATTTTTCACCCCGAAAGAAAACATCTGTAGTAAAAGCTAAAGAATGACCATCTTCTCTCTCACACACACACACACACACACACACACACACACACACACACCCATCTACATATAAAAGTTCTATTTATGATAATTGTAATAAAGAGTAGGTCATAATTAAACTAATTTTCTGTCAAGAGTCAACTATAAGACTAATTTTGTTTCAAATCCTCTGATTGAAAGTGTTTATTAAATAAACCAAAATAAGTGGAACTAATAAATATTAATATTAATTATATTAATATATTAATAATTTACTATCTGCTGAACTCCCCAAGTCCCATGCAGAATCTGAGCTAACTCAGGGGTCTCTGCAGAATTTTTCCTTTTCTGTTGACTCATCTTTATTATATTTACCCAGAAGAAGTGTGTGCTGCCCAATTTTCAACTCTGTCTAGAGCAGCACAAATGAATGGGCTTATTAAATACTGACATAAATTTTTAGAATTCTAAAACCTGTTTGTTTGTATTTTAAAAAGCTCTAGGCTTAGTGTTAAGCTGAGGCTTACCAAGCCTGGCAGGTTCTGTCAGCTCATATCCAGTCTGTAATGAAATAACAGAGAATCTGACTCTCAAAAAGAAGGCTGATAGGAATGTTGTCATTTCCTGAAGACTTTAAAAAAACAAAACAAAACAACAACAACAACAAAAACCTTACATCGTCCACTTTAATTTATTTTAAATACAGACTCCTGCTATCTTGGTTCCAAATGTTAATTTGGATATAGTCTTTGTTTTAAGGCAGATACAAGAAAAACATGCTTTCCCACCTTCTCACCAGACTTATTTTAAAATACTTCTTTCTTTTTCTTGAGAGTCTAGGTCACAGAGCTTTATAAAGTAAACAATGAGAGTAAGAGTCCAGACTTTTATTCTTGGCCCTAAAAGTGACTCATGGTGTCCTCTCAGAGACCTTATTTCTCCTGGAAGCATCTCGTCCCCAGAAACAGCCATGAGGAGAGGAGAGGCGGGCTGCTCTCGGTCCCCGGAGATGGCTCTGGCACCACCTTGGGGAGGACAGTCTTCCCTTCAGGCGCTGGCTCCTCACCACGGAGGAATGAGTAGCTGTTTGTACCACCCGACTGTCCTACTTCACAACCACTTCTTACAGTGATTAGACCCACAAAAGATCCTTTTAAAAATATGGAACTGTGGGTGTGAAGGAGGCATTAAAAATGTAATTATGGCAAAATTTCGAGAAGTAAAGAAACGGGAAGAGAAAAGTGAGTGTTTTATCATTGTATAATCAGCCCCTCGTCAAAGTTTACAGCAGTGAATTGTTTTTCAAAAAAGAAAAACAAACTAACAAAATCAAGAAGGGAAATTATCTTAGAAGGAAGGTAATATTTAATAACAAATTATTATGCACACGTTGTTTTATATATATCATCTGGAACTGTCATTTAACACAAAATAGCCATCATTTAAAAAATTCAAATGATAGGTAAACTGAGACAGAAACAAAATACAGACACACAAATTGTTTGTAATCAAAAAACTACAAAATGATGATGTAGACTTTTCAACCAGATCTTTCTGGTAGAGGACGGCATATTCCTTCTCCCCACTACACTATTTACATAATTAAATAGACAAAGAGATTGTGAAAATTTAGGGTTTTTTTTTTTAACTTTTAAGACTTCTTTGTATTTTTGGCAATACCTTGCATGATTTATAAGCTGTGAAAATTTCAAATTGTCAAGAAAACAGGAACTTAGGTATTTATCCAGTATTTGGAGCCTCTGCTGTTGCATTGCCCAACCAGCTTGGATCCACACATCCCCACGGTACCAACGTCATATTACTCTACTTAAATTTCAAATTTCTAACTTGCTGCTGAAAAACGTATATGCAGCAATACTGACTCATTCCAAGCAGTAGGAGATAAGACCATGAGATGTACAAAGAAAAAGCATGAGAGGCTGAATCCTGAAAATGTTGATTTCTAAGCACTAAGAGATACAATTGTCTCACAGCGCACACAGGATTGCCAGTCTACTGTGGCAGCAAGAACACCCATGAGCTGAGGTGACTCTTCAGCAATTGCCTTAAATCTTTATTATTTTATTTTATTTTAGATTTTATTTATTTATTTGATGGAGACACAGCAAGAGAAGGAACGCAAGCAAGGGGAGCAGACTTCCCGCTGAGCAGGGAGCCCAATGTGGGTCTGGATTCCAGGAGCCTGGGATCATGATCTGAGCCAAGGCAAATGCTTAATGACTGAGCCACACACCAATTATCTTTTCAAAGTGATCTCTACCACCAATGTGGGGCTTGAACTTACAACCCCGAGATGGAGAGTCATATGCTCTACAGACTGAGTCAGCCAGATGCCCCCTTAAATCTTCATCTTCACACTTCTCGTATGACTGCAATCAGAATTCCATCATGAACCTCAGTTCTACTCTGAGCACTTCAACCCATGGCTTCACCAGTCAAAAGAAACAGGAGACAGCCTAGAAAGTGTTTATAAGATAAAAATATTAGGGCTGGTTTTAAGCAAAACTCAACATAATGAGCTATGAAAGGGTTTTGGTTTCAGATTAGAAAAGACCATCCAAATTAAACATTTTGAGAAGATTTTGGAAAAAACAGTGATTGAACTATTCAATTATACAAGGTGCTGTTATATAGAGAAAAGCACCTTTGCGTTAACCCAGAACTGAAGTCACTTCCCTGTTCTGTAACATTGGTCAAGCTACTTCCTAGTGTTAACTTCCTATTTGGAAAGCGAGAGATTAATTTAGGTGACCTGAAAACCTCTAGCAACACTGGATTTTTCATATTTAATACTAGGTCAAAAAGTGTCAGAAAAGCAAAGTTAGAATGTGTAATGGCCACACAAATGTCAGAATCTTTACAGTTAAAACAGATATTTGGAATACTAATTTGTCTTACTGAGAATTTAGAAATTTTGGTTGGAAACACCAGAAGAGAGAGATATTACAATAAGGACACAATGTGCATCCCTTGAGATATACAGACCAGAGGAAAGCCTAGACGAATTTAGTATGGCATCATGAAAGAACAACAATTTTTGTAGTGGGGAGAGGGGTAGAGAGAGAAGCAGACTCCCTGCTGAGCAGGGAACCAGACTTGGGATACACTCCCAGGGTCCTGAAATCATGATCTGAGCCAAAGGCAGATGCTTAAGCCACTGAGCCACTCAGGTACCCTGAGAACAACTGAAACTGTTTATAACAAAAGAAATGCATTTGACATTGAAACAATATTGTTGGAAATGCCACCAATATGTAATCATACAGAAGTAAGACTAGAGACCACTTGATTATAAAACAAGTAGACATGTTTCAAGATTTTAAAAAAACTCACAAAAAATAAAGAGTTTGCATGTACTCACTTGGATTGGTGAATTTAATTGTTCAAATAAAAAAAAAATCTAAAAAATCTACTCAAACATTGGGATACCTAGAACAAGAATTATACCGAGCTAGATTAAACATATGATCATGGAGCTCATTAAAATTTACACACAATTATCAGACTTCAAGAAAGCCCATTCTAATGGGAAACCTAAGATACATGTGTTCAATTAAAATAATACAAGCTAATAATAATAATAAAAGTAAATGACAGTAGAGATATCTATGGGACCTTTTGGTATTGACTTCCTGATCTCCAATGCTAAGTGCTTACACTGCCTTTGGGAGAGGGGGAATATGGCCCACAGGCCGCAGACTATGGTGATGGCCTCAGGAAGTGGACAATCAGTGCTCTGCCTGGGTTCCCTTGTTGGCTCCAGGTGTGTTCCTCCCCAAGCAGCCAGAAACCAAGTCTTTGATGGACACTCAACTCAGACTGCTGGATCCCACCTGCCTGTACACAGGAGAGCCGGGGGTGCTCTCCCATGGAGGCGTGACCAATGCTTTACAAATGCAGAGGTGTCACAGTCCATTTTCCTTCCTAATGATCTGAACAACTGCACAGTATCACCTATGTTGTTAGGAGCTCCCACCAGAAGTAAGCCAATTACTCTGTGTGGACGGTATGTAATATTGTATTCTTGTTTGGCTGTCGCTGCTTCCCTGACTCACCTCCTCATATCCCTCCCAACTGGTTTTACCTGGGAAATCTTCCTAATCATTCACTTTCACAAGAAATCTTGCCTCAGGGTTTTCTTCTGGGATCCCAAACTTATGATACCTTCTCAACAACCAATTTTTTTTTTTTTTTTAAGGGGCGAGGAACAAGCAGAACATGAACATCTGAAAACTATAATTTACTGCTTCTATTTGCTGGACGTGGCCAGGTGACAAGGGTCCAGTAAATGATACATAAGAGGAACCCTGTGAGATATTTGAGAGAAAGGCCTACTTTCCCAATACAGCGATTGTGCATTTCATCACAAAGCATCCTTCCTTGTCCTGCCCGGTATATCTGCAGGGGGCTGGAGGTGGAAGAGTCCAGAGGTGACTGTGAAGACTAAAGGAACCCACTGAGGGTCACAGAGCAACAGGCAAGAGGAGCACGGATCAGTGTTCAGTGCCACTGAGGACTCTGGAGGGTCTCCAGACACCTGACAAGGCTACACAAATTAGACTCTTTTTTAAAGTTCTGGACCATTCTATTTCCGTGCAAGTGAGAGCAATCTCTCATTGATACTGAGGGGATAGAAACAGGGAACTTCAGGACTTTTTCAAATGTTATTTTAATGGATGAAAATGATTTGCAGTTTTTACGGTAGAGTATGAAAGGCCCAACTCCCTTGACATGGGCAGGGTTGGGATCAAACTGAAGTCCCCTCAGGAAATTTGCTTGAAGTTGCAGTCTAGTGTGGTTCCAGGCCGCTCTTGAACAAGTCCCCTTCACTTAGCAATGGAGGTCTTTTCTACCCCTGAAGGCTCAGTCAAGGTCAGAACACCTAGAAATGCGTCTCGGCCCCAGCACCCTATTAGGTGATGGACCCCGAGCGACTGAGCTGGGTTTTCCCACCTGCAAATGGTATGACACATCACCTACCACAAAGGTGGGCTGTACAGAATAAAGGTAAAGTATGTAGACTGTGTCTGGCCCATGGTGTTAATTTTACAAGAAACTAAGTTCATTAATTTGAATTTCCTTCAATTCAGCATTCTGATTAGAACAAAAAGAGAGGTTTTTTGTTTTGTTTTGTTTTGTTTTGTTTTGTTTTGATTTGGTTGGTTTTTGTTTTTTTTCCAGGGAAATTTTAAACCAATAGGATGTCAGAAAATTCATCATGGGTTAAGGTTTAAATACTGATAGTTGAGGTCTTTCGAATCCTAACATCAAACTGCAAATATTCCAGCAAAATGTGATATTTTAGAAGACATGCACCGAGGGCAAGTGGGCAAGAAGGTCCTGGTCATGGGAAGGAAGCCGCACGGTCACCAGGAGCCCAGCAACACTCACGACGGTACATACATGAAGCTAGGCAGGTCAGGCGCCGTTGTTGAGAACATCTCATCTGCAAATTGATATCTGGGGTATATTTTGAACTTCCGCATATGCAATCCCTGGCCTTCGTTAGTGGTAATACTTCTGCATATCTTGGCCCAAGTGTAGAATTGCTTTGTCATCACTTATCTCATCCACAGTCCACTGAGTCCGTCCTAGAGCAACAGGGATCTTTCTGCAGTGAAGATGCTGCCCCTGGCCCTTTTTGCGTAAGAGTTCCCTAAACACAACTCTTTTGTTTGTGCTTCACTGTGTAGATTTCCAATGAATGGATGGCTCTGAAATCCTACCCTGAATAATTTACATTAAATGGGTTAAACTATGGAAAACAAAAGCGTTTTTATTTACATTTTTTCAGTAACTACTGCATGATGGAACTTTTAGGGGCTCTTGGAGATATACAAATTTTGACCAACAGAAGCATGACAGATGATTGCAAGGAATCACAGGAAGATCCATGCGCATTTGCTCCCACCTACCAAGGTTCTTAAAAAACACACCTTCATCCTGAAATAGGGTCATAGTGATGCAAAACCAGAGGGCCAGGTGTGAGCCTCTGCTCATCATGTTCATTATCCAAACTTGCTGATTGCAAGTCATTATACAAACAGGTGATTTACAGAAAAAGATGTGTGATTAACATGATAATGCACAGAAAGTTCCTACAGAGCTCAGTGACTGACTTAGAGCATCAGCTTGATAAAAGTTAAGTGGTAAGATTACGTACAACATCTTAATATGTTATTGATATTAAACAGAGTCAAAATGCCTAAACAGTGCAAAAAAAAAAAAAAAAAAAAAAAAGAAATACACATGAACTAAGCAACTATGAAGGGAGACATAGGAAAGATCTGACAAGGGCCAGTTGCTACTGGAAACTCCTGAAAGAGGAATGCATTACAAAGACGTACAGACTTAGGGCAGCTTGGATTCCTGTAGAGACAGGCACCCCCTGAAGCCTGGGATTTCTCTTCTCTACCCTTGCAGGTGGGGTGTGGTTCTGAGGGAATTTTGCATTAATTTTACACCTGCGCACTCCCCAACAACCACCTTGCCCCGGTCTACATGGCGTTCAGCGAAGATGGAGACCAGCACACCATCCATCCCAGCAGCAACCCCCTCGTTCCTGCAGTCCAGAGAGCCGACTGTCAAATACTGAAGTCCAGGGGAACCAAAGAGGAGCCGTGCGAGAGCCCCCATGCTTACCGCGCAAGCTTCTGACGCCTGCACTGTCCCCCGTGATGCTTACTACAGGTGGGATCTCATGCAGGTTAGTTTGCCCCTCACTCCCCGCTTCTGCCTTCTTAAACTTCATACAGGTTACGATCATGGACTGCCTCTCTCACAGGATGGGAATGAGGACTAGAAGGCAATTTAGGTAAAGCATCCAGCACAAGGACTGTCCCAGGGGAAGCACTCACATACTCCTGGCCAGACTGACTGCACAGACTTGCTTACAGGGTCAGGAGAGAATACGTGCCCAAGGGAGAGAGGGCCGGAGCTGCTGCAGGTGGAGAGAAGTGTCCACACCAGAGTGGGCGGTCTAAATAGGAAGCGGGCGCCACGGCCAGTCAGGTTCCAGCAGCCAGGGAACTCCACCAAATGTGATAGAATCGGACAGCAAAGCCTCAGCCCGTGTGGCTGGAGTTCAAGAAAAGGGATGGGCGTAGCACAAGACACGGAGGTTTCCTGGCAGAATCTTCTCTGCCGAGGCTCTGTGAAACCAGGGAACTTTAAAACTGCAAATATCTACTCAAAATTTTAGGAACGTGCTTTCCACTTCAAGACGCAGCGAATGCAGTATTCTGTACATTTCTTTTTCTGGTACGTAATCACTTTCCCTTGTAACTTACTTTTATACACTCAAGTTAAAATGGATTCCAAGGACACCACATATTGCCAATAACCGTCCTGTTGAACTGTTTTATGGGACAATAATCTGGCATCCTGGTGGTGAAAATCAGCCATCAACCTCACAGTTAATTCACGAGGGAGGTGTATTACAGCTTCATAAAACATCACTGCAGTATTATTTTGAGTAAATGCTAGGTAAAGCTTGTTGGCATTTCAATTGTTATTAAAAAAATCAATAATATATGCATATTTAATGGATATCTGATATCATGTGAAACAAATATATATATTATATATATTACATAACAGATAAAATATATATATACTTTTTCCCCCTCTAGTGGGTTTAAAATACTGAGACCCCCCAAATAGAGCTGTAGTTTATGCCTCCAGTAAAGGTAATTAAATTGTAAATGCTGATCTTGCTAATGCTAATGAGTGGTTTACTGGAAATAAATTGCACTTAACTGCATTTAGAATGCAATCCACACAATCAGAAATGACTGGCAAATTAGCACTAGTCAAAGCTATCAGCATACAGTAAGGATGGCAAGTGAAAAAAGAAAAAAAAAAGTCCTTGTTGAATTCATGCCTGCGTATTTGAAAATATCAACTCTGAAAATCTCAAGTGCTACCATGAGTCCAAGAAACCATTTACTCCATGCTCCTGCTTTCCTATAAACCATGCAATTTTATTAGCTCTCTTGGCAATGCAGTCTGGTGGCTCAGAGTCTCGATAAAAGAATGTTCTTTTCTAATGTGTTATCTAAGTCCCCTCTGCAGTAATTTAAGCCAATCTCTGCTTTGCAGTCTCTCAGCAGAAACAGACGAGCTCCTTACCTCCATGCCTGCAAGACTTTCTTGCTCAATTCCAGATGTGACTAAGAGGGAACCACAGCTTCTGTTCCATAATATTTAAAGGGTAGGTGATAGAAACATCAACAAAGAGCTTTTATTCGATTCTATTCTTCACTTTAATTCCTTTGAGTTGTAACCAATATTACTTATTTTTTGAAATAATTTTCTTCTGATGTAATGTATGAAATGTCACAGAAGTAGTTTTGCTTTACTTTGTTGCTTATTAGGACCCAGTTACTTTTTAAAAAAAATTTTTCAGATCCTATAAATTAAGGGCAGGGCTGACACATGTGCAAATTTACTGACATGCATATGCACTGTTTTCTGTACATGTACATAGAAAACCTGCCTGTGTGTGTGTGAGGAGGAAGACAGAGCCAAGCAAAATAAGAAAAGGGAGAAGAAAACTCCCCCTTCTTAGGTAATACTGCATTATATGTTCAGATGTACAGTTAGCATTTCTGAAATTAATCAATTACAGTGAACTAACATTTCTTTTGCAGCTTTCTCATATGGGAACATGCCACTATTAAAAGTTAATCATTTTTATTATTTATTAAAATCTAGATTGTGGTGAAGTTAAACTTGTTAGTAATCTATTCCCTTCATGCTCTCATTCATATTCAGTAGTGATGCATGGAGTGTTTCCTCTACATCTCCTGCCACTCAGTGACCAAATAGAAATCTCTGACTAGTATCACCCACTATACTTATTTTAGGATTACCTGAGCTCTGAAACTTTGTTGCTTTCTTGTGTATGAATATTTATGCATGTTTAACAGTTGTCAATGGTATAATTCACAAATCATAAAATTGACATGCTGTAAGTGTGTGATTCAATGATTTCTAGGATATTTGTGGGCCACTACCAAAATCTAGAACACTTCTATTTATCTAAGATACCCATTTTATCTAGTCTGTAGTCTGTTTCACATAGTCCTCATTGTGAGATGATTTCTTTTAAAAATTAGGGGAAAATTTGGAGCTACCCAACACATTAATTTAGCTTGTGTAATGCTGAATATATTTTGCTATTAAAAATAAAACAATTTGGGGGGCACCTGGGTGGCTCATTTGGTTAAGCATTAAACTTGATTTTGGCTCAGGTCATGATCTCAGGGTTGTGAGACTGAGCTCCCCACTCAGCATGGAGTCTGCTCCAGATTCTCTCCCTCTGCCTTTCCCCCTACTTGTGCATGCTCTCTTGCTCTCTCTCAAAATAAATAACTCTTTAAAAAAAAATAATTTTCACATCTATAAAATGTCCTGTAAAGCATATGTATCTTTATCCATTTGGATAGCTATAGCAAAATACCACAGACTGGGCAGTTTATAAACAGCAGAAATTTTGTTCACAGTTTTAGAGGCTGGAAGTCTGAAATCAAGGTGCCAGCAGGATTGGGTTCTACTGAGGTCTTTCTTCTGGGGTTGCAGACTTCTTGCAGCTCTAAGGCTGGAAGTCTATGGAGTCTCTTTTATAAGGATGCTAATCCCATTCATGAGGGTCCTGCCCTTATCACCTAATCATCTCCTGTGGACCCCTCCCAATACCATCACCTTGTGGGTTAGGATTTCCATCTAGAAATTTTCAGGGAGACACAGACGTTCAGCCTATAATAATATATTTTGATAATAAAAACCAAAACCAAATGCACATTATTTCTATAATACTTCAAATAAAAAGATTGGACACAGATTCTGACCACAGATAGATCAATGACATGGAATAATATTCGGTTTGACTTTAGTCTCGATCTATAAATTTCACTGCTATGTCTTAAAAATGGGATCTAGTTGGCCAGGTACTCAAGCTTCCAACCCTGCTTCCTTAGCAACCCAAAAGTCACACTCATATACACTTTCCATGTGAAAGTCTCTAATACTAACCTCTATGGGAACAGACAAAAGGGGCCCAACGAACCCATCCGAGGACATTACGAAGTTGAAAGCAATTTACTATGTTCTTACATTCATGCTACATACTCCCTAGACAGGGGCTACCTTATTTAGATGTTGTTACAGCTTGTACTTGGAGCTAAGAAAGGCAGTAAATGTTACCATAGCTAAAAGTAAACTGTTTCTCTGGATGAAATTAGGTATAATAAAATATAAAGGATGAGATCAAGCATCTTTAAAAATTACCCAGGTATTTTTTTTATATACTTAAGTCTAATCTAGGGAAACTTAGGTTGTAATTTTTACTAGAAAAGTTCACATACATTTACAAAATAATCAGTATTAGTAAATAATACATTAGTTAAAGATATCTACAAAATCTACAAAAGGGAAATCAGAGATGTAAGTATGATGAGTGTATTCCCAGAATTGTCCAAGGGCAAATATGCTAGAGTTTTTGTGTGACAGATATACAAATGTCTTTATTAAAAAGGGTTCTGTTCATGTACAATGGTTTGATGATACTGGCTAATGGGATCATATCACTAGTACTTTGATACGATTTTGTGGTCATCAACCAATCTTTTTCATAATTGACATTATTTACTAGGCATCTCTAAAGACAGACAATATGCCCACTGGTGAACAGAAGTCACATCTGAGAGTTACCATTTTCAGTATCAATTAAGGAACAATGTTCACAAAATAGTACCAAGGGCTGTTTATTTGGTTAGGCCAAATTAAACTCTCGGGACAGATGATTTGGGAGATCATGAGTAATTAAATTTCTAAACCTAAATGCTGAAGAGTGGTCTTTGGAAAAGCCCTAAATTATCAAGAAAATCTCTTGGAATACAGTTACCATATTAGGACAATGCCACCTGAGGGAGCCTGTTGAGGTAACACTGCTCTGCCCTCCCCGATTTCAACTCTGTTTCCTTTCAAAGTGCAATCATGAAAGCAGAGTGCTCATGCATGCCAGGGAACATGGATCCTGTCACGGCTAGGCGGCTGTGGGAGCGTAAGGGACTCAGCTTCCACATCCTCCCTTCCCGCGATTTCTTCCTGACCTGTTCTGAGACCGAGATTCCAGTTTGGAGCCCTTCCTCCCACCGCAGACCTCCCATTCACACTTCTACTTTCCCTCAAACCCGCCTGGAATCTTACTATGGTTCCTTGTCTAGAGAGGAATAAGACACATAGAAACCAAAGAGGGAGACCTTTCAGAAACCAGTGTTCCTGCGGGAGAGCCCATGGAGAGCAAAACAAAGAAAGATTCATGTAAAACATAGAAATGGAAAGAAGCTTAGTATGGCACAAAAATAGACACACAGATCAATGAAACAGAATAGAGAGCCTAGAAACAAACGTATGATTATATGGCAACTAATCTTCAACAAAGGAGGCAAGAATATGCAATGGGAAAATATGAACAGTCTCTTCAACAAATGGTTTTGGGAAGACTAGACAGCCACGCGCAAAAGAAAGAAGCCGGACTACTTTCTTACACCATTCACAAAAATAAACTCCAAATGGACTAAGGACCTAAATGTGAGATCTGAAACCACAAAAATCTTAGAAGAAAGTACACACAGTTACTCTTCTGACATCAGCTGCAGCAACATTTTTCAAGATATGTCTTCTGAGAAAAGGGAAACAAAGCAAAAATAAACTATTGGGATTACATCAAAATCAAAAGCTTTGCACAGCAAAGTAAACAATCAACAAAACTAAAATGCAACTTACAGAATGGGAGAAGATATTTGCAAATGACATATCCTATGAAGGGTTAGTATCCAAAATATACAAAGAATTTGCACAACTCAACATACACACAAAAACAAATAATCCATTAAAATGGGCAGAAGACATGAACAGACATTTCTCAAAGATATACAGATGCCAACAGATACATGAAAAGATGCTCAACATCACTCCTCATCATGGAAATGCAAATCAAAACTACAGTGAGATACCACCCCACACCTGTCAGAATGGCTAAAATCAAAAACACAAGAAAATGATGTGTGTCGGCGAGGATGTGAAGAAAGAGGAACCCTCCTGAACCATTGTTAGGAACACAGAATGTGTAGCCACTGTGAAAAACAGTATGGAGCTTCCTCAAAAGACAAAAAAACCAGGACTACCTTTTGATCCTTATGTATTTACCCAAAAAATATGGAACACTAATTCAAAAGGATACATGTGCCCCTATGTTTACTGCAGCATTATTAACAATAGCCAAGTTACAGAAGCAGCTCAAATTCCATTGATTGATGAATGAAGAAGCAGCGTGTCCATAGACAAGGAATATTACTCAGCCATTAAAAAGGATGAAATCTTGTCATTTGCAATGACATGGATGGAGCTAGACAGTATTATGCTAAGTGAAATAAGTCAGTCCAAGAAAGACAAATACCGTATGATCTCGCTCATATGTGGAATTTAAGAAACAAAACAAACAAACAGAAGGTGGAAAAAAGAGACAAACCAAAAAATAGACTCTTCACTCTAGAGAACAAACTCATGGTTACCAGAGGAGAGGTGAGTGGGGAATGGGTGAAGTGGGTGATGGGGATTAAGAGTGCACTTGTAATGATGAGTGCTAGTAATATATAGAATTGTTGAATCATTACATTGTGAACTAAAACTAATATAACATTGTATGTTAACTATACTGGAATTAAAATAAAAAAAAAAGAAATGGAAAGTATTTTGTTTTATGTAGGCAATGGAGGTTTGGAGTATTTTTGCTCACTTGTACATTCACTCATTCAACAAATACCATATGGCTACCATGAGCCTATCTCAATTCTAGGCAGGGTTTTCTTTTCTTCCTTCCTTCCTTCCTTCCTTCCTTCCGTCCCAAGTTCATACTCCAGATTTCTGATCTCTCAGTAAATACATTTCATTTATTTGGAGGGAAGTCTGACTTGTGTGTTCCTCCCAACCAATTCAAACACATTTCTGTTCATAATCATCTGATTTTAGGAAGCATATGGATTTTGCCACAAGGCTCTGCTCCATTAAAGAGTATATTTTTGTTATCACTGCAAAAACAAATAATTCCATTTCATTGCCAAACTTTTTAACTTAATTTATGATAGCACTTAGAATGTTTTAACATTCAAGAGAATGAACTACAAAAGCATTATTTTATTCAGTGAATTGAATGAAAAAGAGGAAAATTATTGGAATTAATGGATATAAAACTGGCATCACTTAAGTGTGAAGTTATTTTGCTAATGGAGTCAACATATTAGCAGCTTTAACTTTAATACTTTTTTGTATATGCACAGGAAAGCATCAACTCCAAAATGAGGAACATTAATTTAGAACAATCTTTTGATCTAAATGAAAAATGCTTTCCAGAGCACTGGGCAAACACATTTTATGCAGCTGCATGGGCTGTATAATCTTTGGGCCCAGACTTCTTAATAATTACCAACCTCTAAAGGTGGAATAGAAAATGGAATCTTATTAAAGTCACATCAAATTATTCTCTTGCAGCTATTAATAACATATTTCATTAAAAATTGAGAAATCCTGAGAAAATTCTTACCTGGCTGGGTACTAGGACAATGGTAGTAAACCAGGTAATATGGCCAACCTAAGTAAAGACTTTGTAATATTGCTTTGCCATGATAAGCTCTATGTAAATGTTTATAATTTTTTTTAAAAAAATCAGATTGTATTACTGCCAGAAAATAAGTCTTACTTGGCTGGCAACTTTCACCATTAAATTGGTTTTGACAATTAAACTACCCTACTAACACAACTGTAAGATGTCCTTTTTCTTCCTTATCAGTTTCTCTGAAATCTATACTGTGTCTTACTAACTGCTCAGGTTAACCACAATAATAGCACAGTTAGTGTGCATATAGGAGGGAAATAGCTTTATGACTGTTAAGCTACATGATGGAGTCAACAACTTAATATCATTTTAGGCAGGGCTGTTAAACACTGGATTGCTTAGATCAGTTCCAATGACACTGTCTGGGAAGTACCAAGTAAATACAAGGATCGACCCCTGGTGAGGAATGAAAAAAGAAAAGAAGTGGATGACCCTCAGTTAAAGGAAAATTTGGTTTCATTTGAGAGAGTTGCACAATGAATGGAGAAATATAAAAGAAGTAAGTTGCCTAACTGTTTATATCATCCACGTGTTCTTTTTGATGAAGCACATGAGAGATAACATATGTAAGTAATTTTAATCCTAGCGGAGAACATAGACAGTAACCTCTTCAACATCGGCCACAGCAATTTCTTTCAAGATAGTCTCCAAAGGCAAGGGAAACAAAAGTGAAAATGAACTTCTGGGACTTCATCAAGATAAAAATCTTCTACATGGCACAGGAAACAGTCAACAAAACAAAGAGGCAACCCACAGAATGGGAGAAGATATTCACAAATGGCACTACAGACAAAGGACTGATATCCAAGATCTATAAAGAACTCAAACTCAATACCCCAAAATCAAATGATCAAGTCAAAAATGGGCAGAAAACATGAACAGAAACTTCTCCAAAGAAGACATACAAATGGCTAACAGACACATGAAAAAATGTTCATCATCATTAGCCATCATGGAAATTCAAATAAAAACCACACTGAAATACCACTTTACTCCAGTAAGAATGGCAAAAATGGACAAGGCAAGAAAAGCAGATGTTGGAGAAGTTGTGGATAAAGGGGATCCCTCTTACACTGTTGCTGGGAATGCAAGTTGATGCAGCCACTTTGGAAAACAGTGTGGAGGTTCCTCAAAAAATTAAAAACAGAGTTACCTTATGACCTAGCAATTGTGGTACTGGGTATTTACCCCAAAGATACTGATGTAGTGAAAAGAGGGGCCTTCTGTACCCCATGTTCATAGCAGTAATGGCCAAAGTCACCAAACTGTGGAGGGAGCCAAGATGCCCTTCAATGGATGAATGGATAAAGAAGATGTGGTCCATATATTCAATGGAATATTACTCAGCCATGAGAAAGGACAAATACCCAACTTGTGTATCGACAGTTATGGACTGGAGTAGATTATGTTGAGTGAAATAAGTCAAGCATAGAAAGTTAATTATCACATGGTTTCAGTTACTTGTGGAACATAAGGAATAACATGGAGGACATTAGGAGAAGGAGAGAAGTGAGATGGGGGAAATTGGAGGGGGACTGTGACTCTGAGAAACAAACCAAGGGTTTTAGAGGGGAAGGGGTTGGGGGAACTGGTGAGCCTGGTGGTGGGTATTAAGGAGGGCATGTATTGCATGGAGCACTGGGTATGGTGTATAAACAATGAATCTTGTAACACTGCATCAAAAACTAATGATGTATTTTATGGTGACTAACATAACACAATAAAAAAAAAAGGAATTCATTACATCACCATTCTACTTTCTTATTGATATATATGCTTCTAAATATTTCTCTTTTCTGTATGATAAAATGTAAAATTTATTTTAAATCTTTGCTAATAAATGTGGAATCTTAGTGTCATGTCTCTAATGATGGGAGCTGATAGACTTCTATTCACAGTGCCTCATAGTGCCCCAGAAAGAGTTGTCACTTCCCAATATTTCTTAAACTGAAATGAAGAAATCAAGACTAAGCAAGAGATGTGAACTAGAGTTTGTATGAATACACACTTCTGTTTATGATTCTTATGTTTTGATGTGTTGGTATTCTTCTTCTACATTGTTTTTCTCCCATCTTTCATTCTCCCCTTCCTTCATCCCCAACTTTCTATAAATCTGTAATTCTCCTATAAGGCACTCTACAGGAAGTAGACAACTTACATTTCTGTAGAGTCTTCTGAAGTGATAATAGGATAGTGTCTCCTAGAGTGCACCAGCTGCTCAGGACCTGTACTTCCTGGACTCTCCCTGGAGGGAGGAAAGGAACTCCTGCCTGGCCAGCCATGTCAGTCAGTGAGGTGCCAAAGGGAACTCACACTCCATTATCTACTCTTTCACACTGGGAACAGATCTCAGAATTAACTATTGAATGTGAAACATCTTCAAAAATCATACAACTTTATACATGCATGAGCAAAACAGTTATACTCATTCACATAAGAATTTGGCATAACAGCTTTATCTATTTTCAGTGTTACTAAATTTTGTTTCACAAATTTACTAATTGGGATACGTTTGGGTTTAAAAGGGGAAGAAAACAATTTCCCCGTCTCCTGCTCCTAACTGCATATGAACCAAAGGCAGCCATTTTAAATGGAGGTGTAGACGTCTTCTAAACTCGGAAGTGTGTCTCCTCCAAGTTATCTAACCAACTTCATGTAGACTTGTTGGTGTACAGGAGAATGAAGGTGAATATGTTCCAGACTTCCATAAAATGGTTCAGCTGTTCAAAGCAAAACCATCCTGAGCTGCTGCTATGTAAAAATACAACATCAACCCTGATTCTGATGATCTGTATGGACACGTATGACAACACCTATGAGGTGTAATTCTAGGAGGAGAGGATTTATTCCGAGAAAAGAGTTTGACAGGGAAACTACCACATGAGAAATAAAGAGTTCGTATAGTGTGAAAACCCTTACTGGAAATGGCCAAGGGAAAGTGGATCTAAATGGATCTAAATCAGTTCTTCAGTAAACACCCTCTATGTTCATCTTCTTACTCTTTGACCTCCTTCTGCTCCCGTGTTCTTGTCTTTTCTTCTCATTCTTTATTCAATGGGTTCGCCTTCTTAGTATTCAAATGCTCACTTGGGCTTTCTATTTCTTTTCTTTGCAGAGTATAATTACTTAGGGAAATTTATTGCATTTTGAATATATACAATGGATATTTATTGAGTGTGCCAGATTTCTCCCATTTGCTCTTCTCATTGTGTTGTCCCCCACCTATTCTATGCCCCAGATCCTCTATGGGACCCATGGACAGGCCCCTTGCACCTTGGCTTCTAGTTGTTTTCCACCAACTGAGAGCCCCATGAAGAGACTGGAAAGAAGGAGGACATGTAAGACAGGTTGTGTATTCTGCTAACTCCTTCTCCCTGATGTTCCTTGTGTCCTTTGACTTGAACTTCTCATGTCAGCTCCTTTTTTTTTGGTTCTGCTTCCATATTCCCAGCTACTGATCTTTTCTCCCTGTCCTTGAGGGATGGGAAGAGCTGAGCTAGCACTGGGCTAACTATGTGCACTGTGTCTCATGGTTTCTCCAAGCTCATACCATTCTAAATACTTCAGTCACAGACAAACTTTCTGAATAATCCCAGTTGGAAAGAGACCTCTGCCTCGTATCAAGAAATCATCAGTACAATGAACGCCCCTCTGCTAAAGATAGACAATTAACCTTTGAAGCACACTGCCCCAGTCCCATTCCCCTCCCTTGCTTACCAGAGGAAATCATGATCCTCAATGTACTGTCTGTTCACTCCATACATTTAAGTAGGATATTAATATTGTGATATTGCTATGGAATCTATTTTCATGCTTTTTACTTTTCATAAATAGATTCATATGTTATGTGTTCTCCTGAAACTTGACATTTCCCACCAGAGTTCATATTCCAGAGTTTCCTATCAGACATTTTCACTAGGGCATTTCTTCAGTTGTGTCGTATATACCATACATCATGTGTTTTTTATACTGTTGATGAACATCTTTTGGATGTTCAACTAACCAGATCAATAAGATGAACATCTTATTGCTCCCATCATTTTGCTGTTACAGATTTTCCAGTTATGGTGATGCTTTCACAGGTCCTCTGGCACTTGTGTCTCTCTAAACTATGAGGTATAGCATGAGAACACCTTCAATTTTACCAGACAATGACAGTTTTGGGTTTTTTCCCCCCTAGTTACTAAACCATTTGTTTGTAAACCACCAGAAGTATATTACAATCCAAGAATCCTACCTCCTTGCCAATACCTGATACTGTCTAGCTTTTAAATTTTTACAAATTTGGTCAATATTTTTAATGCAGATTTAATTGGAAGGTCCCTAGATAACTAATTAGATTGTAAGTCTTTTCATGTGAATTTTCTTCAGGTCTTCTGCCCATTTTTTCTAGTGGATTGTTGACATTCTCACTGACTTGTAAGACTTTTATTTTTAATATCCTATATATAAATCCATTTTTAAATCCTATGTTTAATGGGAAAGTCTCCCAGCATGTGAATTTACTTTTTATTCTCTTTATGGAAATTTTTGATGAAAAGAAGTTCTTAATTTAATGTGGCTAAATTTACAACTCTTGTCCATTTATCATTTTGAATTTTTATGTCTGACTTAAAAATATATTTTCCAATCATGATATCATAAACATATTCTATTTTATACTCTAAAATTTTATAATTTTGCCTTTTTTAACCTTGAAAATTTTAATTGAGCCCACAGTAATTGCTTTATGTGTTGTGTAGGAGGAATCCGACTTCTGTTATTTTCTTTCCAAATGGATCATTCCTTGCGATGAGGTAATGTATTAAGTAATGCCTTCTCTCTTCACTGCTGGGAGAAATACCCCCTAGCCCATTTGGTTACCTATATTATGTCTATTTGTGGGTTATCTATTGCTTTCACTGGGCTGTTTTTCTATTTCTGTAATAGACCCATGCAGCTATAAAAAGACATTTTTATTACAAGTCTTGATATGTGGTAAGGCAAGTACCCTTAAGATGTTCCTAGTGTCTTGTCTATTATTGGAACTTTGAGCAACCATGTAAATTTTAGAGTCAGTGTGGGTAAACACACACACACACACACACACACACACACGCTACTGGCATTTTCATTAGAAATCTACTAAATCTAAAAATCAATATAGGAAGAACTATAATTTATATTAGTTTCCTAAAGCTGCCATAACAAAGTACCACAAACTGGGTGACTTAAAACAATGGAAATGTATTCCTCTCATACTTCTGGACGCCAGAAGTCTGAAATCCAGGTGTCAGTAGGGCCATCCTCCCTTGATGGCTCCAGAGAAGGATCCTTTCCTCCCTCATTCTAGGCTCGGTTAGTTGCCACCAATCTTTGGTGATCCTTGGCTTGTAGATACCAACATTTTTTTTTATATGCTTATTTGCCATCTGCATGTCTTTGTTGGTGAGGTATCTGTTAAGATCTTTGGTCCATTTTTAATATTTTTTTTATTGTAGAGTTTTGAGGATTCTTTTCATATCTGTGTTCTATGTGACAGTATCTGTGACAAGGTCAGTGATAAATAAGCTTGGGTAGGATATACAGGGAGATTGAAAAAAAAAATCCAAAACAAAACAAAACCTGTATCCTTTACTACAGTCAACAACCAGGTCCTCTAATATTTATTGGGAATCTAGTGGTGCACGTCACAGTACCAGACAGGGCTATCATGGTGATAACCCCAAAGAGAACAATGTAGTTAGAATAGTTTTACTTCCTACTTAGTCGTGTCCTGATGGTGCACACACATGTCAAAATAGGCACTGAAAAGAAGGAGATTTGCAGTGAGGAACATTCAGGAAATCTTCCAGACAGGGAGGGTTAGAGCATGCAGATGCTGGACAGAGAGGAAGAATAGGCATGAGAAGTAGAGGAAACAGCAGGCACAAGGCTTCAGAGCTGGAACAGTACTGGGGAAATCTACCCCACTTCTGCTGGATCCCCCTCCCCAGAGGAACAACCCATTTCCCCAGACATTCACTATTCCCTGCCTCCACCTACATTTCCATGCACCCCACTCTTCAGCCATGAACTACCCTCTTCTCCCCTCATTCTTATTTTCCATATTTTAGCAAACATAGTTATTTTGTCTGACATAGATAAAACCCTACCTATTTTTCAACAATCTGCTCCATGCTCTGACCAAATACCAGCTCATTTATTAAGTTATCCTGATCCCTTACCGTGGTATCTTTCCCTCCAAAAAATCTGTACATCATATTTCTAACATTTTTCGTGTAGCTTAGAGCAATTGCCATTTATGGAATCAGATGTGGCAGAAAACAGCTCTCTATTTTGTTTTATCCCCTACAGTAACCTGCAGATTATCCCAAATATAATTTAAAAATTCTGAAGGACAAAGACATAACAGGTGATAAATTAACCTGTGTTTTCCCCCCTTTTTTCCTGTATGACTCATGATTTGACACTTCATGTATATGACCTTATTTACATATAGTGTCATTGCATTTATGCTCTAACTAGGTATTATTATTTTCTTCCATGTGACACATGTGACACATGTTACTCACCTGAGATCAAAAACATGATATGGCAGCAGAGCTGGGGTTCAGACTCAGATTCAGACTCAGGCCAGCCCAGCCCATTCAGCCCCTGCACCAGCATGAGCCACAAGTAGCTCACAGAGCTTGGCCCTTGCACGAGGTCCCTTCCCTCGCCCAAGAAGCAAGAAAACCTAGAACAGTGTATTCTTAGGGAAGGCATCTCAGATAAGGAGGACACAGGAAACAGAAACAGGCTTTTCTTGCATACACACAATGACCTCTGTTGGGTCAGATTCTTGATTCTCAAACAGATTTGAGGGCTACTGAGTCGATATGGCTACAACCATCAAGGGAAAAGTTGAATCACTAATGATGCATCATAGAATATTAGGCATTGTGTGGGTCCCCAGTATTTGCTAAAGCAAGGAAACAACCTAGCAATTAAACACTGTTTGAAACTGAAGGCCAGACTAATTGGATGACAAATAATCAAAAAATTAATGTTTCATTTTTGGAAATTAGTATATATTGGAATGTGCATATTAGGAAGTGCACAGGTTAATTTAACATACAGTAAGGTCCATATTAGGAAATATATTGATTAATTTATCAAAGTACAGGAAAAATATACAGACATCCAATTTGAAGGTCATCTAGGAAATGGGAAAATAGTCAAAAAACTATACAGAAATCCTCACGTCACTCACTTTTTCTTCCACCTCAACCTCCTCACCTGTTGATTAATTCCACACTTTAGCCGCCACGCCACTCCAAGAGTTGGTTCCCATTTGCACAAGCAGGATAAATAAAAGATCGTTTAAGCAACCTGAGTGATATTCAAGCCTTCTCATGTAAATGAAAGAGGCACATAGCCTTCATAGGATGCCACTTTTCTTTGATGCTGACATGTAACTGCAGTCTACAAAAATACCATGTAATTCTTAATTCTCTAATGAAGCAGAGGGCCTCAGTCTTCATTTGCTTAAAAGTTATATCATGATTTTCAAGTGTGATTAAATTTTTCTGGAGATTTATCATCTTTTATCAATCAGGAAATAGTACTCTGAACATAAAACCCCATTTTTAATAGATAAAACTGACCATTTTAATTCTCAATCAAAAGTTAACCAAAGCAACACCATAAAAAAATGGGACTGACACAGGAATGAAGAAAATGTTATGAAATTATATACAGCGGCCGCACAATGCTACACTTTGAGACGTTTCCCCATTGCTTACACTATTTGTCTTTCACAGTGACCTTTGCAACAGTACAGTGCTAATCTGGTTTTGTTGCTCATACTGCAGAAGAGAAGGATGAATGTAAAAAATAAAATAAAATGCAATGTTTCCTCAATAATGGGACTTAGTAGAAGGGAGTTTTGGGATCTTTTTTGAATCTGTCACTGTGGATCTTGCCAGTACTTGCTTGTTATGCATGTGACACAACAAAATGCAAACACAATATTATGAATGCATTTTTTAAAAGTGGGAAAAATTAATCAGGCTAAATTTCCTAATGATTTACACTTTAGAAAACTGGAAACACTCATAGCTATTGATTCAGCTTTGTGATACTGCAGTTAGCTGGAACCAACTCCCAGGATTCAAACCCATTTTTCCTGTGACATGTTAAATGTTGTATGCATGGACTATTCATACTTCGAAAAAAAAAAAAAAAACTCGCCTATTTAAAAGGAAAAAGCTACTGGAGTAGTAACCACAGTATGTAAAAACCTCCAGGCTAAATTCAGGGCTTAGAGAGAGGCTCTGGCTATCAGCACTTCTTACAATACTGGAAGCGGCTTCTGGACAGAATGTAAATACCCAAGTGGAACCATCTGCCCCCGAAGCACACTCCTCCGTCTCCTCCCAGCAGTGCAGTTACTTTCAGCACCTAGGACAGCTCATGCCCACCGTGCCCTTCCCCTTCTTCTGATGATGCCTGTAGAACGCCTCATTCCCCTGCCCCACTTCCCATTACTGCCCCTGTCCTTGGGCTGTTCTGTCCAGTCTTCTCAAACACTGTGCCCTCTACCCCAACACTCTGACACGGCCCCCCAACAAATGCTCCTTGATGGGTCAACTCAGTTCTCATCTCATCTAGGAAAGGGCTGTCAAGTCCATTCCACATAAGTTACAACTGGACTCAGCGTCCACTATGAAAATTACCATTTTCTATTTTATTTTATGCAGTGTGTAATAGGGACTTCAGAAGGAGCTCGTATTTTCCCACCTAAAATTCAGGATTCAATGTCCAAACCAATTAAAAAAAAAATCCCAAGATGTGGGTTTAACTGTATGAGTTTGTGTGTGTGTGTGTGTGTGTGTGTGTGTGTGTGTGTGTATTTAGACGAGAATTAGGTACCACCAAACAAAACGTCAGGTATTCTGATTCCAGGATGATTCTTTATAATTATTTTTATCTACTTAATGATTTTTCAAGATTTGCAAATGAGTATCCTACGTTAAGTTCTGGTATTCTTGGTGACAAATAAGTATAATAATAGAGATCTACATTATACAGTTATTTCAATGATTAAATTGAGATAAGGCATACAAAACCATGAGCATAATTGTAAGAACTCAAGGAATGCTAGCTTTTATTACTATTAGCAGGTGCTGAAATAACAAAGAACACAGATACACTACAAACTACATGTAGAACTTCATTTCTTTCTAAGATTTTATTTTTTAAGTAAACTCTACACCTTATGTGGGGCTCAAACTTATAGCCCTGAGATCAAGAGTCCCATGTTCTACCCACAGAGCCATCCAGTTGCCACCACAGGTAGAACTCTAAATGTGTACCACAGTAAAACTGTAACTTTGGATGACTACATATTTCCCATACATGTCATTCAAACCGATTCAAGCACTCTGACTATGAAATGTATGTTAATCTAGGTTAAAAAAATATTGTTTTGTCTGTGTATCAATGAGCTACAACAAGTGAACAAGTATAGAAACAAACTGGGGGATTTTATATGAATGACCACCTCTCTCATTTTAAAGATCTGTTTTAATAAAAAAAATGAAATAAGGATCTGTTAAATTAGTTTCTACAGAGGTGAAATGATGTGTTTAGCTATTCAGCTAGTTCATAACAGTATTTTAATTATAACCAATATGTCATGACTCTCAAATTACCAGTATATTTTGGTACCAACATTTATAATTATTTTAATAGATATAGGCTATATTGAAACACATCTGAGTTTTCTTTTTAAGGACCAAGAATTTGGCAAGTTTTGTAAAGACCTTTTAAAAAGTCTTCTAACTACCGTGAAACAAGTAACTCTCAGCTCACACTGCTTTCATATTCATCTGGGGCTGCTTTGTAATCTGTCAAAAATATTTAAAATGGATTTGTTTCCATAAATTATGTTTCAATGCGATTCATTTTACCTTTGTATATTATTTCCTGCAAAGAGAAATAAAACTTTGTGTCATTCCCAGAATAGTAAGATTAGTAAGAATAGTAAGATCCCCAGAATAGTAAGTATTAGATTCATGAAAATCCAAAGTGCCAGAAAGGTTTTCCAAAACACTCACTCAGTTAAGATTCTCCATCACTGACAACACCTCTGAGCCAAATCCTCTCCTTTTGTAATTTTTAATTGAATTACTAGCATACATAATTTATACACTCAAACCACTCACAACTACTTCTTCATACAGTTTTATAGCCTCTAACAGAATGGCTTCCTCCCAGCCTGACAGTCTTGCTACCTTGTGGAAGGATTAACTGGGCAATGTGATGAAATACGGCCAGGCACTACAGAATCCAGAGAATTATAGTGGTGCTAATAGCCTCTATCCTGAGGCGTGCCATGGTGTTTTCATGATAAACTCTGATTATCAGGGCTGCACATTTTAACTGTTCTAAATTGCACCAGCTGAACCCTGGCATCATGGCAGCAAACCTTTCTGTAAGGCTCTCTGAAAGGCTGCACAGGTTGTTCTGAGGCTTAGATCTTGGAAACACAGTCACTGAGTTACTGTCTTGGTACTGCAGAGACAACAATGCATTATGGGGATTGTTGAGAGGCTGCTCTGGGGTTTTTCCCCTCAGGTTAGACTCCCAGTTGGGGTCAGGCTATTTGGAGTAGCACCCAAAGGCTTCAGACAGACAGACAGACTGAGATGCCCACAACTGGCCACATCCGCAGAAAGTTAAAGAAGAAATGAACCCCAGAGCCCTAGGCTGAGTAAGACACGGATCTACCAGTTCAAGTCTCACTGGCATAGATTTCTCACTGTTCGTATCTCGTAAAGACATGCTTTCTCAGCAATATTGTTATTTATATTTATTTTGCAACAAGAAATCCTTTTCTTGTGGATAGGACACCTGCTATGACATTGGGCGGTACCCACCCATACCATTTTGTGAAGAAATATCTGGTTAAATACTGTCCCACAGAGCAACAGTTACAAACATTATGCTGTAAGATCTTCAATGACTGGTATCTTTGTTACTCAATGAAGCCCTCCAAATTGTTTAAATTCTTTATGTTCACGAGTTAACCCTTGAAGGGAAGAGAAAGGGCACAGTCTTATCTTCCCAACAAATCTCTAAATTAAGTATAAGTAAGTAATTGTGAAACATACGTAAGAAGGGAAGAGAAGGAAACAAGGAAATCAGGTTAGCCATAGGCTAAAAGTAATGTGCATGATAAAGATAAAAATGAAAAGCCAGTAACTACCAAACACACAAAACTCACACACCACTTAGACAGTTAGAGACTTTAATTTCACTTACTATCTAGAGCTGATTTTGTGTGTACGTGTACATATACTGAATTCTTATATTTTGGCTTCAGGTACTCATGATGGGGGATAACAGCGATAATCCAGAGCAATCCAGGCTTGCTGAGGCCCTCACATCTGAACAGGTACATATCACCTATCACCACATATCACCATAGGTATACCATATCCCTGGCTAATGTGTACGCGCCAAAGCTGTTATAAAGTAACTGTCTTGTGTTTAATGAACTGAGCTGAATTACTTGGAGGATGGCAGTCTCTCTAGTTTAAATGCAAATCCTAAAGTTAATTTTAGAAATGTAAAGGATCACAGAGATCATATAATCAAATGTTCTCATTTTATGGAAGAAGATACGAAATGTCTGTGAGAGTAAGTGCCTTGCCTAAAACAACACCAGTAAAATACTAACTATAAGTACAGATCTTCCTTGACTTCAGTTGGGCTATGTCCTGATAAAATAATGCTACGCTTAAAACATTTTAAGTTGCAAATGCATTCAATATACCTAACCGACCAACTGTCATAGCTTAGTTTAGCCTCCTTCAAACATGCTCAGAACACTTACAACAGCCTGCAGGTGGGCAAAACCACCTAACACAAAGCCTTTTTTACAATAAAGTGTTGAATACCTCACATAGCTTATTCAATACTGTACAGAAAGTGAAAAATGGGATGGATACACGTAGTATATACTGGCAGTGAGGCTGCCACTGCCCAGAATCAAAAGAGAGTATCTATTCCATATTGCTGGGTGAGGAAAAGATCAAAGTTCAAAATTCAAAGCACGGCTTCTTCCAAGTGTGTGTCACTTTCATGCCATGGTCAAAAATCGTAAGTCGAAACATCGTAGGCTGGGGATCGCCAGTACATAACGAAAGGCCTTCGATTCTATGTCAGTTCATCTGTGATTTCTGATCAATCCCTTCTTCAATTCCCTCAACGCTTACAAACTATTTATTCTTCTCCTTAAAAGCCTCTGATGCTTCCCTACTCATGTGTAAGTGATGACCTAATCCAGGACTACCGTGAAAAACTGAAATCTACTTCTTTGCTCACTTTATCAATACAGTCTGTCATCTCTGTCTCTCTATCTCTCTACCTTCCTACCTACCTACCTCTACCTATGTCTCACCTTTGGCTGTCGTCATCAGTTATTCTCCTGATAACAAAAGCAGGTTTCATTTCTCCTATTTAGAGCATATTTTCCTCCTGCACTCGGAAAAAAGGTTATGTCACCAATGATGCCTTCTGTAGTTATATGTATTTCAGACTCATCACAAATCCATAATCTGTATCTTTCTTAAAAAGGCACGTACAATACACACACAGACACACATTCCTTTGAGCCAACATACCCTTCCAGGTAACAGAGAATATGCCACTTTCTTTTTATAGGCAAGTTTCTTATGTTCCAAATAGTCTACTTTACATTCCAAACCACCTACTCTGCAAACCATTCCCTTCTGATCACATCACTTTAATGAGTTCTTGAGAAACCAAATGAATACCACGATGCCTATTCGAATAAATAAAGTTCTCACCTATTTGATTCTTCAGCAGTATCCTAGGCCTCCTCAATATACAAATCGTGTCCACAAACTCATCAAGAACCACATCACTTGAACCCATCTCCTTGTGCATCTGTTACCCTATTTCACTACTCCCTTTCTGTGCAAAAGCTCTTGAAATGCTCTCTATGCTTACTGACCATTTCTTTACCGACAATGCCTCTCTTCAGTATAGTCTAAATTCTGCCTCTACCATCCTGTGCAAGCTGCTCTTCCTTAAGCAATAGTGACGTCCATCTGAAAACCCTTCAGATAAATACAGATGGGCACAGTCCTGGAATATCTTATTCAACTTTATATTTTAAAAATTAGCTTTGGATGGGGTGTAAAATGAGATTACTTGGCATT
Organism: Mustela putorius furo; assembly: GCF_011764305.1. NCBI lineage: Eukaryota > Metazoa > Chordata > Mammalia > Carnivora > Mustelidae > Mustela > Mustela putorius. The sequence continues at coordinate 2,290,941 of NW_025421511.1, read as the reverse complement.
GAAGCTTTGTATCATCTTGATCCAGACGATGTAGGTGGTTCTGTAGTTGATCAGTCGAAGAATAACGGTGTCCTCCCAGTGGGAATGGTGGTGGTGGGATGAACGTGGAGGTGCGGGTGTAGGAGGTGTGTGGGAGAGAGAATGAGCAGGATGTGATTAGATGTTGCCAGCCAGAGAGACAAGGGAGTCAAGATCCTATACCAGAAATGTAGACTGAACTTGACAAATGGCAGTGGACCTCAGGTGGTGGACCTAAGATACTGCACCAAGGAAGAAAAGTAGACTTTACAGGGATGCAGCTTTAGACGTGAGATTTTTATCAATGGAATGGCAAATAACTAGCTGGATATACGTGCCTGGAGATAAAAGAGAAATCTGAAATGGAACTATATCTAGGTGTCTTGTGGCATCCATTCACTCATTCAAAAATTATTTGTTGAGGACCTACTACTTACTTACTGTAAGCCAGCAAATGTGTATTCTCTAGAGGCATACACTGGTGAGGGGAGAATTAGAGATTTTATATTTGTCTTGGTGAAATAGACATTGGACATATTAAATAAGTAAACTGTATGGCGTGCTAGAAAATGATGGGCATTATGTAATCAAAGTAGGTTGGTGTAAGGAAAGCAGGGAGTACCTGATCAGGGGCGACGCACTTACAGACACACAGACATGGAGATGGAAAATGCAGCCATGAGAATACACGAACTGAATTTTTTTCTGCATTCTGTAGAGAAGAGGAACTAGGGGAACACTCAAGAAATTTCCCACAGAGAAGAAAGGGATCATCAGGGTCCGGTGGCCGAGATAAAAATGTGGCTAAAAGGAAAAGAGTTTTCAGCTACACAAATGCTGGAGGCGTCACAGTTGAACTGAAGACTAAAGAATAATGGGCTTCCAAAATTATCTTACAATGAAGCCCAACTTTCTTAATGTGCAAGTTCTTGATTAGCAAGATGGAGCTTCTGACCCCTTCAGCTTTAGTCCACGCCGTTCTCTTCCCCCCGCCGTTCACTGCAGCAATAATACACTTCGGTCCATGTTTTAAATACCACAGTTTACTGTGTTGACAGCCATGGAGCCTGTGCGCGCGTGCTCTTCGTATGCCTGTGACGAACATGCCCAGCCACTGTTCGACCAGCTGATAGTCCCAGCCCCTCCATTAGCTTAGAGTCTCTTCTGCAGAGAAGTCCCGTCTGACTTTTCTAGGCTGGCTTATGTTACTAGACATAAGTCTCTATACTGACATAAAGATTGCTTCCCCCACATTCATTGCTCTTCTGAGATTTTTATCTACTACATTGCCTTAAGTAGTCTAGCACTTTTAGGTTGAAAGTATAAAGCACCATTTCTTTCGGCTCAGTCTACTTAATTATCTACTTTTTTTTTCTTCTTCTTCTGGAGATCACAGACTCTGCTCCACCAACCCCTAATATTTTCCTGTGTCTTTCTTATAAAATGGACATGTGCCCTGCTCTGTTCCCTCTGATGGCTTCTGCCTGACCTGTTCAGGAGACCAGAGAGAGGAAGAGAGGGGAGACGGGAAGGCGGGGAGGAGCGGGAGGGGAGTGAGGGGAAGAGAAGGGAAGGAGCAGGGAAACACAGACGCAGAGGAAGACTGGGAGCAAGAGGTAAAGGCATTCTTTAGAGTTCTGTTTTTCATAGAAAATGTCTCTACTTTGAGGGCGCCTGGGTGGCTCAGTCATGAAGCGTCTGCCTTCAGCTCAGGTCATGATCCCAGGGTTCTGGGATCCAGCTCTGCACTGGGCTTCCTTCTCTGCAGGAAGCCTGCTTCTCCCTCTCCCACTCCCCCTGCTTCTGTTCCCTCTCTCCCTGTGTCTCTCTCTGTCAAATAAATAAAGAAAATCTTTTTAAGAAAAAAAAGTCTCTACTTTTAAAAAATACAGATTAAATAGGAATCTGACAAACTCTACTTTTGATTATTTTCTATTTCGTGAAATCTAGGAATCAAGGAAGGCACGATCACAGGATCAATTAATGAAACCTGAGATTCATACTACACTAGGAGAGACCCGTATTACAACACGGTGCTTCAGACCTCCTGCCTGTTTGAAGGGTCTGTGTTAATGCTGATGGAGACTGACATCAAAGGGTGAAAGTAAGCAACTAACTCTATCTTTCAAATAATTTGACTCAAAAGAATAATTACGAAGACCGAGAAAAAAGCTGACTGTTCTCCATTTGGAAAGTTACAAAAGTTGAAAGACTCCAATGTACTTCCTTTTTGTTCATGCCAGAAAATGTTTGAAGTGTTACCTAAGCCTGACCCCACCCCCAGCTGACCCATACTAAGTCCTGAGGACACGGTCACCTTCCTGTGCTGTCATCTCTAGGACTTGAAAGAAAACTTGGGAAACTACTCACCCATGAACCCATCACATTCTCCTGAGTAGTTCCGGAGAACTGAGATTGACGCATACATTTTGTTCCCCCATTAGCACTTCTGCAGGGCAAGAAGCACACCTTGCACATTTGCATTTAGAGAAGCCAGCTCAGGGCTTGTCCCAGAATGTCCCTACTGCCCCCAAGCACAGTTACATGTATACCCAGACATCTAAATGCCTGCAGAGAAGACGATGGGCTATCTCACAACTTTCACAGCAGACGAGAAAATGCACGCTGAAATTCCAAGTCAGAGATCATGATGCCGCATTTTACGACGGGGAAGCAGATGATAATGCTGAGGGAGCTGTGCTCCTGCCCCCTCCTGGCTCTGTGGCCTCCTGCTCATGCAGCAGGACTGGCATTCTCTTCCGATTTCAGTGGCGATTAGGGGACATCCTTTTTATACTTGCTTTTCCCCACCTCCTCCAATGCTCACATACACACTCAGTGAAAAGAGTCGAATTCTTAAGCAATAGTCACCCACTTCCCACTTCTACACTCTCGAATTACCTGCAGTCTTTGCCGACATCACCTGTCCCTGCTGGCTGCCCCGTTGTCCACTGGATGCCAGTGGCGGGGAAATGCATGTCATGCGTTTTTCTCAGCCCCTGAAATCCTCAGACTGAAATTCCCTCTGAACTATAAGAAGGCTATGTGAAGGCTTCCAAAAAATGAGATGTCATATTAAGCAATGATACCTATAATTAATCCCTCACAGCACTGAGTGCCGGCTCAGCTACCACCTGTGAAGTAGTGAAAACCAGCACTGTCAGCCCACTGCCCAAACCACTACCTAGACGCACGCTGAATTTACCCAGGAAAGGGAGGCTGTAGAGTAGAAGCACTCTGCAATCCGGCTTTCTCCTGACAGTACCTTTAATCCTGATAGAGACAGCACCTTTAAACAACAAAGTTAAGTCTTGGAAAATGGCAGGGCTGTTCTTTCTAAAATGGTTAAAATTTCTGGAGGAACAAAAGGCTTCCTCCTCAGACAGGGGACAGCCCAGGAAGCAGAGCTAAGCCTCAGCACACACGTGCACTGTGGCTGGGGGCAGACATCTCTCGAGCTGTTACACAGCATTTCTGAAGCCGTGGACATGACTGTGCGTGTCCGTGCCAACTGCACAGAGCCACGTGAGTAAGCATGGCAGGAGGCTGCAGCTGTTTTCCACTGCACTGAAATTCTGGTTCAAAGGCAAACAAATAGCATAATAGGGATTCATTTATGTCACAAAGGCATAACAAGGACAACGAAAACCCTGGGAAACCACTTAAATTAACCCTCTGTGTGCTCCAACAGGGTGTTTTATGCCTTTCAGACAAACATGAATGTCCCACAATAGTAGTGAAGGGAAAAAAATGCACAGGCAACACCCTAGCTCTCTTTCTCCATTTGAGAACATCAAAACCTGGTGTTCTGTTTAAATGAGGGTACCGTGAGACAGAAAATACCAGGTACAAAAAGAGCCCAGCGTAAGGTGATTTCACAACACACTGAGTGCCTACGATGAATCTGCTTATGTCCTTGAGCTGAGCTTTTTGGACTGTATTCACTTCTAGCTGTGTCTTTTTCTCCAAATATGCATGATAGAAAAGGTACCAGAGAAGCTCTAGCATCCCTACCCTCCTGACATCTATTACTCACCCTCCCCACCAAGTTTAGTGCTTCATCCCTTTAGCCTAAAGACTTGATTTCATATAAAGTGGAAATCCTTTCCATTAGAGAGAACGTTTTGGGTTATCATCATTTGCAAATGAAGGCTGATGGTAACTCATATTTGTAAGCACTTCCACAGTATTTCTTGCAATTAATCCCTACAGAAACGAAGAATAGAACGATAATATATTTATTTTACAGAGAAGGTGTTCAGAGCAATTGCTATTCTCCAGAGTCACTAATTGGCCGCTAACTGGCAGAGGCAGGATGAGAATCGATCTGCCCAGGTAATCTAGGTCCTGTCCCATGGTGCTCTAAGAATAGGCTGTGCCACCCACACAGGACTGAAAAGGGTCTTAGGAAGGTCTTGGCTAGAAGAAGGAACATGCTTGGGGTGGAACAGATGTCAAAGGAGATGGCGCAGGTCAGCTAATACCTTCTCTAGAGATAGCTCTGTTGCAAAGAGGATGCTGACGCTGCTGAGAAATGGTATTACAACAAGCATGAAGAGACTGAGGGGAACCTACCTCCGAGTATTTTAAAAACAGTATTTGGTGCTCAGTTCGGGGCATACTGCCTCTCAGAGAGCCTTCTGCTGGAAAGTTTACCCTCTCACAGGGTCACCGTGTATCTAGCAGACAGGCCAGGGCAGTGTGTAGACATGCAACAGCCACGCACACCCAAGTCAGCCTCCAGCCGGAGGGCACGCGCACTGCCCAGCCTCCCGCTCGGAAGTCCTGGGACTCCCTGAGCACCATCAGCCCGTCAGCGATGGCACTCACTGTGTGCACTGGTTTGTGTGACGCTGACACGTTCTTTTAAAAAACTTTCCTACCCTGAATTTTGTTCTTGTTCTAGGTACCATCACCTGTGGTTATGGAAATGGGGCGTCCGCTCACTTGGTACCTCATGAAATGAAAACATTAGGGGCGACTATTTTACCTATCACTGGCAGTTAATCCGCACAGCTTGTCACATAAATTTTACTTGTCCGACATCACAAAATTCCACTGTTTGTTTCAAATGGTTCATTTAAGGGTACTGGAAACCAGTGTCGCAAATGGGACTATGTTAGGCACAGAGTAAGCTCCTCCTGTGGGCTCTGTGGGGAGGATAATGGGATAAAACCGAAAGCTATCTCTGTAGCACATTAGAGATGTCTCCTCTGTGATTAAAATATTGAGATAAAAGCTCTGGGACTGAAAGCCTGGCTTTGAATTTCTAAAGATTTAGTGGACTGGTTTAAAACCAACTTATACAACATATATGATAATCTCCTAAGTGTTTACTAATAATGATAGGTAATATTTGCATGGGACTTACTGCCTGCCAGGCACTATTCTGAGCTCTTGGCATCCATTTGCTTATGCAGTTCCCATAACAAACTTTTTGGGGGAATTTTCACTGGAGGAAAAGAGAGTTCCTGTGTCCTGCCCAAGGCCTCCCTATAGTAAGTGGCGGGCCAGGTTCTGTCCCAGGGGCAAGGCTCCAGGCTGCACTTAAGCAATTTTATCCTCATACAACTGCAAAGCACACTCTGGTATCATCTTTCTTTAAGTGTGAGGAACTGGGATCCTAAGATGGCCAGCAAGTCGCAGAGCAGGATTTCAGACACAGATATTACGAGGCTGATCTCAGGTTCTTCCACTACCTAAGTGTGCTGTCCCTTAAACAGACAGATTTCATGACTGCATTATGGAACACCTATGAAAATGCAATACTAACGAGCCAATGCCGAGTCCAAGGGCTCCATCTGTAGTCACACCTTGTAACACATGGCCCTCCAAGGCACACCGCCTCTCAGCACTGCTGATCATGCTCCTCAACCCTGTTTCTCAATTCTACAGGATTCTTCCAAACTTGGTCTTCCCTGAAACTCCTACTCACACAGATTCTTGAATTTTTTAAATAAAATTAAAATTAAATGCATATTTTTTTCCAAGGGAATAAATAATAAATGGTGAAAATTCCAAGACTACCTTTATAGGTGAATGTTACAACTCCTTGGGATTTGAGTTTCTCCAGGGAGTTCAAGGAGGATGTGAGAAGAAATACAGTTGGAAGGGAGAGGACATTTAGAAACCATGTTGCACATTTTCCCTTGCTTTCATCTTCTCATTCCATGGAAATATGTATAGTTATAGAGTTGACCTCTGCCTCGAATTAAGCCTGTAGAATAAACGCTCACACTTGTGTTACATGGGACATGCACGGAGTCTCGTTCATCTCATTCTTTCCTTTGAACTTGTAACACTTTTACCAGTTACGCAAAATAAGGATTATCATCCTCACTCTGTAGATGATGAAGCTGAGTTGGAAAATGTTCAATACCGTCTCATTTGTAACGCAGAGTAGTCAGAGTAAAAGCCAGGCTAGAACTCAAGTCCTCCTCCCTGTACCAGCGGTCTTTCTGCCGCCCCAGTTCACCTGCCTCTTTGGTAAATAAGAGGAAGACAGACATTTCCCAGAATTATTTAATTAAGGGGACATTCCCTCCCTCCCTTCTGTCCATCCTCACTTTCTTTATTTGGTTACATGGGCCTATGACATAAAAATAACAATATTTACTGGGCACATGAATGTAGGCAAAATTGATTCCTATTTTGGAAAACAATCTTTTACTTAACTTAATGTATTCAAGAAACACCTATCTCCCTTGAGGGTAAAAATAAGTTCCTTGGGACATTCAATAGATGCACATGAGATGCATCAATGAACGTGACAGATCAAGCAACCCTGCTCTCGTGGTGCTGGTTTTCAAGTCAGTGACCCAGAATGAAAACAGGACTTACATAGAAAGACTACTAAGTTCAACAGAAATAAAGCAGGGAAGACAGGAAACAAGTTACAGTTTTAAACAGGAGGTCAGGGAAGGTCCTGAAAGAGTTAGATGTGAGCGAAGAGCTGGACTGTGGACCCAGGGAAAGAGGCACTGGGGGACTTAAGCAGAGGAGAGACGTCATCTGATGCATGTTATGTAAAGAACACACTGGCTTCTGTTTAGGGGATGGTCTGATGACACCAAGAGCAGAAGCAGAAAGTTCTACGGGGAAATGTGGGAGACAGAGAGTTGATAGTAGTTTGGACTAGGGCTGCAGCACAAGAGATCATGAGGAAGTTAAAAAACAAAAGCGTTCACAGGACTCCCCAATAGACTGGATGTGGGTATGAGAGAAACAGTAAAACCATGATGAGCCCAAGACTTTCCGCCTGCATATCTAGAAAGACTAAGTTACTACTTCCTTAATGAGAATAGATGAGAGAGAGATAAACTGGGGACAGGGGAAAGGCACAATTTGTGTCATGCCAAGTTTGAGACTTTTATTAGACTTCCAAGTGGAGATACCACCTATACAAATATGGAGTTGAGGGGGGCAATTGTCACCGATGTTTTAAGAAAAGTGGTGGTAGGAAGTGTCCTGGTGATGTTTCAAGCCCTGAGAGAAGAAGACCTAAGGAGTGAAAAGAGAAAAGAGGAGATGCCAGGGACAGCCCTGGAGTGTGCCATCACGGAGAGCCTCCCGGTCCACATCCTAGCTCTTACGCTTGGGGCTCTTTAAATTTAAATTCAGTAAAGTTAGATACAATTAAAAATTCAGTGCCTCAATCATACTGGTCACTTTTCAACTGCTCACTAGTCATGCATGGCTACCAAATGGGGCAGTACAGGATATAAGCATTTCCATTATTGTAACATTTATTTTGGTTAATGCCACTTTGGAGAATAAAGAGATAAGGAGAAATAGCAAAGGAACAAAGGAAGACAAGTCAGTGCAGAAAAGGAGAATGAAGTTCCAGATAATGTGGGCATCTCATAAGGCAAGTGAAAAAAAAAAAACAAACCTGTTTTAAGAAAAAAAAATAATAAATGGATCAAACTCTGCTATTAGGTCAATGAAGATGAGAGCTAGCAACTGACTATTGGATTTAGTCGTGTGGAAATTATCTTTTGGCTCACCACATACCAATTTTCTGGAACAGATCTGCTCTGTGCTTGTGGAAGATCTATTAAAGTCAATTAATTACTTTAGCAGCGCTGATATCTTAAGTGTATAAGATTTAAATGTTAAGTTTTATAGTTCTCTTAGAATGATGATCCTTACAAGATCAATTTAACTAAAGGAGAAGAAGATGATGTTGATTTAGATTCAAGAGGGAATAAGAGGAGAGGAATTAAAACCAGAAAGAATACAGCTTTCCAAGCAGTTTCGCTAGAATAGCAGTAGAGAAATGGCACAGTAGACAGAGAAAGATAAGAACCTAGAGAGAGACTATTGCTTTGTTTGGGTTTTGTTTTAAGATGGTGGAAATAACAATGTGTGTGTATGCCAAAGTGGTCCACTCCATCAAAAACTGAGCAAGATGGCCTGAGCATTCCTCTCATCATGAGTTAAATTTAGACAGTTTTTTTCCCTGGTTCCACGACCTGACGTCCCTTTTCTTAGAGCATTTGTTTTAGAAAACCTATAATTATAAATTATTTACCTGCCTTCTGCTCCCTTGAGATTTATGCAAATCTTGTTAAAAGACTCTTGCCAGATTTACAACCCAGTAATATATTTCTCAAGTACCTAGGGGCCATCCTTTGAAATGAAATCATTAAGAAACATAGCACCCCCACCTCCAAGTTTCTGTGGGAGGGTAGGAGCCTAACCTCAATGCTTACCTGCTGCAAGTTTCAAAAGTACCTCCAGTCACAAGGAGAGTTTACTTTTCCTTTAAATAAAGCCAGTAAGTAAACATAGCCTTAAAAACACCATCTCTCAAAAACCCTCCTCACAAAACAATAAGAGAGCCAAAAGAAACTTTTGAGATGATGGACAGGTTTAAAGCATGCGTAGAGCTGATGGTTTCATGGGTGTTGTCTTAGTTTGGGTGACTTAAACAACATTATTTTTCACAATTATGGAAGCCTTGAAATCCAAGACCAAGGCTCCAGCAGATGCAGTGACTGGTGAGGCCCACCTTACAGTTGGTTCCCTTTTCCTCACGTGCAAGACCTGGGAGGGAGCTCTCGAGGGGTCTCTCTGATAAGGGCACTAATCTGACTCATGAGACCTCTACCCTTAGGACCTCATGACCTCCCAAATGCCCCAGATTCAAATACCATCACACTGATGGTTACGTTCAACATATGAATTTTGGAAGGAAACAAACATTCAGTCAATAGCAAGTATAGACCTATCTCTAAACTCACGAAGTTGTATATGTTAATTATATGGCAATTACATGGCATTTTGTATGGTAATAATATACAATTAAATAAAAAACAAAACAAAACAAAAACCTTCCATCTTTAGTTCAAGTAGAGTTGACCTAAGGCTGAGTCCTGGTTTTCCCCTATTGCAATAGTTTGGAATCTACTCTTCTTGGCCCGTCTAAGTTGGTCTTGAGCAACTTTTGCTTTGACAGAAGGGAAAAAAGTCATAAAAAAGGAGTTAGGGAGGAATGAAGGTTTTCTCCTTGTTGGTGAGGAAGCAGAGAGTCTAGGTGGGAGGTGGAGGGGACCGTGAGCTATAGCAGGATGCGTACAAAAAGGAAAGATAGAGGAAACAGTCATCGATGAGCACAGGAAAATGATAGTATGAGGAAAAGGAGCCACAAGGCGATCTTGAAGAGTCCACTGTGGTTAACGGTCATGACTTAGAGTCATTCTAATTAGTGGTACGTTTCTCCCCAGTCATGTGCAGGTATGCATGGAGAAGTCTGGTACCAAGGCTGCATTTGAAGCACAAGCGGGGAAAAGGATCAAATAGAATGTAAGACGCTAACAGCAAGGATCAGTTGTGGTGGGATGCCTGGGTGGCTCAGTCCTTAAGCCTCTGACTTCGGCTCAGGTCATGATCCCAGGGTCCTGGGATTGAGCCCCTCATTAGGCTCCCTGCTCCGCAGGAAGCCTGCCTGTCCCTCTCCCTCTCCTCCTGTTTGTGTCCCCCCTTTTGCTGTGTCTCTCTCTGTCAAATAAATAAATAAAATCTTTTTTAAAGAAAAGGATCAATTGTGGCATTTAAGTAGGGAGGTGAGAGCTACAGAGAGACAGTAGTGGGGAACAGTAAGGAATTGGGAGAATCAATAGATACTGGTACCGAAGAAAGTAAAAAAAAAATGCTGGAATCAAGTGAATAAAGCTGGAAATATGTAGTACTACACAGAGTCTAAAATATTTTAAATGGAGATTAAGGGGAGATTAAGTTTATGATTATCAAACTTATGCTATGTTATGACCATAGAAAGGAATGGCTGAAGAACCATAGAGAACACAGTCATTGACAGAAAGGTCAATTCAACAGTTAGGTTTTTAGGAAGAATATTTTAATGGATATTATTAATTGAGAAAGTAAACACAGACAGGAATGAAAACTTTCAAGAACAAGGGAAAATGATTATTTAAAGCTTGAATCCATGCAAAATAATGAAGTATGAAAGTCAGAATACTAAGGAAGCTCCCGTCTCTACTACCGCTTGGCTTCTTCAAAGATCCTCCAAAACCTAACATTATTAACTCAGTGATGGCTATTTTAACTCAGGTTCCCCAGAAAGACTGAGGCAAATAAGTAATAAGTATGGATACTGTGTTTTGGAGATGGGATTCTGCGGCAGTGTTAATGAAGAAAGGGGAGATGAGGGGGCACAGTTATGATACAACTCAAGGCACGTGCCTGCTGGCTACAACCCCACAGTAATCTGAGAGAGACACTGTTTATCAGCTGGCAGGTGCTTTCTGCTTGGCTCCCTGATGTCTCTAAATAAACTGCACAGAGGAGGTTTGCCTGGGGGCAGTCCAAAGGAGGGGAGCCACGCCTTGGAGTAATCCACAAAAGGGAGAAGGGGAAGGAAGCTTGTCTGTCAGATGTGCCCTTTTTTCATATTTCCTGATATTCAAAGCTTTTATGCATTTCCAGGTGACATCTCCTGGCTCTTTGGCACTGCATGGGAAGCCAGATTTTATATCATCTGGTACAGTGATTCTCCCAAGTCCAGAAATGGCATAAGGGTCAGAAAATCAGGACACAAAACAGCAGTCAAGGAGAAGGGTCCTGGCGTCCAAGATAAATACTTGCTCAACCCGAAGGGCAGAACCATGTAAATATTCATGAGAATGATTTATAAATAGTAACGTGATACAAAAATGCCAGGTATCATTTTTATGAATTTCTCCTGATAATATTTATTGTCTTTGCTTCAAGAGTCTAATGGAATCTTCAGGAAGCATCTTTGGAGAAATGCATATACATACATAATCTCATATCATATCATATCAATAGGGAAGTCCTTACAGAGGAAGGCCCAAAAAGGAAGGATGAAAAAAATATTTTAAACTGGTCAGACTTCTCATCTCAGCTCAGATATGTAAAATGACTGGAATTTGTCATTCTCATTCTTACAGCAGGAGAAGTATAAATAAACTCTTAATCGATGACCTATTCCTGGATACATCAGTGAACTGAACAGCACCCCACCCCCCAAAATCTGGAAGGTCATTGAATCTACAGAGTTGTAGGACATACATGGTGACTGGAGCAAATGCTTGTGAAGCCATAACTGGAAGAAAATTTTGATCAACTTCTCCAGGCTAAGTGTACACTAGCATGAGAAATAGAAACTTAGAGGGGCTACAGACATAAAAGATGAATTTCTGCATGTATAATCTCCAGAAAACCCAACATGTTCTTGTGAAAATCAGAGAACTATCCCCTCCTGATTCTGGCAGCATGAGGGAGGGGAAATTTTATGAAATTCCTCTAGAGCATTCTTCACCAAGAGGTCAACTCAGCAGGGAAATGACTTTACAAGAGCTTTTTACCAGCTGGGAAAGGGCGCTGCTCTGAAGCAGCACCCTCTAGACCTCCTATCTCACTGACGGGGTTAAAAATTATAGCTATCCTATGGAAGAAACACTTGTAGAGATCAAGACAGCAGCCCACGAAAGGACTAAGCTATAATCATAAGATTAGATAAGGTTTCCTTCCCCCATATCTCACTGTCACACCAACAGGGATACGGTATAACAGTGGACCACAGCTGGAAAGCTGCAAAATACAATGGCTGTCTGAGCAGGAGTTCTTAAAGAATCTCAAGTTCAACAGTGAGCACAAAGACAAGGTCACTGGAAGAATAACAGGTTCTAGGAGCTATGGAAATGGCGAATATTAAACATGGACCAACTCCCAGCCCGATAAACACAGTAAATCAAAACACTTTAACAAAAATGAAGAATGTCCCATCCAGAGACCAGGCCCATCTGGAGACTAGGCTTGGCAAGACAAGAGTCGATGAACTTGAAGACATATTAATAGAAATCCCCACACTTGGGGTGCCTGGGTGGCTCAGTGGGTTAAAGCTGCTGCCTTCGGCTCAGGTCATGATCTCAGGGTCCTGGGATCAAGTCCCGCATCGGGCTCTCTGCTCAGCAGGGAGCCTGCTTCCTCCTCTCTCTCTCTGCCTGCCTCTCTGCCTACTTGTGATCTCTCTCTGTCAAATAAATAAATAAAAATCTTTAAAAAAAAAAAAAAAGAAAGAAATCCCCACACTTGAAAGCAAAGAGAAAAAAAATTTAAAAATAGTATGTCCAAGAAGAGTGGGACCATTTCAAAAGGTGTAATGTCACATATTATTAATTAAAATAGAAAAAGAATAGAGTAGAAGGATACTTGAAGTAATAACAGCCAAGAACTTTCCTAAATTAATAATACCAAGCACATACATACAGGAAATCTAGAGACTTACAATCAGGATAATTACCAAAACACACACTTAGGTATATTTTATTTAAAATGCAAAAAACTAAAAACAAAAGGAAAACCATGAAAACAGACAAAAAATAACAGTCTAATCTCTCAAGGAAGGGTAAAAGTTATAGTACTTCTCCATCAAATACTGTACAAGGAAGAGGAGAGTGAAATAAAAATACTTAAAATACTGAATGCAAAATTAAAAAAAAAATACTCCCCAAACTGGAATTCTATACTCAATGAAATTATTCTTCAGAAAACAAAGAAAAATAATGGCTCTCCTTTCAACAGTAACTGAAGGAATTCATAATTGTAGATGTGCCCTAATAAATGTTAAAAGAAATTCCCAAGGAGAGGAAAAATGATGTAGGCAAGAAACTTCCAATCTACATAAATCAAGGAAGCCCAATAGAGAAGATGTCAATGAAAGCAATATACAGCCTTTTATTTTTCTTATTCTTAATTGTTCTAAAAGGTAACTGTTTAAAATAATACTAGTAAACACATACTGAGTAATTATAGCATATGAATAAGTGAAATGAATGAAATGATGCAATTAAATACAAGAAAGAGATATTGGCAATAATATGTTGTAAGATACCCACTTTCCACATAAACCAGTATTAGTGTTATTTGGTGGTGGACTTAAGTTACTTATAAATGTATGTTGAACACAATAAAATTATTTTTAAAAGAAGTATATTTGATATGCTAAGAGATAAAGGTACAATCATATAAAATGCCCAATTAAACTAAGAGAAGACAAAAAATGAAGGGGGAAAGAAACAAAGGAAAAAAATGGGCAGAAAAGTTATAAAACTGTAGTTATTAATCCAAATACATGAATAGTTTATTTAAATGTGAATGTTCTAAATATAGCAATGAAAAAACAGAGACTGTCAAGAGGTATTTAAAGAAGAAAAACAAAACAAAAGGAAAAACTAAAAAACTATGCCGCACTAAATGTTGTTTTTAAGAAATTCACTTCAAACATAAATACTTGATGGGTAAATAGTAAAAGATAGGCAAACAGTGAAATGATGTATCATGCTAACATTAATCAAAAATGACATGAAGTAGTTACATTAATCTCACAGAACGCAGACTTCTGGAATAAAGACAGACATTACATATGACATAGAGGATCAATGACCCAAGAATACATAACAATCCTAAACATATATACACCTGAAAACACACTGTTTAACAGATGAGGCAAAATTGTACAGATTTAAAAGTAGAAATAGACCCTATTATACTAGGATACATCAACAGGCTTCTTTTAAGAAATGATAGGTCAAGCAGTCAAAAATATCAATAAGGAAATAGATGACCTGAAGAGAGGTATCATTAAATGACCTGAAGAGAGGTATCATTAAGCTTCATGTAAATGTTATCTACAGAACACTGTATTCTACAACAAAAGAATAAATGTTTCTTAAGATCATCTGGAACATTCACCAAAACAGGTACAATTAAGGACTACAAAGCACACCTTAAATTTGCAGGAACAGAAATCATCAAAGTATCTTCTCATAACACAGTGGAACTAATCTAAAAAATAATAGTGTAAAGAGAAATTGAAAATCCTGAAGTATCTAGAAAGTAAGCAACACACTTCTTTTTCCCCTTTTTCTTTTTTCTTTTTCTCTAACTAGGACCTCTGCCCAGCACAGACCCCAACACAGGGCTTGAACTCACACTTCTGAGATCAAGATCTGAGCTGAGGTCAAGAGTTGGGAGCTTAACCAACTGAACCACCCAGACACCCTATTAAACAACACACTTCTAAATGACATTGGCCAAAGAAAAAGTCCCAAGGTCAATTCATATATTTTGTACTAAATGAAAAAAGTTATCAAAATATGTACATTGAAAACAGTGCACATGGAAATTTATAGTACTAAATGTACATATTAAAAAATAAAAATGTCTAAGACCGACTAGGTGGCTCAGTCGGTTAAGGGCCCAATGTTTGATTTCTGCTCAGGTCATGATCTCAGGGTTATGAGATCAAACCTCAAATCATGCTCCATGCTGGGCACAGAGCCTGCTTAAAATTCTCTCTCCCTCTGTCTCTGCCCCTCCCTCCACACTCCTACACTCTTTTTCCTCAAATAAATAAATAAATAGATAAATAAATAAATAAATCTATCTAAAATTAGTAACACGAACTTCCTTTTTTGGAAACTACAGAAAGAAGAGCAATTTATGCTTAAAAGCTAGCAAAAAACAAATTCAAAATCAAAGCAGATATATATGAAAGCAACAGAGAATATCAATGTGTGATAAAAGTTGCTTCTAGAAAAGAGCAGTAAAATTGTCAGACCTCTTAGCATGCTAACCAAGGAAAAGGGAAGACAAAAGTTACCAATGTCAGAAATGAAAGAGACAAATCTACTGATCTCTACAGATCCCATGTACCCTGAAAGCATCATGAAGAATATTATAAACAAACCATATCCACTGATTTGATAACTTAGATGAGGACTAGTTTTTAAAAGGTATAAACTATCATAACTCACACAAAGAAAAATGAATAATATGAACAAGTCTATATCTGTTAAAAAAATCAAATTCACTAATTAAACCTTTCAATAAAGTAAAACATTAGGGCCAGAAAGCTTCATTGGTGAACTCCATCAAATATTTAAGAAAGAAAGGAGAAGACCAATTCTTCACAATATCTTACAGAAATCAGAAGCAGAAGTAACACATTCTAATTTTAAGAGACATTTACACTGATATAAAACATAGTGTCTAAGACAGGAAAAATACAGACTAATATCGTTCATGAATACTGATGCAAAATACTCAACAAAATATGAAGAAATGAAATCCAAAAGTGTATAAAAATAACTATACACCATGACAAGGTATCCAATATGGGTTCATCAATCAAAAATGATGCTCTATCTTTGGGGTCAATACCCAGGAGTGCAATTGCAGGGTCATAGGGAAGCTCTATTTCTAATTTCTTGAGGAATCTCCACACTGTTCTCCAAAGAGGCTGCACCAATTTGCATTCCCAGCAACAGTGGAAGAGGGTTCCCCTTTCTCCACATCCTCTCCAACACATGTTGTTTCCTGTTTTGTTAATTTTGGCCATTCTAACTGGTGTAAGGTGATATCTCAATGTGGTTTTTTTTTTTTTTTAATTTTTTATTTTTTATAAACATATATTTTTATCCCCAGGGGTACAGGTCTGTGAATCACCAGGTTTACACACTTCACAGCACTCACCAAATCACACTTCAGGAAATGACAGATGTGGTTTTAATTTGAATCTCCCTGAGGGCTAGTGATGATGGACATTTTTTCATGAGTCTGATAGCCATTTGTATGTCTTGATTGGAGAAGTGTCTGTTCATATCTTCTGCCCATTTTTTGATATGATTGTCTGTTTCGTGTGTGTTGAGTTTGAGGAGTTCATTATAGATCCTGGATATAAAATAAAAATGTACTGTCATTTGCAAATATCTTCTCCCATTCCGTGGGTTGCCTCTTTGTTTTGTTGACTGTTTTCTTTGCTGTGCAGAAGCTTTTGATTTTGATGAAGTCCCAAAAGTTTATTTTCGCTTTTGTTTCCCCAAAGATACAGATGTCGTGAAAAGAAGGGCCATCTGTACCCCAATGTTTATAGCAGCAATGGCCACGGTCGCCAAACTATGGAAAGAACCAAGATGCCCTTTAATGGACGAATGCATAAGGAAGATGTGGTCCATATACACTATGGAGTATTACGCCTCCATCAGAAAGGATGAATACCCAACTTCTGTAGCAACATGGACGGGACTGGAAGAGATTCTGCTGAGTGAAAGAAGTCAAGCAGAGAGAGTCAATTATCATATGGTTTCACCTATTTGTGGAGCATAACAAATATCATGGAGGACAAGGGGTGTTAGAGAGGAGAAGGGAGTTGGGGTAAATTGGAAGGGGAGGTGAATCATGGGAGGCTGTGGACTCTGAAAAACAATCTGAAGGGTTTGAAGTGGCGGGGGGGTGGGAGGTTGGGGTACCAGGTGGTGGGTATTATAGAGGGCATGGATTGCATGGAGAACTGGATGTGGTGCAAAAATAATGAATACTGTTATGCTTAAAATAAAAAATAAATTTTAAAAAAAGTCTAAATTGTTCAGAGTATGTCAAAGGGATGAGGAATCAAGTGAACAAAATCCTAGTGGCCAATCATGGAATAATTAGATCAACAAGTAATTAAAAACAAATTATATAATATCACCCCTGAAATGACAAAAATACATAACCATGAGTTACCATGGACACAAATAAATGATTTACTAAATAAAAATAAATAAATAAATAGAGACAGACAGGGCTCCTCTGCAGAATTCCAAATGATATAAAAATATATTCTGTCATCAAGGAGATAAAGCCCATCTTACCATCCCTGACATGTGGGCAACACAGTCTAGCTTCCTTCCAAAATAAACAATATGGAAAATGGAGAAAAGAGAGAGAGTGGGAGAGAAATGTTATAGTGGGGAAACAGAACAAACTCTAGCTGAGCCAGGTGATAAAGGTCAACATCAGTGAGAAGCCACACTGATTCTACACATTCTTGATCAGATGTGATAAACATGGTCCTTTACCACCTACAATGGTCTTCCTCCCCCAAACCCACCACCCCTGTCTTAATTATGAGAAAAACATCAGACAAATCCAACTGAGAGGCAGTCTGAAACACCCTCACCAAATGCCTCAAAACTCCCATACGTCAAAAACAAGGAAAGTCTGAGAAACTTGTCACACAATAAGCTAAGGAGACATTACAACTAAATGTGGTTTGGTTTCCTGGCTGGGATCATGGAACAGAAATAGTTAAAACCTGAAGATATCAGAATGAACCCTGAACTTAAACTAACACCATCACACCAATATTGGATCACTAGTCATAAAAAATGTACCATACTAGTATGAGATATTGGTAATGGGAAAAACTGAGTGTGGGGTACATTGAAACTCTCCATGTCCTATCCTCTTGACTTTCTCTAAATATAGAACTATCCTAAAATAATTTTTAAAACAAATAAATGAATTAAATATGCTTACTATATTTGTGTCTAATGTCAGATAAACTCATACTTCTTAAATATCTTAAAGTTTTCGGGAGAGATAGAAAAAGCTCTGTATTCAGCAGGTTTAAATTCTACCCCCACCACTCTTCACCTGTATCATGACATGCAAATCTGTGTCTCTTCATCTTCTACCTTGTGAAGATGAAGTGATGAAGTGTGTAGATCCTATCTAGCTTTCCCTCTATAGCTGGTGGCTATACCTTCTAATTTCATCCTCTAAAATTACTAGAAGAGTACTACTTTCTTTGGGATAAATAGTAAATATCCATCAACTGAATGCTCTACTTGTCTTTTAATTCTCATGAAGACTCATCAATTGACAATATTGACATAATAATAAAAAGTTGTTTATGCAGCTGACTCAAGATGGCCAAAATAGTGGAATGTGATTAATTTTTAAATTATAGAGTCACAGACTACCAGTGAAAACAAACTGTTTTATAGGAATGTTGACTGAGTCTTACGAAGAGAAGACACTGCCAATGTCTTTAGTTTAGTGGAATAAATCTTTAGGCATCTAATACATCCACCAAATTTTAAATAAAAAATTATCCATGCATTTCTTTAAAATATTTCATCAAATGCTTATGAAATCCTTCCCCCTAAAATAGCAAAGAGATGGAGACATTCTTTGGCAATTAACTCTCTATGTGTATATATACACATACATACATGATCTATATATACCTTTTAACAGTTTTCTACAAAAACACCTGTTTAATTTACTCATCTTACTTCTGATTAGAGCCTTCATGTGCATGCAACCATCATAGGCTCCTTCTTGGTTACTTAGAGATGAAGCATGAACACGACTTCAGCTTGGACTCTGGAAGTTACTTGCTTCTAAAGGTTATAGCCCACTTGACGCCCCCTGGGGAAGCACTCTCTGGGTTTAACAAAATGACTGTTGGGCTGCATGATACAGTATTCATGAAATGTGTTTCCAACACAAACAGAACTAAAGCTCTTGAGGAAATAAAGGCAACAAAAGATTCATGTTTGCTCATTAAAGCAAACTCCCTCCCTCCACCCCATAGAGAACACACACAATTACATGCAAATGATATGATTGTAAACTTCTGGGATAATCTATTCTTATAATTAAGCACCGTACAACAAAATTTTAAACAGCTCTCACAAATCACCATGAATCATGCGGACCCTGTAGTGCACTGTTATCAAAAATAAAACTCCAAGGACACAGTATTATTCTAAGCTTTAGGAGGAGAAGGGGGATATAACAGACCAAACATATATAATTTATAGAAGCATGAGAAAAAACTCAGTGCTTTTTTTTTTTCACTTTTTTCCACTTTTTCTATTTTTTTTTAAACCATTATAGGAAACCTCAGGCTTTCATTATCAAATGTGGAATCCCCAGGAGATACTGTGTTTAATATGGTTTTTTAGAATCTGGCATTGGTCCAGTAGAACTCTCACTTAAAATTCCTACAATTAAATAGGCTAATGAGAATCATGTTAACACAAAATTGCTCATGCTTTCGTGTTGAGAAAGGATCTTCACAATCCTAGTTAATGGAGGTTAAAAAAAAAAAGAAGAAGAAGAAGGACAAATTAATCCAATTACCTTGTTTTTTCTTTCCTTATTCCAAGGAAAAAGAGTACATTTCTTTACAATCAACATTCAGCACATTTCCCTAATTAATGCAATTTGATAAAATGAAACAAATTCATGATGTCATTAGCTGAGTTCTGCCTAATGAACTTGGGTTATATGAAACATTAACTGCAGAGCAAAATCCATTTCTGTGGCCAGGGAAACACACATTTATCATTTCAGTACATTTACTTTTGAAGTACCAATCATGAAGGCTTATCACTACAATCATCATGTCTTGATAAATCAACATAAATTTACATTTTGATCAATGCCATCATTAAGCCCAGGCTGTAGAGAAAGGAACCCACTGCTTGGTAAAGTGGCCAAAGTTAACTCGGCCTCTTGACAGAATGATAAGGGGCTGCCTGCTGGACAACCATTATTTTTTTCATTTGGAACTGTATTTATCTTACCAGGTCTGACAATAACCATCGGTATGCTTCAAATCATGGAAAAGATGTTTACTTCCATCTCTGCATAAAGCAAAGAGCTGAAAGTTGCCAAAAGTTACGTGAAAACCACTAATACGCTTATTCATCCCTTGTATCTTCCATGGAGGCCTTTTCCCTTTTCATGCAATTTATACATCACATAAGAGACAATCTACTCACTGGGATGATGAGAAGGTAAGTTCAACATTTCTAAGTTCTTCATCTTCCAAAGGGAAAAGAAGTATTATTGCAAAGTCACTTTATCTGTCAGGAGATTATAAACAAAATAAAAGGAAATATTCCTTCTCCCTCCTTCTAATTCTCTTTCTGTTAGTGTAGCATGAATGATGTTTCTAGACAGCTGTTTGTCATCATTTTCATTGTTATTGGCAAAAGTCAATACTTTGTTCAGATCTTCTTAGTTTTTAACTAATGTTCTTTTCTGTTGTGTCGTCTCACTCAAGAAGCCATATTATAGCCTCTCCTGGCAGTTGGCAGCTTTTCAGTTTAATTGATCTTAGCAGGTTCAAAGAGAAATGGAAGGCAAATTGAAGAATTCTGGATTTGTCTGATATTATTTTTCCCATGATTTTATGTGAGTTAAGGGTTTTCAAGATGAAGAGCACAGACCATTTTCACCAGATCCTATCAAGACACTATCCAGTAGAACTCTTCGTTAAAATTCATACAATTGAGAAGTGTCTGGGGGGCTCAGTCATGATTGTTAAGCATCTGCCTGGGGTCCTGGGATCGAGCCCCGCATGAGGCTGCCTGCTCGGCCAAGAGTCAGCTTCTCCCTCTCTCCCTCAGCCCCTCCCCCGGCTCACGTGTGCTTGCTCGCTGACATAAATAAATATTCACATGACTGAACTGGCTAATGAGAATCATGTGGACACAAAGTTTCTGCTCTCATGTTGAAAAAGGATCAGCATGATTTGTGACCATCAACATAATTCGTTACTATTGTTTACGTGGACAACTGGCTGAGGTAACTGCTTTCAGCTTTCCCCACTCGGAGAGCATATCCCCTCCTTTTCCACGTGGTACTCTTTGGAAGTAAATCACGTTGTGTGCCCCACACTTAAGGAAAAGAGAGTTACAGTCCACCTCCCTTAGGGTAAAGCATCTACAGAGACTATTTTCAACTCTTCTGCTATGAGATTTGTCCGTCCACCATTAGCTGGCTTATTGAGTTACTTAGTGGTATCAGTATGGAGTCATGGGTCTTTATAGTTACAGACTATTATAGTATTTATTTTGTTGTTCAAACTGTCTGGGTTTGACCAACAGCCAACTCATTCAGTTGGCTCTCACGCCCCTTTGACATATCCCCATCATTAGTGCATATGCATGAGTGTGTGTGTGTGTGCGTGTGTGTGCGCGTGTGCGCGTGTGTGCGCGCGTGTGTGTGTGTGTGCGCGTGTGTGCGCGTGTGTGTGTGCGTGTGTGTGCGCGCGCACGTTAGCTCTGCTTTCAGGCCCTACCACATCCTCTAGGCACAGAGTCACGCACTTCTTCAAGGAGAAACTCAAATGAGACCTGCTCAGCCAGAAAAACATTTTCGCACTAAACTGACCTAAAAATATTGGCTCTTCTCAGAGTGGCATTTAAGACATTGCTCCCTCCTCATGCCCGCCTTTATGGGTCCCTCTACAATCAGAAATCTGCAACAAGGGCAACCACTGTATCAAGCATTCAAATGTATATCTGAAATGCATTATTTTCCCAATCACCTCTGTTATGATGAAAACATGAAAATGTTATGAAAGGCTGATTATTGACTTCCAATATCTGCTGTATACTCTTCCTTTTACCTACACACATGACCACCCTGAATATATTTTCCAGACTCCAGTATGTGGGCAAGACCAAGTGACTGATTTCTGGCCAAGAGGATAAAAGCAGAAGTGATTTGTTTATTAATTTTAGGGAAGGTATTTGCTTCTACCTCGCCATCCCACAGCTTTTGGCCAGACTGCAGGGGAGGTGGAGAATGATCCTGGATGATATGGCAACAAAGCAGAAGCAGCACTGGTCCCTGACTACACAAAGTTGCCAAACTTGCCCTGTGTTTTTAAAACTCTCTTTTATGGGGCACCTGGGTGGCTCAGACCATTAAGCATCTGCCTTCGGCTCAGGTCATGATCCCAGAGTCCTGGGATCCAACCCTGAGTAGGGCTCCTGATTAGTGGGGAGTCTGCTGCTCCCTCTCCCTCTGCCCCTTCTCCCGCTTCATGCTCTCTCTTGTTCACTCTCCTTCTTTCTTTTTTTTTAAAGAATTTATTTAACTAGGGGCGCCTGGGTGGCTCAGTGGGTTAAGCCGCTGCCTTCGGCTCAGGTCATGATCTCAGGGTCCTGGGATCGAGCCTCGCATCGGGCTCTCTGCTCAGCAGGGAGCCTGCTTCCTCCTCTCTCTCTCTGCCTGCCTCTATGCCTACTTGTGATCTCTCTCTGTCAAATAAATAAATAAAATCTTTAAAAAAAAAAAAGAATTTATTTAACTATTTGATAGACAGAGATCACAAGAAGGCAGAGAGGCAGGCAGAGAGAGAGAGAGGAGGAAGCAAGCTCCCCACCAAGCAGAGAGCCCCATGCGGGGCTCGATCCCAGGACCCTGGGATCATGACCTGAGCCGAAGGCAGAGGCTTAACCCACTGAGCCACCCAGGCGCCCCATTGTTCACTCTCCTTCTTAAAAAAAAAAATAAAAATAAGAAGAAGAAGAAGAAAAGAAAAGAAAAAGAAAGAGAAAAAAAAAGAAAGAAAAGCAAAACATAAAAAACCCAAACTCTCTTATTTGTTACAGCAAATGATGCATGAACTTGACTAATTTCCCTGAGTTCTTGGCACTTCAATGCTACATTAAGATTAGTTCTACCTTGTGGTATAACCAACACAGCATCCTTTAGGCAGCCGTTTTTAGCCCTATTCCTGGTAGCACTGCCTGCAACTTTTGCCATGGATGTGTTTAGGCTTCTGAATGCCTCCTAGAACTTTCTCCTTTTAATCCAGTTAACTCTTCCAAACTGGACTGAGACCCCATTGTTGAGTCTGACATTAAAGCTACTATCAAAGTTGTCTGAACATCAGAATCATCAGAAGCTTTAAAAAGTATACACTCATTCTGAGATCCCACACTCAGACCTTCTGATTTAACTGGACAAGGGCGCGGCTTGGACAGTAGCATTTTAAAAATCTCTTTAAGTGATTCTTACGGGCTGCCAGGATCGAGCACCACTGCTCTAAATGCTGAGACCACCTACATGAGCGCAGGATTAATCCCCAGGATTATCTCCTTACCCTTCCATGCAGAACAGTATTTGGGCAGTTGACTTAACACTGGCCTGCAGAGTTGCACGAAAACCTGTACTCATGGTCTGCACCACGTCGGAAGTTTGCTCCTCTGTGCTTTGCTCTATTATAAAATTTTGCTCTTATCATTCCCTGCTTTTGACATGCTATTATGAAAAAATTTAACAGCAATAACCTGCAACTTAAGATAGTCATGTCTGTTCTGTAGGGCACCTGTCCATCCGCCGGTTAGAACTGAATCCTTGCATGAGCTCCACACACTCACTAACACCTGCTGCCTTCTGCAGGGGCTTTTCTGCACTGTTCTGCTCCCTTATGTCCCTTCCTGAATAAATTTATCTAGAAGAGTAAGGAGAGAGAATACACATCATCAGATATCAACACTGTTATAAAGCTCTGGTAATTAAAAGACTATTGTTTAAGAGTAGGTACACAGACCACTGAAGTACCCTGGACAAATTCTAACAGGTCCTTCCATGCATGGGACTGTGTAGGAATGGATGTGGTACCACCAGTGGGAATGGACTGAATGACTTAGGGTGGGTTAACTGGCTTGCAAATTGGCAAGTATAAAATTAGATTCCTACATCACTTGACTCAGAAAATGCATTTCTAAGGTATTAAAGATCTAAATGATCAAGGTAAAACTTTAAAAAAAATTACAGAAAACAATGTAGAATATTAAAATGGATACACTCAGAATATAGAAGAATTTCTTGAAAAAAATAGAAAAAGCACAAGGAATAATAAAAAATAGGCAAGTTATCATGCATTAATAACTACATTAGAAGCTACCTGAAATGTATGTCAACAATGTATTAGTAGTATAAGTGAACAAAGAGTTACTAGACAAATAGATGCAACTATATCTCTTACGCATTTTTATGTTAAACAAAAAGCAAACTATCACAAAAGCTGGGTAAAATGAGTTGTCATTATTGTACATCTCAAAAGAATAACAAACCCATTCTGGAAAAGAAGTACATGTATGGTAAGTGTATAAAGGCATGGTAGTAAAGACACACTGATTTCAGAGGCAGCACTGTGATGGAATTTTGGAGGGTGGCAAAGGACATTTCAGTAACATATTTGACATTTTCTTTGGTAAATTTATTATTTGAAGAAAATAGAGAAAAAAGCAATGAACTATGTGGGGAATAAGTGCTTTTTTAGTCTATATTTTTCTCAGAATACTTGAAATAATGTAATAATTTTGAAAAATGAATTTGAAAAGAAAAAAGCAAAAGAAATACATAAAAAGAGGGTGAATATCTCAGAGTGCTTAGATTACTGGTGATTTTATTCTTTTCTTCTAACCCCCATATTTTCTAAACATGTTATAATAAAGATGACAGCCATTGTAATAAGGAAAACATTATTTTTGAAAGTGAACGTATTTTACAAAATTTTTCCTTTGAAAAAAATGAATTAACCACTTTCTCTCTCTCTCTCTCTCCTCATCTGTCTGTATCTCTCTATCTAGCTATCTATCATCTATCTGTCTTTAAGAAGAAGTACACAGACAGGCTTATAATTTAAAGTATAAAAATGGATTTCCTAGGCGTTAGTGTTTTCATGAGAACAAATGTACTTTTCATTCCCCTGTTTTGCCTATTACCATAGTCATTCTGACTTTTACGTTCTGTAGAGAAAACCATCTTCTGTATGTGAAGTACAGATTAATTAATCATATATTAAGAAAACCAGTTACTCCCAAACAAGGCACTAGTAAGGCTGAAAGGATAGTACTGAACTAGTCTGTGTTAGAAACTGAAAAGTGTGTCTCTAAGATAAAGGGGTACTAAGACTTTCATTCACTTAAACACAAATATGAATAATTCTCTTTTCCTATTCTCGCCATTCCTTTCTTTTCCAGAATTCTGGGGGCATAGGTGGCTACCCGGTAGCATGGGTTGACCTGTCGGAACACTCACAAGTCAGAAGGCCCCCGGCGGTTTCAGTGCAGACGTGGGCGAATGGAATGAAGGTCGCAGCTCAGAGGTGCACCGTGGGAAAGCGCCAGCGGAGGAAAGATCAGACGCATCTATGTCCACTCTGGGCCACTCGGTCTGAGACAGACTTCTCTTCTAATGAGTCTCTCTCTAAAATTAATAATGCCTGGTTTAGGCAGAGAGGGTGGTAACTTAACAGTCTGGGGTGTAAGGAGAGGTGCTATGAAAACGCCTGAAATGCGGCATTACCCCAGCCTCTCAGCGAGCTGTCCTGCACATGCTCGTGTAGCCCCCGTCACCGTCTCACCACCAAGGTCCAACGGTAATGCACTTCCTCCTCACCACAACTCCTGGAATGCCGAGCTTTGCTGAGCTGCGAAATGATTCTTGATATTGTGCACCTGAGATCTGTCCTTGTCTTGACAAAATAAGCTGATCATTTTCCGAGTGATTACACTGTATTCTATACTGCCTATTTCAGGTTGGGCACTTAATTTTTTGAGGACTTTAATTGTATTTTTCACTCAGTTCTCATTGATTCTTTGTTTTGTTTTGTTTTGTTTTGTTTTTTTACTAAAAAAGATTATTGAAAAATTGCGCACCAAGGGTGTTCATAAACGGGATTGCTGGGTAGGGATTATTTGCTTCAAATAATGTTCTTCAATTCAGGCAGCAAGATCATGTGTGCTCTTTGCTTGCCACAGAAGTTCCTTTCCATTGAGATGATGTGGTCCTGAAGTACTGCTTTGCTTTGAGTGTTTCTTTGTAAGTTTGGTCTGTCTGGGGCCTCAGTTTGACACTTAGCATGCACCAAAGGATCAGACACTCTTAGATGCTGGTCTTGGCCAAATCATCCACTGATAAGAATGTGAGGTATGGGCACCTGGGTGGCTCAGTGGGTTGAGCCACTGCCTTTGGCTCAGGTCATGATCTCAGGGTCCTGGGATCGAGTCCCGCTTTGGGCTCTCTGCTCGGCGGGGAGCCTGCTTCCTCTTCTCTCTCTCTGCCTGCCTCTATGCCTACTTGTGATCTCTCTCTGTCAAATAAATAAATAAAATCTTAAAAAAAAAAAAAAGAATGTGATGTAACCTGACTTAGTTCATTAGGTTCCAGTAGTCGGGGTTTTGTTTAATCAGGCCATACTCATAATATTCAATGAATGGGGTATGTTTTTTATAATTATCTTTCTATATTCTGTATGTTTTCATTAAATCCATTGAAAGGTAATGTTATGTCTAGTGAATCTTGTGATAAAATTTGGGTTTAAGGGCACCTGGGTGGCTCAGTCAGTTAAGCAACTGCCTTTGGCTCAGGTCACAATCCCAGCGTCCTGGGACCTAGTCCCACATCATGCTCTCTGCTCAGTGGTGAGTCTGTTTTTCCCTTTCCCTCTCCCTCCTGATGCCCTCTCTCTCTCTCCCTCTCAGATAAATAAATAAAACCTTTTTTAAAAATTGGGTTTTTATTTCATTTTTTATTTAACTTTCCAGTAATTAATCTTAATTGTATTTTATAAAATATTAGTTGAACTTCATCAAAATTAAAACAAAACACTGCTCATTACACCACAGCTAATTTAAGAAGCACCACTGTATGCCACAGTCAAACTGAATTACTCATTTTCACTCCTTCCCCAACTTTCCCCATTTATTTAAAAAAAAAAACAAAACCCTACTGGTACCAAGTATCTTACCTTGAATACAGTAGAAGGCAGTATTTAAGAAATGCTCTGAATCAAAGGTAGGGTTTAGACTGAGACCCTCTCTCATGCCCCTAGATCAATATTCCACCCCAAGTTAGATTATTGGTTTTATCTGGTCTCAATGGCAAACTTTTAAGAGGGGAAAAAAAAACTGATAAGAACAGGCAGGCTTGGATGGGGGCTGGATCAACAGGATATCATGAGGAGGTATTTGGACTGGGGAAAAAAGAAGAAGCAACAGCGGGAGCAAAATCACACTAAAAAGCTCTGGCTTCCATCCCTTGGAACAATATTCTGTAGGACTGAAGTCCGAATCCAGTGGTTTATCAGCATTTCACCCTCCAGACAGCTTCCTACACCTACAAATTATTATCCCACCTTGCCACTTCATTGGTTTGGAAAATATTGATTCTTTTTTTATTCTCCCTTACAATCTGAGCAATATTTCTGCTAGACAGATGGTTCCAAACTGAGATCCCTCCCCCAGAGCCCTTGTATTTTGTATGTATGTGTTATTTCTGAAGTGACTTACTCATTCCAGAGCTGGAAGCCTGTATCTCCCTCTTCCTTCACCTATTTTTCCTATTCCAAAATGCTCTTCTTATCTGGAAACCATCTGTTTGTTCTCTGTGTTTATTTATGGCTCTGCTTTTTGGTATTTATTTGGAATTCCACCTACAAGTGAAATCATAGGCATTTGTCTTTCTCAGTCCAGCACATTTCACTTAGAATAATACCCTCTATGTCCATCCATGTTGTCATAAATGGCATGCTATCATCCTTTTTGATGGCTGTATAATATTCCATCACCTAGGCACCCCCCCCACATCTACCTTATCTGTCTATTGACTGACACTTCAATTGCATCTGTATCTTGGCTACTGCAAATAATGCCGCAATAAACCTGGGATGCACATATCTTTTCAAGTTAGTGTTTTCAGGGCACCTGGGTGGCTCAGTGGGTTAAGCCTCTGCCTTCGGCGCAGGTCATAGTCTCAGGGTCCTGGGATCAAGCCCCGCATCGGGGTCTCTGCTCAGCGGGGAGCCTGCTTCCCCCTCTCTCTCTGCCTGCCTCCCTGCCTACTTGTGATCTCTATCTTTTTCTCTCTCTCTGTGCTAAATAAATAAAATCTTAAAAAAAGAAAAGAGTTAGTGTTTTCATTTTCTTTGGGTAAGTTCCCACCAGTGGAAATACTGGATAATATGGTATTTCTATCTTACTTATTTGAGGAACCCCCATACTGTTTCTCCGGTGGCTGCACCCACGAACATTCCCACCAGCAGTGCACAAGGGTGCCCTTCTCTCCACATCCTTACCAACACTTGTGATTTCTTGTCTTTTTGATTTTAGTTATTCTAAGAATTGTAAAATGATGTCTCATTCTGGTTTTGGTTTTTAATTCCCTGGCAATAATGATGTTGAACATTTTTTTCATGTGTCTGTTGGACATTTGTATGTCTTCTTTGGAAAAATGTCCATTCAGGTCCTCTGCCATGAAGAGCTTATGCACAGCAAAGGAAATCATCAACCAAACAAAAAGAAAGCTTAATAATTTGGAGAAAATATTTGTACATGATATATATGATAAGGAGTTAATATCCAAAATATATGAAGAATTTATAAAACTCAACACTAAAAAAAAAAAATCTGGTTTAAAAGAAAATGGGTAGAGAACCTGAATAGATATTTTTCCAAAGAAATCACACAGATGGCCAAAAGCCCCAGGAAAAGGTGCTATTTCCTTGACTCTGGGTCTCAGTTTCTCTCTCCCTGCCTCCATCCCTCTCCCTCTCTCCATTAGTATCTTCATCGTCCATAAAGGTTATGTTCTATCAAGTTTCCCTGCAAAAAATACTCTACAGTTGTATTTTTAGTTTGCTTCTTCCAAAGCAATAAGGGTTTTTCCAGTTCTAGATCCACTTTAAGGTTTTTTTAAAAAAGGTGATGTACCATGAAGATACTCTACATTCTGACCCTTGTATGCTACCAGCAATCTAGGATTTATTTATTTTATTTTTTTTTATTTCTCAACTACTTAGTCTGTAGCCAGCTGTGGCTCTCATTTGGTTGGAATCTTCTTTTGCCTTCCTTAGGATGGTGAGCATATTTTCCTTCTATTCCTAGTGTCATGGACAATGTAGACCTTAGGGGTGGGAAGCTCTGTACTTGGCATCTGTCCCCCCCAACTGCCTCACTGCCTGTGGTCTCATTCCCAGAGCCACCTCAGTATTCATCCCACTCTCCCCCCAGATCCTACATGTGAGACCAAAAACTCTCTGCAATTCCTTTGTTTGTTCTGAATACACACTTGAAAAAATGTATTTCTATTGAACTCAGCCATTTTATCTTTTATCAAGAATGACTATGAGGTTGGGAGAGAGAATGACCTGTCCACGCCAGTGTAGTTCATTATATTAGCCTGTATCTGGCGGCAAAGATATTACTCTCCCAAATATGTAGACGAGGTGTTGAGACTATTTTAAAGAAGTCTGTTTAATAAAGACCTTTTCTCTTATAAGATGACTTGCAGAATATGTGGGTTTGTGTTTTTAATAGGCAAGAAAAGGAAATTGAACAGTTAATCTCATGAAGCTCTCCAGAAATGCTAGAAAATTGCTTATTTTCTTCTTCACACATGACTGAGCTACCATTAACAGTGTGACTGATATCTGTGCTTTGTCTTAGGAGACTGTGTACTTGGGAACAGCTCGCTTTCACGTTGATAATTACATCCAGCAGAATTTGTTTCTTTATGAACGTGTGAGCCCGAGCGCTCCATTTCTGAGTCTGCTGCGTGGCACCAGACCTCCTCTAACAACCAACATGGCTGTTGGGGCGTGAGATCCATTCATGACTAGCCATGCCACTTGCAAACTGACTGCTTTCATTTCTTTAGCACCTGATCTGTTACTGTCGTGCATGATTTCACTTTCTCCTTATAACATATGGATGTAGGCCTACCATCTTCTATATTCTCCAAGGTTAGGACTGAGGTCCTTGTATTTATTCACTACAGTTTACAGAAGGGTTTTGCAAACTAGGTATTATTGGGACGTACCATGGGGAAATGGATGTACAGAGAGGCAGGAAGGAATATGTGATCTGAGCTATACAGAATACACAGCAATTCTCCACGAGAAGCAGCAAGGAAAGAATGCACCAAGCAGAGAGAGTAGCACAAGCAAAGTGATCCTGGCAAATACTTGGTGATGAGTGTTGGTGCCATAATGGGGAATCCCTGACCAGAAAAGGGAGAAAAGGCAGGAAACCTGACTTCCAAGAAATTCCCACCCCTAAGTAAGGAATGTCTCCCCCTGCCTTGTTAACAACTGTGGATAAAGCTGGAAACTCAACCCCAGGGCCCACAGGAAGAGTGTACTTCTGCTTTGATAAACTTTGACCCTTGGGTCGCCTGTTAGCTGTGCTGTGTGTCTGTCTTTGAATTCTTTTCTTGTAATGAGACCAAGAACCTCTGGTGATATCTTTGCGGTGGGTTGGGCTGGGGTCTCAGGGCCTGGGGTCTCCAACAAGTTCACATAAACTGTTTTTTCTACTGCAGAAAATGAGCCCAGCCTTTCTTCACCTGAGAATATAGACCTTTCTGCTCACAGTGAAAATCAATATTCCAGAAACCAGATTTGAGGCACTTTGATGAATTATTCCACATTCAAAAAGCAGTGATATACCAATGAAGACACCCCTTCTTAATTTAGAATTTTATGCTTATTTCTGAAATGACAATAATTTTCTGAGTGGTGGCGATGTTTCCCTACCAACAGTCACTCTGACCCTGAATTTCTAATAGATTGCTGATTTGTGCATTATGTTTGTCAAGAAAACAAGACCAATCACGGACAAGAAAATCAGAGAAAACTGAATACAGCATTAGCAGGCATTGAGGTTCAGCAGAATCAAAACCAAAATAAAACAAAACCACAGAAGCCTAAGTCCAACCCACAGTAGAAATTGACTTAGCTGTTTTGCTTCCTAACAACAGTTAAAACTTCTGGGACTAAATCCCCCTTTTTTGACTTTTGCTGCACCTTCCATGTATGCATGCTTGTTTTTGAGCACATGTATATATTACACAGCGAACACTATGTGACCCATAATTAACTGCAAGTGTCTTGGTACTAGTCAGCGAGGGTAAGAGATGCAGCTCTCCGGGCTGTATTCATCGGTCTGAAGACAAGAAGCTCCCAGCCCAATTGCAGGTAGAGACAGCGCCTGGAGGGATGGTGGTAATGATGCAGATACATGGGAACAGGAGGGTGCGGACGGGAGGAAGCAGTGCACCAGCAGGGCGAGGCCACGGTGCTGTGTGACAGGGAAGTGGGCGTAGCCCTCGCTGTAGGAGTCAGTGCTTTATATCTACTTCTCTAGAAGGAGGATCTGGACCTGATTTACTATCTCTCTGCTTCACCTTATAAAGGTTTTAATACAGTCACAGCGTTGTGCAGACAATACCACCGTCTATTTCAAAAGACTTTCATTATCCGTACAAGAACACCTGTATCCTGGGGATCGCCCTGTAATCCCTCTGCCCCAGGAAATCACTGATCTACTTTCTCTATTGCCTCGTCTGGACATTTTGTATCAGTGGAATCATGTATGTGACCTTTGTGTCTGGCTGCTTTCGCTTCACGTAGTTTTCAAAGTTCATTCACATTGAGAAAAAGTCACTACTTAATAATACTCAGTTATACACTTACTCCACATTTTGGTTTCCCATTGATCAGTCCAAGGTTTTTATGAACAATTATATGCAAGTTTACATGTGCACATATGTTTTTATTCAGTCTAGTGGTGGAGTTTCTAGGTCATAAGATAACTCTGTGTTGAACATTTTGAGGAGTCGTAAGACTGTTTTCCCAATGGCTATTACATTCCTACCAGCATGTGAGAGTTTTGATGTCTCCATGTTCGCACCACTACCTGTTAGTGTCTGATGTTTTTTAATCTCGCCATCCCTGTGGGCAAAAGGTGCACCTTACTGTGCTTTTGGTTTTCATTCCATAATGGTTAACGATACTGAGCATCTTTTCATGTACTTACTGGCCATTTGTAAATCTTTTGTGGAGAAATGTCTATTCCCATCCTTTGGCCATTTTTAATGGTGGCTTTTTTTTTTTTTTTTTTTTACCCTTGAGACTGCTAGAATTCTTTATATGTTCTAGATAGGCATCCTGATTACAGACATATGACACATAGACATTTGCTCCCATTCATCTGTACTAAGCTACGGACATGCCCAGACACTCAACCATCAGCTAAAGAGAAAATATAAAAATGAATTTCATGGCCAAGTAAGAAGAATTCCAATACAGAATATCTAGTTGAGCATGAAAAAACAAACAAACTCTGATCTTTTTTGGTAGTATTATTTCTCTTCCCTTTTTAGGATTAGTTAAATCCTAATTAGTAGGTAAAAATTATTAATTTAATCTCTAAATTGATTTATTGCATTTTTCCCTTCTTCTGTTATCTTCCATATTATCAGGATACTGAAATACCTTGTTTTAGTGTTCTAGAAGACTGGGATATCTTAGTCCATTGGAAAGGTATGTCAGCTACCAGAATCCAGTTTTTCAACTAAAGAACAGACTGAAAGGGGATTTTATTCCAACTAGAAGACAGAGCTGTTTATTTAACGACTTGCTTCTAACATTGCCTGAGATACCTTCCAATGATATAAACAAATGAAATGTGGACAAGGGGTAGGTGTGTCAACGCTGAAATGCTATCAGTCCAGGCCTGTAGAGACACGGACATGCATATGTGAAAGTCACTGGTAAATGGACACAACCAAAACCTACGGAATACACAGATTATTTTAAAAAGAGAGAAAGCTAGAAACAGAAGAAAGAAGTGAGAACTCACACCCAAGGCTCTTAACTACTTGCAAGTAAGGCATTTGAAGACAAACTATAAGAAGTTATGGACAGGAAACAGCCAATATTCCAGGGGGATAAACACACAGTTGAGACAACAAGTAAGCTTAGACAAAATAGTTTTCAAAAAGGACGGAGGGTGTCTGGGTGGCTTAGTCGGTTCAACCTCTGCCTTCAGCTCAGGTCATGATCACGGGGTCCTGGGATCGAGTCCCGCATTGGGCTCCCTGCTCGATGGGGAGCCTGCTTCTCTCTCTGGCCCTCCCACCCCCTGCCCCACATCCCACTTGTCCTGGAGTATGTGTGCAAGTGTGTTCTTTCTCTCTTCTCTCAAAAATAAATAAAATCTTGGGGGAAAAAAGAAGGCAATGGGCAAGCAATGCTGCCCATCAGAGTCACCAACATAGCATTCTATTCTGTTTTTTTACTTTGTCAAGTGCATTTTTAGGGATGCTTTCAAGAAAGAAAGGAAAAAAAGTTCCAACGGACTGTGGAGTGAATAAAAATAAGATAATTAAAGCAAGGAACTGAGAAGTTCGCCATGAAATGGAGAAGATAAAGGAGTGATTGGCTGGAAAAGTGGCCACCGGGTCTGTCTGTAGGAATAGTTCTTGGCTGGCTGTGATGGTCTACTTGGAGGCTAACAAGAACCCCGTTCAGAAGGCCGGATTAATGAAACCGGATAAAGAGGAGATAAATAAAGAGTGAAATCGGGAAAAAGACAAAGTGAGTAGACTTTGTGAAATACCAGGAAAGACTTCTAGGGAAGGATCCAGAGGCAGAAAGAAGCCCTAGAGAATACATCAAGGGAAATAAAAAATGGGCTTGCTTAGTAATAACTGAAAAGCAAAACCCACATATTTGAAGCCGTACATTCATCCTTTTCTGGTCTCAATGGATGATCCAGACTGGTCCCATTGTTTCCCAGTTCACAATTCTTTCTCCTTTCCAATGTTGTCTCCACAATGCTCAAATTCCCTGCCCTGTGTGTTAAGGGTGTGTGAGTGTTCTGGAGAGTCAGAATCAATCTAAAACATACTCGACATGTGTCGAAGGTGATCTCTGTCCTGCTCAGAACAAGACTGAAGCCCATCTTGTCACCATCGAGGGTTCTCTTTGCTCAGTATACTTGGCCTTTTCTCTTTACCTTCCCCACTTGGTGGAATTAATATGGTCCTTGAAGAGCCCCAAATATTTTTTCTGCAAGTGTTCATCCAGCTCTTCTACCTGTCACCCTCTGAAACATTTGTGTTGGTGAGTAACTCACATCTCTGTGTGGGTGGAGTTGACAGCTGATATAAGTAAGATGTGATGGCATGATTTCATGTTCATGAACAGCAGGGAGAATTTCAAGTCCCGATGTAGAAACACTGACAGGCACAGAGCAGAGAGGTGATGTATCCACACCAGAGTCATGGTCCGAAGGAGTGACTTTATCTCCAGCCTCCCCTGTGTGTGTTCACATTCTATATCCCCCAAGTGAACATGTGATCGCTTGACATAACACATCCACTCACAACAGAGTCAGCAGCTCCTTCTTAGCAGTTTTGGGAGATGGAAAAAAGACAACGTCCCTGTTCCCATTCTTTTCAGCCTCTTCATAGTTTGGTGACCCTGAGAAAGTTCTTTAGTCTGTCTGCATTTCAGAGAGAAACCAATGTCATTGGTTTCTTATACACAGGGAAACTTTCTCACTTCCCAGAGTTTGGGGTAGTTTTAGTGAGGTCATAGATGTCTTCACATGTCCAGAAAAACATAGATGTCTTCAAAATAGCTAAGGCAATTCACACCAATAAGCACATTTTTTTTTTCCTAATCTGAAAACCAACCCTATCCCAAATTGATGTTCTTTTTTGGAAAATGAATGTGCATAAAATGTGTACTAGGTGTTACGTCATGAAAATGATTGTGCCCATTACCTCATTTCCTACTTGCAGAGCTGCTTCCATCTTTCATAGAAAGTGAGCGCTACTCTACTCCTACGAACACCTTCCACTCCTGGAGTGCTGTGTGTGAAGAGTTCACCCAGTGTCCTATACGTGTTACATAATAAATCCTTACAATAATCCATTCCGGCAGATGCTACCAGTATCCCTTTCCACAGAGGTTGAAACTTAGGACCACCCAGGGAGGATAAATACCTTTGTGCGAGTTTCTAATGATGTTAACAAAATCCTATTAGAAAGAGGAAAGGGAGTAAGTGACTCGCCAAATGACCTATAATTCAGGGCCAGCGCGTCTCATTCTGAACTCACTTTATAAATTGATTGCATGAAATTATCCAGATAGCATTTTTGGACTACATGTCTCAGCTTCTTACTCAAAATAATGATATAATGAAAATTTCTCCATTATTTTATGAGGCAGTTATAAGCATCAAACGAGATTTAAAAAGAAAAAAAAGCTATAAATGTGTTCTATATATCTTAGAACCTATCTGTGGTGTTTTATATTAGCCACTCAAAACTGAAGTACATGAATTTCACTCATAACCTGCGTTAAAGGTCCCATTTGGAAGTAAAGCTGTCCCTTTGATTCTCACATTGTTATACCTTAGTGATACTTACTGTTTATCACTCAACTCCCATGCCTTATCTCTGGGACTACAAAGTGATTAAAATGTAGAGACCATAATAGGAGAGAATGACTCATCTGTGCACTGACCTACTTGAAATGAAAGAAGTATTAAAGGTCAATTTAAGAAAATGTTTAGCATATGGGACATGAGGGAAATATCTATTGAGTTTATAATTTGATAAAGATATAATCAGGCACTGGTGACAAAACCCACAGCGGCTAACGGAAATACGAAAGTCAACTAAATGAGGAAGAAAAGTGTGAAGTGGGAGACACACAGCATTCTAATTATTATTCTGATTTTGCTCAGTTGTAACTGCAATATGGTAGTAAATAAATCTAATGACTTAGGTGTGTTTATAAAAACTATCCTCTGAAATTGATGTTTGACTGGAAGAACCATTAGCTACAACAGCAGCAATTGGTGGGATGATTAATCAAACATTCACAGAGTCTTTATGCTACGGAAATGCAGTTGTGAGCACAATTGACAAGACACTCACATTTCTTAGGCATCTCGTGAATGGCTAGGACTGTTTTATATTTTCAGTCTAATTTCTCTTCCTTGAGCTCTTTTCTACTGTACTCCACAAAGATACCATTTTTTTAAGGATACATTTTATTCAATTGGCTCTTCTCAAAAGATTAATCTTTTATCATTCATAAAATGAGAGGGAGATAAGTGGATTCAAGAATATCACATGTGATTTTTGGAATGAGATTTCTTTTTACTTTCTTTTTCTCATAGGATTCATAGAAACTTAGTAATCTGTCAATGACTAAAATAAAGTGAAATAGATGAATATACAAGACCCCCTAAATTGGTAATAATTATGAGTGTGGTTCATACCTAGCCACAGCAAATGTGGTAATAATATGTTCAGTTCAAATATTTATTAAGGAGAGAGCTGGATAATACAGATTGAACCCCAGCTGTGTGATGCAGGAGGTACGGGATTCCGTACCGAGGGCTGAGCCTGTTTAAGGCTCATACCTGATCAAAGCATCTTACAGACATGGTGTGTTGGATCTCTCCCAAACGCTGAGTGTCTGCTAAGGAGTATTCTCCTCCTCCTCAGGCCAGGAACTCTGGGACATGACAGAAAGTTTCTAGTTTTCCATCGAGGGGTAAGTCAAATGTGAAATGATCACAATTCTTATTGGATGATTTTACAAAAGTTTATAATACTTGCTATTATTATTGTAATTTATGAACTGATTATGTATTTTCTCCAAAGCACTATTAGCATAGCAAGGAACCCCTCTCTGATAGCAATATTCCTAGCAGAGTAAGAATCACGAAAGCCTGAGATGGAGACATCCCTGTGGGCCAACTTAACTGAAGAGTTCTCCTGGAACAGGGGAGATTCAAGGAGGGCCCTGAGGCCTGAGTAGGTGGGCAGAGCAGATCAGGGTGGTGGGGAAAAACTGAGGACCTCAGAACCGCATTAATTTCATAGGATTCAAAAACTTGGTTTGCTCACAGTTTTTAATGGGTGTTTGAAAATTCAGGTTCACTTTGAGTCTCTTGTCTCAATCCATTATTTTTTCCCACAAGAGAGTTGTAGGAGACGGTGTTCACACAGATTAGCCCTCTGCACCCCAGAGAAGAAGGCAACAGCATAGATGCGATCCCCGCAAAACTTTAGTAATCCTGGACTCAAATTCTTTACCACAGGATATTCCTCTCAAGTGTGACGTAATATGTGAGTGTATCTTCAGTTCACAGATTTCCTTTTCAGTTCTAAGTGATGTTTCGATGAAATGTTGGTTTGGGTAATTCGAACATGTGTTTCACTCCATTAGCACACACACTGCCTAGCCCAGAGCCTTGAGTATGGCAGCGTTTTAATAAATATTTGTTAAATGCAGGGGTGAACTTACAAGGTGACCGCATTTAAAATTAACCTCTTCCAAGAACCTGACATAATCAATCCCCTACCTCACCCCCAGGCATCTCTGCCTCTCTTCCATCCCCAGCACTTGGGGACAGTGTGTCTCCCATCACTGCCATGCTTATTTTATGAATTTCATGCTAAAAATTGGATTTTCATATATCTAATTCAATGGTAGCAACACTCTTAGAGTGTGGACTCAGTTTCCGAATCTCATTTCTTACATGCCCCTGGCAGTTGGCAAATTGGGTTGCAATCCTCATTCTCACACTGAGCACCATGGACAAGGCAATTTAGTGACCTGTTCTCATCATGGTGGGTCTGCTCACTTTGTGGGGGGGGCAGGGGGGTCTCCACACATGAAAGTATATCATGTAAATCATAAGCTACAATAAAATGAGAAGACGTAATTAATCAAGTAACTCTATATGTAGAACAATGCATCAGTACACATAATGATTGTTGAGACAAGTAGGTAGGCTTCTAGTTACTAATTTTTTTTGAAGTCTTCCTAGGTAATGCAATTAGGAAACTCGAAATATGAATCTGGTCACACACTTTGCCATTCATTCATTCAAAGATTTCATCATGTGGATACTTCCAGAAGACGTGATGCTGTGTGTGTCAGGCCTTGCATAGATATAAAGTGGTGATCAATGTTTAATGCTCGCTCGGAGATTGCATTATACCTCATTAACATTTAAGAGCACTACAGTGTTCTTTAATTCAAGATTCATTTTTTTTACTACAACAACTACAATATAAATAATAAACCACTCAGATTTGGCACTTATAGGTACTTCATTCCCTTTTTAAAAATAGTTATTATCTGAATGCAACACTCAGGCAGCTGTGTGAATGTTTTATATTTAGCTGTTGACTCATGCTTGTACATAAGTGGGCCTGTAGGTCTGAGCTGGTATCCAATTCACAGAGTAGCAAAGTTTTGATAAACTTCAACATCAGTCACAAAACTGGAAAAATGGGCGCCTGGGTGGCTCAGGTCATGATCTCAGGGTCCTGGGATCGAGTCCCGCATCGGGCTCTCTGCTCAGCAGGGAGTCTGCTTCCTCCTCTCTCTCTCTCTGCCTGCCTCTCTGCCTACTTGTGATCTCTCTCTGTCAAATAAATAAATAAAATCTTAAAAAAAAAAATAAAAAAAAACTGGAAATAAATCAAATTCCAAGATATACACTACAGATATATTTTGATATTTACCAATGCCGCAGGTACCCAGTTCTAGATATGATGTGTATGTGTATGTGCAGATACAGTCCAACTCTCCAAAGGGTCGGCATGAGCTATAACACAGTAAGGGTTAGTTCAATGAGAACATGTTCATGGCCAAGAGACTTCATCACAAGTCCTAGGAAACACATACGACAGTTCCTGGAGTATATATAAGTTTCGTCCTGCTCTCCCAAGCATTTCACTTAAAATCACTAAAATAGTCACATTAAAAGTTAAAAGATGTTTCAAATAACATAACTAAGAGAAATTATATCAGTGAATATTGTATTTTTGCTAATATCTGGAGGCAACAAAGTTACTAAGGGACGATTGCATTAACTTTGCCCAAGATGACCCCTATAAATGAATCTATTGAAACCTGATATCAAATTATACAGCCAAACTTCTAGCTCTAACTGTTTGCAGATGCTGGTGGATCCCAAAGATACCTACATATCAGAATCGCAGGAAAGCCTCCTTTCTAAAATATAGAATTCTGGATATCTTGGCTCTGAGATTTTGATTTTATGCATCAAGAGTTGGTTCTGAAAATCTGTACTTTTAGAAGCTCTTTCATGAATTTTAACACAAAGTTAGGAATGAGAATTACTCGATTAAACTATTTCAGAAAAAAATTAAAAATATAAGTACCCATTTATACCAGATATATATACCTGGTATGTATGTGTGTGTGTCACACACACACACACAAACACATGCACTATATCTGGTATATACACTTATACAAAATATATATATCTGATATAAGTAAATATACATATATATGTATGAAAGATACAGAGAGATACAATATATCTAAAATATAGATACAATATTATATATATATATATATATATATATATATATATATATATATGTGTGTGTGTGTGTGAAAAGGCAACATTAATCTATCTGTAATAAGAGCTTACATCTGTGTCAAGCATCCTTGCTCATTTTCCTGGGAGAAAACACCTATATGTTTAGTGCAATCTGTAGGAGACAAATTCACATTAACTCTGTCATTGGATTTCAAGGTGCTTCTGATGCAATTGAGAAAAGTATATGAGAAGATCCTTTCCCGTGTCTTCTACAATGCCTTCCTCTTCCTTTTCTACCTAATATACCTCTCTTCATATTCCAACAGCCACACAAATTATCACCTCCTCAAAAACCAACACCCACATTATCTGCTTATCGACAACCCCCGGCCCTCCAGAGTGAGCCAGGTACTTTCATTTCTGTTCTCCGAAATCTGAACAAAGCACAAAGGACTGAAAATCTGGAAGTCCTGGAGACGGGGATGGGGGAAACAGCAGCAGGGGATGAAGGAGTGCACTTGCCTGATGATCGCTGGGTACTGATGGAACTGCTGACTCCCAATATTGTACACATGAAATTA
This sequence comes from Mustela putorius furo, assembly GCF_011764305.1. Taxonomy (NCBI): domain Eukaryota; kingdom Metazoa; phylum Chordata; class Mammalia; order Carnivora; family Mustelidae; genus Mustela; species Mustela putorius. The sequence continues at coordinate 2,251,037 of NW_025421511.1, read as the reverse complement.
ATATCACACCGTAGGTTAACTAACTGTAATTTAAATAAAAAACTTATTTTTTTAAAGTAGCTAGAGCAGCAAGGTCTATATTTATTGTTTAATTAATTAATTTATTTATTTTTAGATTTTATTTATTTGATAGAGAGAGACACGGTGAGAGAGGGAACAGAAGAAGAAGAAGTGGGAGAGGGAGAAGCAGGCTCCCCACTGAGCAGGGAGCCCGATGCAGGGCTCAGTTGGGGTCATGACCTGAGCTAAAGAAAGATGCTTAATGACTGAGCCACCCAGGCCACCCAGCAAGGTCTATATTAATAGAATTCCTTCTTAACCTCAGTCACCATTCACTCTGTCATCCCCACACATTTAATTCTTGTATTTTTACTTTCTTTCTTAGTTCTTTAAGCATATTAAGACTGACTGTCTTTCTCTTGGCTCTGCTCTAGCTATGTCCCATAGGTTTTAACATATAGTTGGTTTTTTAATGGTTATTCTATAGATTCCCAATAATATTCTATTTTGGTTTTCCACTTGACCCAAGCGCTATTTAAGGAAAATATTTTGAATTCCCAAGTAGTAGCATCATTTTGTTTTCTGATTATGTTGTGAATTTTTTTAAGGTATTGAGCTGTAATGAGAGAATTTGTCAATGTCTTTTTCTACTTAGCTGAATATATTGCTTAATTTTAGCCTTATTACAGTTTCTTGCTTCTTAAAATGATGATTGGCACTATGAGAGAATGTGTTTTCTGAATATTTTTAAAGATTTATTTATTTATTTGAGAGAGAGCGAGCACGGGCAAGCAGGGGGGAGGAGCAGAAGGAGAGAATATGCAAGCAGACTCCCCCTGAGCATAGAGCCGGACTCAGCAGGATCTCAGGAACCATGAGATGGTCATGACCTGAGCCTAATCCAAGAGTGGGTCTCTTATCGGAGAGCCACTCTGTTGCTCCCTGCTTTTTTTGGTGTGTATTTTCTGAACTTAGAGGGTGCATACATAACATTATACATAATATACCTAGTATACACAATATAATAATAATTGACAACATCCTGTTACTTAGTGCTTTTTGTTTGGGGTCTGTCCCTTCCCCCCTCTCTGTAGTTGCCATCATGGGTGAGTCTCGTAGACTGGGGCCGGCAGACCGTTTCCATAAAGGATCAGACAGAGCTACCTTAGGCTTGTCTGTCATCCAGGCTGTGTTGCAATGACTTAGCTCCTTCACAGCCCAAAAAAGGCCGCTGGGAAACAAACAGAAGGACACCACCGTGTGCCAACGAGACTCTCTTCACAAAATCGGATGGCAGAGGACGCCAGCTGGTGAGCAGTGACTAGTCAATCCCTACTGTAAACTACTGTTTCCCATACATTCACCTTTACCTTTCCTCCTATTTTTGCATTAGGACACTGCCGTGTTATGGGGCACCGAGCTGTCCAAAAATGTTGCATTGTTACTTTCAATATAAGATTTTAGATATTTTCACTAATTGCTCTGCCTTGATCTCTTGATAGCCTTTTCTCCTGAATTCAACCTCTTGTGGGATTAAGGTTTGTGGTTTTCTGTTTTCTTTCTTTCTGTTTACTTTCAATACTTATAAGTCACTTTTCAGTGGGGATAGATGAATTTTACTAAGATATATTATTTTAGAATTCTGACCCTTAATAGGTAAGTCTAGGTAGTTTATTTTTATAGATTGAACACATATAGCCACTGTTAATTTTATACTTTATATTTTTTTCTATTTTTCCTTTTTAAGAGTTTTCACTGCTTGGGCGCCTGGGTGGCTCAGTGGTTAAGCCGCTGCCTTCGGCTCAGGTCATGATCTCAGGGTCCTGGGATCAAGTCCCGCATCGGGCTCTCTGCTCAGTGGGGAGCCTGCTTCCTCCTCTCTCTCTCTGCCTGCCTCTCTGCCTACTTGTGATTTCTCTCTGTCAAATAAATAAATAAAATCTTTAAAAAAAAAAAAAAAGAGTTTTCACTGCTTGACCTGTGCTTTTGTTCATTTTGCTTTCATATGTTTTCTGTTCTGTTGATCTAATTACAGAAATTTTATTTTTGTTATAACTATTTCCATAATATTAATTCTCTATAACTATACTAATTCTTTATTTTCTCACATAATATCTATTGATCCGCTTTGGTGAGTAATGAGGACATTCATATGTTTCTAGGACTTTTTTTTCCTTGCCCTCCACTGTCAATCATGTGTAAGATTTTTTTTCTCCTTTTTCCTTAGTGCATTCCTTTTGAAGATAAATAGATTTAATGACCCTGGCTATCTCTCAGTTTCTTTGAAAACTCTGAACTTTTGCTATTTACGCTTTCAACTCTTGCAACATCTGTATTCCACATGTAAGATGAGTGTCCATTTCAGGTAACTCTTAACCCCACAGTTAAATATTTTTAATTGCCCCCCCGCCCCAATTATTTTTTAGTTCTTTGCCAGCAGCATTTTCTGCCTGGTATTTTCTACCAGAAAAGCTCCTTGCAACTCTACTCCCAGAATTCCTCCAATATTTTTGAGTCCTCCTTTTCCATGAATGACAGTAGGGTTGGCTGTAAGAGGACTGGGTGATCCTTGAGTTGATGTCATTGTTAGCACTGTGACTCTTCCAGCACTGAAGGCTACCACCAGCTCAGTATTTTCCTTCTTACAAGTCGAATAGTATGACTTGATGCCCAAAGGCCTTCTGTCCTTAATTCAGTAAAGCAGTAATTTTACCAGAATTTCTGTGCCCTGTTCTTTTTTCAATGTATACTGTAAAGATTCTCATATTTCTTAAAAATAATCTTTAAATTACAATTGTAGTTATTATTATTATTATTATTTGCTATGGCTTTAATTCTGTATTCACACTGCTTCTCCCTGTGCAATTTCTTCACAATATGTTCTAACTATATATTTATTTTTAATTTGGTATACTCATGTTTCTGAGTCCTTTCCTCTTTCTCACACACTGAGTTCTCAGGGGTGCTGTTTCATTTGGATTTTTTAGCTTTTGCCGCGACGTCATCTCTGGGAGAGTTGTGTCCCTTCCCCTGCCTGCTGAGCTCTACCAGTCCATGGCCCAGCTTCTGTGCAGTCTTCCCTAAGCTTTTGCACGAAGGATCTTTCTCCCATTTTATAAAAGCAACTGCTTCATTAAAATTTCATCTCTTAATTCATGGCCACATATTTGGGCCTGATTGTCATCTGCCTCCCTGGCAAGAGCTGCTAGCTGAGTGTTCTTTGTTGCCTGTGTGTTTCCCTATCTTCATCCCCTTTGGCGTGGGTCTTTCTGTACAGCGATCAGAGGCTAGCTCTTTTTTCATTTCTTGCCTAGTATTTCCTGAATGAGCCACTTACAAAAGAAAACAGATACGGATGAGGAATAGAGCAGTGTGCCTGGCTAGAGGAATCTTTTCTCACCCCAGAGTTTGGTATGCCTGGGACATTTTAACCTTTACTTCTCCTTAGAGTGGGAGCAGCACTGCTGGCTCACTCACAGCACGGAAGCTCCTTCCCCCTGCCTTCCCGGAGAATGTGGACATGTGCCAGGTGTTCTAGAATGAATGGTCAACAAAGTCTAAGGAAACTTCCTGCACTAGTCCATTGTGAAGGAGGGCTGCACTTTCAGGTTCATCACCCGCTTTGAAGAAATATGCTTTGCTGGACTTTGCTGGGCTGTCACCAGGGGTCATGGTTATCTGCTTTCTGTCCGCTGGCGTGGTCTTTCTCTTTTAGCATCCCTTCCTGGAATATAGCTGAGAAACACTAACTCAGCCTGCCCTGAGCACGACGGTTTCTCTCATTATTTTACTATTTCTTGAGACAAAAAAGAGTTATTTTTCTTTTTATTCTTTATTCTTTGTACTTTTTCATATTTTAGAAAATTTTATTATAAATTACCTACTTATAGGAAAAGTACAATAAGTATTCTGAGGTTGGAAGTGGGTGTAAGAGGCAGAACTTCCCTACAGTGTATTTATCATATCCTCTATGTATTAGCATCTTGAAGATAGTTCTCTTATGTCTAATATCTTATATTTATTAGTAGCTTTTGACCAGTGAAGACCACTAAAACTAGTACATTTAAAACATTTTGAAAAAAATGCTTATTTTAAATTGTAAGAAAATTTTAAGAGTAACAAAATAATCATATATTATATAAAATACAATAGTTATAAATTTACAATTATAGAATAAAATTATTACAGTATTAAATTATTATCCTAACCAGAAATGAGACATTAAAAATCTATCATACTGAACACCTAAAACTAATATTATACTAAGTAGAATTTAAATAAAAACCTTAAAAAATAATAAATAATAAAAAATGCCACAGATGTTATCTAAAAGGAAATTAGTTAAAATGGCTCAAAAGCCAATAATGGAAATGCTGTATAATGAGTATAATGCTGATGAGTTTCTTGATAAATTCAGTAAGTTCAATTTTTATTTTAGTTCAGGAAAAATCAAATTTTTATTCATAATCCTGTGTTATATCTACCTAAAACCTTGTAACATGAAGACTTTAGTTGTCATTAGGGTTGACAGAATGCAAAAGCGAACTCTATCATATGAGTGAGACAAGTTCCTTGGGAGGACCGGCGCTGCTAGCTCTTGTCCCTCGCAAAACACTTTACAGCAAGGAGAAACGGTCAGAACACACTTTGTTAGAATTCTGAAAACAGTCAAAGGCTCAGAGCAACCGAGCAAACCCTGCATTAAAAGAAAGGTCATGGTAGCCAAGCTCCAGCCCCTCATGGTCCCACTGTAGTCTTGAAGGCCATGGATCATGTTCTCAGTGAGGGGTCCTGTCGCGGACTCCAAAGGCAGCAAAGCAGAAACCAGTCACAGATTATTATGCAAGGCCATTTCCGTCTGTCTGGGGCTACCAGAGGACAACACGAGGTGCTCTTCTCTGTGTTGCCCACCTTGGCTCTCACCCAGGCTGAGGAAGCATAAGGCATTAACTGAAAATACTAGATGAACACACTATAGACACCTGGACGAAAGATACAGTTGAGACCCACAACAGACTAAGTCCTGGGAGAAAGAGCAAGCCACTTGGGTCAGAACATCAGAAGCACAGCACACTAAGAAAGGATCTAAAAAGCCACAAGCATGTCCTAGGGCACTAGGTAGGTTCCAAAAAGGTCTTAGAAGTCCTTGTGCTTTTCCCTTAGGCAGATCTTGGGCTCCGTGCAGATCTGGCTTCATGGTGAAGCGCAGCTCCAGCAAGAACCAATCTGCAAAGATTAGGAGAGATCTGTGGTGTTGGGTCTTCTCTCCTGGCATTCACGAAAAGCATGAGCAGAATGCCAGCTCAGGAGCAGAGCCTCAATGACCACACCCGGAAAGGAAGCCAACATCTGCAAAAACAGCTGGAGCATCAAGTCCCTGCACAGAGTGGTAGACCTTCAAGACACAACACACAACAGAAAACCTTGGGGAATGGAAATGATCTGACTTCTACCACTGCCCCATTATAATGTCCAAACTCTCAGTTTTCAACACTAAACAAGTTATGTGGCATAAAAAAAAACTAGGAAAGTTCGAACTAGGAACAAAATCAGTTGGTGAACAGCACCCCTGAGGAAGCCCAGATACTGAGTTTACTAGACAAAGAATTAAACCACTGTCTTAAATATGCTCCAAGAGCTGATGGAAAACAGAGAAAAGGAAGTAAAGAAAAGTGGTCCAGGAAACTTCATGTATTGTATTACTGTAGTTGGGGTCTGTGACGCTATTTTTTTTTTCTGTGACGCTATTTTTTGTTTCTTTCAAATAAAAAGTCAGGTGCATAAAACATCATAAAAATTACAAATGCACATATACTGGGCACACAATGTATAAAGATGTTGTTTGCAATGACAACAACACTAATGGGAAAGAGAGTTGAGTGGGAGTAGAATTTTCATATGCTACTGGAGGTTAAGTCGGTAACACTCTAAACTAGATTACTATAAATTCAGGAGATTAAATATTAATTCCTGTGGAAACTATAAAACATCATTGAAAGGAATTAATTAAGACATAAATAAATGACAGGACCCCATGTTCATGGATTTGGAAGACTTCATATTATTAAATATCAGTTGAAAAATAAGCCACAGATTGAACACAATCCCTACCAAAATTGCAACAGTTTTTTTCCCCCCAGAAATGGAAAAACTGATCCTAAACTCATACAGAATTGCAAGGACCCAAAACAATCAAAAGAAATCTTAAAAACCAAAACCAAAACCAAACAAAACAAAAAAACAGAAGACTCACACTTCCCGATTCCAAAACTTAATACAAAACTACAATAATTAGAATAGTAAGGTACTGATAAAGGATGGATAGTAGAAAAATGCAATAGAATTGAGAGTATACCAACAAACCCATGTATTGATGACCATGTGATTTTGACAGAGTGCCTGGCCCATTCAATGGGGGAACATTTGGGTCTTCAACAGTTTGTATCATGCAACCAGATCTCCATGTGGCCAAGAGTGAAGTTGGACTCCTACTTCAAACCATCTATAGGAATTAACTCAAAACGGGTCAAAAGCTTAAATAGAAGAGCTAACACCATAAAGTTCTAAGGAGAAAATATAAGAATAAATCCTTGTGACCTCAATTTTGGCAACACATTATTAGATACAATGCAAAAGCATGAGCAACAAAACAAATAAGTAAATTGGACATCTTTAAAACTCAAAACTTTTGCACATCCGGAGACCTGGGTGGCTCAGTGGGTTGAGCCTCTTCCTTCAGCTTGGGTCATGATCTCAGGGTCCGGGGATCGAGCCCCTCATCAAGATCTCCACTGGGCGGGGAGCCTGCTCTCTCTCTGCCTGCCTCTCTGCCTACTTGTGTTCTCTCTCTCTGTCAAATAAGTAAATAAAATCTGAAAAAAAAAAAAAAAACTTTTGCACATCCAAAAACACTATCATAAGAGGAAAATATTTGCAAATCATATATATGATTACAGTTTATATAAAGAATTCCTGTGGCTCAAGAACAAACACAAGCAGCCAGATTTTAAAAATGGGCAAAGGATTTGAATAGACCTTTTTTTCCAAAAAAGATATGCAATGGGTCATGCAGCACAAGAAAAATGTTCAATGTTGTTAGTCATTAGGGAAATGAATTTCAAAACCATAATGAGATACTACATCACATCAAAAAGGATGAACATAATTTTTAAAAAGAAAATTAAAAATAAAATAATCAGTTTGATAAGATTGTGAGGAAACTGGAAGCATTACTCATTGCTGGTGAGAATGTAAAATAGCATAGCCACTTAGAAAAGAGTTGGGTACTTCCTCAAAAAGTGAAACGCAGAATTACCATCAGACCCCAAAATTCCACTCCTACATTATGTGCCCAAAATAACAGAAAACAAGGACTCTGACAGATTTATGTACACCAATGTTTGCTGCAGCATTATTTGCAGTAGTCAAAAGATAGAAACCAAAAGTCCACCAACGGAGAATAAGCAAAATGTAGTGTATGTGTACAAAGTATTTATTCGGCCACAAAAGGAATGCCATTCTGATTTTTGCTACAATAAAGATGCTCCTTGAAACATTATGCTAAATGAAATGAGCCAGGCACAATAGAATAAATATTACATGATTGCCTTTACACAAATCTTGACAAATTCCTGCATTTAGAAACTAAATATTAGTAAACTAAATATTAGTAAACTAAACTAATTAGTAAACTAAATTAGTAAACTAAATTAGTAAACTAAACATGATTGCCTTTACACAAATCTTGACAAATTCCTGCATTTAGAAACTAAAATATTAGTAAACTAAATATTAGTAAACTAAATTAGTAAACTAAATATTAGTAAACTAAATATTAGTAAACTAAACTAAATTACTAAATATTAGTAAACTAAAGTAAAATATTAGTAAACTAAATTAGTAAACTAAATTCCTGCATTTAGAAACTAAATATTAGTAAACTAAATAGTAATATTTAAATATTACTAGGTAATATTTAGTTTCCTGGGTCCAGGGCAGAATGGGAAGTTACTCCTTCTTGGATACAGAGTTTCTACTTGGGGTAATATAACCTTCGGAAATAGATGGTGGTAGTAGTTGTACAATATTTGGAACGTAACTAGTGCCACAGAATTGTACCCTTTAAATGGTTAAGATAGAAATTTTTGTTTTATATATTTCACCACAGTAAAAAATATTATAAAAACAAATTATAGGAGTAAATTTAATTTATTTAATGACAAAATAAAGCCAATGATTTTTAGCTTTATTACTGTTATACAAAACAAAAAATGGGATGTTTTTATAAAGTTTTGAAAGAAGTATTTTAAGACAAGTGTGCTAGTTTCATAATCACCACTAACTGGCTATTCTTTCAATATCTTTAAATATGAATTTCTTCATCTGGAAAATCAGATTCTATAATTTCCTTACTAAATTCCCAGGGCATTTTGTGTAAGACACAAGGGAAGTTGTTCAACTTTGTTCTTACTTTGAAAACAGTAAAAATTTTATCCATTTTAAGATAGGATTATTCATTATGCAATTGTATGGTTTGCATAAATGGCATAATAGAGTCCATAGGCTGTATGTGATTTTTAAGCTAAGCAAAAAGATCCCTCAAGTAGAATTTTTGGAAAGAGATTATAGAAATGTATGTGTATTGATCTGAGTTAACCTTACAAACAACTTATCTGCACAAATTATGTTGGTGCATGTCTACAATAATGATACTTTGTAAATTCTGGTATCTAGCAAGAATACTAATTTTTCTAAGCATGCAGGGATCCATTGTAATCATTTAAATTCCTCAGAGAGCTTTGTTCTTAGACTCTTATTTCACACAAAATAGTTCTCATGTTTTCTGCTTACACCAATTGGAAGATCCTGAACTTAAAAACAAACAAACAACAACAACAACAAAATAGCCATACTCCCATCTGATACGTCATGTATTTGCTCAAAATTACCTGCAGCTTCTTTCCACCCCACAACCTCACATCACTGACATCTGTCCTCTTTTCTTAAGCTTCTAATTTTACTTTTATCCCCCTCATAATGTGGCTTTCCTTGCATAATGAATGGAAAATAGTGCCATAACAACTTATAAGACTGCAAAAACCATTTCACATTTCTTCTAAAATAATCTATAATCTACCTATTTTTGCAAAGGAGTATGTTGTGAGAATTAAAATTATGTTTCTCAGCATGGAGGTTCCTCCAAAGTTGAAAACAGAACTACCCTATGACCCAGCAATCACACTGCTGGGTATTTACCCTAATGATACAAATGTAGTGATCTGAAGGGGTACATGCACCCCACTGTTATAGCAGCAATGTCCACAATAGCCAAACTATGGAAAGAGCCCGGATGTCCATCAACAGATGAATGGATAAAGAAGATGCGGTATATATATATATATACAATGGAATACTATGCAGCCATCAAAAGAAATGAAATTTTGCCATTAGCAACGATGTGGGTGGAACTAGAGGGTATTATGTTGAGCGAAATAAGTCAATTGGAGAAAGACAACTATTATATGATCTCCCTGATATGAGGAATTTATGAAGCAGAGTAGGGGGGTTGGGAGGAAGAGAAGGAAAAAATGAAACAAGATGGGATCGGGAGGGAGACAAACCATAATCTCAGAAAACAAACTGAGGGTTGTGGGGGGGTGGGAGTAGGGAGAGGGTGGCTGGGTGATGGACACTGGGAAGGGTATGTGCTACGGTGAGTGCTGTGAATGTGTAAGCCTGCGATTCATAGACCTGTACCACTGGGGCCAATAATACATTATAAGTTAATAAAAATAATTTTAAAAAATAAATTAAAAAAATAAAATTATGCTTGTAACTCTTAACCTTTTAGTAGGAATAAAACCATCTCATTTATTTAATGTAAAACCCATTTAGAAAAGAAGGTTTATATCTAAGGGTACAATGTAAAATTACTTCCCGTTTATTTGTAATGGACAATATGAGGTAACACTGTCCATGGTACAGAGGCAGGGCATCCGAGGGACAAGAGCACAAAGGGGGCCGATGGATCCAAAGGGCGGGGGAAACAGGAAGAACAAACAGTACTCTTCTGGTTACCCAGAGGGAAGATACTGGTGAATAAGAAACACCATTTCCCAGGACCTCCATAGAGTTATCTTTAATCTCTAAGGACTCTTCACGTCCCTTTGCCCCTGAGGTGACGCATGGGGATAGAAAACCTGGATGATATTTGAAGACTTTTAAATAAGCCCCTCAAATATATGTTTATAAAAAAATAAAAATTAAAAAAAAAAATAAGCCCCTCAATAGTCATAAGACTAGGACATTTATTTTAATATTGCCCAGAATTTTGCTTCATTTATTTTAGGAAAGCACGTGGAAAAAACCCTTAAACTAAACTTTGATTTATTAAGAATTGTAAGTTCAAAATTATATCAAACATCAATGAAAGAAGTCAAAGATCTAAATAATGGAGAGGTATTCCACAGTTATGAACTGGAAGATTTGATACTGGTAAAATGTCATTTTTCTTCCTAAATTAATCTATAGATTCAACACAACCTTGAACAAAACCCCAAAAAGCTATTTTATAGATATTGACAAACTGACTCTAAAGTTTACGTGGAGAGGCAGAATTCTAGAATTACAGACATGATACTGAGGAATAACAAAGCTGAAGGACTGACACTATTACATTTCAAGACTTACTCTAAAACCACAGTAATCAAGACAATACAGTATCTATACAAGGAAAGACACATAGGTCAATTGAACACAAAAGGTGTTCCAAAAATAGAACCACTTTGAAAAAAGTGCAAAAGCAACTCAATGAGGAAAGGAAAATCTTTTCAACAAACAATGCTGGAAAAATTGGATGTCTATGGGGAAAGAAATGAACTCATACAGAGAACTAGTATCTTTCACAAAAATTAACCCAAATATCTCACGGACATAAATATAAAATGCAATCTTATAAAACTTACAGGAGAAACTATGGGAGAAAACAGAAGTATCCTTGGATTTGGTGATGAATTCTTAGATACAACAACTAAAACACAATCAACGAAAGCAAAATCTGATGAGTGAACTTTATTAAATTATTTTTTTTTTTTTACATTTTTTTAAGTAGACTCCACACCCAATGTGAGGCATGAACTCACAATTCTGAGATCAAGAGTCCTGTGCTCTACTGACTGAGCCAGCCAGATGCCCCAAGGTGGACTTTATTAAAATAAAAAGTTCTGCTCCACAAAACAGTGTCAAAGAATCAAGAGACAAACAGCAAACTCAATAAACATATACAAAATGCATATCTGATAAAGGACTTATGTGTAAAATAAGTGACTAACTCTCAAAATTCACAAGAACAAAAGACACAACTAAAATGTAGATGAGACATATAAATGGGTAAGTCCCTGAAGAGTACAAAGAGATAGCAAACAAGCCCAGGATAAGGGGCTTGACATCATCCGTCACTGGGGAAATGCAAGTCAAAGAAATGAAGTTCTAGAACGTGCCCCTTAGAAAGTTAGGATGGAAAATGCGACAACGTCCAATGCTGGTGAGAATACACAGCAACAGAACTCATTCACTGCTGGTAGGGGTACAAAATGGCATAGCCATGTGAGAAGACAACTGGATGATTTCTTACAAACCAGTAAGCTTACCATACAGCAAGTGCATTATGCGATAACTTTCAATAGATTTGAAAACTTATGTCCACATAAAAATGAATGTTTCTAGGAGGACCTGGGCGGCCCAGTCAGTCAAGTGTCCAACTCTTGATTTTGGCTCGGGGCCTGATCTCAGGGTCTTACGGACGGAGCCCTGCGTCAGGCTCTGCACTCAGCAGGGAATGTGAATCTTCCTTACCCTCTGTCCCTCTCCCCATTCATGTAGTCTCTCTCTCTCTAAAATAAAATAAAATTTTTAAAAAATGAATATTTCCAGTAGTTTTATCTAATTGACAGAACTGAAAGCAACCAAGATGCCCTTCAATAGGTACAAAAAATAAACAAAGTGATGGACCTCCCACACTGGGATATTACTGAATAGTGAAAGGGAACGGGCTGTCTAGCATGACAAGACACGGATGAATGTCACATACATACTAGTAAGGTAGTCTGAAACACTCTACTTACATTTCTGTTCTTCTAACAAAAATACAATAGAATGGATGGATTAAGCAATAAGCATTTATTTCTCAGTGTTCTAGAGACTATGAAGTCTAAGAAGTTGGGTGCTGGCAGACTGGGTATCTAGAGAGAACTCACTTCCTGATACGCTGATGGAGATTTTCTAACCATGTCCTCACATGGCTGAGAGCAAGCAAACTCTTGTGTCTCTTCTAAGGAAGGCACTAATCCCAACAGGAAGGCTTAATCATTTCCAAAGGCCCCAATTCCTATTACCATCATCCTTAAGGGTTAGGACTTCATCACACAGAATTTCAGGAACACAAACATTTAGTCCATAACAATAACATTCTGGAAAAGGCAAACTATTTCCCTGGTAAACAGATCAGAAGTTGCCAAGGTTCTATTTTTTGTGTGTGTGTGTGCAGAGTATTCTATATGATACTCTACGAGTGAATGTATGACATTATGCATTCCTCGAAGCTCATAAAACTTTACAGCATAAACAATGTAACTTCAAGTATGCAAATTTTAAAAAGTCACTGTTTTCCTCCATTGGGGTGGGGTTAATTCTGAAACTCTCTTTCTGTACATTGTATTGAACAATTAATGGTGGTGGATGGTGGGAAGCTAGATCCTTTTGCTGGAGTGGGAAGTTACAGAAAATCAAAGAGAGAAATTTGCAACGATGCATATGGGAGTGGGCCAGAGCCGCAAACATCAGCCTGGACTCATACGCAGGTTAACACGGACAGAGATGGCCTCATTATAGAAATGCGTCTTGATTTGTGCAAGACGAAGCACACAAACATACTTTCCTTTGTATGATGAGAGGGACCCCAAATAATAAAACCCTCGTAGCAACAAGCACACATAACTCAGAGATATTGTTTGTTAATACCCTTCTCCAACAAAGAACCAGGGATTTTTGGAGAAGTGACAGTGCTGGATCTGAGACAGAAAATATATGAGTATGCCTAGAGCACCTTACAGTGCCAGAGAGTGGGGAAGGACTCAAAAATTTCTCTCTCTCATAGACACGCACAGACACACAGACACACACCCACACACAAAGAAAAGAGAGCAGGCCAAAAAGATTCTGGAGCCAAATGAACACACTCACAATAGCCACAATTGCAATAGTTTCAGCCACAAAATTAATAAAGTAGCACTGCATTATAATCCAAATGATAAGATAAATGTCCATAAAACCACAGTTATGTGGTTCAGTAATTTCCGTAAAACCACAGTTATGTGGTTTTATGTTATGGAAATTACCAAATATTTTCTTAAATAGAGGAGAACACAAAGGTCTCCCATGTGGAAGAATTCCGTAATTTATATAGAGAGTTCCCCGTCAAAGAAACAGAACATGACTCTTCACCCCATCAGTGTGGACTATATGTAGTGACCTTCATCTGAAGAGAACAGTATGGAAAAGTCGGCGGAGAGAATCACTTTATATTGGAGAAACTGACAAACCCTACCTCAGCTGGGTGATCAAGGTCAGCATCAACAGTCATACATCATCTTCACAGTACATACCTCTGACATAATGTGATGGGAAGGGCATCTTACCTCTGTGATCTTCTCAGAGAACCCAGAGCCCCAGGTCTGATCATGAGAAAAACAGGAGACGCATCTCATTCACAAAACATTCTACAGAATCACATGAACCACAGTCCTAAAAATCTGTCAAAGTCATCAAAAACAAGGAAATCTCAATAAGTGTCAGAACCAAGAGACCGAGGAGGCATGATAAGCGGGCATGTGATGTCCTGTGGAATACTGTATGAGATCCTGGAACAAATCACAGATATTAGGTACAAGCAGAAACAAAAGGGAATCTGAACAAATCATGGACTTTAGCTAATAATAATGTGTTAATATTATTTTGTTAATTCTGACAACATAATAAAAAAATGGAAGAAGTTGTGACAAAAGTATGATACTTATATAAAATGTTGTATTAGGGGTGTTACATTAGAAGAAACTGAGTGCAGAATACATGGGAACTCCTTGAAATACCTTCACAAATATCCTGTACGTCTATAATCTTCTAAAATAAAAAACATTATTTATAACAAAGCAGAATTGTCCAGGAAGTAAAGTGCCAGACTTCCTTAATTAACTTTACGCATAGAAGAGAAAAAAGAAACATTTTTTTTTTTTACAAGACAAAATAAAAGATCCCATTATCCAAGTGATGACCGCAGCGCGCAACAGAGGTTGCACCAGTCCGAGGACCTGCACAGGCGATCACTGTCACCGAGGGACATGGCGGCGGAGCAGTAATCAACAGCACAGGGGCGCGGGGACAGGACCGGCAAGTCGGAGGCATTCTGTGCTCCTCAAGCTGGGTTCCGTACCCGCACGCTCACGGGACTGGATTCCCTCCGGGGGCCAAGCCACGCGGAGTGCAAGCGGAACCAGTAAAAGGCAGGAAGGCACCAGACGATCGCTGTTGATGCGCACGTGCGCAGCGGCCCGCCCGACCGTCTGGTCTGCAGAGCTCCCGCCACCACAATGAACCGGCGGGTATCAGCATGCTTCTGCGGGGGCCTGGGTGACACGGTGCCTCCGCACTATGGATAACGAGGAGAGGCGAGATGGCGGAGCAGCAGCCTGGCCTCGGGAGCTGAGCCGGACCGTCCCCGACCGTCCCGACGCCCGCGAGCCCCGCCGGCGGAGGAGGAGGAGGAGGAGAGCGGCGACTCCGGGGACAGAGCACCGGCCGCGTGTCCGACGCCCGGGAAGACCGACCAGGGGAGGCAGGCGCGCTCCCGGCCCGCAGCGGAGCCTCCAAGCACAAAATCACAGCTTTCAGAAGTCGCTCCACGGAGGAAGCCGGCGCCGGAGGCCAGCGGGCGCGGCCCTTGCAGAGACAGCGCGGTCGGGGACCCGCGGGGTAAGGCCGGGGTGTGAGGGCGGCCGAGCCCGCAGGGAGGGAGCGGGAAGCCGGCGGCAGAGACGAGCCGAGGGCTGAGCGCCCAGCCCGGGGTCACCTTACGCCGCGACCTGAGGGACAGTCGGGCCGCCGCTCCTGCAGCGCGGACCCCGCAAGGGGCCGACCCGGGGACACTCACCCTCCTGCTCTGGGAGAAGCAGCGCGGCTGGAGTCGGCCGGGCTTGGAGACGCCACACGGGCCGCGCCGGAGACAGACGCGCCGGGTCACAGCCGGGGGAGCCCGGAGCCGGCCGGAGACCGGGGAGACCGGAGGGACGGACGGCGCATCCCCGAGGCCGCACTGAGGAGCGGCCTGAGCTCTCGGCTCCTCCCGCGGAGACCGCGCGGCCGCCATCTTCGTTCCGGCCTCCGGACTCTACGGAAAGCGCGCAGGGAACAGAAGCTCCGAACGCGAACCGAGCCGGTGACGTAGCCCCGCCCCCGGCAAGGGCGGCGCAGTTCCGCCTCCGGCAAAGACACGTGAGAATCCCGGCAACAGCGCCTCCTGCAGGAGATCGGCCAGACCGTCCGGCCGGACGAGCTCGCGGATCAAGGAGAACAGAGGAGCTCGGCGGGGAAAGCTACGCGCACAGTTCATGGCTTTTTCCCATGAGCCTTTAGTCTTGCAAACTTCAATTTTTTTAATTTAATTTTTTTCTTATTCTATATTTTTAACTTTCTTTCTTTCCTCTTTTAGTGTTTTTTTAACTAGGTTATCTTAACAACATCATTCTAAAAAAAAAAAAACACAACTCTTTTTAAACCTTCATTGTTATAGTCATATTTTATCCTTTCACTGTATTTAACCTTATTTATTGTATATAGATATAGGGTTTTTTTTCCTAAAAAATTTCGATATGATTTTTTCTAATAGATCAAAATATACCCTAATCTAGCACATGGCTTTGTTCTAATTTCTAGCCTGAGCACATTCCCTCCTTTTTTTTTCTTTTTCTGACCAACTTATCGATTCCTTTTTAAGAATTTTTTAAAATTTTCATCTTTACAGTCATATTCCATCCTTTCAACATGTTTACCCTTATTTTTGTATATATATATAAGATTTTCTTTCTTTAAAATTTTGGGAGGTAGTTTCTTCTAAAAGACCAAAATACACCAATATCAACCAATATCAAGTGGGTGGCTCTGTTCTAGTCACCCGTCATATATATATATACATATATATATATATATATATATATGTATATATATATATATAAATTTTAAATTATAATTTTAAATTTTTATTATTTTATTTTTATTTCTTTTTCCCCCTTACTTCTCCCCCCAGTTTTAGATCTCTTCTGATTTGGTTAGCCTACATTTTTCTAAGGTCTTTGCCACCCTTTTAGTATTTTATTCTCTTGTTCATATATTCTTACCTGGTTAAATGATAAGGCAGAAAAACTCACCACCAAAAAAAACAAAAAAGAAAGAAAGAAAAATAGGAGGCAGCTCCATAATCATTACGGACATTGGTAATATGTCAGATCTATAGTTCTGAAGGACAATTCTCAAGGTGCTAGCTGGGCTGGAAAAAGTCAAGGAAGACATTAGAGAACCCTTTCTGGAGAAATAAAATCCCTTTCTGGAGAAATAAAAGAACTAAAATTTAACCAAGTTGAAATTTAAAAAGCTATTAATGAGGTGCAAACATAAATGGAGGCTCTTACTGCTAGGATAAATGGGTCAGAAGAGAGAATTAGTGATATAGAACACCAAATGACAGAGAATAAAGAAGCTGAGCAAAAGAGGACAAACAACTACTGGACCACAGAGGGACAAATTCGAGAGATAAGTAATACCATAAGATGAAGCAACATTAGAATAATTGGAATTCCAGAAAAAGAAAAAAAGAGAGAGAGGTGCAGGATGTATATTGGAGTGAGTTATAATAGAGAATTTCCCTAATATGGCCAGAAAAAGAAAAAAGAAAGAGAGGGGCAGAAGGTATATTGCAGTGAATTATAATAGAGAATTTCCCTAATATGGCAAAGGGAACAACCATCAAAATCCAGGAGGCACAGAGAACAAATCTCAAAATCAGTAAAAATAGGTCCACAACCCATTATCTAATAGTAAAACTTACAAGTGTCAGAGATAAACAGAATATCCTGAAAGCAGCTTGCGACAAGAAGTCCGTAACATACAATGGTAGAAATATTAGATTGGCAGCAGACTTATCCACAGAGACCTCACAGGCCAGAAAGAACTGGCATGATATATTCAGAGCACTGAGAAAAATATGCAACCAAGAATACTATATCCAACTATGCTATTACTGAAAATAGAAAAAGATAAAAAGCTTCCAGGACAAACAAAAATTAAAAGAATTTGCAAACACCAAACCAGCCCCACAGGAAATACTGAAAGGGGTCCTCTAAGCAAAGAGAGAGCCTAAAAGTAGTAGACCAGAAAGGAACAGAGACAATATACAGCAACGCTCACCTTACAGGCAATACAATGGCACTAAATTAATATCTTCCAATAGTTACTCTGAATGTAAATAGGCCAAATGCCCCAATCAAAAGACATAGGGCATCAGAAGGGATAAAAACCAAAACCCATCAATATGCTGTCTACAAGAAACTCCTTTTAGACACAAAGGCATCTCCAGATTGAAAGTGAGGGGGTAAAAGAAAATATACCATGCTAATGGACATCAAAAGAAAGCTGGGGTGGACATCCTTATATCAGATAAATGAGATTTTAAGCCAAAGACTATAATGAAAGACGAGGAAGGACACTATATCATACTCAAAGGGTCTGTCCAACAAGAAGGTCTAACAATTTTAAATATCTATGCCCCTAACATGGGAGCATCCAACTATATAAACCAATGAATAACAAAATCAAAGAAACATTGACAATAATACAATAACAGTAGGGGACTTTAACACCTTCTCACGGAAATGGACAGATCATCCAAGCAAAAGATCAACAAGGAAATAAAGGCCTTAAATGACACACTGGACCAGATGGACATCACAGATATATTCAGAACATTCCATCCCAAAGCAACAGAATACACATTCTTCTCTAGTGCGCATGGAACATTCTCCAGAACAGATCAAATCCTGTGTCCCAAATCAGGTCTCTACCACTACCAAAAGACTGGGATCATTTTCTGCGTATTTTCAGACCACAATGCTCTGAAGCTAGAACTCAGTCACAAGAGGAAAGTTGGAAATAACTCAAATACATGGAGGCTAAATAGCATCCTACGAAGAATGAATGGTTCAGCCAGGAAATTAAAGAAGAATTTTAAAAATTCATGGAAACAAATGAAAATCAAAGCACAACTGTTCAAAATCTGTGAGACATAGCAAGAGTGGTCCTAAGAAGAAAGTATATAGTGATGCAACCCTTTCTCAAGAAACAAGAAAGGTGAACCTTTCTTGTTTGTCACCTAACCCTACACCTAAAGGAGCTGGATAAAGAACAACAAAGAAAGCCTAAACCCAGAAGGAGAAGAGAAATCATAAAGATCAGAGCAGAAATCAATGAAATAGAAACCAAAAGAATAGTAGAACAGATTAACGAAACTAGGCTCTGGTTCTCTGAAAGAATTAATAAGATTGATAAACCCCTGGCCAGACTTATCAAAAAGAAAAGAGAAAAGACCCAAATAAATAAAATCATGAATGAAATAGGAGAGATCAGAACCAACACCAAAAAATTACAATTATAAGAACATATTGTGAGCAACTATACGCCAGCAAATTTGACAATCTGGAAGAAATGGATGCATTCCTAAAAATGTATAAACTACCAAAACTGAACCAGGAAGAAACAGAAAATCTGAATAGACCATAACCTGTAAGGAGATTGAAGCAGTCATCAAAAATCTCCCAATAGACAAGAGCCCAGGGCCAGACGACTTCCCGGGGAAATTCTACCAAACATTTAAAGAAGAATTAATATCTATTCTCCTGAAACTGTTAAAAAAAAAAAAAAAGAAATGGAAGGAAGATATCCAAACTCATTTTATGAGGCCAGCATTACTTTGATCCCCAAACCAAGAAAAAGACCCCACTGAAAAGGAGAATTACAGACCAATATCCTTGATAAACACAGATGCAAAAATTCTTCTGCTACATGCAGAAGAATGAAATTGTGCCATTTCCTTACACCCCACACAAAATAGACTCCAAATGGATGAAAGACCTCAATGTGAAACAGGAATCCATCAAAATTCTTGAGGATAAAAGGAGCAGCAATGTCATTGACTTCTGCCACAGCAACTTCTTCTAGAAACATCACCAAAGACAAGGGAAGCAAGGGCAAAAATGAAATATTGGGACTTGATCAAGATCAAAACCTTTTGTACAGCAAAGGAAACAGTCAACAAAACCAAAAGACAACTGGCATAATGGGAGAAGATATTCACAAAAGACATATCAGATAAAGGGCTAGTATCCAAAATCTATAAAGAACTTATCAAACTCAACACCCAAAGAACAAATAATTCAATCAAGAAATAGGCAGAGGACATGAACAGACATTTCTGCAAAGAAGATATCCAGATGGTCAACAGACACATCACTGGGCTCCACATCACTGGGCATCAGGGAAATACAAATCAAAACCACAATGAGATACCACCTCACACCAGTCAGAATGGCTAAAATTAACACATCAGGAAACGACAGATGTTGGAGAGGATGCCAAGAAAGGGGAGCCCTTTTATACTGTTGGTGGGAATGCAACCTGGTGCAGCCACTCTGGAAAACAGCATGGAGGTTCCTTAAAAAGCTGAAAATAGAGCTCCTCTACAACCCAGCAACCACACTACTGGGTATTTACCTTAAAGATACAAATGTAGGGATCCGAAGGGACATGTGTACCTGAATGTTTATAGCAGCAATGTCCACAATAGCCAAATATGGAAAGAACCTAGATGTCCATCAACAGATGAATGGATAAAGAAGAAGTGGTATATACACGCAATGGAATACTATGCAGCCATCAAAAGAAATGAAATCCTGACATTTGCAACAACGTGAATGGAACTAGAGGGTATTATACTGAGTGAAATAAGTCAAATGAAGAAAGGTAATTATCATATGATCTCCCTGATATAAGGAATTTAAGAGGTAGAGTGGGGGGTTTGGAAGGTATGGAAGGAAAAAATGAAACAAGATGGGATCATGAGGGAGACAAACTATAGGAGACTCTTAATCTTACAAAACAAACTTAGGGTTGCTGGAGGGAGGTGGGGTTGTGGAGAAGGTGGTTGGATTATGTTCACTGGGAAGGGTATGTGCTATGGTGAATGCTGTGAAGTGTCTAAGCCTGACAATTCACAGACCTGTACCCCTGGGGCAAATAATACATTATATGTTAATAAAAATAATTAATTAAAAAAATTCAACTCTATTGTGTGACATCTCCTATGACTCTATTGTATGACATCTCCAACATCTCCTATGGCAAGCCCATCTTCCACAACAGCAGGGAAATCTGGAATGTTTTCCCTAAAGAGAGCTTTGGTAAGTCCCTAATAGTCTTAAAAGTTACAAATAATGTAATTCCAATGTTGCAGTGTCTTCCTCAGTTTGCTCAGGACTGGGGTGTTTCCGGAACCTGAACTTTCAGCGCTAAAACTGGACAGTCCCTAGCCAGCTGGGATGGGTGCAATGGATGCAGTAATTGTGGGTATTAAGTTTTTAAAGGTGTCTTAGTGGTAATAATCTCAATAATTGATATATTTAAATTTTATTAGCGTTATAAAGTGTTTTCTACAATATAGAAAAGACATACTTCCTTCTGTACTGTACAAAACCTCTGATAAGGTTCTGGGGTTTTGACTAATCAGAAAAATACTCCATCTGATTGAGGAAAACCGCCCTTTCCAAATGGGACACTCAAAGTCCTAGAAGCTTATATTCCTTACATTGTGTCTCTTTTCCAGTAAAACTCTCCTTTCTCACCCAGGACTCCTGAAACTTCGTAGTTATCATTTCCTTGCTTTTCTTCAAAGTTTACTACCTATGTCTGCCTCCCTTAGCAGGATAATTGTTTTGTCTGTCTGTGAACTTTTTAGAAATGGAATGTAGTCATTCTTTTTTGTTTTTGTACGTACTGCATATTTTATATTTTTATTTCATTAAAATAATGTACTCATTAAATAAATCTGTATAAAGAAACTGACATAACTAACTGGAATTAAAATTAAAACTTTAAAAAATCATCTACATAAAGTACTATCCCAAAATCATGTTTCTAAGCTCGCCAATCACCTGAGTAAAGTGTAGGCTCCGTTCGTAAAGGCTGGAGAAGTAAATGTTGATCGACAGCGAGCATTGCCTGCCCCTGCTTATCCATTTGCGTCTACCACAGAGAAAATACTGAGAAAAATAAATAGCCATGTGTGTTATGGTTCTAGAGCATTTCTAGTGGGCTCTATGCTATGAAAAAGATTCCATGTGCCCCAACGAAGGTTAAATCTAGGTTTGTTAACTGGTCAAAAAATGAAAATTGAATCAGAATACTCAACTATTTCAGGATGAGAGCTGGTCCGGTCCATGGTTTTGCCTGGGTCCCTCAAGCCCCAAATGGGTCTACAGCTACCAAGGATGTTTTTGTGGCAAAGCCTTACTAGATCTGCAAAAACCTATTTCTACCCCAGAGCCTTTATTTTTTATTTTTTTTTTTACGATTTTATTTATTTATTTGACAGAGAGAGAGAGAGAGCAAGAGAGGGAACACAAGCAGGGGGAGCCGGAGAGCGAGAGAAAGAGGCAGACGCAGGCTTCCCGCTGAGCAGAGAGCCTGATGTGGGGCTCAATCCCAGGACTCTGGGATCATGACCTGAGCTGAAGGCAGAGGCTTCACTGACTGAGCCCCCCAGGTGCTCCTCCCACACAGTCTCTTATCCAGGGGGTTATTCTGTCTCTTTGCCAGAAACCTTTCCACCAACAATCTATACACCTTTATTTAAGGGAAGTCGCCCAAGCATCAGACGCCCCTGAATCTTGAGTGAAACTCAGCACCAACGAGGCTAATTCCTGTGGGAAAATGAAGAGCTGGGACCCACTTATGCTTCTAGTTTTCTTGGGTCCTTAAAGCCTATTATCCTGAAACTTCTAACATGCTAGGAGGAAAAATACCAGAGTGCAAGAAATGTGAGTTTAAATACCACATCTACTGCTACCTAGCTATGTGATTCTAGAGACCTCGCTTATCCTGTTTGCTTTCAGTGTGCCCTGAACGCAATGAAGGGGGCAAGACTGAATGCACAGACTCTCTGGGTCAGGGCCTCTGCCCTATAAAATGATGCCAACCATCCTGTAATTGGTCATGTAGTATAACTTTACCCCTCAGATTTCTACTAAGGCCAACAATAACTCATTAGCCTACAATGTGTTGACTAATTATTCTTTATGCTTAGAATTAATCAGAAACACATAACCTAAATCGCTCCACTTATCTGCAGTTCTAATTCTTGGTGATTTAATTGTTGTACAGCTTGCCCAATGAACTGATGCCTTATAATTAAGAAAATTGTTGTTTTGGATTCTCCCTTCCAATTGCATGCATTTGTGCATACTGTTATAGGATGTAGGCTTCCCTGTGCTTCAACCGTTATGCCCACACTTCATGAGGCAAATTTAAAGCCTTTTAAATTTGTTGTGGCTGAAAACGTTAAGTGCTCCGCAGAGCTCATTCATTCTTCTTCCTGGACCAGCCAGACTACATCCTTTGGTCTTCCTGACGGATGTACCCAGAGGGCTGACTTCCAGATAATGCAATGTGAGTGAAGAGGGCTGGAGCCCTTTCTGGGCAGGCTCTTGTGAACTTAATCACAGCCACTACTGGGTTATTTCTCATTCTGCCAGCTGAATGTGCGCATTCTCAAGACCCCAGAGGGTGTCAGAGCTACAACATGGAGGGAGCCTCGAACCACACGCCGCCCTGACCCCCACGGCCCACTGTTCACCAAGAACAGATGTGAGCTTGTGTTGGAGCCCTTACCAATGTATGGATCTTTGGTTTTCACAAAAATTTAGTCCTTCTTAGTTATTACACTGTCGTAAATATAATTAATAACTTCAAAACTAGGTAAGATACTCTTTTCTTCTTCCCTAACTTGGCCCTCAGATCAGAACTGCTGATTTTTTGAGGGTAAATCAGTTACTCTTCCAGAGTGCTCTAAAAGCATCCTGACCCGGTGACTATTAAATTGCCCACAATGCTCTGTCACCCAAATCACCTTCTTGTATTCTGTTTTCTATTTGCTTGGAACTAAGTCCCTTCCAGCAGACAGTAAAACATGAATCAAATCGGTTGTTGTGCAGCAGAGGGATGTCCAGCACAGCACACCTCACAGTGGAAAGACCTTGGACGCTGGGGGTAAAGGTGAAACCACTGCATCCATTACTGAGGGTGTTTGTCCTATGAGAGACAGATGCCTGATGCCTCAAAACCAGACCTGTCTGTTTGCAGTTGCGAACGTGAATGGATGGGGGGGTGGGTAGAAGAGAATCATTAAGTTGGACGATCTTGGTAAGTAAGCAATAGGAAGTGTTGGTAATGTATTATAGAATGACAGTGGCAGAGGACAGTGGTTCTCAAGTGGGGTCTATGGAAAAACTCACAACGTGGGAATTTGGGAAAAAAACGAATTATCAGGTTCCAACTCAGATATACTGAAACAGAAACTCTGGGGTACAGCCCCTAAATCACACTCCTTAACAAGCCCTGCAAGTGATTATGGTGTATCCTGTGTTTGGGATCCCCCTGCACGGGATCTCAGCCATGGCTCACGAGCACGTGACTAATAGGCTGCCGTCCCTGACCTGTGTTCTCTTCTTGGATGTATCACAAGCTAGCCATGCATTCACAGAGCAGCAACTTACCCTCTTCTCTGCACTCATGTGTGATACTTAGCCAGTTTTCCTTATGATTCTAAAATTCTAAAATGACATGAGCTATTGTCATTGTTACCTAAATGGATGTGCTTCCTGGAAGGCATTATAAACATCTAAAATATTGCCATTTTCCTCATAACACAGCATTACTGATTGACATGTCTGTAAGATTTCAATGTCCATCGACAGATGAATGGGTAAAGAGGACGTGGCACACGTATAAGCTAGAATACTACTGAGCCACCAACCAAGAATGAAATCTTGCCATTTGCAATGACGTGGATGGAGCTGTTTAGGGAATGTTAAGGGAAATAAGTCAGTCAGAGAAAGACAAATGCCATATGCTTTCACCCACTGGTAGAATTTAAGAAACAGATGAACAAAGGGAATGGAAAAAAGAAAGAGGGAAGCAACCATAAGAGACTCTTAACTCTAGAGAACAAACAGGTTGATGGAGGGAGGTGGGTGGGGGAGAGAGATGTGTGGGGCTGGACAGGTGATGGAGATTAAGGAGGGCAACTTGGGATGAGCCCTGGGGGAACAAATCGCTAAATTCTCCGGAAACCAATACTATACTATATGTCAACTGAATAGAATTTAAATAAAAACTTGAAGCAAGATAAAATAAAATGCAAAAAAAAAAAAAAAAAGGTTTCATGTACTTCCTTTGAGAAACGATGGTCTGGGACCCCCTGATAATAAAGAACGAGCCTCCTGTGTCAGTGTTCTTGCAGAAACAGTGTATTCTGTATGGATGGATGACAAATACTTCATTACGGCTTGCCTAGATTTATCTGTCTTCCACTTATGGATAAAAACCTCTCTATCCAAACAGTATAGGTTCATATTACAGATATGTTCAATTTCATATAGTTAACATATAAATCCATGTTTACTCACAGATATTAGACTGTACTAGATCATCCCATAACAACGTACCACAACAGAAACAACAAAATAAACAATGTAAGATCCTGAAGTCTAGAAGTCCAAGGTCAAGGCATCGACAGGGTTGGTCCCCGGTGAGGTCCCGTTTTTGGCTAGTAGATAGGCCCCTTCTAACTGTGTCCTCACATGGTCTTCCCTCTGCTTGTATTTGAACTGTAATTTCCTCATCCTACTGAATTATGGCCTAACCCAAGAAGGTCATTTTACCTGAATTACCTCTTAAAAGGTCCTCTTTCCAAGTATACTCCCATTCCAGGGTACTGTGGTTAGGACTGCAACATATTAATTTGTGGTGACACATAGCGACCCATAAGTGAAGTGTCTAGGCAACACTCAAGCAGCATTTGGAATCAGGCTGTTCCTCCCTACAGACCTGCTAATGTTTCTAAGATCATTCATTAGATTAAGGAATGGAGGAAAGGAGTGCTACGTCCACATATGGTTGGACCCTGCCTATATTAACTAGTATTTAAATTATTCTGACTGGCTTTACTAAAGAGTCAAACATAAAATGATACAATAAAAATGCAAAATACAAAATGTAAAAATACATGGTGATTACTTATAATAACAGTAACTATAATTTCCAATACCATCTTCTATTCTTTAGAATGAAAACAGGGATCAACTTCCCATCATGAAAGAGAAACTACATGGGTTTCTAATAAAGATCACACCTGCCATGGTTCATGCTGAACTGAGATTAATATATAATAAGTATCACCAGAAGAATATCAGTTAGCTTGAAAAGCATTGTTGTATGTCTATATTACTCGTTTCTGAAATTCTGATTAAATTAGTATGCATATTAGGTGGATACGGTATTGTATGACAGTAAGTTACATATAAAAACAGGAAAAATAACAAAGTGTCAACTACACAATGCCCCTAGATGATGAATCAGTGTTATTTTAATTGTACTAATATTATGATAATTATTAGAGTTTTAAAATCTCTACAACTTCTTTGGAATGGGCAAGACTTATTTCTGGCTGGGTATTGGTATGCAAGTTCTCAACAAAGCTAGCCATTTATATCTGCAATATCACACTAAATTTTTAACTAACAATTTACTAGCTCAGGAAAATTTTATAAGCTCTCCTTGGTAGGTCATATTTGTCATGGTAAAATGTATGTGTCAACTTGGCTAGACTATGGTCAAATATTAGTCTAGATGTTGCTATGAAGATACCTGTGGATGTGTTTAAGATATTATTTATTTATTTGACAGAAAGACAGTGAAAAGAGGAACATAAGCAGGGAGAGCAGAAGAGGGAGAAGCAGGTTTCCTGCTGAGCAGGGAGCCCAGGGCAGATCCCAGAACCCTGGGATCATGACCTGAGCTGAAGGCAGACACTTAATGACTGAGCCACCCAGGCACCCTGTCTATGGATGTGATTAACATTTATAATCAACTGACTTTAATATTTATAATCTACTGACCCGAGGGAAACAGAATTCTACCTCCAGAATGCAAGACAGGAATCTGTAGGGCAAGCCAATGGGGAAGAATTAACGTGGCAACATTGAGTCTAAAGGCTGGAAACTGGGGCAGAATTTCCATGTTGTGGAAATACTAACTGGCCCATCTGCATCGTTGGATGAATGATGGACCTTCACTGAAGACGTCAATTCATGCTACTGCTTGCTGGAGCACATCTTTTACTAAAGTGAGAAGCATTGCTGGCCACTGGATGCCTCCTAGTCTGTGACCTGCACACTTCCATGGCTCATATTTGCAACTTCTGATGTGAAAAAATATAAGAGGATCATTTCCTTGTCTAGAGCCATTTCATACCCATGGCATGCCTTCCCCTCTCCCCAGCTGACTGGTCTCCCTGGCTCCTCAGGGACAGCTGCCAGCACATTCTTTCCAGTCAAGTTTCAGGTGGCCCAGATGTGATTTGGAATGTGTCATCTAGCATGTATTTTAGATAAGATCCTTAAAACTGGAAAAACTGTCCAACAGCATTCTTTGATGTGGCAACAGAGAAACATCTTATTTTATTTTGTGGATAGAATATACAATTTTAATTGAAATCGTCCTAAAGGTTTTGTTATATTTTCCTTCAGAATTTTTTTTTTCCTTCATGTGAAACCACAGATTGAAAAGATAGGTTGCCTCACGGATACAGTTCCGCTGTAGAAAACAAAGAGGCAACCCCATATTCTATCAGTGAAAACTCTGCCTTTCTCTTTTCTTTCTGCTCCCTACAGATTGGTCAACATCACCACTGCCACACCTGCGCCAGCTACACTCAGCTCTGTCTGTCTTCCCAGCCATCCCTTTCGGGAGACCTCTGCACATGCATACCTAGCTACCTGCCAGGCACCCTCACTGTAGGGGTCTACCAGGACCTGGAATTCAATATGTCACTCCAAACTACTCTTGTGTATTCCTTACCTCAGGTTTAACTCCAATATTGACCCACCTGATGGAAACAAACATTCTACCTTGAGTTTCCAGAATTACACCCCAAACTCTTTTGGCCTCCAGGTCTTTTATCTATGTATGTTTGTATATATACGTGTGTGTGTGTGTGTGTGTGTGTGTGTGTGTGTGTGTGTGTGTGTATCCATATATATGGATGTAAATATATAAAACACACATATATATTAATATATGCATGCATGTTACTCTCTAAAAATACTAAGGAAAGTCATAAACATCGCTTATTTGAGATCTGGTATCACATCCTGAAGGAAGTTTCTACAGTATCCCCTCCCCTTTCCAAACTGCTCTATAAACTCCTAAGCTTATGCCTTATTGCAGCAGATCTTAGATGGCATAGACATAATGCCCATTCACGTGCTCGACTCCCCTGGTGACTTAAAGGCAAATATAGGACCATGGTGTCATTGTAAGTTCAGTTCTTAGCACCAATGACGATTTTGTGAATCAACAGGAACGTTTTAAACTTTAGAAAAGCCATTCACAAAAGTCATTCTTGTGACTATCATTGTTACTTTACACATTAAGCATTAGCTATTATTAATATTTTAAGTTCATATGAAAGAGCCACCTGCCCTTCCCCTACCCATGCCTATGTGATAGGCAAGTCTCCTTTTGTGTATGTGGAGTAGACAGGATTTGAAGATGGCTCCACAAAAGTCATCCTACTGTTACTCCTGTGATTATATCCCTTAATATTGGAAAGGGGGAGATTATCTAGTCACACAAATTCTATTAAAACAGAATGGTTTCTGCTTCTGGGGGCATAACTGGAAGACCTTTACCAAGGAGAGGAAGTTCCCCTGTATTATCAGTCCTCTGGGAATTTTCATCATGAGTGGTTTTGGATATTGTCAAGTGCTGTTTCTGTATTTATCGATATGATCATAAAAGGTTTTTTAACCCATTGATATGATGGATTATAGTAACTGAATTCCAAATGTTGAACAATGTCTGGAATTAACCTCACTGGTTGTGGTGTATAACTACTTTTATATGTAACTGAACTTGACTTCCTAGTATTTTTTTGAGAATTTTTACAACTGTGTTCATGAGAAATAGTGGTCCTTTGGCCTCAATTTTAGTTATCTTTTCTTCTGCTTTTACTTCAAATTTAATTTGCTCTTATTTTTGTAGTTTCCTAGATGGAAACTTAGGTAATGGATTATAGAGTTTCTTCTCTCATAATATATTCATTTGATGCTTCAAGTTTCCCTCTAAATACTGGTTTTGCTGCATCTCACAAGTTTTAATGAGTTATATTTTGATTTTCATTTAGCTCAAAATATTTTTTGCATTTTCTCTTGGTACTTCATCATTGATTCTTGTGTTACATAGAAGTATGTTACTTAACCTCCAACTATATTTGAAATTTTCAGCTCTTATTGATTCAATTTTTAATTAAATTGTTGTCTAGTTTAATTTAATTGTTGTCTGAGAGCATATTTTGCATGATTGCTATTTTATAGTTTGAAATGCAGTCTATCTGGGGAATGTTCCATGTGATCTTGAGAAGAATGTGTGTTATGTTGCTGTTCGATGGAATACTCTGTAAATGCCAAATACTTGAGCTAACATTTTTTATATGGTATGAAGGACCAGAGTTCCTATTTTTACATACAGATGGATATCCAGCATCATTTGTGGAAAAGACCCTCTTTTCTATAAGAAGTTGCCTTTGTATTTTTTTCAAAAACCACCTGTCCCTTTATGTTTAGGTTTACTTATGGACTTTTTCTTCTGCTTCATCGATCTCTTTTGATTATCTTTTCATGAATACCACATTAACTTGATTAATTATCCTTATAATAATTTTTAAAATATGGTAATGTTTATCTTCCCATTCTTTGTAAACTATAGGCTAGTCTAGTTCTTCTGAATGCCCATATATATTTTAGAATTATTTTGTTCATTTTTACAAAAACCTGACAGACTACTGCTTGGGATTTCATTGAATTTATAACTCAAATTGGGAAAAATTGATTTCTTATCTATATTTAGTCTTCTGACACATGAACACTCTTTATCTTTCCATTTATTTAGGTTTCCTTTGATTTCTTTAAGCAATGTTTGGTTGTTTTCATTTTATAAGTCCTTGAAATATTTTAATTCCTAATACTTTATCTCAAAGTATTTTATGTTTTTGATGCTATAATAAATGATACAGCTTTTAAATTTCCATCTCTGATTTTAATTGCTAGCCCTTGGAGCTTGTGATTATATTTTATGAAAATTCAATTGATGTGTTCTGCCTTTAGACTTCAATCTAGCTGAGATCAGGCACCTGTTTTCTTTCTCTGACCTCCTCTGTTTAATGTGCCAATCAGTTGTGTCAATGAATGGGTGAATGATTTATTTGATCTTTCACTGCACAAGGATTTTTAGACATTCTGAAATCTGGGACAATTAGCAGCTTTATTTTGTTTACTCCTCATTAAGTGTGATAGAAAAGTATCACTACTACCTAGCCCATCTGCCTAAATACATCCATAGCCTTGGAATAATAGTCCCACAGTTATCATCAAGACAAAGTAAGATTCCAACACTCTAGTTAGCTGAAAGTTTGGAGAGGCAAACATTTGAAACAATGTAACTTTCATTTCTCAAGTTCTATTAAAATATGTGTTCAGGATGTTAATGTAGACACAGAAGAACAGCAGGAGTTTCTCAAGAATCAATTATAACTTAACATGAGCCTGGAATAATAGCAGTGCCACAATGTAGTATCATAAAATAAGGAATTGCTCAAAAAAGGGCAGATGCATGTGGAAATGAAATCACAGAAACAACGGTAAAGAGTTTCAGTGGCCAAAACTGGAACAACTTGAGCAACAGATTAAATTTTAAAAAGTATCAGATCAGGGCACCTGGGTGGCTCAGTGGGTTAAGCCTCTGCCTTCGGCTCGGGTCATGATCCCAGGGTCCTGGGATCGAGCCCCACATTGGGCTCTCTGCTCAGCAGGGAGACCGTTTCCTCCTCTCTCTCTGCCTGCCTCTCTGCCGACTTGTGCCTACTTGTGATCTCTCTCTCTCTCTCTCTCTGTCAAATAAATAAATAAAATTTAAAAAAAATTTTAAAAAGTATCAGATCATAGTACACAGAATAAAACAGTCATGCATCCATAATGACATAAGTAAGTAATTTCATAATTTCAAAGAATAAATTTTTCAAGATTTAGAATAATAGAAAACACCATTGGCACTGCACAGTAATAATTACTGCAAGCAAGAGCCATTAATGGATGCCAAAATGATTTGATAAAAGTTTGAAGAGAAATAATATAATTACAAAATGTAAAGATCTCCCCTAAGTTATTTAAATTAAAAAAGGAAAAACATAGTAACTTTACATAGAGAGATTTAGTAATATTACTTTATCTGAGGAAATAATTTTATTATTAGGAATAAAACATTTATATTACATACCCTGAATTGATGCACCAAGAAAGACACATCACTGTAACATTCTTGTAAAAAATACGTAACTTCAATTGAATCAGAAAATACAAATAAAGGGAATTTCTGTAATTTTTATAGAATAAATTTCTATGGAATAACCAGTACCCTTCAAAATGTCAAGGGCCCAAAGACACCCCTAGCACCATCACCACTGAAAAAAAAAAAAAAAAAAAAAAAAAAAAGGGGCTGCCAAGAATCAAAGACTACGATGATATGACATTAGACAACCAAATACAATGTGACATTCCACTTGAATCCCAGAACAAAAACAGGACATTAGGGGAAATCTGAGGAACTCTGAATTACCCCAACTTAAATTTTTGATTTTTGATCACTGTTATGGTTATGATCACTGGGTATGATAAGATGTTTAACATTAACAAAAGCTAGATAAAGGGTATATGTGAACTCTGTATTATTTTTGATAATTTTCTATAGGCCTAAAATCATATCCAGATAAATGTTATTTAAAAAGTCAAGAGAGATGTATGATATAAATCAAGCAGTTCATTTTTGTCTGACAGACTTTGTTCCAATAAAAAATAGTTGGTATCTTTTATTTTACCCCCCCAAAATTGACTTTATTCTGTTAATTATTGGAGATGTGTTCCTTCATGATTCTTTGAAGAAGCATCAGAGTCGACTTTTTTTAAAACTGTACTGCATCCCAAAAGGAGGAAAAGCTTACATAAATATTTTCGCACTCTGCCAATAAGATGGAATTTTCAACTCACTACGAACTCACACTCTAATCCTCGACATCCTCTTTCTCAAGAAAAAACTGTATATCTATCTCACTGTAAATTCAACATAATGAATCCCCTAATCTGATCAATGACAGCAAGTGGTGGAATGCAAGATGGGTGCCACCGTGTATCTCCACGTCCTGTTTCTCCCAGTTAGCCGATTGCAAGCGCAGGCTTCATTCGGGCATTCTACAAATTCTCTGGAAAACCATTGACATCTGATTCTTATGTGAACCAAGTTATTCTCCCGTGCAAAGAGTATGGAGAAATTTTCAACACCACAGAGAATGTCCATGCACCCAGACAATGCCTGAAACACCAACAGTCTCAGTGGTGTTCATGGGTCCCTTAGAGCCAAAAGTAATTACAGAAAAGTTGCAAGAAACCTCCAGGGAAAACCTGAGAGCCCAGTAAGCCAATAGCTGTTTATACAATGCCTCAGTGCTTGGCAAACTTAAGCAGATTTTTCAGAATTGAAAATGCAGAAATTTTACGTCTTCATGCTGATGTTGTTTAGAAAGAAATGATATACTTCTCAAGGCATTTTAAGCAACACAGCAGATATGGAAGAAAACAGCAGAGGGAAAATAACTAGAATCCTATCAACAGCATGGAATTTTATCAGTGTGAGCATTTATGATCTGGGCACACTCTGTCTCTCTGTCTCTTTGTCTCTCTCTCTCTCTCTCTCTCTCTCTCTCTCACACACACACACACACACACACACACACACACACAAAATGAAGTTTAAAACAGTGAAACAGCAAATGTGGATTCATAACCTTGCTTGCTAGACTCTTGCAATTATCATGAAGGAACACATCTCCAAGCAACACCTAAAGGTTTCTACCTTATTTATACTAAAGTGTGGAATATTATACTCTAAGTTTCCCATTTTTTCACGAATATTCAACTATTTAGTATCAGTTCCATTCTTCCCATGAGTGTTTTAATCTGGTCAAGTATTTCTAACTTTTTGTTTTTGTTTTTGTTTTTATGCAACTCTTTCCTAATCTCACACATACCTTGGCTACCTACCTCCTTTTTTCTTCTCTCCATGGTGAACACTTCCCATATGGTTCACTCTCCCTGTTTCCACGCTAACATAATTCTCAGGCTTTCCCACCGGGTACCTACACTTGCTCTCTGTCATCAATATGCATTTCCAATATCTAGACAGATCTTGAGGACAACACCCAGTTTTTAATCCATGTGATTTTTTTAGCAGTGACCACCAGCATTCCATGTCTCTTTGTGTGGTCCCTTGCTCTCAATCTCCTATACAGTTCACCTGCTCAGTGATCCAGTAATGTTGCCAGATATGGCTCTGCCTGGTCCACTTCCTCACTCCAGCCTATACCCTCTCTCCTAACAGACTCATCAGTGCCTATGGCTAGAATTATCACCTGGATACAAAACCCCACTAACTTATCATTTATTAATCTACGAGTTATGTACTGAGTGCCTGTTACGCACCAAATACTGCTCCAGGTGTCAGAAAGCAAATTACATGAGGCCCGGCCCTCACACAGCATCTCCAATGTCTCCTCTAAGCTCCAGACCCACATTCCCTGTCTGCCTTCTTTAGCTCTCTATGTAGATATCTCAAGGTAGCTCACATTTTACCTACAAAGCCTTTCAAAATTCATACCACTGACTCTTCTCTGCCACAAATAAGTTACAGAAAACACCATAATTCCTTTCTTTCAGTGTTCAATAGTGTCCTAATTCATACCCCTCAACCAGCCCCAGGCTACTGTATTGTCTTGTTCATCCTTCCTTGACACCACGATCTCCCTCACGACACCTGCCCACGACACATGCCTGGTTTCATCACTGAAAACCGTTCCCACCCTCTTCTGTTTCACAGCATCTGAATGAGTAGTCTCTTCGCCCTCAAACAGATCTTATCTCAGTCACTCTATCTTTAAGGTGTTTATTTAACTCTTCGGTTAGGTCAAATCTAGCTATATCCCACACTCATCAATTAATATAGCATCCTTTCATAGCAATTAGCACCATTTTAGTTCAGCATTGTTTTGGATGCTGTGATTAACTGATTAATATCTATCTCTCTTTATGATTCCTCAATTTCATGATGGCAAGAATGATGTATTTCTTTGACATGTATAGCAACATATTTTAATACTATCACTGGGAAACTTGTGTTGCTTAAAAAAGTAAATAGGTGAATAAATAAGATACTATAATTTTGAGTTTAAATTTAAAGTTTTTAAAGTTATTAGAATTCACCCTTTCCTTTCAAAAATATCTCTGAATTGTGCCTTAGACAATACTAAAATAAAATATTAGGCATCAAACACTTCGTTTCTCTGATTCTAAGATCTAAAGAATTGGACTCAATTAGATATACCGCCTTTTCAGAAATTTTTCTGCATGTGATAATAGCTAAAACCTCTTAAAAAGAGAATGTAGTTCTGGGATCATCATAGATCTGACTGTATCAAGGATTTTATTCAGTCCATTCCAACTTCTGAAAACCCTTGGAGGTACACCACAGGCAACCAAAACAGAGGAAGCGCAGAGAAGGATGCACTGTATCAGAAGCTGGTAGGTCTGATTTCAGCATTCATGGAAAGGGCTGTGATAAAATTTCCAGAGTACCAGAAGTGAAAATATTATATTGCATATTGTAGTTTACAGAAAAAGATGATGCTCTTAACTATAAATGTACCTGATTTGAATGTTTGTGGGTAGGAAATACAGGGTCTTCCTTAATTCCCACTTTAATATCATTTATCCTTGAAAGTAAGTCTAGCTCATAGTTTATTTTTAAATTTTTTAAAGACTTTTTATTTATTGGACAGAGAGAGACACAGTGAGAGAGGGAACACAAGCAAGGGGAGTGAGAGAGGGAGAAGCAGGCTTCCCACTGAGCAGGGAACCCAATGTGGGGCTTGGTTCCAGGACCCTGAGATCATGACCTGAGCCGAAGGCAGCTGCTTAATGACTGAGCCACTCAGGGGCCCCATTTTACAGTTTAGTCTCAAGACCTTTCAAAGACACATAAGCTTAAATGTGATCTTTATGCAACTTATTTATTAAAAAACAAAATTTTAAATTTTATTTTAAACAAAATAATTTAGAAGTTTCAATACCTTTACTAAAACTAAGATCTAAATTTAAAACATAGAAGGCCAAATAAACAGAGATCTTTAGTCAAGTTATGACAGAGAGTAGCTGATGGTTTGGTTCATAAACTCTACTGCAGATGTTTAATTACATAACTCTGAAATATCCAGAGATTTGGTGAAGAGGATCAATGATGCTTTTATTTTTAGAGCTTAGTGTTGTCGAATGATACTGTGACTTTTTGACAAAAGTGAATGCATGTAACAAAATAGAAACTGGAAAGGATACGACTGCAAGGGAATACCTTTGGAAGAGCTTTGTTGTTTTCTATAAACCAAAAGTCAACAAAACCTTGCAGGCATTGAAAATCTCAAGACCCGACCACAAGCTGTTACATTGAACGGTGGCCTTGTTCGGCCAATATGCACTGTTTCGTGCACCGGAGGCATGGGGGCTGCAGAGCATGTGTGGGCGCGCCCACTCTTTCCCTCAGTCCCACAGGTCTCTTCATCAAAGACAGAAATCTTGAGGTAGAGATGCCTTCCTTATGTGTATCTGGGAGCTCCATAAACATTCAGATTTTCCACCAGAAATACCAAAAGGGAAGAAAAACCAAGACCAACAAAATGTAAGTGACACTGATGGGGGTACCTACACTAGGGGTGAGCACAGCATTACACACACCAATGTCCCATCATGACACGGTGCACCTGAACCTGGAACCAACTGACACTGATGTCAATGATACTTCAGTTTTTAAGAAAGCTATACTTAATCATTTCCATTGTTACTAGATGAATCTAGAGTTAACGAATCAACAAGTCACTTGCATATCATCTATTCCATGTGACATAGACGCCTGTCCAGATTTAACGTATGAAATCTCTAATTGATGAGCGTGGTTTATATTAAATGAAAGGAAGCCATTTCAGTCTTGAAATACTCTATTATATCCTCCCTTTTATACTCTGGTGGCTACATGACATTTTTCATGGAACCACGCCCCACAAATTAGTGAATTTCAGGTTTCCTTCCCCCAAGAAATCCTAGAAAGCCCAAGTACTTCTTGCAGAAAGCCTCCTACAGATAAAGACTTTCCTGCTAGCAAATGGCATTCATGTACTTGTTATTAGGTATCTTATCTGGATATTGTCAAGGAGATTTGACAATGTTACTCTTCTGTCCTTCCTTTAACTTACTCAAGCAAAGAGAGAGAAGACTTTGGCCTGCTATTAACTTCCTTTACTGACATAGGAGGATGCACCACTGGCAGATTTGAGTGGGCTCCATTTACTTGATCAGATTTCATCGAAAACTTATCTTCTAAGAAGCTTTAGTATAGAA
Source organism: Mustela putorius furo (assembly GCF_011764305.1). Lineage (NCBI taxonomy): Eukaryota > Metazoa > Chordata > Mammalia > Carnivora > Mustelidae > Mustela > Mustela putorius. Next base: position 2,215,059 of record NW_025421511.1, on the reverse strand, counting down.
ACCTTGATATGTTCTGTAATGATGACAGCATTTCAGAAACATCATCCAGAAACTACAGCTGAATGTACTAGTCAGATGCTGTATCATCACAGAATTGAGAGACAGAAGGTGGTCTGATAGAGAATATATCAGATTACATAATAGTTTGACTAGTCTCTTTCCCATCAGAATGCCTGGTCCATGATGGAACAGATAACACATGTCATACATTCTCTTTCAGAAGAGGTGGTTTAGAGTATTTGTTTACATATGGGAGCTGGTTAAATTTGGTGACTTTGCATGTAAAAAAAATCCTAGTGGAAAAATTCCTTTACTAAAGAAATAGAGTAAGATGTTCAAATTATTAAAAACTCATTTCATAATTTAAGTACCCTCATATGTAGGTGGTGATTTAAATTATGTTTGTGCCTCCAGAATGGCATAATTTTGCCACTCCCCATTACTTAAAAATGTGATAACAATTTTCTAAAAAAATTTCTTTAACCAGAAAAAGTTCGATAGCAATCTCGTCATCTAGAACCCACACATGGGATATTAAGAGAGGCTTAACAACGATAAGGAAAACTGAGATAAACAGAGCAGCGTCCTATTTGTGATGAGAAAGTTGGGTGAAATAAACACCCCCCGCCTTGCCAGCAGTCAGCACTGGAGGAATCCCACAGCAGGAAGGTGTCCCCGTACTTGCTACATTGCTTCTACCATCTAAGAGACACCCCGTGGCACCCATCTTCCAGTCTACCAGTCCTGCTAGGTTTTGGACTTCTTAGGACAATGTGAGTTCTCCTACCTTTGGTTGCTTGCCTACAGCCTTCAAATTCAGCCTGCCTGTGTCCTGACAGAGGGTTTCCCACTGTCGGATCTGGGCCATAGTTTCCTTCCTACACTAGCAGATGTGGCCTGCTAATGTCAAGCTAGAGTCCCCTGCCCACCTAACCCCTTGCAACCCAACAGTCTCAGACCACCTGTGCTGCAGTGGAAGGCTGCCGGCCTGCTAGTCCTTCCTGACAGCTTGGACCAATGTATGTGTACAAGCTTAAGGTAACCCAATGGGCTTCCTCCATCTGCGGGGCTACAAACATACCTTCTCCATTGAGGTCTGAATCCTGGCATGGAAAGCTGACCCCCTCCAAGCCTGTCCTGTCCCTGGGCATCCTCTCTCAGTCCCGGGCACTCTTTAGCGCACCACCTAACTCACCTAACTACCCAACCTCCCCTATAAATAGTCAATAATTCCATATACCGAAACCTCTCTGTTCCAGTCACTGTGTACTTCTATTCCGACTACCCAAACTGATGCATTTCCTGCAATGAGAACATCTCTGGTATCTGTGATGATAAAACAAGGGCTAAGATTCTTATAAAGGCAACTTGAGGAGAAAAAGTCCATGAGTCCACTGTCTGCAAAATGCAGGGAATATTAAGTTCCTATTAAAGACCCAGAATGATTTAAGAGCAAAAATATTTTTTTAGCATAGAGTACATAATCACTTTCAGTGGATTTGTCCCCCAAATCCTCTAAATGAGTACTATAAATAACTGGCAGGCTTCACTTCTTGGGGAAATTAACTCATGCAGAGCCTCTCAATTCCACATGGCACGGATATTTCTGTACCCACCGCTCCTGAGAGCAGTGCCTCCTGCCTGTGCTGGATCAGACTCCTGCTCGCACACCTGAGCGATGTGCTTCTTTCCTCTTCTTATCTCTTGCATCATCTCCCACCCCATTAGCAGATCATGAACAATGTTAAATCAAGGTGTAGTGATAAGGCCAACCTTAAAGAAATATGAACTTCAATATTAAATATGAATATGAAATATTAAACTCAATTGTAAAAGCAGTTAAAAGCTGCCTATTAACACTTCTTCCTTCACCCACCACATGTTAGCTCTCCTGGTCTATGTCCGTGATGATCTCAACTTCCCCTAGGCTGCACCCTCATCCTCTCTCAAATTTACACCGACTAGGCTTTTGTCCTTTCCCTGCTCCTCCCTGGGTCTTTGACAATCTCCCCATCGCCAAAGCTAATGGACAATTCTCAGACGACTTCTTCGTAAGCCTCAACACCCTTCATGCTGTGGATTACTCCCTATTTGAAACGCATTCTCTTTAGCCTATAGAATACATTGCTTTGTTCAATACGGTATTTTATTTCCTGCCCCACAGTCCCCTCCGTCTCAGGCTACTAGTCAGGACTCTCAACTAACCTTATGCATTGGAATTTTTAGGATTCATTCATGGATTTTATTTTTTCTTATTTCACATACTTACAAGGTGAACACATTTGTTCCGTGTACCCCCAAAGACTTGCACATGTATGTGTTTAGTCCTGACATCACCTCTGAACTCTAGGCTCATGTTACTGTCCTTTGAAACAAGTCCACTTAGAGATCTATGAGCATCCCTTCGTGCACCTGGAAAAACCACTTCCATATATCAATATGGCGGGAATAATAAACTAAAATGTGAAGCACTTGTAATCCCTCAGACCGTAAGTCAGCTCTTCACACATCCTGCATTAGAAACCATGATGAAATATTCAAAACTTTATGAAGTATTTGAAAATTCATTTAACTGGACAGTTATGAATCTCATAATATCTTATTCTGTATGATGCAACAATAATGTTAGTCTCCCTAAATTCCAATGCCAGCGGATGATGTTTCTTGGGAAAATGCTGGGAATTAGGAAAGAGCCTGTGGCACTGGTGAGTCCTGCTGCTTGGCAACTGAGAGTAGAAAATAAATCTTCTAATTACCCACAGGTAGAAGAAGCTTACAGACCTCTGAATTTCTGAAAGAGAAGAGAAAAAGAAATAGGAGCGACTGAGTCTGAAATTCAATCCACCATCCACCTCCCTTATGCTATCAGGTGAGGTGATCCAAGTGGACGGCAGAAGCTGAGGGACCGTATCTCAAAAGCACTGGAATGTTGAGTCCCTGCATCTTTTAAAAAGGTGACAAAACTGATGCTGCAAAGTGTTTAAGTAGCTACCATGAACATGGTTTTGCAAATGGCTGACATTCTCATTCTCAGCTTTTCCAATGAAATTTTGGAAAGAATCAAGGGGTTACTTGTGTTTACGGATTCCTTTAATGGTGGCTTCATTCACCGTAAGTCTGTGGATCACCTACTATATTATGCTTACAGCTATGTAAAAGAAAGTGTTTTTTTTTTAAGTTGTAAAAAGAATATATTTATATACATTATAAAATTCTGATTCCTATCACTATAATCCTTGGGAAATATAAGTAATTTGGACAACTAAAGCAAAAAGATATAGAAATATATATATATATATATATATATACATATATTTTTTTTTTCCAATTTGTCAACATCCCCCAAAAAAAAGAGTAAGAGGATTTTTGGAGGAATATGAAAGGATTCAGTATTCTTGATATTGAATATAAAGCCAGAATATTTCTTTGCCATGTTAGTGACCTACCTATGATAATAAAATAGGAGTGTTGCCTCTGCGTTCTTAATCTGAAAAGCATCCAGTGTAAAGAAAGGGTTGAGCACTGTCAAAAGCAGGTACATGCTGGCATGAAGCTCAACTTCCCCATTATGGTTCACATTTCCTACTTGAGTAAATCAGGCAGAATATAAATATGAATACTAGAGCAAACCATGTAAATTCTAAGAAGGGATTTAGACAGAGACGAACAAAGGTGGAAACAAAACCCCTCACCCCACCCCCACCACAAGGGTGAACAGCAAACCATGAAGTTAGTTAAGTCTCATGGAAAACTGTTAAAATAGGAAAACACAAGACATACCCTTCTCCACTTCGAAGTGCCAAGCCTTATGTACTCCGCTGTGGATTTTACAACATCACCCTAATCTGGTTCTCTTTACTATATTACTTCAACTACCTACTGAGGCTTCCTTTCAAAGCTGCCTTAATTTGCTTAATGAAAACTGTGTCAAACTGCTGAATATTTGTGCCACATTGAACAGCTCAAATCATCCTTAAATCTAAAGATTCATTTCCCCTGTCATTACCTCTCTGGCTGTGTCCTGCATAGCGATGTGAAGTAGCAAAACCTTCTCGGGCTGTCATCAGTGTCCTACGTGGCTTTGTCCCTTGCACACCCTTCAGGTTTGAATATATGTGCTTCATTTCTCAGATCGTGTGCACTCAGCTGAGATCCGGAGAAATTCAGAAAACTCTATTTTTAAGGGGGAAAACTGAAATAAATGAAGGATGCTGTCTCTCTTTTTATTGCTAACTAATTAGTACAGACCCAAAGAGGGACCCTATTGTTGCATTATTAGAAGAGACATGCCCAAATAAATACAAAGTCTGCTTAAATTATTCAGCTCTTCCAGGACCTCTGAATTCATTTTAACTGCTAAAAGCACACTTATCTATGATGACTGACTCAAATTGTCCTTTCTCATACATAAAATAATTTTAATGCATTTCCTTTTTTTTTTTTTCAGGATTTTTTTCCCCCACTTAACTACATGACAGGACATTTTGAGCCATTATTGAAGTCTAATGGATTGATTGATTCTGTTTCATCTTCTTCTTTCTAGAGGCAAACAAGGAGACTCAATCAAACCTCCAATCCTGAATTCCATATTTGCATGGAGAACTCTGAGTAGTATGACCCACTTTCAACTGGAAGAGAAATAAATCTATTTGCACCACAGTCACATAACAAGTAATACCGTCCACCTTTCCAAGGCCTTCGGGATGAATTTAAAAATCCATCTTTGAATTACAATGATGAGCTAATAAAAGTCAAGGTTCATGAATATCAATGGAGCCATCAGTGTCATGACCTAAGTGAGACCAGAATTTACCTGACTGAGAACTATAATCTTACAAAAACAGGAAAAGAAAAAAAGAAAGAAGAAAAGAAAAGAAAGAAAGAGAGAGAGAGAGGGAAGGAGAGACGGAGGACAAGGAAGAAAGAGAAACTCAGAACAATCTCTCTGCTGCATTGTTATTTGCAAAATAAGTCAACAGGGCTGGTGTTACCATGCTTCTCTTCTTCCTGAATCCTCATTAATCTACAATGTCATGGTAAAAAACAAACAAACAAACAAATAAACCTGAACTTGTGATTGGAAAAGAAGGATCTAAACCTGTTTGAATTCAGATGATTGACTTCTGATCTCAGACACTCAACTTCTGAAACACAGTATTAATAAACACCTCACAAGAATTTTTAAAGTATCAATGAGGTGCCTGTGAAATCACATATGGAGTATAAATATGCATGTAAATATATATTTACATATGTATTTATTATATATTAATATATATTTTAATTAATGTGTAATTGTTTTATATAATTATATTATATAGTATATTATATATAATTATTTTAATTTATAATTATAATTATATAATATATATTTATATATATATATACACACATATTAGTCCAAAGATTTTTGGAGGTGAGAATTCATACTTGACTCACTGTGGCGCTGCATGACAAGTTACAGCAAAGTGACCCCCACTGTTTTTTTTTGTTTTCATCATCTAATCTTTCATTGGATATGTCCCTTCTCAGTCTTCTGAACGTGAAGAGCAGAGTGGGATGATTAAAGCATGGGCTCTGGCGTCCCACAGGGCATCCTCATTTTATACCTGAGATTATGATCACAAGTCATAGTCGGAATTAAATTAAATAATTCATATATAACACACAGAAAAATGCCAGCGCACAATCAGCACTCCATAAATGTTAGCTCTTATTATCTTTATTGGCAAAATTTTAGTGCAGGGTCCCATCCTTTCTCACTGCTGTGGACCATTGTAAGTGTCACCCAACTGGAGTCATTACCAACTCCCCTGCCGACCCACCCCCCAGCACAGCTTGTAAAATTAACAAAATTGGAATCTGTATGTTTCACGAGACTCCCTTCTATGGCATCCCGGTAACTATTTAGATGGTAAGTACACTGGTCTCTTGTTCAGAGTTATACTCTAGTAAAATAAATGCACACGTTGAATACATAGCTCTTCTAGAACTGATCACCACTACTTTCCTCCTTTCTACCTGAACTCTTCAGACTTGGACAAGAATCTGACATTTAGCTGAACTAACAATGTTTTAAGTTGACGTCCGGATACTAATGTCAAATAGTATTACTACAAATGCAGTAAAGAAGGAAAGTCAAATTAATACATCTAATAGAGGAAAATCTCGATTTCCATTTTGTTTTAATCTGACTTTGGCATTTCAGCTAATCTTTTCCATTTCATTTGCTCTAACTTGTATCAAGGTTAAAGTGAATTTCTATGGCACTTACTTCCATGAGCAGAACTTGGCGGACTTTGCTATGTAGTTGCTCATTCTCTGTAGTTGAGCAACTTTGGAATTGGTGAATATTAATAGAATCTCAGAAACACAGAGTGAGAAGAGACCTCAGAAACCACCAAATTCAACTCCCTCATCTTACAGAGGAGCGAATCAAGTTCCACAATGATGACTGCAGACAGGTTCTTAGAGCTATATTTGTTTTAAGGACAAATCTGCTGATAGCTTGCCAATGCCCTGTCCCTTTTCTTTTCTTTTCTTTTCTTTTTTTTAAAAGATTTTTTAAATTTATTTATTTGACAGAGAGAGATCACAAGTAGGTGGAGAGGCAGGCAGAGAGAGAAGAGGAAACAGGCTCCCCGCTGAGCAGAGAGCCCGATGCAGGACTTGATCCCAGGACCCCGAGATCATGACCTGAGCCGAAGGCAGCGGCTTAACCCACTGAGCCACCCAGGTGCCCCACCCTGTCCCTTTTCTACTTCACTTTCCACTCTTACTTGTAGAAGACATCGTCAGGAACTCTAGCTGAGTCATTCATCCACAAAAGACGGATAATGGTCACTGGATACACACACTACCAGGAAAACAGCACAGGAGCGCCTTTCCATCTGCTCATCTGTTTATTCATATTTTCTGAGCATGACATCTACTCACCTATCATGTGGTTAGACATCAAATGTTTAAATATCTGTACGAAAAAGACACACACATACCTACGACATGTTTCTTTTCAAATTGAGAAACATACTAGATTCACAGACTATTAACCCTAGAGATGATGTTACAGATCACCAGCTCAAATTTATTCCTGGAATCAGTGGGCTACTTTAAAAAACAAAGGCGATGTGGTTTCTTGCAGATCTCAAGTAGGAGCTACAATGTTGGGGAGGAGCACAGAAAGTGCTGGAAAGAAAGAACAGCCAAAAAAAAAAAAAAAAAAAAAAAGGAGGCAATACTAAGCTGGCTAAAAGGCACCCCCAAGTCCACACCCAGATGCGCCACATGAAAGACTTCTCTAAATGCATATATACAGGAAACCATCGTAATCCCCGTGCCTTCTGGTGGTCATGAGATAGAGTCCACATTTCCAGTCCACCTGCAGTCTTGCCAATGCCATTTTTAAAAAGAAAAATAACCTCAAATAATATAATATTATGATTTTTCTGGCAATATCTGAAATTAAAAAAAAGAGAAGGGGGAAAATTCTATTTCTCTTATTTCTTTTCTTGCTATGCATTGTGTCATCCCCAAGAAACTATGGTAACGTTCATCCATTCATAACTAGTTCATTTTATTTAAAATAATCAGTCCTAAATGTCTCGGAAGTACAATGAAACAATTAGGAATCCTTGTTTCAAAAAGACATTTGTCGAAAATAATCTCAGTTGAGATTTGGATTTTAAATAAAGCTTTTGTGAAGTGTTACTCAAGGAAAAAATAAAACAGTAGGTTCTAAACGGATTCTTATGAAAAGATTGACTAAAGTCACAGGCATGCACTTTTCCAGATGGTAAAATGCCAGATATCACACTGCATTCTTCCTCAGTATCTTCTCCATTTGATTTATATCCAAAATGCTTTGGAGAAGTAACAGTGACTCCACAAACAGCATAAATCCAGACCCATGAGGTTTCTCTGGGGTTTTCTAATGGATTTGTGTTTGGTTCTAAGTGGTCTGAAGGTGGGTTTTTAAGCATTTACTAAAATTGACTCTGGAATCAGATGTGTTCTTCCAGCCAGAGTACAGCCCTCCCTGCCTTGACTACTGAAATGAAGAGCGTTGCCTCCGACAACAAACTTCTTGATATTACGCCATTAGATTGCCGCCTGTTTCTGTGGACTGAGAGAGTCTGCTCGGGGAGAAGAACTGCCAGCACTGCAGTAAAAATGGGTCTTTCTCTCCCCGTGGTTAAAAAATAAATCAGTAATAGAATGTCATGTTCATAACAAAACGACTATTTCAAGGAAAGGAAAACTGATCCTTCCATTGAGAATTCTGCATCGACTTACATCCAAGGTTGCGTCTCTCATATTATGTCTTCAAAATGTTAGCTTATACTTTGTAGACAAGGTACTGGGGACCTGAGAGGGAACCCACGGCGGACTGTGGGGTGGGATGAAAAGTTCCAAGTGTGTCTTGGGTCTTTCAGAAAGAAGCAGAGGATACCAAGTCAACAGTGATTTGCTATCAACTGTTGACACGTCTTTTTTTTTTTTTTTTAAGATTTTATTTATTTATTTGACAAAGAGAGAGATCACAAGTAGGCAGAGAGGCAGAAAGAGCAGGAAGCAGGCTCTCCGCCAAGCAGAGAGCCTGATGTGGGGCTCAATCTCAGAACCCTGAGATCATGACCTGAGCCGAAGGCAGAGGCTTAACCCACTGAGCCACCCAGCCGCCCCTTGACACAACATCTTAAGACGGTGACCTCCTCAAGAGGTACTGACTCTTCATTTGGAACACACCTGTTTCCGCCATTATACCAAGGAGGTGGTTTTCTAAATTGCCCCAGCCCTGACAATGCTAACCACCAAAACTATGGTTCAAAACTGTAGCTAGTTTTTGGGTTCAGTTACTTTTGGAAATACTATTCTATAATCTTATCCAAAACACCTGTTTAGAAGAGAGATGTGAAATTGGGGATTGTTTTCCTTCCAGTGGCATGTCAAGTTTTATGATTTAAGTAATATTCTCTTATCTCGGGGTCAAAATACCAGTGCTCCCTCACTATCCACTCAAATGTATGTGTGATTCAGAACAGAAGGGAAGCAGGCTGAACCCACACAGTCACAAACTGTTTCCAGACCGTGCCAGGAGTATTTTCTCTCAAGGCTGCAGTTTCTATACACAGAGGGAAGTCACCTTTGAGGTTGACTCATGAAAGCGAAGCCATGCTCAGTGAAATCAAGATGAAAACATCGCAGCTCCTCCCTTCGGTGCCCTGTGCTCCTCACTGCACACGTCCAGGTTCTGGAACTCAGCGGAAAGCTGAGCCGTCGCCTGCCTTCACGCGTCTGCTGGGTTCTGAAGGGGACAAAGCACCTTCATGGCTGTTTCCCATGTGCCTAGATACACGGCGACGGCAGAAGTCCTCAGTACAGCAGCATGTGACAGAGCACGGAACAGCAGGGGTTCTCCGAGGGAATCGGTTAAGCCTCACATTGGGAAAGAGGACACCATTCCCAGAAGGGACATGCTGAAGGACTGATGTGCACCCGCCACCTGCTCGGTGAAGACCGAAGAAACTCCGAGCAACAGTACAGAGTATCCTCGATACCAGGGGCTGCTCACAAACTTATTATTGTGAAGGAAAAAAATAATAATAATAATTGGCCCTGGAATGATTTCAAATCCTTTAAGGGACAATATACAGGGCAGGGGGGACACAGTTCATAGATCAGATATCCAGATAACATAGATCAGATATCCAGATAACATTTGACTTAGAAAAGAAGTGACCCTAAAATAGGAAGTCAAAAGCCAAAATGTTATCCACAAATAACACAAAATCATACGGTTTCAGATGTCTCTAACAATAACAAAAACAAGAAACAGGTCTTACAGAAGTCCTTTGGCTGATGGAGGGAAAAGGGAAAGCAGGTCCAGTCCACTGTGTGTGTTGGAGCTGGTCTTGCTCTAAGACAAGGGGAAGGAGCTGCTCGAGGGCGAGTGCTCCGACAACTCCCTCGCACAGCACTCCTGTACAAACAGTACTCACGGAGACCTCTCAGCCCATCAACAGCAAAACCAGCAGATCAGAATGTTAAAGTTGTTTATAAAATGACTGGCAGTAATACTGAAATCAGGAAAGCATAAAACGTCTGAAACATGGTTTTTAAATGTCATTTGAATACTTAGCTTGTGTTTCCCAGAAAGACGATGAATGCATACAAGCAGCAGGACGCCTCCCGCCCCTCTCTGCAGTGGCCACTGAGCTCAGGCAGGCAGAGGGCTGGCCCCATCAGACTCAGCAGGCTTTGGGACAAAGCCCTGAACAGGAGGGGCCCTTGGTTTCCAGGACATGGGACCGCAGATGAGTGGTCAGTGATAGTTAAAGGTTTTTAGAATATTCTCTAGGAAACTGAGAAGTCACCCAGGTTTTAAAAAATAATATAAAAATTTCAACAATAAATAGAAATTGTATGTTTCACATATATATTATATGTAATATATGCATGCATAAGTACACACAGGCATATACACAGAAATTTAAATCTAATGAATATTAGTTTTGACAGCACATGGAGCACCAACAAATAGAACAAGGTAGAAGGCAGGCAAGAACATCTCTAATTCTAAGGAATCATCATACGGATTATGCTCCCTCACTATCAAAATCAGTAATAAAGCAGAGCCTTGAAAAGTGTGTAACTAGAAAATAAATTACATACTACTTTCTAACCCTTGATTTAAAAAAGTCATTTTTTTAAAATGCTCATAAAACATTTAAACCTGGAACCCATTAGAAGGGCACATAAATTAAGGTACTAAAACAGCATTTAAAAGGAAATTTATAACTTTATTTATTTATTTGCTTATTTTTTTAGACAGAGAGTAAAAGTTGGCGGCAGTGGTGGGGGGGGCAGGGAATGGAGGGTCAGAGAGAGAGGAAGAGAGATGATCTTAAATAGGCTCTCTGTCCATCTCAGGACCCTGAGATCATGACCTGAGCAGAAATCAAGAGTTGGACGCTTAACCAACTGAGCCACCCAGGTGCCCCAGAAATTTACAAGTTTGATTATATTTGTCCGAAGACCTGAACAGAAAAAAAAAAAAAAAAGAGCAAGTGTGCAAACCATGAACACAAAAACTGGAATAGGAAATAGATAATTCACCCCAAAAGAAGGAACAATGTAATAAAGATGCGGGGAGGAAGCACTGACATAGAGGACATCATTATGATCACAACTGATAACATAATAAGAGTAAAAAAGGATTCATAGAAATGGATCTAAAAGGGGAAAAAAACATCTGGGAATATTATTCAAGAAAAAATAGGAAATACAGAAATAAATAAAATGTAAATGTTTAAAATTTAGGAATTACAGAAAAATAGACATGGCCCCCAATAAATATATAATATCAACATAATTTGATATGTATAAATAGACAAATATCTTTAAGGCAATTAAAATGCTAAAAATCTTTATCTACACAGACACATACAAACACAATGTATTAAATGTTACTTCTTTTAAATTTACAAAGAAAAACTAACCTCTATAAAATTAATTTTTATAAAAAAGTAATCATTATTTGTATGCTTTATCCTATTTCTTTATATTGCAGGTAGGATATTAATTTTTAAAAATATTTTATTTACTTATTAGACTGAGAGAGTGAGCGAGTACAAGCAGGGGGAGCAGCAGAGGGAGAGGGGGAAGCAGGCTCCCTGCTGAGCAGAGAGCCCAAAGCAGGGCTCAATCCCAGGACCCTGAGATCATGATCTGAGCCAAAGGCAGACGCTTAACCCACTGAGCCACCCAGGTGTACCAATATTCATTTTTAAAATAAAAAAGATGAAGAATCAAAGCCCTATTTCACATCTGAACTTTAACTTAAATTGCTAATACTGTCCTTGGACTATTTCATCTGGCAGTGGATGATGGCATACATCAATGGTTAAATACATTCAAGAAAACAAGAGTACTTTACTATCAGGAAATCTGCCAACGAGATTCAGTTGTTAAGACATTAATAAATTACATGATTATCTCAATAAACACTGAGAAAGATTCTAATGCAATTCAACATTTTTGTGATTAAGCCCTCAAAAATAGGAAGGTTCCTACACCTGATAGTTTTTATACCAAATTACAATGTAACGACTCATATAAACATTTTATCATAACTCATGTCTTTTGAAGACAAGATCAAAGTGTATTCACCATCACTGCTATTTTTTTAACATACAGTTGAAGGTCCTGAACAACACAATGCAATATACTGAAACAAATGAGAAGTATGAAAAGAAAAAGACCAGTTCTATTTGCATAGGATATCATCATGTATTCTAGAAATTTAATAGAATCAAGAATCTCTGTAAATCAATAAAGGAATAAGCAAATCTGATGGATACAGACAACCTTACAAAAATTAATTATGGTTATTTAAATCATAAAATATACTGCAAGGTAAAACAATATTCATAAAGGTTTAAAATGTATCTAATTAAAAGTAAAAGTACAAGTTAAATGTTGAAACTAAAATTGTATTCAAAGGGGAAAAAAAGATATTTAACCAAAGAGATAGAGAACTTTTGTGGATAGAGAGACTTAATAAAAGATGTCACAATTTCAAACCTCTCTACATTAATGTATTATCTTAATGTATTCTTGATCAAAATTTTCATAGCAGTTTTTAAGAATTTAAACATCTTTTTCCAAATGTACATAAATATTTAATGACTAAACTAAGAGAAAGACAATTATCATATGATCTCTCTGATATGAGGAATTTGAGAGTCAGGGGAAGGGGTTTGGAGGGTAGGGAAGGAAAAAATGGAAGAAGATGGGATTGGGAGGGAGACAAACCCTAAGAGACTCCTAATCTCACAAAACAAACTAAAGGTTGCTGGGGGGTGGGGGAGTAGGAATGGGGGTGGTGGGTGATGGACATTGGGGAGGGCATGTGCTATGGTGAGTGCTGTGACGTGTGTAAGCCTGATGATTCACAGACCTGTGCTCCTGGGGCAAATAATACAATATATGTTAATAAAAATAATTAAATTTTTTAAAAAGCTGGAGACAAAAGGATTCAACTCAAAAGGGGAGGAATGCTGCATTTATGATCAAAGATTAAAGGATTTTGTAAAATATTTTAAGAAGTTATTTTTTATTAAAAAAAGATTTAATGACTATAGCAATTTTGATAAAGAAGAGCAATGAGAATAAATGTGTCCTACCAGATAGCAAACTATATTACAAAGTATAATAACAAGAAATATTGCAATACTACCTCAGACAAAGGTGGTTAAATGGAATAGAACAGTTCAATTTCATATCCATGTGCATATGAAAACTTTGCATGCGATTTTTATACATATAAAACATAAAGAGCTCAACTAATGGTATTGGGATAAAAACTTTAAGTGGAAAATAAGACTTTATACCTATCTTATACATTATGCAACAGAAGATCTTCATAAATTAAATATCCTTATATGAAAGCTAAAATACAAATACAGTAGCAAAAATACCAAAAAATATCTTTGTATCCTTTGACTGATGAAGAACCTTTTTAAGATCACAAATACATCATTTATAATGCAAAACACAGAGTACATAAAATAAAATAAGAATTATCAGTACAACAAAGGGCTAAGAGTTGTTTGAAAATTTAAGAGAAAAGGCTGGCTATATCAGACGAGCTTATACTGAAAAAAAAAAATCTATACCTTTTCTGAAAATGATGGGAAAGCAGGAAATAAGCAGAGAGCACAATAGCCTTTTCATATTCAGGAAATTTATGATTAATTTCATAAAGTAATGATTACTCTATTACCCAGATAGTTAAAAAATAAACAATATTTTTCTGTACAATATAAAAATTTACAAAGTTAAATATTCCAGATGTTGGCCACTGTAGGAAAACAAGCTTTGTGTATTTGGAATAAGACTGAAGCCTCCTTTAGCCATTCTGGACGGCGCTGTGGTGGATCTTAAGGAGTACACACCCAGACGTTCACAGTGGCTCAGTCATCCCGTGCACAGACATAATGCTGAGTTACCCTCAGGCACACACCCACAAAGACAGCTGTCGATGAGTACCCATTGCACTCTCGTCCCTGGCACTGGGGAGCTGCAACCACTACGTGTTCATCACTAGGAAATTTCATCAATCGAGCACATAGTTCATTATCTGCTAAGAACTGTTCAGTTCCATAGATCTAGTAAATTATTTGCTAGTACTATGGAATATTTTTCAGTTACTAGAAACAGTAAACTGAAAGCTTAGAGATTTGTATAAAGAGATCTTGAATCAATAGAGTTGAGTTAAAAAAAATGCATGTGTGAATGTGTGTTTGTATTAATACTATTCATATAAAGTTTGAAGATATGCATATACAACACCACAGCACAAAACTACATATAATTTAAAGTTACATATAATTAAGTAAATGCACAAGGTCCCCTACAGTGAGTTTCAGTGGGATGTGGAAACGGGAGTAGTGATTATAGATGAAAAGAAAAAAAAAGGCAAAAATAAAAGGGAGGGAGCACTTCTGAAGTAAGGGTGTGAGGAAATCAGTGGTGTCCAGAGTGAAATAGTCACAGTTTGTGGAAAAAAAAAGAATATATATATATATATATATATATATATATATAACAACCATTAAAGGCTGGCTATTTCTTTGAGGGCACAGAGCAACCAAGCCAGTAGAACATTTATTGAAGAAAACCTATTGTACCTCACCAAGAACATGTGAGCCATGACCCAGTTCCTCTCACAGCCCCCCCAAGCCAGTGTGACAGAAGCTCTCGCTCAGGCAGAGAAGAGAATTCTCCCACTCAACTCAGTTCCCAGTCTAGTGCCTGGGGAAGGGCAGGCCACCAGCACTGCTCACATTCCCCATAGCTGCAAGCAAGCATGGTCATGAGGCCTGGAACGCCCACCCTGCTCCCAGTGTCCATGCGCACTATGGACATGTAATCCCCAAACACGGCTGGCTGAGAATACTGGGATCCAGCTGTCCTACACCAGCTCACCAATGGGGGAAATTCCATGGTGAAGAATGGGAGATGAGAAGACAAGGGACTCCCATTTCCATTTAGCACCCAACTCATAGAGCAGGGCATCATTCCAAGAGAATGAGAAGAGGGAAGAGCAGACAGAAGAGGAGAGAGACAGGAGAAGAGGGCTGCTGTCCCAGAGCACTGGTTATAATGCAGGGCTACTTAGGGGAAAAGAACGTTCACGGGGGGACCTGGGGGAAGAATGAGACTGATGTTGAGTAAGGGTACACACTTCCATCAAGTAGCAATAAGACAGACTGAATGTATTGTATAATGAATATAGACAAGAGAAGTGCACTATTATATAATGGGAGAGAGGTGCTAAGTATCACTACAATGGCAATCAATTTCAATATATAAATGAACCAAATTAACATGTTATACCTGTTAGATTTAGACAGTGTTATATGACAAACACAGTCAACTACATAAGGCTCACAAGAGCAATAAGAAAGTCCATAAGTGGTCCATAGGCCCTACCTACTGGACTGACTTTATCTGGAACAGAGCTTAGGGAAGTTCAGCTCCCACGGGCATTGTCAAAATTGATAGAGATCTTGGTGCAATTCAATAGAAGCTGCTATCCCTCTACTAGCAACAAGTGAGAGTCAACCGCTAGAAGTTTAACAGGGATAACCAGAGAATAGATGGCTAAGAAGAGCCCTCTGGCGTAACCTCAGTGATTGGCATCAAAGCTACCTCTCCACAAAGCGGCTGCCTTTAACTGGATAACACTGTGCAAAACAAAACAAAACAACAACAACAAAAAACCATGCCCAGGCTACTGTTTAAAATAATAGAGCCATCAAAGAAAAAACAGCTAAAACCATAGCAACCCTTGGGTGGTAGGGCACATACCCAGACTGCATCCTCTAAAAAGTGACACAAGAGTAAACAATAAAACCCAGCCCTGGTCCAGTGTCCAGAGTTGCTACAATATATTAATGGAAATGTCCAGTTTTAACTGTCTCTTTCCTGACCTCCTCAATCACCTTCTGGCTGTCCTGCTGTTACACTCAGCCATCAGCTTCCAATAAGAGCCACGTAACAGTGGATTTAAGATCCAAAAGATATTCATGCAATATATTGTATCAACAAAATAAGGCACAAAAAATCCCCCCCCATGATTTAAATAGATAAAGAAAAAAAAAACTCTTGACAAAATTCAAAATATCTTCACCAAAAACAGAGAAAACTAACATAGCAAACATGAGTTCATTTGTAAAAAATCTTTAAAAACCTACTAAAAATGATTAGCACTAATAAACAAATTCAGTGAGCTAAAGAATACAAGATTAATACACAAAATTATACAAAATTAATTTAATTTCAATATTTTAACAATGAACAATTCAAAATCTCCAAATACAATTGCATCAAAATGGTAAAATAATTAGGAACAAATTTAACAAATGAAGTATGAAATTTGTACTCAGAAAATTATAAAATATTGTTGATAGAAACTAAAGAATCAAATAAAAAGGAATTTCATGTTCATTGGTTGTAATTCTTGATTCGGTTAAAAGAACTGTGGTCTCCAGGATGATCTACTTACTCATTTTCAGCAAGAATACCAATCAAGATAATTCAATGAGTAAAGAATTGTTATTTTGACAAAAAGTGCTGAGACAACTGGATTTCAAAGGTATGAAAATAGACTCCCTCCTCAAATCATATTCAAATATGAACTCAAAGTGGATTAGAGACATAAACGTATGAACTAAAATGATAAAACACTTACAAGAAAACAAAGAAGTAAATATCCTATCCTTAGGATAGAGCACCATTTTTAGATATTACATCAAAAGTATATAAGCAACAAAAGAAAAAAATAAAAAATTTGGACTTAATCTAAAAAAAAACTTTTGTGATATAAATAATATCTGAGCAAAGTGAAAAGTAAAGGTGCAATGGAAGAAAATATTTTCAAATCCTGTATCTAATAAGGGCCTTATATCTGATATTCATAGAGAACACTTAGAACTCAATAATAAAATGCTAAATAGCTCAAGTAATGGGCAAAGGAATTAAACAGACATTTCTTTGAAGAGGTATATGAATGCTCACACACAAAAATTTGTTCTAGGAAAATAACAAATCAAAGCCACAATGAGAAATCACTTCATACATGCTAAATGGTTATAATAAAAAAATGCAGATATTGATAAAGAAGGCCATGTTTAAGTAGCAGCAGCAGGGTTTCCTATTGTGTGAGAAAGGAGCATGTAGGTTCCACCCCATTCTAACAACAACTGAAAAGCTGAACAGGTTCATCCACAAGGGAGAAGAGGACATAGGACACAGTGCTGCCTCCAGACTGGAGAGACAGATAGGCAAATGCAAGGAATCAAGACTGCCTGGAACAGAGACTCACAACCAGCCGGAACCAGCACCAGGATAGGAAAACCTGAAATGTAGTTCAGTGTGAACACACTGAGAAGAGCTATATTAATTTCAGACAGAGCAGACTTCAAGTAAGGAAATATACCAGAAAAAGAAGGGCATAGCATAATGATAAATGGGCAATTCTCTAAGATGTACCATCCCTTAACATGTAGGTACCTAACAAGAGCATCAAACTGATAGAGGCAAAACTAATACAACTGCAAGGAGAAACAGATAAACCCGCTACCATAGTTGGACATTCCCACACCCTTCCATCAGAAAAGGGCAGGTCCAGCAGGCAGAAAATCAGTAAGGACAGAGTTGAGTTCAACAATACCATCCATCAACGGGATATAATTGAAATCTACAGACTATTTCATCCAGCTACAGCACAAAACACATTTTTTTTCTCAAGTTCACATCAAATATTCAATAAGACAGACCATATACTGGGTCATAAAAGATGCCTTAGCAAGTTGAAAATAATAGAAATCATGCAATATTATCTCTCAGACCACAACGGAATTAAACTAGAAATCAATAATAGAAAGATAACCAGGAAATTTCCAAGATACACAATGATTAAATAATGCACTTCTAAATAATAAATGAGTTAAAGAAGATAGCACAAGACTAATTCTAAAATATTTTGAAATAAATGAAAATGAAATACTACTTGTCAAAATTTGTGGGATGCAAAAAAGCAGGGCTTAAAGGGAAATTTGTGTCATTGAATGTTTATATAATAAAATTTAAAAAAAACCCTCAAACCAATAATCTAAGTTTCCACATTAGGAACTAGAAAAAGAATAGCATATTAAGTCAAAAGTAAGCAAAATAAAAGAAATAATGAAACTAGAGTAGGAATCAATGATCCTAAAAACACAAAATCAATAGAAAACCAAAGAAACTAAAAATTGGCTGTTTGAAAAGATAAATAAGATTGATAAGCTTCTAGCCATGCTAACTACTTAAAAAAAAAAGAGGCCAAAAATTAATTATAAAAAAAAAAAAAAAAAAAAAAGAGAAGGCATTACTACAGATGCCATAGAAATTAAAAGGTTAATCAAGGGATACTCTGAATAACTAATATGAAATGGACCAATTCCTTGAAATATACAATTTCCCAAAAATCACACAGGAAGAAATAGATTATCTGAATAGGCCTGTATCTATTCAAGAAATCAAATCAATAATAATCTCCCAAAGGAGAAAGCACCAGGCCCAGATGTGTTCACTGGTGAATTCTACCAAACATTTTAAGGGGTTGGGGACTTTCTACAATTTCTTTCAGAAGACAAAAGTAGGGAAATAATTCTGAACTCATTCTCCAAGGCCAGCAATAGGGCAATGCTGAAACCAGACAAATGCATTACAAGAAAAGACAAGTACAGCCTAATATCTCCCACAAACATTGAGGAAAGATTCCTCAACAAAAATTAAATCCAAATAAGTATAAAAAGAATTATACAACACAACTAAGTGGAGTTTATTTCTGGTATGCAACACTGGCTCAACAATCAAAAATTAATTATATAATCTATCACAGAACAGGCTGAAAAAGGAAAAATCACATGATCATACCAACTGCTGCAGAAAAAGCATTTGACAAAATCCAAAACCATTCATGATAAGAACTCCCAGTAAAATAAGAATACAAGTGACTTTCTTAACTTGTAAAAAATGTCTCCTAAAAACCAACAGTGAACATTGTACTTTACCGTGAGAAACTTGAAACTTTCCCATAAGATACGGGACCAGGCGAGGATGTTACCTCTCACCACTCCTTTTCAACATTAACCTGTTAAGTGCTAGTTAATGCAATCAGCCAAGAAAAGTAAGTTTGGAAAGTAAGCTATAACACTGTTTTTATTCGTACATGTCATGATCATGTAGGTAGAAAAGCTGAAAGAATCAACAAAAAAGAATCCTGGAACTAATAAGTGATATAAAGAACTGAAAAAAATGCAAGGTCAATCTGCAAAATAAACTGATTTTTTACATATCAAAAATGAACAGGTGGAATGTGAAATTAAACACACAGTATCATTTGGATTACAGGAAAATGAAACACTTAGTATAACAAAATATGTAGAAGATCTATTTAAGGAAGACTACAAAATGCTGGTGTACAATATCAAAGAGCAAAATAAGTGAAGAGATGCTCCATGTTCATTGATAAGAAAAGTCAATATTGTCAAGTTCTTCCCAATATGGTTGGCAGATTCAATGAGATCTCAGTCAAAATATTTGAAGTTATTTTATAGATAACCACAAAGTGATTCTAAAGTTTCCAGAAAGAATTTTAAAAAATCCACAGAATAGACAACAAAATACTGAAGGAGGAAAATGAAGTTGGAAGACTGACAGTACTCAACTTTAAGACTATAAACTTAAAGACATCAAGATAGTGTAGTATTAGCAAAATACAGACCCAAAAAATCAGTGGAACAGAATAGAGAACCCAGACATAGACCCTTGTGAATACAGTGTATTGATTTTTGACAAAGAAGCAAAAGCAGGACAATGAACCAAATTAAGTCTCTTCAACAAATGATGCTGCAACAGCACGCCTGGGTGACTGAGTCACTTAGCGTCTGCCTTCAGTTCAGGTCATGATCCCAGGGCCCTGGGATCAAGTCCCGTGTCAGGCTCTCTGCTCAGCGGGGTGTCCGCTTCTCCTTCTACCCTTCGATCCTGCTCATGATCTCTCACTTTCTCTCTCTCTCTTAATCTAATAAATAAATAATCAAATAATCTTAAAAAATCTTAGCAAATGTGAACAACTGGACATCCACATGCAAAGCAATGAGTCTAGACACCAAGGTTACAACCTCCACAAAAATTAACTCGATATGGACCACAGACCTAATTGTAAACTGCAAACCACAGGACTCCTGGAAGAGAACAAAGGAGAAAACCTAGACAACCCCAGGTCTGATGATGCCTTCTCAGAGACGACCCAAAGACATGACCCCTGGAAGAAAGAGTCGATAAGCTGGACTTCAGTAAAATGTTAAACTTCTGATCTGGAAAAAAATAATGCTAAAAGAATGAGAAGCCAAGACACAGAGTGGGAGAAGATATTTGCAAAAGACCATCTGATAAAGGACGGTCATCCAAAATATACAAAGAGCTTTCAAAACTCAGCAATAAGTAAACCAATAACCTAATTAACAAATGAGCCAAAAGACACACCACTCACTGGAGAAGACACTCACATGGCAAATAAGAGTATGAGATGGACTACATCACGTGTCAGCAGGGAAACGCAAAACAAAATAATGCGATACCATTACACACCGACTAGAACAGGCAAAATCGGGAACACTGACAACACCGACGCTGAAAAGGATGTGGGGCAACAGGAATTCTCCTACAGTGCTGACAGGGTTGAACGTGGTGTAGCCACCGTCAAAGACACGTTGGCATCTTCTCACAAACGTAACTGTCCCTTAGCACGCACTCCAGCAGCTGCGCTCCTTGTTATTGACTCAACGGGGCTGAAAACTTACATCTACACAAGACACGGCACACACAGATTCATAGCAGCTGTTTAGAGCTGCCTAAACCTGGGAATCAAGATAACCTTCAGCAGATGGATGCATAAGCAAATCCGGACATTTCGAGACGATGGAGTATTACTCTGCCCTAAAAAGAAATACACAATCAAGCCATGAAAAGACAGGAAGGAAACTGAAGTGCATAATACTAAGTGAAGGAAGCCAATCTGAGCAGGTCACGTACTGGACGGTTCCAACTATATGATCCTCGGGAAAAGGCAACACTATGGACACAGTAAGATCCCTGGTTGCTGGGGGCGGGAAGGCTGATCACTGAGGATTTCTGAGCAGCAAAAATACCCCGTGTGTTACAATAATGGTGGATACATGTATTCTAGATCTGTTCAACCCACAGAGCAAACTATGGACTTTGGATGATAACGAAGTGTCAATGTAGGTTCACCCTTGGTTTAAAAAACAAAAAAGGTACTATTTTAATGAGTGACATTGTTAATGGAGAGGCTGCGTACTAAGGGTAGAAGGAGGTGAATGGGCCATCTCTGCACCCTGCTCTTAATCCTTCAGAAGCCTCAATCTTCTCTTAAAAAAAAAATTAAGTCTTAAAAAAAAACTGTGGCAACAACAGCAAAATACAGTTTATTCACAAACATATACAGAAACTGGAGTCCTCATTCATTTCCTGTTGGACTGTCAGATGGTACCGCTCCCCCAAAATTACACGTCGACTTACCAGGTGCTCCAACTTTTACACCCCTGGATACAGACTCAAAAGAATGAACAACATGCACACCCACAGCTCAGCTCATTCGAGGGGAAGAATAAAAACACGACCTGAGACCCATATGCCAAGTTCCTCTTCTCAAGCTTACCGAACATACAAGTCCCTCCAAATGACCCACAGAAAGGACAGGGAAAGGGCAGAAGTAGGTAAAGCATCTCACTACAACAATTTAGTTTTACCCTCATTTCACTTCCTGTCATGTTAAAGACTAGTCGGAGCGAACTGTGCGGTGTGATTAAAACAAGCGTGTAATATGAAATGATTTCTGATCCTCTATCTGTATTGATTCATTGAAATTTTCTCTAATAGCATTCATGTAAGTGATGGTAATTATTTCAGCACATTGGGAGTGCAATAATTTTTAAAGACTTACACAATTTATTATTTATTTATTTAAAGATTTCATTTATTTATTTGAGATAGAACATTTGAGAGAGAGCAAGCAAGCATGGGGGTGGGGCAGAGGGAGTAGGAGAAGCAGACTCCCTGTGGGAGCAGCGAACTGCTCAGGCTGGATCCCAGGACTCAGGGATGGATCATGACCTTAAGCTAAGGCAAACAGTTAACAGACTGAGCCACCCAGGGGACCCTACACAACTTATTTTAACAGTAAGTATGTATTATTTCTACAAAACCAAATAAGGTGCTGTCTGCAGTTCTATTTATTCCATATCTCATGCTGAAATTAGAATATTCCAAAAAGTCAATCCACGCCTACTATAGATCTTCTTTGAATAATCTGAATCTCACTTCCTATAAGACCGCCTGTAAAGTCTGTCTCACCTTTATAATCTCTACTTCATTTTAAACTATACTTGCCATGTTCTCTTTGCTCCATCTACGTTGACCAGACTAACAACATAAAACTGTGCAGTGCACAACCTGTGCATCCAGACACACTGGTACTGAATCGAAGATTCCTTTTTTTCCTAATATTCTTTCATTCTTTCCAACAAGGGGGTTCTGAGAAGCCTGTTCTTTCTGCTTAGAGTAAGAGAAGTTAACAAACTACACCTGATGTTTAAATATGGCTGCTGTTTAAGGAGTGCCCCTGTCATTATGAGCACTGGTAATGTATGGAGGTGTTGAATAACCATATTGGACACCTGGAACTGATATAACACTGTATGCTAAGTGTACTGGAATTTAAAATAAAATAAAATAAAACAAACAAATAAATAAATAAGCCAAATCCTCCAATACCTGTTCATCCATGTACTGTCTGTGGCTGCTTTCCCACTACAGCAGCAGAGCTGAGTATTTGAAACAGATCTCTCAAAGCCAAAAGCATCTACTATGTGGACCTTTACACACACAGTATTTTCTGTCTTCATTCCCCTAGTAAAATACATTTACACTATATTTATCATTAAATAACAATTCATCCCAAAATAACACTCAGAAAATCCTAAGCACCTCAGTCACCTAGGTTAAACTCCAGCCATTAATATGTATTAATCTTGTTCTTTAAGAAAAATATTTCATGATACTGTGACATCTGAGGGGAACGAGTCAGCTGGGAACAGACTTCCTGTCCCAGGGCCAGCGACTTCCGAGAGATAAAAAGCATCTTGAATGAGAAAGGGAACACAGCTTTCCAACCAGACCAGTCAATTCTGAGCCCATACCCCCAGTCACCTTCTTTATGTAACTCTCAAACTCCAACAAGCCAATTATTTCCCTTGCCCTAAGTCAACCCAGGGCAAGCAGCAGAGGACAGAGCCCCCATGCCTGCAGCCCCAAAACTGCTGACAATATTCAAACTACTCAAATCTCTTCCCTGCCTTGCCTGTCCCAGGGAGGACACAATAAAGGCTCTAGGGCCAGCTTTCACTGGGTCCTGACCAAAACTGGGGCTGCCCACATGGTCCCGCGTGGTACTGCCTGCTCCCCACCTTCAGGAAGGTAAGTCATGAATTGGTTTTCACTGGCCTCAGGTGCTCCCTGTCAGCTTCCCTTGCTTCTTTGAATTCAAATCCCATGAGCACATCTTTATAACCAATAGTCCCAAGCACCGTGTATTTCGTCTTGGTGACACTTGCCGTATCTTAGTTTTACATTCTTTGTGTGACAATTTGTTTAACAGCCGTGTACCTGACTCGAATATGAGTGTCTAAGTTTATTTCCACTCCTCCCTTTATTCTAAGCATCTAGCATAGATAGGACTTCCCATGTGGAATATGCAGACCACTTTTTTTTAATAAATGCATGAATTAATTGGCCTTAATAATAATAGCAAGATATCATGACATAACTTTTGAAGTCGTTCACTCAGAAACAAGCACTCATCCTTAGCTGCTTTCTTAAGGAAGTAAAAATGGCAGTAAATTATTCTACTAAAGAGTCCACATAAGTAGATGAGAAAATGAACTAAGCCTAGGAAAGCTATAATTTAAAAATTATCACAAGAATTTATTCTTTTTAAAATTTAAAGTCTGTAAAATGGTCCAACCTCTAAGGCAGTATCTCTATATTCTAAATTCTAAGAAGTCTATTTTCTCATTAAAGATTTATTTTTTCAAAATTCTGGGGTGTCAGGCAATTGATATGCTTATTTAACTGACGTTTTATTCTTCCCTCTCCAATTTACTATTTAAAAGATGGTATTCTTAAAATGATAGTGTCTTTAAATGAAAATGTTATATTTAAGAAAAAAAAGAGAATATATAAAATTAAACATGAGAAACACTGAAGCAATTAAGAAGTTTTCACTAGTGGATTAATTTCAAAAAAGAATTTTGCTCAGGCTCCATACGGAATGATGACTTGATGAAATGGAAACGCATACATGGAAGAGGAGAAAAGAGAGACAGAGGTGCTCAGAGAGGGGCTGTCCTTGCTCAGAAACAGCTGGACACACATCAGTGAGCGCTGACATTCTCAGTTAAGGCCTACTTCATCTTGGTGATGTGGGAACAGAAGGCAAACTGAGGACAAAGCAGAAGCTGACAGCCCACCCCACCCCTCAGATGGGACATTCCTCCTACACTCCTGGCTGCCCTAGAGCTAAGGAAAAGGAAAACAAATAGTTAACTTAAGGAGATCACAATCCTGCAAGACAGGGGTGTCCTTCAGTTTACAAATGTTTTAGCAATCTACAAGAACAAAGCATTTCTACCAGTAACCTAGCATCCAGAAGGAAATGTGGATACAATTAAAAGTCCTGATAACCTGCTGGGCATTGACAGACACTTGTAGAGGCAGAGGGTAATGTTCATCCAGGAAGCTCCCAACTATCCTAATGTGAACGCCTTGCTAGAAGGGAAAACAATCTTAACTTGACTAAGGGAAGGCCTCGGGTATCCTGAGATCTTCTTTAACATATGAAAATCCTTTTGAAATCTCCCTTTTCCTTACAACCCCCAACTCCCAAGAATATAGTCAGCTGCCCCTCACAACCACGGGGTGGCTCTTTCTGCCCAAAGGTCATGTCCCCATGCTTTAACAAACCACCTTTTTTTTTTTTAATTTTTTCAATTTATTTATTTTCAGCCTAACAGTATTCATTATTTTTTCACCACACCCTGTGCTCCATGCAATCCGTGCCCTCTCTAATACCCACCACCTGGTTCCCCAACCTCCCAAACCCCTCAGATTGCTTTTCAGAGTCCATAGTCTCTCATGATTTTTGTACCAAAAATGTCTCAAAAATTCTTTCTTGGCTGTCGGCTCTGGACTTCACCCCATACCTCACTTATATTCTAAAACCAAATCAATGGCCCTGAGCTGTTCTTTGCATACCTTTTTCTCTCTGCATGTAATAATGGGAGCTTAAATTTGAGCATTAAAAAATATATGTATTTTTCAGCACAATGTAACAGCATTAAAAGTAGTAGCACCGTCTTAAAAGGGGATACTCTGGCTTCAATTTTATGTATTATTGAAGACAAAATGTTTGTTCAATGTGTATTTCAGAATTCTTTTAATAGTCATATCTCGCAGTAGAGAAATCTCCCAAATGTTTGTCCTAGGGGTGCTAATATATTTCTGATATATATTCTAGCTTATTAAACATTTCACAAGGGAAAATACTACTGGATCAATGAGTATCTTAGAGGAATAAGAGAGTAAAATTAACTCATAAATAAAGACCTTCTGCAAAGTTATCAATAAAGTGAGTGAATTATTTCACATGATTATCTAAAGCCAATCTTTATGTGCTAAGCAACCCTAGGAACCTAATTTGAATGGCACCAGTGAGATTCCATGAAATGGTTTGACAAACATTGTTTTAAAGCAGGTCAGTCTGGGCCATGTACTCACCTACTGGCTTAATACACCACAAGTATCTCCCAGTCTTCGATCTACTGGAGTAACCAGCTGCCTTGCAAACATCACTGCTCCACCTGTGGCCCCGGGCATGAATTCCGACCTAACTCAGCTATTCTGGTGGGAATGAATAGCTGTGTTTTAATTCAGTACCATCACCTTATACATAGAAATCATGACTCAAGAGCAGACAGTAGGCAGACTTGAAGAATGAAAGACAGAACAGAAAATGTGTGCTACCTTTGAGTTCAAATGTAGCATATAGATAAGTAAAAGATACAAGTGTGTCCACACACATACACACATACAAACATCCCACACATTCAGAGAGGAGAGAGGAGTTCTCTGGGAACCCCTGCTATAGAAATACTCAACAGACTAAAGACTGTGACCTTTGCCTGGGGAGACGTTACACACATTCCACAGAAGAGAGCTCCTATCACTCCAGTCAGTGTTCCGAACCAGGCAGGTGCAGAGGGAGTCTGGCCGAGCTCAGTATGAATAATTCATATCTCATCTATCTTTTGAAGAGGTGTTAAATTGCCCTTTTGGCATGTCTGTGGTTTCTGAGGAATGTGTTCACACCTCATTATCACTCGGTGATGGACTCCTGAGAGAGTATGTAATTGTCTTCAAACCAAGGTCTTTGTCAGTCCAGTAATGCATGATTTCAGGACAATAGGAGTTCCCTTGTGACCACAAAGGTTCAAAAACAAAAACAAAAACAAAAACAACTCCAGAGAAAAAGAGGACAACCATAGTTTTCCCCTTAACTTTTAGAGCAATTTCACTTTTCTCTATTCGCTTCAGTTAGAATTCACTTATTCCACCTTCCAGGTTCCTCAAAACTGAACTCTTTGAAATGCAGATATATGGGGAAATACAGTTTGTTTCTATAATGTGGCCAAAAAGAGCTACAAGACCTACTTTCCAAATTCACACCCCTTCGCACAACCATTCACTTAGGAAACAATCATTAAGAGCCATTTACTACTTTAGGCAATTTCACATGTTATTTATTTTACCTTAATAAAATTCCAAAAACCTAAAGAAGTAGAAATTATCTCTCCTTTTGCAGGCTTGCCATTGATTTCTTCAAATAACATAGCTACTAAATGGTGGATTGAGGGCTCTCTTCAAAATATGCTCGTTTTTTAAACCATTATGGGAAACTGCCTCCAAGGACCTTCAAGTTCTTAAATCAGTGTGCTTCCTTTCAGTTCGAATGCCACACTCTCTTGAGAAGTTACCACAGTGATACGTTCAGACCATTAAAACCCTGGTCTATAAGCAAAGCCAAGGAGATAAGTCAAGAGGAACACGCCTGGAAGCATGTTCAGTTGGATATATGGTTTTCTAAAGATAGATCCGCCAGATAGGTCCGCCTGCTGTGTAAGCGGCTTGACTTGTACAATACGTGGAAGTGGGAGCGGAGGGCAGAGAGGATTGGGGCCGACCACTCAGCAAGCACTGCAGCGCTCCAAATTAGAAATAATAAACTGGTGAAACTTCACTGAGGTAGAAAAGAGGAAAGGGAACGGTACTGAGTATTCAGAAATTCCCAAGAGGTTCTTATAATATATGAGCTATGGAGGATTAGAAAAAGAAGGTATCGTGTCCAGACACTAACTCAAGGACGGTATTATTATTATTTACTGGGGAAAAAATACTTGGGGACAACCAGATCTAGCAGGGAAGACAGTGAGTGTGTTTTTGGATATAACAGTTTGAGTCAGACCAATGCTGTGGCGCTCAGGAAGACTAGAACAGATGATAATACACAGGAGGGTCATCTGAATGTGGGTGGAAATTAAGCTATTAACAACAGCAAAAGGACTTCATCTCATGTGAAGTCTTGGGAAACCAGGCATAGCATGAGAGCCCCAGCACCGACGCCAAAGCCAAGAGCATGTGGAAAAGCGTGACCAATCCACGTTAGCACTGATTTGTTTACTGGGGGAGAAAAAAAAAAGATGGCGCATCACCATGGACAAAGCATCTGTCTCAGCGCTAGGTCCATGAAGGTGTAGAACCATGTCCCCTCCCTAGGAGAGTTCTATGATAAAAAGAGAAAACCATACATCTACTTCAATCACACTTTCAGTCATTCGTGATGCATGATTCATGACTATTATACACCTGAAATCATTACAGGAATTAAAGGATGAGTTGTGATGCCAAAGAAAAGGACACGATCCTGACTGGGAATCAAAGCTTCCTCCTGCTGAAGATATAGAAATAACAACCATCACAACACACAGGTAGGGTCAGTCCCATCAAGGTTATACACTGGGTGCTGCTAAGAAACACTGCAGTGAAAGATGAACCATGGTCGCAGTCATTAAAATGGTGCCCCACAGGGAAAACTGTTCAAACCCCAGCTCTGGGCAAAGAGGGGGAAGGGGAGCTGCACACAGACGGTAAAGAAGGAACAGACGCTTGCGGACATGAAGGAGTAGCATCACGCGAATTCCAGTCGCTCCCCGTAACTGGAGCCACAGGTGTATTTGTGGGAAGAGGGGACAGCAGGGTGCGGGGTAGGACGGGGGGCGGGTGGCATATGAGATGAGAGACGGCTCGCTGAGAGCACATTCAAATATTCCGGGATTCACTCAACTTTAAGGATCCTCTCTGTCTACACTGCCTACCGAGACAGCTCTAATGCTAGCTCGATGGTCCAGTGGATCCCAGCCTTGCCCCCAGTCCCACCCTCTCCCCTGCCTGGCTGTGTCCTCCCAGGCGCGGACCCCGCTCCACAGCCAGCTTTCACGGGACCCCCTACAGCTCCCACGGACGCTAATAAAGTCCAGGTATAACACCTCCCAACTGCCAGGGCCAACGGATACTTTCCAGCCTGCATCTTTATTGACTTTCTTGTCGATACGCACCTCCTTGCCCAAGTTCCTCTTTGGCATCTCTGGCGACACTGTGCTTCTCTTTCCTTGTTCGTTGACAGTCCCAGTTAGGCACTCTTCGTTCCTTCACCCTCACCCGCACCGCCTCCACCCCCTCTGTGCTCCTCTCCAGTGGTACACTCCGAATGTCCTTTCTCACTTTTAGGACTTCAGTAACCGTCTGTTTGCAGGTAGCACCCACATGTATTTCCCCAACCCTAATTTCATGACGGAGGCTCACACCGAGATCCAGCCGCCCGGCCTCCCATTCACACGACACGGATCATCCACAGAAGCACGGAGGCTTGGACAGAACCCATCAAGCCAAACTACATCAGTTTCCTTGGTTGCAGGAGCTCGACTTTTATTTTCTAACAGGGCGAAGAGGAATAACAAGTAAACACGTGTGTGTGGGGTGGGGGGCGGGTGTGCTTTTGGAGGTGTACCACAAGAAATAAAAGGGTCAAGTCTGCCTCCTATAGCTGTCTGGTGGGCTGTTTGGATTTATGACAATCATGCTTTGAAAATACAAGGATTAGGTGATTGGAAGTGTTTTCTGGGGAGAGGTAAAGTATGTGGGTTTCTTTAGACAATTTTACTTATCATACAACCAGCATCAGTTCAAGGACACAGTGCATTTGCAATTCAATGTAGGAATCATGGTCTGAACCAGAAAGAGTAGAAATTTCCTGGAATCTGAAAACTTAAAGAGCATACCATATTCTATTCCACATTTCAATCTCCTTTACAAATAACAGTAATAAAAAAAATTCCTAGTTTCAACATTGGCTTTGTGGGAAAACCGCTAATTAAATAGGTACCTATTTTTTAGGTGAAGAACCAAACAGGCATTTTGAGAAGTGCCTTACTTATCCGTAACCAAACATTAATAGCAAAGAGAAATTAAAGCTGGGGCATTCCAGTCTCATTTAAGCCTTTGGGATACATTTACTTGAAGGACAAACCTAAGTCATAAAAGGGGAAAACATGTAGAGATGTTAACACCTAAAGAAAAAACGGGAAAGAAAGCGTGTGAAGTCACTTTACCACTTTGAATACTACACAGAGAAATATGGTTTAAGATAGACTTTACTTATTTGAAGACTAATATGATCACCCTTGCACTTTTCTTATTTAAAAATACGGATGATACTTATCACCTAAAGTGTGCAAAGTCATATGACAACCAGTTTACATGAATGTGTAGGGAAATTAAAATAATAGCAATTAATAAAGGCTGCAGGAGTGTGTGTGTGTTCATACCCATAACACTGATAAGGCACAGCACAAAGGGAATGGTTGCACATGGCTCACTTGACGTTCTATTTCAATAGTCTTATAAAAATTCATGCTTTTATTTAGTAGTTTTATTCCTCAACTCTATCTTTAGAGAAATTTTTATGAACAAAGATTTTCACTATAGTTAAATGGATACAACTGAAATATTTAAAGCAACTTACATACTCAATTATAATAGATTACCTATATCACAGTGCATGTCATGATGTGTTATGTAGTCTTAAAATCTAAAACTCAATATTGGTACATTAAGTTCATAAAATATGCATAAAATATGTAATAATATTTTTGGTATGTATCCTAGGGTAGCGACATACGGTATCTTCTGAGACACAGATTTTCCTATCTGTGGTTTTGCTAGGTTATTAGCTTAGGCTGTGACTGGAGAATCCCCTTAAAGAACTCACTTCTCTTTTTTCCACTGTGCCAAATACACTGTCGCGATCTTCGTACAGCTTATTCTATTTTATTTTCTGTGACTCAACAAACTTAATGCCAGGTAGTACTGACATAGTCATGGACCGTGCAGCTCACTATAGACAAAGAGAAATGAATGTTCTGGTTAATATCTGGGCTTAGAGTAACAACTAGGGCCGAACAAATGATTCTACCTGGTGGGAGGCCCACGCTCCTTCAACATTTCGACTAGACTTCGGTGGCAGTCTCCCCAAGGAGCAGGAGCATATCGTGAAGTAGAGATTCCTGGGAAGGGCGGGTAGAGGTGTCTTATGACATGGAAGGAGAGGAGAAGAAACAGATTGATGCGAGACAGGACCTGGAGTGAGAGGCCGTCTTAGGGCAGGCTTCCCTCAACCCTGAAGCAGGGATGACCCTCAGATGTGTCTCAGGATGGGACAAAGGGGCTTAGTCTGTAGAACCCACCTCAGTCAGTCTCTGGACGGAGGCCACTCAGGGACACAATGAACGTGCACATGGGCACTTTCTTCAGCCAAGGCAGTACTTACAGGAGGCTGACCCCCAGAAACATGGTAAATGTATTTATCACCCACTCAACATAAATGTGAACAGCTTCTCATGATTTTTTCTAACCTGGACAGTTAGAAAATGTTCCAAATTGCTGGCCATATGCCTTGACCAGGAGCATATGTTGGTCTGGTCTGGAAAACAACACATCTGGTGATGGAGTTTCCGGTACTCTGCTCATATCCTTTGGAAATGATTAAGTCATTGCAAGCAGAGATAGGATGGAAATCACGACCCCAAATCCTGTAGGTCTTTCAGGGCACACAAATTTCTACCGTGAGATTTGGACAGTGGTGTTTCTGATTTGCTATCTCAGCTAGGATTGAAGACATTTTCACTTGATCCTCCACACAACCCAAGAGTCCAATGTGCGTTTGCGCTCTGTCCCATGTACGCCAATGCCAGTTTAGAACAGATTGGGTTAATGAGCAATGGAGCGTCAGCAGCCCTGGGATCTGAGCCATCTTCCATCCATTGCCTAGAATTCATATGCCCTTTCTCTCTCCTTATATCCGTGTCAGCTCAGATACTAAGTCCAACAATCCTCCAGATATGTGGAAAGCTCTTTTCTCCAGTGGACCATTCTGAACACCACTGGGAAAACCATTACCCTACAGACTACTCCTCCTGGGAACTTAACTTCTGTAGAAACTCATCAAGCAAGATTGGCTTCTTATGGAACAAGTGTTCTCTGTACCCCATCTACCACCGGATACGGGGTCCTCTCTCATTGGTTGAGCTGGCTCCAAATTCCGTCCAAGTAACTGTTTTCTGTATCACATTTAGTACCACTGTAGCAGGCTACAGTTCCCAGGAAGTCAACAGTGAAGCGTAGATCAGCATATGGCAGAAAGGTTAAGATTAGAGTTGCTTTTCAGATGAACACCTTTGGAAGCAGGACCGGGCGAAGGGAGAAGATGAGCCGGTATGTGAAGTCTGGGCAGGCTTCCCGGACCTATGGGGAGAACCGATATTATGACGCTCCTTCAGAACTGTCTTGCCTGAGAGGAAAGGGTCAGGCTTTGACAGACCTGCACCGATGAGCTCTTGCACGCCAGCCTGGGAGGTGGTATGCCTTGGTTCAAGACGTGTTCTGTCAGTTGCAGTGTCCTCCTGGGGAACTAAGGACAACCTGCGACCTTCTGGGGGGGGCAGCACAACCACCAGCCAGACACTTCCTTGGCTGTCCTTTACAACTGAACAAGTCATACGTCTTTATCTCAGTCTGGGAAAATGAGTTTACACTTTACGTCTACAAATCATACATTGTAAATTCCATTCTATTCTCAAATTTTCTTTACTCACAAATCTAACTCAGTAAATATGCGTATTTTTTTCACTCTCGAACTATTCATTGCTTTTAGTCCTGTGGTAGTTTGCAAAGATGATGACCACAGCAGTTTCTCCGTCCTTTGACCAGCATGCCCAACCTCAGATGGAGACTCAGACCACGCTCTCCCACGGCTGCATCTGGCCAGCCGTGCAACTGGGTTTTACCAACAGAATGCAATGGAAGTGATACTCTGGGGCTTGTAAGCCTGGGCTGTAGGAATTTTGCCAGAATGTACTTTGTTCTTGGAAGACGCGTACAGAACTGGACTACCTGGAGCCTCGTGGACCGAGGCAGCGCAGACGGGATGCCCGGGAAGGGAGAGGCCCCCCAGGAGCACGGTAAGAAACCGAATAGTACTATGATGTCCTATTTAAACCTTCATGTAGAGCTGCATACATGCATAAAGACAATTCAAATACTTTAATGGAAATTAATTAAGTTAATTAATGTATTAATTAAACAATATAGTGGCTGTGCTTTAGATTGTACTGTTACGTGTAACTTACTTGCCCACCTAGATTTAACCTTATGGACTTCTACAATAATACATACTATGAAAAATTCAATTAGCATGTATTTTAATAGGCAACTTGTTAAAATATTTATGTATGACATAATCTCCAAAATAATTCAAGTTTTCTCAAAACCTTTAAAGAATTCAAAATATGGTTTCATTTTTTTAAAAGGCAGCAGTGCCTCTAGAGAATTGGCCAAAAAGTCAGATGTTAGGCAGAAGTTACAATAATCTTTCTTCCCAGGTAAGGATTATGAAGTACTGTCTAGGGTGGGTTTGTGTTATGATTTTCATTCTGCAGAAGTCAAGAAACTCAAAGCTATCGTCCTTCCAGAAACTTGGAAAGATTCAAAATGGTTATATTAAAATTCAGTTCCATATAGAAACAGGAGGCTCTGATTTTACTTATACGAAGGACAGAAATTACCACAGGATTCCTACAACTTAGACTCGTCAAACTTCAGTGCTGGGAAAGGGAGTAATGTTATTACAATATGACTTCCATGTTGGTACATGGCAATTCTAAACTGAAATGATTTTTCAAGGAATTTTAAATTGAAATTATTTCTGAATTAATTATAAATACCTAGGTTGAAAACCCAGGTTTTTTTTTAAATTTATTTTTTATTTTTAATTTTTATACACATATAATGTATTATTAGCCCCAGGGGTACAGGTCTGTGAATCGCCAGGTTTACACACTTCACAGTACTCACCCCAGCCCATACCCTCCCCAATGTCCATAACCCCACCCCTCTCTCCCAACCCCCCTCCCCCCAGCAAGCCTCAGTTTGTTTTGTGAGACTACGAGTCACTTATGAAAACCCAGTTTTTAAGACATAGTATTCTTCAATTTCTGAGTCCAGTGATATCATTATAAATGGCCATCCAAGAATGAAAAGGAGTATATTCTTAAAATCATCTGAATTTAACTTTGTCCAAAGTATCTGCAAGTTGAGCGGTAACAAAACCTTCCACTGGAACAAATTTCAGATTAAAGAAGTGAGGGAAGCAGCTGCTTCACCTGTGAATGTTTACAAAGCAGTAACTGGTCCCGCTGTGACAGCACTTCCACTAAACAATCGTTTGAAGTCATAAAGCTTTTGTCAAGGTAAAGTATAATAAATAAGGTGCACGTAGGCATGAGTAATGTGCAGTGGGGGTAAGCTGAGGGACCCAGGTATCCTGTGGCCGGAAGGAAAGGTATCCTACGCAGAACGCAGCAGACATTAATGTAATGCAGATCATAGAGAACAATACAAAGTTTTCATGTAGGTTTTGCCCTGAAAGCCAAGAATTAACAAGGAAACAAAAAGAAAATATTAAAAAGCCATATTGAAAGGATCTTCAAGATAGATCTACATATAGGGGCGCCTGGGTGGCTCAGCGGGTTAAAGCCTCTGCCTTCGGCTCAGGTCATGATCTCAGGGTCCTGGGATCGAGTCCCGCATCGGGCTCTCTGCTCAGCAGGGAGCCTGCTTCCCTTCCTCTCTCTCTGCCTGCCTCTCTGTCTGCTTCTGCTCTGTCTGTGTCAAATAAATAAATAAAATCTTAAAAAAAAAAAAAAACGATAGATCTACATACAAGTCCCTCACTTACCCAGTCACAAGCAAGCATTAAGCTGCTTCTGTTTGCAGTGTAAGTCCCTAAGTGCTGGAAATCAGCAGTAAGAAGGCAGAGATGGCTTTGCCTTGGTTCAGCTTATATTTCTATCAAAAAGTCAAACATAACAAAATCATCATGAATAACAAAAAACATCATGAATAATTACAACATATTCAAAATATGGTTTTGACAAAATATGGTAATGACATGTCGTTACAGTAAAAATCAACACACGTAATGTTGCCCTAAATAACTGTGCATCTATTTGATGAGGTCATCTCTGCTCTAGCAGGTGGACTAGATGTGAAAGGACCAAGTCTGCACGCAGTGAACTTGGAAAGGGGATGAGGACCCACGTGCAGGAGGTGGTGCACTTCTCCGGGGACGGAGCACATGAACAGGTTATGATGGGTAAAGGCAGCTGAGAGCTTCTAACATCGTGACATTTTCTGGAAAGTAAAAGGAGGAGCAATTTAGACAAATAAACTATGTGCTGACTCTAGCATTATCATTAAGCAAATTAAACAGGCTACTATCAAGCTAGTACAGTGTGGAAGCTAAAGATGTATTTGTTGAACAGGAAAGAGAAACAGAAACAAAAACAGGCGTCAGACAGAACACAGAGGGGGAGGGAGAAGGGCTAAACAGAGACGTCCTGAAAAAGTGCATTCGAGGAGCGCTGGGTGGCTCAGTGGGTTCAAGTGACAGTCTTAGGCTCAGCTCGTGATCCTGGAGTCCCAGGATCGAGTCCCACATGAGGCTCCCTGCTCGGCAGGGAGTCTGCTTCTCCCTCTGCCCCTTCCCCTTCTCATGTTCTCTCTCTCTCTCATCCTCTCTCTCAAAGAAAGAAATAAAATATTTTTTTAAAAAAAGTGCATTTGATGCAAATAAACCCAATATGCAAGCTAAATGCAAAGCTGGGCAAATTTGATTTTAGCAGAATGGTAGCTACTGAAACACATGAAATCCAAGGACACGAAGTTCTTGAATCCAAGGATTCATGAAGTAAAATGATGGGAAAAGGTACCATTCAAACCTAAAAGGGATGTCAGGCAAGAGGTTTTACTGGATGTACCAAAATATTTTATGCTGATCAAGGAAACAACTCAATAAGACGAAATATAGTTTCAACTTAGTATGTACTGATAACATAAAATGAAAATATTTAAAGCCAAAATGGAAAGATTTAAAGGAGAAATAAACAAATTCAGCGCTGCGGTTTAATGATTTCCTGTCATTCAATCAGTACCAGAAAGAGAAAGCAGAGATCAGAGAGAAGACCTGACTTAGCTGACTCAGGCATACAGTTAGTCCCAAGGAGCACACACATTTTTAAGCACAAGAAACATGTACCAGAATGTTCTATACGCTTAGCCATCAAGAAACTCTCAATGAACCCCAAAAGTTTGGAAAAGATCTACAGTCTATTTTTTGACCACAGTGTACTTGAGAATCCAGTAATAAAAAGATAACTAAGGAATCCCTAAAGTTCCAAAATCAAGTAATGTATCTGTAAATAACACAGGGACCAATTGGAAATCACAATAGAAATGTGAAGCCTTTATATAAATAATGACACAATTTTTAATGAGAATATGTCAAACCATGCGTGGTTTGAATACCTTGCTTTGATGGAAGCTTAAAGAAATACCTTGCTTAGATGGAAATGTAAAGCCTTTTTTTTTTTTTAAAGATTTTATTTATTTGACAGAGAGGGATACAGCGAGAGAGGGAACACAGCAGAGGAGAGGGAGAGGGAGAAGCAGACTCCCACTGAGCAGGGAGCCCGATGTGGGGCTCGATCCCAGGACCCCGGGATCATGACCTGAGCTGAAGGCAGACACTTAACGACTGAGCCACCCAGGCGCCCCTGTAAAACCTTTAATGCATGATCACTGATTTTTCGGCCTTCCCTTCCTAAGTATTAATTTGAAAATCTTGGGAAAAGAATAGCAAATTAAGTCCATAGAAAATGAGATACAAAATATTAAAAATATGAACACATATTAAGGAGATAAAATGATATATATAATAAAGAGTATAAACAATTACAAAGATACCATTTTTTGACAAAATGACACAAATTTCTAGAAAGACCTATAAAGAATAAAGATTGCCAAAAAATAATAAAACAAACCAGAAAATGATGACATATCATTCCACAGAATACAGAAGTGCTATATACATTAGTATATAATATTATATATAAAAATATTATATACAAATTATTAAATCATATGAACAGTAGAAAGATAATAGACTATTAGAACTAAGATTTAAATTTAAATTCATTATTACTAACAGTTGAAAATTTGGATATAAATTTTTTCCACGAAAAAAAAACCCTTAACTTTCAAAGCCATGCACAAGAAGAAATTAAAAATCTTAATGGCCTATATTAAATAATTAAATTAAGACCATTCTGTGAAGTAAATTCTAAGCCCTAAGACCTTCATCGGTATATTTTTCAGATCTGGATAAACTCCTCTAGTACATAAAATCAGGGGATTCATGAAGTATTTTACCTTAAGCAGAATTCTAATTCCAGATATCACTCACTAAAAAGGCCCAAAACAATGCTCAAGGAAGCCATGTATTTCAAATAAATGTTCACAATAAAATAAAGTATGGTTTCCTTGAGAAAACACAGGTGTCTGGGTCAATATACAAGGTTTACAACCTTGCTATGGCCAAGAGCCACGGACACAGGTTCTGACTCTCGAAGGTTCTCTACACTGACACGAGTCACTTTTTAGCAACAATAATAATAATTTGGGTAAGAGGTTATAATAAATTGAATTTAAAAATTAATCAATGACTGCATAGTAACAGCGAAGGAGAGAAAGAAGGAGGGGGTGTAGAGGATGGGAGACAGACCGAGAGACAGCGTTGTCTCTTACTGCTTCTAAGGACACTAAAGCTATCATATAATGGCACTGCCACGGCCTTCATTTATCTTTACTTCCTTAGGTGCCTCCCCACCGAACACAGCCACGCGGGTGCTGGGGGGGTTAGGACTTTGTCCTGCGACCCTAGGGAAACACCGACATTCAATCCGTGACACGTTGGATACTGGGAAGATCTGAAGGTCACCATCCTGCCACCTCAACGTAGCATCGGCAGTCACGGAATGCTGTGACACCCTGGGACCCCGGCGGTGGGGGAAAAGCCAGTACACACGACCAAATATGCAGCGTCCTTATCTGGAATGTCCTCCCCGAACCTGTTCATGAAGTAAAATCCACAGGTGGCACATTCTATAAAATGAGTAGCCTGAACTATTAAAAAAAAGAGAAAAATCCGCGTCATCCAAAGCTGGAAGGGGGAGGAAAGAAAGGAAGCGATGAACGCGCTGGACAGACAGAAACCCATGCTCTCTGCAGCGGGTATTTCTGGAAACTGAAGCGATGAACGCACTGGACAGACAGAAACCCATGCTCTCTGCAGCGGGTATTTCTGGAAACTGAAGCGATGAACGCGCTGGACAGACAGAAACCCATGCTCTCTGCAGCGGGTATTTCTGGAAACTGAGAAGATGCCTTTTAATCTTAAAGAGGGCCTGAGCTGCATATCAAATATCCACTACAACTCCCAGAATTTGCTTGCTTCGTCAATTAGGCAATTTTATAGAAAACATCGTCGGAGCACCTTGGCAAATGCAAGCAGAGGCTGTATGTAATTCTACAAATACTGTTCAATTCATGTTAACTTAGCCATAATAAGAAAAGGCTGATTATATATGTTCTTATTTTTAGGAGATTCGGAATGAAGTAATTTTAAATGTCAAGTGTGCCAAATGCTAGAAAAACAATAATTTGCTGTTTCAAGTTCTGTCAAGCATATTGATTCTCGGTGGCCGTTGAGTATATCAGATTCTGAACCTTTTATACATTAGCGGGTACAGGGCCTCTCCTGACATTTTCTGTTTTATTGTTCTTTATGCCCCAGTGTGAATGATTTGATTTTGTAATTGAAAGCACGTCTTTATAAATAACTACTTGCTGGTAATCAATATGTAATATAGGCAACCTATGAATGTAAACATCAAATCATGATGTGGCCTTTGCTCTGGAAATATACTGTCTAGGAGAACAGTTATTAAAATTAAACAACGAAGGGCATAGCAAAAAAAACAACAACAATAAAACCCTCCTTCAGCAAAGTCTCCTGATGACCTAACATGTACCGGTCACAGTAGTAAGCGTGAGGGTGCAGCAACAAACAAAAGACACAAAGATTCCTGTATTGCATGGTCATAAAAGATCCTCTTTCCCTAACTCTCATGCTTGCCCAATAAAATATTGGGATCCCCTCAAAAAAACCCTGCATGTATAGTGCCTATGATAAAAATAACCTGATTGATTTACTTTTTGAACAGTGTCATAAGTAAATATTTCAGCAAATATATTTCTCTTCTGCATAGCTCATTTTCCCTGATTTTCATGTAGGCAGAGCATCTGAATGGTTTAAATACAAGACTCTCCGTTAAGAAGAGTAACTCTCTAAGTACATAATATTATTGTGCTTTGGGGAATCATAAACTGCATCTCTTAAAAAAATAGTTTCTTGGTGTTCTTGGGGAAAATACTACACTGACTGACTCGTACTTTAGAAAAAAAATTGGAGAGGGATCAGACACATTTCAGGACGGTAGTGGAAGATGAATGACACAGAAACCACACTTTGCTGTGACCCGTATGTATTTATCAATTTTTAAATGAGCATAAAATGTATTATTTGCCTTAGGGGGACAGGTCTGTGAATCGTCAGTCTTCCATACTTCACAGCACTCACCGTAGCACACACCCTCCCCAATGTCCATCACCCAACCCCCCTCTCCCAACCCCCCTCCCCCCAGCAACCCTCAGTTTGTTTTGTGAGATTAAGAGTCTCTTATGGTTTGTCTCCCTCCCAATCCCATCTTGTTTCATTTTTCC
Source organism: Mustela putorius furo (assembly GCF_011764305.1). Classification (NCBI taxonomy): domain Eukaryota; kingdom Metazoa; phylum Chordata; class Mammalia; order Carnivora; family Mustelidae; genus Mustela; species Mustela putorius. The sequence goes on along the minus strand of NW_025421511.1, from coordinate 2,175,519 downwards.
CTCCCTAGCCCCACGCCCCCCATTTGGTCTCACAAATTCCTCATATGATCTCCCTAATAAGAGGAATTTGAGGTATTTATCAATTTTTTAATGGGGAAATCACTGGACCAAATGCAATTATTAAGACTCTGTTCATGTATAAAAAAGATGAAACATTTCCTACACCCTCACTTGAAACACGTTGTTTCAATGTTCTTAAAAGAGTTCTCCTAGGCTGAGCTCTAGCACTACTGAATGTGAGACCAGAACATTTGGTATTGATGGTGGGCTCAGCTTGAGAGCAAATCTGATTTCATTTTCGACATCCTGCTTTAATCTGTTCCAGACTGCCAATGCATACAAAATTATGCAGATCATGGGGCTCAGATAAACGTTTTTTCTCACTCGCCGGCAAGTCTTTCTTATACTAGGTTTTCGTAGGATCACAGCATATGAAAAAATGCATTACAGTAGTGTAACCATTCCAGTGGATGCCCTCAAGAGCTCTTCTGTTTTTCTATTCGACTCCTCCTCTTTAATTTGCCCCCGTTTTCTAGAACTTCATACAGGACGCATGAATTAACTTTAGAGTTGTGACCCTATGCATCCTGATTTGGGGCTATGAATATGCAATCATCACACATTTAATATCTCAAAGATGAATATGCAGTACTACAAAATGGCCTTTACTAGCTATGAAAAAACACTATAATATATCAGCGTAAGCCTTTTAAATACATCGGTAATGCTGGTTTTAGTGGTATAAAATTTGGGGACCTTAAATCAAATCAGGCTTGAGATAGAGAGATTTTAAAATATTTATGTGCTTAAGTATCGTTAATATTAAATATACGGTTGAGTACAACTGAATAACCTGGACATATTGAAAGAACACCTTGAAATATGCTTTGACATACTACGTACACTCTTCAAATGAGACCCCAACTATAAGAAATGTATCCTTCACCTCAGAAGTTTCCTCATGACAGTGGGAAATCCCTCCTCTTATCCATCTCTAGATGGATCTGATCTTTCTATTCCTAGGGACTATGTTGCATTTCCCAGACTTTCATGCAGACACAACCACACGGAACACATTCCTGTTGAGCTCTTCCATTCAGAGTAATGATTTTGACATTGACTCGTGCTGTTCCAAGAATCAAGAACTCACCCCACTGCTGAGTCAGATCATACTTTATACACATATATCCCACCTTCGTTATCCATCCATGTGTTGACGGACACTCGGACTGATGCCAGTTTGGGGGTCACTACTACTAAGGTCGCTGTGATCATTCAGGTGTGGACATCTTTGCGTGGAAATATTATCGCGTTTGTTTTCTCAGGTAAATAACCAAGAATGGACTGGTGGCACCACAAGGTAAAAACGTGTACATTGAGAAATTTCTGCAAACTTTGTACCGTTTTACAGTCCTGTCAGCTACAGATGCCTGCTCCAGACCTTCCAGGGCCTTCCACAGTCTTCTCAATCCCAGCTACTCGAACGGCACGCAGCGGCAACACAGGGTAATGGGTAGAGACAGTGAGAGTCTTTTCCTGTGTTTATTTATCATCCATTTGTGTTCTGTGGTGGAAGATCAAATCTCTGGCCTTTTAAAAATTTCTTTTTCTTTCTTATCATTGAGTTTTGAGAGTTGTTTATATACTCTAAATATATACTTTAATTCTCATGAGTTCAAATTACCAATGTGTTCTTTTTATGGATAGTTTCTTGGGTGTCATATCCTTTTTTAAAATTTTTTTTAATTTGAGAGAGCAAGAAATCATGAGCAGCGGGGAGGCGTAGAGGGAGAAGCAGACTCCCCACGGAGCAGGAAGCAGAGTGTGGGACTCGATCTTAGGACTCTGGAATCATTACCTGAGCAGAAGGCAGACGCTTAACCGACTGAGCCACCAAAGCACCCTGGGTTCCTGGGTGTCATATTTAAAAATATTTTCCTGATGTAAGTTCACAAAGATATTTTTTATACGTGCTATTTTTACGGTTCTGTATGCTAAGGTTTTTTCAGTTTATGATTCATTTTGGATTTTTTTTAAACGGTGTGAAGTACTCATCAAAATTGCCTGTTTTGCATGTGGGTATCCAATTGTTCCTACATTCTTTGCTGAAAACATTATCCTTCCTCTGATTTGCCTTTGTATCTTTATAAAAAATCAGTGTCTATTCAGGTGGAGATCTATTTCTGGACTCCTTAATCAGTCCCATTTATCAATCCGTGTAGCCTTCTGCTAGTTTCACACTTTCTTATTAGCTTGTGACTTTTCACTTAACTTATAATAAGTCTTAAAAATCAGGTAATGTTAGTCTTTCAACTGTTCTTTTTCAAAGGTGTCTTAGTTATTCTAAGACATTAACTTGGTGGCTAGAATTTTGATCGCGTTGATCCTACAGATCTGAGGAGAGCTGGTATCTTAACGGCACCGTGTCTCTGACCGGCAGTGTTACTTCTAATCCCCTGCCCTGGTTGGGGTAGTTTCCTCACAGGCATGAGCGGAGGGTACGCAGCTGATACTCAGGGGAACCGTCTGCTGGTATTTGGAGTTATTTCCAAGGCATCTGTCCCCTCTGAGTAACTGGGTCCTGCACAGGCAGGCACCTTACCTGACCTCAGCTGCATCGCCTCACTAAAAACCATCATGTCCTACTCTGTGTTCATATGGAATATTTCTTCGGTTCATCTGGGCTCAGCTACTCCACTGTGGCTCCAAAGACTGCTTTGCTTAAATCAAGCATTGCATTTGAAGCAAAAGGTCATTAGATGTATTAAATTGCTTCTTCCCTACACTTCCAGGATAAGTGATTTTAAACTGTTCAATGACTTATTTATCTGCGAAGTAAGACAGTAATAATTGCACTTGCTTAATTGCAGAAGTTTCATCGGATCGAATGAGTGACTGTAAGGAAAGACCATGGACTGCCACATCCCTTGTAGCTAATGGCTGGGGTGAGGATGAGGAGGAGGACAAAGAAGGTGCTTATCGCGTGTGCTCCGTCTCTCACCTTCCTCCGCGTTCCCTGAACACACATGCCTTCCTTCAGCACCCAACACACTCTCACAATTATGTAAGATTAAACATGTTGTCTAGTGTAATGAGAAGATTAATGCGACTTTAATAGCTTGTAGCCGTTTTACTTAGATACATTTGGGGGATGGAATGATTCCTTTAGAAATTAAAGAATATAAATAGTTTGAAAAATGCTCTATGGTCCAGGAAAGAAAACACACACACACACACACACACATACACACACACACACACACACACACACATCGGAAGTCATTTCTTTCTTGGCAAAAAGAAAGTCAAAAGCCAGAGGAGAAGAAGGAGACAAAAGGAAAGCTGGCCGCTAAACAGAGTAAAGACTGGGTATCGGAAATTATTGCACGAGAGCTAATTCTCTTTAAAACCCCACCAAGTACCAACGATCGCCCTCACTTTTGCAGAGGAGAAAATGGGAGGTTTTATTGGTTTGCTGCACGTCACAACAAACAATAAGGCGGAGATGATTCTCTCTCACTGTTCCTCCCTTACAAGATAGAGACAAAAACTATGGAAAGAAAAACATCAAATGGCTTTAAAATTCACCGGACTTTCAAGAAATCCCTGCTCGTCTTCGTTTTACTTGAATTGAAACCAATCCATATGTCAGAAAAGAAGGTATTTCTTTTTTTCCTTAAAACCTATCAACAGCAGAAATGTATCTTCCTATATATTGGCTTAGCAGACTCTAACATAAAATAGGCATATAATCAATGTGGAAGAAATAAACAAAATTTTATGTTGTTGAGGCTTATGAACAATACAGACTTGTTTGACTTTTTAAAATCAAGACCATGCAGATAACTACAGTTTAAATCTCTTTTGAGATTATTTTTCTGAATTATAAGTGTATATCTCCCACACCAATGAGTGCTATATTTTGACTTTATGTAGAACTTTATTTTCTTCTCCTGTCACAAAATATACAAATTTTGGTTTTAAAATGCCACAATGTTAAACAAAATATTCACTACAAATCATTAGGTGGAACATAACATTACGTGGCCTCTGAACTTAGCTATACATTTCCTCAGATACTGTTCTGCTCCTATTATGGGTCTGTGTTCTTGAGTTTTTAATTTAAATTATCTGAACTATGGTTTTCTCATTTGTAAATCTGCCTTACAATAATGTTTTGATGATTCTTGGACATGGAAGATGTTTATTCAAAATTGGTTCCCTTTCTTCCTTTTATGAAAAAAATTCTAAAATAGAGAAAAATTGCAAATAGCATAACAACTTTACAGAGCAGGATCACTGAACAGCAACTTCTTTTTGGAAATGATGCCTTCCTGGATGAGAAGACTACGTAAGACATGATTATTTCTCATTATAAAACCTAAATAAATAAATGAACAGATATGGTAATAAAGATAGAATATATGAAGAACTCAACTAATAAGAAAAAAGTAATGTTGGCTGCTAAGTACTTATTAATACTTAGTACTAGTACTTAGTACTTAGTACAATCACCCTTTCTGTAGTTTTGATACATGTAAACTATATTTTGGGGGGCAATTAATATCACTATCTATGACTGAGGTTTTGTAAATTATCACTACTTTGTAAATATAGGAAACATATGAAAGAAGGTATTTGCCTTATAAAACTGTAGAGAAATAGGGGCATCTGGGTGGCTCAGTAAGTTAAACGTCCAACTAGGTTTCAGCTCAGGTCATGATCTCTGGTGCTCAAATCAAGACCCAAGTTATCAGGCTCCCTGCTCAGCAGAAGCCTGCTTAAGATTCTCTCTCTCCCCCTCCATTCCTCCCCCCTGCTTATGTTGTGCATGTGGTGTCTCTCCCTCTCAATAAATAAAACCTTAAAAAAAAAAGTAGGGGAAATAGCCACATGAAATTTTCCACTTGCTACTTCATAACTCAATAGGCACATCCATAACTGCTTTTTAAAATTAATAAATTTTTATTAATTTTATTAATAAATTGATTTTATTAATAAAATTAAAATAAAATTTATAAAATTATAAACTTAATAAAAATTAATAAAGCTTTGCCAAAATTTTTGCATTTAAAAAATGGCAGTTTTCCTTCCATATCTCTAAAGCTAAAACAGATATAATTACCCTAGAGTACCCACAGCATTCCAAATATATATATTTGTACCTACATTCAGTTAAACTATTTAAAAACTTCTAACCTGAGATAATTTATTGCCGTCTTTCTGAAAATGTGCCTTGTTTCTCTTAAGTGTTTTGTTTACTAAGTTCTCATTAAAAGTTAACTGAAAAACACAGTATTTTAGACTATTAATATATGAGTAGAATTCATGGAAATAATTTCATCTTCACTTGCAATGACAGTTCGGTGTTTTAAAGTTAATGGCCATGTTTTTTGAGAAGAAAGGAGCTAAGTGCTGAAAAATAAAAATAGGATAATTACAAAAATTAAGTAATCAATTTTAAGGCATTAAGGTAAGGAAAATGAGTCACAAGAAATTATTCAAGCAAAGAACCATTCATATCCACACAAAGATGTGAACTCAACTTTCACCACAGCCCTATTCATCACAGCCAGCCCCAAAGTGGAAACACCTCGGATGCCCACCCACAAGTGGAGAGAGAAACACATCAGTGTGTTCCATACAATGGAATATTATCCGGAAATGAAAAGGAACACAAAATTGATAATGCAACACCATGGTGGAATCACAAAGACATTCTCCTAAGTCTCTGAAACCAGACATAAAACCCATGCCTTCTCTGATTCATTCATATAAGAATGTCCTAAAAATACCAATCTCTTGAAACAAAAAAGCAGATTAGTCATTATCTGGGACTAAGACTGGGAACTTGAAATAGGCAGGGGGAGGTTGAGAAGGTAATCTAAAACAGAAGGACAGTCAGAGCTGCACAACTCAGCGAAGGTACAATCATTGAATGGTGTATACACAATGGAAATATTCAGTGGGATGTAAAGTATTCCTCCATGACGTGGTTTTTTAAAAAGGTAAAGAACAAGTCAGAATGGCAACAGTTCCATGATTAGTCACAAAAACTACTATAGGGTTCGAGTTTGCTTGAGTGGGTTTTTTTTTTTTACCAAGACCTGTGTTGTTAAATATACTCAAAACCAATGTTAAGGGATTATAAATACAAACTTGGGAGTTTTTAAGATATACTTTATCATTAATTCATATGTGATCTAGAAATGTCATCAAAAGGGATGTGAGAAGACACTAATTTGGAGAATATAATTTCTATTCCATAAAATGTATTTTTTTTGCTCCAATAAAATATTTTTTAAAGGTTTTATTTATTTATTTGACAGACAGAGATCACAAGGAGGCAGAGAGGCAGGCAGAGAGAGAGAGGAGGAAGCAGGTTCCCTGCTGAGCAGAGAGCCCGATGCGGGACTCGATCCCAGGACCCTGAGATCATGACCTGAGCTGAAGGCAGAGGCTTAACCCACTGAGCCATCCATGCACCCCTCCAATAAAATATTATTGAAACTAGCATCCCAAATAGTGAGTACTAAATAAAAAGAAAATGCCTAATAATGTATAGGAGAACAATTTCTTTCACTAGATGTATGAGACTCTCTAAGATATTGAATTTCAACAAGAAGAAAGAATGTTCAAATAATCAATGCCAGTGACTAATATGGGAAACAAACACCCATACTTTAGAGTTAAACCTCTGAATTGCCTTTTTTAAAAAGTTTATAACAATCAGATTATATTGAGTGATTCTAGATCCTAAGTACTATGCAACAGCACAGTTTTATCTTATAGCCATGCTATTAAAGAGATAAATGTTAATTTTTTGAATAACCTTCACTTGGCTTTTCCTTATACCAACATCTCACATAGCCATAATACTCTCATTTGTACCAAGAAATTAGCACAGTAAAATACTCACAACTGCCTACAGATTTTAGTCAGATTTCACCAGCCTTTCCACTAATATACCTTAGTTTGTTCCGTTATCTAATCCAGGGTATCACGTTGCATATAGTTGTCTTATCTCCTTAGTGTTCCACAATCTGAGATATGCCTAAATCTTCCCTTGTTTTCCATGACCTTGACATTATAAATAGCCACTGAAATGAGACAGTCCTTCACCACAAGCCTTCACAAGACCCTGGGGGAGAAGTAACAGGTGAAAATACTTCAAGAGTCAGATATAACAGATACAAATACACAAACATCAGTGATTATACTTTCTGGCTCCTCTGCTTATAATAGAAATTATACCTGGTTGGAAGAGTGAAGACAGATTTCCATACAGAAATAGAAGGCAACAGAATATCTGACTGGATCATAGCATAGCAACTTTAAGTAAACTTAGGATATACGGATAGGGAGAAATGTAATGGATAGCTACGCCTTGTCAGGAATTCTGTAGAAATCGGATCACTCTATTAACATATATATATAAAAACAAATGGTGCCAATGAAGATTCATAATTAATATCAAGGGCAGATTGCAGTCTGGTTTCTGAGTTATCTTTTAGGTAAAGAACACCATTAAAGTGCTCAAAGAACATTTTTCCTAATTTCAATACCCTGTCCCATTTTTAGGGTTGCCATTCTAGAATGACCGTAACACAACTAACTACAATGTGAGAAACCCCTTCTACCGAAGCTGTACCTACAGTGTGATCACCAACCGTGCACATGGTGTTGGGGTTTCACCAATTCACTCACCTAGGAGGCTGGTGATGGAGGCATTATCATCTCGTTCAATCTCTAAAGAATCTTAAAAAAAAGTTACCTTCTTCATGCTTTGAGAGCTGAGGAAACCAAGTCTCGGAGAGCACCCTGAGCGCCTGTGCCACTTGGCTTGCGTGTGATGGAATCAAGGGACCCAGTATGGAATGTTGGCTGCAACTCCAGTCCCCACTGAATGTCACAGAATCTACCTGGTCTGGTGACGCTGGTCCAAGGCACTCATCAACCTTCCAGTATAATAATATTCTTTGTCCAATTCAAAAATTACACTTTTTAATAGGGTCTACTCTTGGGTGTGTTTTCCCCATTTGTATGTAAGATAGAGTCACACCATGACACTGAAAAAATGTAGTTAGCACAGACGTCTTATTTTTTATGAGACTCTTCTTTTCCACTAATGGCCTCAATATCAGAGTATCCCTCTCCTTCTTCTACCTTCCCCCTGTGCGTGTTTGCTATTCTCTTGTCTGGAAGGAACGGTCTATAATCAACACCTTCCTCTTGCCCCAACATGATGACTTCTTCCATTATCCCCCAAATCTGAGTCCAGACTCTCTGTCATCTTTCAGATTTTCTTGTCTTTCCTTTTAAAGCCTCCAAAGCCATGGGTTTTGCCTGTATGTTTTCTATTTCTCAACATCACTGGTTCTTATCAACTTTTTTTTTTTTTAGCTGCTCTTGTCAAGTCCCATGATGTCCATAAATGGCACACACAATGTTATTTATTGTTATATAACCAAATAGTATTTCTCAGACAAAACTCAGGAAAGAAATCCTAGAAAATCAAGAGAAAGATCATTTTGATAATAAGTAAAAAATAGATGATCACTGATATGCTCTTAGGAGACTAAAACTAAACTTTTTTTTTTTTTTTAAAGATTTTATTTATTTATTTGACAGAGATCACAAGTAGGCAGAGAGGCAGGCAGAGAGAGAGAGGGAAGCAGCTCCCTGCTGAGCAGAGAGCCCAATGCAGGTCTCGATCCCAGGACCCTGAGATCATGACCTGAGCTGAAGGCAGAGGCTTTAACCCACTGAGCCACCCAGGTGCCCCCTCTTTTTTTTTTTTTTTTTTTTTTTTTTTTAAGATTTCTACATTTATTTTAGAGAGAGAGTGAAAGCTTGTCGGGGAAGGGGCAGACGGAGAGGGAGAAAGAGAATCCCCAAGCAGGTTCCCTGCAGAGCACGGAGCCCGACCCCACATGGGTCTCAATCCCAGGATCCTAAGATCCAACCAACAACTGGGCACTTAACCATCTGTGCCACTCAGGTGCCCCAGGAGGTATAGTCTTAAAATGGAATATGAAGTGCAGGGTTTTATATGCTTTTAATATTTACTTACATAGGAAGAAGATGAAATACTGTGAAAAGTGGGAAAATACATGTTCAAAAAACAACCTATGATCCGTCTGGAAAACAAAATAAGCAACAATTCACTACTATCCTAGATTGAATACTGTCTCATAGCAAGTATGCAAATGTGAGATCACAATGGAAAATATGATTTAAAGATAATTACACTGAACAGAAACTACCTGTCCAATTTGAGCAATTCTTCAAAATTAATAGTGGGGAAAAGGATATATTCATGTGAACACTATCATATATATGCCACAATTATTACTTCACAGAGAACAGTTAATGTTAATTAGAGATACTATATGGAACTATAAATTAATTTTTAGTTAATATGCATTCATTTAATTAAGTGACATCATAAGAGTCATTAGTAAAATTAAAATCAGCATGGGTCACCTGTGTGACTCAGTTGGTTAAGCATCTGACTCTTGGTTTCAGCTTAGATCATGATCTCAGGGTCCTGAGATCAAGCCCCATGAGAAATCCTCCCAACGCTCCACACTCAATGGGGGAGTCTGCTGGAGAGTCCCTCTGTCCCTTCCCTAACTCATGCGTGTGTGTGTGTGTGTGCTCTCTCTTTCTCTCAAATAAATCAATAAATTAAAAAAAATTTTAAAATCAGCATGTTCTTAGATATAGCAACAAAAGTTTAAGCACAAAAGAAAAATAATTTGGGCTTCATCAAATTAAAAATTTTTATGATTCAAAGGATCTACTAAGAAAGTGGAAAGACAACCTGGAGAATGGAGCATTCTCCAGGCAAATATTCATAATTTATTGCATATATCTAAAAGGGAACTGTACCTAGAATATAAAAACAATAATTCCAACTCTAAAAGGACAACCCAGTTTAAGAATAGGCAAAGTATTTGAATACATATTTCTCAAAAAAAGACAGGCAAACTACCAATAAGGACATGAGAAGATGCGTGACATAATTAATCATCAGAGAAATGCAAATCAAAACAATGAAGAGATAGCCCTTCACATGCACTGGTGTGAGGTAGAAGCTAGACTTGAGCAGTGGAAGGAAGGCCCCAAGGCAGAGTCTCGAGCCCTTGAGGGAGGAATGAGAAATGAGCCAGAGGCAAGGATGTTGATAAATAAACAAAACATTAAAACCCAGGGCACAACAAGCAGGTTTTACAGCTTCCAGGACCTCGGGGCTAACAGAGGAAGAGCCACAGGTGCAGAACATGTGCTCTCCTCTTCCCCTTCTGCCCCAGGGGAACCCCCAAAGCCTTTGCATTGAGGTTACAGAGCTCCCACCCTCATAAAAAAAAGGCTGCCCTGGCAGTTCCAGTACAGATCTTGTAGGGTCAAAAACCCCCCTCCCAACCTGGGGGAGAAGTGCCCCAAATGCTCGCAACAGCCTCCATTAGGGACCACCCCCTATGCCGCAGCCCCTCCCAGCCCAGAGAGACCCAATAATACCCAATCCCAAAGCAACCAAAGGCCAGTTCCACCTCCCAGAACCTGCCTGCTCCCACCTTTGAGAGAGTTCTTTCCTTTTAATAAACTGTCCCGGGCTTGTACTTTCCTTCGGGCTGTCTTTATTCTAGCACAGAGCCCACACACATTTTCTTGTGGGGAATCCAGACTGAAACCTCCATTCACCAACAGAGACTCTCCCAACCATAAAGCGAGTAGGACTACAACAAAAAATTCAGATAGGAACAGGTGCTGCCAAAGATGTGAAAACATCAGAAGTCTCCCGCAAAGGGGTAGGAATGTAAAATGTTGCAGACACTGAGGAACAGTCTGACAATTGCTCAAATGTTGAAACAGACAGTTACCATATGACAGGGGGACCTCACTTCTATATCCGTACCCAAGATGAATAAAAATGTAAATATACACACTCATAAAAATTTTATGTGACTGTTCACAGCAGTATTATTCATAATAACCGAAACGTAGGAAAAACCAAAATGCCCATTAACTGATGAATGAATACACAGAAGGCGTATATCCACACAATGGACTAAAAGTGGTAGAAACATGCATTGGAATAGTCTGGGCCATAAAAAGGAATGAAACACTTATGCATGATACAATATGGTCAAACTGGAAAAATATGATACTGAGGGAAAAAAGCAAGTCAACAAAGATCACTTAGTATATAAACCCATTTACATAAAATGTCCAAAATAAGCAAATCTAGACAGACAAAAATGATTTCCAGATACTTAGAGGTGAGAGAATGGGTGTTGGGTGACAGATAATGAATACAGGGTTTTCTTTTGGAGGTCATACAATGTTCTAAAATTGTGGTGATGGTTGCACGCATATGTCACTATAGAAAACAACTTCAAAATGCACATTTTAAGTGGCTGAATGTTACGGCATCTGAATTCTATCTCAATAAAGTTATTAAAAATTTATTTCAAAAATATTTTATTTCAGAAAGTTTTTAAAGTCCAATATGCAATTTCAAATGCAGCATAATGTAAAATAAAGATCTCACTCATATATTCTAATAGACATTTTGGTTAACTTCACCACAATTATATCAATGGATCTGGCTAATAAAAGTAACAATAAAAAATAACAATAGTTAAAGCTTTTGAACTCTTCGATGGCAAGCATTATTCTAAAAATTATGCACATATTAACTCTTCAGTCCAAATAACCACCTGATAAAATAGGTTCTATTAATTACCTCTGCTGACAACATGAGCACATCAACACACAAAGATGTTAAGTAACATGTTTCAGAACTTTAACTGGTATAGTCTCAGGACTATAAAATATATATGAATATATATATATGACTATATATAAAAATATATATTATATATAAAATATATAAATATATATATGAAATGTGTCTTTTTATTCAGAAGTGTGGTTACAATAAGTATTTTGTTTCAGCATTTCCAATTATTTAATGTCATGGTGTATTTCTGTATTTGACAGAATTTACATGTGATCTGGGTAACCAGGCGTTATAGAAGTTATATTAGATGAACATCTATTATCGACTACAACTAGCTATGTTAATATGATACAGGGTTTTCTAAATAACATCCCTTTTAAAGAGATCAGTATAAAAACAGAAGAACAAAGGACAAAAATGGAGAAAGATTTCATAATATAAACAAAAACTGAACAGCAACCCAGAGTTGTATGTCAGAATGAGTTATCAATCTAACATAAGGTAGAATAAGGACACATTCAGTCCTACACTTAACACTCATATGTTCCTTTGAGAAAATTATTAGAGGAGGTGCCTCTCCAAAATGCATCAGAAAGCCAGCGAGGCGTAAGTCATAGGGTCTAGGACCTACGAGCGCCACAGCAGGACAGCGGCAGAAGGAAATTTCTAAGATGGGAATGAAAAAAATGTAAGAACGGCAAAAATTCAGCAGGCCGACAGAACAACTGGTCTAAACTGAAATCAGAATGGAATCATCCAAGAGACTGGTTTATTTAAAACCATATTTAAACTGAGAGAAAACCCAAGCATTTGAAATAAATCAAGGAGGGTTACTTTTCAAGCAGATTCATTATGATGAACAGATTAGCAATAGCTACATAGAAAACACACAGACGCACACACACACACAGGCATGCACACATACACACAGAGAGAATGGCAGAGTTACGTATTACATGAACAAAATCTGTCAAGTTAAATGAATTTTAGTATATTACATGACTCAGTTATGAATGATATTTGCATAGCCATAATAGTAAAAAAATTGAACCTTCTAGTAAAAGTCATGGAAAATATGAAAGCATGGAACTGGAGAAAATGTGTGTAGCTGTTTTTACAGAAAATGCTGATGGGAGAGGGTGTTACAGACCAAAGTCCGCATCTCCCACTGTAGGAAGTCAATTATAATACATATAACTAAAAATCCAATAAAACAATATAATTATGTTCTAGACACATGGATGTGTGTGTATGTATGTGGATAAGGTCATATGAACATGTGTGTATAGGGATATGACAATATGAAAGTGCATATATATGTGGATATAGTAACCCAGATGTGTGTGTACAAACATACATACGTGTGTGTACCTACACAGATGGTAATACAATTGATATTGGTATGGTATGGTAATATAGATATTACAGCATGTTATGTGGATATGGTAATCTAGATGTGTTTACGTATTTATACAGATAAGATAATATGGTAATATGGATGTGTTTATATATATGGTATATATGGTAATATGCATATGATGGTAATATGGATGTGTTTATATATATATATACACAGATGAGGTAATATAAGTGTGTGTGTATATATATTATCTATCTATATATATATCCATATATATATATATATATATATATATATATATATAACCTATCACAGTTGAAAGGGACTACCTTTGAAATTGATTGTGGGGAAAAAGACTAGGAGAAATATGTATTTTTTCCATTACATCATTTTTATGATTATATGTCTGCTACATATATACACATTCGATGAAAAGTAAAAAATTTTAAAAATTATTAAATTTATTTGGAAGAGTTCTCAAAGAAATATGTGTTCTCTTAGAAATAGATAGTTTTATCTTTTTGTTTACGTACTTTTTGGTTTCCTTTTCTATTATTTTGCTTTTAAAAAATAAGATCTTATAGATAAGCTTCAGGACCTATCTCTTCTATCACTTTCGAGATGTTTATTTTCAGAAGGATGTGTGTCATTCTTATCCATAATTTTATATATGATATATCATACAATTTTTAAAACAGCTTTTAAACATCTATGTAAATGTTAAGCAGTTTGAAAAGTGAACTGAAGATCTTTTAAAAAGAATTAACAGATTGTATTATGGGTTTTGAAAGCATATCTGAAATATTTAGCACCAAAGTTAAACTATGATTTCTTTATATTATAGTATATAATAAATTCTATGTATTTTACTTACAGTGGGCCACAATTTGTCATTTTATGCCTATTCGGTCTTATTCTGTGCAATGAAAATATCTTGCTGACTTCATTTTTTACTCAGAGCAGATCAGCAGCCAAGAGGGATGTGAGAACAGCAAGAAGTAACAAGCCATGTGACAGGTAAATTACCCAACAAAGGCTCAAGAAAACTGTTGTCTAGAATCATTTCATGCACAGGCAACAGCCCTCAGTGCTGCAGTAGGACCTGAGTTACTGCATATGGTCTTGGATGTCCACAGAGGTAACAGAATCACAGTTCCATACACTCAAGGACCAAGGACCACAGGAAACTGTGTAACAATGTTTAAAATGAAGGACTGACATTTTTAAGTTGCTATTTTCAGTGTAAAATCTTCAGGGTAGGGACGCCTGGGTGGCTCAGTTGGTTAAGCAGCTGCCTTCGGCTCAGGTCATGATCCCAGCGTCCTGGGATCGAGTCCCATATCGGGCTCCTTGCTCTGCAGGGAGCCTGCTTCTCCCTCTGACTCTGCCTTCCACTCTGTCTGCCTGTGCTCGCTCTCGCTCGCTCTCTCTGACAAATAAATAAAATCTTTAAAAAAAAAAAAAAATCTTCAGGGTAATTTTCCCAAGGATGTTAACAAACAAAAATATCTGTAACTAGGAGTTTCAATTGAAGAGAAAGTTTCAACTGAAAAAATGTAGTGTATATGCATAAAATTCAAAGTGTAAGGTAGAACATTTAGAAAGAGCTTGTAAAGTTTAGAAATACGAATCTTTGAACATTCTCCCAAGTAATATAAGACAGCCCAAGCCTGTAAAGTAATTAAATCCGTAACAATGGTTCCATGGAAAATAAGAAGCAATCAGCTTTGAGAAACAAATATTTGCTGTAAAACATTACTGCAAACAAAACACAATTCACATGTGGAAATAAACAGAGTTATCTCAAAATTAGCCTGGAACTTCTTGTTTACATTTAGTGAATGTTGACTTGTATCCTGTTTCCACCCAAACTACATCAAGAGATTCCTCCCACAGACCACACGGAGATCTCTTCAGCTGTTGTCGCCCCTAACCCTTATCTGCCCTGGAACTGTGGGAGAATCTGAGAGAAGATGTGAAATTATGACCCTCCAAAAAGTACTACCACTAAATTTAAAAAAGGTTGTTGGTTGTTTTGTTTTGTTTTCTTTTTTATATAAATGATTTATATAAATGATTATATAAATATAGATCAGGAATTACTAAATCTCCTTGGTAGATTCTAGGGTATTTTAGTTAAGCTTCTAATGATTAAAGTAAAATATTCCCTTGGCTTTAAACAAACAAACAAACAAACAAAAAAGTATGCTTTATTTGTAAAACATCTATTTACCTGAATGTGCAAGGCTTTGTATTGGGGGCTCTGAGAAAGGGAAGCAGCAAGTGCTCCAGGCATGGGACAGACCTAACTCCTCCAGTTCTAGATCCTTTGTGTTTCTACCTTCCTGAGTTTAACTCTTTATTTTTGCCATTTGGAATATTCTTTTCACGAGAACTATACTTTCCCAAGCTAACTGAAAAGATGAATAGGTTGAATATATAATGTAATTCCATTCAAAAGAAAAAAGCCTACATGTTTATTTTACTTTGCCATTACACCTTAGCTAAAGCAAGGGAGCATTGAATTAACTTGAAAGTGTCTACATTCATTTTGCAACTGAGCCAAATCTTTTGTTGATCAGTCAAATAACTAAGACCAGGAAGCTAAAAGTACAGAAAGAAAGAGGAATAGAAAGGGAAAAGAAGAAATTAAAACAAAGACCAAAAAAAAAAAAAAAAAAAAAAAAAAAAAAGAAAGAAAAAAGAAAAAGAAAAGCATTACTTAGCATGCATACCACCAATGGCCACCATACCTAGAAAGATACACATAAGAGATAAAGAAAAAAAAATTATGAAAAATATTATCCCTTTCTAACACACAGGGAAATTCATGGTTACATAGAGGTTGACTTCTTTGTGATTGGAGAATTTAGTCCATTTACATTCAAAGTAGTTTTTGACAGATATGCATTTATTGTCATTTTATTACTTGTTTTGTTATTGTTTCTAGAGATTTTCTCTGATCCTCTCTGGTCTTTGTGACTTTTAGTCTCTCCTTCCCCTCAAAAAGTCCCCTTTAATATTTCTATCATGGCTGGTTTCGTGGTCACCAACTTCTTTAGTTTTTGTTTGTCTGGGAGACACTTCATCTCCTTCTATTCTGAATGACAGCCTTGCTGATAGAGGACTTTTGATGCCAGGTCCTTCCCATTCAGCACTATGAATATACCACCCTATCAAAACACATAGGGTTTCAGAATGGATTAAAAAAAAAATAAGACCCACCTATATTCTGCCT
The DNA here is from genome assembly GCF_011764305.1 of Mustela putorius furo. Classification (NCBI taxonomy): domain Eukaryota; kingdom Metazoa; phylum Chordata; class Mammalia; order Carnivora; family Mustelidae; genus Mustela; species Mustela putorius. The sequence continues at coordinate 2,159,172 of NW_025421511.1, read as the reverse complement.
CCAAGAGACTCATTTTAGACCCAAAGACACCTATATATTGAAAATGAGGGGATGGAAAAACATTTATCACACAGATGGATGTCAAAAGAAAGTCAAAGTAGCAATACTCATATTAGACTTTTTTGTTCTGTATTGTTCTTATCCTGCTTTGGTACCAGGATAGTACTGGCCTCAAGGGATGATTCTGAATGTATTCTCTTTATTCCATTATTTATAAGATGTTGATAATTATGGTCATTTTTTTTTTTTTTAATGTTTGGTAGAACTCACCAATGAAACTATGTAGTCTTGGGCTGTTCTGTGCTGGGAGGATTTTGTTTCCTAATTCAAATTTTGTTATTATTATTGGTCTAAGAAGATTTCCTATTTCTTGGATTCAAGATTCATGATTCAATCTTGGCAATCTGTGCATTTTTAGGAATTATCTGTTTGCTTGTTTTTTCTAAGTTATCGGATTTGTGTTTAAAAAACGTCATCTGATTGTTGGTATATAATTGTCTAGAGTAATCTGTTATCACACTGTGTTTCTATGGTTATCTGTTGTTTTGTTTTCCATTTCTCATGTTGGTTTTTAGTCTTCTCTCTTTTTCTTTTCTTAGTTAATGTTGTTAAAGCATTGCCAGTCGTGTGTGTTTTTTTAAACTGGTCATTACTTTCAGTGTTAGGTTATTATTTATCTGAGTGTCTATTTTATTTATTTCTGATTTGTCTTTGTTATTTCCTTCCTCTACTAAATTACACCTAAGTTTCCAGGGCACCTGGGTGGCTGTTCGTTAAGCACCCCACTCCTGATATTAGCTCAGTTCATGATCTCAAGGTCATGAGATCAAGTCCCAGGTAGTAGGTCTCCATGCCCAGAGTGAAATCTGTTTCAAATGTTTTCTCCCCTCCCTTTGCCCCTTCCCTGACAAGCACACACGGGCACACTTGTGCACTCTCTAAATAAATAAACAAAATCTGAAAAAAAATTCAGCCAAGTTTCTTCTTTTTCTCGCTCCTTCTGGTGTAATGTTACTTTTTTACTTGAATAATTTTTTCTTAATATAAGCATTTACAAAATAAATTTCTCTCTAACATCTTCTTTTGCTGTATCCCATAGGTTTGGAATATTGTGATTTCTTTTTCTGTTGTTTTGAGACAGATTTTGGATTTGCCATTTGTTTTCTTATTTGAACCACTGATTGTGCAGTAGTGTGTTGTTGAATATTTACATATTAAGTATTAAATATTTTAAAAATAGAGATTGATTTTGAAAGAACAAAATGCCTAACATGCAAAATGTCAATGTGTCTAAGTTCACTTACTTGTGGAGCATAAGGAATAACTCGGGGGACATGGGGAGATGGAGAGGAGGAGTTGGGGGAAATCGGAGGGGGAGACAAACCATGAGAGACTGTGCACTCTGAGAAACACACTGAGGGTTTTGGAGGGGAGCGTGGGTGGGAGGTTGGGTGAGCCTACTGGTGAGTATTCAGGAGGGCACATATTGCATGGAGCACTGGGTATGGTGCATAAACAATGAATTCTAGAACACTGAAAAGAAATAAAATAAAATAAAATAAAATAAAATAAAATTGAAAAAAATATATCTAAGTAGAGGAACCACGTAGGATTCCTTTTTCTTTTTGTTTATCTGTATTTTCTAAATTTTCTTTTTTTTATCCATTCACTACTTGATTTAACACAGAATGGAGAAAACTTATTTGCAATATAAGAAAAGCCAGACACTTCAATAATCATAACCACCCATTTTTTTTCTAAGGAGATTTCATGTAATTTTTTTTAATATAGAAAACAAAATAATTGTATAAGTAATTTTTAAAAAGAAAAAAATGCTCATATTTAGGCATCCTCAACTATAGTTCAAAGTTTCTCAACTGATGTGAATAAAGATCAAAGAAGTTTCTAAGGATATACACAGTACATAAAAATGAGTATGCTTAAACTTTATCATCCTATAAAAATATCCTATTCTGTCAAAGGCCATATATATTGCTGAGCACACATGTAGTTCTGAATAAAATGCAATTTCCCTAATACACAATGAAATGTGGATGGTATCTTCTTGAAATTTTCCTAGGATTTCAAAGTTGAAACCAGTCTACTGGTTTGAACTATGCAAGTCAAAAGCATCTTAAATTGCTTTTAACAGAGAATACATTGAAGTTAAAGACAGATTTCCTTACTTTGAACAGGCTAATATTTCAGAAAGGTATAAAGCAGGTAAAGATAAAGTGTTACAATGGAAATCAATATTCAATATTATAGATGCTAGTGTAACCTACATATCTCATCAACACTGTGCATTCAAAAATGTGTGTTTGTGATATTCCTAGCAATTGCTCCTTTCTCAACTGAACAATGGGGAAAAGATATTAGCTATAGAAGGCATAAACTTAGAACGTAAAAAGTAAAACTAGTATTTTACTTTTTAATAATATTTCAGAAACAGCACATAAATCATGGATCTAGCTTCAGAACTAAAGGTAGCCTTCATTCTTCATGGTTTACAGTTCATACTTATGCTTTTCTACTAATCTGATATCAAATCCACTGGAATGTTGAAATAAGTCTAATGTATTAATGCTATTAAAGGAAACACTCATAAGAATATGGTGAGTTTTTCTTGTTTCTCATAAAAGATATAATGCACATATTGATCTTACTCACTTTTAGTTTTGGGTGGATACGATTAGATCAGATTCTTCCATTTATTCAGAGATTAAATAAGTTACTTGAAACAACTGAACAACTGTTCTTACTTGCCAAGAGCAAATTGATAGAGTTGTATCATTCTTGTGGAGTAACTTAAAGTTTACCATCCTGTGTTCTTTATAAAAGGGCTTTAAAGCAGCTACTGTACATTAACTCTATGGGTCTCTAGGGGATACAAAAAGTTTCAAAAACAAAATAATTTTTTTTTTTTTTTAGTGACCAAAGAAGCCTTTAACATCAAATACATTTTAAAAAAGGAGTTTGTTACCAAAGCAGAGCTGTTCTCAGAACTTTAATAGGTAGAGGAGAATCTTGAGTTTCTACAAAAAGCCTGTTGCAAGCCATGTTCCCCTAACATGCTTGACTATAGTACCTCTCTGCCGATGAGACACTGCTAAACTCTCATCTGGCTTTCAAGTCAAGCATTTAATAAAGTGATAGTTCCTTACCCACCTCTTCATCCCCATAATTCATCAAGTCCTTAGTTTCTCAGCACTTCCTAATTCTGATGAATAAGCAAAGGGACTGCATATTTATATTAGCCCATACAGAGCAATAACCACGTGTTGTATACTTTGATTCTTCTCATTAAATAAGGACTTAAGGTGACTGATGACATAGAAAACCAGCCAATTGAGGACATAATCTTTTTCTCCCAAAGAAAGATTAACATTTACTTTCCGGGATGCAGAGACCATGAAGTTAAGTTAGAAGCCAGATTTCAGAGCTGTGTATGGTTACAGCTGAGTGGATGGACTTACAAAGCACTTAAGACATTAGTTAAATTCATACTCTTTCCTGAATTCATGGCACAGTGATACTTAGATATGTTTTTCTATTATAGTAAAGGTCCTAATTCTATCCAATATCTTGTGATGATAGAGCTTACAGAGTGTTACAGAAATCATCTTTGATAATCTATTTACTCTTACTTAAATTCTTATTAAATATGCATTAGGTGAGGCTTTTATTCATTTGTTTGATGGGCTTGTTGATTTTTCCCTAAACAGGTGTCAATAAAGACTGCCAAGAAAGAATCAGATATGTTTGAAGAGACCATGAAGTCCATTCATTCATTAATATATTATTCATTCATTGTATTCTTTCCTAATAGCTCTTATTTATCACTTATTATCCTAGATGCTGAGGTGACAGAGATGAATGAACTCAAGTCTGCCACAGCAGAGCTCACAGATGTCAGATCAGGCTGGAAAAATAGAGCCCAAGATCTCCAAGGGCCTTTTCACCATGATGAAACTTTGGAAAGGTTATACTGAGAGAGTAAAGGATTTTTCACTAGAGAAATTTGGAATGGAAGAAATGATATATTTGAAGGGGATAATGACATATTAAAACCATGGGAGTGAAAATAAAGATGGATTGATTTTATGAGATATTTAAGAAGAAAGCATTTAATTAAATTAAGATTATGTGTATCTAATGAGAAATAATTGAAGACTTTTTAGTTACTTCCCATTCCTACTGGAAACACGAGATCGATAACGGTGGCAGGAGAGAAGTGAGGATCCCAGGACACCATGATGTATGTACCCGTACATTTTAGAAGCTATCTTATAACTGGAGGCATCAGTGCTGCGTGTTTGGAATTTACAAAAGAATTCCAGACAGGAAAGAAAGGTTCAGGTGTGTAAAAGGTTAAAGCCCCACACACAGACAGACACAGACACACACACACACGCGCGCGCACACACATGATGAGAAAAGCGTCAAGCAGCAAGTCCAGGAATTGTGGGACGTTATTAATGAAGGTCTGGCACAGTGAGAAGATAGACGTTTCAGAAATTCAATATGAAGTTCATTTTAGGTAGTAAAAAACCTTGATATGAGATGTGACACTAATGATAGTTAACATAATTGTTTTGATCAATGAGAACGTACAGATAGATTCACTGTGAATCTTAGTCTTATAAAATCAACCATATGTATCTATAGAGAAGTACAGTTTCTGCATGGCCCAATACATATGTTCACTAAGTGCTGACTCTTTTGTCTTCCTGTGAATTGTCTTCCTTCCCTTTGAAGTCCCAGGCACCTCAATTCAGGATGATGAAAATACCTCATTTTGACTGTCTTTGGAATCTCTCATGTTTATGTAAATTCCCCACATGTACATAACTAAATTTTATTTCCTCCTATGAGTCTGTCTTATGTCAATTTAGTTCTTAGACCAGTTGGAAAAACCTGAAAGGGTCAAGAAAATTTTCCTCTCAATAGTAAAGTTGGAAAAAGGTTATCTCCAATAGATGGGCTATTTATTGTGAGGTCTATTTCTAGCTCACTCTTTAATTTTTCTCTTAGTTTATGCCTTTCTCAGTAGTCTACAGAAAAGGAGAAAATAGAAGAAGCAAATAAGCAGAACTGGCAAAATAATTAACCAAGAAGACGACCATTTTTAGGAAAAATGTGATGGGGGGATAAAGATACACACAAGCCCATTTTTAAGAAGCCACACATTTGCTCTTTACTTCTTCCTCCAAGCACATGCATATACCTCCACATTAACCCCTTCTTATCTGTAACTGCTTTGGCAGGCAGCAGCTCATGCTGACTAACCTCGTCGACTTCCGATGCACGTCATACGTGCCTAAACCACTGATTGCTCTACTCTAAGTCTGTAGCCATGGCCAAGATGCTTGGCTCTTCTAAGCTGTGTTTTTGTCATCTGTGGAAGGAGATGAAAATCATTAATCTCCACAAAACTCACCCAAGTGCAACAGGCACGGGAGGCACTTAGGACAGTACTTGACTCCGAGTTAGGAGCTAGTACATTTGTCAGAACTCTGGATTGCACACGACTCTATCCTCTTTCTCTACAACGGGATTTTCTTCTCTGAGACCAGGGCTATTCCTTTTAGAGCAGACTTAACCTTAGGACTTGATCCATGGAAGCAATTTAAGATTCTCAGATTCTACACCAGAGAATTCTTACATGAGACCTTTACTTTGTAAATCCCAAGAAAAGGCTGACTGACTTAGTATAAAGGACATGACACAATCACCATATGTGCAAGATGAAATACTTTAACTGATACACCCGAGAGGAAACATGAAGTTGTATTTGAGAGAGTATCATTTCTTTAGAGAGGAAAAGGATGCCAGGCAAATAATAGTTTATCTATTAGTAGGAACAGCAGAAATAGTGGAAGTAGACGCGTTAAGTCCAGAGTTATTTAGATTTGCTAAGTATTAGATATTTGCATAGGGACAATGACACTATTTAAGAAAATCCTTTTCAGTATCTTACGTAAAGTTGATTGAGAATCTGCATCGGTTGTTGAGAAGATGTTTTTATCAATTTAGATATAATCGGCATACTATAAAAGGTACCAGTTTTTACTGAACATTTCAATTAGTTTGATAAATTTACTTTGCTCAATAAACACTATCAGAATCAAAATATTGATTGTACAAGCAATATTCTAAAAGACTAAAAATTCTGTCTCAGGCAAGCACCAATCTTCTCTCAGTCGATACAGATAATATTTGTCTTTGGTAAAGTTTCACATAAATGAAACCATACGTCATGTTCTCTTTTGCATCTGGCTCTTTTCACTTCACATAACATTTTTTATATCCATCCGTGACATCGCATCTCTTAGTAATTAATTCCCATTCACTCCATGACTGAACAGTCTTCCATTGTTTTCAGTCTGGCATAAACTGTTTATCCGTTCACCTGCTGATGGACATATGAATTGTCTTCAGTATGGGGCTATTATAAACAAAGCTACTGCAGACACTAATAATCAAGTCTTGAGAAATTACCTGTGTTAATCCAGGTCTTCTGAGAGGTAAACACCAAGATGAAATGCAAGACATACAACAGATTATTTGGGAGAAATACCCATGAAAGGAAATATATAGGGCACCAGGAAGATATAGAAAGCAGTGGGACCATGATGAAGGTCAGATCTCTGTGCAAGAGAGAAAGAAGGAATCAAAGAAGTTCTTGTCTGACACGCAGGACTAAGATCATTCTGATAAAGCAGAGAGGAAACCTCTGAGCCAAATCACCACGAGTTGTTTTCTCTCCCTCTAGAGTCCCACAGTCTTCAGGAGTGAGCCTGCCTTAATGTCTCCATCACACTCGGACGCTGGCCAGGAACAAGTCCCAGGAAACGTGGGGTCCACATAAACACAGAGCTGGATTTCTGATCACAGCCGCTGGGGCCTCTGGTCAATCATTCTCCTCACCGTAGGAGATTTGAGAAGCAACCTCCACGTCTACCCGAATACCCAGAAGTGGAACCGGTGAATCTATAGTAAATACATGTTTCTTTTTATAAGAAGTTGCCAAACTTCCAATCAAAGGACCCACACTACTCCAGATACCGGCCAACAGTCCACAAAATTTCTCATTGCTCCCATGTTCACAGTACTTTATATTTTTAGTATTTTTAATTTTAGCCATCCTAATAGGCCAGTGATGGTATTTCACGACAGTTTTCATGCACATGAAATAAACTATATACAACTGAAATGTGCAACAGTAGCAGTTCTGACATATGCACATACTTGGGAAGACGTCGCCATAATTAAAATAACATTTTCATCATCCCCCGATTTCCTTGTGCTCTTTGCAACCTATCCCTGCTGTCACCCCCACCTGGAGGAGCCATTGATCTATTACTGTCACTAGAAGTTAGTTTGCACTTTGTAGACTTTTATATGAATGGAATCATACAGTAAATACACTCATTTTTGTCTACTTCTTTCACTCAGAATAATTACGTTCCTTCCTTGGAGGGTGTTTGATTATGGACGCGATGCCTTTCTGATACATTGCCTGCTCTGTCATTGTGGAACACACTCTGTCGAACCGAAACAGATTCCTGGTTCTGAAGTCTACCCCATCCCATATTCACGGAGGCACCCTAACTCTGACCGCTATTTGCATGGTGCCTCTCTTTTCCATCCTGGAATGATTCATCTAACTGCATCTGAAATAGAAACAGGCTCCTTTGGCAAGTGAGCAGTTGGGTTTCCGCTTTTAACCTAGTCCAGCCTAGAACAGGACATTTCATGTTATCTAAAGTTTATAGTACTACTGATAGGGTTAGGTTTAAGTCTGCCATGTTGATATTTGTTTTTATGTGTGCCTTCTGAACTTTTTCAGAAACCTTTTATCCACCTTCTTTGGATTTACTGATTTTTAGGATTCCCTTCTCTTTGTACTAGTGTTTTGCTAATTATACTTCTATTTTAGTGGTTCCTCTAGGATTTACAATATCCCACATTAACCTACAACAGCCCACCTTGAAATGATACTATTCTTCCTGATTTATAGCATAAGACATTACGACTATATGCATGTATTTTGCAGTCTCGGTTTTTGTGTTATCGTTGGCCTATTTTTACTTCCATGTATGCTAAGAACCATGCAGGAACCACTATTACTTTTTTGCTCTTTTGTAAATAGTACGTTATTTTTAAAAGAAATGTAAAATTACATAAATATCAGATATTTACTATATCTAGAACATTTCATTCTTTGGTTTAGCTTCAAGTTTCCATACCGCAAAAGTTCATTTGGCCTGAAGAACTCAACATTTCTTAGAGTGCTCGTTCACTGATGATGACAAAGGATCACAACCTTCTGCCAGAAATGTGTTTATTTCACCTAATCTGTAAAGGATATTTTAATGAGGCCCAGGACTCAAGGATGGCGTGTGTGTGTGTGCGTGCGTATGCACGCATGCACGTCTGCTGTGTATTGTACACATGCATACTCTAGTAGGGTTTCGTTGAGATTCTTGGATCTTTCCGTGGCTTAAATCAAGTCTGGAGAATCTCATAATTATTTCTTCAAATCATGTTTTCATTCCCCCCTCTGTGACACCATTTGCACATATGTTACATGCTTGACATTTCCCACAGTTCTCTGAAATTCTTTTGTTGGTGGTGGTGTTCTCTTTTCTTGACATCCTTCATTTTAAACGGTGTCCATCTTAATGTCTTCAACATCACTCCTTTGCATTTATTCTGTGATGGCAAATCTGCTGTTAGTATCATCCAGTAATGTGTTGCTTTATGCAGTAAGTTTTCAACACTTAAAATTCCATTTGGTCCTTTTTCAGATCTCCCATTTCACTCCATTTTATGCTCGTATCTTCCTCTACCTCCTTGAGCATATGGAGCATAAAAATACACATTTTCAATTCTTTGTCTACTAGATGGACTAGGTCCATCTACTCTGTTATTTCTGGCTCTGTTTTTAAGTACTGATTCTTTTTTCCCCTTCGGGTTATATGTTTCTTTTTCCTCCTACTTCATGAGTCCATTAATTGTTTAAGAAATGTTGGACAATGTTATATGTTTTCGTAAATTGGTTAGGTTGTGTTTTTCAAGAGGACTGTACTTGGTTCTGTCAGGCAGCTGAGTAACTCTGATCCTATCAAACCTTGTTGTACGTTCTTTGTAGGGAGGCTAAAGCAGGCTTTCCTAATAAATATTTAACCCCCTCTTATGGTGCATCCACACTCCTGGATGTCTCCTGCACCAGAGAGTCTCTCTAACCAGGCTTATTGGGACTTAAATCGTGCCTGGCCCTGGGAATTGTTTGGAATTTTTCTTTCCCCCAATTTCTTTTGCCTGGCCACTTCAGATTCCACTCTAAGATTTTTTAAGCTTCATAGCCAACTACTCACGACACAGATTTCTGGACCTTTTTTCGAAAAGTCCCCCTTTCTTACGTGCTCTAGTCTACAGATGAAGTTGCTTCAGACTCTATGGAGTTTGAGCTCATGTTCAGCTCAGTGAAATGTCTGTTCTCTCTCTGCTCTCCAGGCAGGTAGAAAGACTGCATGAAGGCTGTGCTTACCTCATTTTTGTTTTTGATTTTTTCGTTTCTCTCAGCGTTCACAGCCCAGCTATGCCTGGTGTCCAATGCCTGAAAATAGTTTTTCCCTGCAGTTATCTAGCTGTTTATGTTGAGAGATTAATTCTAGGCCCACTTCTATCATCAACACAAAGCAGAGGTTTGTGATACAGTTTTAAATGAGATAAAAAAGTCTCCTAAGCACTACTTTTTAAATTTTATTTGATGTTCTACAGGACTATAACATACTGACTTTAAAAATTCTTAGCTCCTAACAGCAAATCATGAATCATAGTTAAATCATTGCATTCAAAAGCTGTTACACAATTTCCGCTTAATTTGGTCTCATAAAAAGTACATAGAAATAATAGGAGGACGTTTTAAGAAAGAAATTTTAAAGTCACTATAAAGACATCATTCTGTGTGATAAGCTTTTCATGTTTTAAAAATCTACAGTCTACCTAAAAGAACATGGGAAGTATAATTATATTTTATAGGAAACATTACATCGAGAATAAAAGAAGTAGAAAAAAAGTCCCCCTTGATTTTCTCCCCAACAGATCAAAGTACCTAACATTCTATTCCTTACATTTAACACCCTTTTAGTTTAAAATAAATGTCTTCGCTTTTAGAGGCCTAAAGATTTAATCAAAACAAATACTTGGGCAGAATAATACATGTTCAACAAGGAGACTTACTGAAACTTAAATGTTACACACAACAATCCATGATCACAGAAAATCCAATTAAATGGTGCTTACAGGCACACTCATCCACAGCTGGGATTCTCAACCAGGAACAAGGGTGGGAAAGAAGATAAGGACTCAACGGTCGTTCTTAAAGCATGATCAGGAAGACTTCATTTGGGAGGGTGGGGGAGGGACTACCCTGATAGGTACAGAGACCACTGTGATGGAGTCTTGCAACGGAGGAGAGAGATTGGGTTCAACTTTCAAAAATCCATGTGGACAAGTGAGGATTTACAGCCGAAGAGAAGTGTGCAGTTTGCTAGATCTAACACTATTAGAAGGAAAAATGGGAGTAAGCGAGAGATTCTGGCTAAAAGGACCGGAGAGAATTCTTGCTGAAAGCAGCAAGGGTCATCAGACGTCATCTAGGGGACGGTAGAGGATGAGGAACCCGACTGCATATCCAGGGGCATCACATGTGAAGGATGGCTAAACCAAGTAACAGGATTCTTGGCCAGGTCTATTTCCAGAAGAGCTCAGGAGTTCTGAGTAGAGTTTGACCAATAAGAGTGTATTTATTAGATCAAGTCTCTCTCCCTCTCCCTCCTCCTTCCCATGTCCTCCTCCTGCACGTCTGTGGACAGAAGACCTGTGACCACGTCTGGAGGCATTTTCCATTGTCATAAGTGCGGAAGGGCTACTGAACATCTCCTGGCCAATTCTTTACCTGTTCAGGTAAAGAATTTGCAAACTGAATCATTCTTTGCTTGTTCTCATATATTAGAGCTACATTTGTCATTACAAACCATTCAATAAAAAAATTTAAGTTCAATAATGATACACTCTTCAGATCCCTGAGGTTCCTATTCTCTTAAAATATCAGAGTACTTATATCAGGTCCTAATACCCAGAAAAAAATACATTACAGAAATATTCTTTTAAGTTTTCACTTATATTAAGGGTAATGACCATAGCTTTCAAAAAATATAATAATGTCTCAGAGTGGGAGAAAGTCATGTGTCAACTATAAAACATTCTAATTCTGAGTGCTACGGGATCTCAGATCTCAGCAGCATGAAATTGTCCCAACCAATACTGAGATTCTGGAGAAGCAACAGAGGAATTATGGATCCCTTAGTCATGAGAAATTTTTTCTCTAAGGTAGAGGCTGAACATGATTATAAAGAGGCAGAAATGCTGCAGAATTCCACAGTGTCTGAAAGTTTTCAAAAATATTCCTATTACTAAATCCCTTCAACCTTCCATATTTTCTAACCAACAGCACTGAATGTTTTCCTACAGTCATATATCTCTGTGTAATAAGAATGGATGCAAAAAAAAATACTTCTATCAACTAACATTCGTTTTTATTAGTACTTATTTCTCTCATACATACACAAATTGCTCATGTATTTACCTTTTACAGTAGAATACAAATGTTCATAAGAGAACATCCTGTTCTAATTTAACAAAATTTGAAACCAGTATCTGTGTCCTCTCCTGGTATTTCCCAGTTTGTGTTTTAATTCTAAAATGAGACTCTCTAAATTTGGTATTTTCTTAACTGGCTAACTACTTCAAAAGAAAATCTAAAGGGTAATTTTATTTGACTTCTAGTTTCCAGGGAAAAATCAATCATTCTCTATTTAATATTTATTTACTTAGTAATTATTAATCAGAAATTTAATGTCTGGACTCATAGTCAGCTGGGTTTGAGTTAATTGAATATTTTTAATTAAAGTAACTGAACACCATCTTTCCAACCTCAGATACAGCCCCAAAGGCAGGGCTCGCTTAGCTGGTGAACCAAAATTAATATTTGAAGCGATGCGCATACTCAGTAGGTTTGCAAGGAAAATTAGTTCAGAGGTTAATAATGGTCATTTACAACACAATGGCTTGAGTTTAATACTGCCTTTTTAAGGTTATTATTCAAATTAATAGACTCCAGTACCCAAGCATAGAAAAATTAGTGACATAATTGTAAGTAAAAACATTTCACACTGTGAATACTAATATTTTCAAGGAACAGAAAAATCGAGAGATATAAAATTCAGCCTCTTGAATCTTAAAGTGCATTTTATTACTTTAGAAGATGGCCAGATGAATTCTGTATACAAATCAAAGAGTTTTTTATATGCTCCAAAAGTTTCTAATTTCAAATTTCTCTTGACTTACAATCTAAGCTCGCAAAATCTGAAATGCAATTAAGAAATAAAATACAGCGGGCCGTGTGGTCACTGCTGATGAATGGTGTGTCTCTGCTACACGAAGTAAGTAGCAAAGCCCAAGACGTGGGTTCCCCCATGGTCGTTAATCAACATATTCACCCTGTCTGGAGTGCCTGACTGTAATAATAAATGGCACATAACACATTCCAAGTTTCATACTGAAGATGAATTTTATTGAAATCTACCAACAGACCAAAAATAGACAGGCCATCTAAAAATAACTCCCAATTATAACAGGATGGCTAGTGACCTTCCTTGGTCTATGGCTGGGGCGGTGTTCTTCACCTCAAAGGGACAGCTGTCTGAGTGACGGCTGTTGAATGATAATGTAAGTTGAGATGTAAAATAGATTCTTTATCAGCCACCCAGAGACGCCTATAGTTTCCGCCGTTGACTAATTAAAATTGTGGTGACTAGAGACACTATGGAATCCTAGAGAAGGGAAGGGAGGGAGATACCAATATTGGACAAATAAAGTTACTTACGGTCTTCACTTCAAATAAGTAAATTCATTTCAAGATGAGTTTTCAGAATGATCTTATGAGTAGAAGACATAGATCAGTATGTTTTGAGGAGGAAAAAACAACCACCACCACCACCACCACCAAGCCATGTAGGTGTTGGGGCAGGGCAGATCTCCCCAAACAGGCCAGGCTGGATATGGAGTCTTGGACCCCAGAACCAGGGGCATGGGGTCCAGGTTGGGGTGAATGAAGGAGAAAAATGGTCTCTTATGAAAGAAGAGACAGTCTCTCAGGGCTTTGTAAAAGGTCAATCTGAAAGAAAACAACGGCACTGCTATTTCCTCACATGAAGTACGCGAGAGGGTTAGATAAGGTACTGAGGTGATCGTCGTGAAACTGAATGAAACTTATGGAAAAATCAGACGTTTGAGTTCTCTGCAAGCTTGCAAATCCCCTTCTCCAGCCTCATCCCCTACAGCAATCCTCAGGCTTACTCTGTTTCGTGCCACGGCCATGCAGACAAACTGACATTTCCAAACATACAGGACATTTATCATGCTTCTGTGAGCGTGAGAGCCGGAGGCAGGGCATTCTCAGCCAGAAGCATCACAGGCAAATTCCTCTCCAGGTCAGTGCTGCTCCTTTTCTGAGGCTTTCACAGACTCCCCGGGAAGCAATTACCTTGCTGCCTTCGCTATTCCAACGTTTGTATTGTATTTAGTTCAATATTTAGGTCTTTCTTATTTGACTCTCAGTTCATTGAGTTCCAAATGCACTCTGTAGTCAGCAGGTGCCGGGTGCATGTTTGCTGAAGGGCACTGAATGACCCCGGGAGGCAGGCAGCCCAGGGAGCCGAACACAGGCTGAGCACACTTCTTATCTGCCTCGCAGCTGCCCTTCCCGGGACTGGTACCCTTCCCCTATATCCGGTATACAGCCCTGTATAGATCGCCTTAATTTCCTCTGCTGTGGTCCAGAAAGGCAGATATATGTGAGCAGATATGTGCCTTCAGAAAGGCAGATATACATGAGCAGATATGTGCCTTCAGAAGTTGAATGAGCGGAGGCCGATGTGTCCTCTAAGCAGGAGGAGCGCTCACTATGGCCAGACAAGAACTCGGCAGTGGTGGGCCAGCTACCATCACCCCCCGCCCCCCTAGACCTGTTAAGACCGTATGTTTTTGTCAGTGGCAAGAAGGGCTGCCGTTCACGGTGCGATGCACTTCGTCCAGTGCAAGTTTTGTCAGTGGCACCCTTTAGGTGCGATGCACTTCGTCCAGTGCTGTAGGGGTTTTGTGGTTCGCAGGCAAACGGAAGATCGCAAAGACCTGGCAGTTAAGAACTGAAATGTAGCTCCGGGTTGTGGTTTTTAAACAACAGAAAGAACTTTGTTATTTTTATCTTTTTACCATGCGTACTTACAGATGAATATTAGACAGGAACAGTGCTGATAAAAGAGTTAGCCTGAAAATATTCATACACAATGATTAAGCTGAAGATGGAAATACATAAATAGAATCTAAACTGAAAACAAATACATGGGATGAAAGGAATATGGTCATTGGCAGGGCATGGGGGCGGATGGGCGCGCCACTTACGGCGAGCACAGCACAGGGACCCTGGCTGCCAGGCCACCACAGTCTACTCCCGAAACTAATGTAACACTGCGAGTCGACTCAACATCAGTGAAAAAGAAAGAAAACAGAGGAAATGGAGATATATAGACGGAGAGCTTGTACACTCTTCATTTTTATGAAGTTAAATAAATATCACACTTTATTCACTTAGATGGCAATTAGGATATGAAGATAATGCATGGGTTTAGCGTTGAAATTTCTGTTTTTAAAACATTTCATTACAGTGTGTTTTATGGCCAGTAAAATGGCCAGCGATCAAGTGTACGTTTGTTACATACATATGCCCCTCCTACACACCTGAGTATTCTCCGGTCTCTCGTTCTAGGTCGTGGCTCCGGGTTGGAAGCAACACTCTTTGACTTCCAGCCAAACAGATGAATTTTACCTATCTATGGATTTCCTTCACGGAACAAATGAGTGAATTTTTCCATTTCCTCCTGTTACTGATTTCTAGTATTATACCGCGAGATCACAAAACATACTTGTTGGGATTTCAGTCTTCTTACCTTTGTTAAGGCTAGCTGTGTGGCCCAACGTGTAATCTCTCCTGGACACTGTACCATGTGAACTTGAGAAGAACAGGGTTCGGTGCTGTTGGACGGAAACTATGTATATGTATATGAAGTCCATTTGGTCTCTAGTGTTAATCAGGTGTGTTGTTGCCTTACTGACTTTATGTCTGGGCGATCTCTCCAGTATTGAGAAGGGTGTACTGAAATGTCCTACCATTACAGTACTGCTGTCCGTTTCTCCCGCCAATTCTATCAATATTTGTTTTAAATATTCATGCAGCAAATGTTGAGTGCGTATATATTTACAAGTGTTACATCATCTTGGTGAACCACTCCCTTTATCCAAGCACAGGGCCATTATTTGTCTCTGGTGACTGTTTGGACTAAAAGCCCATTTTATCTGGTATAGGTGCAGCGACTCCTGCTCTCGGTTGCTTAGTATTTTCATGGAGTATCTTTTTCCATCTTTTGACTTTCAGCCTATGTGTGTCCTTAAAGCTTAAGTGGGTCTTTTAGACAGTGCATTGTTGGACTGTGTTTTTTTGTTTGTTTGTTTTGTTTTGTTTTTTAATCCATTCAGCCACCTTGCATCTTTTGACTGGCGATATCAATCCTTTTATGTTTAAAGTAATTATTGATATGTTCATATTCACCACTGCCATTTTTAATTTGCTTCTCTTTTATGGACTCGCATTTTCTTTGTGTTACCATGATGCTAATGCTAAACACTTTCTAACCGTCTATTTTAAGCTGATGACAATTTACCTTCACTCACATACAAAAATTCTCCACTTTTAGTTCTTCTCCCTTACCATTTTTTTGCTACTGAGGCCATACCTTACATCTTGCTTTACACTGTGCATCCATAAACAAATCCTCGTAGCTATAGTTATTTTTAATCTTCTCATCTCGTAACTTTTATACTGGATATAGAAGTGATTCACACAGCACTATTACAGCATTAGGGTATTCTGAACTGGATATATATTTACCTTTACCATTGAATGTAACGCTTTTGTACATTTTCATGTTGCTACTCAGTGTCCTTTCATTTCACCCTGCAGTATTCCCTTTAGTATTTCTTGTAAGACAGACTAGTGGTGATGAAGGCCCTTAGCTTTTGCTTTAACCTTCCTTCATTTCTGAAGGACAGTTCACATGATCTAGAACTTTCTTTCGGTATTTTAAACACGCCATTCATCCAAGCCTTTAAGGTTTCTGTAAAGAAATCTGCAATTTGCCTTGGAGGTATTTCCCCGTATGTGATGAGTTGTTTTCCTCTTGATGCTTTCAAAACTCTGTCTGATCACAATCCGTCTGGGTGATCTTCTTTGGGTTTATCTGCTTTGGGCTCTTTGGGGCTTCCTATACCTGGATACCCATCGCTCTCCAGGATTTGGAGTTTTCAGCAATTATTCTTGAAACCAGCTTTATATATGTAACATTTTAACAATATTTGTTCTCCCAACCCATGTGCATAGAATGTCTTCCCATTTCTTTGTGTTGTCTTTATTTTCTTTCATCAGTGTTTTATAGTTTTCAGTGTACAGGTCTTTTCCCTCTTGTTTAAGTTTGTTCCTCAATATTTTATTATTTTTGGTGCAACTGTAAATGAGACTTCTTTATTAACACCACTTTCTGTTGGTTCATTATTAGTGTATGGAAAGGCAACAGATTTCTGTACATTGATTTTGAGTCCTGTAGCTTTACTGAATTCACTTATCAGTTCTAGTAGGTTTTTTGTGGAGTCTTTAGCATTTTCTATGTATGGTATCATGTCATCTGAAAATAGTGAGTTTTACTTCTTCCTTACCAATGTTAACCAGAATTTATACCTTGCATTTACTCCTGACTTCTACTCTAGTTCTCTAAACACAGGTGAGAGCCTAACTTTTGAAAATGTTATTTGTATTCATTTCACAATTACTTTTTTTAACCCTCCATTTGTATCTATTTCCATTGTAACTCAGATTTCTTCCTGTCACTATACTGATTTTTGCCATTATCTGCAGTGATAGCAAAGATAAGTATGTATTTATTATATGAAAACATTCCATGAAAAAGTCTGAATCAAATAAAAATACTGGGAGCATTTCTTTCTTGCCTTAGTAATTAGATAGATAAAAATAAAATTATTTTTAAGTATCTAAGTAATTTTAAGTATCTTTTTTTTTAATTTTTTTTTTTATTCATTTATTTGTCAGAGTGAGCACAGGCAGACAGAGTGGCAGGCAGAGGCAGAATGGAGAAGCAGACTCCCGCTGAGCAAAGAGCCCGATGTGGGGATGTGGGACTCGATCCCAGGATGCTGGGATCATGACCTGAGCCGAAGGCAGCGGCTTAACCAACTGAGCCACCCAGGCGTCCCAGTAATTTTAAGTATCTTTAGGAGCTCAAAAATATTTTCATTTCCTTGAGATTCAGTTCTCTCACTTTCAGTGTAAGGAATTTAGGTTAGGTTAGTCTATGTAAAGTCTGAGATCTCCAATGATATTCAGAAATGGAATTTAATTTCAGTCGTTCAAAAAGCCAAACCGATATTTCATGTCTGTCTCCAAACATATAGATTTTAATTTTTTGTATCATGGCCAATATCACATTTTATTAAATATTTACATAGATTAACATAATATCCAATTAATAGCTACGGGTATTGGATGAATATAAATTTTAAAACTTCATAACTTACTATTACTTTTATACTATTTTGGTAGACATATTATTTTAAAAGCAAAGCATCAAGGGAAAAAAAAAAGCTATGTGATTACTGAAAAGTTAAAAATAAAATTAGATCCTGCTTGTGGACCTTTCTATTTATAAGAAGCATAATGCCGTCACGTCTAAAATCAGTTAATAGCAGAGTAGGGAGTCATAGTTCAAGAAAATTAGCAAAGTGTTTCTATGCTTCTCAAATGAAACCAAGGATAATCCTCAGTTTTTCTTCATGTTCACTAAAGCATTGCTTTGCTAATCAGAAGTCACAATATAGTAGAGATAGATATTTAGGGGAAAAGATACATGGGTGAAACTAAAATAATAATTTATTTTAGTAATATGTCGAAAGTCTGATAAAAATGGGAAAATTATGGAGACTCCACATAACATGTACGGCTCCCTACAAAGTCCTGGAGGTAGTCCCATCGCCCCAGGGACCAAATGATCTCCTCCACCCAAGCCCCTTGCTCAGAGTTCCAGAGGGGAGTCTGTCAGCCTGAGGAACTGACAAGAGAAGGTCTGTACAGACCATGCCTAATCCAAAAGCCGATATTTGCTCCTTTAAATTCACAGACACCATTGCAATACTTTATAAATCACGGAATTAAGCCAAACATGACACGACCAATGGACACTAATAATGTTCCAGTAACTGACTTCAAAGAAGTAGATATCTACAATTTTCCCGCGAAAGAATATGAAATAATCATTGTAAAGAAACTTAATGAAAGGCAAGAGAGCAAAGATAATCCAAGGAGATGAGGGAAAAAACCAAATAAACAGCATAAGATCTTTCATAACGAAATAGAAATCATAAAGGAAAAAACAAACAAATCTTGGAGCTGAAGAATACAGTAAAAGAACTGAAAAATCTAATAGGGAACTTCAGTAAAAAACTCGATCATGCAGAAAGACAAATCTTCAAAATCTAATACAGAATATTTGAAATTAACCAGTGAGAGGAACAAAAAGAAAAACAATGTAAGAGTGAAGAAAGCGTATGTGAATTAAAGGAAACAGGCCAAATGAACATTTGCATCATGAAAAAAGAGAAAGAGACAGAAAGTGTGTTTATATAAATACAATCGAAGACTATTGAGCCAGAAAAAAGAAGGAAATTTTGCCACTTGCAACCAGCTGGATGAAGCTGGAGAGTATACTGCCAAGCAAAACCAGCCAGAGAAATACAAATGCCATATGATTTCACTCATATGTGGGATTTAAGAAACAAAGCAAATGAGCAAAAAAAGAAAAACAGAGATAAACCAAGAAGCGGACTCTTAACTATAGAGAAAAAACTTAGGGTTACTAGAGAGGAGGTGGGGGGGATGGGGTAGATAGGTGATAGGGATTAAAAGTACACTTGTTATGACTAAAAAAAACAGTAAGAAAAAAAAGAATTCTGGTTACTGTTGTTGACGTTAAGATGGAACAGGATTGATATTGTTCAAAGGCTGGTTAAAAAAAATAAAGCAGTCAGTAACAATGAGAGTGGCTCAGTGGGTTGAGCCGCTGCCTTCAGCTCGGGTCATGATCTCAGGGTCCTGGGATCGAGTCCCGCATCGGGCTCTCTGCTCAGCAGGGAGCCTGCTTCCCCCTCTCTCTCTTTCTCTCTCTGCCTGCCTCTCTCTCTGTCTACTTGTGATCTCTCTCTGTCAAATAAATAAATAAAATCTTTAAAAAAAAAAAAAAAAGAACTAGCAGACAGGAATAGTTCCTGATGCCAGGTGTCTATGTACAGATAGCCCACAACAGGTGCTAGGAGAAAAACTCCCCTTGTCCTGACACGCTGGTACAACCGCAGGAGTGTGCACCTGCGGCTCCCCTTCTAGTTCCGCCGTAAGTAATTTAGCGGTAAGTCTACAAAACCCACTCTATGGTTCTTGTCACCCTCTTCCCCACTCTTTGCTTTTGGAACTCAACAATGAAACACTGCTATACATTTTTAATCATGGAATATTTAATACAGATGAAATAATATATGCTAGGCACAGAATACACTAATAAGACTACTAAAATTAACTGTGTTTCACTGTGTGAAGAAATACCACGGGGCACTCAAGGAACAGGTTGATCCTGTGTATCCACGTACAGTCCCACATGACTACTGACTTGGAGCAAATCCCTCCATCACTGATGGGCTTGCTGGCCTCCCTTCCAAGCTACCCTCAATGTCTCTTCCAGTCTCTGAAGACAGTCATGGCTTCATTTCCACAATTTAAGCCTATGTACTGTTTTAGTCTATGTTGCCTTTTTTTTTTTTTTTTTAACAACATATCGCTGACAGTTTTTCAGATAACCAGTTTCGGGTTGGGAAAGATAAAGTTAAGGTTCATACCCTTGAATTAAAGTGGTTTACAACAAAAGAAACAAACAAACAAAGCTGATGCTTATAGAATTTGTTTGGCCAGAAAGTATTTTTAATGAGGACGTGGACAGGAACCATGAACAGTTACATGGGCAGGTACATACATAACGCAATGGCTAAGAGTTACATCTAGGAATCACACAATTCTGGACTCATATCTCTCTTGCCACTTACTAATTCTCTGATGTTGAACAAATTACCTATTCTCTGGGCCTCGGTTTCTTCTCAGATTACAATGACAATAATGATTATACTAGCAAAATAATTTTGACATGTGTCAGAATTATAAATATATTTGGAAAACTACTTCAAAATGAAGAAGAACTCCTCCACTTACTTACTTTAAAAAAATTGTTCTGAGGACGTTTTCTGTAAGATAAGTAACTAGACACTGAGGTGATTTCAGTAGAATGCAAAATACACAAGGTAACATTAGGTCAAACTATTTAGAATAAGAATGATTAAAGAGTAAGCCAACTGCATTATAAATGGGAAATTCTAAAGATTTAAAAAATATATTTTCTAGAATTCACTATATGTCACCTTTGGCATTATGAGGAACTCTAAATCATATTTATTAAAATTTTAAAAATAATATTTTAAATATATTATTGGGTGTCTATATAACAGGAATGTACTACGCTTACAATTTAAGTTTATATTTTGATAGATATAAATAGCAAGCCATTAAGTGACATTTCTATAATGTTCTAGCATTTTTTTAGAGAGAGAATCTTTTTTTTTTCTTTTTAAAGATTTTTATTTATGTATTTGAGAGGCCGTGAGAGAGAGCATGAGAGGGGAGAAGGTCAGAGGGAGAAGCAGACTCCCCAAGGAGCTGGGGGCCCGATGCGGGGCTGGATCCCGGGACTCCAGGATCATGACCTGAGCTGAAGGCAGTTGCTTAACCAACTGAGCCACCCAGGTGCCCTGTTCTAGCATTTTTTAATAAAGAAAGGCCAGAATGAAGCATAATAAATTTTCTACTATTAGTAGTTACAGCGATATAAGCAATCAGAAAATTTACAGAATCAAATGATTTTTATTTTTATCATATTCTTAGCTTGAGCTAAATCTCCTTCACCTGCCTGAATCCCAATACATTCAGAGTAGGCTAGAAATCACTTTGTTCTATACTGGGAAAGTCTCCTTAACTTCATGCAACGTTATGAGAAAAAGAATATCAGCAATCAAGGAGGGGAAAAAGTACAAATTTTATCATTTTGACATTTATCATATCACATTGAATCCCACATAGAAAGCTATAACACCAAATATATTGACATTTTTTCAAAACTAAAACCACCTTCCTAAGGTGATATTGAAACAAAATAACGATCTAAGGGAGAAAATGCCTGTGAGCTCCAAAATCTAAAAGACCTAAGGAATACGATCCTCGAGTTAATTTTAAATGATAAAGGCTTCAAGCACATCTTTGCGAAGCGGGAATACACACACGCACACGGGAACTTATTCTGCAGATGTGTCATCACAAACACAAAAGTGACAAATGAACAAGTCTCGCTTCGGTAGGACTTCCGTTATTGAAAAACAAAGGACTGAAAACAATACAAGTTATGATATATTTACAATTCAGACAAAGACCAATAATTCATGCAATGCAGATTTTATAACAGGCTTCTTAATACTTCATTCAGTTTCTATAACATATATTATATTAGTAATTATTATATTAGTAATATATTATTCTATTTCTTTTTCATGCACACACAACATACATATACAGAGAGAGAGAAGCTCATTTTTAAGAATTAGTTCATGTGTCTGTGGGGGCTAGGAAGTGTGCAGTCTGTAGGACGAGCTGGCAGTGTGGAAACGCAGGTGAGTTCATATTACGGCTCTGGGTCCCGAGGCTGGCAACTCAGGGAGGGTTTCAATGTTGCACCTAAGATTCCTTCTCGCCTGCCCCCTCACCCTGCCCAGGAAACCTGTCTTTGTTCTTTAAGAACCTGAACAAAAGCTTTGCCTATATTACAGAGGGTCATTTCCTTTATTTAAAGTCAGCTGATTGTAAATGTTAGTCACATCCAAAAAATACCTTCACAGCACTATCTGGACTAGCCTTTGACCAAGCCAACTGGGAACAAGAGCCTCGCTAAATTGCGATACAAATCCAACCATCACAGAAGAAAGAACACAAGCTTTACATATCACTATACAGAAACTCCGAAACACCTCACAAGTAATTAGATTAATACGATAATTTAGCAAGGTCATTGAATTATTTAAAAATTGATTTCATTTCTATCCCCAAGAGATGGAAACCATTAATTTAGCAAGAGATTTAAACCTACCTCTTTCAGTTCTCAATAGATAAGGTTGACATAAAATCAGTGAAATTATAGAAACTGAAATGAAATATTAACAAGCCTAATATAAAATCTGCTTTATATCTGTATTATATAAGTTGTATTTCTTTGTATGAATTATAAATACAGCACAACTTATATTGCTTTCAATCTCTTATTGTTTGAAAGAACAATGCTGCAAAAACTTAACTTGTTCCTTTGTCACTGTTGTATTTGTAAAGTATATCTGTGCAATAAATTCCTACAAGAAAGACCATTGTGCCAAAGGGTAAGTGCATTCTTTACCATCATTAATATTGATGGATTTCTTCACATATGGGATGCACAATTTTTCACTCCCTTCAAAGACGTACGAGAGTGCTTACCTGCTCATACCCTCGTTAACGCTGTATGTTATTGAATTTGGGGTTTTTATTAATCTGATAATTGGAAAATACAGACTCATAGTGCTTCTAATTAGAATTTCTGTCATACTGAGAATGAGCAGATTTTCACACATCTAAGGAACATTTCTCTGTGAAATATGTGTTCATGTCTATTGCCTATTTGTCTGTAATATTTTACTCCTTTATTTTTTTGTGACTCAAAGATATCCACACACATCAAGGGCATGAGACCTTTGTGTACAATACAGTGCATATATTTCCCCATTTTGTCACACAGTTTTTGTCTTTGTCTGGGGTATTTTTGTCCATCCTAGCTTTCTCATCCTCTTTGTATATTGTAAACCACACAGGTTTTTTCGAACCTCATCTAGCTTTTGATTTATACTTGAACTTTGCCACCTTGACATTATAAAAAAAAAAAAAACAAAACAGTCCACATTCGCTTACAGTTTTCATTTTTGCCTTCAAATCACTGAGTAATTGGTGTGTACATGTTGACTCGACCTTATTTGGGGGGTTGGACGAGACAACTCTTCCTTACAAAAGAATTCTAGAAAAGACTGTTGAGACAAGTCCTGCAGGAGGCGGAGCTCAATCCTTCTCCTTCTGATGTGAGCCAGTCTCCGTGGCTTGCGTCCAGGCTGAGTGCAGAAAGGAAAAACGCGTGGACTGTACTGTGCGAAATCTGGGACATGCCACCTGTTGTCCCCAACGGCATGTGCCGAGGAAGGAGGTTCTCACCTCTGGAGACTTCCTCCGCAAACCCACAACTGCCGTTTAGTCATCAGCAGGACAGCAGACAGACCTCGACAGGTGACCCTCACTTAGACCCCCGGCCTTCATTGCGCAGCGCCGGTGCAGCAGACGGACAAGCAGGAAAGACCCCGTTTTGCACAGACCCGGAGAGAGCGTGGAGTGTGCGGACCGGACGCCGCGTGGGCCCGCGGGCGGGAATCCGGCCCCAGCTCCGTGCGGCCGCGTTAGCTTCGACACATGCCCAGGCCGTGCAGACCCGGGGGCGCAGCCAGAACTCACACTCGTCGCCGCAGCTTGGGGACTCTAAACTGATTCTGAAATGGTTTCGGGGGGCGGCGCCTGGCTGGCTGCACTGGTTAAGCATCTGCCTTTGGCTCAGTCTGGGGAGGGGTCCCGGGATCCCGGACGGAGCCCCCCGCGGTCGGGCGCGCTGCTCCCGGGGCGTCTGCTTCTCCGCGCTCCCGCCACCCCCACCGCCGGGCTCTCATTGGCTCTCTTTCTCTCAAAGGAATAAATAAAAAATCTTTTTAAAAAAGTTTTTGTTTTGTTTTGTTTTTAAGACTATTTTCACCCTCCTCTCTCCCTTGGTTGAGAAATTTCTTTCTCTCTCTCTCTTTTTAAAAAATATTTTATTTATTTGATAGAGATCACAAGGAGGCAGAAAGGCAGGAGGGAGCGGGGCTGAGCGGAGAGCCCGATGCGGGGCTCGATCCCAGCACCCCGGGACCAGGACCTGAGCCGAAGGCAGAGGCTTAACCCACGGAGCCCCGCAGGCGCCCTGATGGCTGAGAAATTTCTCATGCCACACTCTGAAATGCTGTATTTACTTGAGTCTAGTTTGGTAGGTTTGGATCTACAGGGTTCTTTGCTCGGCCTGCATCTGCACAGAATTCAACCAAACGATGAGTTGCTGAGACTCTGCGGTAGGTTTCAACACGTTGGGAATCAGGACTCTGGTTCTGCTCTTCCCTCGTCTATCCATATGACTGCGAGAATCCACTCACCACGTTCCAGAAAATACAACGATTGATATTTTTACCAGTCCCGGTTTACATGTAGAAACATAAGTCGGGAGAGCAGGCAACATTAATATATTGAGAATATTTACTCACTGCCTATTGTTTGCACGCATACAGGCCTAATTTTAGGTCCCAATTATATTTAAGAAGTTTTTCATATCAGTTTTTGGTATAGCTTATTACATTTATTTCCGTGTATTTTAATTTTCTCACGCTGACATATTTTTTTCCCTTTAAAAACTGCAGCCTGTTATTATTGCTAAACATCTGTATGCTAACATTCTGTTCTCTATTTTTTTAATGTTCTCTTACTGTTTATAGTAGATTGACGGTGGATTGTTGTTTTTTAAATAGAATACAATCATATAATTATAAAAAATAGGAAGGGGGTGCCTAGGTGGCCCAGTTGGTTAAACATCCAGTTCTTGATTTCAGCTGAGGTCTGGGTCATGGGATAGAGCCCTGCACAGGGCTGCTCACGATAGGGGTGGACCCTGCTTGAGATTCTCTCTCCCCCTCTTCCTCTGCCTCTGCCCTTCCCCCTAGCCCTGCTTTCTCTTTCTTAAAAGAAAAAAAGGAGAATAAGTTTTACCTATACCCTTCCCAACTTCCATTTTATCCTTCTTGGTTAATATGTTTGTTAATACTTTCATTAGAGGTCAAAATATTAATGGTAATGGGAATGCAACTATATTTTCTGGCTTTAGTCATTATAAATCCACATTTTGCCTTTCAGTGGGGTAAATCTTTGCTGTGATGTGTATGTGTGTGTTTAAGATATTTTTATTGCTACCTATTTTATTGACTGTAGGGTTTTTTTTTTAGTGTTTTTCTTAAATCAAGAGGAACATAACTTGAAAAATTTCAAATACCTTTTTAAGCCCTGTGGAGGTCATAATTCCATAGTGTTTCTCCTTAGATCTGTGACTAAGATCACATTAGACATCTCTAGCACAGCACAGAAAATCCCCTCGGCCTCTCCGTGTGTTCTCAACCTGCCACCAGGACCAACACCTGGCACGCTTCACTGAGGTTTGCACAAATGGAACCTGACAGAGGCTGCTGGGGGCCTGGGCAGTGGGTCTCTCACTGCCCCCACTGGGGCACACACAGGAACAGATCTGTAGTTACGCATGCTCAGCCTAGAAATGCAGGGGACTTGGGACCAGTGCGTTACCCCTTTGATTAATGGAGCATGAGAACTGATGATAAATATCCCCATTTTCTTGCCTTAAACAGGCAAGGCACAAAAGACATATGTCATGACATTCCTGAGAAGGTCTTTAGGGTCAAGAAACTGGTAGCCACAGGCAATGACCAAATAAATAGCATGTGCCCCCCCACACTCTCATCCGTCTTCATCCATCAGTTCTCACTCCTGCTCCCTGGGGTCACATTCCCCTACTAAATGATTCATTCTGCAGGAAACCAGAATAAGATAATGATAAATCATACACATGCATTTTCTAACACTCCTATATTAGTACATATCGATAAACTT
This sequence comes from Mustela putorius furo, assembly GCF_011764305.1. NCBI lineage: Eukaryota > Metazoa > Chordata > Mammalia > Carnivora > Mustelidae > Mustela > Mustela putorius. The sequence continues at coordinate 2,133,011 of NW_025421511.1, read as the reverse complement.
AAAAAAGTAATAGAAGTTAGACACACAAGGGCTTGTCAATTCTAAGTGGATATAATAAATGGGCAATAGGATATCATTATATAAAGAGAACTCTGGGGTGGACACAAATATTTGAGAAATGAATAAGAGTAAATGGAAAATGGCACAGAGCGACGAGGCAGAAGCCCAAGTCATTGGAGTAAAGATCTCTAGGGGACAGGCTAAGACAAGAGAATTGGAGGAAACACACAGCCTTCCTGTGGCAAGGACAGAATCCTGCAAGGTGCCTCCTCCTCTGAGATCCCAGCTCTTGACTGACAGTCCGGGCTCAGTCCCACTGGTCATGTGCCCATGACCCAGCTGCGAGACCATCCGGGGAGCACATTTCGGTAATTGGAGGCAGGTTCTCCTTCTCCAAAGATCCCGAAGTTGAAGGATTTCCAAACATAGAAAAGAGATTCATACGCTTTGGCACCTACTGAAATAATTCCGTGTTTTACTTTTTTTCGAGGTCCATGTGTTGTTATCGGGGTTATGCTAACCTTTAAAGTAAGTTGGAAAATTTTATATTCTCTGGAGCGGTTACAGCACATGGGGATTCTCTGGTCTCTGCAGGTTTGGTGGGATTCACTTTTAAACTACCTGCGCCCATGGTCATCTGGGGGACACAGCTCTTTGAACACCTTCCCAATCTCTATTATAGTCATGGAACAGGAATGGGAATGGGAACCTGTTCAGGTTCCCATTTCTTGAGTCAATTCTGGTTATTGATTTTCTCTAATAAAACCATATGTTTAGAGAGAGGATCTGAGGGAATAAGTAGCAGAAAAGTTGTGAGGAAGGAAATAATTAACAGCTTCACAGGCAGCAGGTGAATTTAAAAAGTTCAGCATGGAGAATATTTCCATTAAATGAACTATTACTTCTTTTTAAACTTAAGGAAAGGAATTCCATTAGCAAAACAAAGCAACCGATCAGGAAAGACGGTAGCACCGATGGGGACACAGGGGCTGCATTTAGCTCTGGTAACCTCTGAGGAAAAACGGAAGCGAAGAACCAAGCTGGTCCTTACAGGATCAGGGGAACTTGTGCTCTGACCAGAGGCTGGGGGAGGTGGGCGGTGGAGAATAAAAAGGCCGGACGTAGGGCGGACAGATTAGTGGGTGAGGCAAAGTCACAGGGTAAGAGCAGGTGCGCAGGTGAAGGTGTTCGCCTCTTCTTGTGATACCCAAACTGTGACATTCAGACCTCAAGAGACACCCTTCCATCCGGTAAGGAGAACAGGGTGCAGGAGCTCTCATGGACCTCATCTGTGGGAGCAACCTTCTGTAGTCTGAACTGCTGTATCCCCCAAAATTCACTGCTTGGAATTCCAATCCCAGCATGGTGGTGTTAGGAGGTAGAGACGCTGGGAGGGCTCAGGTCATGTGGGTGGCGCCCGTGCCCTTATAGAAGAGATCCCGCAGAGGCCCAGCCCCTTCCACCAGGGCAGGATGCAGGGGAGAAGGTGCTGGCCATGAACCAGAAATAGGGCGCTCACCTGAAGGTGACCTTCAGCTTGGATCTCCAGTTCTTCAGAATTGTGAGAAAGAACTTTCTGGTTTTTATAAGCCACCCACTTTGTGGTTTGTTAGACTAGCCTAAGCGGACAGAGATAATGAGACAGCTCATCCCATTTTCTTTTCCTAGCTATAGAGTTCAAATCCTCTGAGATTCTTTTGATTTACTATGCATTTTCTCAGAATGCAGTAATACAGTATAGAAAGCCCAGCTTCACCGTCGTTTTGTTCAAATGTCAGGAAATGTATGCATGCATTTAATACATATACATCCATGAAATCTATCTATCTATATACACTATATATGGCATTTTCACAAAACATTCTGGAACTCTCACTCTGTGTGCCTAAATAATTTTTCTCTACAGCATATCCAAATTACTGAAAGCCTAACTCTGGTCCCACAAGTCTCATATTTATAAACACAGGTGATTCATCTCTACATCCGTTGTCAAGTACTGCTTCTTACAAACATGTCCTCAAGAACGAACGAGTGCATAAAGATAAGGCAGTCAAGGAGGAGTTCTGTAAGTGGAACTTGCTGCTGCTTTATATGAAACGGGCCATACCTGAGGAAATAAATGAATAGTTAAAAACTAGTAACTGTCACTCAAAAATGGCTTCCCACAGTTCTCCTGGCACTACAGCTAATGAATATTTATTAACAACCACCACAATGCAAAACAAAACAAAAACCAAAGAAAAACAAAAAGGTGACCCCCAATAAAAAGTGAAAAATAACTTCTCACAAAACTTGAGTGCCTGTGAGGTGATTGGTCCCAGCAGGTAAGACTGGCGGATCCCCCACTTCCCAGCGGAGCAGTTGGAGGACCTCCACAAGTACCCCAGATTAAAAATAAAAAGGGTTTAAGAGATATAAAGAACTTTCTTTATCATCATCAATGTCCACGATATCCATCCGTGTTTCCAGAACTTCCTCTGGTGAAGCTAAATGTAAAAACCATGTTTCCAACCATACTCCTCAAAGGAAAAACAAGCCTTAAATGAAAAGTGGATAAAATCAGACAAAACCAAGACCTCGTTGGAATTAACGGTTGCTGGAAGGACAGAAACCAACAGTGCAGAGGAGGAAGAGGCTCCAGAGAACTGGAACTCGGTGAGGTCGAAGGCGGTGTGAGTGAGAGCGAACACATATGCTCAAGGTAATTAAGTGTGGGAGGGAACTTGAGCAGCTAATCTGGTTATTTCTCCTCTGCTCCGATGAGGTAGTAGGTGTCAGGGCTATTTCTCCTAAGTTTAAAGTGTGGTTTTAGCCAGGGAGTACGAAGAGGGAGGTAAGTGTTCCAGTTAGCAACTAACTGCTGGATAGAAGCTCACCTCAGCACACAGACATCCGGACGCCAACAGACATATGAAAGGGAGGCTCCACAGCACTCCTCAGGGAAATGCAAATCAAAACCACAGTGAGATCCCGCCTCACATCAGAATGGCTAAGATTAACCAGTCAGGAAACAACAGATGCTGGCGAGGATGTGGAGAAAGGGAACCTCTCACACTGTTGGTGGGAATGTGAGCTGGTGCAGCCCCTCTGGAACACAGCATGGAGGTTCCTCAAAAAGTTGAAAATAGAGCTACCCCATGACCCAGCAATCGCACTACTGGGTATTTACCCAAAGGATACAAAAATACCCATTCAAAAGGGATACATGCTACCCAATATTTACAGCAACATTATCAACAACAGCCAAATTATGGGAATAGCCCAAATGTCCTTTGACTGATGAAGGGATAAAAAAGAGGTGGCAGCCCTGGTGTGATTCCGTCCTGCGCGGCTGTTCTGTGAACAGTAGTTGTTTATCTCCATCCGCCTTCTCTCCCACCTAAGCGCGAGCCACCACCCCATGGAAGATTCGATGGATATGGACATGAGCCCCCTGAGGCCCCAGAACTACCTTTTCGGTTGTGAACTAAAGGCTGACAAGGATTATCACTTTAAGGTGGGTAATGATGAAAATGAACACCAGTTACCTTTAAGAACGGTCCGTTTAGGAGTTGGTGCAAAGGATGAATTGCACATTGTTGAAGCAGAGGCAATGAATTATGAAGGCAGTCCAATTAAAGTCACACTGGCAACTTTGAAAATGTCTGTACAGCCAACGGTTTCCCTTGGGGCTTTGAAATAACACCACCTGTGGACTTACGGTTGAAATGTGGTTCAGGGCCTGTGCATATTAGTGGACAGCACTTAGTAGCTGTGCAGGAAGATGCAGAGCCAGAAGATGAAGAGGAAGAGGATGTGAAACTCCTTAGTATATCTGGAAAGTGTTCTGCCCCTGGAAGTGGTAACAAGTTTCCTCAGAAAAAAGTAAAACTTGCTGCTGATGAAGATGATGATGAAGATGACGATGATGACGACGATGAAGATGATGATGATGATGACGATGATTTTGATGAGAAGGAAGCTGAAGAAAAGGCTCCAGTAAAGAAATCTATACGAGATACTCCAGCCAAAAATGCACAGAAATCAAACCAGAATGGAAAAGACTCAAAATCATCAACACCAAGAACAAAAGGTCAAGAAAAAACAGGAAAAGACTCCCAAGACACTGAAAGGACCTAGTTCTGTAGAAGACATTAAAGCAAAAATGCAAGCAAGTATAGAAAAAGGTGTTTCTCTTCCCAAAGTGGAAGCCAAGTTCGTCAATTATGTGAAGAATTGCTTCTGGATAACTGACCAAGAGGCTATTCAAGATCTCTGGCAGTGGAGGAAGTCTCTTTAAGAAAATAGTTTAAACAGTTTGCTAAAATTTTCCGTCTTATTTCATTTCTGTAACAGTTGATATCTGGCTGTCCTTTCTATAATGCAGAGTGAGAACTTTCCCCACCGTGTCTGATAAATGTTGTCCAGGTTCCATTGCCAAAAATGTGTTGTCCAAAATGCCTGTTTAGTTTTCAAAGATGGAACCCTTTGCTTGGTTTGAAGTATGTATGGAATGTTATGACAGGACAGAGTAGTAGTGGTGGTCAGACAAATGGATATGGTGGGGAGACAAAAATATACAGGTGAAATAAACTCAGTATTTTAATAAAGTAAAAAAAAAAAAAGAGGTGGCATATGGAATATTACTCAGCCATAAAAAATGAATGAAATAAAAACACAGAAGGCAGATCAGGGATAGGGATGTCTTCCAGGGACACCTCCTCTGAAAGCACATTCTCTCCCTCTCTCCAGCCAGTTACCAGAGTTTAACCACACTGAATAGAGCAAACATTCAAAGCTATGGAAACCCACAGACTACTTGGGAACCTCCAACAATACAAAAAATTTCTTAAAGATATAAAAAAAACCTGAAAAAAAAAACCTCTTGAAATATATGTAGTGACAAATTATAATCTTAATAAATTTCATGTATTTGAAATCATACTACAAATGTTTCTTGGCCACCATGGAATTCATCTAAAATTCATAAATTGAATTCAATTTGGTTGATAGATTAAATTGATCTATAGATTAAGTACAATCCCAACCATAACACCGGCAGGCTTTTTGCGGAAATTAGCATGACGATTCTTAAAATTACACAGAAATTCAAGAACCTAGTATAGCCAAAGACAGAAGAAAAATAATCAGTCTATCCTCAAGGCTTACTATAAAGCTATAAATCAAGACAATGTGGCAATCACACTTCTGGGTATATATATCCAAAGGTACTGAAACCAGGATTTCAAGCCAATCTATTCACAACAGCCAAGATATGAAAGCAATCTAAGTATCCATCCACAAAAGAATGGATAAAGAAAGTATATATGGTATATATATATACTATATACTATACACACACACACACACACACACACACACACACACATATATCCAGAGAGCCTGTGTGTGTATATGTGTATGCATGTGTGTATATATGTGTGTGTGTGTGTGTGTGTGTATTCAGCTTTACAAAGGAAGGAATCCTGACATCTGCAACCATATGAATGAACCCGGAGATCACTGTACTCAGTGAAATAAGCCAGACACAGAACGACAACTAAACTGTGATGCCATTGATATGAGGATCTAAAGTAGTCACACTCTTAGAAACAGTGTGGACTGGTGGTTGTCAGGGCTAGAAGGGGAAACATAGACTCCTTAGTCAAGAGGTATGAAATTTCAGTTAGAGAAGGTAAGTCATGGAGATCCACACACAGCATCATGGCACAGTTAACAACACTGTGCTATATACTTAAAACTTTGCTGATGGCATAGACTTTATGTTAAATATTGTCAAAACTAAAAATAACAGTAATGATAATAAAGGCAGGAGTCAACTTTGGAGATGATGGATATTTTTACGGCCTCGGTTGTGATGATGGGTTTCACAGGTATATACGTATTCCTGACTCATCAGACTCTATACATTAAATATGCCTGGCTTTTTTATGTGATCTGCCTCAAAAAAATAGGATTTTAAAAAGACAATATGGTACAAGTATGAAGATTTAAGTAGAGAGCAATAGAAAATGAGGGAGTCCAGAAATAGACCCACATGTACATGTTCTTTCTTCTTCTTTTTTTTTTTTACTGTTTCTACCATGTGATCCTTTATTTATTTATTTATTTATTTATTTATTGTTTTTTTTTTGTTTTTTGTTTTTTTTAATATAATTTTTTATTTTTTATAAACATATATTTTTATCCTCAGGGGTACAGATCTGTGAATCACCAGGTTTACACACTTTAACCAAAAGTACCAAATCAGTTCAATAGGCAAAGGAAAGTCTTTTTGATAAGCAGTGAGGGATAACCTTTAAATATTAATGGGAAGAATAAATCTTACTAATGGATAAACAAATCGTGGTCTATCTGTACAACAGAATATTACGCAGCCATAAGAATGACTGAGCGCTGACACAGCGTGCAGCGGGGAGAAAGCTCACAGAGTCGTGCCAACCACAAGCAGCCACGCAGTAAAGGTCACATATTCTATGACTGCATTTATGGGAAACCTCCAGAACAGTCGAAGCCACAGAGACAGGTCGGTGGCTGCCGGTTGCTGGGGAAAGAATCGCAGACGCAGCTGAGTAACGGCCGGAGTGTCCTTTTGGGGTGAAGAAAAATGGTTGGATACGGAGTGGACTTGGGGGTCACAAACCATTGTCAGTGCACTTGTGCATTATGAGAATTCCCCCTCAGCTAGGAAAATAAATCTTTGCTCCTTGCTCACACCCACACAGGAATTAATATAGCACAGACCTCATTATAAATCTAAACTTGTCAGGCACCTGAAGAAAATTTGGGAGACTATCTTCATGACTGGAGGATGAGCAAACTTTCTTAAGAGACGTCACAGAAATCAGACACAGTAAAAGGAAAGAATTAGTGAAACTTTAACAAAATTAAAACTTTGGTCACTGAAAGTCATGAAGCATGATTGTGTAAGGAAAACATGATTGTGCAAGGAAAAAAGAGAGAGAGAGAGAGAGAGGCAAACCAAGAAACAGACTCTTCACTACAGAGAACACACTGATGGTCAGGCTAGGGCAAGGGGTGGGGGGGTTTGAGCAGGCGACGGCGATGGAGGCTGCACCTGTCGTGACGAGCACGGGTGACGTTGCTCGTGCTGAATCACTGCATCGTACACCTGCAACGAGTAGTACTGCATGTCGACTAACTGGAATTTGAATAAAAACTTTGAAAACAATAAAAAATAAACTTATGTGTAGAAGTACATTAAAAATGATTGTGCAAATCTCAGACTTGAAGAAAAGATTCACGAATTATGTCTCTGACAAAAGATAGGGATTCAGTATATATAAAGAGCTTGAAGTGTGATGTTCGAAAAAGACAACCCAATTAAAAAATTAGAAAAGAGGGGCGCCCGGGTGGCTCAGTGGGTTAAAGCCTCTGCCTTCAGCTCAGGTCATGGTCCCAGGGTCCTGGGATCGAGTCCCGCATTGGGCTCTCTGCTCAGCGGGGAGCCTGCTTCCTCCTCTCTCTCTGCCTGCTTCTCTGCCTGCTTGTGATCTCTCTCTCTATATCAAATAAATAAATAAAATCTTTTAAAAAAATAGAAAAGAGTTTTTCAAATGAGCAAAAAACACATGAAAAAGTGCACATTACTGCTCAGCATAAAAATGGAAATTAAAACCGCTGAAGTATCACTGGAGCATCATTTCTGAACACTGAGTGTGGGTGAAGATTTCAACGACTGCAATGGTATAACCACTTCAGAAAAAGATCTGGCAGTTTCTCATCTACACAGACGTGATATGGAAGCCAGCAATTCCAGTCCTAGGGACTTACTTCAGAGAAATGAAAACATGTTCAGAAAAAAGTCCAAGGAACAATCCTGACGTCGGTCGGTGTGACAAGCAGTGGGTCCACTGCAATAGTCATGCAGTGAACACCGCTCGGGACAACAACGAAACCAGTGCCACCTGCTGATACACGCAACATTGGGGGGAAATCTCAAAAACATTATGCTTTGTGCAGATAGCCTCACACAAGCCACAAAACTAATCCGTAGCAGAAAAATAAATCAAAAGAGCAGCTGCCTTTGGAGAGTGGGAATGGATATGTATCTGGAAGAGCCACAAGGAACCTTCCGGAAGTGGCGGAGGTCTCCTCTAGGTTAGCAGATGTTCAGATTATCCCCGTGCTCATGCATGCAACACCTGGACACTGCAATGAAATATGCACATTTGTTCGTATAGACATTTTCTGCAGAAGACATGGAACTCTAGTTAACGATGGGCATGCTGGAAAACTCAAAGTGCACTGTCCTGATATTTGTTACTTAGGTGGAAATTATTAAAAAGCTAGTGACCGGTGGGTAGCTGGACAGATAGCAGCTGTACATACGGATAGACGCCCATAAAAGGAGCCTCGTACACTGTTCCTAGCAGAGACGAAGTGGCTGGAGACTTCGTCTACGCATTTAAGGAAGAAATAATGGCAATTTTATGGCCACGCTTCCCGATCTCATAAAAGAGGACTGATTATCTGAGGAGAGTATAAACTTGACACCGAAACTTCACAAGGATTAAAAGTACATACGTACCAATCTCTCCCACGAATATACATGCAGAATTCCTGAACACAGTATCGGCGTATCAAATACCGTAATATAAAGGAGGCTACTACATCACATATGCAAATTCAAATATCCAGATCCGGGGCGCCTGGGTGGCTCAGTGGGTTAAGCCGCTGCCTTCGGCTCGGGTCATGATCTCAGGGTCCTGGGATCGAGTCCCACATCGGGCTCCCTGCTTGGCAGGGAGCCTGCTTCCTCCTCTCTCTCTCTCTGCCTGCCTCTCTGCCTACTTGTAATCTCTGTCAAATAAATAAATAAAATCTTAAAAAAACCCAAATATCCAGATCCAAAGAAACAAAGGCTGATTACACACATCATAAATATTAATAGTGAGATATATAAAAATGAACACATAACTTTGATGAAAGTGTAGTTTGTCTTCCTCCCTGATTTTATCTTATTTTATCCCCCCCCCATGTTCGTCTCTTTGTTTCTCCCGTCCCACATGGGTGAAGTCATATGAGATTTGTCTTTCTCTGACTGACTTATTCCTCTTGAAACCTTCATACACAAATATTGGTATTTTTTTTCTTTTTTTTTTAAATCTTAATTTTTTATTTTTTATAAACATATATTTTTATCCCCAGGGGTACAGGTCTGTGAATCACCAGATTTACACACTTCACAGCACTCACCAAATCACATACCCTCCCCAATGTCCATAATCCCCCCCCCTTCTCCCAAACCCCCTCCCCCCGGCAACCCTCAGTTTGTTTTGTGAGATTAAGAGTCACTTATGGTTTGTCTCCCTCCCAATCCCATCTTGTTTCATTTATTCTTCTTCTACAAATATTGGTATTTTAACGGACACAAGTTTTTTTAATAAAGAGTAATTTGGGAGTATTTCACAAAAGGGGCTTTACAATGTATATATATATTAACTTTACATATCTACTGCTTATCATATATCATGAGAAACTATGTAATTTTTACAAATAAAACAGAACTTCTGAAGGTGCCTTTGTATATTGAATGTCAATGGAATATCAAGTACTATGAGCACATGCTGTAAGTTTTAACTCACAATAACAAAATAATTACATATTGTCCCCCATTGACTTTTAGGATTAAGCTGATTTCCTGATTCTAACCTAAACGAAAGCTATGAACTCAAAGAATCCATATATCTATAGAGTTCATAGAATATGTACATATATTTAAAAAGACCTTTCAAGGATGATAGTTATTGAAGAATTCTTCTAGCAATCTTAATAACTCTAAAGACTAGACCAGGAAAATATAATTAAAAACAAAATTTCCTTCCACCTCAAAAATATTCTCCACAAAGGCAAAAAAGAAGGAAAACAACTATATCATTAATAAGCATTAAACCAGAATGTGATGCATCCCAGATCATTTGCTGAGAAGCTGGAGAAAGAAACTGCACCCTTTGAAAGAACCAACTGTATACAAGCCATTCTGCACGTCCTCCAGATGGAGACTGACTAGCCTTCAAACAGAAGCCCTCAACACTGCCGCTTGTCACACAGAGCTCATCCTAAGTCCTCCTGTTAGCTCAGGTCACCATCTGTGTTGGCTACTTGGCTTTATCCAGCAGAAAATTACACTTCTCCTGTCTTGCCGGTAAGAGTCAGTTTTGCAACTTGGAGCAAGGTGCCCACTAAAGTTGGTTTCTACACTTCCACGGAAGCCGGGAGGTGGGGTTCTATCTCCTTTGCTGCATTTCAAAGGGCAAATGTCCTTGAGAAAGACATTCTTGGACAGTATAACTGGCAAGAGGTCTGTATAAAGATATACTTCCCAAAGAGGCAGTGAAAGAATTTACAGCTACAAGTTATCTAAAGAAAATGCTGTAAGAAAAGGGGAGGGAGCAGTCTCTCTCTCTTTGCACCAAAGAAATCAAATTTTTTCTTTTCTTTTTTGATTTGTATTTACCCTTACTGGTTATCAGCAGGCTGTGCCCTTTTTTCCCCCCTCTCAGAGGCTATTAAGAAGGGCCTGAAAAATATAGACTCATATTTGTGATCTTCCCAAATGATTTCTTCTTGGCAAGTTATTTCTCCACATTCAATGCCATCTAACCTTCCATCATCTCAATCAAATGAAATTGAAAAAAAGGAAACCAGAGATTTAATAGATCTTTAACATCTGTGGTCCCGAAGGCTCAAAACCATTTCTCTCATGTATTCCTAATTTAAAAAATTCTATTTAGTATTTCCCATTTAGCCACCTGTACTTCTCAGAAAAGCAAGGAACTACTTGAGAAATATTATTTATCTAATACTGAGCATCAAATGTGAAGCTGACAGATCTTTAATTCACTCAAGAACAGGAAAAAAGGAGTCCAGGTTCAAGTTAGCTTCAGAGTGAACAACAGATACCATGGAAGAACTATCAGTAAAGGTGGTCTTTCTAATGCAAAAATCTAAATTAAGTGTTTACTTAGAAAATTCTTCTACTTTCTATTATAGTTGGGTAGAACTCACAACACATGTATGACCAAAACAAACTGAAGCTTTATAAAAGCCTCAAATTCTGCTTTAATTGTTCTAATAGACAAATTCCTAGGTTTGTTCTGCTGTCAAGAAATACTTTCAATGCTATTCCGATCAAAATTCCACCAGTATTCTTCAAAGAGCTGGAGCAAATAATCCAAAAATTTGTATGGAATCAGAAGAGACCCTGAATCGCTAAGGAAATGTTGAAAAACAAAAATAAAACAGGGGGCATCATGTTACCTGATTTCAAGCTTTACTACAATGCTGTGATCACCAAGACAGCATGGTAATGGCATAAAAACAGACCCATAGACCAGTGGAACAGAGTAGAGAGCCCAGATATGGACCCTCAGCTCTATGGTCAAATAATCCTCGACAAAACAGGAAAAAATATACAGTGGAAAAAAGACAGTCTCTTCAATAAATGGTGCTGGGAAAACTGGGCAGCTGTATGTAGAAGAATGAAACTCGACCATTCTCTTACACCGTACACAAAGATAAACTCAAAATGGATAAAAGACCTCAATGTGAGACAGGAATCCATCAGAATCCTAGAGGAGAACGTAGGTAGTAATCTCTTCGATATCAGCCACAGCAACTTCTTTCAAGGTATGTCTCCAAAGGCAAAGGAAACAAAAGCAAAGATGAACTTTTGGGACTTCATCAAAATCAAAAGCTTCTGCACAGCAAAGGAAACAGTCCAGAAAACAAAGAGGCAACCCACGGAATGGGAGAAGATATTTGCAAATGACAGTACAGACAAAAGGATCTATAATGAATTCCTCAAACTCAACACACACAAAACAGACAATCATATCAAAAAATGGGCAGAAGATATGAACAGACATTTCTCCAATCAAGACATACAAATGGCTATCAGACACATGAAAAAATGTTCATCATCACTAGCCCTCAGGGAGATTCAAATTAAAACTACATTGAGATACCACCTTACACCAGTTAGAATGGCCACAATCAACAAGACAGTAATCAACATGTGTTGGAGAGGATGTGGAGAAAGGGGAAACCCTCTTACACTGTTGGTGGGAATGCAAATTGGTGCAGCCACTTTGGAGAACAGTGTGGAGATTCCTCAAGAAATTAAAAATAGAACTTCCCTATGACCCTGCCATTGCACTCCTGGGTATTTACCCCAAAGATACAGATGGAGTGAAAAGAAGGGCCATCTGTACCCCAATGTTTATAGCAGCAATGGCTACGGTTGCCAAACTATTGAAAGAACCAAGATGCCCTTCAACGGACGAATGGATAAGGAAGATGTGGTCCATATACACTATGGAGTATGATGCCTCCATCAGAAAGGATGAATACCCAACTTTTGTAGCAACATGGATGGGACTGGAGGAGATTATGCTGAGTGAAATACGTCGAGCAGAGAGAGTCAATTATCATCTGGTTTCACTTATTTGTGGAGCATAACAAATAGCATGGAGGACAAGGGGAGATGGAGAGGAGAAGGGAGTTGGGGGAAATTGGAAGGGGAGGTGAACCATGAGAGACTATGGACTCTGAAAAACAATCTGAGAGTTTTGAAGGGGCAGGGGGTGGGAGGTTGGGAGAACCAGGTGGTGGGTATTAGAGAGGGCACGGATTGCATGGAATACTGGGTGTGGTGCAAAAATAATGAATACTGTTATGCTGAAAATAAAAAATAAATTAAAAAAATCAAACATATGTGTTACAATATTCTCAACAACACATATTATGAGGAAAACTACTATGTATTAAGTGTTTTCTCCTCCTAAACTTCTGCAGACATGTCATGCTGTTTCAGCTTCACCATCACTATCACCATGGGCAGTGGGCACCACTATCCTGACTTTATAGGTGAGCAAAGAGAAAAACAGAGAGTATACAGAATCCAGTTCATACGACTCTCATGACAAACATGGAAAGATACACATGCACACACACACGCTTATGCCTCACAGCACTGTCTGTAGTAGTGGAGGATGAAAAATCAAAATGTTTGTCCACAGCTGTCCTCTGTCCCAAAAGATTTTATGTTCTTACAGAAAGAAATTAGAATAGTTTCTATAATGAAATGGAATGGTCCTCCAGACCAGGATCTTCCTTCTAGTAGGTCCTCCAAAAACTACTGATTGCAAATAGCAAGACCCAGAAGTGATAAAAGTGAAAGTATGATATCCTTTTTTAAGTAAGGGAATATTATATACACAAAATTTATAATACTGTAATCAAATTATATATAATGGAGTTATATATTATATTGCACACTTATTTTATATAAACATATATATAATTATTACATAATAATACTGATCCTACTTAATAAAATGTACCAAATAATTAACAATTATTCATATGTGCATTTGCATACTGAATATATAAAATTTATATAAATATATTTGTATGTATGAATTTGTTAGTACATGTATTAGACATCTCTCAAAGAATGTACCAAAAAGTGATTAATATTAATAACCTGTAAGAAAATAATTTGGTGGATGGCATCTGACAGTGGTATGAAGACTTTTCCCTCAATATGCAATTATATCTCTGAAATGTTGAGCCATGTGAATTTATCACTAATTTAAAAGCTAACCAAATTTAAAAATAAATGAGATATATAATATATATAATGAAAATAAAGAGGAAAATGACCTAAGTTTTTCACTCGTAAGCCTGTGCTCTTTACATGGCATGCATATATATATATATATATATATATATATATATATAATCTGATATATATATACACCCATGGGTATTGTGAAGATTCATATAATCTAAATTAATACATTCTTTCAAGTTCCAATCATTCCCATTCCCCATCAGTCTAACTGCTACATCCTAAGTATTATCAGGGTTTGATGTTCCAGGAATACCTGCATCCCCATAGTTTTTCAGACACATTGCTGAAACCACAACGATAGTCAGTCTATCTTACACCAGCAAATGTCTAATTAGCATGAATTCATCAGGAAAAATTCCCTTCTCTGAAAATAAAAATCTCTCCCTGAGTCCGATCTCTGAGCACCAAGGCCTCTTCTCGAGGGGCAGTTCAGAACTATGCTGGAAAGATATCATATTTAAATGCACGTCACTCCCAAAAGACACACATTCTTAGTTTTTATTTGTACCTAAAAAACAGAGTGAAATCACAGTCCAGTTTTTGTTAGCTGCGGACATTTCCCTTCATCTGGAGTCGATCTGGGTGATGGCTAAGCCGGCCGTGACAAGCACTGTCCATCGGACGCCACCTGGCCGCTGACGCTGATGGATGAGAATTCATGATTCTGCATGTTCAGGGGAAACTGTCGGCTCATGATCCTGCATCAGAATCAGGTAACTTGGATAAACTCGCTCCCACCCACAGTCCAGGGACGCTGCCAGATGGACTCTACAGGTGTTCCAATTACTTACAGATGTATTGCAGGAATACTTAAGACAGATTATATATCTGTATCTATGTAGTTTTTATCTACATCACTGTGACCTAACATGTAGTGATGACAATTTATGTTTAACTCCCCACTGCTAAAAAAGAAATACAAAAGAAAAATCTTTCCTGTTTTTGAGAGAGCTTTTTAAACAGCGCGCTCTCACTGGTTAGTCTGTGTGTGCCTGTGCATGAGCTCTAGAAAGAAAGAATCTGTGATCATCCATGACGCTTTATATAAGGAACATCGTGTACAAAAGGAAACAACATGGTGACATAAGAGAAAACACCAGAAGCCATAGATTCGAGGGGTCTACTTTTTGGCTTTGCCATTTGCTAGTTAGGTGTCCCTTGAAAAGCGAAAACATTATGATACTTCGAGATACCTCAAGACTGGATTTTCATCAGGAACCACCAGGCTTCCCCACCACGTCTGGAGATGCAGCATGCTGGGGTTCCACTATTCCTTACAGGAAAATCTTGAACTTAACCAGAGCTTGTTAGGAGGCATGGGATTTTCTGCATCCCAAGCGTTTTTCTTCACATGTCTTGTGAAAGCCGCAGAGATCTGAGGGTCGTTTTTAGAGACATGATTGCACCGGAAAGACAAAGGAAGGGGACCTGCCCTTGAGCAGGGGGTGGAGCTCTGTGCGGGCCAGGGAGGCAGAGGTTGGAAGGGAAGGCGAGACAGTAGGAACGCCGCCGAAACCGCAGGCATGCTGAGGGGGAATTCCAGAATGTTCGGACTCCAGCTTCACCAGCACAGGCGCTACGGGATGTGAGAGGAGGGAAGAAGCATCCGCACCGCAGGGGAGTGAAGACGCTGACTCAGGAGCCACCCCCCAACACACTCAGGGGCAGCCGTGAGTGCACCTGCCGCCTGTCTACACGCGCCAGCTGCCCTCGGATGTCCACTCGCTTACACAGACCAGGAGAAGCAGGCCATGCTGAAAGAGTGAGCATTTGTTAGAGGAAACGGAGTTAGTCTGACACAGCATTTTAAGCAACAACACCAAAATACCTTAGAGGAAGACGGTGGCAGTTTTAAGGTATGTGGAGTCACATCTCCTCTCTGCACGCTAAAACTGCAAATGCGAACCATGTCAGTCATGTCACAGTATTGCACTGAGACTTTGTTTCCTGCAGAACCACAATATTAAATATTTGCTCCGCTGTCCTTAGGAGAAAGGGTTGATAATCTGAGGAGAAAATGCCATCTTTTAAACATGACACTGCGAACTGATGCGTGTTCTACTAACGTAAGCACTTATAATCATCAGGGATCCAGGTGAAGAATGTACGTTTCAATCTTCTGAATCCAAGAGTATAAAAATAACTCAATAGAACAAGTAAAACATGCAATTTCGCTTATTTCTAGCTCACATTCTTAAAAACAATATAGTAGAACTAAGCATTAGCGAGATTTCTTTTCTCATCAGGAAAAGTGTAATAATACATGTCACTTCTTATCTCTTTTTCATGCATTTGCATACCACAACCTCCACAATAAAAATTTAAGGAAATGAAAATAAAAGCAGAATAGAAACTGAATGTTTTACTACCCAAAATGGATTTCCAGCAAAAAGCCAAAGGCGTTGCTAATTCTAAGCTCTTAACCCATCAAACATCAAGTCTTCTTAACATCCCAGTTTGCAACTCAATAAGCACGGTAGAATAAACAGTGGAGCATTTCAAAACCCCCAAATACAACCTGTCTGGACATCTGGATTTGGTTCCTTTAGTGTAGGGTCCTAACACTGGTATTTTGAAATTTCTAATGTGCACTGGTGATCAGAACCACCAAATTCAATGATACTAGGTGTTTCCTGTCTCTTTGGTCCTTGATGCTGATTTGCTTTCTTACTAAACAAGCCCCCACCTGAGCACTGAAAGCTTCAATCCCTTCTGACTTCAGCCTCATTTCAACCTGGTGTACACTGGATGTCCTCTGATTACTTAAAGTAATGCGGACTTCAATACCACACAACAGTCTCCCTCAGCCTCAGACTTCTTGCTTAAAGTCAGATCGTTCCAACCTAGTAAAAAAACAAAACAAAACAAAACAAAAAACCCACCTTTTTCCAAACTCTGTCGTTTGACAGCATTTTAATATCACTTAAATGTTTGCTTGGTTCCATCTCAGGTGACAGAGAATCCATATCTCCTGGGGGGTGGAGGGGATCCCGTAGGAAATATCTAAACACGATAGATACAATGTAAAACATATTTTAAATTCATGCCTAGTCAGGGAAGAATTTAAAAAAATCTCTGGAGGGTAACAATGAAACAAAAGCAGAATCCAGAGGTAAAAGAAAGCCCTGAGGTCAGTGAATGGGCTACAGAGAAGAGAAGGTAAAGCCAAGAGGCCGTAGAGGGACCGACTGTGTCTGAGATTCCTCAGCAAGCCCGACCCGGGGAGGAGCGGGATGTCAGGGGAAGAGCAGAGCCAACGGAGAACAGAGGCCCTGGCTGGTCTCGAGTGTGGGCTGCAGGAGCCGGCCGTGCCCTTTCAGGACCATAATTCACCCAACACTCATGTGCATTGGTTGAGTGTTGAATTCCAAAGACACAGTCTCAAAAATACCAGGCCACGGTTTAGGCCTCAATCTGCCTGCCCTTAGTGGTTGCCAAACACTCAGCAGAAAAGCAGTCCTCAGAGAAAGAGTACATTGTGTCAAGTCTCCAAGAATAAATATGGCGTAAGTAATCGTATGGAATGCCACAGATATGCCAGAAAGATCGTCATAGTGTCATATATAATGATTACGTACCTCTGTTATTAAGTTAATATAAAATATTAAAAATAGGATTTTATTTGAAATTATATATTATTCTGCAGTACTGGTTTTTCTGTACATCAGTACTATTATTTAAACAACATTAAGACAGTGGCAGTTAGTAATAATAAAAAGATTAATGATGATATGTGGGAAAATATAGCAGTATTTTATATTTCTCTCTATCCTCTGATGCAGCGATGTGCCTACTTTTTAAATTCCTCATGGATATCTAAAATGTATAAGCTATATCCTTGTACATTCTTAAGACATATAAATGTATGTCTTTTTTAAAAAAGACTTTATTTGAGAGAGAAAGAGAGCAGAAGCAGGGGGACGGGCAGAGGCAGAGGAGAAGCAGACTCCTCACTGAGCAGGGAGCGGACAAGGGGCTGGATCCCAGGACCCTGAGATCACGACCCAAGACTAAGACAGACACTTAATGTACTGAGCTACCCAGCTGTTCCTAAATGCATGCCTTTTTAAAGTCATTTAAATACAATAGAACTAATCAAATATTTAACAACAATATAACAGTGATACATTTCTCCTTGTCCCATGATCTGGTCAAAGTTTCCTCTAGTTCCTTTCGTAGGAGCTTAGGGTCTCCAGTGTTTCTCTTACACGGTGGTAAAACTGAAAGAAGTCCAACATCAAACTGCAGTGGACATCCAGCTCTGCTCTGAAAAGGCCGCATTAACTGGTTCCTGGCATTGGTCCAATGGGATAACGTCAAGCCAGATCAACTTCATAAAAGCGTCTGAGCATCAAATACCTAGGGATTTACTTACTAGCAACACCCTATTTTTGATGAGTAACAATTAGTCTCCAGCTCTCCAGTCACATCCATCTACTTTGTATCTACAAGCTTGTTGTGGTCAAAGAGCTATTTGTCAGTCAGATCTGCACCAAAATCCACCACGCAGACTTCACACCTGTAGCAGCAACCCTTTGTAAACACTCTGAGCCACACTGGCTGTCACTAGACGTGAATCCGCTCTTTTTCTCAGAGAACATGGTTTTAAACACAAACACCACCTCATTTTGTGAACTTGAAGTTGGCTTCCAAATATTTTGCAGTTTTAATGAAAAAAATTAGAATGTCCTCTTTAATTTGACTACCCTATCTCAATAGTTTGTTTTGAGTTTGGAAACAATTACCCTCTTTAGTTTTTGTTTTTGTTTTGTTTGTTTAATGCTATAAGTTTCTGTTGCAACCTACACATCAAACATGACCTCCAGCTGAACAACTCGGTGCTGGTGTTGATCCTTTCTGGGTACCTTATGGTCTCTTCAAAGATAAGCTCACCATTTTTGGAGAAACAGCAATATAAATGTTTGATTTTCTAGAACTTTCTCCACTAGCATCCTCAATGTGCTATCCAATTAGAGAAGGATGCACTTTCCATGCACTCAGAATAGATGGTTTTATAGCAGCTGAGTCATGTAGTATCTTCTCTATGGCCAAAAGCACTCACAACCAACTTGTGTGCACATAGAAGGTCATTTTCTTCCATTTCAGTAGAGTCAGCAATCTCAGTAAGGGGCTTCTGCATAGTTTCAGGAAACTTGAAACTGATCAAAAGCTTTTCTTAGAAAGCCTTGATATCATGGGTAAGCAAAATACACACCTGTTAAGCAGCATTGTGTAAAATGTGAGCAAGATACTTAGCAGGTAACACTGTCTCATTTTCATGGATAAGAATGTTAGAGAGTAAATGGAATTTGCCAAATTTTACTATTGCACCACCTACACAGAGGAGCAAAACTCAAGTTTGTGTGCAGACGCCGTATCAACAATCTGCCTTTTCATTCAATCTTCACAGAAATGAAAAGATACCCTAAAACCACATTTTTTCAAATCAATGTACCTATGGGCAGCTTGCTATTGATGAGGGAGCAGGAGGCTGGCTGAGGACAAAGCAGAAGCTGGCACCTTGCACCCCTCTCCATCCGCTCCCCTTGCTAATGTGTGTGACATTCTTCAGGCATCTCTGGCTGCCCTAAAAGAAAAACAAATAGTTAACTTGCAGAGATCACAGTCCTGCAAGACAGGAGTCTCCCTGTCTCCCTTGGTTTACCAATGTCCTGGAGATTTACAACAAAGAAGCTATCTAATAATAGCACAATTTCCAGAGGCAAATAACTCAGTTCCTCAAGCCCTAAATAAAGTTAAATTTCTTCTAAACCCAAATCTCACTAACAAGGACACTTGATAGGAGAAATGTGAAACTTTATCTCTAGATCTCCAAGATAGTGTCGAGAATCATTCCCAAGTATATGGCCCACCGATAGACATCTAAAGGGTCTCACAAGAAGATTTTTACTACTAGTAATAAATAACCTTTCTCCCTTGCTTCCAAAATTCCTTAGAGACTAACATCACTAACATCACTACCCAACTCCTGTGTATATAATCAGCCACTCCTCAGGATAATGGCGCAGCAGCATCTCTGTCTGCCCACGGGTCCTGTCCCCATGCTCTAATAAACCACCTTTTTGCACCAAAGACGTCTTAAGAATTCTTTCTTAGCCATCGGCTCCGAACCTCACCCCACCGAACCTCACCTAGGTTCAAGAACTTCATCACTATCACTGTCCATTTGACTTGTTACTTGATCTACTGCAGAAAGTGTGATCACTGTAAGAGTCAACTGAATCTCCTTTGTTTGAATGAAATTAATCCAACATGTCTGTTATCAAACGAAATGCCTCCCCATGTTCACCCACCGGACATTTGAGTTGCAAACTCTCATCCAGGAAATACAACTTCCACAGATGAAGCAGGACAGTGTTGTGATGGTTGTGTTTATTAGTAAGGAGTGTCCAAGCTCATCCAAAAGCCATGGCTTTCAAAGGAATATCGGTGTCTTTCTGGGAGACAAAACCCAACTGACTGAAGACCATCTACCTGTCTGTCCCATGTGTGTCTCAGTCAGTCTCTGTTTGCGTGTTGCTATCCCCTCTCCTTCCTGGGTCCTATGCAGGGTGCTGGTTTTGGTTAATTACCACCCTCAACAGGAACCTGTGGTCTTCTCTCTGCCATTAACGTAACACAGTGCTTGGAGCGTTCTTTTTTGGAGGTCTGGGTCGCGCAGGTGTCCCTACGGTAATCATTCTTATTTTCATTATCTGAACTTGCGCAAAAACATGGTCACGAGATTCGCCACGTTGACATTAAAGTAGCATTAACAGATTGCAAAGGGCAGCAGCTAATCCACAGACACATGTTAGGAGTAAAATGCAAGTCAAAGCGTCTTGGTACAGCACACTTGCAATGTATTTCACTTAGTGTGGAGGCCCAAAGCTGACATCCGAGGAAAAGGAATACAGAAGCTCAAGTGGAAACAGGTCATAGTGCCTCGTAAAACACATCCCTCAGAGTTCTCTAGTATCTAAATCTCACAGGGAGATTGAACCTGCCGTCTTTCTCTTGCTCTCCCTTGATAAAAGCATCTCCTTCCTGCCCCTGCTGTTTAGGAAACGTCCGGGGGGCGGAGGGGTGGCTGGAGCCAGGGCTAGCTCTGTGTCCATGTGCGCCCGCTGTTCACGCCAGTTCCAACACAGCCCCTCTGCCCCTGCCCTCGGCGGCTGCATCTAACCCCAGGCAGGGCCTCCGGGGCTTTCTCTCCTATCACACACACACAGGATGACCCTCCTATTTCTTTTCCCCTGAATGTACAGGAGGGGACTTGCGTGTTGTTTGATGGTCAGGGCTGGGACGGGGCGGTGGGACACTGCGGGACGTAGTGCTGGTGCGTCTCCACATGGGAAATGCACGTTTTCAAAATCCTCCCTTACACACAACATCATCTCCAGACAACCTATGTGCGCACTGAAACTCATAAGACTTAAAAGCATCTTTCTCCTTCCTCTGTGCCTTCCCAGCGACTTTCCTCCCAAACATGCCCACTCCAGCTCATCCTCATTGGAAAATGCCAGGGAGATGATGGTATCACAGACTAGAGACCTTCAGTTAGCCTAAGGAAAGGAAATCAAAACCAGGCACGTGTAACCACTGTGTTTCACTCCTGACACATTCTGTGTAAGATTCAATTATCACATTACAGTGACCATGCCCGCTGTGCCCTTCTATGTGATAGAACTTTAAAGACTCATAAGCAAAAACTTCTAGTGACAATTAATAGACGAGAGACTTATGAACCCGACAGAAGAAACTCAGGGGTGGCTTGTAACAAGTGGGATAAATTATTAGGTTTTTAATTCATACGTAGTACTTTAGGGTTTGCATGTAAGAATCGTTTTGTCCCGCATCCCTTGTTACAGGTACTACAGAATGCGCTTTCTTAGACAATGTAAATATAATGCAGAATATGTCATGTTAGGGGAATCACAGGGTTCAAGAGGAACAAACAGAATTTAAACAGAAAACTGATACGTGTGTACAGAAATATGTCCTCCCTTCTCTACTGTGATATGTCTGCACATACTGCTGACCGGTGCAAAGATACTACACCATAAAACTGCTCAAAGTTCCCTGAATTCCTTAAGGACAAAATACGCTATCTTACTTTTCTTAAATTTAAATTTACTGTGTGTCTAAGATTTAAGTGATATTAGTTTTTAAAAAACCAAGTTGTAAAATGAGGACGACAGAGTGGTATCGATGCCACATTTTTCCTATCTGGGTTTTGTGGTAAATAAAATACCTGCTCATTTGGCCATCTGAGTGGAATTCTCTATGTATGAATGAGATGTATCTGTGTGATAAAGCCAAACGTGGGTAGTGCTAGATCTACATAATAAATCAAGATGTTTATAATGACTGTAGTCTTCTCAATGGCTGTAGTTTGAGCACCAAAAAATAAAAAGTCCTGAAAAAAAAAAAAAAACAGCTTAAATGAATATTGAAAGGTGCTTTGATTTTAAAATCAAGAATACAGAGATCCATCTTAAAATTTAAAAAGTATAATTGGAAAGGTGATTATTTTCTTAAAATTGGAATCTGCAAGCCATGTGCGCAGAGTTTGATCAGTGCACAGACATCACGCTTTCGTCTACCTGGGGCCCCCACTGTGCTCGGACCCTAGGAATCTTGCTTCTTGTCATTATGAGAACCTTCAGAAGCGTTGGTGTGCACTTACCCGTCTCTGAGGGCTGACTGGCACCAGGCTCTTTTCCTGCTGCAGGGGTCCTTATCAAAAAATAAAGCCTCCTCTGTTGAATGCATTTTCATAGCTGCTTGGATAATTTTAATGTGTTTTTTGATGCATGGGACATTTATGTTGTCAGAACAACCATTTTACATGATTTGTACAAGAGCTTTTGTGGCTTTTAAAAATGACTCTAAAAGCCAAGAGAGTTTTAGTATGAATGATGGGTAAATGGGCCCAGTATGAGAAACTGAATATCAGGGAGAAGTATTTTCACTTGTGAATATAATTATTTTAACTTTGGTAAGGCCTAATCTGCCGGGTTTTAAAAAGAATAGTAGAACTGGACATAGGATTATAGCTTACAAAGAAATGATATATTTTGAGCATAAACTAACCACCGAAGTATAATACATTACAATTGTACCTAACGGATGGTTTTCAAAGTACTGTTACTTGCATTACTTAATATGACTCTCACAGTCACCTTCAGGTTTAGGCAGGAAGATATTTTTATTCTCACACCACCGATGAAGAGACTGAGGCTTAGGGAGGTCAGAGCTTTGAGCTGAATCTGTATAATATCTCCCTGAAATCTCTAGGAGTAAATACCCAAAATTCTAGAGTTGGAAGGAGTTGGGGCTTATTCCATCCAGCAAGACAATCCTTGTAGGAAAACCTTCAACACTCTGCAGTTCTCTCTGTGTAACAGGAAGAGAGACGGACAGGGCAGGAAGAGAAACGACAGCTAGAAGGTTGGGGACAAAGCCTGAAAGTGACTGATTCTCTAGATTCTGTTAGAGCAAACCTTATCCCCATAAAAATATTATCCAGGGGAACTTCATAAACCATCAGAACGGGCAAGTGGTAGGGTGTTTGCTGTGGTCTAAATGATTATGTCCTGCCGAAATTCCTATGTCAAAATCTTAAGCCCCAAGATGATGGGACTGGGGGGGGGGGCAGCATTGGGAGGTAACAGGTCACGAGGGCAAAGTCCTCATGAAGGAGATGAGTGAGCTCATTAAACAGTCTCAAAGATAACCTACAGCTATTGATTCTTACTAAGATCTTCTCCTAAATAAATAAAATGTTAAAAAACAAAACAAAACAAAAAAAGCGACACGTGGGTGGTTCAGTGGGTTAATCATCTGCCTTGGGCTCAGGTCAGGATCCCAGGGTCCCTCCTCCACTCCCCCCGCCCCCCCCATCCACCTCCCTCCAGATCCAATTCAAAGAAATCCACAGCTTTTACCTTTAAGATGTAACTTCCAAGTTATGTTTTAATTTACTTTTAAAAACACACTTTTTATGACACCTTGTTATACACTATTTCCATAAAAAATACTAATTTTGGATTACCTGAATAATTTCTAAGTATAAAGATTATTTTTTGAAGGTTTGGTGAAATGTTTACATGAAACCATCTGAACCTGCTTACTTCTGTTACAGCTGAGAGGGACCAAAAAGTTGTTGAAATCTGTGCCTGATTTTTTGTTTGTTCACATCTCTACTCTTAGAACATGTGTATCTTTAGCATACATATATATATTTCTCTTTTTTTATATTTTATTATTTTGTGGTATTATTGGTCTTTGACATTATTTCTTTGTTTCATTTTTTTAAAAAATATTTTATTTATTTATTTGACAGACAGAGATCACAAGTAGGCAGAGAGGCAGGCAGAGAGAGAGAGAGAGAGAGAGAGAGAGAGAGGAGGAAGCAGGCTCCCCGCTGAGCAGAGAGCCCGATGTGGGACTCGATCCCGGGACCCCGAGATCATGACCTGAGCCGAAGGCAGCGGCTTAACCCACTGAGCCACCCAGGCGCCCTATTTCTTTGTTTCGTACCTGATCAAATAATGTAATTGCTTCTGATCTCCTCCCTTAAACTTGGCTTGTGTCAGTGGCTGTTTCTCTAACTTCTTAACTATTTGGTCATTAATATTTATTCTTCCTCCTTTTTCCCCCCTCTTTGCCAAATCCTACTTGGTTTGATACTTAGACTCTTCATTATTGTTTAATACTAAAAATATACTATTTTTGCTAATATTTTAACCCATAATTTAATTAGAAGTCACTTTATTCAAGTCTTAAGACTTAAGTGTTTTATGCTCTCTTAAATCATTTCTAATTATAGTGCTTTGTGATAGAAAACAAGTTTGTTGAACTGGTTCTTTCAAATTAATGAGAATTGCTTTGTGACCTAGTGTATTTTCCATACAAATATACAGAAATGATCATATCTTGTTGAATTTCTAATTCAGGTTTTCTATACTTTCTTTTTGATATACATAATTCACTTCTGAGAAAATCTCATGTGAATTTCTCTGTAATGTTCTATGTCTGTCAAGTACTGCATATTTTCAGATTACTCTTTAAAGTCATCTTTATTGAGGTATAATTTATGCACCATGCCATATGCCTGTTTAAGTGCAGAAGTCACTGAGCGTTAACAGGTTAACATATGCAGAAACCACCGCAGGATAAAACTTCGCAGTATTTCCATCATCCCCGCTCCTCCCACACGGAAGCTGTCTTCTTTGCCTCCAACAACGAAGGACTTGCTCCCATTTGCTACACTAGCTCCCATTTTCTAGAATTTTATGTAAATTGAAACAAATAGAAGACATTTTCTTGTTGTATTTAATTTATCCTGATTCTAAGTTCATCCATATTTTTGTCCATACCAGTATCTCTGTTTTATTATACGAATATGCCATATTTTGTTAAATTTTGTGCCTTTGACAGATTTTTGGGCTTTTTCAGTTTTTGGCTATTGTGAGTTAAGGTATAAATATTCAGGTACATGTTGACTTTCAGTTACCGCACTGGGGGCACAGCGCTATTTCCCTGCGGCGTCATTACTCTCAATATAATTATGATAGTGAGCATATTACACATATTTACCTATCCCTATGTATCTCTTTTGGCGAGTGATTTGTTGTATCACACATTGACCGTGGGTTCTTCTCTAGTTCCTCCAACTCTTCTCCTGCTGGCTACACTGTGACCACAGTCACCCAGAGAGACAACACCACAAACAATGTGAAGCTCACCCCAGGTAGGCGACTTGCTCCAAGTGTGAACCACCCTCCCCGTCACCAGCAAGATACAAAACAAAGAAAAACAGTACCTCCTGATTCATTCTCCAATGCCTTTTCCATCTTTCCTTTGGTTGGTCATTTTTGTTGATGTTCACAGATTTTATAGAAAACGAGTTGCTCTGCTTGGACCTTGTTCCCACACACCACAAGTGAAACTCGACCTACTGTTAATTGCATTTTCTTTCTCTCTAGGTGCAGGAGTTTATCTGGTCCATTATACATTTTGAGATGACAGTCCCTATTATCACAGGTCAGTGATCCAGAGATGAATGAAGGGGTTCCTGAATGAGTCAATACCCATCCCCTATTTCCACGCCTCATCCCTGCCTTTCCCCACAGGTAAACCCCCGAGTGCTGCACATGGAAGTCAAGCAAATTAAGTATGTGAACTTGAAAAACAGGCAGTATTATTTGGAGTCCATGCTACCTACAACCAGGCACAGTTACCAGAAAAAGGGAGAAGTCCACACGTTCCCACACCTCCTCACCTACCCTGTAACCTAGAGATCTTCCCCACCGCCTCGTGGCAGAAGGTCTCTCCTTTGCTGTCCCCTGCTGCTCCCCTGCAATCTATTACATAAAGTTCTGTCTCCTCGATTCCCCTTGGGTGAATTCTTTCACTGCTGGCACCGCCGCCCCCCACACCATCCGGACGCCCCACACTTGTTGTCTTACATGGGGAACCTGTGGGCTGGGACTCTCCCCGTATTCTCCAGGAATTTCTTAGGTCTTTCCCTCCATGGACCAACTCTAGGACTCCTTGGGGAACTGACGGCCTCCAGCAGAGGTCGCTCCTTGGTGAGGATCAAAATGGTGTGGGGGATCAGGGGGTGGTGCTGGGCTGCCCCTGTCCCCCACCTTTCTCTTTAAAACCCCTTCAAAGGCCTGACCCTAGTACGTCCCAGGCAATAAATGGATTCCACACAGGGCGGCTCCGTGGTGTGGTCCGAAGGTCTGACAGCAAACAGGTTGGACTGTGCATGCCTGTGCGGGTGAAGGACCCCTTCCCCTCCTCTCCCACTCCACTGGCAGCTTGCCCAGGGCCAGTCCACATAGGACAGGGACGCTAGCCTTGCCTCTTTTGCCCCACCCTTTCCTCTGCTCCATGGATCCAGCCGCCATCTTGATCCACAGGGAAAGTGCACTCTTAATCTTAGTGGTTCAATCCGGCCCCCACTCCTTTTCCCAAGCCCAGTTAGGCCAGCAGGTTTCTGGCATTCTCTGTAGCTGGGGATGTTACTGCCGTCTGCTATGACCCCCTCCCAGCGGGATGGCTGCTAGAGTCGGTTGCCCCGTATATGGTCTGCTCCTTTTTCAGGCCAGTGGGATGCCCTGACTGAAATCCTGACCGCTCCTGGGAGATCCACTCCCTTTCGTGGGACACCCCTTTGGAACTGGCAGCTGGTCTTCTCCACTATGGGATAAACCCCCTCTATTCCTTCAGACTTGGCCTTGGTCTGTATTTTTAAAAACGGCAACAAATCTGACCCTTAAAGCATGAGGAAAAAAATCACATCTTTATGTAATGTTTTCTGGCCTAAATATAAATTCCTAGACCAAGAGGTACAGCCCCTCCATGGAACCCGTTCTTATAATACTATTTTCCAGCTCGACCTCTCTTGCTGGAACTCCTCCAAATGGTCAGAAATCCCACATATGCAAGCCTTCATGGCAGTGTCCTAAAAATCCCCAGCTCGGCAAAAACTGTACAATATATCTTGCTGGCTTTCATGGCCCACATGACCCCGTGGACATTCTAGATGACCCCTTTTTTATTCCACCCCATCACTTCCACCCTCCCCCTGAAGGCCCAGGGCCTCCCCTGAACTCAAACCGACCACTTTAGACTCTCCCACAGGTACCCCAGAAACAAACTGACTGAGTTCAGGGGATGCAATTACCAATATACTCAGTATTAAAGCTAATTCAAGTTTGTTGGCTTAACTAAAAGAGACATGTCTTTAGAGTTACCAGCATTAAATTAAAAACTTTTATTCTACCAAGGTTTACTAAAGGACAAACAAGCCCATGTTATTTCTGTTGCAATTTGTCAGCAAAAAATGACTTAAATGATGTTAACTTTGTCTCTCTCATAAAGTTCTCATGGGTAATTGTTAAGATAGCCATCAATATCTTTGGTAACGTGAAAGTGTGAAGTTTTGCTCAATGATAAATGGTTGAATTCATCAGCTATCTTAGTCTTTTCCAAAGAAGATAAAATATTGAAACATTAATTACTAAACGTAAGTTTTATCTACTTTTGACTTCTTACTGCAGAGAAACTAAAGATACTTGGGTCTGTTGGAAAACATGCTTTGTACCTTCCTGAGGAACTGTACTATGAAAAATGCATGTTCCTAAAAGTTATGTAGTGTATTCATGACTTTGCAGCCTAAAGAATTGTGGTGTAACAGACAGTTCACAATTGGTTACTACCTAGTTTTTATTGGAGACTAGAGTTCCTAAGAGTTAAAATTCTGCTAAACACAAAGAAGGTTTATGGAAGTGATACGAAAAGTAACTGTATGTAGGAAAGCAGGAGACGTGTAGAATAGATACAATGAATGAGCACACATTTTTGTTGGGGTAAAAGAAAGTAATTTTTCCTAAAATGAGACGGGTCATATAGAGAGAAAAGGGCAGTGACAAAAATCTGAATGCAAAGGAGAGTAGTAGAAGGTTTGTGAAGGGAAAGCTTTAGAAAGAATTTTATGGACTAAGATTAAAATGAACAGATTTTAAAAGTACAAGGATATGAGATTAAAATTCTGCATTACTCTATGTCAAAAATGCAAAGTTTCTTGGACTGTTGGTCTGCTCTTGGTAAGAAAATGTAAACAATGGTGTTTTTTTCTTTATTTTCCCAGAAAAATAAAGTTTCTACTTTTGTCTTTATCAGGACTTTGAACACTTAAAACTTCTTGAAGTTCATAATGATCTATAACCCTATTTAATCATGTGCTTTAAAACCTTCTGAGGGTTTTAACAAACTTCCCTGAGATTTCAATTGTAATGAAGTCTTTTTTTTTTCTTTTACTAACTTGTCTCCTTTATTTAGTATGTTAAATTATGTGGGAAGCACTAACAAACTAATAATGATAAGCCTCAGGTTGTATTGTATGGGTAAACATGACAACTATGTTCTAAATTACATAAAAACCCTAAAGTCTTAAGATATGCTTGTATAAGGTCATCACTTCACATTCTAATCATTAAAATGCTAGTTGTCACAGAAAAAAACAGATTTCCTTGTCAGCTACATTATAATGAACTCCCATATCAGACCTTTAACAATGTCCATTGCTGAGTGTTTTTTTATCATTTGCATTTACTGTCATTACATTTACATTTATTGTTCTGATGCTCTTACAAAATGAGTTTTGTCATCATAGAGTGTTTTTTTTTGTTGTTGTTGTTGTTCATTTTTGTTTTGTTTTTGTTTTGTTTTTGGTTAAACATGGGTATTTGATATCTTCAAGATCATAAAACTGAACTGGGTAAGAATTTCCAGAACCAATGGGAAAGCTGAATTCGAACAAAAGTTAATAATATAGGGCTAAATTAAAGAAGAGGATATAGTTTTTATAACTCTTAATTTGAAACATTGCTGGTTCTTTACTATTAGCTCTTCCAGATTGAGAAAGTTTTTTCTTAAAATATCTATGTCTTAAAGAAATGTGAAGTATTCCTTTATGAATAAACTGAAACATTTAACTTTTCCCCCTAGCTGGACCCTCCAGAATTCAGAAACTCTTAATGAGTATTCTTTTTTCCATGGCAATTACAGTTATTTGCCTAAGTTCAGTAAGAATCTGCTCTCCTTGTAACCAGACACCATTGGTCATTTTACCAAGATGTTGACTGGAATGTCGCATTTGAGAGCCACGCACAGACTCAGATATGACCTCTAGAAAGCTTTAAAGAATTAAGGGTGACTTTATGAAACCAATAGAACCCTTGGATTGTAGACTGTCACTTCCTGGCAGGTGCAGGAACCTCAGGATGTGTTGGAAACCTGGAGAAGAGAAATCCACCCCAATCTACAGATACTACAGCATGTCTAATGGCAAGTATTTGGCTTGGCTTCTGGTCTTGAGAGGCTATTAAAAGTTCACTCTAGAGATTCCTTATAAAAAGTTTTAAGCAAAGCAATCACCATTTTTTTTTTTTTTTTTTTTTTTAATTTAAAGAGAGAAATCATTTATATAATCAACTCACCATTCTGACCTGCTGAAGGCAGTTTAACCCACTGAGCCACCCAGGTAAATTCAGTCAGTCAAGTTTTTTTTTTTTTTTTTTTAATTGAACTTGTTTTTAAAAGAATTAGTCTCATCCTGGCCATCCTTGGATACAAGGGTGATTAACTAGAGAAAAATTGTGTTTCAATAAGACACCTTTGCAGATGGTAAATTTTAGTTCTGATTGTCTTTGAATGTTGTTTGCCTCAGTTAGACAACTTGAGGTAGACGTCACAGAAATTGCCACAGTAGCTCATGGATAGATAATCTCTGTGGCTGTTACTCTGTGGGAATAAAAACAGAACCTCATGGACATAGGATTACTTGAAAAACTGGAAAGTGGGCTGGACTGAACAACTGTATAAGTCAACTACCACCTTGACCAGTTCTGTGTGGCCGGGAAGACAAAATCACTCCTTCAAAGCCAGAGTGCACCCCATCCCATGGGGTTAATGGCAAATTTCTCTAGATAAAGTCCAGATAATGGTTGACTCCACTTCATTATGATTGGTTTGGATAATGACTGGGGAATGTGCATATCCCCAGACAAGTCATCTCCCACTGGCCAGTGATTCCTCAGAATTGGGATACCATAAAGGTATCAGACATCAGACAAAGAGGGCTTCTCAATGGTTTTATCCTTTAGCCATATTTGTCCCAGGAGCTGCCTCTACTGATATAAAATTGCAAATAAAGGCTTTAGTCAAGCAGACAGCAGCCACCTTTAACGAAGTCTGACTGACACGCAGTCATCCACAAATTCAAAAGGTGACCCTCCAAAACTGAAAGTCCCTTGATACCATGACTATAGCTCAAGGAGGAACCTATGCTATCATTAAAACAGGGTGTTGTATAGCTAGTCCAGATTAAGACAAATCTGTGACAGGGTTACTAGAAGACATGAACACTCAAACCCGTGCTTTAAAAGATCCCTCCCTCTCCTTTAAGTAATTGTTAAACTCCTGGACTGGAGGAGGATTGTGGTCAACTATGAAAGATCTCTTTATTGGACTTCTCGTTCTCATAATGATATTAATCTTGTTTTATTGTCTTTTGTGATGTCTCTCCACATGGTGCCAAGAATCCTTCACTGCTGTAACTTTAAGCCCACAGAGGCTTGAAGGAAGTCCTTGAAGGAAGTCCTTTACTTAGGGAGATCCAGACATGCTGTCTACCTTGGATTTGGCTGCTTCTGTCTTTCTTAATTCCTACAAAAAAATTCCCAACTGACCAAGATTGACCCATACATACGTAGGGACATCTCTATGCCCCTCACTCATTAGAAGAAGCTGCTGAAGATGAGACCTTCACAGAAATGTCAAAGATCTGTCATTGCTGATCCGTGACAGGGAATGGAGATCCACTTTTAGGCAACAGGTCCGAGCAATGGAAACGTGAACAAGGCAAAAGGGCCCACAGCGACCCCTGAGTTGAATGCAAACAGGCTCATGAAACCATAGGTCCTAAACCAACGGGCTACTTATAACCAGGCACATCTCCTAAGGTTACCAACTAAAGGGACAATTCCATAGTCCCCATACTTTGCCCTATCACTACAGCTCCTCATCACCACCACCTGCCAGACAGTTTCCTCCTTGCTGTCCAGAATGCTGCTCCCTTGCAGTGTGTTCAGTAAACTTCTACCTCCTTTGCTCTGCCCTACATGAATTCATTCACCCCTGGTGCAGCTGGTCCCCACACAATCGAAATGCCCCACAATTGTTATTATTAATCCTTATTTGACACGTGGAACTTAATTTGTCAAATAAGCTTTATTTGTATGTCATTTTTTTCACTCTCCACTTTTTGGTTCAATTAATTTTTTAGTGAATCTCTTTGTCAGAATTTCTTTTTTTTTTTTTTTTAAGATTTTATGTATTTATTTGACAGAGGAGACAGTGAGAGCAGGAACAAAAGCAGGGGGATTGGGAGGGGGAGAAGCAAGCTTTTCCACTGAGCAGGGAACCCAATGCGGGGCTCGATCCCAGGACCCTGAGATCATGACCTGAGCCGAAGGCAGATGCCTAATGACTGAGCAACCCAAGCGCCCCTCTTTATCAGAATTTCTTAATGTTCTTTGGGCCATGCACCTTCTTTTGTGTTGAAATCTATGAATATCTTCTCAGAATAATGATTTAAAATGAAAAAAAAAATACACGTATCCTATACACTACTTGTTAGTTTTCAACCATTTCCTTAATTGTCTTGGATTTCTGCACATTTTTGGTGATTATTGATGGTCTGCTCATCTTTTTATTGAGAATCTGATTTTGACTGCTCGGTATGCTTCTTGTTATTATGCAGCAAGGGTGTAATGTGCTTCCAATCACCATGTGTCAACCGCTTGTCTCCTGACCCCTGACTCTAATGGCACTTCACCTACGGCGCTGTTCCAGTTTTCTCTTCCTAGTGACAGTATTCACTGCTTTATCCTTTTCCACTTACTCAAAACCACTCAGCCATAAAAAGACGACAGAGAAAGGAATCCTACCAGCTATTTTGATTGCAACTACCCAATTAAATGCTTCCCCGCTTTGCAAGAATTAGAAACCTTCAAGAAACATAAAACAAAGAGAGTCAGATTCTTAAAACGGCCAGTCTTGGTTCAGCAATTGAAAATGACTGATTTTTTTTCTCCTTCCTTCATTTAGGTAACCTGTAGTTTTAGTTTTGTACTTACACTATGGAAAAACAGCAACAACACATCACTGAGGAACCAGTTCGGGAAATACAAACACATAAATTTTAAAACACTGTTAATAAAAAGTGAAACTGTTACATTATAGAGAATTTATTTAAAAAAGCAATTTGCCAGTCAGTTCTTGGACTCTAAGATTATGAGGGTCAAGCAGCTGTCTGATCTCAAACCCACATATGTACTTAGGACATTCTTAACGAGACTGATAAGGGTTGAGTTTAATAATATCTAAGAGACCCTGACTAATACTGATAAGAGTTTTCAACATAAAGACTTTCACATGGCCCTAAACATCAGTCAAGTGGATATGCTCACTTGTGCAAAAATTTCTAACAATGTCACACTTCAGTAGTAGTTTCAAAAGTTGGATTAATTAACATACTTAATTTTCAGTGTGGTAAAGGAGGAATGGGAATTTTCATTAAATGATCTAAGTAAATTCACAAAAGAGCTATTGACAACTGAGCTGTTTCAAGGTCTCTGTTCTGATCAGTAGCTTCATATTAGACAAGGCTAAGAAATACCACTGCAGATGGGAAAGCGTGCAGCCATGAGGAAAGTAAGTACAAATCTCTCTGCCTCTGGGGCAGTACATTTCAAGTTCAGCGTCCCCGACTGTGCTGCAACACGGCAGGAGCACATCACAAATCTGTTCCAACGTGTGCCACAGTCAACTGTGGGCCATTCGCAGGGAAGACCTGCATGCTTGACCCCGGCTCTACGGGCTCTGCCTGCACTCAGTTTTCTCCCCAGCACCACACTTTCAAAACTACTAGCAATTAAGAACCCTTAGATTTACACTTTTCCATAGGTTACTGAAGTATGTTTGGAATTGTTTATCCTTTCCCTAAAAAAAGTAACACCAAAAACAAGAAAACCTGACAATTTCTCTTAATCTGATGGATTTAGGTCAGAAGCTCATCCTTGGAGATTTAGCTTTATTTTTTTTTTCATTCTACACCAATCTTCCCAATCATGTTCTTTATTGAGAGTATCTGCAAGTGATAGCAGAATTACAGTTCGACATAAAATACCACCATCCCACCCCTCTGCAGTTACACACACACACACACACACACACACACACACACATTCAGGGGAAAACATGAGATGGCAGTTATGGTGCCAGCCAGGGCTGGGGTCTTATCTGATAGCTCGCTGGGGAAGCATCTACTTCTCTGCTCATGTATGGCATTATTAGAGGGATCTGTTTCCTCTGGGGGAATTAGACTAAGAGCTTCACCTTGTGGTTGGCTGTTGGCTGGAGGCCAATCTGAATTCACCGGTCAGGGGACCCACCTGCCCACAACCTGTAGCTTGACCAAAGCCAGCAACAGAGAGCACTGGCTGGTTGGACGGAAGTTACAGGCTCATGTAATACAATCACAAAGTGACAATCCATCCCCTTTGATGCATTCTACTGGTTACAAGCAAGCACAGCCCAGTCCATCTCAAGGAGAAGCGATTCTACAAGGGCATAGATACACAACAATAAGGAACACTGGGGTACTGTGTGGTCTGTCTGCCAAAAAAGGAAAATCTGACCAACAAACATGAGATCTAAGAATCAAGGATCAAGACGATGTACTAGGATACAATTATAATATATTGCAGATTAAATGTAAAGTTCAGAGGAAAAACTAAATAAAATAAAGAAATAAATAAAAATAATGAATAAATAAATAAATAAATAAAAATTTTAAAATCCCACTATATTTCTCTAAATGTTATTCACCATAGTTTGAACTAACACTATCAACAAACATATTGTAGTGCTCACCAAGGATTATGACTTCATCCTTTAAGTTCCAAAGTGATTCCTGAATCATTAGGAAAACAATACTGTTAGTGTAGTTTTATCAGTAACTTTTAATTATTAAATAATTATTCAAAGTTGTCCCTCCATGTGTAATATCCAAAAAAGAGCTAAACAGTTAAATACACAGTGGGACGTTTTTGGTACACATCATGCAATTTAATTTGAAGGAAAGAAAAATAACACAGAGAAAAAACCTGCAGTTAGGGGAGAAAGTGTTGTTTTTAATTTTCCAATTCCTCTTTCCCACAAAATCAGCATGTTTTAGCACAAAACCACAGGATAGTCATTCATGACATTGAAAGCCCAACTCGACTGATGGTGTGTGTGTCTGTAATTCTGACAGCATTTGTTGAAAATTTTTGATTACTCTTTTTTTTTTTTACTTCTCTTTGCTCACCTGAACCAACTATAGTTTCAATATTGATGAAATTTTTTCAAAGATTTCCATTTTTATTGTACTAAATTTGTGCCTTCATTAAATATATTTCCTTCTTTATGTATTATGTGGATTTTGACAATTACATATATTTTGTATTACATATACTTTGGCAAATACACACATATCTAGTCTCTAAAGAAAACATATACCTATACATCCTCAACACTCCCTCACATCCTCAGACTGCTATATGCAATAAAAACAAAATATGTTTGATATATCTTTTGTAAGCGCCCTTGTACACAGTTTACATCTAATTTTCTATTCTCTTACTCTTTAGTGTGGTGAAGATTACAAAAATCACAAAGTAAAGGAAATGTGTCTGCATTTGTGCATGTATCTGTCAAGGAGCCAACTCTTGAAGATGATACACAGTATTACTCATTAACAAGGGCAGTTCGAAGAGAGTATTTACAAAAACGCACCTAAATAGTAACTTTGTGTATCAGAAATTAGTATTTGTTTATTTCCTTTTTTTCACTTAAATTCAATTAGTCAACATATAGTACATCACTAGTCTCGGATGTCGTGTTCAGTAACGTATCAGTTGTGTATAACACCCAGTGCTCACCCATACATGTCCTCCATAAGGCCCATCATCACCCAGTTACCCCATCTGCCCACCCCCCTACAGCAACCCTTAGTGTGTTTCCTATGGTTAAGAGTCTCGTTCAGTGCTTATTTCCTTCTATCTTTAAGGAAGGGGATATCTTACTGCTCTATCTGTTTTAATGAGTGCCCCATCCCCCGCCACTTCTACATGAACCAGGCAGTATCAAGCAAGAGTCAGAGCCCAAAGCCTGGCATGCTGAAGACAAGTTCCTGGCTTGATGTGTTCTCTTTGGTTTCTAATCAGTTCAATTCTACAAGCCGCTTAGATCCCACCTTCCTTCCAATGCTGGTGACAGCCCCCTACCCTGCTTCAGTACCATTTTCGTGACTCTGAACCTCGATTGTGTAAAAATATGCTGATCCCAGGAGGGTGGATTCTATGCCCTCTGTTACAAAATAACAAATACTGTGGGGTTGAGGGAGTAAACTGTTGTGACAGCAAAATGAATGGTTTGGAAATATGTTTTCTCCCTTTACAAGTAGTTATTCCTTAAAGCTCTCACAAATACAAAAATAAAACAAAACAAAAGAAAACAAAAACCCCCCAAAACCCCCACCAAATGGTTAAATTCATCTCAGCCTTATTATCAGCAAAACTATAAGATTCCAAAATATGCTTTTAATCACAAGAGTGTATTTTAATTGACTAATGTGCTGATAAATATTCTTCATGAATAAAAGGCAAATTAATAGGTAGAAATGACTTTATTCCTATGACTAGAGCATCAGCGTAAGCCGATGGTGTTGAGCAACAGATTCAGAATCTGTGCTCAGGGTCATACAGGTTACTCAGCATGACAGTGTTTACCGAGTCACTGGACTTTTAAGAAAGCAGCCCGGAGGTAGTGTGACCACCTTCTCTCCCAGAAGCTGCTTCTCACTCTAGATAAACAGATATAGTTAGTATCACTTGGTAAAAGTTTAAGTGATTAAAATGAGGAAAACTGAGTATTTTTTTTTTTTAAGCAGGGTTGTGTGGTGCCATTTCAAATATATTAGTATCTTTCTGCCTTTAGAAACGTATCTTTCTTGGCTACTTTGAGTTTTTGACTACACGTTCTTTTGAAATATATGTTTTTGTCATCAAATCCCCCACTTCAATTTTTTTCTCTTAGTATAACCTGACATAAAAAGTGAAAGCAAATGATACTGCTGTATATTAAAAAAAAAAATGGTGGTTTCAACATAAAGAGAGATTTTACAATTTCAAAACATTCTCTGCTTAAGCCTTGCCTTTCTGACTGCTTTTATTTCCTTGAGCCATTTCCACATGACCTGGGACAACAATAAGACTCTGGTTCTGTAGACAGATAATCCACCTAGTGATGGTCACAGATTCATGGTAAGTATCTTGCATAGCAATGTGTATTAAAAATATATATGCTTTGCTACTTTAGGTATATAGTGAGAGACATATTTCTTCCTGAAAAAAAAAATTTGCCTCTATAAATAGAAATGGAATGCTATTAGCACATTACAGTTAAAAAGATACGATCAGCAAACACAGTAACTTGATACTTCAAATCATGGCACTATTGAGTTGGTACCAATGTTTATAGGATAATAAAATTATAGCTCACATTTCTAAGAATAAATAAATGTAACCTCATAAGAACAACTTGAATAAAAATGGCTAAATCATATCAGCTATATAGCAAGTAAGAAGAAATTTAAGACATTCTAAAATATAACAAAGAAAATAATACCCAAGAAGAAGGAGGAGAGGAAGTAAATCATGCTTTAGATGCAAGCAGAAACTTCACCACACTGCATGAAACTGTAATCTTAATCAGACATGTAATCACTCAAGAATGGAGGAAGTCCATCCAGCATTAAAGAGAACATTAAATACATATCAGATCTACAGAAAGGAACCCCTGTCCAAATTATCTTTGCTTATGCCACATGGACCAAAATCTCAGTGAAACAAAAGAAGTCATAAGAAGGCAGTTTCTAACCATAAAGGCCTAAAGAAAAAAAAAAAAATCTCAAATAAACAACTTAACTTTATACCTCCAGGAATTAGAAAAAAAAGAACAAATTAAGCCCAAAGCCCAAAGTTCATAAAAAGAAGGAAATAATAAATATTAGAGCAGAAATAAATACAACAGAGACTAGAAAGACAATAGAAAAAAAATCAATAAAACAGAGTTGCCTTTTTGCAATGGTAAAATGGACAAATTTTTGTTAAACTCACCAAGAAAAAGAAAGTGAGACACAAATAAAATTATAAATGAAAAAGAAGACATTAGAACTGATACCACAGGAAATATAAAGGATCACAAAAGGGTACTGTGAATGATTTGTGTACTAAGAAGCTGGATAATCTAGGAGAAATGGATCAATTCTCAGAAATATACTAACTTCCAAGACTGAATAATGAGGAAATTAAAAATCTGAATAAACCAGTAACAACTGAGTGGCTGAAACACATCCACAACTTTTCAACTAGGATCAGATGGTTTCACTGTTGAATTTTACCAAACATTTAAATAAAAATTACTATCAATATTTCCCAAATTCTTCCAAAAACCTAGAAAGGAGGGAACACTCTCAAACCCATTTTATAACACCAGTATTACCCTGATAACAAAGACAGATAAGCACAAGAAAATATCCCAGATCAATACAGATGCAAGAATTCTCAACAGAATACTAGGAAACCAAATTCAACAGCATATTGACAGAATCACTCACCTAGATTTATTCCTGAGATGCAATGATAGTTTAACATATGCAAATTAATAGATGTGATAAACCACATTCACAGAATGAAGGATAAAAACCATATGCTCATCTCAACAGATGCAGAAAAAGCATTTGACAAAATTCAACATACTTTCATGATTTAAAAATACAAACAAAACACTCCACAAAGTGGGTATAAAAGGAGCATACTTCAAGATAACAGACCCTGTATATAACAAGCCTGCAGTTAACATTGTACTCAATGATGAAAGGTTGAAATCTTTTCCTCTTAGATTAAGAACAAGATAACATTTCCCACTCTCATCACTTTTAATTCCATACAGTAATAGAAGCCCTAGTTAGAGCAATCAGGCAAGAAAAAGAAATAGAAGGCATCTAAACTAGAAAGGAAGAAGTAAAATTTTGCTTCAGATGACATGATCTTACATACCTAAAAACTAAAGATTCCACCAAAACCTGTAAAAAGTAATAAACAAATTCAGTGAAGTTACAGGATACAAAATCAATGTTAAAAAGTTTCATTTTTATACACTAACAACATATTATCTGAAAGAGAAGTAAAGAAAATAATTCCACTTGCAATAGCATCAAAACAATAAAATCTTTAGAATTATTAATTTAATCAACAAGGTTAAAGATTTGTGTACTGAAAATATAAGACTGATGAAAGAAACTGAAGAAGACACACACAAGTAGAAAGATATTCTGTATTCATGGTTCAGAAGACTTAACAATATAAAAATGTCTATACTACCCAAAGTCATCTGTAAATTCAATGACACTGTTATCAAAATTCCAATAGAACTTACCACGGAAATAGAAAAAAAAATCCTAAAATGCATATGGATACCCAAAAAACCCTCAAATAGTCAAAGCAATTATGAGAGAGCAGAACAAAGATGGAGGCCTCCCATTTCCTGATTTCAAACAATACTGCAAAGACATATCAATGAATGCAATATGGTGTTGGCATAAAAATGGACACACAGACCAATGAAACAGAACTGAGAACCTAGAAATAAAATCACGCATCTACAGTTAACTACTATTTGACAAGGGAGCCAAGAATACTCAATGGTGAATGGACAGTCCCTTTAATAAATAGTGATGGGGAAACTGGACATTATGTGAGAGAATAAAATTGGACCCCTCCCTTGTAGCACTCACAAAACTACTCAAATGGATTAAAGAATTAAATGCAAGCCCTGAAGCCATAAAATTCCTGCAAGAAAACAGGGGGAAAGCTCCTTGACATCGGTGTTGGTAGTGATTTTTTGGTATGACACCAAAAGCACAAACAAAAGGAAAAATAAGCTACATCAAACTAAAAAGCTTCTGTAAAGAAAAAAGTCAAAACAAAAAGGCAACTTCCAGGATGGGAAAAAATATTTGCAAGCCATATATCTGAGAAGCGGTTAAGATCCAAAATACAAAAGGAACTCATACAACTCCAGAGCAAACAAAGCAAAGACACAAATGAAAAAGCAATCCTATTAAAAAGTAGATGGACATTTTTTCAAAGAAAATATACAACAGGCCAACAGGTACATGAAAAGGTGTTTAACCTAACTAGTCATCAATGTAAATCAAAACCACAGTATCTGATTTCACACTTATTAGAATGGCTACCATGAGGAAGACAGGAGATGACAATTTTTGATTAGATGTGGAGAAGAATAAACCCTTGTGCCCTGCTGGTCAGAAAGTAAATTGTTACATCCACTGTGGAAAACAGTTCCTCAAAATAAATAAATAAAAACTGAGCTGACCTATGAGCCATCAGTCCCACTTCTGGGTATACACCTGAAGAAATAAAACCAAGCCTTCAAAACTGTATCTGAACTTCCACGTTCACTGAAGAATTATTTACAACAGCCAAGACATGGGAACAATATAAGTATGCATTACTGCATGAATGAATAAAGAAAAGAGGATACATATTGATCCAGGATATGGGTTGTACCTGTGTGTGTGAGAGAGAGAGTGTGTGTATGTGTGTGTTATATTAGAATGGTATTCAGGCACTGAAAAGAAGGAAATCCTGCCATTGTGACAAAATGGATGAAATTGGAGGGCATCACACTAATGAAATAAATCAGACAGAAAAAGAGAAATAGTGTAGGTTCTCACATACGTGTAAAACCTAAAAATAAGGAATCCCTGAAGGGGAGGAGAAAGAAAGAAGTCTAGAATATACAGTGGAACAAGTTCTTCATGAAAATTTTCCCAATCTCGCGAATGGAACCAGCGTTCATGTACTAGAGACCAAACAATCTCCACCCAAGATTATAGATTAAAAAAAAAAAATCAAGGCACCTCGTAGTCAAATGAAGGAATCATAATTGTAGATACAATTTCTTGAAAGCCGCTAGGCCAAAGAGGCTCCTTACTTACAGAGGAAAGCCCATCAGAATAACATCAGACCTGTGACAGAGACCTGGCAAGCCAGAAAGGCCTGGCGAGATATATTCAGGGCACTAAATGAGAAGAACATGCAGCCAGGAATACTTTATCCAGCAAGACTGACATTCAAAATGGATGGAGAGATAAAGAGTTTCCAAGACCGGCAAGGCTTAAAAGACTATGCCGACACTGCAGGAAATATTAAGTGGGGTTCTATAAAAGAGGAAAAATCCTAAGAATAGCATTGAACAGAAATATAGAGACAATCTACAGAAAGAAAGACTTCAAAGGTAACACGATGTCAATAAAAACATATCTATCAATAATCACTCTCAATGTAAATGGCCTAAATGTGCCCATAAAACAACACAGGGTTGCAGACTGGATAAAATGACAGGACCCATCCATATGTTGTCTACAAGAGACCCATTCTGAACCTAAAGATACACCCAGACTGAAAGTGAAGGGATGGAAAAGCATCTTTCATGTCAATGGGCTTCAAAAGAAGGCCGGGGTAGCGATTCTCATATCAGATAAATAAGATTTTAAACTAAAGACTGTAGTCAGAGATACAGAAGGACACTACATCATTCTTAAAGGGACTATCCACTGAGATGATCTAACAATTGTAAATATCTATGCCCCCAATATGGGAGCAGCCAATTACATAAGAAAACTGTTAATCAAGATAAAGAGTCATATTGATATGAATACATTAATAGTAGATCTTAACACGCCTCTCTCAGAAAGAGACAGATCATTGAAGCAGAAAATCAATAAAGAAACAAGAGCATTGAATGACACGTTGGACCAGATGGACCTCATAGATATATACAGAACATTCCACCCTAAAATAACAGAATACTCATTCTTCTCAAGTGCACATGGAACCTTCTCCAGAATAGACCACATACTGGGTCACAAATCAGGACTCAACTGATATCAAAAGACTGAGATTAATTATTCCCTGCACATTCTCAGATCGCAATGCTTTGAAATTGGAGCTCAATCACAAGGAAAAGTTCGGACGGAACTCAAACCCTGGAAGCTAAAGACCACCTTGCTTAAGAATGCTTGGATCAACCAGGAGATCAAAGAAGAACTGAAACAATTCATGGAAATCAATGAGAATGAAGACTCTTTGGTGCAAAACCTATGGGATACAGCAAAGGCGGTCCTAAGGGGGAAATACATAGCCATCCAAGCCTCCCTCAAAAAAGCCGAAAAATCCAGAACACACCAGCTGTCTCTATACCTTAAAGAACTGGAGAATCAACAACAAATCAAACCAACTCCACACATAAGAAGGGAAATAATCAAGATTAGAGCAGAGATCAATGAGGTAGAAACCAGAGATACAGTAGAACTTATCAATGAAACTAGAAGTTGGTTTTTTGAAAGAATCAATAAGATTGATAAACTACTGGCCATACTAATCCAAAATAAAGGAGAGAAAGCCCAAATTAATAAAATTATGAATGAAAAGGGAGAGATCACAACTAACACCAAGGAAGTAGAAACAATCATCAGAAGTTTTTATCAACCGTTATATGCCAATAAGCTAAGCAACCTAGATGAAATGGATGCATTCCTGGAAAACTATAAACTCCCAAAATTGAACCAGGAAGAAATTGACAACCTGAATAGACCGATATCTAGTAACGAGATTGAAGCAGTGATCAAAAACCTCCCAAAAAACAAGAGCCCAGGATCTGACGGAGTCCCTGGGGAATTTTACCAAACTTTCAAAGAAGAAATAACACCTATTCTCCAAGAGCTGTTACAAAAAAATTGGAGCAGAAGGAAAACTTCCAGACTCTTTCTATGAAGCCAGCATTACCCTGATCCCCAAACCATGCAAAGACCCTACCAAAAAGGAGAATTCCAGACCAATATCACTGATGAATATGGATGCTAAGATTCTCAACAAGATCCTAACAAACAGGATCCTACAGCACATTAAAAAGATTATCCACCATGACCAGGTGGGATTCATCTGGGCTACAAGGATGGTTTGACATTTGCAAATCAATCAATGTGATAGAACAAATTAATAAGAGAGAAGAACCACATGGTCCTCTCAATTGATGCAGAAAAAGCATTTGACAAAATGCAGCATCCATTCCTGATTAAAACACTTCAAAGTATATGGATAGAGGGAACATTCTTGAACTTCATCAAATCTATCTATGAAAGACCCACAGCAAATATCATCCTCAATGGGAAAAAGCTTGCATCCTTCCTGTTGAGATCAGGAATACGACAAGGATGCCCACTTTTACCACTCTTGTTCAACACAGTATTAGAAGTCCTAGCAACAGCAATCAGACAACAAAGAGAAATAAAAGGTATCCAAATTGGCAGTGAAGAAGTCAAACTCTCTCTCTTTGCAGATGACATGATTCTTTATATGGAAAACCCAAAAGACTCCACCCCCAAACTACTAGAACTCATACAGCAATTCAGTAACGTGGCAGGATACAAAGTCAATGTACAGATATCAGTGGCTTTCTTATACACTAACAATGAAAATACAGAAAGAGAAATTAGAGATTCAATTCCATTTACTATAGCACCAAGAACCATAAGATATCTGGGAATAAACCTAACCAAAGAGGTAAAGGAACTGTACTTGAGGAACTACAGAACACTCATGAATGAAATTGAAGAAGACACAAAAAGATGGAAGACCATTCCATGCTCTTGGATCGGAAGAATAAACATTGTTTAAAATGTCTATACTGCCTGGAGCAATCTATACTTTTAATGCCATTCTGATCAAAACTCCACTGGTATTCTTCAAAGAGCTGGTGCAAATAATCCAAAAATTTGTATGGAATCAGAAGAGACCCTGAATCGCTAAGGAAATGTTGAAAAACAAAAATAAAACTGGGGGCATCATGTTACTTGATTTCAAGCTTTACTACAAAGCTGTGATCACCAAGACAGCATGGTACTGGCATAAAAACAGACACATAGACCAGTGGAGCAGAGTAGAGAGCCCAGAGATGGACTCTCAACTCTATGGGCAAATAATCTCTGACAAAACAGGAAAAAAAATATACCGTGGAAAAAAGACAGTCTCTTCAATAAATGGTGCTGGGAAAACTGGACAGCTATATGTAGAAGAATGAAACCCGACCATTCTCTTACACTGTACACAAAGATAAACTCAAAATTGATAAAAGACCTCAATGTGAGACAGGAATCCATCAGAATCCTAGAGGAGAACATAGGCAGTAATCTCTTCGATATCAGCCAAAGCAACTTCTTTCAAGATATGTCTCCAAAGGCAAAGGAAACAAAAGTGAAAATAAACTTTTGGGACTTCATCAAGATCAAAAGCTTCTGCACAGCAAAGGAAACAGTCAAGAAAACAAAGAGGCAACCCACGGAATGGGAGAAGATATTTGCAAATGACAGTACAGACAAAAGGTTGATATCCAAGATCTATAAAGAAC
Source organism: Mustela putorius furo (assembly GCF_011764305.1). Taxonomy (NCBI): domain Eukaryota; kingdom Metazoa; phylum Chordata; class Mammalia; order Carnivora; family Mustelidae; genus Mustela; species Mustela putorius. The sequence goes on along the minus strand of NW_025421511.1, from coordinate 2,089,171 downwards.
TCCTGAAACTCAACACACACAAAACAGACGATCATATTTAAAAAAAAAATGGGCAGAAAATATGAACAAACACTTCTCCAATGAAGACATACAAATGGCTATCAGACACATGAAAAAATGTTCATCATCACTAGCCATCAGGGAGATTCAAATGAAAACCACAGTGAGATACCACCTTACACCAGTTAGAATGGCCAAAATTAGCAAGACAGGAAACAACATGTGTTGGAGAGGATGTGGAGAAAGGGCAACCCTCTTCCACTGTTGCTGGGAATGCAAGTTGGTGCAGCCACTTTGGAAAACAGTGTGGAGATTCCTCAAGAATTTAAAAATAGAACTTCCCTATGACCCTACAATTGTACTCCTGGGTATTTACCCCAAAGATACAGATATCGTGAAAAGAAGGGCCATCTGTACCCCAATATTTATAGCAGCAATGGCCACGGTTGCCAAACTATGGAAAGAACCAAGATGCCCTTCAACGGACGAATGGATAAGGAAGATGTGGTCCATGTACACTATGGAGTATGATGCCTCCATCAGAAAGGATGAATACCCAACTTCTGTAGCAACATGGACAGGACTGGAAGAGATTCTGCTGAGTGAAATAAGTCAAGCAGAGAGAGTCAATTATCATATGGTTTCACTTATGTGTGGAGCATAACAAATAGCATGGAGGACAAGGGGAGTTAGAGAGGAACCAGGTGGTGGGTATTAGAGAGGGCACGGATTGCATGGAGCACTGGGTGTGGTGCAAAAACAATGAATACTACTACGCTGAAAAGAAATAAAAATAAATAAAAAAACCCCAAACAAACAGACAAGCAAAACAACAACAGCAACAAAAATATATTTCATAGAAATAGAGAATAGACTGGTGGTTGCCAGGGCCTGAAGATGATGATGGTCAAGGTGTGCAAGCTTCTATGTATAAGAGGAATAAGTTTTGGAGATCTAATATGAAGATGGGGACAGTTAATACCGTATTGTATACTTTGCAAGTTGCTAAGAAAATAGACCTTAGGTGTTCTCACCATTAAAAAAGGCAACTACGAGAGGTAATGGATATATCAACTAATCTTACTGCAGTAATCATTTTGCAATATATACAGTCACTAAATCATCACATTTTGTACCTTAAACTTATACTGTCTTAGATTATATATATATATATATAATCTAGTAAATCTAGAAAAAGAACTACAGATGAGCAGTCATAAAATATATACAGTGTATAGACCTAAACTCAAAAACTATCAAGTAACCTTAACAGCAGGAAGACAGACAAAGGAAAAAGGCAAAGTGGGCAAAGCAAATATCTAAGAAACTGTTAAAAATTCCTTAGTATAATAGCAATAAGAGGCATTTAGTAGTCTATTAGGAGGAATCAAAGACAGTATTTACAGTAAAAATAATTGTAAAAATACTAGAGGCGTGAAAGCACTTTGGCTAAAAAGAAAATCAGTTAAAAGGTACTTCTAAAATCGATCAACTCAAACTCTCAGATAGAGTACCCCCACCGCCCTTAGGATGCTGCCGTGGACAGTTCCCAGCTCGCAGAGAGGACAAGAGCCGTAGCTGTGAGCACACACGGGGGCTCTCTTCCATGGGCTGCCACTGGATCCAAAATGGTTGAGGACAGGTGTGAGAACAGGACAGTCTCCTGGACAACAGGGGGTACAGGAGGTAACTGGATACTGTGGACAGGAGGACACACTCCTCTGGATCCTTCCCTCCTAGGACCAAAGGGGTTAGGAATCGGCGGAGACACAAAGTCTAGTTCCTTCAGCATACCAAGAGAAGTCTCACCACAAGCTAGGTAATCGAGAACTTAACATGGATCCCTGCGATTCACCACACCAGGAAATGGAAAACAAAACCACCTGATTGTCCTCACCAATTCAGAAAAAGCCTTGCACAAAAATCAGTGCTCACTCTCGACTAAAAACTCTCATGAACTCAAAACTTCCTCCATCTGAAAAGAGTACCTACAAACGTATTATCAAATAATAGTTTGATACTGTAACTGGTCAGGAAAAGAAGGAACGCATGTGTCCTAGGGTCACGAGAACAGCATGGTCCTCACCAGTAAACAAAGGAATAGCAAAGATGGAAAAGCAAAAACAAAACAAAACCCCTATTTTTATTTGTGGCTGACATGACTGCCTATGCAGAAAATTTAAAAAAGCCTGCAAAATAGCACAATAGCAGGCATGCAAATTAAGCCAGGGCATGGGAAACAAAGCCAAGAGACACAAATTCAACTCCATTTTTCGGCAATAGCAATGAATAGTTGGAAACTGAAATTTAAACAAGTACCATTATATTGTGCATTAAATATATGAAATATTTAGGGATAAATTTAACATAATATATGCAAGATTCGAATTCTAAAAATTATGTAACGTTAATCAAAAGTAAATCAAAAACCCAAATAAACAGACAAATACGCCAAATTAAGAATCAGAAGACTTAAAAATGTAAAGCTATCTCCTCTACACAAATTAATCTGTAAATCCAAAGCAGTAGTGATCAAGATCCTTGTGATCTTTTTTTTTTAATTACATTTATTTATTTTCAGCATAACAGTATTCATTATTTTTGCACCATACCCAGTGCTCCATGCAATCTGTGCCCTCTATAATACCCACCACCTGGTACCCCAACCTCCCACCCCCCGACTACTTCATTCCCCTCAGATTGTTTTTCAGAGTCCATAGCCTCCCATGATTCACCTCCCCTTCCAATTTCCCCCAACTCCCTTCTCCTCTCCAACTCCCCATGTCCTCCAAGCTATTTGTTATGCTCCACAAATAAGTGAAACCATATGATAATTGACTCTCTCTGCTTGACTTATTTCACTCAGCATCATCTTTTCCAGTCCCGTCCATGTTGCTACAAAAGTTGGGTATTCATCCTTTCTGATGGAGGCATCATACTCCATAGTGTATATGGACCACATCTTCCTTATCCATTCGTCCGTTGAAGGGCAGAAAGATTCCCTTCTTCTTTTTTTTTTTTTTATATAAACATATATTTTTATCCCCAGGGGTACAGGTCTGTGAATCACCAGGTTTACACACTTCAAAGCACTCACCAAAGCACATACCCTCCCCAATGTCCATAATCCCACCCCCTTCTCCCAAATCCCCTCCCCCCAGCAACCCTCAGTTTGTTTTGTGAGATTAAGAGTCACTTATGGTTTGTCTCCCTCCCAATCCCATCTTGTTTCATTTATTCTTCTCCTACCCACTTAAGCCCCCATGTTGCATCACCACTTCCTCATATCAGGGAGATCATATGATAGTTGTCTTTCTCTGCTTGACTTATTTCGCTAAGCATGATACGCTCTAGTTCCATCCATGTTGTCGCAAATGGCAAGATTTCATTTCTTTTGATGGCTGCATAGTATTCCATTGTGTATATATACCACATCTTCTTGATCCATTCATCTGTTGATGGACATCTAGGTTCTTTCCATAGTTTGGCTATTGTAGACATTGCTGCTATAAACATTCGGGTGCACGTGCCCCTTTGGATCACTACGTTCTGGACTTCAAGCTCTAATACAAAGCTGTCATCATCAAGACAGCATGGTACTGGCACAAAAACAGGCACATCGATCAATGGAACAGAATAGAGAGCCCAGAAATAGACCCTCAACTTTACGGTCAACTCATCTTTGACAAAGCAGGAAAGAATGTCCAATGGAAAAAAGACAGCCTCTTCAATAAATGGTGCTGGGAAAATTGGACAGCCACATGCAGAAAAATGAAATTGGACCATTTCCTTACACCACACACAAAAATAGACTCAAAATGGATCAAGGACCTCAATGTGCGAAAGGAATCATCAAAATCCTTGAGGAGAACACAGGCAGCAACCTCTTCGACCTCAGCCGCAGCAACATCTTCCTAGGAACATCGCCAAAGGCAAGGGAAGCAAGGGCAAAAATGAACTATTGGGATTTCATCAAGATCAAAAGCTTTTGCACAGGAAAGGAAACAGTTAATAAAATCAAAAGACAACTGACAGAATGGGAGAAGATATTTGCAAACGACATATCAGATAAAGGACTAGTGTCCAGAATCTATAAAGAACTTAGCAAACTCAACAACCAAAGAACAAATAATCCAATCAAGAAATGGGCAGAGGACATGAACAGACATTTCTGCAAAGAAGACATCCAGATGGCCAACAGACACATGAAAAAGTGCTCCATATCACTCGGCATCAGGGAAATACAAATCAAAACCACAATGAGATATCACCTCACACCAGTCAGAATGGCTAAAATCAACAAGTCAGGAAATGACAGATGCTGGCGAGGATGCGGAGAAAGGGGAGCCCTCCTACACTGTTGGTGGGAATGCAAGCTGGTGCAGCCACTCTGGAAAACAGCATGGAGGTTCCTCAAAATGTTGAAAATAGAACTGCCCTATGACCCAGCAATTGCACTACTGGGTATTTACCCTAAAAATACAAATGTAGTGATCCTTGTGATCTTTTAATCGACACCAGCAAGCTGATTCTAAAATGCATCTTGAAAATGCCAGGATAACTGTGAAAAGGAAGAACAAAGTTGCGGGACTTAGACAATCTGAATTTGACAACTTCAAATATTAAAGACAATGTGGTATTGGCGAGAGGCTGTCTATATCAATCAACGGAACACAGAGAACCCCAACAGAAATAGACCCACAGATACATGTTCAAATGATCTCTCGAAGAGGTGCCAAGACATTCAATGGGAAAGGGTAGTCTTTAAAATGGATGGCCGTGACACACTTGACAGCCATATGCAAAACACATCAAAACAAACCTCTGGCCTAAATTGACTGGAAACAGAACATAAATCTAAATATGAATCTGTAACACTTTCAGGAGAGATCACAGGAGGATGATTGCATGACCTTCAGTTAGGCAACCTGTCCTGATGTAGGACAGAATATGAAACAGAAAAATCAGGATAGTTGACTTTATCAAAATTTCAACCTTTAGCTTTTCGAAAGACCCCACTCAAAAAAAGGGAAGATCGGCAATCATAGGCAGGAAATGTTTGCAGAACACACAGCTGACTAAGGACTTGTATGATGATGACGTAAGGTTCTTCCCCAGCTCAGTGAGAAAAGCAAACATTCCACTTGAAAATAGGCAAGACGTTTACACAGAGACTTCAACGAAGAAGAGATACGGAGAGACGCACAGGGACATTCAACCTCGCAGCAAGACAACCTACTGTTACACACCATTGAAAAGAGGGGAGAGAGAGTCCTAAAAATACAGTGTTAGGGAGATATGGAACAATGAGAACACTCATGCATTATTCGTGGGAGCAAAAATGGTGTAAAAAACCCACTTGAAGTAATAATTTGGTAGTTTCTTATAAAGTCAAAAATATATTTACCATTTGACCCAGAAACACCACCACTCTCAGGTGTATACCTAAGAGGAATGAAGAAGCAAGTCCACAAAACATACTGGGGACCACCTAAAGGCCATCACGTGTGGGTACTCAACATTCAGAACTTCAGAGGTGATAAGGAATCAGTCACTGGCATACCATATATAAACCGCAACGGCATTAGGCCAAGTGAGAGAAGACAGACTCATGAGAACCCCAACTCTATAATTTCATTTATACGACATTCTGAACTATACCAAATTATACGAACAGAAACTCAGATCCATGGCTGCCAGGGAGCTGTGGTGGTAGATGGTGATTTATTTCCAAAAAGCAGGAGAGTAATTTTTGCTGTGACTGAAACATTCTAAATCTTAATCGTCATGCTGGTTATACGACTGTCTAAAATTGTCAAAATTCATAGAAGTGTGTGCCTAAGAATGGAAATTTTTATTGGATTCAAATTTGACCTCGATAACTGACCTAAAACATTCTCAGATAAATCACATTTTGAAGTGCTTTCTGAACCATCAAGGAAGAATTATTCAGCCAATTCTACTTGTACTACTAAGTTTCATCAAATTTATTGTAACCTTATTTGCATGCTGTGAATATTTCAGGGACTTGAACAATAATTTCAGTGGTTCATTAACTAGAAAACACCTTTAAGAACCAGGCTAGTGTTCAAAGGTAAACTGAGGCACATGAAAATTTACAAGAGGTCGTCTGAGCAAACATCAATTCGAAGCCACAAGTGGTAAGGGCTCCACCACTGAAGTGCAGGGCAAAGGTTTCTGAGGAGACCCAGAAACAAAGCAATGTATTCAGTTGCCGTGCAAGCAGCTGCCTTTCTTGGGAGAGCCTAGTTGACTGTTTGTGGTTAGTTGTCCCTAAATTTCATGTGTTCCGATTCAAGAGCCACCTCAGTCTGATGGCCTTCCTGTTTAATGACTTTAACACTTGTTGTCAGAAAATACAGAATCAAGAGTGAGGATTAACAGCATCCATGTGTTCAGTTCTGGTTCATAAGAATATAGAAACCTGGGAGCAGTCAGAGCTTTTCTTGGAGAGCACAGCTCATCGGCAGACATTCTAGACTCTGGAAATGCAGAGTCAGAGCAATGCCTGGGAAGAGTTTCAGCTAATCCTAGACCCGCTGAGTGGATGGAACTTCCCCATGGCAGAGGATTCGAAGAGATTCAGAAAAGCTAAACTTAAAGAGTTTTGTAGCGTTTACAGGGAACGAACAGAGAAATGGGGGGCCATCTGACATCTATTATGTCCGTGTGGGTGGGTAGCCTACGTGTGTGTGCACCTTGCGAACTGCTTCCTGCTCTGCTGATTCTCAAGAGAAGAAAACACACATTTAGTCAATCATACTTTTGTTGCTTCTTTGTCCACCCAATCATTTCATTAGGAATTTTCCATACTGCAATGTCTCTGTCAGGTCTTGATTCTGTGCTAGCCTGGAGTTGCCTGACTTTAGAAACTCTTGAATTTATCCGGGAAGCCCGGGAAACACTGGGTAATTGATATGCATAGAAGACAGTTCTTGTCCTGCATGAGCTTAAACCTACTGGAGATGGAGTGGATGGTGACAGACAAGGAGCCAGGTGACTTCTAGGAGGCATGAAAAGTACTATGGGGGAAACACCTACCAGAGTCAGAGGGTTCCAGGGAAGGTTAGTGTGTGATGGGTCCAGGAAGAGCCCCAGACTCCTGCCGAAGAGAATAAGCAAGCAGGCAGAGGAAGGAGGGGTGACAAAAACTTCTCAGCAGACAGAGAGAGGGTCCTCAGGCCAGTGACACGGACCAGTGTGAGAGGAGCCCTAAGAAGTGAGCCAGGGCGGAGGAGGCTGGACAGGAGAGGGAAAGGGAGGTTGGGTGACCAAGTGTCCTCGAGTTCCACGCCGGTGTATATGTCTGTATGTAGATGTATATACATATAAGTGTATGTGTATATAAATTTTGTGTGTGTGTTTAGATATATTTACAACTTACTCAAAAAGCTAGTGTCTTATTTTATTTTTGGAGAAAAAGTCATGACCAGTGTTACAACTAAGATGAGGAAAAGATAAGGATGGTCACTATCTCCACCAGGATTTGGCATCATACTTAGCATATTAGCTAGTACAACTGGACAAAAGAAGAGAAATTATATAAGAATATGTAAAGGAAAAGTAATGCTGTCGCAATTGCAAATGATAGGACAGTCAACCTGTAAAACCCCAGAGTGTCCATGACAAAACCAACAGAACATTGCGATAGTTCCGTGAAGTAGCAGGCTATTAGAGAAACATACAAAAATCAATAGCCTTCAAATGAATAATAAAGAGTTTTAAAACGTGATGGTAGGGGCATCTGGGTGGCTCAGTGGGTTAAGCCTCTGCCTTCAGCGCAGGTCATGAACTCAGGGTCCTGGCCCGCATCGGGTTCTCAGCTCAGCGGGGAGCCTGCTTCCCCCTCTCTCTCTGCCTGCCTCTCTGCCTACTGGTGATCTCTGTCTGTCGAATAAATAAGTAAAATCTTTAAAAAAACAAAAACAAAATTATGGTAGAAAATATATTTGAAGCCACAACAAAGAAGACAAAAAATTAGAAAACAGGTATTAACAACTGTGCAAATCCTAGGCCATGAAAATGTGAAAACAGTTCCTAGAAGGCAAGAGTGCAGTTGAACAAACGGAAAGCATCTCCTTTTCTGAGACTGTCTGGTCTCCTTAAATCAATTTCTGTGCAGTTCAAATACCCAAAAGACATTTTCAGGTTTTTTGTTTTTTGTTTTTTTGTTGTTGTTGTTTTGTTTTGTTGTTGTTTTCAGAGAAGGAAGTGGCCAGGACGGATGGGGAGGGAGGGCATCTCAAACACTCAGATCCCGTTGTGGGGCTGCATCTCACGACTGAAATCATGGCCTGAGCCGAAATCAAGAGTCAAAGGCTTAACCTTCTGGGCCACCTGGTCTCTCTCCCTACCAGCAAGCTTACAGAGTTGATCTGATACAAAGTTCACATGGAGTAACAAACCTGAAGGAGAAGCCAGGTAAACTCCAAAAGAGAATCACCGTGGAGAAGAACGGGTTCTGCCCCATATTCAGGCACAGCATAGACAGAGTCTGCAGTCAGACCCTAATACGGATCCTTAGAATATAACCAAAGTGGCATCTCAGATCATAGGGGGGACAGACAGACTCTTTTATACATGGTGTTAGGACAAATGGACAGGTGTTGTAAAAGTGCAAATTTAGATCTATGTCTCACATCATTCATAAGAATAAACCCCCAATGGATTAGGGAACTAAACATAAAAACTGAAGCCACAGAAACGCTGGAAAATAACATGTATAAATTTCTTTTTAGCATTGATATAGGGACTGGCTTTCTAACAATACCCCAAAACATGGAGTCAAGAAAAGACAAGACTGATAAATCTAGCTATATGCCAAAATATTAATTTAAAAATGTGCGACAAGAATGCCTGGGTACCTCCATTGGTTAAGCATCTGACTCTTGATGTCAGCTCAGGTCTTGATCTCAGGGTCATGAGTTCAAGGCCTGCACTGGGCTCCATGCTGGGTGTGGAGGCTACTTTAAAAAAAAAGAAGAAGAAAAAAAAAAAAAAAATGAGATAAACACCATAAGCAAAATCAAAATACATGATATTCTGGGAGGAAATATTCTCAGCATATACTGCTGGCAAAGAGCTAATACCCCTAACATAAAGAACTCTTAAATACTGTAGAACAAAGAAATAAAAACCCAAGAGAAAAATGTGAAAATATAATGAACAGACAATTCACAAAGACAAAAATGTTCTTCACACATGAGCGGAGGTCCAAATTCACTCATTTTTAGAGAAATACCAATTAGAATAACACTGAGATAGTATTTCTGACCTATCAGACAATTTTTTAAAAATTATATGACAACACAGTTAACTCCTGATCCTGTCAGGAAGCAGAAGCTCTCATAAATTATTAATGAGAAGTCCAATTGTTTCACTCCATCCAGAGGGAAAATTTCTAATACCTAAAGAAAACCCAAACAACCAAAGAAGACCTACACATGTGCTTAATTTTTGACTCAGAAGTCCTGTTTGTTTTTGTTTGTTTGTTTAGAAGTCCTATTTCTAAGAATCTACCTGGAAGATACCACAAACACTACAAAAATTCAAACACAAGATTTTTCATAGCAGCATTGTTTGTAATTCCAACTTCCTGGATACAATCTGAATTCAAGTCTATGGAGAGTGTTTGAAAAGCTAATAAGCTATGACATTTCTACCCAGTGCAATGTTATTCAACTGCTCTAAAGTTCTTTATAGATGACTACGAAGTGATTTTACTAGAGTATCTTGTTAAGTAAAACAAGAAAAGCACAAAAGAGTGATTATAGCATGCTAGCTTTTGTGTGAAAAGGGAGAGATAATAAATATAATAAATACATAAGCTTATTTTCATTCATGCAAAAGAAATACAGGGAGAGACGGAATTGCTGAATCACTATTTGGTATGTCTAAAGCTAATGTAACACTGTACGAGCTAAATGGAATTAAAATAAAAGCTTAAAAAGAAAGAAACACAGGGAGAATAAATCAGAAAGTATAACATCAGGTTCCGTGCAGGGAGTGGGTGGGGAGGGGGTGGAGGGAAGGGGCGTCGATTGGCAGGGATGAGGAGGAGCCCTACTTCTTTGAGTGTAAGTCTCTGTCCAGCTGACTCTTAAAACCATGGGGACGTCCCACATGCCCCTTCCATACCCCAAATTGACCAATTAAAAACAACCAGCACGTGAGGTGAACCACAACATGCCACAGAAACACGAACAAAGCAACCTAACTCTTCCGAATGGAAACCGTCACCACGCTGGCACGGGTGGAGAACATCGGGAAAGCAGCGTCTTGATGGGATACCGTAGAGCTGGGACGAAGGCCACTGGGCCTCAGAGCTATGATTACATTAATGCCTGGGTCTCACCGGGGTACAGGTGGACCACTGTCGAACTTGACCGTGTGCATCCAAACTCAACGAACACTTACACATGGTGCAGCTAACGAGGACCAGGTTTGTGACTTCTGAGAGTGAACAGACGGCTGAGACAAGACGGCTGAGACAAGACCTCATGAGACTGAACAGGAATCTTTCCCACGTGCGTCCTCAGGGGACATGACTGTGTGAATGGACCCACGCCTGTCCCAGACGGATGAATCAGAGTCACAGAGGCGTGCCTGTGAATGGCTTCGCAGACCCTTTTCTTCCCATTTCTCTCTGCTGAGAAAGCCCAGAAGCAGTGACTTACTGTGATTCCTCTTATCTTAAAAAATAGTCTCATACCACATCCCCAAATTTGCCTACTCCCTTCTGCATAGCGCTCCTTAGCAAAGCTGTCTGTACTCGACCGTCTGCACTCCGTCTCCTTTCCTTCTGCATGAAACTCAGCCTACCTGGTTTTCCTGGCAACCACTAGAACAGGAAAAACGCCTCCGTTGAGGTCATGAGCAGCTGTGTTCTACAGTCTACGGCCATGCTTACATGCACGTTATTGTTTCTTGACCAACCAACACCATCTGACACACCCCAGCACTGTGGTGGCATACACAACTGTATTTTCAATGTCTACACTTCAATATTGAATGTATGGATCCCAAACAACAGATTTTAAACCCAACCGGCTGTCCTTATGTTCAAAACCGGCTCTTCCTACAGCGTTGGGTACCCAAGGCCATCCCTCAGGATGCTCGTCCCAAACCAGACCCATTCTTGACCCCCCCTTTCCCATATTTTACCAGCAAGTGTGTTGGGGCCAAAGAATTCTCCTCTCCACCATCACAAAGCCCTCGTCTAGACCGTCTCACTTATTGCAAGACTGGAAAACTGGTCTACTGGCATCCTCCCACTGCCAGCTCAGGAGGCACAGGGAACTTTCTAAAAGTAAACTTGATACTGAATGCAACACATTAGCTTGTTGGACTCTGCCAGGTGAACACCTTTGTGTTACCATAGCCCCAGTGAAGAGAAGAGATACATGTCACCAGCTTCTCAGAGACAGGCCCTGGGGGCAGCATGTCTTCTGCCAAAGTAATGACAAGGTTAACCTGTTTTAATGAAGTGTTTCCAGGTTTGAAACAGGAAATGAATGGAATCCTGAGTGTATGATCTCTCATGAGTGGCTTCCTGGGATCAAATCTCTTCTTTCCATGTTGTTCTACGGCAGCTGAAAGTCACTCTTCCTCATCGATGACTACGTCCCCTTGTGTCAACACTCCAAAATGCACTTGTCCATATGAACCTCCTATTTATTTCCAGTTGGGGCTCTTCTCTTTTGTTATGAGCACACGTATGACTTTTTTTCACTGATCAAATATCTGTGTTATTTTTTCATACTTTCCAGAAGGGAGATACTGGCCCAGAAAGTACACACTATTTCAATGTGGTGGAAACCTCATATGTCTCCCAGAGTGGTTGCGCCGGTTTAATCTCTCACCAGTGCCTGTTTCTCAGGCTCATAAACACTTGCTATTTTCAGTATTTAAAATTTAAGCCACTTTGGCAGGTTTTAATTTGTCTTATTCTAATGATTACAAAAGTCAGCATTTAAAAAATTTATTGGCCACATGGAAATCTTTTTTTGCCTACCCTTCTGTTCAGTGATCCGTGTTTATAAGGGTTTGTAGAAGTTCTTTATTCTGTTTCTATGTCTTTTGTCAAATATGAGTATTACTAATATCACGCCCCACTCTCTGGATTGATTTTTCACTCACTTTAATAGTCTTTCTATGTTAAAAAGTATCAGTCCAGTGTCATGTATTGATATCTTCGCTTACGGTTAGTTCTTTTTCCATCTCATGTAAGTAACTGGTGTCAAATCACATTTCGTGAAACTTATTGAAGTAATTGGAATAGATTTTTACGTATAATCTCATGTGTCAGGATTTTTAAAAATGAATCTCCAGTTGGCCTAGTATCATTCACTGTAAAGAGATCCTTCTGTACTTCTCCACAGGGGCACAATCCTCATAAATCAAATGACACGACATTTCCCGAGTCTGTATCTGAGCTTTTCATTCTGTTGCATCCATCCATCTACCTCTGCGGCAACCTGCAGTCTTCAAGATTCTACCCGTATAGTAAGTCTTGATATTTGATACCAACTTGGTTCTCGTTGTTCAAAATGATCCTAAGTTATTCTTGACCCTTTGAATTCTAATATGAACTTCAGAATCAGTAGGTCCCTGTCAACAAGCACATAAATACATACAAACATACACACAGACACACACACACACACAAAGTAGCTCCTGGGACTTTTGCTGGAATTGCAAAATTGAGCATTTGAGCAAGTATGTGGGCCACTGCGTCTGCATACAAGTCCTCTGAACCAAGAAGCGTTGTATATCTCTCCATTTCTTTAAGTTTTCTTCAATTCACGTGTCTTGTAGTTTCTGAGTATAGCATTTACACATCTTTGTCAGATACATTATTTATTTGATGCTTTATGATACCTTGTAAATTGTATCATTTTAATATTTCATTTTCTAATTATCTGCTATTAGTGTATAGAAATAAAATTAATTTTTATCTGGCCTTATACTGGCAATTAGGTCAAAGCTGTGCCTTCCATTCGTATAGACTGCATATTCGTTTGGACTTTTCGAAAATCGTATTCTCCCTCCTTATGTTCGAATCTGTATGCCTTCCACTTCCATCCGTGCTTTATTTCTCTGTGACCTCTGTACAGTTCTGAATACAGGCGGTGACAGAAGACCTCCCACTTCACTCTGGATCACAGAAGAAACATTTTTGTGACTTACCAGGAAGTAGGATGCACAATACAGTGTTTTTCCTATTGTTGTTGGATAGTTCTTACAGACTGAGCTAGTTCTCTTTTTTCCTTATACTTTGTTAATGCTTCCTAACTGATAGCTTTGGGTTCTATAGTATGTATGCTTTTTATGCAGCCACCGAAGTGAGCTTAATGATATGTGTCCCTTTATGTACTTAATGAGGAAAATGACATCAATCAATTAGCAAGTATAAAAAAAATAAAAAAGCAAACGAAATGTTTCCAGGAATAAACACCTGATTTTGATTTGGTATTGTCTTTTTGATCACTCAGTTAAATTTGCTAAGTTTTTTCTTTTGCTGTGTTTTCATAACTTTCCCGCTTATCTGCTTGCCATGTCCTTAGTCATACTGTGGCTTTCAGAGCTGTGTTGTTCTATAAAAGGCGTTGGAAGTGTCCTCTTTCTTTCCATGTAATTTCTGTAAGAGATGATGAAGAAGACTACCATCATCGCTTCTGTAAACATTTGGAGAAACTCACTGGAGGTTTCTTCCTAGGGAAGTCTTTAGTTTTATTTTCAACGTCCTCCATATAGAGTTGTCCAGATTTTTCTGTCTATTCTTACATCCGTAATTGTACTTTTTCCATAAATTTGGCCACTATATCTTAAAGTTTTAAATTATTTGGCATGGTATGCCTAACTCTTTTTTAATGTCTGCAAAAATTACAGTTCCCATCTTGTAATCCACTTTTAATTATATGTATTCATTTGTGCTTTGTCTTTTTAGCAGCCCTGCTAGGGTGTATCAATTTGTACTAAGGTTTTCAAATACTCCACTGGTATTTTTACCTCACTGGTTTTTGTTTGTTTGTTTGTTTTTCTGGAAGCTATTTTATTTTATTCTGCTCTTTTCTTTATTCTTTCTTTTTACTTATTCTGAGTTCAATTTGCTATTCTTTTTGAAAATTCTTAAAATGGGTACTTAGTCACTTTCAACTTCTCTTTTGCTGTCATCTTTGTTCTAGAGGAATAAATTTTCTTCTGGGTATAGTTCTTGGTGTCTCCACAGAGATATCATAAATCTTCATTGTTATTCTTTTCACATATTTCTAATACTCCCTGTGGTTCTTCTTTTTCTGTAAAATTGTGTTTGATAGATTTTGGAGTTATATTATTATGTACATAAAGACTTGGTGCTTCTATCTTGCCAGCGAGTTAGCAACTTAATCACTTTGAAATGTCACCCCATTTTTTTCAAGTAATTCTCCTTTCCATAATGTACTCTGTCTGGTAATAGGATGGTGGAAATATTTCTTGTAGTGTTTGCATTTTATTTCCTTCTATATCCTTTCATTTTCCAATTTTTATTCTCAATATACTTATTTATTCTCAGTATACTTGAAGTGTGTCATTAGAATCAGCATTAGGCATACATATTCCAGGTCCAGCACTGGGTAACGTAGGGTTTACAAACCATTTTAATTCTTTTTCTTTCCCAACTAATTTGTATACTTTATGTCCCTTTCTTACTAATCAAGCATCTTTATTATGATACAATTAACTTATAGCTATAAGTGATTTTGTGATTATAAGTGGTATCACTAGGGATAACATATGCTGCTCTGATTTATTATTTTTTAATTTTTTTATCTGTATAGAGAGAGCAGGAGCAGGGAGGAGAGGCAAAGGAAGAGGGAGAACCTGAAGCAGGCTTCACACCTAGCGTGGAGCTCAACATCGGGGGGAATCGGACAACCCTGACATCATGAGCTGAGCCAAAATCAAGAATTGGACATTCAACTAACTGAGCCACCCAGGTGCCTCATGATTTATTAAATAAAATCTAACATAAATCTGTGCTTTTGCTTCATCCTCTCAACATGGACACCACAATCTACTTTTTGTGTTTAGCACCTTCTGTTTTATGTAGTTATCATAAAACGCTTATGCATAGAGGGGTGGGTGTAGGTCAAAAGCAACAGCTCCCTGACTCTGGAAATCAACCAAAAGAAGACACAAATTGAGAAGCATTTATTTTTAGAAAGCTAAATGAGAGTTTACGATAAAAATGTGGAGGGCAAAAACATCTCGTCTGGACCCAATTACTTTCAATGCTCAGTTCCATCAATGACAGGTGTAAATCTGCCAGCCATAAGATTTGTTACATAATATGATAAATTACATTTGGGTTGGGAAAGCAAACCCATGTCTTGCCAAGTGAGAAGTCATGAACTCAAGCAGAAATAAACATGAAAACTTCCAGGAGGTTATGGTCTCTCTGTTGGAACCAGTGAAAGACCAGCCAGAAACACAGTGGGGAGATCCTGCCTATGGGAGAAGAGTAGAGATACACTCTGCAAACACCTCTGGCTGACTGACTGGCACAGGTGTGCACATCCTCAAGATACCCAGTACAGCCCAGGATAGGGAAAGCAAAGGGAGATGAGACCCTGAATGTGTTCCCAACCAAAATACAGACTAGCTATACAAACTTGTGGTCTTTAAATACAACCTTGGCTTAATACTTGACTGAGCTCTACAGATACCTGGATACCCATAGTGTGTGTTTAAAAACAAATAGAAGAATGTAAGTATAAATACCTTCTGCACAGCCATGGAAACAATCAACAAAAAGAAAAGTAACCCATGGAATGGGAGAAAATATTTGCAAACTATGTATTTGTTAAGGGGTTAATATCCAAAAAATATATCAAACTCAACAACTCAACACCAAAAAATGCAAATAGCTTGATTTAAAAAGGGGTAAAGGACCTGAATAGACACTTTTCAAAAGAAGCAATGTAAAGGCTAACAAGTATAAGAACAGGCACTCAGCATCACTAGTCATCAGGAAAATGTCAAAACCACAAAGAGATTTCACCTCACATCTGCTGCAGTGGCTCTCATCAAGAAGACAAAAGGCAACAAGTGTTGGAAAGGATGAGAGAGAACGAAGCCTTGTACACTGCTGTTGGGTATGTCACTTGGCACAGCTATTCTGGAAAGCAATATTTTCTCAAAAAATTGAAAACAGAGCGACTACCATACGATCGAGCCCTCCCACTCCTGGGTATACGTCTAAAGGAATTGAAATCAGGATCTCAAAAAGACAGCTCCATTCCCACGCTCATTCCAGCATTATTCACGACAACCAAGATATGGAAACAGCCTATGTGTCCCTCGATGAATGAATGGATAAGGAAAAGATGAGAAATGGATACATACATCCGATTCACGCACAGTGGCTCCGCCTTACAGGAAGTAGAAAATTCCATCGTATGTGACCACATGGCTAGAGCAGGAGGACATCACAGTGAAAGAAGCCAGACACAGAAAGAGAAATACTGCCCGAACCCACGTATATGTAGAATCTGAAACTGTGAAATTCACAAAGGCAGAGGAGGGTGGTGGTCCAGCGGTGGGGGAGGGAATGTTGGTCAAAGGGTACACATTTTCGGTTATGCAGGATGAGTAAATTTTGAAGATAACAAAAATACTGTATTGTATGCTTGAAATTTGCTTAGAGGGTAAACTAAATCTTCTCACCACACACACAAACACACACACACGCACATGATGATAACTACATAGCGGGGACGGACACAGTAATTAGTTTGATAGTGGTGATCATTTCACAATGTTCATGCGTATTAAAACACTAACACACACATTAAATATATACATTTCTATGGTGATGATATATCAATAAATTTGTTTAAAAATCATTGTAATCCTCAGAGCAACCACTCAAGCTAGTAATAAAACACTGTAGCTAAAAGAAGCAAGAGAGGAAATAAAAGTAGCGTCCCATAACTATCTGCCCGACACATGCGGAAGAACAGAAGGACAAAATGCTTAGGACATAATACGTACAGGGGAACTACAGGATTGAGGCAAGCTTCCAGCCAGATGGATAGTCACGTTAAGTATGAATAAGCTAAACATTTTAATTCAAGTGCAGATGTCTGTGTGACTGGTTCAAAATCAAGACCTATGACATGCGGCTTACAAGAGACAGTGTTTGTATCCAAAGACGCAGGTCAAAAGTGAAGGTACGGAAGTTAAATGCTTTGTGAGGCGTAAACATGGGGGAGTTATGTCTCTGCTTGCCCATCTTTATTTTATTTGAATTTATGCAGCTTGTTGAGTGATTTTCTGTACAGTGTTGCCCTTCTGCACATTATTCTGTCATTCCAAAAGCAGATGCTCTTCAGAAGCATGTACCTAAAAATATTAATCAAATCGTATCACTCAGTTCTGCTCAAAACTTGCCCATGGCTTCCTACCTCACACAATGTAAAGGACAAAACTTGGCAACAGTCGGAGCTGCACACTACAGTAAGTTAGGTCTACAGAGCTCTTGTGATCCTTTCTACTTATATGGGACCAGCCCTTCCCAGCTGTGGGCAGCGGCTTCCCGGCCATTCTGCAAACTCCTGCCTTACCCATTTGGCACTGGCGGTATATCCTGCCTAAAGCGTTCTTCGCCCACAGCCATGCCCACGTTGCACGGTCCCTGTCCTTCTTCATGTGTTCACGTACATACAGCGTCCTCAGGGAAGTTGTGACCACCTTATTTCCGACTACATCTGCTTGCCACTGCACTATCTTCTTTACTCTTCTGTAACTTCCCCAAAGCAGTTCTTATGGAGCTTAGCAGATATTTTGCCATTTTGTACCTTATCTAACCCTCCACCTAAATGAGATGTCCAGAAAGGCCAGGGTTCTTATTCTCCCCAGGCACTTTCAGGACCATTGCACTACAACAGTGCTGGCTACCTTGGAAATTTCCAATCTCTGTAATGAATGAAGGGATTCTGAACCATTCATGAGACAGCTTTTTAAACTAGATGCTTCTTTCAAACATAACACACAGGATATGTTGTATTTTAACAGAACCTTCCTAATTATTTTCTTACTGAGTCTACTCAACATCCTACTTTGAAGATGGGCTCACCTATAGCAGGGCTTACACTTTAAATATAAAAATGTGAACAGCAAGAAGACCTGAATGGCTGTATTTACATTTTCCTTCTATCATACACATATATCATATATAATAAATATCAATTTATGTAATATGAATGTATATGAATACATCATATATAAATGTATTAATATATAAAACAAATTATACACATACATACGTCATACACACACACATTCGTAGGTTTAGATTCACAGCAAACTTGAGTAGAAAGCACAGAGGGTTCCCATATATCTCTTCCTACATGTGTACCACCTCCCCCAGCATCAGTATCTCCTACCAGATGGTCTGTTTGCTACAACTGATGATCATACATTGACACGTCATTATCATCCCAAGCCCATGGCTGACATTAGAGGTCACCCTTGGCATTGCACATCTTTGGGTTTGCACGAATGGGTAATGGCATGTATCCATCACTGTAACGTCACACAACAGTCTCACTGCCCTGAAAATTCTCTGTGCTCCCCTGTTCCTCCCTCCCCTGTGCCCCCCAAGCCTGGCAAACAGTGATTTCTTCACTGTCCCCGAACTTGTGCCTCTTCCAGGAGGTCTGTGGCTAGAATCCTACAGCGTGCAGCGCCTTTCAGACCAGACTCTCACTGAACCCCGTCCATTCAAAACTCTGCCACCTCTTCCCATGGCTTGAGAGCTCATTTTTATTTAGCCCTAAATACGATCCCATCACTTACGTGGACCACTTTCCTTACATGCTTAAACATCGATTATTTATCAGTACTCGTTAGTTACTTAAAACTTCCCAAAATATTTTTCATGGTGTCAAGAAGTACGAGGATGCTTCCAAATAGTTGGACGGCCTCGCTCGCAGGTTAAATTACACAAACAAAGCCAGATGTCTAAGGCGCTGATAATACCTTATATGGAATCAATCAATCACTAAATACTTTTGATTCCCAAGACACTGCCTATCCCAAGGCACTGCATGGAACAGCCCATGGGCCACTGGAGACACTCTGGTCACTAAGAATGCACTGAATCCCTTGGTTGGTTTTGTCCTGTGGGTGGCAGGATACTGGAGTGTTCTGTTCAGCAGACCAGAGTAATAACTCTCAGAGATGCTGCATTTCCTTCATCAGCTGTAACTCGTATTCACCTTTCTAAACCGTTACTCTGAGGTGTCTCTCTCTGCACTGGGTAAGTTCTTATAAACAAAATTAGCTTCTATTAAATTAAACTCATTTTATGAAAATGTAGATAGTTATCACATATTGCATTTAAACTGAAAATCAACACAGATGCATGAAAATATAATTTATAGTATCTTCTAAATTAATACTCCTTTCCCTTTTTCTCTTCCTCCTCTGAAGTCTGCAAATATATTTTAAGCCGAATTTGACACAGAAACTCTTTCATATCTGGAATTCTTTTGAAAATCTGAATTATTGACAAATTAAATGCTCTTCTCCCTTCTCAGTCTCATTAATGGAAAATCTACCAGGATGATTTCATTCCAAATAGGCTAAATGAAAGAAATTTATAGATAACAAAGTATCAGCTGACATCTAAATTTCTCATTTGCCACATAACTCTAAAGCTCAGTAAGACAGGTGAATCCACTTGGTTGCTGCTTTTAAAAAAGAATATACATCTGAAAACTTGTTCTTATTTTTAAAAATGTACTTGCAAGATAAACTGTCTTCCTAATAAAATGAACAGAAGACTATGTGGGTTTAGCAAAGTAATTGATTTAGATTTAGCAAAGCAATAATAACTGATTATTATTTTAATTTTTATTTATTACCATTATTTTTCATGTCTTGCCTACCATACTATGTGCTGAATCCGCTTTTCATCAGAATGGAAGTTATCTGTGGAAGACAAAGTAGATTTATGACAAAGAAAACATTCTTTAAAATCTGTTACAGGGATGTTTTTATAATTCTTTGTTTCTCCCAATAGTACTTAGCAGTTGTGTGAAAGTTAAATTAGCTGTGTAGCTAGTCCTGGACTTGAATGAGACCATTTTTCATCTCAGGTGCTCACGACTCCCAGTGTGGACTCAGATCATTCCCTTTCTCTTCTACTTTTGGTTGTGATTTCCACTTGAAGTCTGAACCCTTGGAGAAATGTGTTGTATGGGCATTTAATTTTTCCATTTAATGGGACATCCAAGGTTGACCAATTTCACTAGGACATTTTAAGGAAGAATCCTTGCAAAGGTGGTTGAGATATAAACCAAGCACGAGGTATTTTCTGTGCCTTGCCAAGATAATCAGGCTCCGGGAGAACACATGAAAGAAAGACTCCTGACACAAATCTAAGTTCCTCATCACTCACAATTAGCACGTCAGTGGGAATCTTGAACTTTCCCTTAAAGTAACAAATGTTGAGTGCCAGCTAATTTTATATACAAATTCTAGCAATATTAACACATGGGTTACTTCAACTTCAAGGCTAATTGTCCTACTTGTAATCTATATTAATTCTATACCTAGGAATCTTAAAAGGAGCAAATGACAAGAACATTCTTTAGGGCAATTGAAGGCAAAATTTGTGGTTTTCTCTGTACTCTTAGTTTTAAGTTGCTTATAAACCAATTAGGAAGAACTGGAAGCATTTCTAAAAGCTCCTATTTAAAATGGTTCAAATTCTCTTTGAAGCAGCAGTTAATCATCTATTCTAGCAAACTGATGGATTTTTTTTTTTTTTAACTATCAGCATCATATAATTTCAGAGCTGGAATGACATTAGAAATCATTTACTCCTACAACTTAATTTTAATGCTAAAGAAACCAAGAGCCAGCAAAAGCGATGACCTAAGGTCACAAAATTAATTTATTCCAGGGGTGAGTCTGACCCTTTGAATCTATTCAAGACATCGTGAGTGCCTCAAGTGGGAAGCAAGGAACTTTGCCTTTTCAAAATGTAAAAAAAAAAAAAAAAAATTGTTATAAGGAATAGAATAAATTCATCTAATGCAAGGAAAAATAGTAGGAACTTCTTCAGATTAGCCATCAGAGGGGAGAAATTTGGGGTCTAGCTGGTGCTTATTTTACTTTACCTGGGCAGGAGACAGAAGCAAAACAGGAGTGATGGTCCATAAGGGTAACTAATAAACATTTAAGCTTGGACAGTGCTATATGGTTTTCAGAGCTCTAATGACGCTATTATTTATCCGAATCTCAAGGTCCCCTGTGAGGTGGCCAGGGTGGGTCCTGGGTGGCTACTAGGACCCTCCGGTAGGCAGGTAAGAAAGCCACTGGCCCGGAGTCACACAGAAGCTTTCCAAGAGAGGAGATCTTGGGATCCCAGTGCTGCCGAGAGCTCACCCACCACACCCACCAACTAATTACACAGGATGTGCATGAGGTCAGAGACTAAACATCCTGTGGTGAAAATCAGAATATAATGTTTGCTCTCTAGCCTGCAAATGAGACAGGGTATTTGAGATTGAGTCTATCTGTCCCGATGTACATATAAAAGGAAAGAAACTAACATCACAAGTTTGAGGGATAACAGATCGTCTTCATGCGCATTTTCCTCCTTGTATCAGGTGTGACTCTGAATGAGTGGTTCACACACACACACCAACACATGCACACACAATCTGGGCATGTGTGTGTGAAAAAAAAAAAAAAAAAAACAGGTCTTTGTCTCCAGAGAGCTTTAATTTACTTTTCCTCAAGCTCAACTGGTATCTGCTTTGTGAATGTCAAATCGAACAATAACCCCACAACTGAAGTGGGAAGGACATTAGGATTCGAAGCTGGTAGCCAAGAAAGAATTCTTGAGAAGTCTTTAGTCAAAAAATGGTGGTTCTATTAAAGCGCAGGGACAGGACCCGTGGGCAGAAAGAGCCGCTCTATGGTCATGGAGAGTGGCCCATTATAGAATTTCATGTTGGAGGGGATCAGGGATAGCGTAACTCTCCGAGGAATTTTGGAAGCCAGGTTTCCAGGATCTGGAGGGGGCTAGCTGTTGTTGGGGAAAGGTCATTTCTCACTGTTGCATAGAACCCTAGTCATGGGACCCTTCCGATGTATATCCATGGCCATATGTTTGGAGATGATTGCCAGCATGTATCATGGGGGGTGGTTAGAGATAAAGGAAGTTTCCAAAGGAATTTTTATAGGTTAAAGTAGACTTATAGGATCCTGGCTGGGGGTCGGGGTAGGTGGATGGGTCAGGCTAGGATCGCCTTTTGCCCTTAGCAAAGTGTCAACATCAAGGCAGTTGAGTCCCGACAGGAATGTCATTCTGCCTATTTCAAGGACTTGTCAGTGGGCTGTAAGGAAATTAAATTATTTTCTCTTCTGCCTTTGTTTCTCACATCAGTGGCTACTCCCTCATCTCCTTTGCCACACCCACAATTTGTGTCCTGTTTCTCATCTCAGACAAGCAGATCTGAACACACGGTGATAGAACCTGCAGACCAAGCACAGCCTCGTGGGCGGTGCCTTCCTGGTCATCCCCGTAACCAGCCTCTCCCTCCCTTGCTTCTTGTTTGTCTTTTGCTGGAGGTGATATTTAAAGTGGTGGCTTGGGCCCTCAGTGGGGCTTACCAGGTCTTTCTGGGTATCTCCCATGTATTAATGGGAGCTGTTACATGTTAATGAACTGTTTTCCTCTTGTGAAACTGTCTTTAGTCAAGAAAGAGTAGGCACGTGTCGAGGGAAAGTTCTTTTTCCTCCTCTACAGTGAACTATCCACTCCCTGCACTTGGCTACTAGAAAAGCTTTGGGGGCGCCTGGGTGGCTCAGCGGTTTAAGCCTCTGCCTTCAGCTCAGGTCATGATCTCAGGGTCCTGGGATCGAGGCCCGCATCGGGCTCTCTGCTCAGCGGGGGGCCTGCTTCCCCCTCTCTCTCTCTGCCTGCCTCTCTGCCTGTCTCTCTGCCTACTTGTGCTCTCTGTCTATCAAATAAATAAATAAATAAATCTTTAAAAAAAAAAAAAAAAAAAAGAAAAGAAAAGCTTTTGCCCTTCCTTGAACGCACTCACACAGACATGTACACACACACACACAAACACACAGTGGTGCTTTGAACAGTGTCCTTCAGGTTTTGAGTTGGAGTACACAACAAGATAAATCCTTTCCTCTAATGGGTTTTTTTCATTTCTCACTTTTCACAGAAACGGGTTTGTCAAAAACCATCAGTATTTTCTGGTCAAATTATCTTTTTTTTTTTTTTTTTTTTAAGAATCCTTGTAAATGAGATAGTTTAAGGAAATTCCAATTTACTGTGGCTTTTTTTTTTTAAAGATTTTATTTATTTATTTGACAGGGACAGAGTCAGCAAGAGAGGGAACACAAGCAGGGGGAGTGGGAGAGGGAGACGCAGGCTCCCCAGTGAGCCAGCGGTCTGATGCGGGGCTCAATCCCAGGACCGTGGGACCATGACCTGAGCTGACGGCAAATAAGCCACCCAGGCGCCCCCCAATTCACCACGTTTAACAGACAGCCCATTCCACTCCTCTGGAATTAGTTAGTGGCTCATTTCTCAAACTGCAAATACAGAGTTAATTAGTTACTGAAGTGAGATGATTCCACCGCTATCGGCAGAAATCGTGACGTTGTTTCAAGATCTCTCCTGGGCTTGCAGACACATACATGAGAAACTAAACTTTCTAATTCATGAGACAATTACCCATTCACCTAGGGCCCTGCAGTGTTAAGGTGCTATTCCAATAAGCCCACTCCCTCTGGTTTTCATTAGTGTTATGAAAAGAGCTTGTTATCTTATGGCATGGGAATTTCCCCTGAGCACCTAATAACTCACTGAGCACTTAATCTCATTCTGTGGCTCTTGTTTATATGGGAAAACTTGGTAAATATTTTCATATTAAGTAACACTACATCATTAACATGTATATATACACGCATCCCCTGTCCTAAATAGCCCTGAGCCTACCTGCCCATTGTATTCCCCACACTGACATGCATAGTCACTCTGTCGACCCCATTGTCATAAGTGGCCACCCACGTCACTAGTAGAAGCCACCAGAACCAGCTCAGATGGGCTCCACACAGCCAGAGGCAAAGCAGTACAGTTTTCCTGGCGTAGACACCCTGCTCCAGGCTCAAAGAGATCGTCAAGCCTTTCCTGGCAGCCAGTATCATAAACCATCAGGTTTAACCACACAAATATCCACATCCGACTGATTCCAGAATCTGGACATCAAATACCCCTGCCATACATATAGAGAGGCTTTTTTTTTTTTTTTTTTTTACTTCTCTATTGGACATTTTGAATGGTGAGTGCTTCTTCTTGCCGCCCAACTCCTGTACCAAAAAGGAATTCAATATACATTTCAATCTGAATTTCACACTTCGATGGTATGTGTAGCTATTAGTAAGAATACAGAAATATTGGGGTGCCTGGGTGGCTCGGCTGTTAAGCGTCTGCCTTCGGCTCGGGTCAGGATCCCAGGGTCTTGGGATCAAGCCCCACATCGGTCTCCCTGCTCCATGGATAGCCTGCTTCTCCCTCTCCTGCTTCCCCTGCTTGTGTTCCCTCTCTCGCTGTGTGTCTCTCTGTCAAATAAATAAATAAAATCTTTAAAAAAAAAAGAATACAGAAATATTGGGAACGACCTTATGAACGGAGGTTGAAGCAGTAACTGAAGGAGGGTTCGTTCTCTTCCTCCGACCCCCCTCCTCTCTCCAAAAGCATAGCTCCTGCTGCAGGACAAACAGTGGGGAAAGCACTCCTACATGGCGACCCAGTCAACAAGGTCTCTTCCCTTCGTGGGGCTCAGAGCAGGCATGCGGATAAGGCAGGTGGCTGGTCTGAGGTGGGGAGCCGGAGAGAGCTGCCCGGGATGCACATGACGGTAAAGAACAATCCACGTGCCCCGCAGCAAACAAAAAATGAATGATAAGAATGTCAGGCAGGAGTCAGAGAAATGAGCCATCGAGCCATGGGCAGACCTCGAGGGGCTTTCACTGTGCAGTGCTGAGTGAGACAAGCCAGCGTGAGGAAATCCCACCCGTAGGAGCCCAGCCATACGGCAGCCTGGAGAAGACGAAGCGCGGAGATCAGTGCTTGCGAGCGCTCGAGGTCGGGGGAGGACGGAGAGCTGGAGCTCAGAGGGTTTTCAGGGCAGTGAGAACACTCTGTGGGACACTGTACTGACGAACCCATGTCGTTACACATCTGTCAAAGCCATGCAATGTGCACCACCAGGAGTGACCCGGAGTGTAAACTGGGGGCTCCGCACGATGATGATGTTCACAATGAGCTCATCGGTTGCAACGAATGTCCTCCTCCAGGGGCGGGGGGGGGGGGGGGGGCGGAAACACTGATAAAGGAGGAGGTTGTGCGTATGTTGGGCGTGGTCAATGGGGAGTCTCTGTGCCCAACCCCCAGTTTTGCTCTCAAGTCCCAATCTGCGGCTCAGCCTTTGCTTCTTCAAGTGTCTAAGTCTACACTAGCCCAGAAAAGGACCCTCTACCCAAGTGCCTCTGCCCGTGACGTCCGTCTGCCCGATGGAGAGGGCGCCCTGAGAGCCTGTGATGCTCCGGGATTGATCCTTGCAAGCTCAGGGGAGGAAGGCGGTGCCAGATGAGGGGGGCTGGATCTGCAGCTAAGGGAGCTCCAACCTCAGGCTGAGTCTGACACAACAGCGTCTGGGAAGACTTCTCAGATGCCCCCCACCAGGAGGAGCACGGAGTTTCTCTGGTTTTAAGAAAGGGCAGACGGAGGGTACCATTCACTGACCACCAAGGATGGCTACGCTAGTGGACAGTCTGCACACCTCACCACCTGGGGAGCAGGCAGTGTGATGCTACACAGTCCGAACATCCTGTCTGTGGCTCAGTGGCTGGACTTTCACTCAGAAGCGCACTTTGTCCAAGACACCGTCACAGTCAACACAGGATAATCCATGGAGGCACCAAAACTTCTCTAAACAACGTGCTTTTTCCTCACAGATCCCATGACGCATGACAACACTAATTTCTTCCAGAGCCATCTCGCTTGGGAAGGTGGGCAGTCTTCTCATTTTTAAAATTTAAATGAAAGATACAGAGTCCAGAGAAGGTGGTGTGATTTGCCTGTGGTGTCACTGGGAAGCTACAGAGCTCTAAAAGCGGCGTAATTGGGTCTAAGTTTAATATTTAGGTGTGAAAATCTCAAGATTTCCTACTCTCTTTCAAATCACAAATTATTTTTTGTCAGGTCCTTGCTCAGTCTTGAAAGGAAGCCTAACAAAGGGCCAACTTGCCTCCTGGATCTTACAACCCAGACAGATCCAAGGGCAGGACTTAGGAGCACTGATCTGACCTCACTAGCTCACATGATGTCTGCAGCTGTACCTTCCTTTCAATTCTGTTGCACACGCATTAGCAGCAGAGAAACTGCCTTAAACACCAGGTCAGGGCCACCTGGGTGGTTCAGTGGGTTAAGCCTCTGCCTTCGGCTCAGGTCATGATCTCAGGGTCGTGGGATCGAGTCCCGCATCGGGCTCTCTTCCCCCTCTCTCTGTCTGCCTCTCTGCCTACTTGTGATCTTGCTCTCTGTCAAATAAATCAATAAAATCTTAAAAAACAAAACAAAACAAAACAAAAAAAACACCAGTTCAGGTCTCTCCTGTAGGATGGTCTCTTCTGTTCTGACGCCGGTGAGCTGGACTGGAGTGTCCGTGGAAACTGGAGAGCGCCACTTGGTTTCTTCCCTCTCAACTGCCCCAAACTTTCCCCCTCTCCCCGACCTTCTCATCACTGGACATGCGCAAATAACCAGTCTAAGGGTCTCTGTCCCTGAGTCTTCACTGAGTGTCAGCCCAATGTCACATACATTGCCCCCATCCCATGAGAGCTCAGGAATATCATCACCATGTCACAGATAAGGGAACTGAGTCACGGAGCGGTTCAGGGACTTGTCTACCATACTCAGAAGCAGCGCAGAATGTCATAAGGTTACTATGCTAGTCTCTCTCTTTCTCTTTTTTTCAGTTTACCTATAAAAGATTTAATCACACAAACCTATGACTTCTAAAACCAAGGGATCGGAGGGCAACATTTGCCTCTCTTAAACCTCACAAGGGTCATATTTCTTGTCATATTCTAAACGTTTCATCATAAACGTTTCATCATTCACTATGCGTTCTTTATAATATTTCAAGTGATAGAGCAGCGCATGATGCGGTCTGTACAAGGATTATTATTCCCAATTTTAGAGATGAAAAAACAAGATTTTTTTTTTTTTAACCAATTCACGTTTTTAGCTAGGAACAGAGCCGGCTCTAACATGTGCTTCGGGTGTGGACATCTCCATCTTCACCTTGCTCTTGTTTTTCCTCACTGTGCTCTGGCCTTTCCACATTGCCTCCTCTACGTATGGGTAAACCAGATGCCTCTGTTTTGCCTTCTTTGTGCTTTCTGGTGTCCAGAGATGGAGGTACCGAGCAGAGAATAGGGGAGAAGTGCAAGAACATCCAAGCCATGGCTCCTCTGACAGAATTCCCTCCTGCCATCCTACATTTCGACCGCTCTCTTCCATGTCTGCCTCCTCTTCTGCCTTCCCCCGTGCGTGGATATGAACACTGCCCAGCATCCCTCTGTTTTTCCCTACCATCTACAGCCTCTGGTTACGTCATGCCATCCTTCACTCTGGCATCCACCAGCAATGCTCATGGAATCCAGAGACGTCACTTACCCAATCCAGCTCAGATGATACCCTGTGTTTAAAGCCATCCTCACTGCTGTGTAACCAATATGTATCCAACTGCATTATTTCTTAAAATGCTACCGTCGTTCATCTAAATATTCAAGGAATTAAGAGTCCTTTGTGTTCTCCTTGATTTATTCCCCACGATTAAGTCTTGTTCTAAAGCGATTCTAACATATACACGGCAGGTTATGAATGTGTTGCTCATTTTGATAGGAACAAAATTGCTTGGTATCACTTCCTTTTCATCATTGTATTAAGAGAAGATGGCCCAGTTCTTTGCCTCAATGCCAATAAAGACGGAAATTATTCTTTCCCTGCTTTGAAGAAAATATGGATCAAAAATATGAATCAGTTCTAGCTTATAATTTTCTGTTCCCTTGGACATTCGTGGGATGACTACGTGTTCTAGGTTGGCCAGGACATTCCATTTACGTTTGTATATAGTGTAATTATCAATGGCTCTCTTGCTCATTTCTAAAGATGTCCTAGCTGCGTCTTTAAATTACATGCTTATCCTCACCACAATGATCTTTGGAAAAGGAGGAAAGGAAGAGGGTTTGACGGGGCAGGCATAGCGACAGAGCGGAGTAAGATCTCAGACAGGCCCTTGCCGGGCTCCTCCGTGGCATCAAGTCCACATTGGCCTCCACGTTCTTCCTCAGTATGATTCGTCTGCATCGGATCTGTCTGAGAAGCTTTGTGCTTAGGGGCTCCTTAAACTGAAATGTTCTTTCTCCTCATGTTTGCAGGCATACATTCCATTTCAGGCCTTGCTTAAAAAATAGCTTGTCAGAGAGCCCATCCGTGGCCGTCCTATATTAAGTTGGGCCCGTTTCCATCCATCTCTATTTACGCTGCTTAAGTTCTTAATAAAATCTATTCCTACAAGACATATCATGTTGCCTACTCCACTGTCTGTATACCAGCTGTAGCTCTGCATTAGGACTGAAACTTAATGAGAGAAGGGGAATTTGTCTGTTTTGCTTACTGCGCTAACCTCAGTGCCTGTAACAGAGCTCGGCACTTTGTGAATGCGCAATAAATATTTGGTGAATGAAGAAACTCATTCATCTTGCATAACAGATGTCAGACTGAGCTCCCAAATGCATATTTTCTGCATTAACCCTCTTCTGCTTCAGCACTTTATCAGGTCTCCAATCGGGATGAGTTACGTCAAAAGAACCTCTGCCTGGTGTTTCAAATGCTGTAGGGACATGGGAGGGAAGGGAATCACCAGAGTTTGTAACTGCAGTGTGAGGTTACACCATGAAAGGAAGTCATACATGAAGAAGAACAACTTGAGAGAAGTCTGTAACTTAGAGATATGGTTGCATAGGAGCCTCGTCCAAATCCAGAAAAATACCGTGCAGTAATAATGATACAACTATAACAACAACAAAACTGAAACTTCTCTGGTCTCATATCAGAAGGCCCCGGAATACAAGCCCACTTGTCAACAAGCTCCATTTGGGGCACGTAATGACAAAAAAGGATACTATCTCAAAAGAACCCTGGGAATCACATCACTCTAACATGCAGCACAGCGCAGGGTCTCTTCCTCTTTTCTATAGAAAAACTAGGAATACAAAAGAGCTATTTTCTTTTTTTTTAAGATTTTATTTATTTATTTGACCGAGAGAGATCACAAGTAGACAGAGAGGCAGGCGGAGAGAGAGAGAGGAGGAAGCAGTCTCCCTGCTGAGCAGAGAGCCCGATGCGGGGCTCGATCCCAGGACCCTGAGATCATGACCAGAGCCAACGGCAAGAGGCTTTAACCCCCTAAGCCACCCAGGCACCTCGAGAAGAGCTATTTTCAAAGAATGTCTGATAAACCACCAAATACTAAAAGAATAGATATCATTTGTGCAACACCAGAGAACATAAAAAGCACCAAATGTTTTAAAGAGCAGAGAGGTGATATCTAACAATAAAGAAAAATCTTTCTAAATACTGAAGTTGCAAAAAGGGGAGAGAGCCTTTTTTTTTTTTTTTTTAACATTTTATTTATTTGAGAGAGAGAGCATAAGACAGGCACGGGATGGGGGGCAGAGGGAGAAGCAGACTCCCTGCTGAGCAGGGAGCCCGATGGGCATGGAACTTGATCCCAGGACCCCTGGATCATGACCTGAGCTGAAGGCAGACACTTAACCGACTGAGCCACCTGGGTGCCCCAACAGAGACTTTTTACACATTTGCACATTGCAAACCATCATTAATAGGAATACCGAGGTGGGATGCAGAATGTGGCAAAATACTGGACGGTAGTACAAATGTATAAAATAATGTAACATAAAGAGATGGCAAAAGGGTGCTGAGCTAAAGAGCTTCAGAAATGAGTAGCGTCCATAAGCATAAAGGCTGTAGGAATTGTATAGAAGCACTGTGCTTCAGCTGATAAAGTCGTTCCCTATGGGGTGCAGGCTAACATTTCGGGTACTACTGTACATGCATACTGGAACCGAATAATTAAACACAAGCTCATGTTCAGCTTAAGATATATTCTCATGTTTATGTGTGTGTGTATATGTATATATATATATATATATATATATATATTTATTTATAGATATGTGTATATACATGGGTTAGTAGACACACATCTATTTCCTTGCTCTGTTAGCTGAATGTTTTTGGTGATAATGAGAGAGCCCAGTAGCAATGAGCTCCCATGGCAGCCAGATATTAGTATATAATGTCACCCTCAGATACAAGAAGCCAAGTCTCCCTGGAGAAATGACTAATTCTGGGACTGAAGAAAAAAAATAGACAAGATTATCCTTAGCATCCTGTGATGCCAGAAAGTCAAACAAAAACAAACAAACAAAAAACCCCACACAAACACATAAACACAGTGATAGAGGGACAGAGGAGCCAATATCCAATGAAAGAGCTTCCAGTGACCAAAGCCGAAATGATCTGAGCAATAAATAAAGTAGCATTGAATTATACACAGTCTATAAAATAAATATCCATGACTCTGTATAGAAATAGATGATTGATCGATAGATGATAGATAGATAGATAGATAGATAGATAGACTTATAGATAGAGGAGAATAGATAATCTCCTTGGTAGCAGATTTCAGAACAATGTTATGTATCCCTCAATAGGATACAGTGTAACTCTTCATTCCCTAAGTGCGGGCTGGGTGTTTTGAGTTCCTTCTACAGGGTAAGGCGTGAAAAGGCAGGGGGAGAGCCATTCCATGGTGGAAAATCCTAACAAACTCTACCTCAGCCAGGCGATCGAGTTAGCACCAGCAGTTGTGTCGTGTTGGTAAGACAGATCCCTGAAGTGACATGATGAGACAGTACTCTGTGTGCTGTTCCTCCCCCATTCCCAAAACCTCTGTAAAATCACAAGAAAAACATGAATCAAGTCTCAATAGAGAAACACTCCACAAAACACATGACCATTGGTCCTCAAAATTGTCATGGTCACCAAATACAAGCAGGGTCTGACACAGTGTCATAGCCAGGAGGAGCCTAAGGACATGTGATGACTACAGGTACATAATCTCCTGGAACAGAAAAAGAATACCACATGGACTCTTAGGAAATCGGAGCACGTATAGATTTCGGTTTAGCCCAGTGCATCACTGTTGGTTCAATTGTTGTAACAAGTGCCCCATTCTAATGTCAGACGCTAATAAGAGCAAACCACCCAGGGTTTGCACTGAGGAAGGAGCGAACCACCAGGAGCCGTGGAGAATGGGCACGGCGGCATCAGGAGGACAAGGCGTCCCCTGGTCCTCAAAGGAAGACAGGGTCGCCTTATGTGAATAATTCCACAGCTGGCAGGGAACTCAAACCCACTACTCAGAGATAAGCAGGAACTTCATTCAGTCCATTTAATAAGCATTTTGTTTGGCTAGGGGACTTTATTTGCAGGCCATTGTGGGGAGGGGAACTTGGGAGTTCAGCCATTCAAACCCCTCCGAGGTTCAAATGTCGAAGCTGCACCTCACACTCATTTGGTCTTAGAGCCCAGTGAAGTGTATGTCGCTTCTCTGTACTAGCTCCACAATTCTTATGTACATCTAAAGCTGTTCAAAAAACTAAAATGCCATTAGGAAAATTATGAGCTCTAACGACCAAGGAGAGCCCCAGTATTGGAAAAGTTCAGGGAGAGAGAATGTCTGGTGTGGATCTATGGTTGAATGAGAACTTGAAGTTCCCACGGAACTTGCAGGTGTAACTAAGTGTACCAGGGCCACGTGATGAATCTTGTAATATAACCTAGCTGCGGGGATGCAGAGTTCCGTGAGCTCAGGCTCACGCAGGCCCAGGCTCTGGGTCAGAATGAACATTTTTAGATTCTGCTAGGTCAGGTGTGAGCTGGGTACTCGGGTCACTTTCTTGCCTCTGTCTGAGCTGCCTCAGCCAGCCCAATGGATATAATGACTCCATGTACTCCATGTGCGTAAGAGCCGTATCAGTGTGAACGCTTTTAATAAATAAGAGGATACTCAGATAACTGTCTCTCCCTATCTAGCTACATATCTCTCTTCCATCCAGGTTGTCTCCCTATTTAAAAATACTCATATCTTTATAAGGACTTTAGAATCGCTCAATCTAACTCAACGTAATTGTACGCGGGCCAGCATTTCAGTCCTTTGTCTTTCTTAACTCCCGTCAGTGTTTTAAAATAATTACCCTAAACTCTCCCGCCCCCAAATATTCTTTTACTAACATCAACCTCTTCATTTTACCTGCAGCTGGGATGTTTCAAACCCCACTTCTGAGGTCACCTCGAAAATAAATAATACGTAATTTCTTGTTATTTCCAGTGACAGCAGATCACTCCCTCATCCAAATTAGTTTAGCGTTCTGCTCTCACAATTCCCACCACACTACATCTTGCGTTCCAGTTATATGTGTGTTTTTATTTCCACTATAAGATGACAGAGGCTAAGGCAGAATCTCTGCATTTTTCACCCAATTTTCTTTCATATTAGCAAACTTTGGGTTCTGCCTTCATAACAAGCATTCAGTAAATACGCATGAGTTAACGAAGACAGTGATACTTCAAAATACTTTGATTTCATATGGTCAATATCTCTGCAAATACCATTTGGATATTTGTGAATTCTTGAGCTGATAGATACTTAAAATGCAATTACTGTCAATTTGGCTCCAAGCCTCATTGCTACAAGATCAAGCCTCACAGGCAACATATGCCTACCAATGATTAGCTGTCAAAGTCAAAAATTACAGCAGAGAGCGAGCAAGACAAACCATTTGGAAAATATAATTTTGGCTTTGTAGCATTTTCTGTTTGCTGTGTCTCGCTGGGTCATTGTCAACAGGCGCCAGCTATGAGACAGCTCTTGAAGGAATCTACCAAGCAGAAAATCTATATGTTTTCATATGTTTCTCCTAGCCCTGGGGTGGCAGTCATTTCGCGGCAACAACATGGACGGACTAACCCAACGCTAGTCATTTCTCTAGCTTTGTCTCAGTGCTCGGTTGTGTCCCATTCCCTTTGGAATTGGGTCAAATGGAAGATCAACATTACCGGCAGTTTTCAGATGCTTTGAAATATACTAATAATTCATAATGTCATTAATTTCTGAAACAACAGCCCCTCATACTTCTGAAAATAAAATCATTAGAAGCATTCTTTCCATCAAATAAACTCACAAAGAGTGGAAAAAGTTTCCTGTATAGATGTGCTGGGTTTAAGGTTATAGAAAGATTTTCATTATAACGGTACAGCCTGAGCCACCATCATAGAAAATTCAAATAAACTGTGGCATATACATATGTTTACTGTCATTAACAGATGACCTGGATGGTCTTTGAGATACGACACGGGCCAAAAAAGTAAAAAAGAAGCTACTGATTTTTAAAAAGCCATCTCAACAAAAAACCCACAGACTCTAACATGTACCACGTGGATTAAAATATCTAAAATGCCCCCATTTGGAAACTCTAGAAAAGTCTCAGAGACATACCAACCAAAATTTAGCTCATATATTTGATATAACATTTCAAACAGAATTATATATACAACTTATTTATATATGCAAATAAAATTATTATACATATAAAATGTGTATTATATAGATTTGCTTGAAAACACAATCATAGAATTTTAAGTATCCTTCCAGTAAAATAATTTGTTCTAAAAGCATAATGTGATTCAGTATGTTTATAATAAAGAGCAAATATTTATGTAATATATGACTCGACACTGTCCTTATTTTTGTACTTTTACATCTGTGCTAATGGTATTTATTTTTAAAACATGTATTAAATTTCCATTATGGTATTTTCTATAATCATCTTCCAACTTTCATTCCCATGCAAAGGCACAGCTCACGTAGAGTTACAGATTTTTCACATTCGGAATTTGAGGGCTTCATCCATCCCAGCTACTCACTTAGTGATGTGCAGTTACACCCTTAGAAATAAACTGACCCACTCAAGGTCGAGCTGCTCTACTGATTAAGGCGCTGGACCCCTGACCAAGAAGAAGGCAGAAGTAGGAAAAGAGCATCACAGCAACCAAAATAAGGATGAAAATGGCTTCACACTAAAATCTGCAGACTTTCAAATAGAATTTCAGACATTTGGGTCCTTTTGTTTCTGAGCCTCCAGAGGGATAGAACAGGAGCCTGGGGGACTCAGTCGGTGAAGCATCTGCCTTCAGCTTAGGTCATGATCGCAAGGTCCTGGGATCGAGTCCCCCATCAGGCTCCCTCTGCCTCTGCCTCTCTCCCTGTCTCTCATGAATAAATAAAGTCTTGGAAAAAAAAAAAAAGAAAGAAAGAAGACTGGAAGAAGCACGTTTGACTTTGGGAGCATGAGGGTTGCAGGCAGCGGAGACCAGAGAGCAGGAAGAAATGAGGTCTGACTGCACAGAGACCAAACAGTAAAACAGAGGCAGAGATGTTCTTAAAAGCTCATTATTCTGGCCTCGTACAATGGTGATGCAAATCATCCCAGACACATTCCCAGCTCCTGGAGAGATCTGCACCTGCGACTCAGGACAATAAAAATGGACTTTGGTGTCAGAGATGCAGAAAAAGAGACACTGTGTTTGTGCTGAGAGAGAGTGGAAGGCATGACAGACAGCAGCAGGCTTCCATCCATCACAGGGCGTATCAAATAGATGTCCTGATAGCATAACTCTCAGTTCAGATGGATTGTACCTCATTCCCTGACAATGCTAGTCAAATAAGACCGTAATCTATCACATGCACACCTTCTGAAGGTTAAGAAATGGAGTAAGAGAAAACAAGTAACTGAAAGAGAAAAGCAAGATCCACTACCCCCATAGCACTGAACTGGTGCTGTGTGTGTGCACGTGTGTGTGCCCGTGTGTGTGCGCATGAGACAGAGAGAGGGGAACTGGGGGCGTATGAACGTTCATCACTGATGTATCTCACCCACTGGATGCCGGTACTCATTTAACCTGTTAGGGAAAGATCCCCTCAGTCTGCCAACAGGACACGAATGGTTTAGTGGGACAAACACATGCCATACACTTTCCAGTATTTTATCAGTCCACTTGCACCACTCTGCTAATCTCCCCGTCACCTCCCTCTAGAATGTCACTGCATCCCGCCTGACTTTCCAAAAGGCAATTCCTGCATCTCCGAGATGCCGCAGATCCATGAGCTGATACGGAAGATCCGTGACACAACAGATCAGTCCATACCCCTCAAAAAAAAAAAAAAAAAAAACATCAGAAAACTATATTGCAAGGGAAGGGAGGACCAAAGAGCAGGGAGAGAAACAAATTCAGGTCTGTTGTGGGATGAGTTGGAGAGCCTTGACAGAGAACAGCGTAGAAGGCGGGCTGGGGCTGGGGGCTTGAGGGGAAGCCGGGGAGAAGCCAACGATAACTAGGATGTTGGAAGGACTAACAGAAGCTCATTTTAAAGAACAAGACTCCACGAATTTATCTTACAATCACACATCTTTCTGCCGCCGGCCTCGAAAATAGTCTTTGTACTTTGCCTAGTTATTTATTCTCAAGCAAATACTAATATCGTATACAAGTCAAGCTAGTTTCTTTTAAAATTTATAAAGAGAAAAATTGTACCTGTTAAAAACTCCAAAACCTGGCATTTGGGTTTTTTTTCTAGCTAGAATGATATCATAAAACATAAATAATAAACATGCTTGAGTATACAGAAATACCTGAGCCATAAAAATAAATTATTATGAAGACTGGAGCTCCACATGTAAATGGTATTGTTGCTAATTTCATAAGCCAGTGTTTTAACTATATTAAACTTTACTTTGAGTGGGTAATTTAATTGTGCAAAGATTTTGTTTGTCCTTTCCTTGTTTAAAAATATTAAATTAAAAAAATTCTAAACTATTTAATACTGAAGATACTCATTTGGCTCTACAGACTCCATTGTAATTGTAACAATATCCACGCTCCCCAGAATTCATATATGGATTTGGGCGTGTCCCCAGTCTGTCTGGGGCCAGAGGAAATTTTTCGTTCTAATGTAACTAGATTACATACGTTCTGGTGTAGTTTGCCAGCTGTGTCTTGGAACAGACGAAAGTCCGGAGTTGGTGCCCTTGAAATTCCACCCCTGACAGTTTGCAAACTCTAGACTCAGGAAGACTCTCCAGGGTAACGGGTATGAATTCGTTTGACAGCACTCGGCTTCAAGCCACATTTTTTGTTGTTTGTTTTTGTTTTTAATTTCTCTGATGCAGTTTTCTATGCCTTAAACTCCAGTTTTTCGTGATAGTTGGGACATTCAATCATACTTTAGGTCTTTTCACCGTCCTTCAGGTAGATCCTTAAAGAAGCCGGAGTGTAGGGGGTCCCAGGAGAAAGAGGGAGATGCTACCATCTTGGTGTTGCTTGGTTTCTCCCCCAAGGACAGGATGACGTGCTCGTGCTTCCCTCTCCACCAGGCTCTGCCACTGCAAGTACACTTGGGGATGTGGCTCATGGGACGTCCCCCACTAGCGGGGGTTCCTCACAGCACATCTTCACCGTGGTGTCCGATGGGAGCTGGGTTTACCACACCCAGACCCAGGCCCCCTTCCGTGGGGTGCAGCTGGATGTAGAGGGCCCCATGTTCTGAAGGTCTCCGCACTTGAAGTTCAAAGCTCTGTGAAGTCCCAACATTCTTAATCTTTTTATCTTTCCTGTACTGTGTTTTGTACGTGAAATCTGATAGGAAAACTGAAGGTGCCAGGGGCTCAGTTCCCACAGACCTGCCTCCTGCCATGACTCCTCACCCTCCCCTGGTTGCCTGTTCCCCAACTCGGTGGCATCCCAAACCCCTGCCACTTGCCCGTCCTCCCTGACCAGCTGCCACGCTCCCCCAGCCTGGGTTGGGACAGGGCATGGGAGCTAGGAAGAGGCACTGAATGTGTCCACAGCACATCTGCCTGAGGTGGCTGGCCCAGCCCCCATGGTGGAGGAACCATCTGGACACCCAGAGCCAATGTCCAGCTTGTCCCAGCACAGAGAGGGCAAACTTTGGTGGTCATCATTCTTCTTTAAATTGGAACCATGGTCTTGAAGAAAGGATTTTGCTTACCCTTCTTTCTCAGAAAACTGAGACCTCCCATATTTTCACTTGTTCTTAGTTCGCAAAATCCCTCTTCTTCTCTATGCCTATGTATTTGATACATTTAATACATTATACATTACCATAAATGTATACTTGCCTAACTAATGCACTTAACTGAGAAAATCTAGCATGTGAGTGCCTACTGTGTGTCAGGTAGTACAGGAACTGGGGTACAATGGTTATGAAATGTGGCCCCTAAGTGCCAGGGTTCAGAGTCCGCTAGGGGACACAGTCAAGCAGTCAACAAATCAGAGTAACATGACAGGTGCTCAACAAGGCCCATGAGTTTCCCATCTCCAGAATCCACGCAGGATAGAGTCTTCCAGATCTGGAGAAGAGGGAGGCTGTCCGGTCTAGGAGAACCATGTGTACAATGTCAAAACTTGAAAACACAGTAGATCTCCTCAGAAGAAATTTTCCTTCAGCAGCAATTTTCCCTCAGCCTCAAACCATCTCTTCTCCTCAAATAGCAGGAATGGTGCCCATTTGTCCTCCATTCTTCGTGCTCTAGGACTGCCCTACAGCCGCTCGCTGGCACTCTTGTGCATGATTGTTATTGCCTGACTTCTATGTCTCTCTCATTTAAGGATACTGGAAAAAATTTTGGCAAAGACATGTTAAGTACTCTTTCCATGGTAGTGATGGCAAGTCCCTCTGTCAGGAATTTCTATGGTGTCCCTGTCCAGTCCATACTCCTTTCCCTGCCCCTGAGGTCAGTGCTATTTTGATTTTCATGACCACGGACTAGTTTTTGCCTGCTCTCAGATTTCTTATAAATGGAATCAATCAGTATTCATTTGTTTTTGCGCGTTCATTCTCTTGCTCAAGCCCTTCTCAATTCTATTTATCCATACTGTTTCACACAGCTGCAGTCTGTCCTTTATTGATTTATAGTGTTTAATTTACAAATACACCACTGGGTATTCATCTGCTCTCCTGACAGCGGACGCTTAGGTTATTTTTGTTTGGGGGCTAGAAAAACCCCGTCAGCATTCTTATACTTGTCTTTTGGGAATGTACAGAAAAAATTCTCTTAGGTATATGGCCAGGATGGAATCACTATGCCATAGACTAGATCACTGGTTCTCAAATTTTTGGTCTCAGGAAACCTTTATATTACTGTAAATTACTAAGGCTACCCCCACCCCCGATATGTGGTTTATGTGGCTTATACTTACCAAGAGACCAACAGTCAATGTATTAAAATTTAAACAGATTCCAATTTCAGCTGTTTTGGGTGTACATTCAGAGGTGGGGTTGGGAGATAATATTAAAGTTCTATTTCTTAATTTCCTGAGGAGCCTCTATACTGATTTCCATAATGATTCTACCATTCTACCCCATACAAGGGTTCCAATATCTCCACATTTTCACTAATACTTAGTATTTTCTGGTTCTGTTTTGCAGGTTTTTTTAAATCTTCTTTGGAGAAATGTCTATTCAAGTCCTTTGCCTGATTTTTTATTTTTTATTTTTTTGATTGTAACTAACAATTTATTATTTTAAATTTACTTTCAGCATAACAGTATTCATTGTTTTTGCACCACACCCAGTGCTCCATGCAATCCTTGCCCTCCCTAATACCCACCACCTGGTTCCCCCAACCCCCCACCCCCCGCCCCTTCAAAACCCTCAGATTGTTTTTCAGAGTCCACAGTCTCTCAAGGTTCACCTCCCCTTCCAATTTCCCCCAACTCCCTTCTCCTCTCCATCTCCCCATGTCCTCCATGCTATTTGTTATGCTCCACAAATAAGTGAAACCATATGATAACTGACTCTCTCTGCTTGACTTACTTCACTCAGCATAGTCTCTTCCAGTCCTGTCCATGTTGCTACAAAAGTTGGGTATTCATCCTTTCTGATGGAGGCATCATACTCCATAGTGTGTATGACCACATCTTCCTTATCCATTCGTCCGTTGAAGGGCATCTTGGTTCTTTCCACAGTTTGGTGAACATGGCCATTGCTGCTATAAACATTGGGGTACAGATGGCCATTCTTTTCACGATATCTGTATTGTTGGGGTAAATACCCAGGAGTCCAATGACAGGGTCATAGGGAAGCTCTATTTTTAATTTCTTGAGGAATCTCCACACTGTTCGCCAAAGAGGCTGCACCAACTTGCATTCCCACCAGCAGTGTAAGAGGGTTCCCCTTTCTCCACATCCCCTCCAACACATGTTGTTTCCTGTCTTGCTAATTTTGGCCATTCTAACTGGTGTAAGGTGGTATCTCAATGTGGTTTTAATTTGAATCTCCCTGATGGCTAGTGATGATGAACATTTTTTCATGTGTCTGATAGCCATTTGTATGTCTTCATTGGAGAAATGTTTGTTCATATTTACTGCCCATTTTTTAAATATGATTGTCTGTTTTGTGTGTGTTGAGTTTCAGGAGTTTTTTATGGATCCTGGATATCAACCTTTTGTCTGTACTGTCATTTGCAAATATCTTCTCCCATTCTGTGGGTTGCCTCTTTGTTTTCTTGACTGTTTCCTTTGCTGTGCAGAAGCTTTTGATTTTGATGAAGTCCCAAAAATTTATTTTTGCTTTTGTTTCCTTTGCCTTTGGAGACATATCTTGAAAGAAGTTGCTGTGGCTGATATCGAAAAGGTTACTGCCTATGTTCTCCTCTAGGATTCTGATGGATTCCTGTCTCACGTTGAGGTCTTTTATCCATTTTGAGTTTAAGAGAATGGTCAAGTTTCATTCTTCTACATATAGCTGTTCAGTTTTCCCAGCACCATTTATTGAAGAGACTGTCTTTTTTCCACTGTATATTTTTTCCCATTTTGTCGAAGATTATTTGACCATAGAGTTGAGGGTCCATATCTGGGCTCTCTACTCTGTTCCACTGGTCTATGTGTCTGTTTTTATGCCATTACCATGCTGTCTTGGTGATCACAGCTTTGTAGTAAAGCTTGAAAAAAGGTAACGTGATGCCCCCAGTTTTATTTTTGTTTTTCAACATTTCCTTAGCGATTCGGGGTCGCTAAGGGGTCGCTGATTCCATACAAATTTTTGGATTATTTGCTCCAGCTCTTTGAAGAATACTGGTGGAATTTTGATTGGAATGGCATTAAAAGTATAGATTGCTCTAGACAGTATAGACATTTTAACAATGTTTATTCTTCCGATCCAAGAGCATGGAATGGTCTTCCATCTTTTTGTGTCTTCTTCAATTTCTTTCATGAGTGTTCTGTAGTTCCTCGAGTACAGATCCTTTACCTCTTTGGTTAGGTTTATTACTGTAGTTCCTCGAGTACAGATCCTTTACCTATTTGGTTAGGTTTATTCCCAGGTATCTTATGGTTCTTGGTGCTATCATAAATGGAATTGATTCTCTAATTTCCCTTTCTGTATTTTCATTGTTAGTGTATAAGAAAGCCACTGATATCTGTACATTGACTTTGTATCCTGTCATGTTGCTGAATTGCTGTATGAGTTCTAGTAGTCTGGGGGTGGAGTCTTTTGGGTTTTCCATATAAAGAATCATGTCATCTGTGAAGAGAGAGAGTTTGACTTCTTCATTGCCAATTTGGACACCTTTTATTTCTCTTTGTTGTCTGATTGCTGTTGCTAGGACTTCTAATACTGTGTTGAACAAGAGTGGTGAGAGTGGGAATCCTTGTCGTGTTCCTGATCTCAATGGGAAGGCTGCAAGCTTTTTTCTATTGAGGATGATATTTGCTGTGGGTCTTTCATAGATAGATTTGATGAAGTTCAAGAATGTTCCCTCTATCCATATACTTTGAAGTGTTTTAATCAGGAACGGATGCTGGATTTTGTCAAATGCTTTTTCTGCATCAATTGAGAGGACCATGTGGTTCTTCTCTCTTCTCATATTAATTTGTTCTATCACATTGATTGATTTGCGAATGTTGAACCATCCTTGTAGCCCAGATGAATCCCATCTGGTCATGGTGGATAATCTTTGTAATGTGCTCTTGGATCCTGTTTGCTAGGATCTTATTGAGAATCTTAGCATCCATACTCATCAGTGGTATTGGTCTGAAATTCTCCTTTTTGGTAGTGTCTTTGCCTGGTTTGGGGATCAAGGTAATGTTGGCTTCATAGAACGAGTCTGGGAGTTTTCCTTCTGCTTCAATTTTTTGAAACAGCTTCAGGAGAATAGGTGTTATTTCTTCTTTGAAAGTTTGGTAGAATTCCCCAGGGAATCCGTCAGGTCCTGGGCTCTTGTTTTGGGGAGGTTTTTGATTTTTTAATTGGGTTCTTTGTATTTGGGGTATTAAGCTGTATGAGTTCCTTACATATTTTGGATATTAACCTCTTTGTTTTTAGATTTTATTTATTTATTTAGTTGACAGACAGAGAGCGAGCACACAAGCAGGGGGAGCAGTAGAGAGAGAGAGAGAGAGAGAAGCAGGCTCTCTGTGGAGGAGACAGCCTGACGGGGCTGAATTCCCATGACCAAGGACATGGCCTGAGCTGAAGGCAGATGCTTAACTGACTGAGCCGCCCAGGCACTCCAAATGTTAACCTCTCAACAGATATTATAAATACGCTCCCCCATTCCACAGGTTGCCTTTCGCTGGATTATATCTTTTGCAGTCCATAAGCTTGTTGGTTCAATGTCGTCCCACCAGAGTGTCATTTTTGTTGCCTGTCTTTTGATAGTGTACACTTAAAAATGTGTTAAGAGGGTAGATCTCAAGTTAAGTGCTCTTGCCACAACAAAATTTTTTCTGCTATTAACATGTAAAGGATTATTGTGATTTTTAAATAAATATAAATACATATTCAAAATATAAACACAAAAGAATGTAAAATATTCACTACTGTAAAATAACAAATTCATGAATGTTACATAGTATCATTCTATGCATGCAGATACATTTCACACGTCATACATTACATGTCATACAGTACCATCACGTTAGCATGATTGGGTGCGGGCAATACAAGAATACAAGTGTAAACACTTACACAACTTTCTTTACTATGTATGTCATTCTTCAGGACAGAAGTTAAAAAGGAAATATGAGTTATAAGTCAAGTAGAGAGAGTTAATCTTCATATGGTTTCACTTATTTGTGGAGCATAACAAATAGCATGGAGGACAAGGGGAGATGGAGAGGAGAAGGGAGTTGGGGGAAAATGGAAGGGGAGGTGAACCATGAGAGACTATGGACTCTGAAAAACAATCTGAGGGTTCTGAAGGGGCGGGGGGTGGGAGGTTGGGGGAACCAGGTGGTGGGTATTATAGAGGGCACGGATTGCATGGAGCACTAGGTGTGGTGCAAAAAACAATGAATACTGTTACGCTGAAAATAAATTAAAAAAAAAAAGGAAATCTCAATACCAATGAATAAATAGGAAATGTGGAAGGGAGTTCCTATTCTCAGAGTTCTGCTGTGGACAAATTAAAGTGTGCCCATGATCAAAACACATAATCATAAAGTAAACCAGCCTAAAAGTAGAAAAGCAGTAAGTACTCATCGAAGGAAAAATGCAGTATTACTTTCACAGGCTTCAAGAACGTATCTACTATTATTTGTCAGATTTTATGATGTTGGAAATAAAGAACATGGTAAACGTGTAGCAACTGCTTAGGTGGTTTTACTGTTTTCAATCAGCCTTCTTTTTTCCTTTGTGCCACAGGCAAGGGTCAAGGTGATGGCTGGAAAGGGTAGTAGTTTTTCTTTTTGATCCTTTCTTTGGCTGAGTTTGATGGTTGATTGACCTTGGTCAAAAAGGTTAAGCTTCTGTTGGATAACTAGGGGACTAAAGAATAAGGGAAATACTAACCATCTGAAGCAAGATAAATCATAGTCTGCTATGAGCAAGTTACAGATTAACTAGAATCATAACACTTGTGTTTATTTTAGCGGTGTAATCCCATCCAGTGGCTGGCTTGGGCCAGTTTCCTATGTTTTTACAGGGCTCTTGTCTTCATCTTTAAGCTCAGAGACCTGCATGCTGAAAACCACAGGAGTACACAGAGGCAAGGAGCTGTTTCATATAAATTCTGTAGCTATCTAAATATTATTTTGTTTGATTTCTGGATCAAACAAACTGTTTGAAACGGTTATTTCTACAATTGTATTTCCTTTATATGACGGTTAATACAAAATTGAACTAAAGTTTTGTTTACTGGGATGCATTATAATAAATAGCACCTTTTCAAATTTTTATGCCTTTTTTTAATCCCAATGTCATTTTCATAAAAATAATCTAAATTGCACTTAAAAGTACATTAATAAAAGGTCTGACATTTAAACATTATGCAAGTGCAAAATACACTTTCACAGCAGACCCTGTGATAAAGATAGCCTACTCTATTAAAAATTCTCAAAGAGGAAAGCTGTAATCCATAAGAGGAGAGATAAGAAAATTATTAAAACTCATAGGAATTTGAAACTGAAGGGCGCTTTCCAGATTTGGCAGAATGCCATTTACCTTTTAAGGAAATTTTTTCAAAGTGTACATATAGATGACTGTGAACCATTATTGCTAAGTTCCACGTCTCCAGAAAAATTTAGAGCAAGAATTGTAACATTTCCCATATTAAAAACAAAAGCTGGGGTGCTGGGGGGCTCGGTTGGTTAAGCAACTGCCTTTGGCTCAGGTCCCGATCCCGGAGTCCCGGGGTGGAGCCCCGCGTCTGCTCGCAGGGGTCTGCTCTCCCTCTGACCTCCCCACTCCCCACTCTCTGCACTCTCACGCTCTCATGCTCTCATTCTCTC
The DNA here is from genome assembly GCF_011764305.1 of Mustela putorius furo. Classification (NCBI taxonomy): domain Eukaryota; kingdom Metazoa; phylum Chordata; class Mammalia; order Carnivora; family Mustelidae; genus Mustela; species Mustela putorius. The sequence goes on along the minus strand of NW_025421511.1, from coordinate 2,045,103 downwards.
TCTCTTAAATAAATAATAAAATCTTTAAATTAAAAAAAAAGCAAAAACAAAACAAGACAAAAAACCCAAAAACAAAAATCCAGTCTTCTGGTTAGTTGCATTTATCAAATAGCATCTCTTTTTACAATGAAATAATGAATACATCCAGTCCAGGGTAATCAAAGCTTTAAAATAATTTACAACTTCTTTCTTTCGTATGCTCTGGATGGCATGAATGGGTCACCCAAAAGCTGAGTGGGCCTGTCTTCTCCTCCTAACCACAACCTCAACCAGACTGATGGCTGTGACTGCCGTCCCTTGGAAGTCCTGGCAGGGGGTACTGTGGTGAGCCACCAGCACATTTCTTCAGAGTCAGTGCATGTTCAGGTCTGACTTTCACTAAAGGGGTGTTTTCATCAATGCTTCTGGAAAACCCCATTCTCATAGCACTGTCAATCTCTTGCTGACGGTTCATTGGAAGCTGCAGATGTCTTCTCCTATAGCTGAAAGCCTACAGTGCAGCCTCCAGGAATGAAGGGGCCACTTCAGGAGCACCTCAAGGCTGCTCTCTTTGACAAGATCTCATACTTGCTCTATATGAATCATTTCCAGTTTTTACCCAAGCAAGCACTGACTGCGCTGACCCTCTCAACACTTGAGCAATCCCTGTTTACTCCAGGCTCCAGGAGCCTAGCCAGACAATCCACGACCCCCAGTCTACAGAGGAAACATGGGAGTGCTCTGTGGATTTCATCTGACTTAGGTGGAGGGAGAAATGATTCATTATCCCTTTCTAAACTTGGACGGTGAGGTGAAGTTTATAGCATACCAAAGACTAAGTTCAAAATTTCCTAATATACACCAGTGTTTTTTCAGGCTTCTCAAAAACCTTTCATAGCCTGGAAAAATATGAAAATTTCAGGTAAACATCCAAGTTTCCTTGGTATTTTATGTAAGTATTGCTTCATGGTCTCACATCTCGCATTTGAGTAAGTTAGATACAGCCCACATTGAGAATCAGAAAATTTCCTGCAATATTTTGTTATATGGGGTATTTTTTTATGACCCAGCGCAGCTTCAAGGACATCCCACAACATTCACAACCCCTATGTAGTGCAAGATGAATGTTTTCTGATGTTGGCCTTACCTGTCTTGAAAGCATGAAAGGTGACCTGGAACTGTTAGCGAGCTGGGCCTTCTCTCTGCCCAGTAGTGGAGGAGTGCTGTGTTAGGCCCAATAATCCTCTCCCCAAAAAGATGTTCTGAATCCCCAAAGGTTGTAACTACATCATCTGACATTGCAAAAAGGACTTCGTAGATGTGATTAATTTAAGATCTTGACATGGAAAGAGTATTCTGGACTTTCCTTTAATGATAAGGGTCTTTATGTGGGAAAGAGGGAGATTCAAGGTCAGAGGGTCAGAGAAGGGAATGTGATGCCGGAGGCTAAGTCTGAAAGAGAGAGAGAGTTGGGAGAGTTTACTGGCTTTGAAGATGAAGAACGGGGCGTGGTCCAAGGAACGCAGACAACCAACTTCTCCGCTAGGGCCTCCAGAGGCGAGACAGACCTCATCACTCATTTTGATATGAGTTCTAGAACCGCAGGAGTATGGGTTTCTGTTATTTTCAGCCACTAACATGTGGTATAGTTGACTCTGGAACAATGCAGAGGTTGGGGTGCCAAAGTCTAAAACCCACATATGACTTCTGACTAGCGCCAAAGTACTCACAGCCTAGAGGTGACCAGAACCCTTACCAGTCACATAATCAATCCACAAATATTATTTACACTATGTATATGTTATACAGTATTCTTACAATAAAGCTAGAAAAAACACACTATTAAGACAATCTTAAGAGAAAATACATTTAAGCTATCATACTGTTAAAAAAAAAAAGGAAAAAAAGGCATATAAGTAGACCCATGTTGTTCAAGGGTCAACTGTGATTTGTCACAGCAGCAATAGAAAACTAATGGGGGTACATAACCCTTCCCTCTGAGCCGTTGAAGAGGATGCTTAGAAGATCCGTGTAGATGGCTAAATATTGGTCCAGTGGGACTTAAACAACACAGATACTGGCAAGTGAGTCACACATTAATGGTTGAGATGCAAATAGTCTGCGGCTGGCCCATGCAGCCCAAGGCAAAGTTAAGAATATGATATCGGGCATGAGCTGACCATCTAAGAATACAGATATTTTCCATGAGCCCGATGTGGAAGCCCGTAGGAAGACCTGAGCCATACGCTCTTTTGAAAAGGATCTACATGAAAGGGCTTCCTACCTGGACAAAGGAGATCTTGAGGCAGAGGTTGGAGGTGAAAATCTGTCAGCTACAGAAGTGGGAATTGGGGAAACGTTAAGATGCTGGTTGGATAAGATAAACCCTTGGCTGAATAATTTCATCTGGAAGCCTCAGCAAGGGTGAGGACAGGGGATATCTGAGCAATCCACAAAGTTGTCCCATGCAAAAGAGTTAGCTTGAAATACCCATCCCCTCCCACCCCAACACACATCCAGCAAAATTAAAACTCTACCAGAAATTCAAGGACTTTCTTCATACCACCTTTCCTTTTTCTCCACCAGTCCAACCTTGGGGGCCTGGTGCCCAACAAAAGTAGCTAATAAGTGGAAATGGAGGCAAAGCAAAAAACAGGAGGAAAACAAGAAAAAAAAGGAGGGCTGCTTTCCATCGTGGATTTCCTATTTTGAACCCAGTCTGGGTTAGGAGAGGATAGAAGTTTAAATTGGAAGAGAAAGATTTGATATTAGAGAGGACTGGATTATTTTATTACCTGGAAGCAACTGATACAGTGAATACACTTCCCAGAGATTTCGTCCAGTTCTGAAGAACTGTCTACATAGAGAATTTGTGGAGATGATCATGAGGAAGGGTCTAGCTGATTCACGTTTGCAACACACTGACATCAGCTTGTTACATGCATCACACAGAAGTTTGTTTGTTTTCTTTAAGAATAAAAAAAAAAATCCCACAGGTATTGTGTGAAGACCAGGATTCTGTCTGTTCAAGTATGGAGACAAAATTTCAATCGTCCACATAAACTGGCATAATCACACGTTCTCTTGGAGAGCACTAATTTAGTAAGATTACGCAGGGAAAGAGCTGGATGCAGGGTTCAATGTCCTGACTCTGACATCATGACCTGAGCCCAAACCAAGAATTAGAGGCTCAACTGACTGTGCCACCTCGTCGCCCACATATCCGGGCGATGTAATATGCAAGCCCCACGCCCACCCCCGCAAGCCAGGCCATGTGCAAAGCAGAGAAGACAACCGGAAAGTGCATTACCGTTCCTTTATTTTTGTCTTGATCACCTGCCTCAGGAACACAGAGGGGTTTTATAATCCGAAATAAGAAACACTGGTCGGCTCCAGGTTAGGCGGCAAGAAGCACTCAGTGGCTCCAGGAGTGTCGCCCTCTGAATCAGTACGGAATCAACCAAGAGGCTGTACGACAGGAGAAAGAATTTGACCTCAGGGGTTCATTCTTCTAGCTCAGATCTCTAACACAGTAGGCGACTCTCACCCCTTCATCTCCTGGTCTTACTTTTATTGTCTGCCAAATACGAGGGCTGTACTAGACGACCTCCTTGCTAATCTAATTATAGACATCTAATACTTTATGATTACCCATGACCTGTGACTAATTTAGCAAGCCCAATCGGCATAAGGGCTCCCAAAGGAAACTGTCAGTTTGACATACACACATTTTCCCAAGGATGGCTACCACCATAAGAAAGAAGGTGAATGGTGAACCCTGAAAATGAAGTTATTTCAGGTATCAAAGCACAATCCAATGTTCTTGAAATCAACATGACTGGTGTTGGTGACTCAGTAAGTAAACTAACCTTGGACGAAAAGTAAGAGGCTGAGATGGAAACAGCACGACAGAGGAGTTACTCACATCCAGGCTTTGGTTTCCAGATCCAGGCTAGGTAATCCAACAGCCCCTACCCCACTCGAGCCAGGCAGTGTGCAAAGCACAGCGCAGTTGTTTGTAAAGAGAAGACAACCTTGTATGTATATAATCATTTGTTTACTTTCGTCATAATCACCTGCCCTAGGAAGGCAGGTTTTACGACCTAACAAGATGTCAGTGGGATAATCAAAGAAAAGGGGGAATATTCTTCTCCCTTGGCTCCCATCAAGTCGACCTGGAAAATGGTGTCATTGTGACCATCAGATATTGAAAGATGGGACAGCCACAACTGGACAAAGTCCAAATGACAGCAGCTCCGGTGCTGGCGGAAACAGAAAGTGTTCCAGGCGTTCTGAACGTTCAGCCCCAAGACCCATTAACGAAGACATAGTAGCCGCCTTGATGCATGAAAGGGTGCTTTGAATCAGATGGATTACCTGAGTTCTCTTCTATCTTCAAGAATGATACTCAAACTGATTAGTTGACCTGGGCAGTATCCACACAACAGAAGATGTTCAAACGGATCCTGAAGCCTATTTGTAGCAGCTGTTACAGGAAGGTTTGAAGTACTGGGTGTAGCATTTAGACAAGGCAACATCCAGTCTTGTGCCTGTTTCATTGAGGCAGGAAAACACAATGACCTAACAACCACCTACGACTGAGTTCAGCTGCATATGAGGGAAAATCCACAATACAAAAGGCATAAGTATAATATCAATTTTCTGCGTGTCCATGTAAATGTTGGGAAAGTGCACTAAGTCGTTAAGGGTCCCCGGCTGGCCGCTCACACCCCACCACCCCTGGGACTCGTTCTCAGCTAAGGAGGGCTTCTCTCTCGCCAGCCTTTAAACTGGAGTTGCTGGCCTCGCGGTCTATGCACATTTCCAGGCAGTCCAACAAGAAGCAATGCGGAAGGGGCCGAGTGTGCAGATCACCTATATTGGAAAGAGACTTTTTTCAAGCTTCCATATGATAGTGACAAGTATGTAGCTCCTCGCCTCAGGGGCCAGATCACCACATCACCGCAAGGAGGGGACAGGAAGCGTGGAGTTCATTCTGCACAGCTAGGGACCAGACTGAACTTGGAGAGAGCGGAAGGAAGGGGACATTAATATTAATACAGGCAAGAGTAGTTTCCAGTTTCTGGAACACCATCTAACTGAGAGCTGATATGCTAGATAAACCTCTCCGCATGTAATTAAGGCAAACCTTCTCCACACGGAAACCAGCGAAGGCTGTAATTCCCTGCTTGGAAGGGGAACACGGCCTGGGAACACCAGAGGAATGCGGGAAAAACGACAGCTCTGGCCAGCAGTTCGTCTGAGACAATCCCTATTAGACAGTGATAGATGACAGAGCCGGAGGGTATAAGTAAAAGGTAACAAAAAATTCAAATCAGACACAAAAAGCAGAACAATAAACATTCCACAAAGCCAATTGGCCACTTTAAAATAAATAAATAAATAAACAAGCAAACAAATAAATAAATAAATGTGCATATTCAAGAAGCAATTAGATACGGTCTTAGAAAAGTCAGGGCGCCAAAATTGATGGGTCTCATTGAGCCAGACAGTCTGATTGTATTTTTTTTTTTACCTGCGCATTAAGCATAGAACTGTTCTTTATTGAATTTTTTTTTTAGCCTAAGAATCTTCAAAATGAGTAATTTACCAACTACAGCGAGAGAACTATAACTTCATTGATGACAGGGTTGAGCAACGCTATTAAACCTCGGTGACGAACAGCTCCCGCCGCCCTCCTCAGTAATGACCCACTGGTGATCGTGGTGTCTACAGAGTGTACCGAGCCTTGTTTTCCTGCCAGAGAGCAGGAGACCCTGGAGAAATGCACAATGTGGGGATCACCAGCAAATGGGGGGGCAGCGGCTGAGAGGAAAGTGCAAAATTCACATTACCTGTTACTGGTCAACTTACTTAAAACTCCAAAACCTGAAGACTCATTCAAAAATGTACCCTGAGTCTGGGCTTGGGTTTCTGAACACTGTGACCACTTAAATGTCACTTGTAAGGAACCACGTTTAATAAGTGGGGACTCAAACCAAGGTTTTCTTACTGCATGTCCATTTTGCTGTTAGGACATTCTAACAAGACTACAGCAACACCTCACATAACACATTTAAGAAATACAGTGGGAGTGATAAAAAAAAAAAGTACATGGTATCAGGTACAGACATACTTTAGGGAATATGTTGAGCTGGAATCTTCTAGAGAAGCTGCTGGCTCTGGACCCACCATAGACTGGGCTCCAGGCAGAGTCACAGAACACCAGAGCTGTAGAAATCCCCCACTACCTACTTCTCACAACACACTAAGACATCAGTGCACTGTTTCAGTGCTGTGGACGAGAAGATCCAGAAACTGTGGCTAAATGACTTCTTTCCACCTACGAGAGAGCACGGTCAGAGAATACAAACTCACCAGGCAATAATCAGGCTTCCATCCGCACAGCGCTTGGGGCCCTAATTTGTTTCGAAGTGCCCTAGCCAGAGGCCAGATCTCACAGAAGTACAATGACATCTGAAAACTGAAAGGAGGCATTCCCTTCTGGATGGTCAGTGTCGCCATCGCATAGAGAACAAACTGGCTCCGGCTAAATTGAACAGAAAGGAAAAATTCTGTAAGGGCATTAAGACTTGTCGGGAAGGCTGGAGAGGTGACCTTGGGCCAATGGAAACCAACATCTTCTGTCATGAAGACACGTGCACACTCGTATCCATGAGTTGAGCCAAAGGAGTCATTTCTGTTGGTAATATCTGGTGAGGACCTATGTTGGGGCGACCTCAGGAAGAGCCCCAGACACCAGGTCCTGCAGACCAGCGTCCGCTCCAACTGCTCCATAGGCCACCCGTCTGGAAAAGTAAGCTCCGTAGCATTCAGGCTACCATGGGTGATCGTGAAATCCAGAACATGCACAGTGACCAACGCCAGCAGAAACGTGGCAGACAGAGAAAGCAAGTCCAACCCCAGACTCTATACTTATGCTGGTGTGTGACAAGCCCCACTTCTGTTAGAGAAGCACCTGATGCCACCAGTGTGCCCAGAGATGCTGGTGGCCTGGGACGAGACCCCACCACGGTCCTCAGACATCAGGGTGTCCCCCTGGCGAATGAGACTCCACAGCGACAGGAGCCGGACCAGCCACGGAAATTTGGCTCCCGAGCTCAGGCTAAGCCCACAGCCCCGTCACAAGCTGCTTTGCTCCCCTGGTAGAGCTTGTTGACTGGGTCAGGCTCTGGTGTCCTGTCCCCTGTAAAAGCATTCTTTTGGGGGGGGGGGGGGCACCCTTTCGATGATTACTCATGTGGGGCAAAATATCCTTCCTTTGGCAGAGTCGTCGGATGTCCAAATGTGCCTGGGACCTGACAGGTTTCCCAGGATGCAGGAAAGTTCTAAGAAAACTGGGTTCTGTCCTCAACCTACTTCCTGGGCTCATTCTGATTGTCCATTCAACATGCTTCTGCCCCGAATCTCCCTGTAAACAACCTTGTGATCCTGCCTCTTCCAGGACTTCGAGCAAAGGGCCATGGTGGGGACGCAGTGTATGTGTCCATGTGGCTGCGCCCCCGTGGCCTTTCTTGAGGCCGCGAGATAAGAACAAGAGCTCAGAGTTCTGCCAGGGACAGCCGTTCCATTCTACCCCAGGCTTTAAGGTTACCTCTGAGCAGAAGGATCACCAGGAACCGTCCACTTTCGGGATATGTCAGCAAAACACACCACGTTATTTGAAACCAGAGTTGGTCTGTTTTCCTCTACACTGCACGGGATGTCAGAGGAAGCCACGAGGGGGGATCACAGGAGGCCAAGGGGAGGTGGAGCAGTCAGGAGGGCGGGTGCCCGAGACCAGCTCCGACAGTTGGCAGAGCCCCTCCCGCTGCTGCCCCCCACCGCACCGTGCGCATAACCTCCAGGGGCATAGCTCAGCTTGCTGAGGAGACTCGGCCACAGGCTCGAATCTGGGTATTTTCAGAGCAAGCAGACGCACCTGAGTGTTGCTTCAGACTGTCTCTGACATTAGACTCATCTCAGTGGTGGTAAAACGGTGTTTGCAGATAAGACTGACGGAAGTAACAAGGTAGGCCTAACAACAGAGAATTCGACTGTACTTCCCCCAAAATCATCCCCAGAAGAAACAAGGAAACAATCAAGCAAACAAACAGACCTCTTTTAATTTTACCTTTTAAAAAATTTTACCTCTTTTAATTACCTTAGAGGTAATTAAAATTATCTTTTAATTTTAGGTTTTATTTATTTATTTATTTTTTAAAGATTTTATTTATGTATTTGACAGACAGAGATCACAAGTCGGCAGAGAGGCAGGCAGAGAGAGAGAGGCAAGCAGGCTCCCCGCTGAGCAGAGAGCCCGATGCGGGGCTCGATCCCAGGACCCTGAGACCACGACCCAAGCCAAAGGCAGAGGCTTCAACCGACTGAGCCACCCAGGCGCCCCAGTTTGTTTGTTTTAATTCAACGAATGTAGAGCATATTAGTAGTTTCAGAGGTAGAGGTCAGTGATTCATCAGTTTTGCGTGACACCCAGAGCTCATCACATCACGTGCTTCCTTAATGCCCATCCCCCAGTTACCCCAATGCACCCCCCAGCAGCCCTCAGTTTGTTTCCTAGAGTTAAGAGCCTCTTATGGTTTGCCTCCCTCTCTGATTTCATCTTGTTTTATTTTTTCCCTCCCTTCCCTTATGCTCCTCTGTTTTGTGTCTTCAATGCCACATCTGAGTGAGATCATATGATAACTTCCTCTGATCAGAAGCCGAGATTTCTAAAGCACCCGTACCCCTTGCTAACCCTGCGCACAGGTGCACACACGCATTAATACAGACCCCCTTGTGGCACGTGACAACTTGCCCGTAGCATCTCTTCTCACCTGGGGAATGAAAATCAAGGCTTAGTCATGGTTCATAGACTGTGAAATTTAAAACCACAGACCTGTCCCTGCTCTTTCGGCCAACTTGGGAATCCACGGACACCTCTCAGGAGGGCCCCTGTGCACCTGAGTGAACAATCTGGACTTCCTGAGGCCATTATGTTGCCTGTGGGAATCTGTTCTTCCTTTTTACAAGATTAACAGTTGCTTCTTCTCGACTAAAAATAAACAGTTAACTCAGAGGTATGAGCAAAGTCACCTTCTCTCACAGGAGACACATAAAAAGGAGGAGAAAAGCAAAGAAAGGTACATCCAAATTAGTCACAATAAATTCCTTGCCTCAGTATCTCCACAGATCTGACAGCTTTCAAAACTATGGTAAGACTAACAGAGGTAAGACTAACATTTTATAATGAAAATCATTATAAGAAAATATTAAAATATGACTAAAGTGCATTCTTAGCATTTTTGTAACAAAATACTTATTGGCATTTTGACTCAATGAAAAACTCAAGATTTATTTTTCACTTGAGAAAAGTTTTGACCTTAACAACCTCAATCAATATGCTCCCCTTGGTATAAATGCAAGTAGATGTTTATCTCCCCACAAGCCAGCAGCAATTTTTCTGTAAGTGTGTCAAGTAGACTTTTCTGTATGAATTTGGTATTTTTTATTTTAAATGATATTTCTAATTCTTGAAATTTATTAGTCTAAAAACTGCTTGGATTTACTTTCTCCTGACTTTTCAGTAAAAGCTTTTCATTCTAATCACTGTTAATATGTTCAAATAATTAAATTCATTTGTGCCTTCCAAAATGAGAGACTTCATTTCTAAATATTCAGAAATAACTAATTTTCATTATAAATCAAGGAAAGTTTTAAGAAATTTCCTAAGAGCAAATGAGTACGATCCGTGTCAAATTGGAACACGTGACGGCATCTTCAACCTGAGACAGAGTCCGATCAAGGGAAACGATTTCGTGACGCATCAAAGCGCCTTCGTGACACACTTAGATAAGAGGGTTTCATCAATGATTTTTGGTGTGTTTTTATTGTGAACCCTGAATAATATAACAAAGAGCTTATGCTGAGTTCAATGCCTGAGTCTACAGAAATTTAATTTTCTGATTCTACAGAAAAGAGGTATATTCAGAAATATCCCATTCTATAAAGATAAGGCCCAGGGGCGCCTGGGTGGCTCAGTAGGTTAAAGCCTCTGCCTTCAGCTCAGGTCATGATCCCAGGGTCCTGGGAACAAGCCCTGTATTGGGCTCTCTGCTCAGCAGGGAGCCTGCTTCCCCCCCACCCCCCGCCTGCTTCTCTGCCTGCTTGTGATCTCCATCGGTCAAATAAATAAATAAAATTAAAAAAAAAAAATAAGGCCCAAGGTAAAACTCAATTTTTAACATTTTGGTTAAAAAGTCTACCTTCCATATCGGCTCAAATATGAGTTTCTTGAATTCTTAAAGTCTGCCGAGCACACCATCTGTTCAGGTTTTCGCGAATCACCCCCCAGTCTACAACAAAGGATGCCCACTATTTTATACCCTCCAGACCCCGTCAGAGAAAAATTGATGTGCAAATCCGAGGTCAAGTGCATATGGAAAAGTGATACTTATGCAACCCTCCCCTTCCTCCAGATAGCTAGAGTCCCACACAACTGTCAGCAATGAGAAAATATCCTCTCCTTGCTGTGTGCTGGGACAGGCATGAGGCACATGTACCAAGCTCATGAAACAGACTGGTATTGCAGCAGAAGGAAGTGTTCATTTCAGTTGCTCCTAGGTGACTTACATTTACAAACCCACAGGGTGCTGATAGGCTTTGACCTCACATGCCCTGGGGACACGTTCTCAGACCACCTTGTCTTCAGCAGCTGACACCTTCCTCTCATTCCATCTCTTGGGCATGCGTGGGCTCCCGTAGGTTTTCCTGGCATGCTCTTTACATCAGCTGGGTGACACTTAGAAAACCATCCATATGAACCTGGCCATTACATTTATTCTTGGATATTGTTGAAATTCAGTTCTAACTACAGTCATCAGATTTTGGGTTTTTTGCTCTTATTACTTGTCAAAGAATTTTAGAGAATGACCTATCCACTCACTCTTTAATCTGAATCTAAGATGTCTATAATATATTGAAATAATTAAAAAGAATCTAATTTCCGACGTTGCAAATAGCAACACTAAAAAATAAAACAATTACATCACTTTTTTAATACCCATAACATCCAAACCTCATTCACTATGAAACTCACTGCTTTCCATTTAAAAATAGGAATAATGTTCTTCCTTCAGAGAAAGAAACTATAGATGGCTACTCTGTCCTCAGTGAACCTGAAGCTCTTTTCCATTTACCCCACAGAATTTTGCCCAAATGGGACATATTTCTACTCTTGAAAGCCTTGAGTGATCACCTTATCATATGCTTCTGAAACTGTTTTTCTATGTCCTGAGTCTGTAAGGCTGAAATCCAACAACAAGAACCAAGTTCTGGCTTCCGTTACAACCACTCTACCAGCTGGATGGGGTTGTACAAAGAGGACCTGTGCGACGTAGAAGTTTCCCTTGCCTCACTGAACACATCCTTGCTCGGAGTCCTTTATGACGTATCTGTGTGTTGCCGAGGGTTGTCCCGTGCCAGTGTAGGGACACTACTCGGGGTCGTCCAGAAAGGTTCTGTGTGGGAAAGCTCTCGCAGACACTGGTGGCTGGCACAGCCATGTTTTCTCTGAGCCCCAAGCATGAATTTCCTGCAACAGAGCAGGTCCCTCTTACTCTCTGGTTGCTTGGAGCTGAGGCAGCAAATCTGAAGACCACCCGGGTCATAGCCCCTTCCTCAGTTCTCTCATGCTCTTATTTTCATCTTCTAGCTCATCTGAGTTTTTTTTTTCCCCCAATTCTTGCCCAACCTCTTATTAATTGGGCAAATAGAAGGAAAATACTACCAATCACCTTGTCCTACTGATTTAGGTAAATTCTTGATTTTTCATGCTGGCTCAATCATGGTGAAGGCATCAGAGAAGAGGGGATTGGTTATGCTCAGCTTTCCTAACCTTCCCTGGGACCCCTGACATCACACAGTCCCTCAGTCCCCCTGGAGGAGACACTGCTCACGGCTGCTTCATCCGTGAATAGAGCTTCCAGCTCCTCCTGAGTTGGACTGGTGGTTAATTTGCAAACTGAATGCTCTTTGACAATTTAGCATTGACCATATTTCATTTTTTATTCCTTTTTAGATGTATGTATTAATGGCAGTCACCTCAAAACACTCAAACTGTTAAGGGTGCAAACATTAAAAAGCACAGATGAGAATAAAAAAAAAAATGCCTCCATATACTCAACCAAGGAACACACATTCTTATAAGACCACATATGGAATCATAATACTTCGGAGTATAAAGGACCAATAATGTCACCTAAGTTCACCACCTCTCTGTTGTGGGTTCATACTTTTCCTGTAACCCCTTCTTCTATATGACAATTAGAAACTTCTATATGACAATTACCATAAAATATTTATTACTTATGGGCAAAACAGTGAGTCAAATGATCTGAAAGGTGAAACCATTAAAACCCTCATGCTGTTGCTGTTCTGTGCATTGTTAACAAAGCGCTTGAAAGCAAAACAAAGGAAGAAAGAAACCAACAAGACGGTAAAACATAAGAATCAATATCACTTTCAAAGGCAACAATGACTTTGATGTGTATTCAGGGCTGTGATAATGAACTGAACAATACGGGTGAACTCACCCCGCCGTTTAGAGAACGCAATTAGGAGACAAGTCCTGACTACTGAGTGCCAGAGAAGAGACAGGAGCTCACTACACAGCAAAGCCAGCTTAACTGCCTCTCATTTTTTATTGATTGTTCTACTTTCGGCATTTCATACCACTTAGCTAGTACATGGCTAATCATTTTCCGATGGCTTCGGAACACATGATGACTTATTTTCAGAGGATGCTGATGCATGGTGCGTGTCTTAAACGTAATGTCTTTGGAGTTGATAAGGGAGAGTATTTATTCAAAGGTCTAGAGGTTTATAGTCACTCAGCTTCTAATTATCCATGAATGGATCTTGTGCAACACGCATCGACAATCTCTCCCCACCTTTCTGAGGTGAGACTAGAAACTATCCAAACTCCATGGCTTTGAACTACATGTTGATATGACTTTGAAATTAAAAACAAAAAATAAAAAACACTCTCCAATAGTATCAATAAAATGCAATGCCTTTACCTATTCTGCCCCAGCGCAGCCATCAATTTCCTGTGTCTGGTTTTAATGACTTTCTTTCTCCGATGTGAATGTGCTAGAGGGCTTTTTAACCCAGGCTTGCCACTAGGACTATTTATAGTGATCTGGAAAAACATAGAAAGCACTATTTGCAGGTATTTACTCATCACTGAGATTCTGAGGGTACATCCTCTTCCAGATTCAGACCTCAAAGATCAGCATCTGGGATTCAATCCACTTTATTCACCAGATGCTTATAGTGCAAATATTCCACTCCAAGAGTATTAATTTTATATATATATATATATATATATATATATATATATATTCTTTTGAAGCTTCTTTCTTGATCTTGTGCATACAGATTTCTTCTCACATGCAAAAGACATATTATATCCCTTAATTAATATTACTTTTATAAAGTAACATCAAGTCAAGTAATAGACACCAAGTAAAAGATGCCAGAGCGTCTTACATATACCTAGAACTTTTTTTGTAACAAATAACTAATGCCTCTCCAATTTTGGTATGTGACTGATTTTTGCCCAATTATGTAAATGTTTGTCATGACTATCACACCTGACCATTAACTAAAACTTTTTAATGGGGGGCACCTGGGTGACCCCACTGGCTAAACGTCTGCCTTTAACTCAGGTTATGATCCCAGGGTCCTGGGATCGAGCCTGCATCAGGCTCTCTGCTCAGTGGGGAGCCTGCTTCTCCCTCTCCCACTCCCCCTACTTGTGCTCCCTCTCTCACTATCTCCCTATCAAATAGATAAAATATTTTAAAAAAACTTTTTAATGGAGTCATATGTGAGAAAGAGTTTTGCATAATCAATACAGGGTTATTATTTGGTTCTCTAAAGAGAAAACTCAAAGAGCTCAAATTTTGAAACATTCGTTTTCCCTTAGAAATCTTTAAGACCTACCTAGGTCAACTATTCTATAATACCTTCCTGGTCTCCTTGAAAAGTGTCTCCCCGTTTTGTGCCATTTACAGTCTTATGTGTCTCTAGAGCAACAATGTCACTTCAGCCTCACAGGCGTTCTTACACAATCATTTTCTCAACCACATGGAAGCCATTCCAAAAGAAGGGACATTCATTGCTATGGCCTCCACAGCACCCGGACAGTGCTGGGCACATAAGAGCTATGCCATAAATATGTGTTAAATTAAATAAAAACTACTAACTAAATTATTTGTGACTTAGGCTGACATTTTCAAATTATAAATTTTGACTTATTAGCATGTTAAACAAATCTTGAGTATTGAGCAAAGATGCTCTACAGAAATGTTACTTATCTCTTGTGATGTTTACTCTAATAGCAAAGAAAACTTTGGGGATCCGGGGTGACTCCGTTGGTTAAGTATCTACCTTTGGCTCAGGTCCTAGGATCGAGTCCCACATCAGGCTCTCTGCTTCTCCCTCCCCCTCTGCCTGCTGCTCTCCCCACTTGAGAGCATTCCCTCTCTCTCTGTCAAATAAATAAGTAAAATCATAAAAAAGAATTGAAGAAAGAAAGAAAAAAGAAAACTTTCCATTAATTCTTAGGACTTGAATCAATCTCCCCAAAAGAAATATCTAAAGTAGTCAGCATCAATAAAAAGAAAAGGAAGATAAAAGTACATGGAAACAAATGAAAACGAAAACATAACAATCCAAAACCTCTGGGATGCAGCAAAAGCAGCTGTAAGAGGAAAGTGCATAGCAATACAAGTCTTCCTCAAGAAGCAAGACGAACCTCAAATAAACAACCCAACCTCACACCTCACTTTAGAGAGCTAGAAAAAGAACAACAACAAAAAAGCCTAAAGCCAGCAGAAGGCAAATAAGAAATATTAGAGCAGAAGTAAATGACATAGAAACCAAAAAACTGTACAACAAATCAGTGAAATGAAGAGTTTGATCTTTGGAAAAAAATCAATGAAATTGATAATCCTCTAGTCAGACTTATTAAGAAAAAAAAAAAGAAAAGGCTCAAATAAGTAAAATCACAAATGAGAGAAGAGAAATAACAACCAACAGCACAGAAATAGAAACAATTAGAAGAGAATATTATGAAAAAATATATTCCTACAAATTGGACAAACTGGAAGAAACAGATAAATTCCTAACAGCATATACACTACCAAGACGGAAACTGGAAGAAATAGAAAACTTAAACAGACTGATAACCAGCAAATAAATTAAATCAGTAACAAGCAAACTCCCAAGAAACAAGAGCCCAGGGTCAGATGGCTTCACAGGTGAATTCTACCAAAAAGGAAAGAAGACCTAATACCTATTCTTCTCCAATTATTCTGAAGTCTAGGAAGGAAGGAAAACTTCCACATTCATTCTATGAGCATATCTAGCATTACCCTGATACCAAAACCAGCTAAAGACACTTATAAAAAAAGGGAACTACAGGCCAATATCTCTGTTGAAAATAGATGGAAAAATCCTCAACAAAATATTAGATAACCCAACCCAACAATGCATTAAAAAATATCATTCATTGCAATCAAGTGGGATTTATCTCTGCGTTGCAAGGATGGTTCGATATTTATCAATATGATGCAACACATCAAGAAGAGAAAGGATGAGAGTTATATGATCATTTCAACAGATGCAGGAAAATCATCTGACAAAGTACAACACCCATTCATGCTAAAGCCCTCAACAAAGTAGATTTAGAGGGAACATACCACAACATAATTAAGGCCATATATGAAAAACCAACACCTAACATCATCCTCAATGGGGAAAAACTGAGCTTTTCCCTAGGGTCAGGAATAGAGCAAGGATGTCCACTCTCACCACTTTTATTCAACACAGCACCAGAAGTCCTAGCTACAACAATCAGAAAACAAAAAGAAATAAAAGGCATCCAAATCAGCAAGAAAGAAGTAAAACTTCCACTATTCACAGATGACAGATACTATATACAGAAAACACAAAATATCTCACCAAAAACTCCTACACCTGATAAACGAATTCAGTCAAGTCACAGGATACAAATCAATATACATAAATCTGTTTCATTTTTATACACCAATAATGAAGCAGCAGAAACAGAAATTAAGAACACAGTCAAATTTACTATCGCACCAAAAATTATACAATAACTAAGAATAAACCTAACCAAAGACATAAAAGACCTGTAGTCTGAAAACCATAAAAAACTGATGAAAGAAACTGAGGATGCCCCAAGGAATGGAAAGACAGTCCATGCTCCTGGATCGGAAGAACAAATATTGTTAAAATAGCTATCCTACCCAAAGCAATCTACACATTTAATGCAAACCCTATCAAATACCAACAGCATTTTCCACAGAAATAGAACAAACAATCCCAAAAAAAGACTCCAAAGAGCCAAAAGCAACCCCTCAAAAGAAAAGAAAAGAAAAGAAAAGAAAAGAAAAGAAAAGCTGGAGGCATCACAATTCCAGACTTCAAGCTCTAGTACAAAGCTGTAGTAATCAAAATAGTATGGTGCTGACACACACATAGATCAACAGAACAGAATAGAAAACCCAGAAGTAAACCCACAATTACATGGTCAATTAAACCTTGACAAAGCAGGAAAGAGCATTCAGTGGGAAAAAGATAGTCTCTTCAACAAATGGTGTTGGGAAAATTAGTCCACCACATGGAGAAGAATGAAACTGGGCCACTTTGTTTCACCAAACACAAAATAAACTCAAATGGATTAAAGACCTAAATATGGGATCTGAAAGTATAAAAATCCTAGAACAGAACACAGGCAGTAACCTTTTTGACACTGACTATAGCAACTTTTTTTTAGATGGTTCTCCTGAGGCTAAAATAAAAGCAAAAGTAAACTACCGGGATTACATCAAAATAAAAAGCTTCTGCACACTCAACAAAACTAAAATGTCATCTAAAGAATGGGAGAAGATATTTGCAAATGATATATCTAATAAAGGGTCAGTATCCAAACTATATAAAGAGCTTACACAGTTAAACACCCCAAAACCAAATAATGCAATTGAAAAATAGAAGACATGAACACACATTTCTCCAAAGAAGACCTACAGGTGGCCAAAAGACACATGAAAAGTTGCTCAACTTCACTCATCATCAGGGAAATCCAAATCAATGAGGTATCACCTTATACCTGTAAGAACTGTTAAATCAACAACACTAGAAACAACAAGTTTTGGAGAGGATGTGGAGAAAGGGGAACTACTCTGCACCATCGGTAGGAACCCAAACTAGAACAGCCACTGTAGAAAACACTATCCAGTTTTCTCAGAAAGTTAAAAAATAGAACAACCTTATGATCCAGTAATTGGACTAATGGGTATTTACTCAAAAAACACAAAAACATGAATTCAAAGGGCTACACACACCCCAAACTTTATAGCAGCATTATTTATAGTAGTCAAATTATGGAAGCAGCCCAAGTGTCCATTGGTTGATTAAAGGATAGAGAAGATATGGTACACATACACGATGGAATATTATTCAGCTATAAAGAAGAATGAAATCTTGCAATTTGCACCATGGATGGAGCTAGAGAGTATCATGCTAAGTGAAATAAGTCAGAGAAAGACATATACCACATGATTTCACTCCTATGTGGAATTTAAGAAATAAAACACATGAGCAAAGGGAAAAAAGAGAGAGAGAAATAAATCAAGGAACAGACTCTTAACTCTAGAGAACAAACTGCTGGTTACCAGAGGGGAGATGAGTAGGGGAGGGGGAACAGGTGAGGGGGATGAAGGGGAGCCCTTGTCCTCCTGATCACAGGGTGATGCATGGAAGTGTTGAATCACTATATTGTACACCGAAAACCAATACTACACTGTATGTGAACTAGCTGGACTTTAAATAAAAACTTAGAAAAAATTAAGTAGCGCCATAGAGACAGAATGTAGAACGGTGGTCACCAGGGCCTGGGGGTTGGGGAAATGGGAGTTTTTCTCAATGGTATAGAGTTTCAGTTTTGCCAGATGAAAACCTTCTAGAAATCTATTTCAAACAACATAAATGTACCTAACCCTACTGAACTGTACACCGAAGCATGTTTATGATGTTAGGGCACCCGGGTGGATCAGTTGGTTAAGAATCTGCCTTCAGCTCAGTCATGATCCCAGGGTCCTGGAATCGAGTCCCGCATCTGGCTCTCTGCTCAGTGCGGAGTCTGCTTCTCTCTCTACTCCCTCCTTCCTGCCTGTGGTCTCTCTCTCTTTTGCACTCTCTCTCTAAGAAAGAAGGAAAGAAAGAAAGGAAAAGAAAGAAAAAAGAAAGGAAGGAAGGAAGGAAAATCTTTTTATAAAAAAAGAATGTTGACGATGGTAATCTGTGCATGAATGTTTACCAAAATTAAAAATACAGATATTGTGGTTGTAATTGTATTGTGGTTGTACTCATGTACGTTTTCCTGTGTTATTTAAAGTCACCAGGCTGTACCTCTAACTCATTTAGAACTCCACAGAAGTCACTCCAGCACCTGAGGCAAGAATGCTGACCAGGTGTCAGCATTGCTTAAAGAAGTGTTACGTTGACAGTGACTCTTCATGCCATGGCCTCTACCAGGAAAGCCCAGACAGGTGTCTCCCTTTGATCTACTCCTCTGGTGTATTTGGCCTTGCTTAGAAGGACCTCAGGTGTCTAAAGATGGCACATTCCTATTGTTACACTCATCTCAGAGGAACGAACAAAATCCCCGAGATTGTAAAGTTATATGAGACACAAAGTCCCTTCCTTAATAGTGTTTAAAAATATATCTAAGGAAGGACCTTAATTTCTCTGCAGTAAGGTGACTGCAAATGTCACTGGACTATTACAAGAGATCCAAAGATTTACTCTGAGCAAAAAACATATCAATGGTTACTACCAGCCAATTACACCATTTATATTAGTTAAGATTCTGTGAAATAAAATTAGAACTAGATTAAAACAAAGAATAAAGAAACGTATTCTGTATTTTCAGCTTTATTTGTTACATGTGTGTCACTAACTCAGGTTATAGCTGAAAGACATCAGTTATAATACCACGGTGGGGGAAGAACCCCAAGCCAAAAAAAAAAAAAAAAAAAAAGGAAGAATGAAAGGGTGACCGGGAGAGACGGAGGGAGAGAGAGAGAATGAAAGAGCAAAAGAACAAAAGGAAGGAAGGAAAGAAGGAAGAAGAGAAGTACAAGAAAGATAAAAAAAAAGAAATATACATTATACACACAAGGCAAATTTTTAGATTGAGTTTAAAGCATATAACACAACAGCACAAGCCCATTCCAGATTCCCACAAAATACGACGCAGAACTCTGGGACTTCGTGACGATCAGAAGCTTCTGCACAGCAAAGGAACCCGTCAACGAAACAAAGAGGCGACCCACGGAACGGGAGAAGATATTCGCAAATGACACTGCAGACAAAGGGCTGATCTCCAAGATCTAAAAAGAACTTCTCAACATGGACGGGACTGGAGGAGATGATGCTGAGTGAAATCAGTCAAGCAGAGAGAGGCAATGATCATATGGTTTCACTTATGTGTGGAGCATAACAAATAGCCATGGAGGACACGGGGAGATGGAGAAGAGAAGGGAGTTGGGGGAAATCGGAGGGGGAGACGAACCGTGAGAGACGGTGGACTCTGAAAGACAAACTGAGGGTTTTGGGGGGTGGGGGATGGGTGAGGCCGGTGGTGGTATTAAGGAGGGCACAGATCGCATGGAGCACTCGGTGTGGTGCATAAGCAATGAATTCTGGAACACTGAAAACAATTAAATTAAAAAAAACAACTTTTGAAGTTGAAAGAAAAAAAAAAACATTCTATTTTCTAAAAAATATTCAATAGGAAGCTAATCTTTTTACCTCTGTCTGAAATTATTGCTGGACACATTAAAAAATTCAACGAGTATTATGACTTAAGATTATAATAAAAAATGATTACAGCTTGTAATATCTTGTTGATTTTACTGGCAAGACAAAATTGGAAAGTAAGATGCAGAAATTCCATCAAAGTGCTCATTCATTCACTCCGGAATATTGCCCTTTAAATGCAAGTGTAGGAAATTTAACATAAGAAAAGCATCCATCAACTGGAATTAATGTTAAATTAGTTAAAATAAAATAAGAAAATGATCCATCATGTTAGAACACATGTCCATGGCATAAATAAAAACATTCACTTAGTTAACTATATGTTTAGGTATAATTGTATATTAGAAAGTGTTTCAATTTAAAGTATGCAATCCAAATATTATATAGCTGTGAAATCGCCACCAAGATACAGCATTTCTATCCTGCCTTCCGAAGTTTCCTAGAGATGCGCTGCAACCCATCCTTCCAACTCTAATCATAGGGCGACACTAATCGGCTTTGTGGCACAACAAATTAGATTTCACTCTCTAGAATTTTATATAAAAACAGAATCATACAGTAAGTATGATTCAGTTTCTTTCACTAAGCAAAATGAATAAAACTTATCCAAGTCACTGCACATGAAAGTAATTTACTTATTTTATTGCTAAGTAGTATTTCATTGGAATATATCCCATTGTGTGTAACCATTTACCAGGTGATACAAATTTAAGTTTTTGTTCCTGTTTCTAGTTTTTTACTCTTGTGAATAAAACTGCTATGAACACTTCCATACAAATTTTTTGGTAAAAATATTAAATTTCTCTTAGGTAAATATCTCTTAATGGAATGACTGAGTCACAGAGTAGGTTAAGCTTAAACCCTTGAAGAAATTCTCAATCAACTGACTGAGATCACTAATTGGATCATTTTACAGTCTCACCCAAACACAATTATAGGTCTGAAACCTCCACGCCCTCACTAACATACAAAATTGTGGGGATTTCTAACTTTAGCCATTTCTTCCTCTACCCCAAGACTGTGATGTGACAGCCCAGAGAATATGCAAAACGTAGCTAGTAAATGGTGTTGGCCAGTCTACTTTAATGACTGGCCTGGTTTGTGTTTGGACAGCTGACTCATCTCCTCGAACAGTTCTCTGACCACACATACTTGTTCTCTCTTGGATAAATTTCCTTATTTCTTTCAATATGAAGAGGCAACGAATTTTCCAAATTTTAAATTTCTATTTTTCTTTTGTGAACCATTTGATCTTTAAGTCATTTCTCTCTTCTCACATTTTATTGTAGGCATTCAAGAGGAGCAAGTCTGCTTCTTTAACACTTTTCTTAGAAACTTCTTCAGCCAAATATCTAGTATCATCCCCAACAAGTTCTACAAAATCCTAGGGTATGAACACAGTTCAGCCAAGTCCTCTGTCACTTTCTGAAAAAAATCACCTTTCCTCCGGTTTCCAATAACACGCTCCTGATTTCCATCTGAGACCTCATCAGAATGATGTCCACTGTCCATATTTTTACTAACATTCCGCTTATGACTACTTATGTAATCTCTAGGAAGACAAAGGCTCTCTCTACTGTACTCCTTCTCTCCCGAGTGGCCATGAAAATTGCTAATAATGGTCCGTTAACAGCAATGCGGGCTTTGTCCAGCACACACTGCAACTCTGAACCAGCCTCCACCCTTCCCCCACTTCCTAAGCAGTGGTTCCCACATTTCCAGGTATGTGTTACACCAGCACCCCCACGTCTCAGGATCGATGTTTTTTCTCTTTGTCCATCCAAGCTGCTATAAGAAAATACCAAAGTCCTGGTATCTTATAAACAATATAAATGTATTGTTTACAGTCTGGAGACTGGAAGTATGAGAGCAAGGCACCAGCATGGCTATGTTCTCGCAAGGGCTCTCTTTCCAGTCCATGGCTGATGCCTTCTCGCTGTGTCTTTCCATGATGGAAACAGCTAGAGAGCTCTCTGGGGTCCTTTTGATGAGGGCCCAGTCCCATTCCTGAGGGTTCTGATTTAATGACTTAAACACTTCACAAACACCCCACCTGCTAATCACATCATCTTTGAGAATTAGGATTTCAACATATGAATTTGGGCAGACACAGACATTTAGACCACAACATTCAAGGGAAAAAAAAAACCATAACAGATGGCCAGTAGACACACAGAAAGATGCTCAACGTCACTCATCATCAAGGAGATGCAAATTAAAGCTACAATGAGACGCCACCTCACACCTGTCAGAATGGCTAAAATCAACAACGTAAGAGACAGGTATTGATTGGTGAGGATGTGGAGAAAGAGAAACCCTTTTATGTTGTTGGTGGGAAAACAAACTGATGCAGTCACTGTGGAAGACAGTATGGAGGTTCCTCAAAAAGTTAAAAATAGACCTACCCTATGATCCAACCAACACTCTACTGGGTATTTACCCAAAAAGTACAAAACCCTTATTCAAAGGGATACATGCACACCTATGTTTACAGCAGCATTATTTACAGTAGCCAAGATTCGGAAGCAGCCCTAGCGTCCACTCATTAATGAATGGATAAAGAAAATGAAGTACATATACATAATGGAATATTATTCAGCCATAAAAATGAAGTTGTGCTATTTGCAATGGCATGGATGAATCTAGAGAGTAATGCTTGCAGAATTAGTCAGAGAAAGGCAAATACCATGATTTCACTTATATGTAGAATTTAAGAAACAAGCAAATGAAAGAGAGAGAGAGAAAGAGAGAGAGGAAAACCAAGAAACAGACTCTCAAGTCTAGAGAACAAAGAGATGGTTATCAGAGGGGAGAGGAGGTGAGAGATGGGGAAACAGGTCATGGGGACGGAGGAGGCACCTGCCATGACACACACTGGGTGTTGGACAGAACAGTCGAATCACTATAGTGTACACCTGAAACTAACGTAATACAGCATGTTAATAACCATACCACCATTGAAATAAAAAATTTAATTAAAAAAAGAAAAAATCTGTCTGCATTTGGGGCATCCTGAGATGACGCCAGGCCTTGTACGCTGATCAGAAATGGCAGAGAAGTCTCACCAAGGCCCTTCTTACCACCCTGTTACAACAGTAACACTGTGCAGTACTTTTACGACGGTCCTTTCATAATTAGGAATTATTGCCTCAGTACTGCTTCACTGGAACCTTGAAATGTTCATTGTGGCCTAATTAGCTTTGATGAGGGCCATGTTCTCAATGTTTCGTAAGTACTGTTTTAAGCACTTCATTATGGCGTGACATAATTTTTAAAAATCTTTTTAGATATGATACACTTCTAAGATTTCATTGAAATATAAAAAGTTTGAATCACCTAATCTCATAAAATGTGAACCAAATCACTGCGCTACTTCCTGAGTTGTGATGGAATTCAGTCTGGAGGGGATAATGTTGTGGTATTTTTTCTCTTGCAGAATCTCTTCTCCCTTTCTGGTTCCTGCAGGTACAGTGTGCCGAAGCGACTCGGAAGACATTCTGAAGTTTACTTCTCTGTTATGCTGACCTTGTGGGCAGCAGCCCATCGCTGCACCTGCTTGCTGTGGCCAGCATTTTTATTTGAAGTGGCTCATTTCATTCTTCTGACAAGGAGCAATGCACTCTTACTGACTAGCAGCTTTTTTTAGGGAATTTTAAATATCTCATTTAGCTCCGACCAGGTATGATTTAGTGGAGACTGCATTATAAATAGGACAAGAAGTGATACAACAAAGTCATCGACACCACCCCTACCTGCTCCCCATCATAAGGGACACCGAGTAGAACAGATTTGCCAGGAATACAAGGAGTTAATCAATAGTAAGCGTAGCAGAGAAAAGTCATTCCATCCACGCAGAGGTAAAAACTGCAGTTTCATGGAACCATAAAAACAAAGTCCTGGGGCACCCGGGGGGCTCAGTCGGTTAAGCCTCTGCCTTCAGCTCACACCATGATCCCAGGGTCCTGGGATCAAGCTCTACATCAGGCTCCTTGCTCCGCGAAGAGCCTGCTTCTCCCTCTATCGGCTGCTGCCCCGTTTGTGCTCTCTCTCTCTCTCTCTCTTTGACAAATAAATAAATAAAATCTTTTAGAAAATAAAAAAAATAAGTACACATTATTTAACTCTAAAATGTCCTATTTTTATTAGTTTTAATTAGACACAGCACTTGTAAAAATTTTTTTGCTTTGTTTTTGTTTTTTTGAAGTTTTTACTTAAATTCCAGTTACTGAACATACAGTGTAACATTAACTCATAGGCTACAAGAACAAATATTGTTAAAATGTCTCTACTACCCAAAATAATCCACACATTTAAGTCAATCTCTATCAAAATGCCTTTAAGGAGGGCATGTGATGTAACGAGCTCTGGGTGTTATATAAGTCTGATGAATCACAGGCCTGTACCTTGGAAACCAATAATACATTTTATGTTAATTAATTGAATTAAGATTTTTAAAATGTTTTAAAAATATCAACAGCATTTTTCACAGAAAAAGAACAAACAATCCTAAAATATGAATGGAACTACAAAGACACCGAATTGCCAAAGCAATTCTGAAAAAGAAAACCAAAGCTGGAGGCATCACAATTATGCACTTTGAGCTATACTACAGAGCCTGTAATTATTAAGATAGTATGATACTGGCATAAAAAAATAGACATATACAAATACATCAGTGGAACAGAATAGAAAGCCCAGAAATGAAACGACAACTATATGGTCAATTAAACTTTGACAAAACAGGAAAGAATATACAATTGGAAAAAATGGTCTCTTCACCACATGGTGTTAGGAAAACTGGACAGAAGCAAGCAAAAGATTGAACCTGGACCACTTTCTTACACCATACACAAAAATAAAGTCCCAATGGATTAAGACCTAAATGTGAGACCTGAAACCATTAACATCTTAGAGGAAGACACAGATAGTAACCTCTTTAATATTAGCCATTGCAACATCTTCCTAGATCTGTCTAATCCAGGGAAACAAAAGAAAAATAAACTACTGGGGCTTCGTCAACATAAAAAGCGTCTGCACAGCAAAGGAACCAATCAACAAAACTAAAAGTCAAGCTACAGAATGGGAGAAGATATTTGCTTTGCTTTTAAACATCTGGTTTTATTTCTAGAGGAAGTTAAACTTATTACCACAAAATACTCCGTTTTGTTTTAAAGCACGATATAAACAGGCTTACAATTAAATCTTGTTTTGGAAAACAGTTTTGCTGGGCTAACATTCTATATCCCACACTATTCCCCATCCCCATGCAGCAGGGTTAGAGCTCAGATATCGAGGGGTAGCAGAATAAGACCGTGGGAGTTCAGGACATACTGCCCCAAAATATACAACTTTGGTACATTGATTATTTTGAGCCTTAGGAACTTGAAAAACACCAATGCAGGGAAAAGCTATCTCTGAACTCCCTTATCTGTCTGAAGACAGATCATCCAAAAAGAACTCAACTGTCATAAATCATAAATCCCCTGCAAGGACTGTCATCAGCCAGGGAGAAATGACTCTTGTCACAGGAGAGAAGTCTAGGAGTTAGAAGTCAGCATCACACCCATATATACTTTCTCACAAACTATCACACCTCCCAACTATTCGTACAAGGTCCCATTCACCTGTCCTGAAAGCCATTTCCTCTCCCCCGAAAAGCCAACGTCCCTTCCCCTTTCCCTACGATGACGGTATTTAGCGACCTTAGGGCATTACTCATTTTTCCTGAGAATCACCCATGTGCACAGGAAGAATACATGTTAATAACCCCGCCAAGAACCCTAAATAGGAGAGGGAACTTTCTCCTCCCCTACAAAATAAAGAAAATTAAAAGAAAAATAATGATCAATATCTCTTAGAAGGTATTCTGATATTTTATTTCAATATTGCTTAAGGGAATATAAACTTTAGAACAGGAAACAGTTCTCTTTCCAACTTGAACTGCCCACATTTCATTAACACACCCACAAAGGGGATGCTACACACAAAGACTGATGTTCTCACAACACTCAGGCCCCCTGCCTGCAATCCTGATAGATGGTAAGTTCGAGAAAGTAAAGAAGAGGTGTTGAAAGGTAACACTGAAGTATGCTAACAGTAAAAAAAAGTTGCAAAATTATAGTATAGTTTATCATTTGATGTACAGGACAGCAGCAGCCAACATTTGCAAGCATAGCCTCTGAAAGCAATTACCCAGAAAAAAAAATGCAAAGGAAATCATGTTCTCTGATGCTAATTGATTTCTTCTCATTCTGTTTCTTAATGTGTAAATTCAAGGTGATAATAGAGAATAAGAACTACTTGATCACAAAATTATTGATCAGTGAGAGAGAGGAGGAGGTCCAGCACAACCAATCCATCCAAGTGAGTTTTAAGTAAATATTAATTTACAACCAGAAGGCAGAAGTGCACACCTACAGAAACACGGTAGGAAACAAAAATGAATCAGTAATATTGGATTCAAAGTTTAAGTAAAAAACTGTTACAAACCTCTAGAGCAAAAATTAAGTATAAGTTTCCTGATACACATTGTGTGATTTCCATTAAAATGTCTGTTTCGGTATACACAAAAATATAAACATGGAAATAGAATTGCACACTCACTTGGCATCTGGCTCTCAGCTCCATCAATCTGTGTTTTCCAAAGTCTCCAAAGACATACCCCAAAATATCAGTAGGAATTATCTCTGGGTGAAGTCATGATAGCTACATTGTACTGATTTGTGTTTGTCTTTATTCATTACAAGGCGCTGCTAATCAGAACACAGATGCATATCACCTTTTTTGTTTTTTTTTTTAAAGATTATTTATTTATTTATTTATTTATTTGACAGACAGAGATCACAAGTAGGCAGAGAGAGGCAGAGAGAAAGGGGGAAGCAGGCTCCCTGCTGAGCAGGGAGCCCGACACGGGGCTTGATCCCAGGACCCTGAGATCATGACCTGAGCCGAAGGCAGAGGCTTTAACCCACCGAGCCACCCAGGCGCCCCATATATCACCTTTTAAAACAGTGCTGCCACGAATGAACTCCACAGGTCAACTACATGAGTCTTATAGGTAGAAACCTTCATTAAAACTGGGTATCTAGGCTCGGCCGATATTATCAAAGAGATAACTCAGAGATCACACCAACCATCCAGTGAAACATATCTGTAAATGAAGACTCACCCATAAGGATTCATTACAAGAACTTAACATTGAAACAAACCAAACACATTGAAGAAAACAAGATTAAAATACAAAGAAATGAAACAGAAAACTATCACCAGATTAATAATTAAAACTACTGGAAAGATTGAATGAAACAACTTAGTTCTAGAACTAAGAGAAGGGAGATAAAATGAAAATATGCAAAAATAAGAATAAAAGAATTTTGTAACGAGGGAAATAGGGGTTGAAGCAGTATGACAGAAGCCGTTGGATGCTATATTTAAAGTATCACTGAAATCCTACTTTATGAAATGTATATATAAGTATTCCTATTTTATTGATGTATATTTATTTATTTTAGGGGTGTGTGTGTGTGTGTGTGTGTGTGTGCACCCATGCACACATACGTGCTTGTGAGAACACTGACCCAGGGACACAATTCATTACCGAACTCTTAACTCACCGTTTTGAGGTGGCAAGCAGTGATCTAAGCATTCAGTTAGCATTACCTCATGTAATTTCCAAAGAACGCCCAGGAGGTGTACGTACGGATCTTATTTTACAATCTAGGAGCTGAACCCACTGATCCACTTTCTTATAATGTGCTTGCCTGGACCCCAGGGGCAGGTCACTGCCAGCAGACGGACCCATGAAGCAGACTGTTTCCACTAGAAATTCTCAGCCGTCAGCTGCAGATCCTTGGGCATGGGAACAATGCAATTCCACGGTATTTCTCAGGTCGACTCACTCTCCTGTTCCTCAGAGAACCTCTTCCCAATGGTCTCTCCTCTCCTAACCCCGCTGACCACATGGTCTCCACTCACCCTCAGAAGATGACTCTGGCCTCTCACTTGAGAGAGAGGATAATCGGTCAGAAAGAACATCTTGTTCCTTCTGTTCCCCACATCTGTCTGCCTCTTGTCCTCTTAGGACAGAAGAGCTAATTCCTCCTCTGGGACAAAGGAATTTTTTCCCATGTGTTGGAGTCTATTTACTCTCATTTTACCAGGAATATGTTATTCTGTGCCCCTTTTCACTAATATGTTTATCATTTGTCTGTCACCTGGACACTTTCCATTGTCTTATTTATCGTGCAAGATACTTCCATTTAAACTATCAAATCCTTACTCACGTTTGCATGTCCCTCCGGTGACTAGTCCGTCTGTGCCGTCTCCTTCATGGGCAGAATCCCAACACAAAAGTGCACACCTGTGGTTTGCTTTTTCACACCATACCTTCATTCCTCAGCTGGCTGCCCCCTGCCTGTGGGCACCGCCACTCCACAGAGATGGTGTTCGCTGGGATCCCTGAAGACCTCTGCACAGCCAGATCCAGAGGGCACTTCCTGAAGAGCTCTGATTGTGTTTTCCTGTAACACAAGTTAAACGTGATCACTGTAGGATCTTTAGAATGGCAGATAAGCAAAAAACTAAAATGGAATGGAACGGAATGGAAAGGAACAGAAAGAATAGAATAGAATAGAAGAATAGAATAGAATAGAATAGAAGAATAGAAGAGAATAGAAGAGAATAGAATAGAATAATAGAATAGAATAAAAAGGCAGATAAGCAAAATACACAAATACAAACCCTTCCTAGCCCTAATTACACATGGTTATATGATTTCCTCTTATTCACATAAAACTTCAGGGAGAACTTCTTTTATTCTTACTAAATATTTGGCTGCGACATCACTTTAGTACCAGTGCAGTAAGGAATCATTTCACTTACATTCAAAAGGACATCCTTGCGGATGAGTACTCACGTCCCTGGGTCATTGCCCATTCTTGGACCACTCGGACATGTCACCGCAGTGCTTTGCTCATCAGCCCCCAGGCACGAGCCTTCCCCCAGGAATGCTGGTCCCTTCCTCGTCACTGCCCAGTACACTTATTTCCGTTCTTTTAAAATGACTGTTCTGTTCTTTTCTGCAGGCCTACTGCCGTCCATCCCAGTTGGGACAAGTCCTCCTTCTCCTCTTCCTACTTTAAATTCTCTCCCCAAGCTTTTCATCCCCCCACACACGGTTTCACAGAGAACTTTTCTTGCATGCTAAATCAATAGATAATTCCCATAATATACAATCTGCTTCAAGTCAGAGGGAAACATTAAAGGTAACTAATTTTGATTTTAATAAGCTTTGAAATCATGATACCAAAATATTTAGATAACATCGCCTGAATGAAAGGAGCAAGTTTAGATGAAACATTCAGCGATTATTGCAACTTGAGGTTTTTTTTTAATATTTTTTTTATTTTTATAAACATCTATTTTTATCCCCAGGGGTACAGGTCTGTGAATCGCCAGGTTTACACACTTCACAGCACTCACCAAAGCACATACCCTCCCCAATGTCCATAATCCCACCCCCTTCTCCCAACCCCCTCCCCCCGGCAACCCTCAGTTTGTTTTGTGAGATTAAGAGTCACTTATGGTTTGTCTCCCTCCCAATCCCATCTTGTTTCATTTATTCTTCTCCTACCCACTTAAGCCCCCATGTTGCATCACCAGTTCCTCATATCAGGGAGATCATATGATAGTTGTCTTTCTCTGCTTGACTTATTTCGCTAAGCATGATACGCTCTAGTTCCATCCATGTTGTCGCAAATTGCAAGATTTCATTTCTTTTGATGGCATCTAACTCTAGGACTCATGTTCATCGCATCAGGCAGGTTTTCTTTCCAAAGTGGTTTTACTCAGGAAATTGGTATTATAATACATCTCAAAAATGCATGAAATACAAACAAAATGCCTCCATAGTTTCTGTAAAGGCATCCTACAAATTCTGACATGATTATTAATTGTTTTAGAAGATTTTATTTATTTATCTGAGAGAGCAGGAAAGACAGAGAGTGGGAGGTAGCAGGGTAGAGAGTCTGAAGCAGGCCCCCGCTGAGCAAAGAGCCCAACGCAGGACTCAGTCCCACAACCACAAGATCAGGACCTGAGCCACAACCAAGAGTCAGACACTCAACCAAACTGAGCCACCAGGGTGTCCAACCTCATTCTTAATTTTTAAGAACATATTAATTTTTAAGAACATAGGCACAGGAAGACACTTCCTTAACCTGCTCATTTTTCAATTCATTTGAGCTAAATTCAATGTAAAATAAAGTTCCATTCTCATTAAAGTAAAGAATAAAATAATTATAACTACTACCACTCTAGTTCATAGTGTTTTGAATTTTTAGCTGGGGAATGACCTTATATATCAGGAAAAAAATTAGAAGGAGACACATTTATCACAATTTAGACACGATACTTATTGACTTAGAAAACAGAAGGAAATTGACTAAATTTTAAAACTAATTAGATAATTTAATAATATGACCCAATAAAAAATAAAGATGTGAAAATCAACAACTTCATTATATATGAGCAATAATGTGATTTAATTGGTATCTACTTATCTATTCTCATTTCTAATAGCAGATAAAAATACATAACATTAATAAAGATATTGAGAAAATATATTGAAACTATACATGTGGAAATTTTTAAGATTTTACTAAGATATACTAAATAATGTTTTAGTAAAGTAAGAATTAGCTCTTTATACAACCAATAGTGTGGTATAAAGGTGAAGATTCTTAATATTCTGCCTCAGTGGTTACTTATTTCTAAAAACAAACATGACAGAATATTTAACTTTTCTTGGAGTTGGATGAAACTTTCCTAACCATAAGCATAACAAATAAAATAAAATAAAATAAAAATCTCGGGCGCCTGGGTGGCTCAGTGGGTTAAGCCTCTGCCTTCGGCTCAGGTCATGATCCCAGTGTCCTGGGATCAAGCCCCCCGTCGGGCTCCCTGCTCCACAGGGAGGAGCCTGCTTCCTCCTCTCCTTCTCTCTGCCTAGCTGATATCTCTCTCTGTCAAATAAATAAATAAAATCTTTAAAAAAAAATAAATAAATAAATAAAAATCTCAAGGAAGAAATAAATCAGTATTTTTGAATGTATAGTGATATGAACACAAACACACCTACGAGGATACTCCTTAGTCTTCACAACAGAGGAAAAAGCAGAATGATTTGAAATATCAATAAGAATTTAACAATCGTATAAGCTCATGTGCATCGAGTTGGTGAGATGCATTTTTGAGGCCTATTCGATGATACATGCAGTATGACACAAATTTAAGGAATAAAGTCATCATGATACTGGATAATCACTCGGCAACACTTCTCTGTTTATTGTTGCATTTTCAAACAGGAGCAGGGGGGCTGTTTTGTGAAATGAGGGGGAAAGTATGTTTTTCCAGATCTCAACCTCATTTAGGGACCTCGAGGACACCATGAATGATAATACCCATATTCTGTTGGGGTTTTTGCATCCATGTGTATACCTTATTTCTGTTCCCTGCTCGATGCTGATATTCCAGAATTAACTGCCACCTTGGGGGAAGTACGGGGTCAGAGCAAGTAGAAACATTTCAAAGATCTTTTCTCATTTTCAAGTCATATTTTCCCTGATTCAGGGTTCATGCATTTGCTCAAAACCTTTGACTGTTTTCCAGAGTTCTGACAGATTTGATCCTGACAGTTTTCTGCTTGTTTTTCAATATTTCCGATATTTCTCCAAGGAAATGTGAGCCTGGAGCTGCCGACCCTGCCATGCTGCTGATGCTGATCTTTGGATAATTTTTCAAACACCATCACGGCTGGGAGGGTTCCCTGGGGAGCAGATCCAGACTCAGAGAACAGCACACGGGAAGTTGATTAACGTGTGCTCCTGCGTCAACACCGGCGCAGGAAAAAGAAGTTGCAGGACTGGGGACCAGGGGAGCCTGGGGTGCAACGCAGCTTTAATGAACAGCTCAGGTATGACACACGGAAATTTGAACTAAGGGGGGCTGTTGAGGTTACCTTGATATCAGGTGAGGGGGGCCCATATACCCCGGTGGGTGCAGTCAGTGGGTGCCCACCGCCAGTACAACTCTCTTCAGAGGACAGCAATGCCCACAGGCAGCTAATGTCTGCCCTGTCAGCCAGAAGCATTCCCTACCACTCAGTGAACAAGTGTTCAATTCCTGACGTGGGATCTGGACACGTACTACAACGCCGACGGTCATCCATTCCCTTGAGCCTCTCACGTCTACTTTTCCTTGTCATCTCTGGGAGATGCAAGGCTCTGCTGTGCCTCTCTTCCCAAGGGCAGCTTAGAGAATTCAGAAGAATGAAATGTAGCTCCCACTTGTATATCTTGTCCCAAGGCCAAAGTGGACACCAGTCCCCTCTCTACTCCGCTTTCTCAAGTCCCCTCCCTCTCAGTGTCTATCCACGTGGTCTTGGTGAGAGAACTCGTGCTTTGTCCCAGACCTTCACCACGAGCATCCTAATCCCCTAGTGTCTACGCTAGTCATAGGTCATGGGTACCCCATTTTTTCAGTTGCTCTTAAAATTGGGCAAGGGGTCTTAAGAGATGCTAAAATAAATCAGCATCAGCATAAATCAGCATTGTGTGAAACATATTTCCCCCATTGTGGATTGTAAAAGCACCCTGTCTCTTCCTGATCACCAGTGACAGCTCCCCTGCCAGGAAAGGGATTCCTTTTCTGCTGCTGGTCTCATCGTGTAAAAGTCCGATGTGCCTGAGGAGTCATGTAAAGACCAGGGGCTCTTACTGTGTTTCCTGGTTCTCTTTAGGAACAAGAGAACCTACAGAGCCTAGAGGTGGAGGGATAGATACTAAGAACAATTACCCCAACTGCTCACCAGGAGTGACATCAGCAGACCCACATCTACTGTCATTATTAATTCCCAGACCTATGCATTTTACCTAATGTAGGTCCCATACCACATGGTGGTCACTGATTTAGAGTATATCCTGCATCTCAGAGGACAAGGCCCTATCCTTGCGGGATATCATCTCTGAACTGTGAACCTCAGCTGTGCCATCTACCAGACAGTCTGTTCTTTGTCAGGGTGGCTGCCTCTGGGTGGCCCAGTTTGTGACAATGATGGTGGACTCAGTTGTCCCAGGGCCCACAAACATTTACTTTGCGAATGTGGATCCCTTGATGTGACTCACTGTGATGTGGGCTCCATATTGGTAGATGAATCACATCATTGTGATCCAAAATGGATCATTTTGGTGGCTGAGGTCATAAAGTAGGGAAAAGCAAGCCAATATCTAGAACATCTAGAACATGTTCCTTTTCCAGTCAACTGAAGTCACAGCCTTTGTTACTGGTGGAAGGAATCCAATGTTGTCAACTTTTACCCAAAGGCTGAACCTCTCTTCTCAATAAACAGTGTCAAATTGGGGCTCAGGGTTGGACTCTCTTTCTTGCAGTTGGACGCAGGAACATCAGAAGTAAATTAGCCTCAGTGAGAGAAAGACCATGGTATTGGGTTCATATATGCAGAGTCTCCAAACTACAGCCCTGAAACTCTTTTCAGGCACCCATTGTAGTCGTCCTGGGGTGGTCCACAACACAGCCTTGCTAATGTCAACTGACCATGTCAGGGCCCAGGTCACAAGAGAGGAGTGTTTTATTTTTCCTTCTATGTACAACACCTAGAAACACAACTTACTACCAAAAAAAAAAAAAAAAAAAAAAAGTCAAAATTATCTTGGTATAAATAGTTTCTCAATTCTATGATTTTTTTCTCTCTTCTGGTTTTTCCAACCCTCAGGTGGTGCTGAGTATTCATTTCTAGGGTTTGGAATGGTGCCAGAATCACAGATACACCCAAACTGCAAGACTTTTGTGATGGTAAGTAGCATAACTAAGGGAAGAAAAACTCTCACAAAATGCCGGAGAGTATTTCAAGTTGCTGCTAATGCATAGGCTTATAAAGTCTTGACACTTTCCTTGATAACTTTATTAGAGAGCAATTACTTTTCCTCTACCAGCTCTTTGTATGTATTAATTTAAAAAAATGTATGACTAAGACATAGTTAACAGTAACATGAAAAGTAAAGCAGAAGCTATTAAAAGGACTGTGGCTAATACACTCACTACTGTGAAAAGTGAGTTTCTGGAGATGATTTGAATATGACCGAAGTGGGGACCTACACATATTCAAAACCCAGAATCCAGACATGAGACGGGCTATCCCTGTTGATCCCAAAAGCATTAAATATTGTCTACAACTCTATGCCTCAGACTTGATAACAGATGAAATGGACAAATGCTCTCTCTCCCCCTCTCTATTGGCAGCTAGACAGAGTTTAAAGTTCACTTCCTGGCCTTTTGCATTTTTGGCCCAGTACTCACAAAATATAGGCTAATTAATTTACAGGTCAAGTGTCAGTGCAGACATAGTTAGGTGAGATAGCTGAGGTATTATTAAAAATAACTGAAGAAAAACAATTACAGTAAATAATGTGATCATTACGGAAATAAAAGCCAAATTGGATATGAGTTCAGGGCAAGGGGTGGGGTGGAAAGAACAAGTCAATATGTATTTCTTTTCTTTTTTTTTTAAGATTTTATTTATTTATTTAACAGAGAAGGATCATAAGTAGGCAGAGAGGCAAGCAAAGAGAGAGAGGAGGAAGCAGGCTCCCCGCTGAGCAGAGAGCCCGCTGCGGGGCTGGATCCCAGGATCCTGGGATCATGACCTGAGCTGAAGGCAGAGGCTTTAACCCACTGAGCCACCCAGGCGCCCCTCAATATGTATTTCTAAATGTCTTGAGATTAAAATATCCTAATGGCTTTGAACAAAAAGTTTGTTTTGTATGTAATTACAACAGAAGAATCTTATCCAAACAGATAGTATTCTCATGCCTATACTTCTGAATTATTTTCTCTTCTATTACTTTATAACAATTATTAATGCCCAGAGCTATAATTAATTTGGAATTTTTTAAATTAAAAATGAGATTAAGAAAGCCTAGTAATTGGAGAGTTGCAGAAATGACTAGAACCCATGACCACAGACTCCTCAGCAGCTTGAACTTCCTACTGCTACTCTGAATGTGGAGCTGGGACACCACTGTGATATCCCATCTGAGCCTTCTGCCCTGAGTCCAACCAAGTCACTACAAGAGAACTTCTAAACTTTAATATGCATATGGCTTATCCGAAGCTCTCATTAAAATGTAATTCTCATTCAATAGGGCTGAAGTGGGACTTCTGACTCTGCATCTCTAAAATGCTCTGAGTTAGGACTGAGAGAGAAAATACAGGACATCCAGGTAAAGTTCAATTTCAGATACTCAAGGAGAGATACACAACTTTCTTTCATGTACATCGAAATTTAAATTGAACTTGGTGTCTTGTGTTTTTGTTTACTAAACTTAGCAATTGTACTTCCAACTGATGTGGATGCTACTGACCCGAAGCCATATAGGAAGGAATAACCCTCTGGAGTCAGCATGCTTTCAGAAAATGGCAGGAAATGTAAGTGTGCAAAGCCACCAGACTTGGTATATGAGGGAGACATGGGTCAGTACATCAGAAAGGCATAACAACAACAATAAACATATACAAAGCTAGCAAAGGATCCCAGAAACACCTGAGGTTAAAATCTGCCAGACCCCCAGGGAAGAAATAATCCATTCAATGATTATACTTTGATATTTCTCTATTCTTCTGTTGGTAATGGACAAAATGATGAGAGAGAAAATCAGGGAAGATTAAGACAGAGATCATTAAATTTCATCTAACTGACATCAACAGAGAACTCCAGCAAATAGCAGCACAGGACACATGCTTTTTAAGCAAACATGGGAAATTCTCCAGGACAGACCTCAGGTGAGGCCATAAAATAAGTTTCACAAAACTTACAAGGATGGAAATCATAGACAGGATATTCTCCAACTATGGTGGAATCAAAGTAGAACTCATCAAGTGGAGCAAATGTGGGAGACACCTACATATCTGGCATTGAGACATCCACATTATGTGGATATGACTAGACCACATGGTTATATCATAGCACATAACACAAGATTCTTGAAGTTTCTTAAAAAAAACAAAATAAGGGGCACCTGGGTGGCTCAGTGGGTTAAAGCCTCTGCCTTCAGCCTGGGTCATGATCCCTGGTCCTGGGATCGAGCCCCACATCGGGCTCTCTGCTCAGCGGGGAGCCTGTGTCCCCCTCTCTCTCTCTGCCTGCCTCTCTGCCTACTTGTGATCTCTGTCAAATAAATAAATAAATAAATCTTTAAAAATAATCAATAACAGAACAAAACAAGGGTACCTGGGTGGCTCAGTTGGTTAAGCGTCTGTCTTTGGTTCAGGTCATGATTCCAGGTTCATGAGATCGAGCCCCAAGTGGTTGTCTTTGGGTTCCATGCTCATCAGGCTGTCTGTTTCTCTCTCTGCCTCTGCCCCCCCCCCACTTGTGCTTGCTCTTATGTACTCTCTCTCTCAAATAAATAAATACAATCTTAAAAACCATAAGGAATTCCTTTATATCCTTTACATGTGAAGAGCTCAAAAGTTGTCACTTCCATCCTTACAACAACACAAATCTGGACACAGAGAATCAGTGGCTTTTCTGGGACCCGTGAGAGAAAGGCGACTGCAGGGAAAGCCACCAGCCTGAGATCTGGAGAGACAGGAGAGTTGGGTCACAGCCGAGACCTGCTTCCTTGCCACCCACTGGTAGGAACACTGAAATGGTAAACCTGACAGGTTGCTAGAGGTGGAGGTGGAGTGTGGACTAGCACCGGAGGGAGACTCCCCAAGAGGCCGCACGCTTTGGGGTGGCTCATATTTGCGACTTTTGCCTCTGGGAAGCCCACCATGGCCTCTCGGTGCAGAGTCCAAAAAGGCCTGCCCTTGAGTCTGGCGGAACAAGTGGAAGAGCGACTCTTAGAAAATGTGCACAACAAAAATACGCTCTGCAGGGGCAAAGACTTTACCAGCGACTTCTCCCTCTCCTGCCTCCTCTGGATTTCCTATCTCACCCACGGAGGATGGAAGCACATGTGAAGGTCACAGCCCAGAGACACAGGCCCACCTGGAGACTGAGATGGAGCTAGAAAAACATAGGCTTTTCCATCCCCCACACCTCACCACCAGTCAGCAGACGCCAGTGCCGTAGCCCAGAGTCCAGCTGTGGCAACACAAAGAACGTGCCTGAGGAGAAGGTTTAGCTAAGCCCACAGACAGCCTGGGAGCCAAACACACCCACTCGGGAGCAGATGGAAGCTTCCAGCACCAACAGCTACAGCAGCATCAAAAACAACCATACTCCTAGTCAAATGAACATGGGGCCTCACGAGAAAGGCCTATTTGCTGGAGTTCCTACTCGTTATGACATGATATCCAGCTCTCAACAAAACCTTGCAAAGAATACCAAAATTCTGGGTGCCTGGGTGGCTCAGTGGGTTAAGCCTCTGCCTTCAGCTCAGGTCATGATCTCAGGGTCCTGGGATCGAGCTCCACATTGGGCTCTCTGCTCAGCGGGGAGCCTGCTTCCTCCTCTCTCTCTGTCTGCCTCTGCCTGCTTGTGATCTCTCTCTCTCTCTCTGTCAAATGAATAAAAATAAAATCTTTAAAAAATAAAAAAGAAAAAGAAGAAGAAAAAGAAACCATCCGAAGAAACAAAGTGCATTGTAGATGCAACTTGGGTATGACACAGACTTTATTATCAACATGGCAGTTAACGTAATGATGATTAATATGATCAGGGCTTTAACGACAAACGGGACAATGTGCAAAATGGATGAAAACTCTAAGGAAGAAACAAAAGGAAATGCTTGAAATCAAAATACTAACATAAATGAAAAATGTCCCCAGTGGGCTTATCAACAGGTTGGATTGGACCACAGAAATCTTGTAAATGAGATGAGAATGAAGTAAAATATTTTACCTGAGGGAAAAAAAAAAAGCCTCTATCCTGGAATTCTATACCTAGTGAAAGTATCACTCATAAGTGAAGGGAAAAAACCAAAGCTATTCTCAAACAAAAATAAGGGACTTTGTCACTAGCAGACCTGCCCTCCGAGAAATCTGTAAAACTTCAGGGAGAAGAAAACTGACAGTTGTCAGAAATTCACTTCTATGTGAAGACAGACTGATAGATGAACAAGTAGGAAGGTAAAATAAAAACTGTTTAAAAATATCTTCATAGTTGATCAAGAAGGTAAGTGTCCTTCAAAGGAGTGAGAGTCACAGCACTTGGACGCGCGGAGTGAACGACAGTGGTGTCGCCGGTATGGGAGGGAGGGACAGGGAATTCTGTTCAAATGGACCCGAACTACCTATGAAGGAGTGGTGTTGTTTGAAAATGGACTTATTAGTTAACCATATATACTGCCAGCTCCAAGACAACATCCCGCCCCCCAAATCAAAGAAGTTTATACGATATGTTGAAAGAGGACCTAAAATGGAATATTATAAGATGCTTAGTGAAAACTGAAGTGGGGAAGAAAAAAACAAAAAATAAGGAAAATAAAATGAAATAAAGAAAAAATGTAATAAGGGACGCCTGGGTGGCTCAGTGGGTTAAGCCTCTGCCTTTAGCTCAGGTCATGATCTCAGGGTCCTGGGATTAAGCCCCAAACCCTGCTCAGTGGGGAGCCTGCTTCCTCCTCTCTCTCTGCCTGCCTCTCTGCCTGTCAAATAAATAAATAAATAAAATCTTAAAAAAAAGAAAAAGTGCAATAAATAATAAAAAAGTTACAAACATGATAGATATTAACTCAACAATATCAATAATCACTTTAAATAGAAATGGCCTAAATCAGTCAATTAGTGGAAGTTTTCAAAGTGGGTAAGAATGCAATAGTTTGCCTTAAGGAAACCCATTTTTTTTTTAATTTTTTATTTTTTATAAACATATATTTTTATCCCCAGGGGTACAGGTCTGTGAATTACCAGGTTTACACACTTCACAGCACTCACCAAAGCACATACCCTCCCCAATGTCCATAATCCCACCCAGTTCTCCCAAACCCCCTCCCCCCAGCAACCCTCAGTTTGTTTTGTGAGATTAAGCCCATTTTAACATAAAGGCACAAAGAGATTAAAAGTCAAGGGATAGAGAAAGATAGACTATGCTAACGTTTATCAGGAGAAATATTATATTCAGACAAGAAAAAACAAACAACTGGAGAACAAGGAAACTTATCAGGGGTGTGGAGAGGTATTACCTAGCAACAAAGGGACCAATTTTCCCAGGAGACACCACAACCCTAAATATATATGAACCTAACGGAACACCAAAATACATGAGGCAATACTAAAACACTGGAGAGAGGGAATACATAAATGCACTACTACGGTCAGTCCTCCAGTAACTGACAGATTAAACAGGCAGAAAGTAAGTATATAACTGACCCTAGATCACCTTGATCTAACCAGCATTTAGAGAATACCCCACCCCCAAACAGCAGAAGGCATGTGCCTCCCAACTTCACAGTGAGTATTCACCAATATAGTTCATTTTCTGGGCCATAATACACATCACAGCAAATTTATTTTGACAAAAGTCATACAAAGTATTTTCTCAGATGACAGGATTAAACTATAAAACAATAACAGAAAAATCATGGGAAAATATCAAAATATTTAGGGATAATACAACACATTTTTTAAAAATAATATATGGGTCAAAGAAGTCTTAAGAGATATTTTAAAATATTCTGAACCAAAGGAAATGGAGAAGACAAATTATCAGAATTTGCAAACTGC
Source organism: Mustela putorius furo (assembly GCF_011764305.1). Taxonomy (NCBI): domain Eukaryota; kingdom Metazoa; phylum Chordata; class Mammalia; order Carnivora; family Mustelidae; genus Mustela; species Mustela putorius. Next base: position 2,005,464 of record NW_025421511.1, on the reverse strand, counting down.
AACAAAACATGGAAATTCATATTACTGAATAAACATATTAGAAAACAAGGAAGATATAAAATCTGTGATCTAAGATTCCACCTTGGGTAAGTTAAAAAAAGAGAAGAAAAGAAAAGAAATCCAAGCCTATAGCAAACATAATAGAAGAAATAATAAAAATGAGAGTATATATTGATAAAACTGAAAAGAGAAAAACAATAGGGAAAAAATCAACAAAACCAAAGGCTGTTTACTTTCAAAGCATCAGTAACAGGATATGGCCCTAGTCGGGCTCACCAAGAACAAAACAGACAAGATTCACTTCACTGGTGCATTACACCAAACATTCAAGGAAAAACATGACACCAATTCTCTACGATCTGGTACACCAACCTTACAGAAAGAGCAGATGCGTATCAAGGTAACAAAATACAGAATCCATATATTAACCTACACAAATATATACTGTCGGTTGACTTAATTTCTTGTGGACAAAGAACCAAAAAGAACTTAAACTTAGAGGGGTTTGAAGGGGTGGGGGGTGGGAGGTTGGGGGAACCAGGTGGTGGGTATTAGAGAGGGTACAGATTGCACGGAGCACTGGGTGTGGTGCAAAAACAATGAATACTGTTATGCTGAAAATAAATTAAAAAAAAAAAAGAAAAAAAAGAGTAGTGTTCTGCTCTTAGGGCGCCTGGGTGTCTCAGTGGGTTAAAGCCTCTGCCTTCGGCTCAGGTCATGATCCCAGGGTCCTGGGATCAAGGCCCACATCGGACTCTCTGCTCAGCAAGGAGCCTGCTTCTCCTCTCTCTCTTGCCTGCTTCTCTGCCTACTTGTGATCTCTGTCTGTCAAATAAAAAAATAAAATCTCTTAAAAAAAAAAAAAAGTACTGTTTTCCCTCAACAGTGCTAGAACAATTGGACATCAGTAAACAAAATAAAAAACACAGGCATAGACTCTACAACCTTCACATAAATAAAAATGGGTCTAAATGGACAAAATGTAAAACAAAGGTACAAAACTTCTGTAAAAAAGTTATAAGAGAAAATCTAGATGATCTTGGGTTTGGTGGTGGTTTCTTTAGATAAAACACCAAAAGCAAATTCCAGAAAAGAAAACAATGACAACAAAAACTCATTAAAATTAAAATCTTCTGCTCTGTGAAATACACTGTTTAAAGAGTGAAAAAAACAAGCCATAGACTTCAAAAAAAACCAATTACCTGTAAAACATCTAAAATATAAAAAAAAAAATCTTAAAGCTTAATAAGAAAAATAAGTAGTAAAGAATGGGCAAGAAATCTGGATAGACGCCTCACCAAAGAAAATATAGAGATGGCAGATGGCCATATAATAAAACAGTCAACATCAGCTTTTATTAGGGACTCACAAATTCTAACGAGGACATACCAACATACCTATCAGCATATCTAAAATCCAAAAAGTTTACAATATCATTTGATGGTCCAAATGTGAAACAACAGCAGCTCCCCTCCATTCCTGGTGGGAAAGCAAAGTAGGACAACCACCTGGCAAGGCAGTTTGACAGCTTCTGATAAAGCTGAAACATAGCTTTACTATTTGATTGGGCAATCAAGCTCCTAGGCATTTCCTCCACGGATTTAAAAATGTATGTCCACATAGAAACCTGCATGCTGATGTTTACAGCAATTTTATTCATAATTATTAAAAACTAGAAACAGTCAAGGTGTCCTTCAATTAATGAACAGAAAAGGGGACTGCTGTACAACTCAAGACAATGAAAAATTATTCAGTACTAAAAAGTGAGCTATCAAACCACGAGGAGACACCTATGACATCTTAAATCATACTGCTAATGAAAATAAGTCAATTTGAAAAGGTTACATTAGTGTATGATTCCAATTACATGACATTATGGAAAAAGAAAAGCGACAGAAAGATTAAATCACCAGTGGTTTCTATGGGGTTAGAAGACGTGGGAAGGGAGGCTTAGGTGCAGAACAAGGGACTTTTCGGAACAGTGTAATTATTCTGTAGGGTAACTGTCACGGTGGCTAGATGACATTATGTGTTTGTCAAAGTCCATGTATCTTTGTAGCCCAAAGTTACCTTAATGCAGGCAAATTTTTAAAAGTCACAAGGAGATAAGTGGATCCTAAGAGGGAACAGTGTGATCGGAGAATCCCGGTGGACCCCCGTGCGTGGAACCACTCCCCGAAGGGGGCAGAGGGAGACCACTCCCCGCAGGAGGGTTGCTGCTGCCGCTGCACTGATCACAGTTACCAGTTCTGATGCTGCTACACATGTATCCTGGGAGCGAGTCAGTAAACGGATGGCGGAAAATGAGAGTCAGGTTTCCCACTTTAGAAGTGAGAGTTTACAGACAAACAGCAGAGGTTGATATGATCCACGCGGCAACAGATGAGAGCTGGAGAGAGAATGAATTCCTGTGTGTCTCTGCGCAGAGACATCTGTTTACCTGCGGAAACAGTTATGAATATGTGTACGAGGGAAGGACGTGTGTGTGCTTATGTGCTTCTTTCTCTGTAAACTGAGGGAGCCTCAAATCAATGGTCCTCAGGAGTCCCGAGTTTCCTGGTACTCAGGTCTTGCTCTCGAATGCCACACTCTAGTAAATTGAGTGAAGGCTCCTTGCAGGATGGGCTGATTCTAGGACTAGAGCAAAAATCCACAAGGTGAGCGGTGGAGTATCTCCTAGTGCTGGAAGTTAAGAAGCACTAAACACAACACACACACACACACACACACACACATGGAGGCACGTTACAGAGACACAGGGTCCAACCCCAAGAATTCTCAACACCCAAAGCTGGAAAAAATGTGAGGAACAAAATAAGTAAATATATCAAATCGAGTGGTAGAATGGAATGTAACCCAAAGTGTATCATACACACGCATGAATCTATACTAAATAGTATAAGTGATCTAACTAGTTCGCTAATTATCTAATCAACAAATAGAGAAAGAGACATGTCTCTCATGCACTAAGATTCCAAATAATCTATACTTGGGATATAAACTACACTCTGCCCTCAAGGCTACAGAGCGTCACTCCTCATTCCTTAGTCAGGCTGTGCATAGTAACTTCCTTCCAGGACTACAGTTCAGAAGTGACAAATGGAGAAGGGACTTCAAGCAGAGGAACCTGACAAGCATGACCTCAACTAAGTGACCAAGGTCAACACCAATATTGGTCATTCGTATGAATAGTAGATTCCCTTGATACAATGAGACGAAAGGATACTGTATTTCTGTGATCTTTTCCCCAAACATTCATAACCTGCGTCTAATTATGAAGAGAACATCAGAGAAATCCCAAAAGACAGAAGTGCACAAAACACCTGATCTAAAAACTACTGTCTTTACTCAAGTGAATCAAAACAGAGAAAGTTTGAAAAATTGCCCCAGAAAAGGGACGTTTAAGGAGGCAGGACAGACATCATGTGATTTTGGGATGGGCTCCTGGAACAGTGGGAGTACATTAGTGGAAAAACCAGAAAATCTGAATAAAATACGTGTATTTGTTAATAATAATGTACCATCATTGGTTCATTAATTAGAACACATGTACCGTACCAATGAAAGATATTAATAATAGACACAAAGGTGTATATAAGATTTCTTTGTACTGTCTTTGTAATTTTTCTAAATTTTCTAAATCTAAAAATTGTTCTAAAATGGGTGGTTCAGACTTAAGCCGCTGCCTTCAGCCCAAACATGATCAAGGGTTTTATCGAGTCCCACATCGGGCTCTCTGCTCGGCAGGGAGCCTGCTTTCTCCTCTCTCTCTCTCTGCCTACTTATGATCTCTCTCTGTCAAATAAATAAATAAAATCTTTAAAAAAAAATAAATAAAATAAAATAAAATAAAAAGTTGACTTAAAGACATAACCCCAAACAACAAGTTTTCTATCAAAAACAACCGCAGCTAGCCAGCAGACAATAACCACTAACGCTCCTAAAACCCTTATCCTACCTTCTACATTTGGGGATCATAATGGGCTGTGGCAAGTACATTTCTCTCTCTCTCTCTCTCTCTCTCTCACACACACACACACACACACACACAAGCCAATCTACCAATGAAGAAAATGGACTTGTACTTGCCCTCATGTGTTCACGAACAAGTTCCATATCTGGGGGGAGGTGCCGTGCAGTAACACCTGTCTTCTTGAGTCCACAACAATTCTATTTACTTGATAATTCATCCATTAAAGAAAGGAAGAGATTCTGTCATATTTAATCTGCAGATCCTCTAAATACAGACATGTGATTTTGAGTAATGCATCTATTCCAATAAACTGCCATTAGAATCAGTAATTGGATGTCTTACAGAGTTTATTAAATGTGATACTTTGCATACCTCAAATCCCATTCTCACCGAGCTTTGACAACAGAAGACCCTAAACCCACTAAAAAGGACAATATTTTTCATAAATGTCCCATTTATTTCAAATAATACTTCATTTATTAAGAAGTTCCTGCACAGCAGAAGATCTTGGACATTTATATTTTCTTATAATGTGGTATGATCTGTTCAACATTTTATTAAATACCGTTTGGTATTTTAAAATAAACATTTCATACAATATACCACACAGTATATTTCAAAAATTTTACCTGAGCTAAAAAAAATTACCACAGACCATAATTAACTTCCTTGAATATGTTAACCATATATGATTTTAAATATATCAATTATCCAAAAATGTCAGTAAATTCTAACATTAATAATAATTCTTAGCTTGCACACATTCTAAAATCTGAATGACTTGCTGTAAGTGTTAAGTGAAAATAGAATAAAGATGAGATTTAATTAACCTTGACATCACTTTCACTATGTTTTAAAAAGATGTCTTTCATGAAATTTTAGATATTATTAAGCTATCTTCCTATCAGTCTCTGGAATGATTAACTCTGAATGATATACACCTTTGGATCAGATAAATAATCAAAATTTAATGAGTTATGACAGATATTTTTAGATTGCTGTAATTTTTAAAAGATTTTATTTATTTATTTGACAGAAATCACAAGTAGGCAGAGAGAGAGGAGGAAGCAGGCTCCCCGCTGAGCAGAAAACCCGATGCGGGGCTCGATCCCAGGACCCTGAGATCATGACCGGAGCTGAAGGCAGAGGCTTAACCCTCTGAGCCACCCAGGCCCCCCCAAAATTGCTATAATTTTAACTCATAGTTCATCAGATCTGACAACATGGGTAGGCGGAAGATACACCTTTCTACTGTGATGTGTTCTTCAGATAATTTTTACATACTTTTGTCATATATATTATAATCTGTAATCCTGAAATGATAATTACACCCCAAAAGTTAAAGCATTATGTAAAATCTTTGGGAATTAACTGCAGAAGGAAAAGGCCAACGAAGCAAAGGCACCCCTTGAACTAAAAAATGATGTGACAAAGCTACCGTGACTTCGCAAAAACAGAAAGGGATCGCGCCGGGCACCGGCAGAGCGTCTGAGGGTGTAGCTCACGACAGCCCCGGGGAGGCTGCCCAGCTGGCACCACCCATGGACAGATCGTCTCACTTTCAAGCACTAAAAGAAGTTACGAGTTACGGAGATCCTCTCCTGCCAAGGAAGCATGAATGATAGCAAGTAACTTATTTCAGACACAACCACATCCACAGTTTTGATCGTGAGATTTGGGTCTTAAGCCACTCGCCGCACCTCCTGTGTGCCAACCAAGAGTGACTCCACAAGCACACCATGCCCACAGACTTGCTCCCAAGCAAGAATATCCAAGCACGTTGAGTTCAGTAAAAAGAAAAACAAACCTTATATGTGTTGCCAAACAAACGCAGGACTGTTGTAGGACAATCCATTCTCTGAAGTGTTAAGGACAGAACCATGAACAAACAGTGAACTACGTCTCCACGGATAATACACTGATGACAGAGAAAGGACGGTCACCAAAAGTTAAGTGCAGCAACCCCTTTAAAGTCCCTTAAGCACAGACATCCCCTCAAAGATGTTAGTGTGCGTGTGCAAATTCTGAAGTGATTCTGGAATGACATGCATCACGAGTGTTAACAGGGATCATTGCTGGTCAGTGGAATTAACGTTGGATTTCTTGCTTATCCGTATCCTTACTTTTCAACTATATATAATTATATTTTAAATAATTAAAATATGGGAAACACTATAAAATTTTTAGAGTAAATAAGGAGTATATTTTTGTATTACTCAAAGGATTCATGAGTTTTACTTTAAAGAACTTGATTAAAATGACTTTGATACTTAAAATTTGAATTAAATCAGATTTCTCTAGGAAAGATGGACTGAGGTAGGGTTTTTTTTTAAGTGAAGGTATCTTTTTATTAATAATAGAAGATTTATAATTTAAAAGCTAAATTTTTTCAATTAACAATTTGGATGGAAATCTGTGTGAATGAAAGAGCACCTGTCCGTTACTAGCCCAGATTATCCTCATTCTAGACATTCTTCCTGTATGACATCTCTGAAGGCAAGAATGGAGAACATAACTGGTGGTTGCTGCTAGATTAATCTAGATGACTTCTAAAGAAAACAGATACTGCTTTCTGGCCAGTGACAGGGAACAAAATCAACCCTCTTTATAGACTTATGTAAGCCACCTCCCCATATCTCGGATGTCCCGAGGGTGTCTGTCTGGGTCCTAGAGATACGTGCACTAGCTGCTGGAAAGTATGAGCGGCCAAAGATTTTAGAATAATTCATGCTGAAATGGTATCAGACAGCTGTCAAGGGAGCCGCCAGGAATGACGCAGACACACAGATATCTGACTCACACAGACACAGGAAAGAAAACTCTCCCCTTTCTCTCCATATGTTCCAAAAAGGACTAATTTTCATATTCCATCCTCAAAACAGAGCATCCAGCTATCCCCTTTCCCAGAGAGAGACTGAGCTATTCAGACTTCTAAGGATGTCCATTATAACGTTCCCCAGGACGCCACAGTTTGGCGATGCAGAAGACGCATGGCTCTCCGTTCCTGAAGAGAAGGGAAGCCCCTTAACGTGACTGCGGGTAACTTACCGACCAGCAAAACCAAGGCACCTGCTGACATGCGTGCACGGCCCTGGTACCACCAGAGGGATTCCGTGTCTTCCTACCTACGGAAGTCTAACCAGCACCAACATAGCTCCGACCTCTAGCATCAAACAACACGAAATCTACACCCAATGCTTAAAAACAGGTAATAGTGAGAGTCAATTAGCAATGTTTCTGAAACTCTCCATAGCCATAAAGGAAATAATCCAAAGGATAAAATGAAATTTATAGGATTCTTGGTACCAGTGTTGGCCAAATATTTAATCATATTTTCACAGAGTAATCTGGTAGTCAGATTCAAGGGGTAGAGGTCAGTTTCTTCTCCTGCCTGTATAGAGTCATCACACCTGACAAAAGAGAAAAAGACTGGAGTGGAAGAAACATGAGGGAGTCACCACGCTCTTGAAAAACTCAGTGCTGGGAGCATTTCAAAGAATGATTTGGAATATCACTTACAGTCTTCATTTAAAAAAAAAATTAAAGTTGCATTAAATGTTGCTCAGTCCATGAACTGATGCGTTGTAGTAGAACTGACTTTAGGTAAAGCATTTTCTCAATTTAGTGGTGAGCGAGGGAAGGATGAGCCCTGCCCCCTAGCTACATACCATATTATTTTTATCATACTGTTTCTCCTATAATCAAAACATCTATTCCATGAAGCCTCTAATTCACCCTGACACGGATATGAAAGAAATGTCGTTGATATGCTTTGCATAAGCCTCTTAAATCATTCTTAATTAACACCTAATTTCTATCACAAACCAAAAAATTATTTAATTACTTACAACAAAATAAAAGAGGATATGGCTTTTTGAAGATTAAAAGTCTTTTTTTTTTATTCTTGCCCTTGTCCCTGGCCTTCAACAGCATCAATTTATGACTTACAAGAAATGTTACGCCTTCCACTGGAGGCTGGACGCATGACCTGGTTGGGCAGAGACCATTCCAGTTTTTCTCGGTGGCTTTGGTGTTGGATTTATTTGGCACTCCTTTTTCCCCTCAAAAGTGCCCCCCAGTTGGATAATACATCACATCGTCACTTTGTATATTGGGTCAACTTCCCAGGTCAACTTTGGTGAACATTTAAATACAAATGTTCAGGTGTTGCAAGTCTTGCAGTCTACCACCCCTAGAGCTCAAGGCTCTCTGGTTCTGGTGAAAATAGTAAGACAGCCCAGGCATAGGCTTTAGTCCCAGGATAAGGCAGAGTTTTGAATCTTCGGTGACAAGCTGGATCACATTAATAAGTGCCCTATTTCCCAGTTTTCTTATAAATGATTACATTGAGCTAAAAAAAAAAAAAAAAAAAAAAAGACTCCAAAGGAGCTTACACATTGAATATGTTATGGTTCTAGGGACTGTTTTGAGATAAAATTAGCCTGGGAAAAACTGGGACAAGATTATGATATTGAGCTTTTTTTCCTCTCCTAGAATAAGCTTTTGGGAGCATTTCAGAATATTACTAATTTGTATCTTATTCTCTTTAAGTGTTGCTCCAAAGAAGGGCTACTTCTGGTGTTGGAAGCAGCCTAACGATACCAGACCTCTTTGATGAGAAGGAGAGGCATCAGGGGGTAAGCATCACTCAGAATGATGAATGATTTCAAACAGGGACTTGACTGTGTGTTTCTAGATCTCAAATGTCAAATTCGGTAAGAAATTCTCTCTCAAAACTCTTTATCAAAATTTTAAACTATATCAAATTTCTATTCATTAGTGTTTTTTCTTCCAATTTCAAAATCTCAAGCCAATCAAAACCTACTTTCCCTCAAACTCTTAAATTTATCTCCTACAAAGTTCAAACTCTGTGCAGATGTGGCTTAGGTGATAAAAACCAAATTAGTCACAACTTGCCTATCTCAGGGCGGGTAAGGCACCTGAAATGATAATGTCTGAGGTCTGAAAGCTTTTCTATTGTTAAAAAAATTGTGTTTTCCTTGAAAGTCTTTATAGAGCTACTAAAATTTCCAGTGGCCTTAATATAATACTGCTTAAAGGTACTGGAAATGTGTATATTTGTTTAAAACAATAAAACAGTTACTTAAGAAAACACTGTGTTTGAGAGACAAACATTTTGCAAAACATGGATTCCATGCCCACAAAGCCATGGTAAAAACAAACTATTCCTACTGCTTTGTGCAAAGCTATCTCTTATGCCTCCTGACTTCTCCATAATATCCCATAACAGGATCCAATTACCCTTATCCCACCTCTATGGTGAAGGATGCCATGCCCCTCAGCTCTTTATTACCATAAATATGTTTACCAAATTAGGTTTGTGCCTGTCCCGTGCAGATGCCGTGGGAGAGATTTTCTGTCCTGTGTTCCCTGTCAGTGAGCTCTTCATGTCGTTATGGGAAACACATAATGGAGTGCTGTTGGGTTACTCTTCAAACTCTTTACACCAATTTGAATAAAATCGGTTGTATTCTATGAATGTATAAAGTCTGTGTGTTTTGTAACAAAGTAGCAAAAACGTGGTGGCTTCAACAAGAGACATTTCTTGTTCTGAAATCAAGGAGTCAGCAGCACAGTTCTCTGGACGATCTTCGCCTCGTCCCCGTGTCTGGAGGTCGCCACAACCCTCGGCGTTCCCAGGCTCACACACATGTTGCGCATGGCCGTCTCCTCCCTGTCTGTTGACCCGTCACCTTCCCTCTGTGCCTGTGTCTCTGAATCCAAATTTCTCTTTTGTATGAAGACACCAGTCACACCGGAAGGGAGCCCACCTTAATCATCTGTTTTAACTTGATAACAATTAGGAACACGCCAACTTTCTCTTCCCAAATAACCACAATGGCACTTGTCCAGTCTTACGAGTACGACTTAACATCTCCTACCACTTCTGTTTCAGTCCCTGATTATCACTGAAGGCGGCTGGCCGTCTGGTCATATCCTAGACATCCAAGCTTCTTCCTATGGACTTCTGTTCCACACACGTTCTAGATATTCCTTTCTAGTGGGTATCGGACACTGCCAATTCCAATCCTCCTCCCGAAATTACCTCTATTTTGACTTGAAATGTGCTGCTATTGACTGGAAATCACTCATTTTGCTATATTACATCCACTGAGGTATTATCCTTTGAATCAAAATTTTTTTTAGCTAAGAAATTAATCTTTTCCAAAGGATTATGAAAATAGTCATTTTTTTTCCCTAGGAGTTTAAGAGATTTATATATTTCAGTCACTACTTCAGTGGGCTTTATTTTGAATATGTATGATTTGGGGATCCTATCTTAAAATTCACCTTCATGAGATAGTTTGCTGAGTGTGATCTTCTATTCGTCTTTTCTTCAGTAATTTGCGGGTCACTTGAGACAGGATGTGCCAAGTTCTTCTATCCATGCCATGATCTCTACCTAAGGATTTCGATTCATTAATTTCTTTGTATATTTCTGAAATTCGATACACACTGCATGTTTACTACATTATCTTATACACTAGTATTTTGGAGGGATTTTCTACCTCCTTTGATCCCATCCGTCCAACTGTCACAGAGATTTATGTGCTTTAGGTTACAGACCTTACAAACTAGGTCACAGACTGTAGGACTATAGAAACAGGAGGGTCACATATGGATAAAAAGATCAGGTTTTCAACTTCCCTACTAAAAAAGTTGTAGAAACTCTCATCAAAATTGCACTGAATTTACAAATTAATACAAATATAACTCTCTTATTTTAGGTAAGAGAGTTTGTAAGATCCTTTAACAGAATTTAAATTTTTCCCTGTAAATATCTAAGGCATAGCTTATGTTGTCAATTTCTATTTATTTTTTGAGGATTTTGCCAAGTTTTTTCCCCTAATATATTTTCTAGACTCTTAGTGCCCTATATGCTCTTTGTGAGTTGATTATATATCCAGAAATTTTAACCAATTCTTTTTATTTTTAATAGTTTATCTCTTAATGTTTTGATATTTATATATTCACAGAATCAGACAACATGTCTTCTGCAAATTATGAAATTTATTTATTATAATTTTTCTGTTCCTTAATTCATTTTCATACTTATTGCTTTGCCTAGAAGTTCTAGTTCTATGTTGAAGAACATTCTTTTCTTGATCTATAGAAACATCATTGCCTTGTTCTCATAAATTTCTTAGAAATATTGAGTCTAAAATGCCTGTATTGCATATGCTCATTGTTGTGGGGTATAATAATGGTGTACATAAAAAAGTTCTCAAAATTTTATGTTTAATTTCTGGATAGTGAATTATATCAAATACTTCTTCAGCATGCACTGAGAACATTGTGTCATTCCTCGATTCCATTAATTATGTAAATTATATTGTAATATTTTCTGATGTATAATCCCACTCAATTATCTGAGGCATTTAATCATAATATTAATAATATCTTGGAGTTCAAGCAACACATTTCAGTCTGTTATTGTCACAGATAACATTTTTCCCAGTTTTTTGTTTTGTTTTGTTTTTAGCACTCTGAAGCCCTGTGAGAAAAAAGAATAAAGACTCACAATAATGTGAGAATCTCACCAGATTATCACGCATTTGTCCTTTCTGAAACTCTCCAGTAAGTTATCTTTCTTCCCATTGATGAGCTATTGTAGTCTCTCCAATTACTAAATATTGTCAGTGGAAAGTGAGCTCCAGAGCAGAACCCCGATGGTTTAAGAAAAGAAGGCCTCCCGTCACTTTCTAAGTCTTCACTTAACTGTGTGAATATTTATCTTTTCACTCCAACTCTGAGGACAGCTCAGAGGAATAATTGTTTGCCAAAAAGCAATTGGAAAATGGTGACTTCTAAATTGGCTATTTCTATGCAAAGTGTTTTGGCCTTTTTAGGAGGTGCTGTATTAGGACTTTCTAATTAACTTCAATTTGCAAATCATAGTTGACTCTAATTTGCAAATTCCATGTATTCATGTGAGTCAAGAAGAGTTAATATTAAGTGTTGCCTAATCAGGTTACGAAAATAACAGGAGAGTCATCAGCTTCGCGTTTGTTAACACAAAGAACACTTGGAACACAGTGTGGTCTCAGCAAAACAATGAACACACTCATGCGTATCAGGGAGGAAACAGAAAATCCCAGACTCCAACTGAATAAATCCTTCTCAGGAAACCATTCTCCTTAAGCCTCATGGGAGTCCTTCTAACTGGATGGACTTCCAGTGACAGTGACATCCTGTGACCATGTTGGCAATATTTTTGGCTCAAGTCCTCCAGCAGGGGCTGTGGTCCTTCCATTTCTGTTAACAAAATGTCCAGTGACTCTTTTCTTCCATATCTAGCACATTTTATATCTTTAAATAGAAAGATTGTCTAGAGAAAGGGGATTAGCCATCACTCAGTTATTGAGTGCCTAGTATCTCTTGCTTACTGGGCTGGGAAGGGGAAGGCAGACAGTACTTATTAAATGGTGTGCTCAAGTGTTGATGTGTTTATCGCCTCCACCGGAGGGCAAAATCTCTGAATGCTGAGACTCCATCCGCTTCATTTTTCACTTCATTCTTCTCGACATGTCCATGGTCTGGTGCACTCCTGGGTCAGGGGAGGTGCCCAATAAATGCACGGGGAAAGATCATGAATAAAAAGATGAAGGAAAAATGAGCAGGAAGTTTCACAAAAATCCAGGTGACAGTGTAATGGGGAACTGTGCACTCAAGCAATCACTGTAATTAATGAAGCCAGGGCCACAGACAGTGGGGAAACAAAACAAAACAAAACACTTCCGAGCAGATTTCATGTCTTCCTCAATAGCTTCTCGTGCATTAATGTTAAGCCCCCATTCGACTATGCCCGTGTATCAGATCATTGCCTAAACAGGCTTCCTGGGTTCATAACAGAGTCTAGTGTATTTATGGTGAAATTTTAGAAGACACTGAGTTTTCAACTTTCGGTTCCTAGGAGGGTTGAGATTGCTTTGAAGGCTGGTCAGTGTGCCAAGAACACTCCATTGTGGATGAAGGATTTCGCACTTTTATTCAAATTAGAGGTGGGTAAAGAAACTGTTCTTAATAAGAAAGCAAGCACCAACGACATCCATTCCTAAACAAGAGATCTCTAGAGGACAGCAGAAGCATCGACCCAGACCCTTCCTGAGGAGGAGGAGAGGGCACTGAACTGTGCTTAGTCTCAGGAGCGCCACCTTCCGGCGGCGAGCGTTCATGTCATCGGCCAGCATGGGCCGGGGGCAACTCTTTAGGGAACCATTCACTCATTTAGACTGTGACGGGGGCGCCTGGGTGGCTCAGTGGGTTAAAGCCTCTGCCTTCGGCTGAGGTCACGATCCCAGGGTCCTAGGATTGAGCCCCGCATCGGGCTCTCTGCTCAGAGGGGAGCCTGCTGCCCACCCCCCGCCCCCACCTGCCTCTCCGCCTACTTGTGATCTCTCTCTGTCCTAAATAAATAATAAAAATGAGACTGTGAAATGCCTGTAGAAGCCAAGGTGCATCATCTAATTTGGAGCGGTAGCAAACTGTACTACGTTCTACAACTCTAACAAGGGGTGTGATGGGAAAAACCCATCAGGGAAAGACACAATATCCAGAATAAATGGAAGGATGTATACTGATTATAAATGCAACTGTGCTTTCAAAGGCTTATCTCCCTGTCCCGCAGACTGTCAGACTCGAGACATCCGCATTCCCACTGCCTCTGATGGCAGGTTTCTCTGGATCTGCAGTGCGGGGACCCCGGGACCCCACCCACCTGAGAGAAATACGTGGCCCGCAGAATTCTAAGTACTATGTTAGGGATGTATTCCAAGTTTCCTCTTTCTCGCCTACCAAATGTACTTCCTTGGTCAATTCTCTGAGCTTAACCCTTTTGGGGCATGTCCTCAGTGAAGAAGCCCTCGGGATTAAGACTAGACTTGGAACGTCCTGCCTAGTGCATTTGTGCCAATTTTACCTCAAGTTGCAATGAATTTTGACAGCTATGCCAAAAGCTTCTGGTCTTTCGTATGTGTGTTTTGATAGCTGAGGATTTCTTACCTGAGAATTATAAGGTTAATCTTTAAAAAAACTTAAATAAATGATTTTCTATTTATTGTTTGCTTTCTTAACTTCCCATTGTAATTGGCAAACTAACTGTGTCACCGATAACTGCATCAGTGAAATCTTCATCTTTCTATGCCATTAATAATGCCAATAAGGAGGTCTGACACAGTACTCAGTGCTCCCAGCAGAGCTCCCTCTCCGTCCACACCATCAATCTATCATCTGGCTTTTAAAAACGATTGCTAAAACCCGTTAAAAATCTATTAAACATACCGCACTTAGCGTAAGTAGTGTACACACTTTTAAAGAGATGAAAATCCTTTATCATCACATTCATTACTTAATATTTTTCTGAACATTTTCATCATGCAATCTAGACACAAAAAGTTCACAAGTATACTGGGGCGCCTGGGTGGCTCAGATGGTGAAGCGTCTGCCTTCTCCTCGGGTCATGATCCCGGGTCCTGGGATCCAGCCCTGCATCAGGCTCCCGGCTCAGTGGAGAACCTGCTTCTCCCTCTCCTTCTGCCTCTCCCTGCCCCTCTCATGCTCTCTCTCTGCATCTCTTTCAAATAAATAAATTCTAAAAAATAAAAAAAAATTTACAAATATACAAATTAAAGATGGAGAAGCCATTGTCACTCTTCTCAGATTGTGTCATATTATACCTTGTTATGGGTTGAACTTAGGTGAAATCCTAACTCCCAGTACATCAGATGTGACCTCATCTGGAAGCAGGGTTTTGCCTGTGTGATTAGAAGGATGGGTCAAGACCGGAGTAGAGCAGAGTTCTGGCCCAGCGTGCCCAGTACTTGGAAGGAGACGGCTTTGTGAAGAGAGAGGCACACGAGGAGAACGGAGTACAATCAGGAAGGCAGAGTGGGCTGATGGCGCTGCAACCCGGGAACCCCAAAGATGCCAGCGAGCCTCCAGAGAGAAGCAAGAGGCAAGTATGAGTCCATCAGAGGCGTTAGAGATGGCCCAGCCCCACCAGACCCTTGGTTTCTCGATTTCCTGCCATTCAGCCCAAGCTGTGACAGAAAGCCCAGGGCCCTCCTCCTTCTCCCGCACCAACCTGGATTTGGGACTGTCCCTACATCTTCGGTGCAGAACCTTCAGGAACAGCCCCCTGCTCACGGGGCTTCCCTCAGAACGACTGCTTGGCCCCACACATCATTACTTACTCATGGTCACAGCCTGCATTCCAGCTCTACCTCTTGTGCATTATTTCTCCCTCTCAACCGAAATAAGAGCTATCTGAAGACAGAGCCAAGGCCACAGCTTTATTGCAGACCTCTCGAGAAACTTGAGGGAACAAAAGGCAACCTGCATGATGTTCTTGAAAAGAAAATGATCAAGAAGTTGAATCACCGATCCAGGGACCTTCCAAAACCAGCACACTCCGTGTCATGACGGTCTTTTCTGGTCTTAATAAATCAACTCAGAGAGCAGAAAACTGAATACGTCATTGCCTTATGAGCAGAGAACCGTCAGCCTCTGCCTGTGCTCTGGGAGGGCCTGCCTCGCGCTGGGAAGACGCCCCACTCGGCCGCCAAGAGCTCAGCTCTGAGGCCGCCCTGGAGCCGAAGCCACTGGCCTCGCCGCGCAGCAGGAAATGAGTGAGCACCTCCCATGAGTCATGTAGAAGCCTTTCGAACGCAACCCATCTCCACAGCCAAGAAAGCAATGAGAGAAAGTCGTGTTAATGGACACAGGGCTTGGGTTGGGTCCCACGAGGAAATGCACCGAACACTCTGGATGGAACAGGGACGGAGCTCCAGTCTTGCTTGCTTCGTTGTAATCAAGACAGGAGGCGGAAAGTAACAGGATGACTTGGAGAGATTCTAAGTGCCTCACGGAGACATCCGGAAAATCCAAAGATTCCAGGGACTGTCAGAAACTGACTAGTTTCCTGTCGTCCACGTTAAAAAGGACTCACTGGGACACTGACACCAAACGCAAGAGTTTAGGGGGTGGGGAGGGAACATAAGAATATGGAGGCCAGTGTTGAGAAGCAGTGTGGGTCACATTTTCCCTCTGGTTACTATCATTCACACCTGCTCGCACACTCACCCTTCCCGGCCGCGGGCGGTGAATGTCGGCCAGACCTGCAGGCCTCAGCCACGCAGGTAGATGGGTGGACACACCTGTGACTTTCCCTTTACACACATCCACATGGATCCACTCTTCCCCATAAGCCTCCTGGGATTCCCGCCAGGGAGACGTGAACACCCCCTCACGTTGAACGTATTTTCCAACCTTCTGTTCCTCCCGCAAGTTACCATAAGGCTTTGTGAGGTGACAAGAATCTCCTCTTAATCAAACGCCGGTGAACCCCTGCCAGAGGCTGCTGACCTCTCAGACAGAAGGAAGAACTTCCTGGCAGGGGACGTTGTTAAATGTCAAAATGATTTAGCAGCAAAGGTTGTGGAATCAGCGCCCCTGCAAATCTTCCAATCCAGGATGAATCACGTCCCTGAAAAACTGTTGACACCACAGGACTTCTGAAAAGACAGGGTAGACTGGCCTCAGCGCCAAGAACAAACTAGCGCAGAAAACCGTCAATGGCACGAAGACGAACCTCTGAGTCCTTCCGGCCCCAGCCGTCGCCCCTCCGCATCCAACTTCAAAGAGCTGAATGGAGTTAAGCCTCAGCCGGACGTAAGCACATTACACACGATCTTTCCAGACAAGCCAGCCTCGTTCACTCAAACGGATTATTGTGTCCCTCGTGGAATCTGCGCTAATCTTTCCTACGCAGGGTCCCGGAGACTCCAACAGGGATGCAGACTTACTCAGTGGCGCCGGAGAGCGTCACCAGTTTGCAGAGGTAGTTAGCCTGGCCATCACGGGCGAGAGAGAGCGTCACCAGTTCGGAGAGTTAGTTGGCCTGGCCATCACGGGCGAGAAAAGGGCATTTCTAATTTCTTGAAGACACTGCTTCTTTTCAGAATTTCTGAGAAATGGAATCTGCTATTGACTGTGCCTATGATTACTAAAGGACAAAATGAGGAGCTCTACTTCCATCACTTTGGAGAATCAAAGATAAATGCGTTAGGATCAGTAGTGCCTCCAGAAGGCCGAGGAGACCTGCGTTACAACAACGTATTATTATACGACTTGGCAAACAGGTGAGTTTCGTATTCCAAATGACAATCCAAAAACAAGTAGTGATGAAAAACAGGGCATTTGGAAAGACCCCAACATTAACTCTGCGTTGGACCTCAGTCATGTCTTCCGTCTCACCACAACTTCTGTCTCACTTTCTGAAGAAAGTGCTGCCGGGGAGATTTCCATTTCATGCAAATCTGCTCTCTCGACAGATACCAAGCCCTTGTCAGGCCCCAGGCTTCATCTGTTCTCCTGGCCAGGGAGGCAAACCGGGCAGCATTCTCCTAGACTTGTCATGTGAAGCCACACCTAAATGATCCCATATTTCCTCACCTTCTACCAGACCCCGCCCTCGTCCTAGGGGTCCCATCAACCTGCAGGCACTGGCAGCAGGGAAACGAAGGGAGGCGTCATGAAGTCTTCCACATAGAGAAGGGGTTTATAACTGACTATCCCAGGACGACGCCGAGAGTAAGGGTTAAATCCAGGCTATAGATGCCCTGTCCTTCAGTCAAATCTGAGAATATCCCAAAGTTCTAGAGGGTTTTGTTTGTTTTGTTTTGTTTGCACTTTATATGTCCAAAGCCATGGTCTCTTACACATATTTTCAAGTATTTCTTGAATGATTATTAACAACAGAGAAATGTGCAGCAAAATAAGATGAAAGCCCACTGTCAAACACGCACTGTCCTGTCCAAGTTGTGCCACGCTTCTCCCTGCAATCCACGATGATATTGATAATAAGAGATTCATAAACAGTAAGTATCACAGTGGGAGTGACCTTGCCTCCTGAACACAGTCTCCCTCCTGCACTGTAATCATTCCTATCAGATCACCTACGCTGAGTGTCTTTCCATTTCTCTAAAGTCTTCCCATAAATTGTCGTTAAACATACACTTCATTATGGTACGCTTCTGTTCAAGCGCCTGTTACCTCTCCACTGCCTACAGCGTGAGATCTGAGCCCTTCTCACGAGGTGCGAGATCCATCCCTGTCGGACCCTAATCTCTTTCCCCACCCACCTCGTTCACTACCTATTTCCTTACACAAAACTACCCCCAAATGTCTCACCCATCTCTGAACACGTGCCGTTTAAAACTCTTTATGTTTGTAGAGTCTGGAAAGCCTCAGATTTCACCACCTGGAGTAATTCTCTTTTTCTCTGTGATCCAAATTAAATGCTACCTATTTTGCGATTCCCCTCCCCTAATTCCCATTAAGTAGAGCTGATTTTTCATAGCTCTGTACTTTTTTGGGTGCACATAATATTCTTCTGTAATTGATTTCCCTAATTAAATTACAGACTTGAAAAGGTGCCTGGGATGGGGAAGGGGTGAACAGGCAGAGCACAGAGGGTTTTAGGGCAGTGAAACTATTCCTTGTGATGCTCTAAAGGTTGGTACAGGGCTTATCCCTGCCCAAGGTTCACTGATTGTAACAGACGCGCCCTCTGGTGGAAGACGCTGGTAACGCGGTAGGCTGTGCATGCCTGGAACGGACCGACACAGACGTGGACACACTACCTTCCTCTTAACTTTGCAGAGAACCTAGAACTGCTCTAAGAAAAAGTCGTAGCAAAAAATAATGGCTGAAAAGTGTGTGTATGGGTGTGTGCACATACACGTGTATATCCTAGACATTCAGTACACCAGCCACATTGTAGGCATCAGGGCAAGTCTGCTGAATGAAACCGTTCAAAGGCGTCACATTTTATAGAATTCTATCCTCTGCCCACTCAGCATTCATGCTCCGGACTAAAGTATCCTGTTGTGAGGACGGCTGGCTGTCTCAGTCAGCAGAACATGCACCTCTTGACCTTGTGGTTGTGAGTTTGAGCTCCTCGTTGAGTGCAGAGATTACTTAAAAATGAACCTTAAAAAAGCAAATAAAGGGGCGCCTGGGTGGCTCAGTGGGTTAAACCTCTGCCTTAAGCTCAGGTCATGATCTCTGGGTCCTGGGATCGAGCCCCACATCGGGCTCTCTGCTCAGCAGGGAGCCTGCTTCCCCCCCTCTCTCTGTCTGCCTCTTTGCCTACTTGTGATCTCTCTCTGTGTCAAATAAATAAATAATACTTTTTAAAAAAAGCAAATAAAAATAAATGTCCTGTTACATGTAATAGCAGCACCTTCTTCAATGCGCTTCAAGAGCACTTTACTTGCAGTGTTCTGGTTTTTGCTTAGATGTCCTATGATTTCTTTTTTTAAGAAAATATGGTTTCTACAATTAAATATAGGAAAAGAGTAAATTTTTTTTTAAAGATTTTGTTTATTTATTTGACAGACAGAGATCACAAGCAGGCAGCAAGGCAGCAGCAGGGGGGGTGGGGGGAAGCAGGCTCCCCGCTGAGCAGAGAGCCCAACGTCCGGTTTGATCCCAGGACCCTGAGATCATGAGCTGAGCTAAAGACAGAGGCTTAACCCACTGAGCAACCCAGGCGCCACAAGAGTAAATTTTTTATGTTTGATTTCTGCTGGTGAATCACTGTTCAAAAAGCATGAAAAACCAACCCCAAAGGCCATGGTGATGTTTAGAATGGAAAAGAGATTCTTAACAAAATTTCCCTCCAGACTGACCTACAGGAGAAAGCTCTGACGGAGCGGCTTCCCTTGACATGGGGCTTTCAGATGAGCGAGGACACACAGACAGAAATCCCAGCTGGTCGTGCTGACGAATCAGGCACAGGTGAGACCCATGTTTCCAGCATCAGTCTAGCCTCTGCCTTTGGGGGGCACCTACCATGGACAATAGATGTGGCAGGGCCTTCTCTAAGTTTGAGAAGAACATGCAAAGAGACTACATTTTCCATAATTAAGGCAAAGCCTCCTTCGGTTAGGAGGATGAGCTGTCTCCAGGTCCAAAGCTTCAAGAAGTGAACTCCATTTAATTTACCTCATCAGGGGCACCTGGGTGACTCAGTGGGTTAAGCGTCTGCCTTCCGCTCAGGTCATGATCTCGGGATCCTGGGATCAAGCCCGGCATCGGGTTCCCTGCTCAGCGGGGAGCCTGCTTCCCCCTTTCTCTGCCTGCCTCTGCCTAATTGTGATCTCTGTCTGTCAAATAAATAAAATCTTTAAAATAATAATAATAATAATAATAATAATAATAATCTACCTCATCAATGAGCACAGAAGGTGCAAAGGTGAATGAGATCCAGTGTCAGTCCTCTAGCAATTTATGTTCCACTGGGAAACTCAGTCTTATAAACGGAGAGTTTATAGAATGTGGCAAAAACTTTAAGAAAGGCCTGCATTTTAACTCAAAACTAGTTTATAGATTCCTGCCAGTGGAGGCAATGAAGTAGGAGCCCCTGAGAGAGAAAACTCTCCATCTCAACTAGGACATGGTCCTTTTAAGAATCACAGTGAGAAAGGATCTCTTAATAAAGCAGGCATCGTCTAAAAATACCTCAGAAATCCTCTCTAAAAGCTAACTATTTAAATGTGTATCCTGAAATAAAAATAACACGAATTCAGATTTTTATGTTTGAGATGTTACAAAGTAATGCAAAACAGTCCAAATGGTGACTTTTTCAAAAATTATTCTGAGAAAAAAAGGATCAGAAGTCCCACTCTGTCTACTCATCTGTCATCCATCCGTCAGTCCATCTGTCTGTCCATCCATCTATCCATGTATCCATCCGTCTGTCTGTCCATCTGTCCATCCATCCATCCGTCCATCCATCCACCCACCCATCCATTCATCCATCCATCCGTCCGTTCATCCGTCCACCTGAACATAACTGTGAATGAAGTAGCAAATATCTCAAACAGTCATAGTACTACTTAGGGGTATCAGAGACGTGACCAAATAAATTGCTTTTTTGTTTGTATCGATGATTCACAGAGATTTAAAACCCCAATAAGCTAGTAAAATTTCTGTGGATGACCAAAATTTGTTGGTTATAATGAAACCCTGAGAAGACCTCCATAAGTGGGAGTCTATAACAATCTAAATTTTATTATTTTTACCTTAACTGTCTACATGCATAAAAATAGAAGATGCATGTATGAGATACACTTAGAATAATTTTGGGACACATCTGTGCATTGTGAAGAGATACAATAAATAGCCATATTATCTCTTAGCACTTTTACTGTTCTTTGTAGCTTATGGAACACTTTTGTTTGCATTAACTATTGTATTTTTTTTTCATTAAGGAGTGGCAATAAAATCTCCAAGATTCTGTAAATAAACTGTAAAATCAACACATTCCAGTTTATCTGGGAGACAAAAATTTTTCAGGCAGGAACATAAACAGTAATGATTGGACAGTTGCCCCAGAGACAGCATCTTTATATTACAAGGTCTCTTGAAATTCTGGCAAACAATGATTCCTTCTACATTTCACATTCCTGGAGAATGAATCCTGTACCTCTGACATGGACAACCTTCTGAAGTCTCCTGGGCAAGAGCCAGTGAAAGACAAAGCCAGGGATTTGAAACAGAACAAAAGAAATCATCCATCAGGCAGAGAAAAAGGGAGTAATTTCACAAACGGAATAAAGTCTTGAGAAAAGAAAGTCTTAGCATTCCTACTTCTTTAAAAGAATGGAAGTCATGACTGTGATTTCCTTTTAGGAAGGAAAAAGCTTCGCCTTCGATAGAAAAGGCTGATGCTCTAGATTTTGGCCAAGAGGAAACCCTGACAGAGCTAAATCTGCAAGCCTTCTCCCCACTCGCCCTTCGATAGTTACCACGCACCTACTTAGCCAATCATGTATCCGAGGCTAAGGACACAGCACTGAAATGATCTCTGCTCTTACAGAGTTCCTGTTCTAGTGGGAATCTGTTCTCAGGATTATGAAGGTTCTTGCAGAAATAACTCCTCAATAGTAGCAATTGGGAAAATGAATTAATCAGACCATTTCCAAACTAGGCATTTAAGAGGTGCTGCAAATTACAATAAATGTGGTTAGAAACAATTGGAAGGGGAGGTGAATCACGAGAGACTATGGACTCTGAAAAACAATCTGAGGGGTTTGAAGTGATGGGGTGTTGGAGGTTGGGGTACCAGGTGGTGGGTATTAGAGAGGGCACGGATTGCATGGAGCACTGGGTGTGGTGAAAAAAATAATGAATACTGGTTTTCTGAAAATAAATAAATTGAAAAAACTTAAAAAAAAAAAGAAAGAAACAAGGAATTTGGGAAGGCATGGACCACACACGCGTGTTCACGTGCACATACGGTGTCCATATGTTTATATCCAGGTACATGTATCCCAGCAGCAGCATATATGCCCCACACAGTCTGCCACTTCCACTCTCTGGGCTCCTGGGGATTTTTGTAAAGATTGATTGGCTGATTGATTGGTTGACTGATTTGAGAGAGCGAGCACAAGGTGGGTGAATGGGGGAGAGGGAGAAAGAACCACAGACTCCCTGCTGAGTGTGGAGCCTGAGGCAGGGCTCGATCTCACCACCCCCAGATCATGACCTGGGCCAACATCAAGAGTCAGATGCTTAACTGACTGAGCCACCCTGCGCTCCTGGGTTCCTAGGAATTTCTGACAATTTACGGAGGGCAACTCTTTCCTAGGGCACTGGGCTCAGCTCTAGAACACTCCTCACAGTAAGCTCTGCACAGCCCTGGCCAATGGGGCTACGCGACTCATGGCACTGGGTGAGACTCCCCGCCACCTTAGATTAGGACAGAAGAAAAGACCAAACACAAAACAAACAAAACACCCTTCACAGTGTGCACAGTGTAAAGAAACAAATTTGCAAGCATCTGTGGACCCACGGAGAAGAAAGATCCTCAACAAAAATATTATTAAGAATGGAAATATTAGGCGTGCCTGGGTGGCTAAGTTGGTTGCCCATCATGATCCTGGGGTCCTGAGATCAAGGCCCATGTCAGACTCTCCTCTCAGAGAGCCTGCTTGGTCCTCTCCCTCTGCCTGCTGGTCCCCCTGCCTGTGTATACTTGCCTTCTGTCAAATGAATGAATATAATCTAATATATATATTCTTCAGAGCGCAATGCAATGGACACCATCACCTATTTTTAAATTGCAGCATGTGTGGCTAACACAGAGTTTCAGGGGCACAACATCATGATTCCACAATTCTGTATGTCACTCCGTACTCATCCGTCTAAGTGATCCCTCTCCGTCTTATCCCTCTCCGTCCCCTACCTACCTCCCCTCTGGCAACTACCACTATGTTCTCTGTCAGTAGGAGTATTGTTTTTAGTTTGTCTCTTTTTTGTTTGTTGTGTTTTTTAAATCAAATAAAATCATATGGCGTTTGTCTCTCATGGACATATTTTACTTAGTATTATGTCCTCTAGATCCCTCCATGTTGTTGCAAATAGCAAGACTTTATTCTTTCTTTAATGGCTTAGGAATATCCCATTGTGTACATACACACATCTTCTTTATCCATTCATCCATCAGTGGGCATCAGGTTGCTTCCATGTCTCGGCTGCTATAGGTCATATGGCAATAAACTTAGGGGTGCACATCTTTTTTCAAATTAGTGTCTTCGTTTCCTTTGGGTAAATGCCCAGTGGTGGAATTAGTGAGTCCTACGGTAGTTTCATTTTTAATTTTTGAGGAAACTCCATGCTGTTTTCCACAGTGGCTGCATTGGTTTGCCTTCCCCCCAGCAGGGTGTGAGGGTTCCTTTTTCTCCACATCCTTGTCAACACCTGTTTCTTGTGGGAAACCGATATTCTTTCCACCTGTTTTTGTTTTTTTTTTTTAAAGATTTTATTTATTCATTTGACAGACAGAGATCACAAGTAGGCAGAGAGGCAGGCAGAGAGAGAGGAAGGGAAGCAGGCTCCCCGCTGAGCAGAGAGCCTGATTCGGGGCTTAATCCCAGGACCCTGGGATCTTGACCTGAGCCGAAGGCTGATGCTTTAACCCTCTGAGCCACCCAGGTGCCCCTCCACCTGTTTTAAACAGGTGAGCCGGCACTGTCTGATTTTAGCTGGTGTTCTCTTAGCTAAAAATTGGAACTGCTGCCAGAATTACAGATGTTTGCTTTTGTGCTATTTCAATGAATAGTTGTAGTCTCGTGCTCACTAAATAATACTTATTTTATATATATATATAAAACTTAGTTTACTACCCACTGTATTAAATTGTCAGGATACCCTACTAAGCATACCATTTTATTGCCATATTGTTTTCTATATTTGAGCGACTGTGGGTGGATCAGTCTGTAACTGATTTACAGAACACAGTCAAATCCACGACCCTGAAGACATCGGAAGTACAAGATTCCGAATTTACAAGGTGAAGAGTCCAGGACCAGATCATCACCCTTCGGGATGTCTCCTGGCAGCTGACCCACGCACATTACCCGTTTGTGCCCTAGCATGAATGATATTTCCTCTCTGTCCTTCTTAGGTAGTTAGATGTTGACTTGTCTTTGAATTAATAATAATAAAAAAAGAAAGGGTAAGTCTCCTGTGGCATTCAGTTCTAGGATTCTATAGTATATTTTGTGGATTAAGGAAAACTCCTAGTCTCTAACCCTATAACATGAATCAACTAAAGCATGATGCTAGGCCTCCTACGTGCCTAGTTCAATCCACCACAGAGTCTAAGTGTCTATCACGAGACGAGAACTCTGCCGTGTGTTTCGACGGCAGCGGTTAATGCATCAGCATGAAGAGAGCACGTAAATGCGCTCTGTAAAGTGCGCAATAGTCAAGATCCCTAGCACAGAGCTGGAAGTATCTTTCTTTAAGTCATTTTACCTGTGTGCTAAGGTTTTCATCAGGCAACTGGGTTTCAATCTAATGGTCATACATATTAATTGGCAAATCTGATAGACAGGTTCATTCTAATTCATTCTAATTAATATAGTCAGATCTTAAAGGCCAAATTAGCATTTTATTTTTTAAAGA
This sequence comes from Mustela putorius furo, assembly GCF_011764305.1. Classification (NCBI taxonomy): domain Eukaryota; kingdom Metazoa; phylum Chordata; class Mammalia; order Carnivora; family Mustelidae; genus Mustela; species Mustela putorius. Next base: position 1,980,494 of record NW_025421511.1, on the reverse strand, counting down.
TTATTTATTAATTTATTTGAGAGAGAGAGAGCACTAGCAGGGGGAGCAACAGAGGCAGAAGCAGGCTCCCGGCTGAGCACGGATTCTGACCTGGGGCTTGATCTCAGCACCCGGGGATCACGACCCGAGCTGAAGGTAGACGCTTAACCAACTGTGACATCTGGGCGCTCCCCCAAATTAGCATTTTAAATACAGACTGTACTTTGCTTGTATGTGCTCAGGCAAGTCAAACAAATCTGAAATATTGAGAATATGATTTCTTACTCATTTTATATGAAATATTTATGGAAAATGAAAAAGTGGCTAATTTAGTCATATCGGTTTATTTTCCTACTTTTCCTAAAATAATAGAAATTGTACGATCAGGGCGCCTGGGTGGCTCAGTGGGTTAAGCCGCTGCCTTCGGCTCAGGTCATGATCTCAGGGTCCTGGGATCGAGTCCCGCATCGGGCTCTCTGCTCGGCAGGGAGCCTGTTTCCTCCTCCTCTCTCTCTCTGCCTGCCTCTCTACCTACTTGTGATCTCTCTCTGTCAAATAAATAAATAAAATCTTTAAAAAAAAAAAAAAAAAAAAAAAAAAAGAAATTGTACGATCATTCTACCATCAGACTTTTGCTCGTGCTTTTTTTTCAAACTTGGAAAATCTTTCCCAGAATTCTCCCCAGAATTACAAATGATCAGACCTTCACAGTCCAGCTGGCTGTCCTCAAGTCAGATCATTCTAACATCATTTCTCCTCACTCAGACTGCTCTAACTAGCATTTACTACAATTATGGGCCACCATAAAACATTCTCTGTTATTTTATTTCAAATATACGTGTCTTTTATCCTCAAAGTGATTTAAATTGTCGAGGGCAAGAGCTATAAAAAGAAGAAAAACCAGTGTTTACGACACTGTCATGTACTTAAGAAATAACCGATTTGTTTAAAATGAATGTCTGTATAGATTCGTAACCTGCAGGTCAGCTTTCCACATTCTGAGCACCTCAACGCTAAAGTGTTATTTTTTTATTCACTTGCAAAAGTCTAAATAATCTTTCAGAAAATTAAAAGGAGCCTCTAGCCTTTGTGTGTCCTTTAAATTTTCCAGTGCAAATTCAAGGTGTTTATCTCTCTATATTGGGAAAACAATTTTTAACCTGAGAAAAATGGAATCAAATATTTTATAGTTGGGGACTTGCTTTGAACCCGAAGTAAGTGCACAGCCAGTTACGCTGTGAGGCGACAAGCCCTCTTCCTGACCTCTGCTCCCACACTTCTCAAAGCTGGGCTGACTCCCATGACAAGGGTCTCGCTGGGCGATAGGGACCACATATTCCCACAGACTCTCCTCTCCTGCCTTACAAATATCCTGCTTATTTTGGGGGGTCCGTAATGACTGCCCGGGGAGATCTGCGTCAGGTCACTTCTTCCCGCATGGATGCCCCCCACCCCCCAGCCCCATGCTGGACCTTCTGTTTCTGTATCTTCCACATTGCCTAAGGATCCAATCTTAACGCTCTTCCTTTGTTCCATTTTCATGTCAACGTGCTGAAAAGCATGGTCCCCCCTTAGAAGGAGGGCCAGGGTTAGGGACCTGAATCACATACCGCCAAACCCCTAGGCTGAAGTCCTAACCCCCCAGAACCTCAGAATGTGGCCATACTTAGAAATGGAGGCTTTAAAAAGGTGATTAAGTTAAAATGAGGTCATCAGGGTGGGTCTAATCCAATATGACTGGTGTCCTCATAAGAAGAGGACATCAGGGGGCCGCCTGGGTGGCTCAGTGGGTTAAGCAACTGCCTTCCGCTCGGGTCATGATCTTGGAGTCCCGGGATCGAGTCCCACATCAGGCTCCCAGCTCCACGGGGAGTCTGCTTCTCCCTCTGACCTTCTCCCCTCTCATGCTCTCTCTCAAATAAATAAAATCTTACAAAAAAGAAGAGATCAGGACACAGACACACCCAGAGCAGGGACCATGTAAGGACACCAGGAGAAGGTGGCCACCTGCTAGCCAAGGACAGAGGCCTCAAAAGAAACCAATGCTGACAGCACCTGCTTTTGGACTTTAACATCTGGAGTTGTGAGAAAATAGGTGCCTGCAGTTAAAGCTGCCCAGCCTGTAGTACTTCGTCATGGCGGCCCTCGCAGACCGATACACCTAATAAATCCCTATGTTAAAGGATGACAGGAAACCACGACCCATGAAATGGACGTGGACGTGGTAAGAAACAAGAGGAAAGTGCGGCGGAATGAATTTTTCAAATGGTGTTTCTGGCCTGCGAGGCTCTTACAGAACCTTGACCCCTCCCCTTCCAAAGGCAGAACTCGAGTCCCTTTCCTCTGAGCCGAGGGGGTGTGCTGGACTGTGTCATCTGATGAGGCTCAGCAGAAGTGCTGTTACAGGAAGGTGACGGGTGAAGGGTCCTGCTGGCCGGCTGGCTCTCGCCTCTCCAGACCCCTGAGGCCAACGCGGGAGCAAGAGCCTGGGGAGGCAGCGACGGCCTGGGGGCCCGACTGTTCCAGCCGCCCACCGGCTCTGCCACGCTGCCCGGGCAGGCGTCCGGTTGGAGGCAGGAAGCTTTCTAATTGTTTTTAATTTCGAGAAGGCTTGTGGTCAAGAGATTACTAGGAGCTTGTACTTTTTACTTCACGTGTTATGTATTATTTACTTTATTGGCAGGAGAGCAGGACTCGGTTTAATTTTTAAATTTCCTAAGAGACCAATGTCAAAAAATATTAATGTTTTTCAAAATATCTCAGGAGTTTCAAAAGCTCTAGTGTCCTCCTGATTCTCCTTTTTTTTTTTTAACTTTACATGTCAATATGAAGACAGCTTTCATTAAGCTTTAAAAAATTGTTGCTGCGCTTTGATGAGGATTTTGTACCCCTTTGTCACTAGGAACGGGCCACCGTTCATCTTCCGTCTTCAGTGTCGGCGACTCCTCCTTTGGTGCCTGCCTTGGCGCTGACTGATGGTTAGTGATCCTGTCCCCTGGGAGCACAGAGTGCTGTGACTTTGTTTCTCCTCTCCGTCATTCTTTTTAAAGAGCGATTGGTCCATCAGGAAAGTGACATGTATGGATTTTTATTCGATCTCATGATGCACTTAATGAGAAGACTGAGGTACTCTGACCTGAGCGTAATGCAAAGAAGAACACAGTAGTGAAAACCCAAGCAAATCAGAGAGATCAATCTAGGAGGGAAGTTAAAAAATAAATAAATAAAGGTCACCAGGATAGGCTGAGCCCCGTTTTAACTGCAGAAGTTCAGAGGAAGTGATATAAGGGAGAGAAGGACAGAGCCTACCTTAAAAGCCTAAAATTTCACCCGAGATCAATTTTGGACATCTCAACTCTTAGGGGACCCATCCCTAGGTCTCTGGCCACGGTCCTCCATTTGTCAACTTAAGAGGAATTTCTGCCGGCCACACAGTGTCTTCCAAGGAAGGAAAATAATTAGGGGATACACTGGTATTTAAAATACGATTTATATTTGCAAATGCACGTTAATAAAAATCCAAACATTGCACTCCTTGAAACCCAAATCACTGCACAATCTTGATGACGATTCCCAAAGGTTCCCATTAAAAACATTTTATTTTCTAAATTCTTCTAATAATTCATCATGTTCCTCAAGTTCTCCCAACTCTCAAGATGGATTTATTCCAGTATCAACTCAAAATGGCTTGTGGTATCAGTGACTTCTTCCATAAGAGATGAGAAATGTATTTTTCAAAAAAAAAAAAGGAAAACTTGTATCAGTGTAGAATGTCTGTGTACACATAACAATTTCTGTTGACGCACATGATCACCCATCTGCCATAACTCAATGATGCCGTCACTCACTCCATCACCCAACAGCCCATCATTATCTGTTGTTATTTCGAGACACAGTTTATTTCTGTGGGAGGTCCTACCGCCTCACGCACGTGTGTGAGCTATGCACCAACGAGGAGCCATGTTCCTCCTGTGGCCCGATTCATCCTCCAAGGCAGGGACGAGCCTTCGGTCCTCTCTCTCTCGCTGTGATGGGTAAAGCCTGTTACTGTACAGGCATCCAGCATTCACGGAAGCCGCACAACCGCACCTTCAGATGGTGCTTCTATCATCCCTGGCTCATGGACCACCCCTTTCTCTCCCAGCATCACGCATTCAGAGGCTACCCCCCATCGCTCTCTCGGAAGCAATCCAGAAGGACTGAACGACGGTGGGAAAATACTCCTTCTCTCTTCTGATACTTCTCTGAAGGTCTCTCATTTAATGGAATAGATCCTATCCTGATTACTGTTATTAACCTACATTTATTTTCATCTTCCTTAGTATATAAATCTCTCTGAGGGCAAGATCCAGGCCTGATTTATTTTTGGAATTCAGGCAATGCCTAGGAGAAGAGCTCAACAAATATTTCTAATTTATCAAGCTTCTGTATCTAAACCCTTTAACTTTATAATGCATTTGAAAAGCATGGTGCTTTAAGAATCCACAACACTTGGGACGCCTGGGTGGCTCAGTTGGTTAAGCAGCTGCCTTCGGCTCAGGTCGTGATCCCAGCGTCCTGGGATCCTTGCTCCGCGGGGAGCCTGCTTCTCCTTCTGACTCTGCCTGCCACTCTGTCTGCCTGTGCTCGCTCTCGCTCACTCTTTCTCTGACAAATAAATAAATAAAATCTTAAAAAAAAAAAAAAAGAATCCACAACACTTGTCATATACGGAATCATTCTAACCTGCAAAACTGATAGAGAATTGTTGTCTGACTTCTCAAGATTATATTAGAAATGCACTGGAGCTAATATTTGAATTCTTATTTGAAAACACTGGTCTGTACTGAATCTCTAAAAGCATGAATCACATAATATTAATCTGTGCATTAATTAATATTAATCACATAATATTAATCTGTGCGTGTTCACGAACACCCCTCACTGGTGTGGTCGTGGCCTCTGAGATTTCTGAGATGGGGCGACCGTTACCCTCGCTGATCCTTCCCGGCGATGTGAGAGACTCCCTCTTCCTCTGAGTAAGAGGAGTGACTGAGCAGACTGAGCATTCATGTACCTTCATACACCTTCATCAGCTTCTGCTTCAACAGAATCCGGGTCCTGAGCAACTACAGCCCCCACAGCCACCTGAATGCAGACAGCCTTCTACAAAGACAAGCTTCCTCCCTGAACCACTTCCTGGCATAAAGTCCACCCCAAATCCCCACAGCCACGGGGTGTCATTCCTCAAGGACTCCTCTTTCCTTCCCCTTCCTTTTTCCTGTTCTCTTTGAGTTTCCCATTAAAATTCAAATGCACATGAGCAGAGTAATAGCTTAGTAGGGATACGATGCAACAACTCTTCCTGAGCAAGCAATGCCATAATGGATTCTGGAAACACGGATAAATAAAACACAGCCCCGGTCCCCAGGCTGATGCTCTGTGTAAGGTGTTACAGCAAGATGAGAGAAATGTAGAGGCAGCTCTTGCCGCTGCCACACAGGAAGCCAGGCCAGGCTTCCAACAGGTCTCCACAGGGTGCCTGGAGGGCCCAGTCAGTTAAACGTCTGGGACTCCTGGTTTCAGCCGAGGTCATGATCTCAGGGTTGTGAGAACGATCCCCGTGCTGGCCTCCATGCTAAGTGCAGAGTCTCGGCGTGCTCTCTCGCTCCGCCCCTCCCCACCTGTGTGCGCTCTCTCTCTCTCTCTCTCTCAAGTAAATAAATCTCTAAAAAACAAAAACAGAAACAAAACAAAACAAACAGGCACCTGCACATGAACTGGGCCTTCACCAACCTCTTTCCCGGGTGGACGGCATCAGGGAAAGGGCACTGACCACAGTGGCAACCGCTCAAGCAGAGAAGAGTGGTCAAAAGCAGAGAGCAAGCTCACAGAACAGCCTGTGGTCAATATCCCTTAAATAATTCATTTTCAATTTCACATTGTTCTGGTGCACCGTCTGGAATCGCTGGAGGGTGAAGTGTGGGCAGAGGGGGGGACAGGTGACAGAGGTGTGAGGTGACAGAAGGAAGAGGGAACCCCTGGGCGCAACACCGTATCGAGACGAGGGTGAGCAAGGCTGTCAGGGAGCCGAGGAAGGGGGACGCACCCGGCGCCAGCCCCCATGCGGACGACCTGATTGTATATCACAGCAGAGTCAATGACACCTAAACAAAATGCAGAATGAAATTTGTACGGTGACGTTTCTGAACCCCTCAGAAACCCCAGGCGTTTGTATTGTGGGCCACTGACTTATTTGCAATATTTCAAAACTTCTTAGAGATGAGTGAACCCCGAGTTCTATAGGATAGACCAGATTTTCTCCCAGATTGATTTCAACTCAGTGTGGTTAGACAGGTGTATCATTACACGTGATTAAACCTTTAAAATGGAAATATTAATAGTCCCGAACTAATCCCTCTGGCTAGAATATGAAATATTCCACAACAGCAAGTTCTTAAAGGAGGTAGATAAGATAAAACGCCTTGAGTGCCGTCCAAACTGCAGACCACTAATTCAGTGTAAACAGGCCAAAAGACAAATATTAAGGGAAAGGGGGGTGGGGGGGAATGGTCAGGGGCGGGGGGCACTGACTGAGGAAAACAGTGCTCTGAAGTTCAGTGACACATCTTTCAAGACAACAGGTTTTCAGAACGCGGGGCTACTAGACAGTAAGGGATCACCGAGGTTGGCCTCGCCAGCTGTATGACCTTGAACAAATTCTGTCAGTTCTAGGTCTGCCTAATGAACAGGCCGCCTATCAGCTACTTCCGGGGGGTCATCAAGATGCAGGGGTGATAGCAGAAAAGCACCCGGAACAATGACAGTTGTGTGCTAGGAGCTCCGTGAACGCTGGGACTGTCCGCAGCAGACACCTCTGGCCGCTGAGAGCGGGACCACCTCTGGCCAGGAATGCTGCAGAAAGCGCTCACCCGTCACCCACCCAGGATCAAGTGGGACCCCGTGAGCTGAGAGTCAATGATATCCACCTATGGCAGCAAACAACAATCCCCGACAGGACTTCACAATCAAAAATAATGAGCCACTAAAGCACTTTCTTTGGTAAAGAAGAAAGAAAGAAGTCTAGCCTTCACGCACTTCAGACAGAGAGGGATCAGAAAGTGGTGGCTTTGCCAAGTCCCTGTCCACCCCAGCCATTGTCGCCAGGGTTAGCGGCGGCAGCCCTACGCCAGCGGACAATTGTTTTTCAAAATGAGTTTGCGGCCTGGTGTAAAGAGAAGATGGTTTGAGTCATGTTATCAAGCACAGATCTACGGAGAGCACTGCACTTTCTCCTACTTTGTTATTTAATTTCTACCAAGGCATTTCTATTTTCAGGGCTGACAGTTCCATTTCCACTGGCTGTGGCTGTGAGCACGGAGTGCTTGAAATCGCTGTGAGTGGACACGTCCCCGCATTTGCAGGGAAGCAGCCGCTCTGGCAGGGGCCTCACCGGGGAGCAGGGTGGGGAAGAGAGATGGACTGGCTAAGAACCCTGCACTCCGCGCTCACTAAAATCCAGCATTCTTCCTTCCTCCCACACTGCCTTAAAAGGTTTATGCTTTGAAATTCAGATTTGCTGAGTGCAAGCGATCAGCCAGCACTGCCTTCCCCGGCTCCCAACCACCTGTTGTAGCTGTCTCCTTGTCAAGAGCCTGGTCCAGCAACCGCTTCTGCTTCTCACAGTGGGAGCCAGTCAAAATGGACTTGTCCATCGTGAAAATGGAGCTTCCTGCCATGCATGAAAGTCGATGCCACACGGGGCTGGTCCCAGGGCTCCACAGAGAGGGACGGCATCTTGTTTCCAGGCGCATAAATTAGAGCCGTGCACCACATCTGCACGCTTGAGCTCTTACAGTCCAACACGGTTTGAAAAGAATATTCCTAAAATCATTTACGAAATGCAGGGAATTTAAATACACAGAATTGAACAAAGGCCACTCTCCCTTCCTAGAGAAATTCAAATGCTCTAAGGGACCACAGTATAAAAAGGGGTGACGCTTCCCATTGGGGGCGACGTGAATGCCCTTGAGGGGGCGATGCTCGGAAAAATCCGCCAGAGAAAGACAAACACCGAATGATTGCACTCGCGTGTGGACCCCAAAACACAAATAAACAAACGAAATAAGACAAAAACAACCTCTTAGACACTGACCGCAGACTGGTAGTTAGCACAGGGAAAGAGGCTTATGGAATGCTGGTGGGCGGTGGCGGTGATCACTGCGGTGTATGCCAATGTTGGAGTATAAAGCTGAACACCCAAAACTAGAGAGAAAAAGAAAAACAAAACAAAACAAAAAAACTCTTGCCCTTTCCCTGCTCTCTGGGAAAACTGCGGCCCCAACCTTGCCCGAGGCAGCCTCCCAGAACTTCTCCAAAAACCACTCAAACTAAGTCCATAGAGCAAATTCCTAGAGTCTCTTTTGGGGACAACAAGGCAGCGCGATGATCTGAAGGACAGTGCTTTGCTTCTCTTCAGTGTCTCCACAGTGCGGGTGCGCAGAGCACGGCAGCCTGGCCCCCTCAGCACCTCCCGGCCGCCTCTGCCAAGGGGCGTCTTTACAACATAACAAGCACCACAACAGCCATGAAGTCTTCCCAGATCTTTCTTCACGAGCGCCACATGCATGAACTCCACCAACCCGCACAGCAGCCCGTTGGGGGGCACCAGGACGTCCGCATCTCACCGAGGAAGGCATCGGGTGCATAGCCCAAGGCCAGAGAACTGGTCAGTGGCTCCGGGACCCACCCGCTTTCCTTCCCGGTGACTCAGAGTTATGGGACATCAACGATGTGGATAAGTCTTGACAAAGAGGATGGACATGAACGGGAGACTGAGTGTGCCGGCTTGGTGTGTGACTGCGGCTGAACAGATCGTGCTGTCACCCGTCGTGATCTTCTCACGCTCCGCACTGAGCGTGGCGGCTGGTCAGGCACAGGTATAGAAGTCAAGTGCATCACAGGAACGAATCGGTGAGAAGAGGAACCTGTAGGACAAGGCTCTGGGTAAAGAGCCACAACTGGTCCGCCCAAAAGTAGACGAGCAGACATGACCCACTCCCAGGACACTATTTTAACGGCACCGAGAGACATGGCCTATTGGTGGAGTGATTTAAGCTCTAATAAGTGAATTTAACCATCTCACCTTCGAGTGACTCTGTACTGGGGACCAACAATGCACATCAAATTAGCGGTTGACCTAAAGTATTTACAAACACACACACACACACACACACACACACACACACACACACGAGCGCTCTGCAGGCCAAATAAGCACTGAGCAGTGGGGGCTTGTCTGCCTCTATCCACCCAGCTACCCGCGATCCATCAACCGTCTGCCATCTATTGGGCATTGACTACCAATCAATTTATCCATCATTTTTATCAATTTAGCTAGCCAGCCGGGTGACATGCAGTGGTGTGTATATTTAATAACATGTTCAGTCTTCTGAGCAGCCCAAGTAACATAGGTGCATTCTATAATAATACTTTGAAAAAATAGATAACATGGAGATATTTAGGAAAAGCACTTAAAGTTACTGACAATTTGAATATTGGTATCTCTAATTTTGGGTTGAACAACTAGAAGGAGGTTTGTTTGTTAAAAAAACACACTCTGTAATTATATGACAAATGACAAAAGGTCACTGATAATTGGTGAGTCATTTTTTTAAACTAGTTATTTCATTTATTTTAAATTATTGTACAGGATAATATTTTATTCTTAGGTACAGTCTGTTATGAGCTGTATGCCAAAATTACATATTAAAAATGTATCCAAAGGTTAATTACAAATGAATGCTTCTAAAAATATAGAAATTAGCCACTGAAAGTCAACTATGTGTCACTGTACTCAGCTAAAAATGGAAGGAATGCCATTATTAAATTATTGACAAGTGAAATTTGGAGACAATTGCTTATGTGCATCAAGTTTCTTTCAGATACAATGAGGGCAATACTTTGACTCTACTTTTCCAAAATGCTAAGGAGAGTAGTATTTGTGAAGGCTTTTTAATACTTTGGTTGAGAGAAAGATGTCCAATAGTGTCTGATCCTTCCAGTGTTATTTAATTTGAGTGATAAATAACCAAATGCATTTTTTAAATACAAAGCATAACTCCTATCAATAATGACTGAATAATTATAAGATGATTCAGAAACAACTATGAGAGTAGGCTTTCTTTTCTCTTACCAAGAGATAGTATATGCAACCAGTTTCCTTCCCGTACAAACATGAGGGAACAAACATGGAAACATGACTGAAAAAGAGTGGAAGAAGGAGCTATCATGCAAAATGATGCTGAATGTTGTCTGAGCACTGATATCATTCTCTAGATACTTTATGTCTAAACTAAGGCTCTGTTTCCTGTACCTGCAATTTAAAGTTAAGTTAGGACAATGGTTTTCAAACCGTAACAGGCATTTCGATCCCCTGCAAGGATTGTTAAAACAAAGAGTTCCAGATTCAGGAAGCCTAGGTGAGGCCTGTGAACTGGTCCATCTACTAACTTCCAGCTGGCGCTGGTGTTGCTCTCAGAATCACGGTTTGAGAAACACCAAGGACATCCAACGTTTTCCAAACCAGGGCCATCTATTCACCCAGAATGCCTTTTTAAAAACGCAGGATCCTGGAGAGCAGTCCAACATGGTGGTAGAGGAAGACCTTGAACTCTCCCCTTCCCCTGGTTACACCAAATCTCCACTTAATGCATAGAGCAGTCTCGCCTGAAAAAGAACGAAGGGCTGACGAACAGCTCCTCCACGACCAATGACACAGGGACCACACAGAAAAGGGTAGGAGAGATAAAGACACGGTTTTGGTGGGAACTCCACCCCCAAGGTCTGCAATAGGAAGGCATATCACTGAGGGCTGGCATCCAGATTCACCCGTCCTGAACACAGCAAAACAAACAAACAACAGAAATAATGGTTTAAAGGGCAACTAGACTCCAAGTGACGGAAATCTATTTATGAACCCTAGAGCGTCTACCAAACAGGCAGAAACTGCTGGAACTTTCTCCAGGGTCATCGGCATAGGTGAGTAGCATTTTTTACATTTACCCTCACCCAGACAGCATGGAGCATGGAGGGAGTAAGGTCCAGGTGCTCTAGCCAGCCAGCCTCTCAGGGTCTCCCCAGCATGCTCGGTACCCCTGGTCCACGCTAAACCCAGCCATCTCCCCAAGGAGATCTTAGCACATTGTATGCTGATGTCCCGAAGCACGACCACCTTAGCTCCAGCCGGCCCACACTCCTTCTACCTATCCCACCAAGGTGACCCCAGCAAGGTGTACCCCAGGACCACTGGGGCCATGCCTGCACCAGGTCCAGCTAACCTACCAAGGCAGCTCTGAAAAAACACACTCCAGGACCCCATAGCTCACTCCACTCCAACTCTAGCCAACCCACCAAGAGCACCCTGGCAAGGGTATACACCAAGACCCCCAGACCATGTCACACCAACTCCAGCCAACCCACCAAGGTGGCCCAAGCAAGCATATCCTAGGACTCCCCAGGTCATGCCCACTCCAGCTGTCCTGCCAAGATGGCCAGACATAACATACTCAGATATACCCCGGCCCATGCCTGCTCCTGCTCTAGCCGTCAGGCAGGCACATACAGTCTGCACAGGGAACACACCTACATAAGGCCACACGTTCAAGAGCTGGAGAAGTAGCTGTTCTATCACATTCACGGATACAAACACAGGAAGTCAAACAAAATGACGGGACAGAGAAATACATTCCAAATGAAAGAACAAGATAAAATCCCAGAGAAGGGGGAACCCTCACAAAATGGAGAAATGTAACTTGCCTGATAAGGAGTTCAAAGTAATAGTCATAAAAATACTCACTAACCTTGGGAGAAGAAGGGAGGGACACTGAAAACTTCAGCAGAGTTAGAAAATATAAGAACAAACCAACAAGACCTCAAGAACAATGACTGAAATAAAAGACACCCGAGAGTAAACACCCATGCACCTAACATATTATCATATAAATACATAAATCAAAGATTAACAAATATAAAGGGAGAATTGACAACAATACAATAATAATGGGGGGCTTAACACCCCACTTACAGCAATAAACAGATCATCCAGATAGAAAATCAGTACGGAAACAATAAGCAGCTTTGACAGACACATTAAACCAGATAGACTTGACAGATATATCCAGAACATTCTACAGCAAAACAATACATACTCTTTTCAAGTGCACATGTAACATTCTCTAAGATAGGTCACATTATAGGCTACAAAACAAGTATCAGTAAATTTAAGAAGAATGAAATCACATCAAGTATCTTTTCTGACCACAAAGTTATAAAACTTGAAATCACTTATAAGAAAAAATGGAAGAAACACAGACAGTGGAAGCTTAACAACATGTTATTAAGCAATCAATGAGTCCACAAAGTTATCAAAGAGGAATCTGTGGAGTATTATGCCTCCATCAGAAAGGATGAACACCCAACTTTTGTAGCAACATGGATGGGACTCGAAGAGATTATGCTGAGTGAAATAAGTCAAGCAGAGAGAGTCAATTATCATATGGTTTCACTTATTTGTGGAGCATAACAAATAGCATGGAGGACATGGGGAGATGGAGAGGAGAAGGGAGTTGGGGGAAATTGGAAGGGGAGGTGAACCATGAGAGACTATGGACTCTGAAAAACAATCTGAGTGGTTTGAAATGGTGGGGGGGTGGGAGGTTGGGGTACCAGGTGGTGGGTATTATAGAGGGCATTGATTGCATGGAGCACTGAGTATGGTGCAAAAATAATTAATACTGTTATGCTGAAAATAAATTAATTAATTTAAAAAATTCATGGAATCAAATGAAAATGGAAACATTATATTTTAAAATCTTTGGGACATAGCAAAAGCAATTATAAGAGGGAAGTTTACAGCAATACAGGTAGGCCTTTAGAAATAAGAAAACAAGAAACAAATAAAAAAATCTCAAAAAAAAAAAATTAAACCTCACACTTGAAGGAACTAGAAAAGAACAAAGCCCAAATTTGGAAGGAAGAAAATAAAGATTAGAGTGGGGAAAAAAAAAAAGATTAAGAACAATAGAAAAGGTTAATAAACCTAAGAGCTGCTTCTTTAAAAAGATAATCAAAATTGATTAATCTTTAGGCAGGCTCATCAAGATATAAGCATACAACCTTCCAAGACTCATTCAGGGAGACACAGACAATCTGAATGGATGAATTACTGGTAACAATATTGAATTAGTAATCAAAAAACTCCCAACAAGCAGAAGTCCCAGACCAGATAGCTTCCCAGGTGAATTCTACCAAACATTTAAAGAAAAGTTAACACCTATTTTCTTAAACTAGTCCAAAAAATAGAAGAGAAAGGAACATTTCTAAATTCTTTCTACAAGACCAGCATTACTCTGACACTAAAACAAGTCAAACACGTTACCAAAAAAAGAAAACTATAGACTGATATCCTTGGTGAACATAAACTAACAGTCTCCCACAAACTATTAGCAAACCAAATTCAAAAATACATTAAATGGATCACTCGCACAATCAAGTGGGGATTCAAGGATGGTTCGACATACACAAATCAATCGACGTGATACATTACATTAACAAAATGAAGAATACAAATCATATTATTGTCTCAACAGATGCAGAGAAAGCATTTGACAAAATTCAACATCCATTCATGATAAAAACTCAACAAAGTGGGTTTAGAAGAAACATACCTCAATGTGATAAAGACCACATATGACAAACCCACAGTTAACATCATACTCTGTGGATGTTCCTAAGATCAGGAACAAGATATGGGTGTTCATTCTCCACTTTCATCCAACATAGTGCTAGAAGTCCTAGCCATTGCAATAAGACAGGAAAAAAATAAATAAAAGGCACCCAAATTGGTGAGGAAAAAGTCAAACAGTCACTATTTGCAAATGACATGACACTATACCTAGAAAACCCTAAAGACCACAAAACATATTAGTATAATAAATGAATTCAGTAAAGTTGTAGGGCACAAAATTAATATTCAGAAATCAGCTGCCATGTCTATACAGTGATAATGACCCATTAGAAAGAGAAATTAATGGGGGACTTGAATGGCATGGTCAGTTATGCATCTGACTCTTGATTTTGGTTCAGTTCATGATCTCGGGATCATGAGATACAGCCCTGCATTGAACTCCATGCTCAGTGGGGGGTCTGTTTAAGATTCTCTCTCCTTTTCCCTCTGATCCTCCTCCCTGCACATGGTCTCTCTAACATAAATAAATAAATTTTTTTAAAAAAGAAAAATATCTTCTCCCATTCCATGGGTTGCCTCTTTGTTTTGTTGACTGTTTCCTTTGCTGTGCAGAAGCTTTTGATTTTGATGAAGTCCCAAAAGTTCATTTTCACTTTGCCTTTGGAGACATATCTTGAAAGAAGTTGCTGTGGCTGATATCGAAGAGGTTACTGCCTATGTTCTCCTCTAGGATTCTGATGGATTCCGGTCTCACAGAATGGGAGAAGATATTTGCAAATGACAGCACAGGCAAAAGGTTGATATCCAGGATCTATAAAGAACTCCTCAAACTCAACACACACAAAACAGACAATCATATAAAAAAATGGGCAGAAGATATCACAAGACACTTCTCCAATGAAGACATACACATGGCTATCAGACACATGAAAAAATGTTCATCATCACTAGCCATCAGGGAGGTTTAAATTAAAACCACATTGAGACATCACCTTACACCAGTTAGAATGGCCAAAATTAGCAAGACAGGAAACAACATGTGTTGGAGAGGATGTGGAGAAAGGGGAACCCTCTTCCACTGTTGGTGGGAATGCAAGTTGGTGCAGCCACTTTGGAGAACAGTGTGGAGATTCCTCAAGAAATTAAAAATAGAGCTTCCCTATGACCCTGCAATTGCACTACTGGGTATTTACCCCAAAGATACAGATGGAGTGAAAAGAAGGGCCATCTGTACCCCAGTGTTTATAGCAGCAATGGCCACGGTTGCCAAACTGTGGAAAGAACCAAGATGCCCTTCAACGGATGAATGGATAAGGAAGATGTGGTCCATATACACTATGGAGTATTATGCCTCTATCAGAAAGGACGAATACCCAACTTTTGTAGCAACATGCACAGGACTGGAAGAGATTCTGCTGAGTGAAATCAGTCAAGCAGAGAGAGTCAATTATCAAATGGTTTCACTTATTTGTGGAGCATAACAAATAGCATGGAGGACATGGGGAGATGGAGAGGAGAAGGGAACTGGGGTAAATTGGAAGGGGAGGTGAACCATGAGAGACAATGGACTCTGAAAAACAATCTGAGGGGTTTGAAGGGGCGGGGGGTGGGAGGTTGGGGGAACCAGGTGGTGGGTATTGGAGAGGGCACGGATTGCATGGAGCACTGGGTGTGGTGCAAAAACAATGAATACTGTTATACTGAAAATAAATAAATAAATAAACAGCCAAAAAAAAAAAAAAAGAAAGAAAGAAAGAAAAAAGAAAAGAAAAATAAAGTGAAGTTAAGAAACCAATCTCATTTACAAATGCACCAACAAGAAAAAAGTACCTAGAAACAAATTTAACAAAGGAGGTGAAAGAAGTGTGCACTGGAAACTACGGCACTGAGAGGGACCTGACGAGAGCTCAAGGAGATGGAGAGATGCGCCGTGCTCATCGATTGACAGAATATTGTTTAAAATGTCCATACTACCAAAAGCAATCAACATAGGCATTGTGATCCCCACCAAAATACAAATAGCATTTTTCACAGAACTAGAACAAAGCATCCAAAAATTTACGTGAATCCACAAAAGACCTGGAATGGCCAAACCAATCTTGAGAAAGAAGAACATAGCAGGCTTGGGAAGTACCATGCTCTCTTAAGTTCCAACAAACGACAAAGCCAGAGGAATCAAACAGTATTGTATCAGCATGAAATGAGATACACAGATCAATGGAATAGAACAGAGGGCCCAGAAACAAACCCATGCATATGTGGCTAATTAATTTATGACAAAGGAAGAACATACAATGAGGGAAGAGAGTCTCTTTGATCAATGGTGTGGGAGAATATGTACAGTTGCAGGCCAAAGCATGAAACCGTAACACTATTTTACACCATATGCAAAAATAAATTCAAAATGGACTGATGGCCAGATTGTAAAACCTGAAACCATAAAACTCGTAGAAGAAAGCACAAGTGGTAAACTCTCTGATGCCATTCTTTGCACTATTTTTGGGGTTAGTCTCCTCAGGCAAGATTGGCAAAAGCTAAAATAGACAAATGGAAGCGTATATCCAAGTAAAAGCCTTTTGCACAGGGAAATGAAAAGGCAACCTACTAAATGGGAGAAGATATTTGCAAATCATATAGCTGATAAGGGATTAATATGCAAATTTTACAAAGAACTTACACAGCTTAATTTTTTTTAAAAGGCAACCTGATTTTTAAAAGGAGAAAGGACTTGACTAGACATTTTTCTGAAGAAGACACAGAGGCGGCCAACAGGCTCACGATCAAATGGTCAAAGCCCTCACCATCCAGGAGACGAGAATCAGAATGACAACGAGATGTCCCCTTACCCATGTCAGATTAGCATTATCAAAAGACAAGCAAAACTGATGGCAAAATGTGGGCAAAAGGCAGTTTTTTCCACCACACTGTTGGTGGAAATACAAACTGTGCAGCCACTATAGGAAACAGTAGAGGCTCCTCAAAAAATTAAAAATACAGCTACGATACAGTCAGCAATTTCACTTCTGGGTATTTATCCAAAGAGAGAAAAAAACACTGATTCAAAAAGATACATGCACCTCCATGTTCATTTCAGCATTTCTTACAAGAGCCAAGACAGGAAAGCAACCTAAGTGTCCACTAGTAGAGGGATGGATGAAGAAGATGTGTGTGGACGCACAGACACACGCACTATACACATACTAGGTGCTTCTATATACAGCATAAATATGACAGAGGCCCACACTGGAATGCTGCTGAACCAGAAGAAAAGAATGGAACTGGCCATCTGGGACAATGCGGATGGACCTAGAGGGTATTATGCAAAGTGAAGTCAGTGAGACTGAGAAAGACAAATACAGTGTGATTCCACTTATTTGTGGAATCTAAAAGAAAATGAAAATAAAACATTTATTTTGTTGATATATGGCTGATTTATGGTTAATATATGATATTAACCATATCATATATGGTTAATGATATATTGGTTGCCAAAGGGAGGAGGTGGGGAGAGAAGCATGAAACAGGTGAAGGGGAGGAAGAGGTACAAACTGCTGTTAGAGGGCAACTAAGTCACAGGGACGTGATGTCCGACATGGGGCACACAGCCAGCGCTACTGTAACGAATCTGAGTGGTGACAGGGGTTAACCAGACTCATCGTGGGACCGCTCTGTAATGTATAAGAACATCAACTCATTATGCTGTACACCTGAAATTAACAGGATATTACATGCCACTTACATTTCAATAAACCACACAGAAAACAAAAGCAATAAAAAATAAATGCAGAATGCTAACCACCAACCAGATCTCAGGAAACCAAACTTACCTGCACTGGTCTTAAGTTCACCAGGTAACCTTGACTCACAGGTGCAAAAACCAGCAAATTACACCCGCTTATTTAGAACTACTGAACTAGGCAACCAAGGGCTGAATGGCGTCCTACATTTGTTTTATATATTTATAACAAGTCTTACATTTGTGTATATATTCAATATATCTCGAATCTTATCTTTGTGGTCACCTTGTTCCGTATGCACACTGGTGACGTTGCTGGGAAGCCTGTTTTAATTTACTAGAAGACTGCAATTTTCAGTCCTATGGAAAATACCAGTTATTATTTTTCCCTTTGAAGTACCCACAGCATAAAAAAACGCAGTACAGCATACGGAGTATTTAAATTATTTTTTTAATTTATTCATTTGATGGAAAGAGATCACAAGTAGGTAGAGAGGCAGGCAGAGAGAGAGAGAGGAGGAAGCAGGCTCCCCCCTGAGCAGAGAGCCCGATGCGGGGCTCGATCCCAGGACCCTGGGATCATGACCTGAGCTGAAGGCAGAGGCTTTAACCCACTGAGCCACCCAGGAGCCCCCGGAGTATTTTAAAACAGGATTCTGGAGCCTGATCACCTAGGTTTGAATCAGGTTCTCATTTGAAAGCTTCTAAATTGTCTCAGTTTTCTCATCTGTACAAGGGGGAAAAATAGTACATCCCCATTAAGGATTAAATTAATTAAGATGTGTAAAGCGCCTAGAGTTAGTTAGTGCCTGGCACATTGAAAGTGTTACATAATTTTTAAAAAATCTACCGTACTAAGGGATTGTAGCTCAATACAAGTATGACTGCTCAAAGGCTTTCTTAAAATATTGTTCTTACTGTTCTTTCGGTGAGTAGTTATTCCCCCCACCCAGGTGACATTCCAATGTGGACTGGCCACCCCTCGACCAGGGTGTTTTAGATGCAGTCCATGATCACGACCGCAGGAGCCGGCCATTGGACATTTCAGACATCCCAGGGAGGCCGAGTTCCAGGTACGTGCCTGAGGGTTTGTGGCAAACCCTGGGCTGAACAGGTGCCTTTGTCTTCCTTGACCTGCCGTCGCCTCCCCTCCTGGTCAGGCCGCTTGACTGCCCACGAGTGCTGGCAAGTCCTCTGGGAACAAAATCGTGTGACAGGCACAGCACATAGTTGGAACTGGCAGCTAAAAACACGGCTGGATTCGGAGACTTCAGAGAGTCCATGCTTTCCTGAAACTTCATTATGCCTTGTAAGTTTCCTTGGCTTCAGCCTACTTTCCTCTTAAAATGCAAACAGTGCTAGTAACAAACACAAACAGTGCTAGGAGTGATAACCTTTAAATAAAGTCTTATCATTTAATAAGCTTTTATCCCCGTGGATGGCTCACAGGATTCTCTCAGGATCTTAGTGTTGAATCTCGTGCATCCTAGTGATGCCCAAAAGAGAGTAAGAAAGGAGAAAACAAAAGAGAAAACAAAAGAAAAAAGGCTGACAGTGAAGAATTAGGGTAAGGTAGGAAACTGAAAATATTAACACAAAACTGAAGTCAAATCTCAGTTTTTCTCCCCAGTCCTCCCAAAGTAATGTTGTAAATACTACTACTCAAGTATAGCTTTTTAATGCCACTTTTTATTTGAAAAACTAGATAATCGGGGCTCCTGGGTAGGTCAGTCAGTTAAGCGTCTGCCTTCAGCTCAGGTCATGATCCTGGGGTCCTGGGATGGAGCCCCGCATTGGGCTCCCCGCTCAGCAGGGAGCCTGTTCCTCCCACTCCCACTCCCCCTGCTTGTGTTCCCTCTCTCACTGTCAAATAAATAAAATCTTTAATTTAAAAAAAAGAAAAATTGGAAAATCAAGCAAATGAACTACAAAAATAAGTGCTCACATACAATGGCATTTTCTCCTATAAAACTGGGAAGTATTTTTAAATGCCTTGAATTATTATAAATGCCTTGAAATATTTTTAAATGCCATTCTACTTGGTTTTGTTCCGGAAACTATACCCAAAACGTCCTCTCACATGCACAGGCAGGGCTACTTCGGGGACACACACCCACAGCTGCACAGCTGATCCTGTCCTCCAGTGAGGGGATCCCTGGGTCCCAGAACGTCTCGGTCTTGTTAGGCAATAGCCCAGAGCCTGTGCCTCGAAGGGTTCTTGGAAGGAAAAGCAGCAGCAGGAAGCCATGGCGCTGAGGAGCTGGGGGTTAAAGAGTGGTGAGGGGCAGACCAGGCATCTGGCTGGGCACGAGGCAATGCTCTCGAGGTCCCGGGAATGCCACGCTAGCCGGGTCAGCGCCACTAAGGAGCATGCCCGTCGCCAGAACTGCTGTCACGTGCGGCAGTAAAGGTACAGGAGCCACCAAACGTGGGAGACTCAAGGGCTTGATATTTTACTTTCGAGTTTCAAGCTCTGTGGTGCTCCCCAGAGCAAAGTCTGTCAGCAGCCCCCACGCAAAGGTGCTTCTCAAACAATCTTCCAGGATCACCCTGACCTCAGGAATACCTGATCGTGGCAATGACTTTTCAAAACTGCCCAAGAAAAGGCATCATATAATTTATTTTTAACACAAAAACATATTTTTAACACAAACACAAGGGAGAGTTCAGGGCTTTTCAAAGGGACGTGGCTGAAATCCATGGTAGTGAATGTTTTCAATACTTTACAAACATTATCTGAATCACCCACAAAAGGCCCTTCTGCGGGGTGGAAGGACTGGACCCAGGATTCCCCAACAGTGGCATGTCACCCCCTACAGACGGCAGTCTAAGCTCAGCCACCTGACTCTGTACTGCGTCTTCTTCCCCACACTTTCGTGGCTCTCCTGTGCACTCCACTTCCTAAAGGCTTACGGTTTCAAGGGCCGTCACTCTGCAGGGTATGGTGCTTGGGTCCTTTATATTTTGTGATCGTTGAGCCTAATAAACATACCACGTGACCGTAATGTTCGTGCGCCTCTATAATAGGCTTCGCACTTCTAATCTGCAGGACGCCAAGACTGCGGGAATACAGCCGGGGCATCAGAACAGAAGAATTGAAATGGATGCTATTGTAATTCAATCAAACCACCACTCCATCTCTTTCTAGGATGTACTGTGGCACCAAGGAATGGGCCCTCAAATGAGCTCAATCCCTC
Source organism: Mustela putorius furo (assembly GCF_011764305.1). Classification (NCBI taxonomy): domain Eukaryota; kingdom Metazoa; phylum Chordata; class Mammalia; order Carnivora; family Mustelidae; genus Mustela; species Mustela putorius. The sequence continues at coordinate 1,959,856 of NW_025421511.1, read as the reverse complement.
AGAAGGCACGCGGGGGAATTCAAGGTTCTCTCTGGCAGGCAGTTTCTCTAGTCTAAATGATGGAAAAGAAGGAGCGGGTGAAGAAGTTATAAAACATGTACAGAATAAATGCCCATATTTCTTCATTGGCCTGAGACTTCCTTTTGTTAATTATTTAAGTATTCATGCATTAATAACTATTTTGTCCTCTAGCAAAAATGAGAGAGATCTTCAAGACTCGAAAATTAAATGATTACAGTGTGTCTGTCCCTAGTGGTCAAGCCACTGCTTTTAGTCTCACTTTGATTTTCCTTAAAATTAGGGAGATTCATCTAGAGAAACTCTAAGATCACTTTTTTTTTTTAAAGATTTTGTTATTTATTTGACAGACAGAGATCACAAGTAGGCAGAGAGGCAGGCAGAGAGAGAGGAGGAAGCAGGCTCCCTGCTGAGCAGAGAACCCGATGTGGGCCTCGATCCCAGGACCCTGGGATCATGACCTGAGCCGAAGGCAGAGGCTTTAACCCACTGAGCCACCCAGGCATCCTCTAAGATCACTTTTAATCCAAAGGTGGTGTTAACTGATGACATTATGTTTATCTATCTCTCTCTTTCTCTCCCTCTTTTACACATACACATGGGTCCTGAAAACACAAATTCAAGCCCTAAAAACCAATTTCTCAGAACATATCATTCTCTTACTTCTTTGAACTAAAGAGTTTGGGGATAATATTATTTTTTATCAGTATTAATTTTGGCAGAATCCATTGGCTGACATGAAGTCTCAGCTCAAGGAAACAGCTGTCTCTGTGGAAAGAGAACACCATTAGCTGAGTGTTGTCTTCTGGATAATCATCCAACTCAGTACCGAGCAAATGCCGCATGAAAGGTGACATGGGGGAGATGTGGTTGTCCTTATAGCATTCCTGGGACACCACTTCATGCCGTCCAGCTGGTCATTTTCACTCCACTTTTAAAATCCTGAGATGACATGTTCTTATGATTCAGTACTTAATATTTAATAATTCAGTAGAAGATACTCTTTAGATCATACAGATAAGCAAAATTTTCTTCTGTGTTTAATTTCCCTTAGAGCTTGTTGGTTCTCTGCTGCTTAGAGAAAGTTGCCAGGATACTTCCTCCCCAAACAGTAAGAAAAAGAAGGATTTTGTAAAGAGAAGAGCCGTGTACGCTTTGGACAGCTAGAAATACTGTAGCCCTCAAAATCCTCATCTCTCAAATGAAATGTCAGATTAGATGCTATTTAAGATCTGTTTGTGCAGATATCCTGCGAGAGCAAAGATTTATATTCTGCCCATTGGCAAACCTCATCTAAAGGCAAAATACCAGAGTCCCAAGAGTGAGAAGCACACCGGCTGTGCACGACCAAGAAGAGAACACATAAGGGCTGTACTGAGACAGGGGAAACTCCTGTTTTCATTCTGTTTGTCTGCGGTGAGTAACAGGCACGATGAAGATGAGGCACCTTCCAAGCCCTCCCAAGCACGTCTCAATCCTCGCTCTCACACCTGGGTGCCAAGGGTCTTTATCCAGGATTACCGTTCCAGGAAAAGAAGGAACTGGTTAGAAAAGAAACCTCAAATCAAGGCAGCCAAAAGCCATTTCTTTTGTTTTTATCCCCTTCCCATTTTATTTATTTTTTATTTTTGTTTATTTTTATTTAAATTCAATTAGCCAAGCTATATTACATCGTTAGTTTCTGATATAATGTTCAGCGATTCATTCATTGAGTAGAACACCCAGTGCTCACCAGATCATGTGCCCTCTTTGATGCCTGCCATCCAGTAACCCCATCCCCCTCCCAAGCCATTTCTTTTGGTGGGACCAACCAACACCTCACGTAAGGACTGTCTCCAAGTTAGGACAAACGACGACGTTATCCTCCGTTAACTATGAAGCAAGTCGCTGAAGGCAATGATTGTGCACTGCACTGGAGTGTAGCTGATCCACAGAGGGGGACACATCTAATGTCTAAACCTTGATGAGTTTGGAGATAAGTGTCACCACGAAGCCATCACCACAGTCTATGCCATAAACATATCCTTCACCTCTACACGCCTCCTCTATCATCTTTACTAGTATTTTGGGAATAAGGATACTTCACACAAGATGTAATGTCTTAGCCCGTTTTTAGGCATACATTAACTGCATACACCATGCTGTACAGCAGATCTCTAGAGTCCTCTAGTAGATCTCTAGATCTCGCGTTACCATGGTGACAAAAATGCCATGTATGTTTCCAGAACTCTGCACACTCCCTCCCTATTTCCGAAGACTCCAGCCACAATGGGAAGTGCCTCTTTTCTTTGGTCATGGTTGGCCTCGCTTCCCAAACTGGTGGACATCTCACTGAGCCCTGGTCTTCAGGAGACTTACAGGCTACATAATGTGGACTCCTCCACTTCTAGGCACATATGAAGTGTCACACTCCAGGGACTGGATGTGGCATCCTCAGAGACCCGTAAGTGACCAGAAGATAGAAACCAGAACTAGAGAGAAACTGCTCTGGTGTAAGTCTTTGCCAGTCAGAGAGGAGAAATGAAATAGAACCAATTCCATGACACAGCCTTCTTTATTCCCTTCATGGGTCGCTCTGAGCTGTGTGTGTGTGATTTTCTCCCTGACGCACGTTCAAAATCACACAGTCCAAGAAACATGACCGCTGACAAATTCACTGGGTCTCTTCCTGGCCCTTGTGAAGTGGTGGCCAGAACAGTCATAAGAAGGATCATTGCTCTATATGTTTCCTTCTTCCACACTTCGCCTTTATCCACAGCCTTACCACTTTAGGCTTGAAAATCCCAGTACATTGTGAACATACAGAAGTTCTCCTTGGACTCTATGAAAGACCCAGGCTAAAACAACTGGAGCCAGTGGGCTTGTGAAAAGCAACCCTCAACATGGAGATGTGCAGTAGGATAGCTCATCTATGTGAAAGCAGTAGGAGCCCTTTATGGATAGCAAGTGTCTTAATCAGCTCAAGAGGCTGGCTGCCTTAATCAATGGACATTTATTTCTCACACTTCTAGAGATTAGGAGTCCAATAACATGGTCAGATTCTTGATGAGGGTCCTGCTGGGTATGTCCTTGCATGGCCTTTCCTTGGGACAGAGCACGTTATTGTCTCTTCCTCTTTGTTGAGGTCGTAATGTGCATCCTGGGAACTCTATCTCCATGACCTCATCTAAACCTAATTACCTCCAAAGGGCCCACCTCCAAATACCATCACATTGGAGAAGAGAGTTTCAGTGCATGAGTTTTGGCAGAACACAAACTTTAAGTCCATAATATGATGATGATAACCTCTGGCAAGCAGTGGTATCAAAAGAGCTTCAGCATTCACCAGTGGTTAACTGAGATAATGTAGAGATGGAAGACAAATCGGTATGAGAACAGGTGCCTTGGATCCAGCCAGCATGGGGACAATGGCTGTGCAGTACAGGAGCTGCTCTGATGCCCCCAGAGAAGGTGCAACACAGCATTAGCTTCAGGACCCTCAGCTTCCAACGTACAACAGAGGCACAAGGTGGAAGTCTCTGTGGCAACTTTTGGGAGGACCTCACCTCTCAGAGTGCTGAGAATCAAGAGAAGAATCTGATTATAAAGGGGGCAGAGATGCAAAAGGGCATCTGTGCATTGTCAGCATATCTGAGAGCAGAGTACAAGACTGGGTAGGGGACAATTAATCAACATGAGCAAACTCACCCATGATTTGGGCTTTCATGTTTTGTCCTTAATTCCTGGGGCTGGCCCTAAACAGTTGAGGGCCTAGTAACAAAGATTTAATGATGGTCTATCGTACATGAGATGGACCTGCCAGAATTTTCCTAGTCTAGTGTTGAAGGAATCTGAAGGAGAAAGTAGGAAATTAGAATGGATTTATAGTGTGTGGTACCTAGAGGAGTTCCACTAAGAATGTGAAAAAATGCTCTTAAGGGTGGACTCCTGCATGTTTTTCAAGACATAGTAACTGCCTTGTCATGGCTGGGTTAACAGTGTGGTGGTCCTGGGACCACTGGACTATCACTGGGGATCTTAGGGCTTCAAAAAGGCAAAGGCCAGGGGCAGACCTCCAGCATCAGAGGTGAAGTGGGTATCATTGCTTCAGGGCAGCAAAAGCAGAGTGTCTATTTGTGTCTGGGTGTCTATTTATGACAATGAATCAGGTCATGATTTCCTTAAGAGTCAGACACATGAACAGCTGATTAATGGGTTATTTGCATAATCATAAGGACTACAGTGTTAATGCACAGAAACCACTGCCATAGGAAGACACTGAGGAAGGACTGTGACAATCCACAAGGAGTTTGTGTCATTCTTCTGACCCTTCTGCAAAGGGGCCTGCAACCACCCTCCAGGGTACCCATGCAATGAGCAAAATGGACTATTTGGACTTCTCAATGACAGGCACAAGTCAGGTCTGAGCTGCCCCTAAATACTGAGAACCTAAAACACCACCATCAACCCCTGGGTAGACTGGAAGCTCAGAGAAGCCAGGTACCAAGAGGGAGTTTGGGCCCAAATCTGTACCACAGTGGATCCAAATGGCTCACAATAGGGTCCTGTCACCAATGTGTGTAAATGAAAATTATCCCCCTCACTACCACACCCGAAGACCCATTTTCAATATCTGGGCTTCCTATTGCTCCAAATCTAGCACTGTGCTGGTTAGTGCCCTGATCTCAGGAAGAGAAGGCAAGGCAGTAATGCCCCAAGACATCTGAGTTCCACTGGAGTAGGAGCTTCAACCATCTCCTGGCCGTTTTATCTTCTTGGGACAAAGGATGCATGGGCAAAATGGTGTTGTTTCACTAGTTGGGTCCCCGTCCTAATTACCGGGAAAAGGTAAGGTTGCCAGAGAACAGTGAAGGTAGGCAGGACAGCTGGACGCACATGGGGAACCTCTGCATTTCCATGGCCTGGCAATGACCATTTGTGGAGGAAATATAACAACTATAACCCAAAAAAAGGAGATAAACCAAGGATCTAGACCCTCAGGTTCAAGGTCTAGATCACCCCACCAGATAATAAACCAAGATGGGTCAAAGTGAGGATAAGGGAACCCTAAAATGAGTCGTCAAGGAGAGAGACAGTGAATATCAATATGGCCTCATCCCAACCAAAGCAATGCAGACTGTCATTTGGATCACTAATCTTTTAGCTTAGGATTTACAGAAGACAACAAGTAGCATTGAGCTTCAGGGTGGGGAGAGTCCTCTAACTGTGCTTATAGCGAGAGTGAAAGTGCTTTCATTTCAGAACAGAAACCGAAAAAGGAAAATGCACATCACAATGCACAAGTGGTTGAGAGAGCACAAACACGTCAGAACGGTACATACACATGGTGCAAGGGAGGACCATATGGGACACACACTTTGTGTGACCCTTCAGCTAAGCTGTCTTTGCATTCTTTCTGCAAAGCCCTCCCAATCACTATTCACCACTGTCAAAGCCCTTGTTGGGTTTCCTGACACACTGAGTCCTACCTGCACACAGATATCCTTCACTTCTGTCATGGATGGTATGCAAGGGGGCCTTCTGGCTCCCTCAGAGTCTACCATAGCACATGACACAGTCGAGAGGTGCAGGAGAGTTAGCTCCCCAGAGTGATGAAACTCAACCAATGTGAGAGGTATAGATGGATCTCTCCACCCACTTTTTTCTTTCTATGGGGACTGCTCCAAGGTATAGATGGGTTCTCTGTGCACACCAGCCTGGAAATGTCCCACTTGTGGAGCAAACAGACCTGGTCAGTGTCCTGCACTCTGCATTTGCAGCAGCGCACAGGTCCACTCCTCATTTCCCAGCATGCTTTCAATCCTCACTCCCACTGTGTTCGTCACCTGCACTGCTCCAGTGTCAGCATTTCTTGTGCGTCTCAGGTTCCACCTTCTTGCAAATTTTGAGCATCTCAGCTAACTTAGAAATCGCTGTACATCACAATGTCCACAAGAGCTAAACTGTGGAAGGAGCTGAGATGTCCATCAACAGATGAATGGATAAAGATGTGGTCCCTATATACAATGGCATGTGCCATATATGACCCAACCATCAGAAAAGATGAATACCTACCATTTTCCCTGACATGGATGGAACCGGAGGGGATTATGCTGAATGAAATAAGTCGAGTAGAGAAAGACAATTATCATATGGTTTCATTCATATGTGGAACACAAGGAACAGCACAGAGGACCATACAGGAAGGGAGGGAATTCTGAAGGGGGAGAAATCAGAGAGGGAGACAAACCAAGAGTGACTCTGGACTCTGGGAACCAAAATGAAGATTACAGAAGGGAGGGGGCTGGGGAGATGGGGTGACCGGGTGATGGGTATTAAGGAAGGCAGGTGTGGCGATGAGCACTAGGTGTTATACACAACTAATGAATTGTTGAACATAACATCAAAAAAATCACTATATATCATAAAAATATGATGAATGGTAATACCATGATGAGTGCCAGTAAGAAGCAGGAAGGCAGCACAAGAAGGGCTTATGATGTTCAGAAAAGGAAGTTCCTTGATGTCTGAGAGTGTGAACACCAAAAACAACTGTGAAACACAACCAAGATCAACTTCCATATTTTGGAAATGAGAAGGTTAGAGCTCAGAGCAACCTCTGCACTTGTCCTGGGTTGTATAACCACACGATAGCACCACCGAGACTCGGACTTATCTCAGGAGTCTTAATCAGATGCTTTCCCCTGTATAATTTTGGATCTAGCAAGGACTAGCTAAATTCCCCCACTATTCCCAAGAGGGTAATTTCTAGAAACAGGTTATTTAAACCTTAGTGTCCCTGAAGATGATGTGGGTTATCTTGTCAGGCTATAACCATAATGAAAATGCCTCAGACATAACTGGGACTTCTGCATGGACCTAACCATGTGGAACAATAATAATTACAATTATCTTATTTTCATTGTTATCAATGCTAATTCCCATGCACAGCATTACACGTTTTACAAAGTTCATCTCTCGCTGATTTCCCCTTTCAGTACATGGCAATATTTATATTTATGGCTCATAAGTCAGTTTTACATCTGTCCATTCCCCAGAGCCTGATCATTTCCTGGTAAATGGTCAAAATTGAATTTCTGGAGTTAGAAGTCTGAGTATCCCAGATCCTAGGCCATTCTGAGTAATTCCTAAGGCCCAGCTTAATTTTTATAGTCTGATAGCCTCAGTGCTCAAGATTACTACAGGGAAATTAGTGTTTCTAAAGCACCCAAGAGTGCCCTAGTGGACTGGGGAAAAAAAAAAAAAAAAAAAATGAAACCTTCACAAGAGCCCAACAGCCTCACAGAGAGTTGCGTTTACCAAGTGGGCATCCACATCGTTATGATGCTCTGTGACCTGACATGACATCTACTGCAGACCTCAGCCCCCCATCTTAAAATGAGGGTTTGGAACAAAGATCTCTGAGGACTGCTTAAACTCTATCATTCTATGATTCATTATGATTTTCTCCTTAATGCATTTTTCCCTTTCTTGTTTCATGAAATTTCTGTATCCCAAACTCTTTATTACTTCTGTTATAGATCTATTTTTAAAGTCACCATGCCTTGTTCTTCTCTCAAGAAATATTGGAAAATTTAATTAACTTCCATGAAATGTTTTGATAGGAGTTGCAGTAGGAGTTTAGGCAATTTGTCCTACCGTTGCATTACAGGTCATACTCAACGTAAAAGGCAGGCGGTTGGTGCGCAAGGCTTCACGCCCTTTATGAAAGTGATCAAGCTTCTAAAATGTAGGGATCTCAGACTTTATTCTTTGTTCTCAGCTGTTACATAATGTATGAGAATATCATATTAATAGGAGTGATTTGGTAAGTCCAACAACAAAAAAGGAAATGCATGTAATCCTAAAAATACTTGCAATTTATCTATATTTTTAATAAATCCCGAAATACTGATGTGCATTTTGGGTTTGTGCAATAGATTGATTGTACTCTCAATGTACTCTTAAAACCTTATTTAGGTACTGTTCTTAGAAAAGAGGAAGAAAATAAATAGGAGGCTGTGATTACAGAATGAGAGGAAAAGCAGAGAAAGCAAGGGGAGGAAAATTAAATAATTTGCCTGACAGCATGTGATTCCATTCCCCAGCCCAAAAAAGGTGGGATGGGTAGATGATGTATATTGATGGTATACACCTGCAGGGTAACCAAAGTATCAAAATGAAAAACTTCTATCATATTTAGACTTCAGTACAAATATAGAGCAGATACAAGGATCTCATAATATTAGTGTTCAAAGTAGATACCAGGAAGGACTGTCTATAAGGAAATTTGGCAAAGGAGAGTCTGAGATTCCCCATGTTCCCCTCTGTGCCCTTTCAGATCCCAGCTTGTAGGTGTCTTGCGACTCTTCATCACCTCCTACTTAACAACACTGCCTACTTCAGCAACCCATGTGGGAATCTTTGCAATTTCCTCTCTTGAAGAGGTGGAATACTTCAAAAATGCCTCTCATTCCCCCCTCCAGTAGAGCCCATGTGCCCTGAGGGCATGAATCATGTCTCCCAAGTAACTGAGAGGCACATGCATTTCCAGTAGAAAGATGATTTGGGCAACGGAACCTTGATGAAAGGTAAGAGTTCACATGGGAAAAGTGGGGAATGCTCTTCGGTATTACCTCCTGAAACGTCAATCCCTGATTTAGACGGATCTTGTTAGAGTTTCCATATGTCCACTTCAGAAGGCATGTTATGGGAGCTTGTTATGGATAACCAGATTCTCAGATCAACACAAGGTTTAATCAAAATTGATCTTTCAGTTTTCAGTACTGGACCAAAATGAGACACACTACTTTGAATTTCTTGGCTCATACCATTGTCTTCATTGCTTCCATCATGCATTTCAGAGACCAGAACTAACCAAGGGATTGTACATAAAGGGAGCAGATTGAATTTTAATTGGATTTTAATTTATGGAAACCAAACAAATAGGGAGGTTGATCAGCAAGAGAGAGGCTGGTTCTTAGAAGTGTGAACTCATGATCAGAGGAAATATTCCAAGAGACCCAGGAATGTTTTAAGGGATGAGCTTTTATAGTTTGTTTCTAGTTGGATTTCCCAACTGAAAGCAGACAAGAAAAAAAAAATTTTTTCCCTCTTTCCATTCTTACAGGTTCGTCTCAAGCACTCTGAACCAGGGAGCACTTTCCTTCCTTCTCCTGTCTGTCCCTAAGGACTGAGGGACCCCAATCATGCCAGTGTCATCTATGTCCCAGAAACAAGAGAACAGAGGGCAGTCACGAAAGGACTTCCTCCACAGGTGACTTGCATTTGCCTACCTGCTGAGTAGTTTACATTACCATATGTCAAAGTTCCAGAAGTTCTCTGTGCTATCTGGTCAGTGACCATGGCCACAGTTCAGGAATGCTATGCATTCCCACAGGGGTGTCTTTTAACTTGAAATCGAAAACTCAGACCCAACATCTCCAAAGCTACCTAGCTATCTGCCTCCTATGTTTGCTCTTCAGAGGTTGAAAGCATCTCCCCAGTTAGGAAACGGAGTCATCATTTCCCATTTATTCCTCACCACCCATATTCAACCTGTCAACAGTTTTCATGATCCTGCAGCTACGTTCTCTCACTCTGTCTGGTTCTTTTCATACCTAAGGATGATGTGCTAGTTCAGACTCCCTTTCTCTCTGCCCTGAGTTGCCTGGCCAGTGTCCTACATCCTAGCTACTCAGAGTACATTAGCAGACCCTGGATAGCCTGTTACAAATGCAGACTCCCAAGTCCCACCGGATCATATCTGCATCTTAGCAGGACTCCCAAGTGGTTCCCACATGCACAAAACTTTGAGAAAATTGCTGAAGCAGGAGAGCTAGGTTCTTGTCTCATGGAGTGAAAGAATGAATCTTGTAGACGAAGAGAGTGAGTAAAGCAATAAAGGAAACCGAAAAAGCTCTCTGGAGAGAGAAGGGTCCAGACTGGGTTACCACTGAGGGCTTTTAGGGTCAGTCTTTTATTTAAGGCTAACTAGGGAACTTAAATCTTTTTGACTTCTCTACTGGCAGCACCACTGATTAAGGACTAGAGATAACATCTTTAATAGCTTACTTCTTTTTAGGATCTGTTTATTTTCTGTTGACCATAGGAAACTGTCATAAATAAGAACCACCCCCCCAAAAAACACCTCCACATCTTTGGGATTTCTGTGAGCCCAATCACATAACCCCTATCTATCTCTCGCTACATGGCCCTACCTGGCCCTTTCTACCTGAAGGACTCTCTGCCCTTCTCCTTCATACTACTGCCACTTACAGTTTTTTTTTTTTAAGATTTTATTTATTTATTTGATAGAGAGAAATCACAATTAGACAGAGAGGCAGGCAGAGAGAGAGAGAGGGAAGCAGGCTCCCTGCTGAACAGAGAGCCCAATGCGGGGCTCGATCCCAGAACCTGAGATCATGACCTGAGCCGAAGGCAGTGGTTTAACCCACTGAGCCACCCAGGCGCCCCTGCCACTCACATTTTTAAACACATGTTAACTTCTAAGTTCTAAAATGTTCAAACCTGGGGCTCCTGGGTGGCTCAGTCCCTTAAGGGTCTGCCTTTCACTCAGGTCATGATCCAAGCGTCTTGAGATCAGTCCCGCCTCTGACTCCTTGCTCAACAGGGAGCCTGCTTCTGCCTCTGCCTGATGCTCCCCCTGTTTGTGTTCTCTTTCTCTCTCTGACAAATGAATCAAGAGAATCTTTCAAATAAATAAATAAATAAAATGTTCAAACCAGATTTCCAGTGTAAGCATGACCACACACATGGCCGCTCAAAGCACGGAGACTTGAACTAGACCATCTCGGTTCATATGCCCGCTGCTCCATTTACCAGCTAAGCACAAATCAGTGCCCACGCAGCCTGACCTCCTCTGTGGCTGCTTCCTTCTCTGTGAAGTGGAGCTGGCTGTCTCAGCTCACAGGTGCTGTGAGGGTGGCATGCCTGGAACGTGGGGTAGAAGAGAAGCCGTCACACGCTCCTATTACTGCCACCAGCTACCTTCGTCAGCTCTTTCATTACCACATTGCGTCTGCGACTTAGACGCCGTCAGGACCATGGACAGCGCAACACAAGCTTGGGTTTGCAGCTCTGCTAGGAGACAAGACCTGTCCTATTAGCTGAAGGAAAGACGCAGTTTCCAGGGCTGGCATCGGAAGGCGCCCAGGCGCTCGCAGAAGCTGCAATCTTTGCTCTGACTACTATTATGGGACCCGGCAAGGCGGACCAGCCAGAGTGGTTCTCAGGCATTCACCTTGGTTCAGAGAAGAAAAAAGGAGAGGCTATCAGAGAACTGACACAGAGGAAGCTGGAAGGAATTGGTCCTTCTCTTCCCTCTGGAGGAAGGAGAGGCCATTGGGCGGGGAAGCCAGTAAGCCGCCTGCTCCTACGCTCTAGGGACTTCTGTGAACAGCTGGTCAGGAAAAGACGAAAACGGAAAGGTAGATACATTCACTAAAATTTTTCAAAGTACAAAAAAGGTGACAATTCTGTCAACAGATGGACAAATATTCTTAGGAAGATGCTGTCATAACCGCAATTAAAAATGAGAAGAAAAATGTCTCTGCCTTTCAAAAAATAATCTCAAATGTAGCAATCACCAACACGAAGCAAAACCACACAGCTCTGTGAAGAGAGGAAGAAGCCGCAGGAGAGAATAAAATCTGAGCTTGCAGACCTGAGAAGAGAAGAAAAACTGATCATAATTTAAGACAAACCTGGTGAGATCCTAAGGGGGAATCCAAATACTGCAGGAAACACAGTGGCCAACAGAGAAGAGAGAAATTTGGGGGGGGGGGGAATGAAATGGAAACTCACAGGAAAGCATATTGATTAAAATGAAAGCGGAAGACGTATCGAAAACACAAAACCCCAACCAGGTGAAGTAATGTCCACAGAAACACCCTGGGGACCAGCAACCCTACTGTGTTCCATCCATCCTGTCCCTCCCATGGGCTTGCACCCTGTGGCTTTATCCCAGGAGCTTGAAAATACATTTTCTTTAATGTGACAATGTATTTTCCTTCATTAACTTTATTTTTATTTTCCTTTTCATCTTTAATTTTTGAGCATTTCCTTGGATTTTGTGACTTTTACCTTTTTCCTTTCCTTCTTCAGCATATCAAGACCCAGCTAATTTTAAAATCTGGTTGTGTGTGTGTCAGTCTGGCATTAGAGATACTATTTTATGGACAGGAACCTGCCGTCTCTTCTAGGTACCTGATAAAAGGTGGCTGGTGACCTGCTTAGGTAACGGTGGATTGTTAAGAAACAGTCTATGTTTAGGAGTGCCTGGGTGGCTCAGTGGGTTAAGCCTTTGCCTTCGGCTCAGGTCATTATCTCAGGGTCCTGGGATCAAGCCCCACATTGGGCTCTCTGCTCAGTGGGGAGCCTGCTTCCCCCGCTCTCTCTGCCTGCCTCTTGGCCTACTTGTGATCCCTCTCTCTCTCTCTCTCTCTCTGTCAAATAAATAAATAAAATCCACCCCCCCCAAAAAAGGAAACAGTCTGTGTTTAGACAACTGACTAAATATATCAGAAGAGGACCGGTGTTATCCCACATTTTACAACGGATCATCTAAAGAGAGGATCAAAGTTTAAGAGTTAATATTAAGTAAAAGCCTGAAATTTTTAAAATGGTAGAATGAGTGTAGAACACTGGAAAAGTACAGACCCTTCTAACCACTAAGCCAAATGTACGAGGGCAAGACAAACAAGACGCCACGAGCAAAGTCAAACAACCATCTATTAGGAAAAATACTATTTGCCATTCATGTGATTTTTTAAGGGTTTCTATCCTGAACTTATAATTAACATCTTTGAACTTATAAGAGCACTGACTCAGTAAAATGAAGCCAAAATGGTGCATAGTGAGTTTATTGACAATAAGCACACAAAAAAATCTCAACATCCACGAGAGACCTTAAATTCACTCTTAAAAACAAAAGTAGTTATTAAACTATCCTAAGATTACTTTATCTCACTGATCAGATTGTCGAAATCTAAAAGATGGGTAGCGTGCTGTCGGTAATGCCATTGCAAGAGAAGCACCACACAGAATATAAATTAACATAAGTCCAGAAATGACAAGTGTTGATAACGATCAGAATTAGAAATTCAATATCTTTGGAACTCAACAATCCTGGCTTTGCCATTCATTCTAGACCTATCCCTGCTACATGCAAACTGATGATTTTACATTGTAACAGTGAAAGATTAAAGCCATTCAAACGTCAGTAGGAGACTAATAAATACATTATACAGCATAATATCTACTTGCACAGCATTCAGCTATTATAAAAGTGGAAAAAGTCTCCAGGATGCATATTTTAAGGGTAAAGAGCAAAGCAGCAAAAGGAATGGGTATGGTGCTACCTTTTGCATAAAAGGAGAGAAAAAAATAATGTAGATTTCTACTTGCATAAAAAGCCTGTGGGAGGATACACATAAAACAAATAAAAATGGTTATCTGTGGATGTTGGAGGTGGGGCTGTGTGCTGGGTAGGTGGAAGAGAGACACAGTGTGTATTTTTTAAGCACGATGAGTATATATATTTGCTAATTCTACAGAAACATTTTTTAGTCTCTCCATTTCCACAGGACAAAGCTCCAATTCCTTTTTTAAAAAATTATTTTTATTGACATATAATGTGTTATTTGCCCCAGAGGTACAGGTCTGTGACTCATCAAGCTTACACATTTCGCAGCACTCACCCTAGCACAGACCCATCCCAATGTCTATAACCCAACCACCCTCTCTCTATCCCCCCATGCCCCAGCAACCCTCACTGTGTTTTGTAAAATAAAGAGTCTCTTATAGTTTGTCTCCCCCCTAATCCCATCTTGTTTCATTTTTTCCTTCCCTACCCCCCAACAACCCATGCCCTGCCTCTCAACTTCCTCATATCAGGGAGATCATATGATAATTGTCTTTCTCTGACTGACTTATTTTGCTAAGCATGATACCCTCTAGTTCCTTCCATGTCTTCACAAATGGCAAGATTTCATTTCTTTTGATGGCTGCATAGTATTCCATTGTGTATATGTACCACATCTTCTTTATCCATTAATCTGTCAATGGACATCTAGGTTCTTTCCATAGTTTGGCTATTGTGGACATAATAGCCGCTATAAACATTAGGCTGCACATGTCCCTTCAGATCACTACATTTGTATCTTTAGGGTAAATACCCAGTAGTGCGATTGCTGGGCCATAGGGTAGTCTATTTCCAACTTTCTGAGGAACCTCCATGCTGTTTTCCCAGAATGGCTGCACCAGCTTGCATTCCCACCTACAGTGTAGGAGGGTTCCCCTTTCTCCACATCCTCTCAAACATCTGCCGGTCCTGACTTGTTACTTTTAGACATTCTGACTTGTGTGAAGTGGTATCTCACTGTGGTTTTGATTTGTGCTTCCCTGATGCTGAGTGATGTGGAAAGCTCCAACTCCTGCACTAAATACCCAGCCTACATCCTATCGGACTTCCTCGCTTCCACCACCCAGTCTCTCTAAACCAGATGTCACTCCCCCGACGGGCCCCGTGCGGGCTCTTCCATGCTATTGCTTAGCCGCCACTCCTACTCTGAAATGCCCTCCATTCCTCCCAACAGTCTGAGGAACCCATTTGTCCCCCAAACCAACTGGTCTTCCTTGATCCTCCCCTGCTAAGGAAGCCACTTCCGCTAGCATTCACCTAAAATTTGCTTGTTTCACTTGCTGGATTTATTACACTCTGCCTGGTATCATAATGCATGATTAAAACAAAGGTATTTTTACTATTAATATGTTGAGGACAAACACGTGAAAAATCTGCAAACAGGAGGAAACTACAGTTACATAAGGAAATAGTTTCACGGTATAATGAATGATCACGGTCAAAATACTCCTGTGATGGGGTAGAACTGAGCAGTTTAGAATCACTCACTCACACTCTGGCCCCTTGGATTTTGTAAATGGTCATCTAGGGTTTCAGCTCTTTGGCTAAGGGTTTCTGCAGCTTCAAAGTAGGTTTAGACTTTAAACTTTGCACTCAGTTGTTTTGTTTTGTTTTGGTTTGGTTTGGTTTTACATTTTTATCACTTCTATCTTCATTTTGGTTTACTCACCCTTCACAGTCTCTTTCCACCCAGAAACATGGGGAAGGTTTCCACCAGAAGGCAGGAGGTATATACCGGGTCAAGAAGAAACAATCTACTCCTGCTTCTCTGGGTAACATGCCAATATCACAGGGCTGCTCATTTCTCTATCAGTTTAGCAATGTTCTGAGAGCCTTACAAATTCATGGCTCATTCTTGTGTTTCCTCTTTTTGCTGTATCTCCTTATCTTGAAGCCCCTAGGTCTGACATAATCCCTTGAGCTAATTTATTTAAAAACCTAGAAAATGGTATTTTGTCTACCATGGCACTTCTGCTACCCAGCTCTCCTTGTCTCCTGCCCCCAACCCAACATAACATTCTTTGAGGTTCTTTGTCTTACATTCACAATCTGATAATCTATCTCCATTATTAAACTCTAACATGCTCCCTGGCCCACGTCTAAACTATCCCAACAACTATGTAACCCTTCTACTTGCCCTAGAGCTAGCCACATGGCTCTTTTCTTTCTCTTCTATCATGCCCTTAACCAAGCACTGAGTTTTCTGGAGCCTCAAAATATTTGACAATCAGTATTCCAACGTCACCTATAAGGGCCCAGAGGACACTGGAACTGAAACCATCCTTGGGAAGAAGGCTTGCTCCAAGTTCCTAGCTGAAGTTCCTACTTCAGGCTCAGTTCCTAGCTGAACTCAAGGGCATTTATGGCAGATGTCTCTGGGCTGGCCCATGATGTGGTTCCAGTTTTCCAGTAAGAGGACTCTCTTCCTCAGTGATAAAATCCCCATTGGAATTGTGTGGTCCTTTCTTAACTTTCAAAGTGAAACAGGGTCTTTTCTACCAAATACACACACACACACACACACACACACACACACACACACACACACACACTGCATTCAAATATCAGAGGATGCTTTCTATACCACTAGCAGTTACTAACCTTATACGGAGAAACAGTGGAGCAGGCCTGTATCAGTCAAGGCCTCCAGAGAAATAGGACTGATCATGGAGGCTGAGGAGTCCCATGATCTGCCATCTGCAAGCTGGGGACCCAGAACGCCAACGGCATCATTTTAGGGCCTCAGAGGTGAATAGCAAATTCACCCTCCTCTGCATTTTTGTTCTATTCAGTCCCTCAGTGGATTGGATGGTGTCCACCGATGCTGGGAAGGGTCACCTGGTTTATTAAGCCCACCCTCAAAAACTAAGTCAGATGCCAACCTTGTCTAGAAACACCCTCACACACACACCAAATGACGTTTAACCAGCTATCTGGGCAGCCGTGGGCCAGTCAAGCTGATGCACACAATTAACTATCACAGAATCTCATCTTATTTATTTCTGCACCTACCACAGATTCTGGGCCACGACCATGCACAGCAGATGTCCTACGAAAGTAGGGAAAAAAAGTGAATGGTAAATGGGTGTCCATCTAATCAATCCCCGACCAACCCTTCTTCTGTCATTCAGATGCAAAACCACATGCTGACCATCTCACACCAAGTACTAATCCAATAACGTATATACATTTTTCCCCCCGGGGAGTGGGGGAAATACTCTTTTATTGGTACTTCACCACTAAATTTCCCCCAATTTTCGGGGGAACATTTTTCTTCCTAGAAAATGTGGAATGCAGACACATCTTTAAAAGAATCTCTCAAATCTGAAAAACTTTAAAGAAGAATTTCCTTGGAAGTGTGGATGCCGGATACCCTGGGTGAGACGCAGCAAAATGTGACTGCGTCCTCTCTTTGGCCCCATCAAGGGAGGTGGATTTTAATTTGCTGAGCGGAAATCCATACCAAGTCTGCACGAGTCAGTGCCACGCTGTCCTCGCCATGTGTAGAGCGAGAGGCTGGTACCTCACCCGCGGCTCCAGCATCGTGAGAAGAAATTTCAATTCCAACCTCGGCAGGAGGGGGGCAATGTGGTTTGGAAGCCTCCATCTTGGTGGTCCGCACACAAAAAAAGAAAATTCCTGACAAAGGGTGAGATTTCGATTTCTCATTACAGATGGGCTCACTTTTGATGATTCTACAATGCCGCACGAAGACCCCATACGGTTTAACTTTTAGAAACAGAAAAGCAGATTTTCCTGTCTTTAAAGAAAGCACCTCCTAAGATGTATAAAGGATTTTTCTCTTTCTATTGTTAAATGTTTTGCTCTTTCAGTAAGGCTTGTTTCTCTCTTACCTCTGTCTCCGAGCTGATTTTCATTTTAAGAGGAGAAACAAAAGTGTTTCTCAAAGCCAACAAAGAGGTTTAGCACATATATAGCTTTATTCCAACAGGTGTGTCTTATCTCAAAGTCTAAGAAAAACAGCATTATGATTTACTGTGGGTGAAAATCTAGCTCTGTGCAACATCTCTGAAATGAGGATGTTCCCCTGCAGCCACTTTCACCACGTGAAAGAAGCTTTATTTGGTGTTTGTCATTACAATGGGGCACTCAGTGAGTTCCATAATCAAAAAAAGGAAAAAAAAATCACTGCTGGTTACAAGAAAGCATTAGATTGCTTCATGCACTCAGCCATCTACATGAGGGAGGCATTTCTTTCTTTTATCTTTTCTATCGGACAGTCCTCAGAATTAAGTGAGCCCATGGACAAATCGTTAGTGTCCCAATCAATGGCCCACGTGTGGGCCTGCCGAGTAATGATGGGTACTTAGAAAAGAAATATTAAAGCCAAGGACTTTGTGAGGATCTCCAAGTTTGCAAGAGATATAATTGCTAAGCAAAGTTGGAAAAAACACAACACAACACAAAATATCATTCCTCTTTCTGGCTTACAAATAATGATCCTTTTTTTTTTTCCTTTTTTACCAGGGACATCTTCTGGATGTCTTGTTATATAACATCTATGAAGTTTTAACAGACTTGCCCAATAAGCTTATTTTTCTTCTCACTGTAGATGATTCCCATGGCTTGGAACCCACTGCCCAACACCACAAGTTGCGAAAACAAAGGCTGGCCTACCTTTGATGCAACTTATGTGTCTGGGTTCCACAACAGAGCAGACTCGTGGTCAGCAGTTGAAAGAGGCAAAGTGCAAAGGAAAGGTCATGGGTGGGCTGAGGTCAGATTCTGGTAAGATCTGGGGGGACACTGCCTTGCACAATAAGGAGATGGGAAAAGAAGGCCAAAGTCAGTTGTGGATGGAGCAGACTGAGATAGGACTAGGAGTCTATGATCATACTTGGGTCAAATCTAACAGAAGGTGACTGGGAGGAGAGGTCTGGGAATCCGAGTGAAAAGCACCTCCATCCACCACAGTGCATTCTGCTTGGAAGAAGGTCAGCCTCTCCGGGCTGGCCCAGCCGTCTCCAGAGCCTGGTCCTCTGGACCTGCTCCCACCACCATCAACTAGACATACTCTCTCGAATGAACATGGTAGTGTTTCAAACCTTCATACCTTGGATCTAGGAGAAATAATGCTCAATCGCCCACAACAGTAATATGCAATTAAGAGACAGATCTACGCGACCAGCTGAAAATCACCTCCATAGTTGGTGAGCACCGAAACAAGGCGTCATAAATAAGGCTGATAGTTTAGTGTTTACGACACATTACACTTCAGAGTCTGCCCCAAGCAGTCATTACTCAATGAATGAATTACCATTCGCATTCTTTACTGTCCACCAAAGGGTACTTCTGTTGAGCGTTCTGTGACAGTAATCCGCCAAAAAACACTACTTGGCAGCCAAGAGCAAGGGTCTCTGGTTCCCAGAAAGAACCACGTCCCTCTCGGGGAGCTCACGGCATTACATTAGCGGGTTCCTCACTGCAATACTGCACCTGATAATACCGACAATTATTACCTCTAATACACTTCAAACAGCTCCTAAATGATGCACCGCAATAAATGGAGCTGACCAGGCTTGTGGGCTCAATCAGTCTCACCCTCTTGTTAATAAACATTGGAATGGGCAATCGTACCCTTTAGGGAAGGGATCTTAACGGATGGCCAGCCACGGATCAGAATGTGAAGCACCAAATTATGCACCAATAAAACAACTCTGCTGAACAAAACACGTCATTCCCCGATCCCCGCAGCAGCTATACGGCATCCTCTGATGTCCAATTCAAAACAGGACTTAAATGAGAAGGTTTTAATGGGTAGGTTTGTTTTAGTCTGTGTTTTTGCAAATTAACCTACCATAGGAAGCATCTGTTGTGGGGCCATCAGAGCCGTCACCCTTCTTGCTTTGTTTTGGGAATTCCCAGGCCAAATATTTCTGTCTCTATTCTCGAAATAGGCAAGTGTGTTTGTCTGCTCCTACCAAGCTTTTCTGTCTAGAACCAATGGACGAAAACGTTAATAATAACGGTGTTTCTGGAATCGGTGGTCCAAGATTTGGAGCTACTGTCCCAACATCCTTTTGCAGCAAAATCACTTGTTATAAATATGAGCTCTCTGAAAAGGCAGTAGAGGAAACATTTCTCTAATGCACATAATAAAGTTTCAGAGCAAAAAAGATTCCAAACTCCAAATTTACTATGGAAATGGATTGGAGAATGTAGCTTTATGGATGATAAAGATGAGCATGTTGCAATAGAAGCTAATATTCTCATTCCTATAATAGACCTATAAAAAACGCCCATCCATAGAATGTTGTCTTCGTGTATCCATCAGTTTAAAAAGGAGTTCGTCTCATCACATAAAATTCCAGTGATTCAATCTAGACCTGCAAGCTGACATGAGCTCAGAACCTCCAGGTACGTTAGGAGGGGGAGAAAAGGATCGTCGTCAGGATTCCACCCGTGTAACAGCTCATATCTAGTTCTTCAATGAACAGTCACTACGATTCAATGTATTAATTGTTAAAATGGGATATATAATTTCACTTTAAGAAATTAAAAGAAACAAAAAGACATAAAAGGGAAGAAACCCAGGGTATTTCCGCCTCCACCCGCCCCCTTGACTGACCAGCTCTTTGATCCTGAGTGGTCACACCCTTATGTGGCACGTCAGCAGGGGCTGCCTGCGTTCCTCACTGACATCAGTCACGGCCCTGGCCATCTGGTGATTTCTTGTGATAAGCTGCATGATGTTTTCCTCGAGGTAGACAGGAATCTAGTACCTATTCAGCACCCCAGCATCTAGACCTTCCTTTGACCCATTGCCTCTGGCCTCTTGGCACAAATATTGATGATTGCTGCCTGATTCCTACTCTGATTTCCCAAAATCTCTTACCCTCCTGAAGATTTACAAAGCCTACACACTGCAATTTTTTTTAAAGAGCCTAAATATTTATTAAAATGTACATGTTTCTCATCAGACAATGAAGGTATTTTCACGTATTAGCTAATCTAATAGCTTTTTCTTTCCCATATTTTTAAAAACTCAATTAACATATAATATTGGTTTTGGAGGTAGAAGTCAGTGATTCATCAGTCTTATATAATACCCATTGTGTTATAGAACACTCATCGCGTCACAGGTGCCCTCCTTAATGCTTATCCACCCAGTTACTCCATCCCCCAGCCTCCCCTCCAGGAACCCTGAGTTTGTTTCCTATGATTAAGAGTCTCCGACGGTCTGTCTCCCTCTCTAGTTTCATCTTGTTTTATTTTTTTCTCTCTTCCACTATGATCCCCTGTTTTGTTCTTTAAATTCCACATATCAGTAAGATCATGTAAGTCTTTCTCCAACTGACTTATTTCACTTAGCATAATACCCTCTAGTTCTGTCCATGTAATTGCAAATACAAGATTTCACTTATTTGATGGCTGAGTAGTATCCCATTGTATGTGTATGTGTATGTATGCACATACACATTCCACATCTTCTTTATCCATTCATTTATCGATGGACATCTGGGCTCTTTCCATAGTTTGGCTATTGTGGACATTGTTGCTATAAACGTTCGGATCACTACATTTGTATCTTTGGGGTAGATACCTAGTAGTGTAATTACTGGGTCATAGGACAGCTCTATTTTCAACTTCTTGAGAAACATCCATACTGTTTTCCAGAGTGGCTGCACCAACTTGCTTTCCCACCAACAGTGCACAAGGGCTCCCCTTTCTCCACATACTCGCCAACATCTGTTGTTTCCTGACTTGTTAGTTTTAGCCATTCTGACTAGTGTGAGGTGGTATCTCATTGACACTGCAATTTTTTATGCCACTAATACTTAGCACACACTTCTATAAGTCACACAGTAATTGCTAAAATGTAACCCTCCCTCACTATACAGATCAGGAAACTGAGGTCTAGGGAAACCAATTTACTTAAAAGTCATGCAAATGGCATTAGAAATGTATCTACAATGTTTTCATCTTTTCTAAGTCCTATAACATACTATAATACAACATAATATACTGCCTATATTCCTAGAACTTTGCAAGCTTCAAAGTATTCTTAGCTTATCTCACTTTATCTTCAATATAAACCTATGCACAAGGAAAACATGACAGTCCCCTATTTTTAAGTCTGAGGAAAACTGTGTTCATCCAGAGAAAAAGTAGGACATAGTGGCTACAAGTGGTGGCAGGCTGTGTCATCAAAGAGAACTGTAGTTAGATCCCGACTCTGTCCAACAGGAGACTGTGAGCTCAGATGTTACTCTACCACTACTGATTCCATTTTCTTATCTCAGAAATACAAAAAGTTAAAATGTGATATTGAACTACTACCCACTTACTAGAATGGCCCAAATCTGGGACGCTGTCTACATCAAATGCTGGAGAGAATGTGGAGCAACAGGCAATCTCACTCATTGCTGTTGGAAATGCAAAATAGTGTCACCAACTAAGGAATAGTTTGGTGGTCTCTGATGAAACTAAACACCCTCTCACCATATGGATCAAGCAAATGAACTCCTTGATATTTACCCAAAGGAGCTGAGAACATGTCTACAGAAAACCCTGCAAAGGATTTTTATAGCAGCTTTATTCATAACTGCCAAAACTTAGAAGCCATGAAAATGTCCTACTATAGATGAATGGATCGACTGGGTCCATCCAGACAATGGGTTATTATCCAGCACGGAAGAGGCATAAGCTGTCAAGCCATGAGAAGACACAGAGAAACCTTAAATGCATGTCACCACGTGCCTGTCAGTCTGAAAAGCCTACATCTGTATGATTGCAACTATACGACACCCTGGGAAAAATAAAACTATGGAGAGAGTAAAAAAATGAGTGGTTCCCAGGGCTTGTAGGGAGGGAAAAATGAATGGAGGGGGTGCAGAGGGCTTTTTAGGCGATGAAACTCCTGGATGATACTACAGTGACGGATACGTGTCATTATACGGTTATCTAAACCCACAGGATGTACGATACCAAGATTGAACTCTAATGTCAGTTGTGCACTGAGGGTGATAACGGTGTGTCCCTGTGGGTTCATCACTTGTAACAAATGCACCTGTCTGGGAGGAGTGGTGTTGTGGGAGAGGCTGTGCGTGTGTGGGTGCAAGGGGTCATGGGAAACCTCTGTATCTCGCTCTTAATCTTGCTCTGAACCCCAACCTGCTCTAAAAAAATAGAGTCTTACCAAAAATACCGCAAACCAACTATAGAGGATTACTATAAGGATTAAATTAAATGCTGTATTTTAGAAAATATGTTGTAAGCCCTTAATAAATAGAAGCAGTTAGTTCTAAATCTTACTCATGAGTAAAGACTCTGCACTTTTCATGTTATTATTTTTTTCTTTTTTAGGGGCAAGGGAAGGGCAGAGGATAGGTGAGCAAGAATCTCAAGCAGGCTCCAGCCCAGCATGGAGTCCGACGTGGAGTTGGATCTCCCCACTCTGAGATCATGACCTGAGCCAAAATCAAGAGTGGGACGCTAACCGACTGGGCCACCCAGGGGCCCCTTTTAACTCTATTCTTGTCACAGTTCCCTTGAATCATATGCCAAATACATTTCAATTGTTCAGTTCACATTTGGTGAGAATCTACTAGGTCCTGAGACATTCTAGGAACCAGAGAGGACACATTCTAGAATGCCACATGCAAGCTTGTATATACTGTGGACAGGAAGACACACGAGGACCAGCCCCGGGAAGGGAAGACCTGGTCTTGGGCCTTGGCTGAAAAGGAGGAAAAGTACTAAAAACCATAAAAATAAATTTTAAATGAATATTTATCATAAATTATTCATTTTTAAGGAGTAAAAATTAAAACCATAAAAATAAATTTAAAATGAATATTTATCACAAATTATTCATTTTTTAAGGAGTAAAAATTTGGATTTGGGGCTGAAACAAGTTTGCACATGTATTAGCCCCCAAAAGCTAACTTCACAAAGCCTATTAAATATATGCTGGGAATTATAGACCTTCCCTTATGTGTAACTAAATTGTGAAAGGATCCCAGGACAGTACATGTAATCAATCCAAATGACTTCCTGGAGCGGCCGACGATGATGTTCAACAGCATGACTGCATCTGTTCCCTAAGGGGACGGTGTGCCATTGTAATATGGTCAAATAGGGGCAGGAAGAATAATTACAAATAATGATTTTCTTTCATTCTTTTTTAGAATTAACCCCAGCATATTTGTAAATCGAACCATGCTTTGAATTGAGAGAAGTTTTCCCCAAGCAAATTCAAAACCCAAAGAACCACTGTATATGGCGGCTCAGGGGACTGCGTTGGCCAGCGACGCTTGGCCCTGAGCAGTGCTCAGCCTACATGGCCAAAGAGCAGGCCCCAAACTCAGTCTGCCCTGCCACATGCTCAATGCACAACATTATAAGTCAATTGCACAATGCAATTTTTTAAAATGTCTTTACTACATCCAATCTTTAGGAGATGCCCTCAACTATTCAAATCTCCCTGGCATGTCTAGCTAATCATTCTAACTTAAAACAATGTTGCAGTTACTCCTTCTTCGTACAAAGATCCGTAAGTTAGAATGAACAAGTTGTAGAGTTGTAGCTTGGGGATCAGCAAATGACGTCACGGAGGCTGAATGAAGTTCGCACATAAACTCATTACAGGCCACGGTGCCCAAATCACGGGCCAAAGCCGGTCCAGGCACCCACCTTCCTCTCCAGTCATTCTGTTTGCACAATCGTACACTAACACCTGGAATTCTCTGTCTCTTGATTCACACTCCCCCAACCTGGTCAATGACAACAGTTCTGGCCAGAACAGCTGATTACTTTTACCCAAAGTCACGAACATAGGGACAAACTCTTCCAGGGAAAGTAAACTCCCATTTGGGGTTTAAAAGACTCTGCTATCCCTCAGTGGATTATCCCTGGCATGTACCACCATTCATGAGAATATGAATGCCTCAAGACGTGGCCTGTAGCCCCTCCAACGTGATGGAATCCTGGCCTTTGTCAACATCGCGCTGGTGAGACATCCTTCTTTCTGTGTAATACGCAATTGCACTGAAAGAGCGCCAAGATACCAACCGCTATGCTCCTCCTTTTCTACTCTTTTTCTTTTTTTTAAAGATTTTATTTACTTATTTGACAGAGATCACAAGTAGGCAGAGAGGCAGGCAGAGAGAGAGGAGGAAGCAGGCTCCCTGCTGAGCAGAGAGCCCGATGTGGGACTCGATCCCAGGACCCTGAGATCATGACCTGAGCTGAAGACAGAGGCTTTAACCCACTGAGCCACCCAGGTGCCCCTTTTCTACTCTTTTGTAGGCTGGTATGGATGCACAAAGTTAAGATCATTGTATCAGTATTATGTTAATATTTACTGGGTACCAGATAGGTACAAGGTATTATGCTAAGTACCTAACAGATGTTAGCTTATTTAATTCCAATACATAGGCTTAACAGATGAAAAAAACTGAACAGAAAGAGATTAAATAAATTTCTGAAGGGTGGGCCTGGGTGGCTCTAGCAGTTGGGTGTCTGACTCGTGGTTTCGGCTCAGGTCACGGTATCAGGGTCGTGCTAAGGCAGAGTCCGCTTGGATTCTCGGCCTCTCCCATGCTCCTGTGTTCTCTCTCTTTCTCTCTCACTCACTCTCTTTCTCAAATAAATAATTTTTTTTTTAAATTTCTGAAGGTGCTCAGGTACTAAGTGCCAGAGCCAGGATTCCAAACCAGAGCTCCCAACAGAATCTGATACTCTTTGACCTGCTTGCAACTCCCACGACCCCGAGTCCGCTGTCTCTCATAGCTCAGCCTCTCCACCTGTAACGTGGAGACAGAGCCCCTGCCCCATCCTAACGTGATCCCTGGGACTGAGGAATATTTCTAACAGGTTCAGCAGCTATGAAAACTCAAGAAATCATTCCTTTGAACTGGCATAATGACTAGATCGATTCCGACATGAAGGGCTTGGGCACCACCTGTGAGTGTGGACAGACCCCAGGGTTGACCTGTCTAGCCACATATGTCAAATACATGACCACGGTCTCGTGGAGGATGCCTAAGTGACACAATGCCAATATGTAGCTGAAAAGTTTAAAGAGCCAGGCCAGCGGGTCATTCATAAACCAGGGATTCCAAGGGCAGGACAAGTGTCAGGCTTACACCTGAGACTTCTGTCCATTAGGTCTCTGACCAGAAAATAATGAAACTGTGACTGGGTTCTAATTTCTTCACTGAGATATTTTCTTATGTGATACTGAGCAACAGAAATCTTTCCATTGGCCTCACCTGAAAAAGGATCTCTTTTCTCTTGTTAGTGGCTGGCCTCCAGCCTCCGTGAGAGCCGGTAAGACCATCTTTGCACGAGTAACACCCACCGGCAAATATATTTTTTATCTGAATTTTCCTTTGCCAGCTCCATTCTGAGCTGATCGGATTTTACACGGAAATTTTTATAGAGTAGTTTACAATTTGCAAAGCACTTTCAAAATACTCAAATCATAATTCACAGCAGGTCTGTAACACTGAAGAACAGGGAATAGTAACATCATTTCTCATATAAATTCTGAAGTTTCACTCAAGGAAGAGACTTTCTCCACATGACACAGTCATTTAAAATCAGGGGATCAAGGGACACAAACTCTGGGCTGCAAGTCTCATGTTTCCTCCATGACCTCCTACTCTGTGAGCAAAATCAGGAGATAAATGGTGCCGACCCCAAACAAGGCCCTTCAGATTCTGCCCTGATGCAGGAATCATTTCTACTCCGTAGCTTCTGGGAACTAAGCTAGGTACTGGGCTTACAAAAGTGAACACGGTGACACCCGCCTGTCTCAGGAGTATATGATTTATGGAGGGTGAGGGACACAGAGTATGGTAGGTAATGTCATCACAGGGAACCTGGCAATGACACTTAACGAAGATCTGGTGTTTGCTGGAGTTAGTCAAGTGAGAAGCAGGAACTCAGGAGCAGGCCGGACAAATGTAGGGGTAGAGAGAACAGAGGCTAATTCACAGAATTAAAGAGTAGAAGGGGCTGGAGTAGTGCAGGGCTGGAGGCGGGGGGAATAGGGCAGCTAATCAATGGGCATAAAGTTTCCATCAAGGAAGATGTGGGACGCCTGTGTGGCTCGGTCATTAAGCGTCTGCCTTCGGCTCTGGTCATGACCCCAGCCAGGGTCCTGGGATGGAGCCCTGCATCGGACTCCCTGCTCGGCGGGAAGCCTGCTTCTCCCTCTCCACCCCCCCTGCTTGGTGCCCTCTCTCACGGTCTCTCTCTCTGTCAAATAAATAAATAAAAAGTCTTTTAAAAAGGAAAAAGGAAGATCGATCAGCTCTAGGGATATGCTGTACAACATCATGCCCGTAGTCAACAATACCATATTGTACACTTAAAAATCTCTTAAAAGGGTAGATCTCAAGTTAAGTGTCCTTTCCACGAGAGCAAAGCAGATCAGAGAGGAGAGGAGAAGAGAGAGGGGAGGGGAGTGGAGGGGAGGGAAGGGGAGGGGAAGAGACGAGACAACGAGCTCCTCAAGACAAGGGAAGGAACAGGCAAGACAACTCAGAGGCTGCTGAATGTTCACCTCCTTGAGATGGTGGGAGTGTGGGGAGCCATGCACATGGCTGGAGTCCAAGTGAGTTGAAAAGAGGACCCTACAAGTGGCCACCACCCCACCTGTCCTGTACCCCCTCCCGTTTGTCACACTAGAAATGGAAACCCCCTTGCAAACGGGGCTGGAACAGTATGGTGGAGGCAGGCTAGGTCCACCCTAGGGAGGGGTTGGAGGGAACCGGAAGGATTTGGAGCAGCTCAAACATTACATCATATGGGAGGAGACTGAGTGTGATTAATGAAAGAAAATACTGAAAATAAAAGAAACACAACAGACAGGGTTAGGGTTAGACAGAGTTAAGGAGACAACATGCTACGCAGGACCTTGCACAAAGTTAAGGAAAGAGACTGACAGAGACACAGCGAGAGAGAAGGGAGCATTTACGGAGACCAGAAACGCCAGGAGCAGCCAGGACGACGCGTCTGCGTCCACGAAGACTCAGTTGTGTCTCGCTGAAACTAGAGGAAGCTGGAAACATCCACGCCTGCGCTGCCCCCTTACAGAATGCTACGTTTTTGCGCGAGGATTTTTCCTTTTCCTTAAGCATGGTCTTTACCCTACGTCCTCTGTGGTCTTGCTTATAAAAAAAAGACAACACACGATTCTGTGATTCGTTTGCATTTTCTGGCAATCTCGTTGCAGTGGTACTGCTGATTTTCCTTCTTGGGGACAGCTGCTGACAGTGAAGTCCTGGCTTCGCTGGAGAGTGGGTCGGAGACGGTCG
Organism: Mustela putorius furo; assembly: GCF_011764305.1. Lineage (NCBI taxonomy): Eukaryota > Metazoa > Chordata > Mammalia > Carnivora > Mustelidae > Mustela > Mustela putorius. The sequence continues at coordinate 1,932,127 of NW_025421511.1, read as the reverse complement.
GGAGGGCAAGCCTGGAAAAGGCCCTCCACCCCAGCCAACAGCTGCCCACACCCAGGTCGGTGCTGTTGTAGCCAAAGGACAGACAGAGTGACTGCAGTGAGCCCCTCCCTCATCAAAACTTCCTAAGAATATCAATTCTAGCAGTTCTATACTTACAAGTGCAAAATGATATTTGCAGTAAATAATCATTTAAAATTCTGGGGAGAAACAACAGAAATGCCCTACCTCTACTTTAGATACATGCCCTTCTACTTTAGATACATAGATATGATCAATGCCCCCTCCCCTTCTCTGTTTATAATCTTCCCTTCAAAGAGCAGGCATCCCGGTCCCCTGAAATTTAGCCAGCATTACACTTGGTGCACACATCAGGCACCAGATGCTGTGCTGAGTAGTGGAGACTCAGCTATGAGTAAATTGATAAAAACAAAAGCAAGCCCACACCAACAACACTCTGCCTTTGAGGATGACACAGGTCCTCCGGTCACCTAACAGCCTCCCCCGGCTCCCAGCCATGCTTTTCTGAAATAATACGAACAAAATGACATAATCAGAACAATCTAGACATCTAAAGTACAATTGTTTGGCATCTTCATTTTTCCTTTTAATATACAAATGCTGCTAAAACAGAGAAACACACATGCACAGACACACACTAAGATCGACCAGCACGCCCTCCGCTTCCCCAGCACACAGGTGACCCAAGCCCGAACTCCAAACTCGCTAGACCACCTCAGGAAACTGACGGACTCCACAACTCCTTTTCCTCCAAGGGCCACAGGAAGTTAGCCCCTTCCAACTTACACTTCACCAGTAAAACGTGCTTGGTCTACCCCTTTCTGGACCGTGCCCACTGCTAACGTCCGCACCGCCACCAACTGCAGGAGATCTCATGGTGTCTTTGGCCAAGCGTCTGTCCACAGCCCTTACCACATATCAGGGAGCCACCATAATTGCACTTTTTGCCAAACAACTTTGACTGGACCCCACTTGTATATTGAGACCAAATTCTCGGACGGATATGGAAAGTCAACGTTTTTCCCAAGGTTGACCCAATGGCATACACCTGGGTTTATTCAGAACCGCCTGAGAGCAAAAGCCTGCCTGTCCCTCCCCATAACCTTGGCACAAGCACCCTCTTATGAGCGACAAGTGGACGGTGGTTGTAAATACTTCCTTTTAACGAAACTTTCAATAAGAGCTATCACTGTTCTCCTGACTGTATTATTTCCAGTGACACAGATTTTTTTAAATCGCATTTTGTTTCAAGATTAATTCAGAACAATAGATTAAAAGCTAAAGAAAGCAAGAAGCAGATAATATTGTGAGTCAGATAAATCCAGTCTTAGGTGGTAGACACATGGATAATGCTGGCCTTCCACAGTCGGCGTCTAAAGCTAACTCATTACCTCAACATTGACAAAGGCCTAAGAGTTCCGTGGGGAAAAGCAACCTTTCTTTCAAAGCACACGTGTGAGCGGGAACTGGAGGTGGGGAATCTACCCCGTCTTGTAGAAAAAGTGACTCCAAGCTGCAAAGGAGCTCGTCGGAATCTTACAGGTGTGACGACACGGGATAACTGGTGGCGCGCCCCACAGCCGAGAGATCCGGGGGCTCTGAAGAGAGCCCTGCTTTCCGGAGTCAGGATTCTTCCTGTTCAACCCTGGCATCCCTGTCTTTTCATGGGTTTCTCTCCCAAGTGCCAGGCTTTACTATCCCTTTACTCTCTTGCTCTCTTTTCTCTAACGACTCTTCCTACCCTCCTCCGGCATTTAACCTTGACTGTCAGGATAAGGAACTCGGGTATTTTTCAGAGTAAATATACTTGTAAAATTCAGGTTGTTTTTCACTGTGTGTGACCCACAATTGATTTTTCCTCCTGACAGACAGTGGAGCTTGATTGAAAAGAGAGTTTCACTCCAATTCCACAGAAAAATCCTGCAGGAAATGGATCTGTTGGTTCCTTAATACTGGTATATTTTGGTAAAGGTAAACTAATCTGAGAAGACTGTTAAGTCTAAAAAGTGCTCATTTTTCTCTTTCAGGACGGCCAGGAGAGATCCAGGATGCCTGCCACCTTGTGTGACAGTTCAGCTGGTCTATTGGAAACAGCAAAGCAGCCGACAGAAGCATCCCTTTCCTTCTGTTTTTTCCCCTCAATTAGTAACTGTTACTTTTTTAAAAAAAAGATTTTATTTATTTATTTGACAGACAGAGATCACAAGTAGGCAGGGGGGTGGGTGGGAAGCAGGCTGAGCACAGAACCCGATGCAGGGCTCGATCCCAGGACCCTGAGATCATGACCTGAGCCGAAGGCAGAGTCTCTAACCCACTGAGCCACCCAGGCGCCCATTAACTGTTATTTTTAAGGCAGTTTTAGATTCACAGAGCACTTGAGCAAGTCCAAAGACTTCCCATATTCCCGCTGTCCACACCACACGCGAAGCCTCCCCTATATCAACAGGCTTCACGAGGGGGCACTCTGGTTGTCATCGGTGACCCTACATGGGTACATCATCATCTCCCAGAACCCATACTCTACCTTCAAGATCAGTCTTGGTGTCGCACACTCTGCGGGCTCAGGCAAATGTATCCTGGCGTGTGTCTGTCACTGTCGGGTCTCACAGCGTAGTCTCCCGGCCCCGGGTCGTCTGTGCTGCACGCTGTCATCCTTCCCTGCTCCCCTGGCGACCGCTGCGCTTTTTACGGTCTCCCTGGCTTTGTGGGTGAGCGACTGCCACAGGTGACCCGCATGGTTCGCAGCAACTGGGGATCTGAGCCCAGGTCCCGGTGTGGCACCTGCTTCACTCCCAAACCCAGCCTCTCTGCGCCCCTCCTGCACCTTCTCCGTGCAGTTTTGAGTGTTTGTAGCTCATATGAGTTTCCTAAGAGAGGAGATTGTGAGAGCAATGACACAGCACAGCTCTGTGGTTCCATGGGGCCTCGGAATGTCTGTGTTGCCCCAGAAATTCTGCTTAAAGACAGGCGCTGTTTGCTTTTTGCTTGTTTCCCATGTTTCCTTTGGATGTGAATTATCAATGAGTTTCCTGCCCTACCACTATAAAAAGTAAGAGGCAGGTGTGTGCATTTAGTATAAAAAGCACATGGCCTTCTTAAGCTTTAGGGATACAGTAAGATTTCATTCATTGGGGCACATGTGAGCGGGTTCTTGCAGAATCTGACTAGAGATATGAGTGTACGATCACCACAGAAGGTTGTTTCCCAGGTTTCTCTGAGTACAGTGAGTTGAGAGCTCACAACGTACTTAGCGGCACGGGCTCCTGCTCTGGGGGTTTTCAGCAGTTGAAGCCTGGGGGTGCCCATATTAGGTACTCCCGGTTATTCTCCACATCAGAAAATTTCGAGAAGCAGGGCTATGAACAACGCTGTAAGTGTTACAGAACCTGGAGCAGCAGCAAATCAAGACTCGAGGCAGAAGCGATCTCCATCCACCAACAGCTACGTATGAGCTGCTGACGCTCAAGGCCCAATGACCTGTAGGAATGACAGCTTTCCCAGCGAAGTAAGAAAGGTGTCAGGAACGGAATCAGCTGGGCTCCTCTCTGGTTTGGCTGCACACAAAGAACCCAGAGCCCACCCCAGGGAAGCTGCCGCCACGATTCCCCTCTACCCACACGCAGGTGCCGGTGACAGTCTCTGCTCCGCACGGAAGAAAACTGTGATTCTTCCTCGCAGTAATTGCTTTCTGGCTACAGAACTGGAAGCTGACGATGGTAGGAGACGTGAGTTCTTGGCTAACTCACACCTTCCCAAACTGTGCGTCTGGCCCCTCACATTGTTTGGGTCTTTTCCAACACAGGTGAGAGCGCATCCGCACCGAAGTGCTGACACCTGACAGGAAACATTCCCCAACTCCCTCACAGGACGACGGAATGTCACCTTCATAAAATTACAACAGCTGTGAACTGAACAGTTGCACTTCAAAAATGAATTTGAGCTTCTTTTACCCTTTTATACAACAACAACAGCAACAAAAACCAATCCTGAAGCAGACCACTTTTTAATACCTAAGTTTGTCATTCTCACCCACAAGACGATTATCATATTAAGATACAGATGGCCAAGAGAGTGGCCCATGGAAACAGAACCCCACTCAAAAGAAATCCAACCCCACACACCTTGAAGATCCAAAATGCGCTGTGCTTCGTGAACACGTGTCGAGCAACACAGACCGCGGTACGGACTCAGCTCTGAATTCATGACATCACGCAGCATTCGTGTCTGTGATCGACAGCTACGGAGCTCACACTGCAACAGAAGAACCCACATCACACAAGAATGGTCTCCACACCAGGGGCAATGGTTTAGACAACACAGTCTCCTTTTCGGCACTAAGACCTCAGCATGGCTGTGAGCACCCTTCACTGCCATGAGTCAGAAAATGGTAGAATTAGAGCCCCCCAAAACATAGAGCTCACCCGCGGCCCTCTGATCTGGGCACTGAGGGCTCCCTGGAGCCATGCACACAACATTCAAAATCTGCCCTGTGCCCGCCGCTACTGATAAGAATATCCGTCTTCCGCGAGAGGTACTACCTTCCGTGTTCTCATCACTTCACATGTCTTCCCTTTCTGAATCTGACTCATTTTTTATGGCTTCGCATTTCGACCTTTGTTTTGCTATCAGGGATGGATTTCCTCCTAATATCTGTTATTCTTTTTCCTACTATATTACGTGATGCCTGGAAAACCCTTAATAGCACTGGGGACCCTTGCAACTGTCACCGCAGGAGATAATTTTGCTTGTGGGACCTCATAATTAGAGGCCAGGAAGAAATGCAGCACCACATCTTGCATGACTATAGATCACCAATCAATTTTTTAAAAGATTTTATTTATTTATTTAAGAGAGAGACAGGGAGCACAAGCAGAGGGAGCTGTAGGCAGAGGGGAGGGAGAGGCAGCCTCCCTGCGGAGCAGGGAGCCTGATGCAGGGGCTTGATCCCAAGACCCTGGGATCCTGATTTGAGCCGAAGACAGATGCTTAACTGACTGAGCCACCCAGACACCCCTTAAAGGCACCCTTAAATTAAAAAAAAATTTTTTTTTAAAAATTGGTGTTTTAAGTCGCCATCTACTATGTCAACGTCCGAGATGTCCTTGGCACGTGGCCCCCCTCAGTCATCTTCAGATAGCACTTCCAAGGCAGGGATCCCACACCGGCGTGATGCTGCAACCTCATTCCCTGCTTTATCTCCAACACCTGTTATTTCTACCAAACCCAAACAGTTAAGACTTCCCCGCTCGCTCAGATTTTCTCATCACCCCCCTTAATCTTGGACTTCCTCATCATCCGAAATCCTCAAGCCTCCACTGCAGACATCACTGCGTGGCAGTTCTGCACACACGCACGCACACATGCTCCCACACTCACAACATAACATAGTTCTTGACCTCTTTCAGCACCTCCGTCTGCTCACCCACTGCCCCTCGCCCCAACCTAATGGCACCTGCTTGGCTCCACTCCCCCTCTCCTTAGACATGGCTCCCGACTCTACTGTTTCAGCTTCTCACCGGCACCTTCGACTCCCACTAGCCTTCTTTACCGATGAGCACTGCACATCTAATTGTAAAAGGATCACACATCTTAAAGAATATTCCTTGAACAAAAGTAAGAGCCACAAAACCCAACATCTGGGAGGTAACATAATTGGGTAACGAGCAGGGGACTTTAATAGATTTTTTTCCTACTGTCTCTATGACTCTCATAATACAAAGTACCACTAGACAGAATTAAATAAGTAACTTTAGGAGAGAGAGAGAAAGAGAGAGAGACGGAAAGTTTGGATCAGCCGTGAAAATGTCCTTTTCGGAGAAGAGCCGCTGAAAGACCTTCTTTTCTTCAGCTGCTCTCTCCCTGCTCCCGTAAATCTCTAGGGTTTCTATGTTCAAAACCTCCAAGTCACCACCTGCCACCTTTGATCGACCTGCCTGCCTCTGGACCCCTCCGAGGAGCCCACCTGACTCTCCAGGTGCCAAGCTCTGCACAGTGTCTCTGCTCACCCTCTTTGAGTTTACTTCCAAGTAATCGCTTGACAGGCGGCTATTATTCCTTCTACCATCAGCCCTCGAAACTTCAGAAAAACACGGGAAGAATCTGTCTCTGCCTACCACCAGAGAAAATCCCCATTATTCTTTAACGTACTTGGGTTCTCGAGTCAAAGCTTACATTACTCATAGAGCAAAATGGAGGGGTTTTGTTTTGGTTTGCTTTTAGTTGTTTTTGGTTTTGTATCAGCACTTCTTCCTAAATGATGAACGTTACTAGTACGTAGAACAAAAATGTTGCCTCTTATCAACAGCCGACCCCAGCTGACCTTGGCCATACAGCACCAAGCTCAATCATGGAGTAAAAGAGACCATAAAAACAGAATCAAACAGGCGTTTCTGGTTTTCATTCAATAAGGACATTTTTGAGAGTACTCCTGTTTACTAACTTGTTGATCTGAAACTAGGAATAACACTTCTCGCTTTTATTTTTCCTGTAACGACAAGTATTGCGAAAAATTAATTTATTTTTACTTTAGCAGCATAATAAAAATCTGGTACCTTCCAAAGAATCTCCAGCCAGAGTGTGCTTCCTCTTTGTGCTGAAATATGTTGATACTGAAATGGAACATTTTAGGTAGATTGGTCAGAAAATGTCCATTTCCATTTGAGTGTTTGGGTGATCTAGAATACAAAGAAGTAAAGGAAATGGAGGGACACACAGATTTCCCCCCTAGTTCCTCTTGCATTTATTCTTGGTTTCCTTCCTTGTGTGCGTGCTGCTGGCCTATCTCCGCCGAGGCACTAATCAACTATTCACTCACTCATTAAGTAAGCAGCACTCTCTCGTGATATGCCCAGCACTGTTCTAAGACCTGAGGACACAAATAAGTGAACAGTGAGTGAAGCAGAGTCCCCATGCTCACGGACTCCGTCTTCCCGGTGGGGAGAGAGGTAAGGCAGAGGAAAAGGAAGAGTCAGATAAGAAGAAAAAAGAGGTGAGGGATGCAATATCCAATAGCATGGGCAAAGAAGCCTCTCTGAGAAGCAGCCTTTGAACAAACACCTGAAGAAAGCAAGAGGGTGAGCTGGTAATTTAGCCGAGCCCAGAGCTCGCCATGCCGGAGAGCGGCGGGTCCAGAAGTTCCAAGGCAGGAGGATGTTCCGCTCGCTGGGAGACAGGACGGAGCTGGTGTTCGAGAGTAGAGTGGGAAAGGGCAGGGTACTGGAAGAGAAGGTGGAGAGAAAGCCATGGGCATCAGAGCCGGAGGAGGACTCAGGAGGCGACTATGTTCTTGGACTCCCAGTCCGTGCCTCCGGCTTCCCGCACATTCGGTGAGATAAGTACTAATAGGTGAACCTGAAGGTGAGAGTGAATGACCTTCATTTCTGTTCTCAGTAATTACATAAATAGTCATTGCATGTGAACAAAAGATTTTAATCTTGAAGCCAAAAAGATCACTAATTTCCCTTTAACATATTTTAACACAATAATACAATTTTCCATGCCCAAAATTTTCTTTATTTTCAAACTCTGGTCTAAAAACCTCAAAGAAAGGCGGGAAGACAAACTTTCTCGATCATCCAAAAAACATTCAGGACTTACAACCAACCTGACGCCATGCACACCAGAGCCTTCGAATTGCCACAATTTCTGGGGCAGACAGACCGTGATTTGGTACCAGGCCGGACACCAGTTAGCACGGAGCTGATTTTACAGAAGAATACACAGGTAAAAACAAAACAAAACAAAACAAACAAAACAAAGAACAAACAAAAAACAAAACCAAGGTACAAAAACATTGTTTGCTTACTTTAGCTGCATCTCAACACGACTGTCTCTCAAAGGGTTGCCTGGCCGTGACCTAGAAAGTAGATGCACTTCACTTGCAGAAACAAGCACTAGAAAGGAAGACCCATTGCCGGACATAGTTAAAATACGGTGAATGAAATCTGGGAATTGAAGTTGTTGTCTTACATTCAACTCCAATCTATCATGTTATTTATTTTCCACTTCTTGGAGCAGGGAATCTAGAGGATCTATTTGTTATTGGGTGCAAAGAGTCTGAATGTTGACATTTAAAATCATCATACAACTTCTCTTTTCTGACTCCTTTGGACGTTAAAGCCAAGACTGTTGTATTGAAGGTAGAGGCATGACCACAAATACCTCCTAGACTATGACCTAGATGAGCACAGGTATTGAATCTGATTCACTCCTATAACCCAAAGTCAAAATACTTTACATGTGCTTACAATTAAGTAAATATTTTTTGAAGGGAAGAAAAGAACAAAGAAGAAAGATGTGTATACTTAATAGCAAAAGCAAGGATTCTCAGGTCCCACCGTAGAGACTATTACAAGGTCTACTTGCTCCTCTCACTGCAAACGCTGTCCTAACTATAAGGAGATGCGGTACTTGTTAAAAGAAAGGGATTCTTACTCAAGAGATGAAGAGCTATTCCCCAAACACCTTACTCCCATAAAAACTGTCCATACAAATGGTTTTGAATGACTAAATACCATGTTATTAAGATATTTTCCCTGTAAAGATATAGATACCCAATTTCTCAATTTCTACATAAGAACATATTACTGAGTTACAGAAATTTATCTGGGCCCACTTTGCAGATGTGAATTATGCTAAAACTCTAGATAACAAATTTCCTCGACTATCTCATTCCATTCTTAGAGGTACACAGCATTCATTCAAGAAATCGCCTACTTGAGTCTTCTAAAATAGCTTTACAACCTATAGTTTCACAGATAGGATTCACTGTTTCTATCTAATGGATTTGGAATTCAGTGACATCCTATGACCCATGTTAGTTACTAGTTCCACACCCTTCTGTTAGCTTGGGAGAGCTCCGGGGGAAGTATCCAAGATAGCAACAGTAACATAAAGCAAAACTAAACAATTTACTTGAAAGGTAAAGCACATTTCACTTTAGCTAAGAACAACTATGAGGAAATGTCACCTAAATTTTTAAATGGATGTTTTATTTACTAGTCTCATACACTGCATTGGAGTAATTGGCAAGTGGTTTCACAGTGCCTGCCTGGCATCATTGTTTCTTGACAAGTCAGGTGCACTTTGGGTGGAAAACGGGTGACAGAATTCTCTCTATTGATCCCTCTGTGTGCACTCCGGTAATTACATAAACCCTGTTAAAAGACCAAACTTCAAAGTTTTAAACTCTCTCCCCGCTTTCTGCTAGAGGAGAGCACAAATATTAGAAGATTCAGCCAGCTGACTTGTTCTACTCATCCACAGCAAAATATTCCCTATGTTACAGCAAAGCAGAGTATAATGTCCGCACGTATCACCTGTCAAATACATTGACTTGATTTCCAGCTTTGCCACATGTCAACATAATGTGACAGTTTTTTCTTCCCTTTTCACCACGCTGTACTCTTTAGAACTTGGTCTGGAGCCAATATAATCCTTCATATATATGTGTTTTCCTATTTTGTCAGCAAGTCCTATTAGCTTATTTAATTAATGGCAAAACATTGTTCTGAGGTCACTAAATGGACCCTACAGTCTAGAGTACTTCCTATCTCCAAGAAGGAGAGAGAGCACGGTCCACTGAAATAGATCACAAATTTCCCTAGAATACCTTAGAATTTCCAATATTTCAACTTACTGATGTCTCTTAGGACAATGACTAAGAAGAACCAGAAATGGAAAAATCTAAGAAAGATAACTTAAAATAAACCTAAAGGTACTGAAAATTTTATTTTCCATTCTTAGTCAATTTTTGAAACAACTCAGAGTCAAAGTCATAATAATTCCTGAGGGGTGGAAGTGAGATAGATTTATGTAATATCAAAGAAAGAAGGAAAGAAACAAAGAAAAAGGGAAGGAACAGAGAGAGGAAAGAAGAAAGGATCCTGAGACCCAAAGACATGATTGGTTTTAGACTACCACATGGTTGCATTTTATTTATTCATTTGTTTGTTTGTTTATTTATTATTTTGCCAACTATCTGGTTCTCAACTATTTCCATGCCCACTCTTACCAAACACGAACAAGAAGTATGCATTTATGTTTTTCCATCTTTCAGTTCTAGGATCACAAATTGACTGTGTTTGGGCCAGTGAAAAGATTCCTAGATGAAAGTCATTTTCGTCTTAAAATTATAAATATTAGAATGATTTTGAAGTACTAAGAATATGCTTAAATGAATATATCCATATATCCATATGGGTATATTCACATCATTTCCTCACAATAGACAAATGACATGTTAAGAAAGCTAAAATGGAGAAGGTCACACTCAAATACTTTTCCACTTCTCTCGCATCCTGAATGCTGGCTTTGCCATGGACACTGAATAGGGAAACAGGACTGGCTTTCTGACACACAAACTGGAGTTGCCTTGAGATTGCAGTCACTTCTAAACCCTCCTTGAAAAGGACCCACTTATTTTTTTTTTTGCAACAAAGTGCATGGGGCTTTAGCTCTTCGGTAAGTAATATTCCCTTTCTGCTGACAGCCCTTTATTTGGGATTAGGTGGCACCGTGGGTACGTAACCTCAATGCAGGTGCTTATTCATAGAGGAAAACAGTTGTGTAAGCTACCAGTGTTATGTTCTTTGCTCTGATGAGAGCACTTAAGATACCAGAGGAAAAAGGTATATTTGGAAATGACCTGGAAAACTTGCCCTTTGTCTGTGATCTTTACAGGCAGGTGATTACTTTCTGCTGACTGTTAGCGGTTTACTCGCACGGCAGTCTCTGTGGGCAGCCTAAGTGTGGTCTAAAGGGAACAGAGCAGGACAGGAGCTCGGTGGCCACAATTCCAACTCCAGGTGCCACTGATAACTTCAGTGACCTTGGAGGTACGGTGGTACAGACAGTGAGAGAGGAAATACCCATAACTACTCTGGCCACTCTGATCTGAGGATCCTCGACCGGAAAGATCAGCTCCACAAATGTCTGAAATGCAGACCGACTGGCTTGCCACATGACGAGGGCAGTGACTGATGCGACTGGCATTTACTGGATTGACACACGGGACACATACGAAGCATCCTCTATGTGTAGGAAGCCTTGCATGCACAAACAAAAAAAATAAACAATCTAAAACGAAGATTATTTCTAGAGCGGAAAAGGTTCTGTGATTCTAACATGTATATTTTAATCATGTCTATGACCATTATCCTTTATCCTCAGATCCTAAATTCCAGTAGAATCTCATTGAAAACCAGAGAGAAAATAATAACCCTTGAATTTCAGATGCCCTATCAAAATTTGCTTTTCAGAGCTTGATCACTTATTTCTGTCAGAAACTTTTCAAAAACTACCCACTCAATAATGTAATAAAATTTTCCTCAATTTTGTTGGTCTTTTATTACCACATCTGTGCCCCAGATTGCAAACCATGTTGCTGGAACTTTTATTTGTAAAATATTCAATCTATTATGTGTTAATTACATGTAAAATATACAGATTAATATACTATCTTGAGGGGCTTGACTTCCTATTAGGATAGCAGGAGAATTATTTTGAGGAAAAGTATAATTAGGACATATTAGAGAAAAGGGTAAATATGGTGAGTTCTTCTCTAGCACTGTCCTCTGACTCGAAGTCAGTTCGAACATTAGGTAGAGATATATTTTCTCCTATTTAAAAAAACAAAAAACAAAAAACCTAAACTAAATTAAGCTAAAACCTTCAAATGCAGATCCTGAAAACAAATCAAATTAGGATAGTTTGAAAAGAAGCAACATTTTTAAAAACTTGGAAGTTTACTTATTATTTTTGTTACATAGGATTCAGCAAGCCATCTACTGGAGGAAAAGATCGTAAACCTTGGCATCTTTTCTTCCTTCCCAACCGATAATCCTTCCTCGTGCCATCTCAACCTCAAACCACCATGGATCTAAGAGGAACCAGAATGTTGTAACCATTCTACTGTGGGGACCAGGGATGGAAACCGGGAGCATCCAGTATTGAAAAGGGAAACATTAATCAATTCACGGTAAATATGTGATAGATATCAAAAGGGAATAATTATAGGAAAACTGCCCCTGCTTAAGATTATTGAAGGGTTTCAAGTGTGAAATTATAATGCTTAAGTGATATCCTACGACATGAAGAAACAACTTCACCAACTTATTTGGCCCTCAGAGAATGCCCTAAAGTGGAATGATTGATCTTCCGTCTAATTTTATCTCCGTTAATGGGACTGCCAATGCTCTCCTTGTTTGATCCTTGTTTGAAGATTTCTAAGTCTTAATAACTTGTGGCAGCGAGTTCTACAGTTTAATTATAAGACATCTCATTAGCCGCATTTATCCATTTCAGATATGTTTCTTTTAAGCCTACATTTTATAATCTCTTCAAACAGCAGCTACCATGAAGGCCTTCTAGGATAAATGAATTAGAGAACTTTTATGGGACAAGTCTGGGGCTGCTACAAGAAAGACAGCATGCCAAAGAAGACAGAAGAAAGTGGATGCGCACACTTGCTTTCCTTTGCATGTTGGAATGACCTCGGGCTAAGTGCTTATTGAACAGGCCACGTACATCATTATCTTGCTTCCTAGGGACGCACGTCCCCAAGCGCTCTGTGCTGGTCCTCAGTCATGTTGGCAGAAGTGCCTGGCAGCTCATTTTCCCTTTTGATAAACACGATTTACGTGCTTCCTGCGGCACCATTGATCTAACCTAGTAATATCTACAAATTCCCCTATAGATTATTTCCCCCAAAGCAGTGCTGTGGGATTTTCCTTTTTCCAAGCAATTGAAATAATTATGGAAAGTATTGTCCCTTAATGGTACCTCTATATGTCTTTCTCCCCCCCAAACAATCCAGGAATAAATATTGTTATATTCCTCTTTCTTACTACTCTTCTAATGTTCTCAAATGAATTAAACTTTTTGCAATACAAGAATTAACTTGAAGGATTAGAGACTTTGATCTGGCAGAAGAGAGGAATGAAGGAAGAAGGAAAACACAACATTTACAGGCACATATTGTCCCATCTGACCTTGGAAGTTTAACAACTCTGAGCTTCCGTTTTCTCATGTTTAAGATGAGGATAACAGCAATTCCTATTTCAAAGTGTTCTGTGAGGACTGAATGAGCTGACCTATTCAGAAAGGCTAGCATAATGCCTGACAGACAAGACCTCTGAGTCGCTGTTTCCACTATTATTATTACTGCTACTACTATTACGACTCAGAGTTTCTCTGTAACCTCATCCTAACAAATGCAAAGCCCTAACTACCCATTATACGAGCCTTTGACCTTCTTCTGCTTCATATTCTCCAAATTAAGGTAACTTCCTAAAAAGAGCAGTGACTTAGCCATCACCAAGTTTTCATATTCCAACATGAACACACGTTGATACGTTGTTCGGAGGGGCTCACAGGAGGAGCTGGTAACGCAGGGCTCCCACACCTTCCTATCATACACAGTGCCCTCATGTAGCTTCGTTCTAGACAATACTGCGCAGAGACAAGAAGAGCATGGGAAGACCATGAGAAAGCGCTCTGCTGAGAACTAGAGAAGCCTCTCTCCTCCTCTCCAGACCCTCACCATTTGCCTGCACAAACTGATCATTTTATGTCCCAAAATGCTGTCCCTGGAGGTCTGAACTATGGACATTGCCCAAATACCCCTTCCATGGATTCCAGTTTACCGACAACACCGTGGTCCATGCTTCCTTTCCACTTCCGAAGTGATGAGGACGAGGTCAGAGGTCACCTGCACATCTACCTTGGTTCACGCTAGGTCACCCAAATATTTGGTGATGTTTCCCACCGTGCATTCCATCAGGAATCTACAGTATGGTCCAGATCCCCAGATGTCCTCCTTAAAAATGGCAATTGGGTTTTAGCAGGCAAAGCGGAGAGCCTTCCATGGGTTTTCTCATGGAAATCTCACAACTGTGGGTTTGCTGCTTCTATCCCTGAGGAGAAGTATTCTCATGGACATTCATTGATTCATTGCCATTTTTTAGTACCTGGCATGTCCCAGACACCTTGTGGGATGATAGAGAGTGAAAACAGACATGATCCTACCTCCAGTAGTATCTTCAAGTTTCTCGTGGTGGGGGAATAAATCTAATCAAAGCCTCAACTAAATATAGTTCCCCACTAATTATGTCTACCGGTGGGGTTATATGGCACTAGGAGAAATACAGGAAGAGTAATTAACCAAGTATTCAGGAACCACGGCACGCTCCCCTGAGAGAACGTGGGTTATGCAGAGATACAAAAGATAATACAAATCAACTGCACAGACACAGGGAGGAGTGTTCTAGACAGCGTGATGGAATATCATGCTTTTTTCCTTCCAAACACCAGTGGAAATGCTCCAGGGCGTTTCCAAACACCGTGAAATGTTTTGGGAGAAGCGAGGGCCCTGATGAAGCCGACTGCAGGTGCTCTATGGAGAGTGGCGTGGGGCGGGTGCTAACACCGTGAGAGACTGTTCTCTCCGGGAGGCTATTATCCTAACTACATTAAAGAGAATCAGGCCTTGGACAATGAACATGGATATAAATCCAGTAAAGGAATTTGAAAGAATTTTAGGAGTAAGTCTTGTTTTTTTTTTTTTTTTTTTCAAATGACTCCCTGACTCTGGCTTCCACTAATGAATGTTCTATTTTTACTCATGGAGACATAGAATTCTCAAAAAAATCTGTGTTGGAGCAAAAAGATTCTGAATTCATATATCCAGCCCTTTCAACATCAAGTTTACCCTTTGATTCTCTGGCAGCAGGGTGTCAGCCCCACGTAGCTGACCATGTTCTCAGAACACAGGTGCCTCTTTAGGAAGTCAGGATCAGAGCTGGCCGTGATGTCCCAAGAGTAACTCCAAATTCACAAGCAGAAATATGAGCATAATGAAATTCACTTCTCCACGGCTTTTTGAAGCTGTGATTTTTTGTTTCATCTCCTGACATCACTGGACTTGTTAGCAGGGCCGGTTCAATTCTGTACTAGTTTCTTATCACTGTAGGTCAGAAGTCCAGCTTGGGTCCTGGAGGGCTAGATTCAGGTGTCAGCGGACTGCATTCTTTTGCAGAGGCTCTCGCAGAGAATCTGTTTCTTGTTTGACTTGCTGGCAGAATTGACTTCCTTGAAGTTCCTTGCTTACTGGGAGCTGAGGGCCATTCACAATTTGCAGGCTCCTTTAGTCTTGGTCTCTTGGCTGTCCTTCTCCATCTTCAAAGCCAGCTTCTCTCTGACATCTCTTCCATAGTCAAATCTTCCATTAACCACAACTAGGGAAGGTTCTCTGTAAGGAGTCTTGTGATTGGGGGATTCCCACCTTGTAATGTATTTGCAGGCTCCCTGCGTTAGGGTATAGACATCCTTGGAGGATGGAGGCATCATTTTTTTTACCACATCTTCTTAGTCCTGTTGCTGCCCCCAAATAATCCTTCCTTCCATCCTTAAACTATCCAGGTATGCACTAAAGAGTGAGCGGGTGACACAAACTGGTGGACTCAAGTCATCTACAAAATTCCAGGCTTTTCCCCATCTTTATGTCTTGAAGACATCAGCTCCTAGATCATGGTCACAATTCACACTGTGTTTCTCAATGAGGGCAGTATGTAGGCACAAGACCCCTCCTGTGTTTTGTCCACATAGTACCTGGACTTTGTCCTTTAAGTTGTCTTGGCCCAACCTTTTCTAAGCCAGGCAACCCCATGGCCACACCCGATTTATTACTGCCAAATTCTTCTACCTCTCCTTGAGCTCAGTGGCAAACAGTATACTCTACCCCTTCTGTGCTGATCTCATTCTTACAATTGTTTTACTGAAGCATAATTAACATTCAGTGTTACGTTACTTTCAGGCATACAGTATAATGGCTCAGCGCTTCTCTCTCTTACTCAGTGCTCGCTGCAGTAAGTCTTCTCCTGAGACCGTGCATTCCCCGTCCTTCCACCCACTGCCCCTCCGGCAACCATCAGTTTGTTCTCTATACTTAAGAGTCTACTTCTTGGTTTGCGTCTCTCTTTTTCCTTTGCTCATTTGTTCCTTAAATGCCACATATGAATGAGATCATATGGAACGTGCCTTTCTCTGACTGATTTACTCCTCTTAGCATTATATCCTCTAGGTCCACACATGTCACTGCCAATGGCAAGGTCTCAGATCTTTCCTTTTTTGTGGCTGAGTAATATTCCACTCTCTGAAAATATACATTCTTGATCCCTTCATTTATGGACGGACATCTAGATTACGTCCATATCTATCGTAAATAATGCTGCAATAAACAAGGAGCTGCACACATTTTTTCAAATTAGTGTTTTCATTTTCTTTGAGTAAATACCCACCAGTAGAATTACTGGATCCCAGTAATTTATTCATTTAAAAATAAAAAGTTATTTTTAACTTTTTGAGGGACCTCAGTGCTGCTTTCCACAGGTGCATCACTTTGCATTCCCGCCAGCGGTGCATGCAGGTCCCTTTCTCCCCACACCCTCGCCAACACAGGTTGCTTCTTGTGTTGCTGATTTCAGCCATTCTGACAGGTGTGAGCCGATAGCTCATTTTGGTTTTGATTTGTATTTCCCCGACGAAGAGTGAAGCTGAGCATCTTTTAATGCGTCTATTGGCCAGCTGTATGTCTTCTTTGGAAAACATGTGTGCAGGCCCCCTGCCCACTTTTAATTCAATTGTTGATGTCTGTATTTATGCATCATTTTGTCTTTTTCTATATTTTGGACATCAACCTCTCAATGAATATATAGTGTGCGTTCAGCGTCTCCTGTCCAGTAGTTCACCGCGTTACTCTTGCTTCCATCGGGACTGCAGCCCTGAGCCAACGCCCCTGCGGCGCTGGCCATTACCTCCCGTCTCTCCTCTCGCGGCCTCAATTTCCGGGAGCAATATTACAGATGTCAGCTTCCGTCGGAAACGTCGCCCTCACCAACGCCCTAGCTAACGAGACCTTCCTGCCGCTCTGCGCCAGTATTCGCGCAGCTCACATGCACGGAGAAAATGCACCACTGCTGACATCTTACTTCAAACCTATGACCCAGCCTCACGAACACTCATCACGCCCAGCATCTGAAACCCTCAGGAGAATCATAAGCTCCGTCCCTCCATCAATTCAGCTATTTCTCTTCATTACTCAAAAAAAACAAAACAACAACAACAAAAAAAAAACCCTCTTCACTCTCATTCCTACCTAAAGGAAATGCATCCATTTATGAACTGGACTTCATCCCATAGAGCTCTGCAGAGAAAAAGAACCCAAAGGATGTGTAGGTGGGCAGATGGACAGACAGACAGGGTTATGTCAAGGAACTGGCTGATGCAATTGTGGATGGTGTACAAGCATGATAATTAGCTCCCACATATCCTGTTGAAGGATACTCATCCCACAACACCCCTGTCTTCTGAACCAATTTTCCTCATTAGTCAGGAAAATTCTTTGATCACCATTTCCTCCTCCACGTACTACTGTCCCATTTCCTCTGTCATCCTTTACAGGAAAATCCCCCGATGATTTAAATTCCTTTGCTCCTTTTCTCTCTCCCGTCTGAGTTTGGCTTTTGCCCCAATATGATAACAAAACTGCTTAGTGTCAAGGTTCCTAACACCTTGCGTTGGTAAATCAAAAAGTCAGTTTCCAGGCTTCATCTCATTCCACCGGGGTTTGACGTGGTTAAATACTTCTTCCCGAGTCACTGTTGCTCTCAGGTCACCCACGACAACCCCAGCCCATTCCTTTTTCCTCCTTTCTTGCTCTGGCAACTCCTTCTTAGTGTCTTTTGCTGACTCCTCAGTGATCTGACTTCTCTATTTTGAAGAGCCCCAGGCTACAGTCGCGGACCTTTTCTCAGATAAACTTGTGCCTTGGGTGAGCTCATCTAATTGCTTGGCCTTCAAGACCAATTATATGCTGATGACTCCCAAATTTACAGCTCCAGCCCGACTTCTCTTTGAACTTTAACGTCTAACAAACCTCGGCAAGCAGCAAGTCTGCGCATCCAGTTTGGCTCAGGGCGGACACCTTGCAGCTCCTCTGACCCATGCTTCTCCCTTACTTCACCGTTTACCTCTTCAGCCAATCTTGTCATCTCAGCCCTCTCTCAAATGAAGGGTCAAGGGCGGCTTTTCGATCTCTTGGGAAGTAGTACTGTCCTGGCCAGATTTAAAGTGTTGGGAATATTTGTTGCTGTACTGCATGCAATAAAACATGCCACATATTAAAATCAAGCAAAAAAATTACATAGCCGTATAAAATACTTAAATAAAATTGGAGAAACTTAAATATGAATCGAATGTGAGATTATGTCACCACTGATATAATTCCCTATGTGTGGTACTGGCATTTAACTTAAAAAGGAGAATGTCTTTTTCCTCAGGATATGCTGAACTATCTTTCTATCTACAAGCTACTTTCCAGGGATTCCTCCGCATGTTTTTATGAGTGTATATATGGGTGCATGGGTCTGTGTGCAAAGAGAAAAGTCAAAACATATGTAGCAAAATGTTACAAATCAGTGAATGTAGGTAAAAGGTATATATGGGTAGCTAGGTGTTTAACTGTTTGTTTCCCAAAAAATAAAGGGTTGGAAGAAAAAGTATGTGGAATCCAACCACCTCTGAAACTATCATGAATATCCCTAGTCAAAGGCACTATCAACAGTAGCCGAATTAACTATAAAAAGCTCTTAATTTGTCTTTCTTCTACTACACTTGCCTTTTTGTCAGTTAATAATTTTTCATGAGGACACCTGGGTGGCTTAGTCATTTAAGTCTGCCTTTGGCTCAGGTCCTGATCCCAGGGTCCTGGGACTGAGTCCCTCACTGGGCTCCCTGCTCAGCTGGGAGTCTGCATCTCCCTCTGCCTGTTGCTCCCCCTACTTGTGTGCTGTGTTCTCTCTCTCCCTCTCTCTCTCTCTCCTTCTCCCTGACAAACAAAATCTTTAAAAAAATTACTATCCATAAGTCATATTTATAAAATATGAACCACATAACATAATTCCTCTGCTCAGAGCCCTCCAATTGACGAGCCGTGTTCATAAATACAAAACTCAGGATAATCTGCCACTACCAGCTGCCTGTCACCTTTTTGAGCTAATCTCCGACTTCTTCACCAACTCCACCCAAGCCATACTAGTCGTCGGTCCTGGAAGTTCCCAGGTACATGGGCTTCAGAGTCTTCAGATCTGAGACACCTTCTGCGAGATATATTCCAAACATGCTCCAGAATCCCCTCTTTCTTTTTT
This sequence comes from Mustela putorius furo, assembly GCF_011764305.1. Taxonomy (NCBI): domain Eukaryota; kingdom Metazoa; phylum Chordata; class Mammalia; order Carnivora; family Mustelidae; genus Mustela; species Mustela putorius. Next base: position 1,912,907 of record NW_025421511.1, on the reverse strand, counting down.
AGATCCTTTCTCCAGGAGTTCCTTCTTTTTATGATGCTCTGAGACCATCCACTGGAAATCACAAACCTTTCCCAAACATGCTCTAATCCCTTCCCCTGACTTAGTTTTCTCCATAATCCTTATCATCAACTGGCATGTTTGACTGGCTTCCTTGGCTACCCACTCTAGAATGTCAGACATTAGAGCAAGTATTTTTTTTTTTTAAGTTCATTTACTTTTCTAGCCCCAACGTCTGGAACTATGCCTAGAATCTAAAGAAGTGCTAAGTGTTGAAAGGAAATGCATCCAGTGTATAAATGCTTCCACATTAGCATCAAGTTTGGTTGGGTTGGAAGGAAAAACAAAGACAAAATAAAAACGACCATGCCACTGATTCTCCTGAGATATCAGTCAAAGAGGATACATTCTGGGTCACATACACTCAGAATCCAATCATGATAAATCCTTAAATCAAGTCTATGCAGTCATAATGTGAATGGCTTCCATTTTGTTTTTGTAGGTCCTCAGTAACACTTGAAGTCCGTCCAGCTAGGTTGTTGAGGCTTCTGGGCTTAACATAGCTGAAAAGATTCTTATTTTTCTGAGGAACTTCCGTACCATATTTCCTAGTGGCTACATGAACGTACGCTCCTAGCGAAGGCTGCACAGGGTTCTGACTTCTCCGTGTCTTCCGTGGGCCCCGGCCAGCTTCCGTGCTTCCTGACAGTGGCCCTTCTAGCCCAGGTGGGGCAGCAGCTCAAGCCTGGAGGCCTGAGGAACACACTTGCCTTTCATGCTCACTTCTCCTGACTTACCAGCCCCTCCGGATTTTGTCCCGCCTTTCCAAGAGCTCACTGCCGAATTCGGGTCCCAGTGTTGTCTGGGAGTCTGTCCTGGAGCCGCATCCTGGACGCTCCGACACCCACCCCTGCTGCCGAGACTGGGCGCTACGGTGGAAGCACAGCTCAGTCACCTCCACATGAGTCCACAGTGTCGCTCTCTTGCCTGGAGTCCAGGCCTATGTAGACAACTGCTGCCTTGAACCTTAGCTGACCTCCACGGGGAAACTCAGACTCACATCTTTAAAAGCTGAACTGCCACCTGCTTCTCAAATGCTCCACTCCTTCTTGTTGGCTTCCACAGCAGAGTCCCACTGGCCACGTAGTTGCTCACGCCAGAAACCTGGCAGTGATCCTTGAGTCTAACACACCTAGTAACCAGCAACCCTAAGGAGGATTCTATCTCCTAAATGCAACTCGATCGCATCTACTTTTTAAAATTCCAGTTGCATGGGTTCCTGGGTGGCTCCGTGGGTTAAGCCTCTGCCTTCAGCTCAGGTCATGATCTCAGGGTCCTGGGATCGAGCCCCTCATCGACCTCTCTGCTCGGAAGGGGGCCTGCTTCCCTCTCTCTCTCTCTGCCTGTCTCTCTGCCTACTTGTGATTTCTCTAAAAAGAAAATAATAATAATAATAATACAGTAAAAATAATAATTACAGAATTGTTTCCTGAATTACTAAGGGAGGGAAAATTATACAAAGTTGTCTCCCCAGACCTCTTCCACGAATTACAAAGCTAAGTCATGGAAAGACCAGATATGCCCTGTATTGATATAATCAGTTTTTGAGCCAACAAATAGATGACTTAAAACACTTCATCCTCTGGAATAAACAAGTTTATCACCCTCTAGCATAGAGAGTAGGGATTCTTCACTTCCAGAAACTATCCCCAGTGTAACCCGATGGATGGATCTGGAGGGGCAAGCTCAGGTGACACAGATGAAAATACATTCTCCAGGGACCTTGACCACTTGGGCCTGTGCTCCAGAACCAACAAGAGTTTGGGAGCCTGAGCTGCACCTTTAAGCTTCTAGGTATGCTAAGCTGCGCATAAGCAGGAGGTGTTGAACAGGTAGCTCCCCACTCTCTTAGCCTTGGTAGGCTAATGTCATGTGTGAGAGACATCAAACTTGCTCTGTGACTGAAAAGAGCAGAATTAGGGTCAATGGGTGGAACCCACCTGGAGAGAGAGACGGTGTTATCAGTCACCCCGTATCTCCACTCACCCCTCCTGCTACTAAGACTTTAAATGGTAAAGAACTAATGCCTTAAAGCATCACTGATAGTGCTTTAGTTATATACCTTCTGGATCAATTTTTTTTTTCCTTAGGTTTATTTGTTTGAGAGAGAGGGGGGCAGAGAACACGTGTGGGAGGGGCAGAGCAAAAGAATCTTAAGTAAACTCTACGCTGAGTGTGGAGGCCAATCTCGTAGCCCTGAGATCATGACCTGAGCCAAAACCAAGAGTCACACACTCAACTAACTGAGCTATCAGCCACCCAGGCGCCCCAGGATCAGTTTTCCTAAGTGGAGGCCAAGGGTGTATTCCCAGATGTTGAAGGGTTCTCATGTGTCTTAGTCTCCCCATGGCTAGTACCTTCACATATTTCTTAAATCCTGATACTAGTTTCTCAGGTTCATTGCTTAGTTCTGGAAATCCTCCTAAGCGGGATTCAAGATTCTGAAGCAATTATAGGGTCTGAGCTAAAGTGAGGAGCTGCCCTTGGCTTCCTGTGGTCTTACTCTTCCCTAGAGAAGATGTGGAACTCTCTACCGAGGTTCCCTCCTCGGGAACCTTAAACTTCCCTATGTACTTTCTTCTCAAAAGATGAGACTCATTTTTTTCTCTGTTATCTACTTATTAATTCATATTTTCTCTCATACTGCATCCATCCTGCACCTTGTTCTAGGAGGCAAGATAGCTTCTAACTACACTGTCATTGCAATACTGTCCCAAACCACCCTTGACTTCAATGAGAATGACTATCCTACAAAGGAGCAAATGTGTTAAATCAAAAATCCACACAACTACTTATACCTTAAAAAGCACAGAGTACTGTACCTCCCAATGATACCTCAGAAGAAACCTGCATCATGGGGTTTTCATGTGGAAAAAATAAATTAGACTTTTTGGGCTACTTCTTCATGGCTCCCAGAGAAAATCATTTTTTATATCTTTACACACCGGAAGAAACAGGTGGAAACTCTACCTGCCGCCCCCTCTTTGATTCCATAGAGACCAAGGATTTGCACTTGGCAGGACCATCCCAGCTCAGCAGAGCTCTCAGCTGCCTGACAAGCTCAATCACCCTCTCTTATTCCAGAACATTTGCTTTTCCCTCTGCAGAGTCTATTAATATTCAACTCTCTCCAGCCAATCTTTCTGGCTCCTTGATTACCCGCTACAAATCAGCATATGCTAGCATTTATATAGGCATCAGAAAGCAACATCCTGTCTTGGGGACTCTGAGAAGCCAAACACAATGACAAGGATTTCCCTCCCTGTGGCAGTGGTAGGATCATTTTAGTCTTGTTGTTCTGGAAGGGATGGCACACAATATCCCCCATATCACTGAAAATATTTTTCCAAACAGAAAAGAAAGATTTAGTTGAATCTGTGGACAGCCGAAGAAACAGAAGGGTCCATGAACAATTTCTGGATGTTTTCACTCCCAGCCATTCAAAGCCAGTTCTCTGGCTGGACACTGTCTTCAATGTCATTCTCAAGATATTAAAGTCCCACTAAAGGTGCCATCAGAGTCAAAGAATGGAAATGGGTTCCAGGAGACAATGCTACATATAGAAATCATTGCACCCTTTTTGTGCATTTTTCTGAGATGGGTAAAGATGCATGATGTTTATTCAGGAAAAGAAAGACAATGGCTGACCCAATGGTGACCCTCACATGGAGAAGACTATTATGTGAAGAAGCACTTAAATTTTCTCTCCCTAGCTCCAGGGTCACAACTAGAGTCAACACAAAAGTTAAAGGGATGGGCGAAAGCCATTTGATGAATGATTACAATTATCAACTTTACCTTTCGAATTACCTCCCAATGGGCTCACTTTGTGGCCACTTTGTCACCAGAGCATTTGAACAAAAGTCTGAAAACCGTTGCCGGGGATATTACAACTACCATCCTTCAGTATATATAACCTCAGATCAAATATTTATATGAGGAAACGCATCCCCTTGACTTTAGAATTCCATTCATCCCACTAAAATCAATGTCCCCAGTGCATTGTAGGATCTGTTTTTGATGAACTAGTATCTTTTCACTGCAGGTAACAGTGTTTAGAGGTAGTTGGGGAAGAAATTCTGAGCAAATTTATTAGAGAAAGTATCATCTGCTCATAGTCGTATCTATTTTGGCTCTTACTTTCTCTTCCCACACATAGTCGTAGTAATATCATAGTAATATAGTACATCTCCCTAGTTTCACATGTTGCCCATCTGCCCATCTGAGTTCTGAAAAAGAGACACCAAGTACCACAAGTCATTGTATCACTGTCCCTACCTGAAGACACTATGTGTTGTATGTGACTTTCAGGCTACAACATCTGTGATATGACCCATTTTACTTCCTGTCCATCAGCAGCATGACTGGCTCCTGCTTCTCTGCCTCACGACTCTACTGCCCATGGACCAGAGCCACATCAAGTCACCAACACCGCACCAAGCCATGATTCTTAAGGCAAATCCAAGTTAGTTACTTGGTCTTATGTGAAAATTCTTATATTCATGTTTAACACTCTTCCTACACTTATTTAGTTCAAAACATCTCTAAATGACAGATTAATGAGTAGCTTTATTTCCTCTCCAAATTTCATAACTGTAATTTTTGATAGCCTCCCAAACACATGTGTAGGATATTGTCTTTTTAAAAGAGATGTTTCTTTTGTTAGAGACTGGATCCCCAGGCAAAATTTTCCCCAGGTAAAATTTCGATCTGAAAACAATAAGAACAAAAATAAAATACAGGTTTTCTCTTCTTTTTAAATCCCTTTCCTCTTAAAAAAAAAATGCATCATTATTTGAAGGCCTCTGGGACTGTGTATTCAAATTAGATCAATAGGCAGAATTCAATAAAGCACAGGAGGGTATAACAGCCCTTTAGGAAATGTGAATGTTTTAGATATCCAACTTAAAAGGGTAGACACAGGACACAGAGAAGGTCAGGAGACCGTGGGTGTTAGAGGGGTTAAAAACATGGTTCTTCCAAAAGCCAATAAACTGCAGGGTTGGGAGAGGCAGTATAAGTAATTATGATAACTAAATCAGAATTCTTTCCTCCAAAATCTAGGATGAGACTTTCTGTCTCAGAAGGTTCTAACGGGGAATTAGTAACAAAAGCTGCCTTCACTGACTTTCTTATTGGGCTTAAACAAAAACTATACATAATACTAAAATGCAGTCACAATATTACTGCATTTCTTGATATATACATAGACATACACAGTTATTACGTGATATACATCCTGAGATCTCTCCCACATTGTTTGCATGGTATATTTTTTAAGCATCTATTTTCTGAGATTTTCTCAAAAAAAAAAAAATTACTCAAGAACAAAACAAGGAAAATAAAAGGAGAAGAAAGAGACTGTTTTCAATCCCGTTAAAAGACTTTCCCAGTTGGAACACAGTCTGTATTGTTCACTCCGGCGAACTCCCCGCAGCCTGTGGATGGGTTTGATGGGGCAAATAATGCATTCCACACCACAACTCTGCCCAGGCAACTGGTAACAGTATGGAGAGGAAAAAAAAAAATCTCCCTTCTCTTGAAATGTACGGTTCTACACCTCAAATCAATAGCTGTAATCGCTTCTGCCCCCATGTTGCTCGGGGGTGAGGGGGCTGTCTAAGGCACTGTGAAGTCTGATGCCGGTGCCTGCCGGACTCAGGCAGCTTCTCCAGGATGGACAAGCTGCTAAAGAGGAACGAGATGACATTCGAAACAGTGGAAGCCTCGCTCATGTGAATATTTCTGCCACACACATAGGGTCTTATTTGTGATCAAGACAAAAATGGGCCTAAGATATAGGGTACATTTAAGGGATGCAGCCTGTTGACTTGATACATTTATACACTGCAACATGCTTGCCACCATACTGCTAAGTTAATGCCTCTCTGATGTCACATCATCATCACTTTTCTGTGGTGAGAACAGTAAGACTTAGCCTCTCAGCAACTCCGAAGTTCATGATACAGTATTATTGACCCTAATCACTACGTGTGCCTTAGGTCTTCCAGGCTTATTTATCTACTAGGTGTATGGATACGCCCTTAAACATGTCCCCAGTTCTCGTCTCCCTCTTCCCACCACCACCCTCGATATGGGAACTACCAATCCACTCTCTCCTTTTACTAATTGGGCTTTTTTACACTCCACATGTAAGTAAGGTCATACGGTATTTGTGTTTCTCTGACTTATTTCACTTAGCATCATGTCCTCAAGGTTCATCCATGTTCCTGCAAATGGCGGATTTCCTTCTTTCTCGTGGCTGAGTATTACTCCACTCTACAAACACATTCTTCACCCACTCACCCACTGATGGACACTTAGGAAACAGGCATATATTTTTGAATCCCAGTATGTGCTCCTCTTTCCTACCTATGTGCTCAACTTGCTTCTCTGACCCCTGATCACGCACCTTGGCCCTCCTCCGTGTTTCAGTGGGGTTTCAGCTCACTCACTGGCTTCACACGGGCCCCATCACTGCTGTTTCCAAGCTGCGGGTTTCTGGGTAAAGGCCTGAACTGGCTGGTAAGGTCCCGTTGTGCATTTATATACCTGTTGCAGCACTTACTATCCCCGCATGTGAGTTCACGTTGAGGTACCCACAGCCCTCTGTTCCCCGGTGCTGACATTTACTCATACAATTTCCCTACAAGCAGCCTTCTCTCAAGCCACAGCAAATTGTTTGTGGGCATTTGATGCTACCAGGCCTTCGTGTATATGCCTTTTCCTCTTCTGAGAATGCTCTCCCTCTTCCTCCCACTCCATACCTTCCTATAGCTGGCTTTTATTTATCCTGAAGGTCTCAGCTCCATTGTTATTACCCTCTCTATGGAGTGTTCCCTAGACCTGAATCATACCCACACCTGCGAACCCATAAGCCTGAGCACATTTCTGAACGATAATATGTAACACACTGCTCTGAGTGTTGAATTCTTTTGGCCATCCCTACTCGAGATCAAGAAGCTCAACATCAAGGATTATGACTTCGTTGATTTTTATACCACGTGTCATACACTGCTTCCAATATGCTTATGGAGTAGGATTAACTTGTGTGCACTCAAGTCTTCATCCATAAAATGGGAATGGTTTAATGGTAGGAGTATAAAATAAAATAATACATGTAGAAGCTTTTCATATATAGGTCTGGACACACACTAGACCATTCTCTCGTCTTTTCTTCTGGCAACTTTTGCTCATGCACTGGCAAGAAGGTCTGATTTAAGATTCCCTCAAACTTAGTTTACAACCAGTTAATGTCTCCAACTGAACTTGTCTCGGCCAGATTTGCAGACTTCCCAGAGACTTCTTTCCCCTCCCCAGGGCGAATGGCAGCTGGAGGCGCGTGCCCGAGGCTTCCCACGTGCCCAGCGTCCATGGAGGTGTCCTTATCCTCGTCGCGCGCAGCCTCCCCGGTCCTCTTTCTTCTTTAAAGCCCCCCTCACTCTACGTTTATTGTTTTCAACTTAGCGTAAATATGACTTCAGACAGGAATTTTGCGTCGGATTGCGGTGCACACACACTAGGATGAGAAAACCCAGTGCTTAGGATGTAGCACCTCGAATGTGTTGCATCTGCCCATGCTGGGAGGTCACGGGGAGGCCTCAGCTCATACTCCCCACAGGCAGAAACAGAGTCACAGACGCTGCATGTCTGGCTCCGTCTCTCAAATACGTGTGAGATTTCTCCAGGAAAAAAAGATGGTGTGAAGACCTGTGTATGCCCTTTTGAGGATTCCTTTAGAGGAAAGATCCCCAACACTTCCAAAATCCATGGAAGATCCCTTTGATTTCCCCCTGTAAACTACATATTAGGATATCTATTTGACAAAAAATTAAACTTTCAAAAAAAAAATTATTGGTGCTCTCATTTGGGATTAATCAATTGTGTGTGTATGTGTACAATCAGACCTTCTTGTTGGAATACAATCAGTATTACTATACACAAATAGTAAATTTCTGCCCAAAGTGAAGAAATGTAACATTCCTCTTTAATTTTGCTGTTCTATCATGAAAAATTGTAATTCTTGAATTTTGTGGAGTTTACATGTATCCTAATGATGAACTACTACTTTAAGTAAAAGAATTTGAGAATCATTTCCAAAATAGATAATAACAAAATCATCCTGATGTGTCTTAAAGACACAAAGATGGCATGTAGTGTGGAAAGACTAGATCATGGGGTACCAGGGATCCAAGAGCTCCGAGGAGATGCACAGAGGACCGAGACGGAGACCACATGGTGCCTTCAGCAGGTGGGGCATTCATGCCCTGTCCCAAGCAACGGGCAGCTAGTTTTAAGATAAATCAATAACCTGGATGAAAATTCGACATCCTTATAAGACATACAAAAAGAACACCAAACTATGTGTCCAAACTGTGTGGAGCAGGGGCAGAGAGTCGAGATGCACGATGAAAAATCAAAAGCAAACCAAGGAACATGGGATACACACTCACCCTTAGAAGAGTGGGAACCCTATCAATGTCTCTCCAGCAAGGAAAATGGAGCAGCAGCATTTGTGGTTTCAGAAGAGGAAATGAGGAAGGCAGACAAGTGAAATACGTATGTTCACAAGAAATTCTGAGATGTGGCCCAGCAAGGCCATCTGGGGAGGAGAGAAGTGGCCTGAGTGGAGGAGACAAGGAGCGGGGAGGGAGACAAGCTGTGAGAAGCGCCCAGCAGCCCAGCCCCCCTCGGCCGCCTCTTCTGTGGTGAGGTTTGTTTGATGTTCTGTGGAGCAAGGAGCCTGCTCATGCCTTCGCTGAACCAGGACTGTCCACATGAAAACTTGCCTGTGATTTGGGGGTGGAGGGATACAGTCAGGGCCTATAGCATCTCCACAGCAACCCACAGGTTAGTTCCCCCCAAAAGGTCCAATCATTCATAACACTGAGTCAGTCCCGAATCTTTGCCTAAAAACTCTACTCCTTTTTAGTACTAAACATCTCTTTTGCTTGAAACATTGAGTTTTCTTATTCAAGGAATTGTCAGCATTTTTCCCAACTGGTTTCACTTTGTATGTTAAAAATCCAGTTCATTCTCCTCCCTTTATATACTATGTCATTAGTTCATTTGTCCAAAAACCCAAAGAACGTTGACTGATCATTTACGATATGCCAACTCCTTTGCCCTTTGTAATGTTCTAAGGGCCATTTCTCATAGTGTGTAACTCTAGGAAAGAAGCTTTGGGGGGACACATCCCAGATGGGACAGTGGTCATAGGGGAGAGGCAGGTCGACTTTGGCCCAAGGTTAGGGGCACTCCTAATGCCCGTGATGCTACACAGCACCTCCCTCAGGAAGAATGTTCTCCTCTCCTTAGCTTCCGTGATGACAGAGGACAGAGAAGAAAACCTGGAATGTAGACTAAAACCATTAGTTCTTGTCTCAGTTCTGCCACTTATTAACTGTGTGATGTCTGGAGGGTTATTGAGATCACGCCTTAGTCGGGGGGCCTGCTCGGAGCCCATTCCAGCACTCCATGATTGTCCACCCGTTTTCTGACTCCCCATCAGATGACCTTCTTCCAATGTCACGTGGCCTTGTCAGAACTGGGAAGTCACGGGCACCGTCTTTGCTGCCCTCCACATCCCCACCCCAAACCCTGGTCAGATCCACCTTGGGACCAAGGACTAGAAAGAGAAATCGGAAACAACTACAGAAGAGAGACAGTCTGAAGCCACCATCCAGAGAGACAGCCTGGCCATTCCTGCTGAAATTCCTAGAAAATCTAGATGTGAAGAAAAACCACCATGCTCTCTACCTACAGGGGAGTTCTGCAGTGACCGTGACGCACCTGCTAAGTACGGCTTCTGATAATAAGAAAGCACGTCAGTGTACAGATAGACAGTGTGGCGGCCCAATCCTGGGCTGTGCGGGCTCAGTGTGATCTCTTCAAGCGTATCTCCTGCTCGCGGCATGAGGAGAGCTGCCTACCTTCCCGAGGAGGGGGCAGACTTAAAAGATGAGTGCAGTCCTTTGAACAAAGCGATCACCACTGTCGCTGCTGTTATTTTCAAACAAGGTCAAGTAGTCTGTTTACGTTCGTCAGTGACATACTCACCACCCCGGAAGCTCATTTGCCCCTGGTCTCAGTGAAGAAAGGAAAGCATTGTAAACAGTTACCAATTCCGATACCCTCAGGTCTGGCGATCCTGGAATAACCTGCCAAGCTCTGCCAGCAGTGAGGGATTCAATTTTCCCGTAGACCTATAGTGGAGGCAGCTGGATAATCACTTTTAATCACCTGCCAATTGATTGGGTTGCCTTTCCTTAAGCACTGCGGAGAAAAGCTCTGGGGCTGAGGGCAGGGCCCAGCCAGCGTGAACGCAGCAGGAAGGAGGCAGCCCGAGCCAGCTCATTTCAGTTTATTTCATTGTGCTTCTTTTTTAAATTGTTATAGAATACTTACCATGAGATCTACGCGGCCCACACATTTTTGAGTGCACAACACAGTCTCATGAACTATAGGCACAATGTTGTATCATGGAACTCAAGAACTTACTTGTCTTGTGTAAGTGAGACTTTATATTCCACCAAGAGTCACTCCCCATTTCTCCCACCTTCCTGCCCCGGTCAACCACCATTCTCTCAGTGTCTACGGGTATGACTGCTTGTGATGTTTTATAAAAGCAAGAAAATGCATGAAGTATTTGTCCTTCTGTCACCAGCTTATTTCAGTTGGCGTAATGTCCTCCAGGTTCACCATGTTGTCACAAATGGCAGGATTTCCTTCTGTTTTAAGGCTTCATAGTATTTCTCTGGGATGGATGTACCAGATTTCATTTATCCACTTGTCCATCAATAGACACTTAGTTCTTCCCCATGTTGTGGCTACTGTAAATAATGCTGCAATGAACATGGGAGGGTAGAGACCTCTTTGAGATCCTGATTTCACTGCTTTCGATAAATATCCAAAAGTGGGATGGCTGATCATATAGTCGTTCTATTTTTAATTATTTAAGGCACCTCTATACTGTTTCCATAGAGACTGTCTCCTATTTACATTCCCATCAACAGTACACAAGGTTCTCTTTTCTCAACATCCTTGCCAGCACTTAGTATTTCTTGTCTTTTTGATACTAGTCATTTCTTAAGATTTATTTATTTAATGGGGGGGCAGGGGCAGAAAGAGAAAATCTCAAGCAGACTCCTCACTGAGCATGGAGTCCAATGTGGGGCTTGATCTCAAAACCCTAAGATCATGACATGAACCAAAATTAAAAGTCAGACACAGACTGGGCCACCCAGGAGCTCCATGATACTAGCCATTCTAACTGGTCTAACTGGTGCGACAGCTCATTGTGGTTTTGATCTGCGTTCCTCCGGTGACGAGGGACTGAATGGGGCTGAGCATCTTTCAAGCACCTGCTGGCTATCTGTATGCCTTCTTCAGAGAAATGTCTACTCAGTTCCTTCGCTCATTTTTTAGTAGGATTATTTGCTTGTTTTCTTTTTTTTTTTTTTTAAGATTTTTATTTATTTATTTGACAGAGAGAGATCACAAGTAGGCAGAGAGGCAGGCAGAGAAAGAGAGAGGAGGAAGCAGGCTCCCTGCCGAGCAGAGAGCCCGATGCGGGACTCGATCCCAGGACCCTGAGATCATGACCTGAGCCGAAGGCAGCGGCTTAACCCACTGAGCCACCCAGGCGCCCTGCTTGTTTTCTATTAAGTTATAAGGGTCGCCAACATATTTTTTATATTAACCACTTCTGAGAGAGATAGGCTGTCGACATTTTCTCCCACTCTTTGGTTCCATGTTCACTCTGTTGGCTGCTTTCTTTGCTGTGAAGCTTTTTATTGTGATGTAGCCCTACTTGTCTATTTTGCTTTCATTATTTCTGCTTATGGTGTCATACCCAGTGATACCTAATCACTGCCAAAACAGTGACTGAAAACAAACAAACAAACAAACAAAATCCAAATACATGGAAAAGCAACCTGTGTTCACAAATTGGAAGACTTGATATGTTAAAATGTTCAAAATACCTAAAGTGATCTATAGATTCAATCCAATCCTTATCAAGATCCCAACGAGATTTTCTTTTAAAGAAAAACAAGAAAAAGGAAAGAGAAAATAATCCTAAAATTCACGTGCAACCAGAAAAGACCCAGAATAGCCAAAACAGTCTGGAGGGAGAAGAACACAGCTGGAGACCCCGTACTTTCTAATTTCAACATATATTACAACGCTCTACTAATTAAAACCATGTGGTACAGGCATAAGACAGACATAAATACTAATGGAATTGAATAGAAAGTCCAGAAATAAGCTCACACATATATAGTCAACTGACAATAGCACAAATACACCACAGCAGAGAACAGTCCTTTCCATAAATGGTGATAGAAAAACTGGATATTCACATGCAGCAGAATGAAATTAGATTCTTCTCTTATCCCACATGCAATCAACTCAAAAAAGATGAGAGAATAAAACATCAGACCTGAAACTCCAACAAAAAACACAGGCAAAAAAGCTTCACGGTACTGGTGTTGGCCCAAGCCATTAGAGAACCACCTGTGGACACCTGTGAAGGTAGCCCCCCTCCTTGCCCACTCCAGCATTTCCCAGCAGAGCGGGGAGGGGGACAGCAACCCGCCTTGCGGGTCAGTTGTGCTGTGTGACCTGAGGGGCACAGTGAAGCATTTAAAAAGTCACGATATGAAGAACGCTGTATTTATTGGTATAAATGGTCTAGAAAAAGGTTAGTCTTAAACAACGTAGAAGGAAGATACTGTTTTAGAAACAAATGGCAGAAACAGACCTTTAAATACAGAGAGCACACGGATGGTCACAAGGGGGGGGGCGGGCTTGGGGGTGGTACACAGGTGAAGGGGATGGGGAGGTGAGGTCAGGCTTCTGGTGAGGGAATGAAGACGTCAGAGGCACAGCACAGGGAACACAGCTGATTCTGCGGGGCTAACGCCGTGCGGTGGCGGAGGGGAGTTAGGCTTGTGAGCGTCTTGTGAGTACAGCGTCACATAGCACTGGTGCCTCATACACTGTCCACCTGAAACTAAGGTAACAATATGTATCACCCTTACTTCCATTGAAGAAAAAAAAAAGAAGAAAAATCTTGTTTTCTTAAAAGGGTGCATATTTGGGAGCCCCTGGGGGGCTCAGTGGGTTAAGCCTCTACCTCATTATCTCAGGGTCCTGGGATCAAGCCCTGCATTGGGCTCTCTGCTCAGCGGGGAGCCTGCTTCCCCCTCTCTCTCTGCCTGCCTCTCTGCCTACTTGTGATCTCTGTCTGTCAAATACATAAATAAAATCTTTAAAAAAAAAAAAAGGGTACGTATTTGTATTTAGGCTATTGTGAAATTTTGTTTACTCAAGTGCAAAGTCTGAGATCAGAAAAGTGGAAACTAGTTGGGTTTCTTAAGTAGAACTGCATGAATAGGTGTTTGCTGTTTTACTGGGTACACGCTTTATTCGCGCAGCTCGTACGTTGAGGGACTTCTCTGCTAAGGACTGTGATCAACACAGAGGATGTAGATTAAAAAAACAAAAGAATCATGCCTCCCCCCGACCTGAGCTCCTGATGGGATGTGATGCGGGCTGGCGTCGGAGTGCACACAGTGCTTACAGAGCGCAGGAGAGGGTGCCTGTCACAAGGGGTTCCCCGCAAAGATGGAGGACAAGCCTCCACCCAACAGTAGAGGTCAGTCAGATTAAGGGGGAAGAAAAAGCCTGGAACACAGGATAGCACACAGTCTGTGCACACACCTGTGTCCGCATACGCGCACAGGTGCACACATGCACACATGCACGCTACACACGTACTGTTTCTGCCAGTGCCACGATGCCACGGTCCTCCCCGTGCCGGGCCAGCACAGCTCACATGAGAACCGCTCCCCATTCCCTACCACAGAAAACGCGGTCCGCACACAGCAGACTTTTCATTATTCGCTACGTGATCGTCTACACGCCGCAGACTATCCCCACTAGAACAGTGCTTCTCGTCTAGCTCTGACAACAGGTTGTCAACATCCACCCTTGGGGTGTAAGGCAAGTCCGAATGGCTCTGCAGAGCTGTCACTCTTTGGCACAAAGACTCACCTGCCAGCTGATACGTTTCAGTGGCTCCTGCTAATCTGACAGCACCCCCTGGAGAGCCCAGGCATACGTCAGTGTGTTATCTGAGCCAAAGTCCCAATCAGAAGGATCCGCAGCGAAGGCTGCATCTTCTGTGTCACCGGTGCTCTGCGCCACCATCGGTATCACACATGAAAAGGCAGGGACAATTTATTTTTAATCTGCTGTCTATTCAGCGGTGCCCCCAAATATACCAATGGTTTCCATCACATTTGTGACAACTTGAAGAGGAGGAGAGGCCCAGGCCACTTGGGGACATCTGTGGCTTGCTGAATTTAATGTTCTAGAGGCCATGGAATACATTTGGCCACAAAAGAAGGAGTCAGCTCAGAGAGCAGAGGGCCCTGGGGTGACCTTAGCCAAGGTCAGGGAGCAGAGATTTCCAGCAGAACCAAGAGCTGCAGTTGAAACATTTAGTTACAAGTTCTTCTGGCAAAATCAAGGAGCGTGACACACTGTCCTCATCTAGGAACAGAGAAACGGAGACATTTGTTTACCTGAGAGTCAAACAGTATCAGAATTGAAACAGTTCAGTGCAGGGGTAGGGAGATGAAGACGTTTGATTAAGAGACATCTTGATAGATCAAGTAGCTGAACAGACCTATAGGTTCACTCACAAAGGAGTCCTTAGCAATGACCTGTGGGTTAAATGACAAAAACCCCAAACCCCAGAAAAGACCCAGTTTTGCCTGTCCAGCCTCTACTCTGGTGTCTTCTGGTTGCCATCACTGTGTTTTCCTTTGGGGAATATCCTCCACTCCTTCCAAGCCCAAGAGTTTGGATAGAACAGAGGCCCCCAGTGCTCTGGCCTCCTAGGACTACACTGCCCCAGGCCTGGCCACACCACTTGCTTTCCCCTGCAGTGAGGACAAGCCCTGTGTGCGTGTGTGTGCATGCGTGCGTGTGTGTGTGTGTGTGTGTGTGTGTTTACACAAAAGACAGCAAGGAGACTCAGCTCTGGTACCTGGATTCCAGACACCATTAAGGGGAGACAGTCTGTCCTGTGGAGTTGCTCAGTGTGTAGGAGAGAGAGCCCGAAGCTCACAGTGGCTACCCTACAGGAAGCTTGTCTGACCATGAAGGCAGCACAGGGTGAGGCAAAAAAAAGGACAGAGAGACAGCCAGTGTCCCTGAGTCTGGTTGCACTCGTCAGATGTATGAGGATTTGCTTTTAAATCCTTTCCTCTCAGTCCAGGTCAATCCTGACTGGCTTCCGTCATCTCAGCAGAGATAACGCCGCCACAGTCTACGGTGGGCAGCACTGTGTCCTCCTCATCTCGTGCCTGTGAACAAGATTCCTTATATGACACAAGGGACTTTGCAGACAGAAATAAAGCAGCTCCCGCACTCACTCTGACGTGAGATAAGCCAGTTCTGAGACTCCGTCTCTAAGGTGTGTGTGGCCAGGGACGAGGGTCCCACACACCATGGAGGGGCTGCCCCAGCTAAACTCCGTTCTGACACCACCTACCCAGAGTTAGCGGAGGGCTTCGTCCTACAAGACTGTCCCCACCTCGACTTCAGAGCTGAGTCACAAGCCCGGCTTGTCACTAGCACTTCTGATGTGCCAGTTACAAAATTCAAGGTGCCTGCAACCCCATCATTGGGGTCGACTAATCTGCTAGAGCAGCTCAGAGAAACATTTCACTCACTAGACTTCTGGTTTGCTGCAAGAGGAGACAGCTCTGGAGCAGCCAGATGGAGGTGATGCTCAGGGCACAGCAGAGAAAGCACTAGGAGCTTCTGTGCAGAGCGAGCCCCTCTCCCCGACCCTTCACGTGCCCAGCAACAGGAAAGCTCTGGAAACCCCACTCTTGTGGGTTTTATGGCAACCCCATTAGCTAGGCGGGACTGAAGAAATCATTGGCCATTGGGAGGGTTGGGCCTTTTCACCGTAGAGACACACACCCCCCTGTGCTGGGAAGTGGATTTTGTCCTCAGTGTCAGGTCCCCGTCCACAGGCGTGGAGCGCAGAGTGTGCTCTCGACCAAGAGAAACAGTGACCCATCCTTGCTGCAGGCTGAGATTCTCCCAAGAATTTCTCTCTCACCTGCCTACGGCGTCCAGTGCCACCTGTAATGACCAACACTTGTAATGTAGACTCGGGTCTAGATTTCCCTTATTCCCGGGGGTTCAGTCAGCATTTTACTTCATCAACATCTCCTTCCTTCCTTGCCAGTTATGACATGACTAACCCACCATGTATTCAGACCGACCAATCTGCCATGGGTTGGCCAGAGACCCTTTGAAGGGCCAAGGTCCTTTTATGTAGAAACTATGAAATTGAACCAACGCCCCTTCTTAGTCCAGAAAATGGGTCCCCGATGGCTCTCTCTCATTTGCAGCTTAAAATGTGGAGGCAAACCCTTCAGTAACAGTGTGTTGAGATCAAGGAGGGATGCTGGAGGTCTCCTCACCTGTTCGGCCTCTTGTGCCGACCTGGGGAGTCCGCCGCTGATGAACGGGGCCATCGGATGGGGAAAACGGAACGTGACCACAAGAGGATGGTGCCATCACACAATCCCAAAGAGCTACCACAGCCCTGTGTCTGTCCCTTCGCAAATCTTGACAGTCATTGTCATTTCTATTAAAGGGAAACACCACAAACTGGCTCTCCCTACAGTATCTAGCAGTTTGTTAACACTTACCTAGAAAGAAGATAGCAGAAATAATTGGTTTTACAGACCTTCACCATGTGGACAGGGGCCAGGGTGGGTTTTAAAAGGCTGACCAAAGCCAAACTGATCTTATACCATGAATACATCTAGAACAGAGCCAAGGTCTTAAAGGCATCAGGAGTAAGGGTATCTGATTTTTACTGCGAGGAGGTACAGCATTCATGTGTGCATGGCGGAGAGGGTCCTTGTTTTTGTGTGTGTTTATTTCCTACTGAGTCACTTGCTAGGGTGAAGTCTATCCCCCTTCCTACTTGGTTGACATTAGTTACTTCCTTTTTATTTTATTTCTTTAATGTAGGCTCCACATCCAACATGAGACTTGAACTCACAACCTTCAGATCAAGAGTTGTAAGCTCTACCAACTGTGCCAGCCAGGCGCCCCATCATATTTATTTTAAAACATTAATTGTGTCATGTCTTAAGCATTACATACATAATGGTTCCTGATGGCACATATCTTCACCTCTCCATCTCTGTCTTTATTGCTTCCAATATTTTAATTCAAGATGGAAAAGGACCAACACTAGCTACGGAATTAGTAGTTGGTATGTGGTTGTCCTGCACGCCTCCAAAGTCATTCCCTCCGCTGGTCCTGTTTATGTGGCTCTCAGGTGAAACGCAGGGTGGGGAGCACTGGACAGAATGAGCTCTTGAGGGGCGTCTGGGTGGCTCAGTTGGTTAAGCATCTGCCTTCAGCTCAAGTCATGATCCCTGGGTCCTGGGAACAAGCCCCAGATCAGGCTCTCTGCTCAGTGGGGAGTCTGCTTCTCCCTCCTCTCTGTGCCTCTCCCTACTTGTGCTCTCTCTCAAATTAAAAAAAAAAAAAAAAAAAAAAAAAAAAGACTTCTTGCCAATACCATTAAAAGTCCCTTTACTCCACCATCATAATGAACAGTTTCCAATCAAAATGTTGAAATCACGCTATTTGAGGACGCTATTAATACATTGGATGCTATATTAATAAGAATTTTGTATTGCTGATTGTACATATTCAAACTAAAACATATTAAAACTGCAACTAATATTTACAGTAATGTTAACTTCATGTGTGATTATGAAATTTCTTTCCTGACCCCCAGAAACCACGGACAGCCCATCCAGCTCATCTGTAGCTATGTGGACGCATGTCTACAGACCACACACAGAAAGGGCACTTGTCCCTCTAATGTCCACCTCACTGTTCCCCCACATTCATGCTTCCAAAGAAGGCATCACAAAACCAAATAACAAAATGAAATCCAAAACTATACCATAAAAAAGTCAGGAACCACTTTGCTGTTGTTTTAAATTGGCAAATACTCTTACGGCAACCCACAGAGTAGACAGAAATAGCTCAAGCCCTCGGAAAATGTTGGAAAAGGCTCCAGTGGGCACACTGGGGTGAGGCGAAGAATGCATGCTTTGGAGTCAGAAAAACCTGGGTTCACAGCTCAGTTCTTCAAAGTACAAACTCCACGATCTTTTAAGCTTTTTAAGTTCTGTTTCCTCTTTATACAAAAGTTGATGGTGGTATTGCCAGGAAGATTAAGCATTTAAATCAACCCATTTCAAAGTGCCTGGTGCCTCAGTCATGGGCAGAGCGGCCTGGAGTCAACCACGTGCTCCAGGGATGACGCCGTGTCCCTCCCCATCAGAAGCCATCCCACCCGTGTCTGGAGAAGCACCTTTGCCCCTGCCCCGGAGCGAGGCGCCCACCCTCGCCTTCTCTGCCTCCAAGGTGACAGGGAAGCTGGCAAGGTTTTCGCTTTGAGGTTCCTCAGCATAAAATAAAAAGAGAATCTGATTATTTTATTTTTGCATAGCCATTGAGATATTCTTTTTCTCCCCCTTGGATATCCAAAAAGTATTTCTGACATTTCAAGTCAGAGAAATAAAGAGAGTTCTCTGAAGAATACTAAGCGCGGGAGTGATTCTGTTTTCACACCAGGTCCCGGAGCACAGGAGCACCGGCGTCTGGTCTAGAGATGCCCGCGGGTGAGGAATTGGGATGCGGGACAGCAGAGTGGCTGGGCGGCGGAGGCAGAGGCTGTAATCAAGCCAAATGCATCTAGTCTGGGGGAAAAGCATATAAATATTCTGCCGGAAACTCCAGTGGCATTCATTTCATGGAACTCTATTTCTTTTGACTTGTTTTTTTTAAGTGCTTCAGGATGATCTTTCGCGAGTCAGCTCTTGTCTTACGGACCCGTGCCATGGGACCCATAAGGCACGAGAGCAAATATGCAGTAGTTCCTACAACTAATCAGTTATAAGTCAGAGGAGAACAAAAGAAAAGGCTTGTGAAATACGGGCCAAAGCCAGAGCTCACCGAGGTGTCTGCTGACATGTGGCTTCATTCATAAAAGCAGAAGGGGCCGATTTGTCTCTTCCGCTCATTTCTCATTCATTCTCTCAGCACATCATTCACAGCCCTGGAAAGCAACTGCAGAGAGGAAGCACGCACAGCGCGGCATCGCAGCCACAGGAGAAGGTGTCGGGACTCGATGACCTGCGTCTGCGGCCTGACTGCATGACCCTCCCGCCGCGAAACAATCAACAGCCACAAACGGCTCCTCACATACGGATGCAAGAGCTGGAGGGGACAAAGCTGCGAAGGGCAACACTTGTCTGTCTGTCTGTCTGTCTGTCTCTCTCCTGTGTTTTCTGACCAAGCCCTGGACCTTGAGGATCAGACTCAGAAGGGACAGAACGCTGTATCAAATTCACTGCTGCGAAATGTTCTTCAAAAAGGGTTCATTCGCACTGATCATGATTATCTTTTAAGCAAATCATTGAAATCCTTGATGTAAATGACAATAATATTCCTCAATGCCCACATTCACAGGAGCATTGTTAACGAGATGCTCTCTATGATATACTATGCTGTAATGCTCTTGAAATAAAAGACACAGATTAGGACGGTTATACAGAAAAAAGAAAAAAAGAAGAATCTCATTTGTACTAGCACTTCCTCAATTACTACTTACTCATGGTATAATCGACATGCATTATTCCAAATATTTGAGCTCTCTGCATTTGTGCAATCTACACTTTTAGTGAATCTAATTAACTATGAGATACTTGAGGTCCAGAACTATTCCTTACTTGTGTTCGAATGGCCAGGGCTCAGCAAATTACATAGTGTATACAAATCAGTTCTAAAGTCATTTGCTGAATATTCTACACTGCGTTTTTAATTACGTGATAAAAATAAGAAATAGGACAGATTTCTGAGGAACTTTCCTAGAGAATCCCCTCTGGGTGATATAACCCGTTAATCAGATCTTTATGGAGATTGTCTTGCAGCCATTTCTAAATTCATCATCTAAGATGTTAAATTGTTAAAATCCAGGTCTGTCTGATTTCTCTGACCAAGACTTCTGCTAACCATGCCAAGAAAGAAACATGTATCAAATCAATGGTTTTAACCTATTTTCTAGATCCTGTGTGTTTATTTGAATAAGCTGTACCCAGTGGACGCTCAGAGCCAGGGGCATGTCACCAGCTGATAGGTCGTGAATTCTATGGGTTTGCTGCATTTTTGAAATTAGACCTGCCACCTGTCCACAACCCACCAGCTTGCAAAGACATCACTCCACTGGAGTGTCAAGGATCACAGACTGGGTGCTGGTGACATCACCTGAAAGTGCTCCATCTGTCCTATGAAACGACCAGAAATAGGAAGCACGCATTCATAAAGTCATTCACAGAACCACTCTTAAGCACATTCACCTCCGGTAAGCAGCAAATAATGGCAGTAATCAGTACAACAAGGTTTGCTAAATTTAGCAAATCCAGCCTACCGATCTGGGGTAGGCTCCTGGCTGCTCAGAGCGCCTTTCTGTCCGTGGGCTTCATCGGGATTCTTCAGTGACCTGTCCTGTTGCAGTCCCTTCTTCTCCGTCCTCCAGAGGCTTCTCTTGCAATCCCATAGTTTCCATCCGTGCTGTGGGATGGTGGCCAGACCGCGGGCCGGCCCCTGAATTCGGAGGGGTCAGGGCGGGTTGAAGGACGCTTCTCCTCCCTGGCCTTGCCCCAGACATGCCCCTCTGCGCTTGCTCACTTCGCTTGCTTGGCTTCTGGGCTCCCTTCACGGGGGCTCAGCAGACGTCCCTCCCCTCACTTTAGAAAATCTTCCTGTATTTCGACAACACCGATCACAGCGTCTGAACCACAGCGCATGGCCACAGCTACAAATGCTTCCCTCCTCCTTCAGAGCCTGTTGAGGTTGGATTGAACCTGTATTGTGCAGGGTTGGGGGGGGGGCTTTCGCATGATTATCTTGGTTCAATCTCATCAGGAGCCATTCAGGTAGAGAGGACTAGTGCCTTTCTACAAATAAGAACACTCAACTCGAGGAGACTCTGTCAGGGAAATTCTCTGAATGGCAGAGTCTGGTTTCAAACTGTGGCTTGGTTGATCTGATGTCGGATTTTGCTCTTTTACCAGATGTCTTATCTTCCTCCTTATTCAAATTTCATGTTGGGGGCCGCTTCCTCAGGGCTGAAAGGCAGCCTACGGACGTCTGAAAAACACTGACGAGAGCCTCGTTCTAAACGCAGATTTTCCCGCCCATCTGCGGTATGACTGGCACAAGCCACTCTTCATCACGAGGCCTTATTTTGTTCATCGGTGAAGTTGGAGAGGCGATCTTTAAAAGCTCAGCTATGTAAAGGGCCTAGCTATACAGTCTACGACGCTCTTTATTTTTCTAGCCATGCATACCAATAAATGGACTGGGGAGAAGTGGGCTCTAATTTGACAGCAGGGGAAATCCTGTGTTCAGACTATGATCCACATCACTAGGCCTGGACGCTGCTGTTTCCTCCTTTCTCTTCCACCTGGCCGAGCCCCTCCGCTCCTGTCCTCTCATAGCCCAGTACACAGACACACAGACACACAGACACTCAGACACAGACACACTCTCAAGCACACAAGCATGCAGGCACGACATCCTCAGGGCTTGTTCCAAGAGCTACCCTAGGTCTCAGTAGGCTTGCAAGGGACCTGGCGACTTGAGAGAGAGGGGCTTTGGCAGAGAGAGAGACAAGGCAGGGGGAGGGGAGAACAACAAGCAAAGCCAAGTGAGCCCCTGGCTCTTCCTCCTGCAAACAGGCCATCCTGCTTCCTTGGCATCTGCTGCCAGTGATTCTGCGTCTCTAACACTAGGTGGTAAGGCGTGAACAGCCCTTCTCTTGGTCCTTTGAGTGAAGGAATGAAGCTTGGCATACTCATTCATAAAGGACGTTTGTACTTTTTATTTATTTTTTTAGATTATTTTTTTCTTTTCTTTAAAGATTTTATTTATTTATTCATTTGTCAGAAAGAGAGAGAGAGCACACAAGCAGGCAGAAAGGCAGAGACAGAAGCAGGCTCCCTGCCGAGCAAGGAGCCCGATGTGGGACTCAATGCCAAGACCCTGGGATCATGACCTGAGCTGAAGGCAGGGGCTTAACCCACTGAGCCACCCAGGCGCCCCCGCTTGTACTTTTTAAAGGAACCAACATCGCTATAACCGTGTACAGCAGAGTTTGCAGGGTCCCCACCATTAGCCTCCACCTCCACCTTAATTCTGAGACACTGAACTTAAAGGATATTCAACAGGGGATGGGAGGCTGGAGAAAGTAGGCACAGAACCAGAGGACGTGAAGAGCAGCCGTCAGGGGTTCCACTGCCCTTCGGAGGAAGTCGCCGTCCACAGGACGGTGTGAAATGGCTCCTACCCACCTGCACCTCTGTCCTCAAACCGAACATCTTCCAGCTCCTCATCACGTGGGAAACAAAGGAAGAAGAAAAATCATTCCGTTTCCTCATGACTTACAGCCCACCGACAAGACCTTGAGACTGGCAGAGTGACATTCCTCTAGGAGCTCAGCTGCCTCCATGCTGACGCTTTGCTAAGGGCAAGACGCAATCCTAGCCTGAGCGCCAGGATCCTATAGGTCTACTTTCACATACAAAAATTCTTTTGGAAACTTCCTTTATCTCTCAACCCCCCAAGATGCATATTGGAACCCCCAAAGCTCATCCCCCAAGCATATGGCCCACCGATATACATCTGAAGGGTCCCATGAGTAAGGATTTATTAGATGGTAATAACTGACCTTTCCCCAACAACAGCCAGCCCGCTCAAGGTCCTGGAAACCTTGCTTCCAAATTCCTTAGGGACTTAACGCTACCCCTGACCCCTCCCAACCTGAAAGTTTCTAATGCGCCGCTCCTCATGACCCCAAGGAGCTCTTTCTGCCCAGGGGGCCTGTCCCTGTGCATTAGTAAACCACCTTTTTACGTCAAAGACATCTCAAGAATTCTTCCTTGGCTGTTAGGTTCCAACCCTGGCATCTTTCCTACATTGTGTGGACAGTCACACTGCTTCCTGCCCCAGGACACTGGTACGGGATGACTTTCCTGCTCAGAACTCTGTTCGTTCGGCTCCTTCATGACTATTTCCTTCAGTTCTCTGCTGACATGGTGACCTCTCAGGAACTGCCTCTGACCATCCCAACCACTGTAGCCCATCCCACTAGCATCAGGTAACCGACTGTGCATTTCCTGACTGTGTGTGCCTTCCTTCTGAATCAGATTCTACTGTCCAGGAGGTCCAACTTCCTGGGTGCTGAAACCCAACCACGTTTACCACCAGGGCCGGAATGGACCAGGCACTAAGGACATAAAGGTCAAGGTCATGAACCATCCTCTTTTTCTTCTGGCAGGTGACGTCATGAATGACAGGAGAGCTGCCTAAGGTTGCAAGGCTAGAGGGAGGGAAAGCGGGCAGGTCTTCTGGCTTTCAAACTGACGTTATTTCTAAGATGCGCTGACCTGGGCCTTACAACCACTGCTTGTTAAGACATGTCAAATGATACTGGTGCTATGAAATTTCCAATAGAAATTTAAATGCAATTCATGTTGCAAAGGATTTCAGTGAAGGACAACAGAAAGGACTATAATAATGGACATGGGAGAGTGTTCCATTTCAAAAGGTGGGAGACTCACCCTCTTACAGGCACTCAGTGCGAAGGACCTCAGCATGAGCAGACCTGCAGTGAGGGTATTAACAAATCCAGAAGTAACCCAAAGTGCATGGTGTTTACCCCACACTGTTATGCTAATATATGGAAATCCAAAGGTTCTGAGGAATATAGTCATTTGCTCAATATCATGCTGTTCCTATATTGCAGAACCGACTCCTCCAAAAACCTGGTCTCCTAACTCCCAGAAAAATAGCAATTTCCAGAGGAGCAAGATGTAAGAGAAAGCAAGAATTCTTGGGCTCCTTTCCCGCCCCCTTCGTGTTAACAAACGCACGCGTTCCAGACTTCCAGCCTTCCGGGTGGCCCCACCCCCACAAGCACAAGAAGCAGACCATTCCCTGCACCTTCCATCAGCCTCAAGCTAACACATCCTTCCAACATCACTGAGACGTTCCCGGTCCATGCCCTCTGCTGCTCCCCCATCTCACTGCCCCCTCCCCAAACTCACTGCCAATCCACTGACGACATCACATTTCAGACAGGTATGGTCCTCCACTGACGGGAAATGTTATTTTAAGACTCACATAGCACCTACTGGCACTGGTACTCTTCTAAGCATTTTATACATAGTAACTCCCCCCATCTTCACAACAACCTTTCAGAACCCGTGTCACTGTCATCGTGCCCACTGAACAAATGAGGGTCCGAATCACGGGACCGAAACTCGCCCGCAGCTAAATAAATGTGTGTTTCAGTCTCAACGAGTCTTTAAGCCTAGGCTTTTTTAAAACTGCTTTTAATTGTAGGAAGATCACAACACATGCCAACTATCCTTTTAATGTATGTTAAGTGTATAATCCCATGATGTGAATTCCAGGCACGATGCTGTACGCAGATCTCTGCAACTTACTGATCTTGCACAGCGGGCACTGTATGCCCGTAAGCAGCAGCTCCTCATTCCCCTTCCCCCGGCAACCACCTTCCTCTCTTTCTCTACGAAACTGACGATTTCAGAGACCTCCTGTAAGTGACATCAGGCAGTGCACGTCCTGCCGTGACATTTCACTTAGCTCCATGTCCTCCAGCTCCATCCAGGTCACCGCAAATGGCAGGCCTTCCTTCCACGGGAAGGCTACATGATATTTCGTCATCTAGAGAGAACGTGTTTTCTTTATCCGTTCATCCACAGGTGGACATGTAGGTTGTCTTCACACGCTTGCTCTCGTGAATAACACCGCAGTGAGCGCGGCCGTGCGGAGAGGTCTTTGAGATCTGACTGCGTCTGCTTCAGCTCCATACCTGGAAGCAGAATTGCTAGATCGGACATTAAGTATACTCTTACCTTTCTGAGGAACTTCCGTACCATATTTCCTAGTGGCTACATGAACGTACGCTCCTAGCGAAGGCTGCACAGGGTTCTGACTTCTCCGTGTCTTCCGTGGGCCCCGGCCAGCTTCCGTGCTTCCTGACAGTGGCCCTTCTAGCCCAGGTGGGGCAGCAGCTCAAGCCTGGAGGCCTGAGGAACACACTTGCCTTTCATGCTCACTTCTCCTGACTTACCAGCCCCTCCGGATTTTGTCCCGCCTTTCCAGGAGCTCACTGCCGAATTCGGGTCCCAGTGTTGTCTGGGAGTCTGTCCTGGAGCCGCATCCTGGACGCTCCGACACCCACCCCTGCTGCCGAGACTGGGCGCTACGGTGGAAGCACAGCCCAGTCACCCCCATACGAGTCCGCAGTGTCGCTCTCTTGCCTGGAGTCCAGGCCTATGTAGACAACTGCTGCCTTGAACCTTAGCTGACCTCCACGGGGAAACTCAGACTCACATCTTTAAAAGCTGAACTGCCACCTGCTTCTCAAATGCTCCGCTCCTTCTTGTTGGCTTCCACAGCAGAGTCCCACTGGCCACGTAGTTGCTCACGCCAGAAACCTGGCAGTGATCCTTGAGTCTAACACACCTAGTAACCACCAACCCTAAGGAGGATTCTATCTCCTAAATGCAACTTGATCACATCTACTTTTTAAAATTCTAGTTACAGGGGCGCCTGGGTGGCTCCGTGGGTTAAGCCTCTGCCTTCAGCTCAGGTCATGATCTCAGGGTCCTGGGATCGAGCCCCTCATCGGCCTCTCTGCTCGGCAGGGACCCTGCTTCTCTCTTTCTCTCTCTGCCTGCCTCTCTGCCTACTTGTGATCTCTCTCTCTGTCAAATAAATAAATAAAATATAAAAAAAAATTTAAAAATAAAATAAAATCCAGTCATCTCTATTCTACTTCAGACACAGTAGCTTTTAGCTACATTGGTGCGATGTCTTCCTCACTGCGGTATCTCTCAACATTAGCCCTGCCTCTATTTATAAATTCTCTCCATGCAACTGATTATTTCTGAAACAGATGTCTACATAGTCCCGCTCTTCCTTGAAAATCCTTCATTGTTTTCAAAAGTTCTCAGGACATAGCATAGAAAGAGCTACATATTTCCCAGGCTTCTCATGGTCTGTCCCCAGCTTACCTCCTCAAACTTCCTCAATATTGCCTTCTATTCACTCAACAGATTTGAATGTAAGACCTGAAACAGTAAAACTCTCAGAAGTAAATACAGAGGAAAAGCTTCCTGGCACTGGTCTTGGAGATGATTTTCTGGATAGGACACCAAAAGCTCAGGCAGCAAAAGCAAACATAAACAAGTGGGACTGATGGGGGATAGAGGCAGAAGAAGGTTCGCCGTTAGCTGAGAAGGATGACCGCCAGCCTGCATGGTTCTAGTAAGGGTCAAATACCCGCTGATGCTTTGTTCTTACAGGAGCTCGTGACTGCCCTTACATGTCACTGATAGTCAATATCAAACAATGATAAGCACCAGGGACATCTTGGGAAAGTAGTTTTGAAAGCAGAAATCCAAAGAAGACATTTATGATATAATACTCCCTGTACACCTCACCCTCCCCCACCCTTGAGCACTACATATAACCACCAGCTTCACACAGCAAATGTGCAGCTTTTTCTGCCCGTGGCTCCTGTCCCATGCTACTTAAATAAACTCACTAAAGGTGTACTGCAAATGTTTCAGTTCTTTCTTGGCTGTTGTACTCAAGGACCCATCATAGGACTGCCTCGAAACAAACCTTTACATAGCAAAGGAAACCATCAACAAAATGAAAAAGAAAGAAAGAAAAGACAATCTACTGAATGGGAGAAAATATTTGCAAACCACAAATCTGATACACGGTTAATATCCAAAACATATAAGGAACTCCTACAACTTGATAGCAAAAAATACAAATAACCCAATTTTTAAAAAATGAGCAAAGAAACTGAGGAAACACTTCTCTAAAGAAAACATCCAAATGGCTAACAGGTACATGAAAAGGCACCCTACACCACTAACTAGCAGCAAAATGCAAATCCAAACAGCAATGAGATATAACCTGATACCTGTTTGGATGCCTCTTGAAAAATATTAATAGCAACTATTGTGACAATGTGCAGGAATAAAAAGCCTATACATCATTGATAAGAATGCTAAATGGTGCAGCTACTATGGAAAACTGAACTGCTGTATTATCCAGCAATTTCACTTCTGGGTACACACCCAAAGACTAGAAATCAAGATCTCAAAGAAACACCTGCTCTTCCATGCACACTGCAGAATTATTCTCAATAGCCGAGATATAAAAACCTAAAATGACTGGATCAGTGGATTTTTTTAAAATGTGGCATATGCATACAATAGAGTGTTGTTTAGTCTTTAAAAATCATGAAATTGTACCATTTATAATGTAAACTGATCTGAAAAACATTTTAGTAAGTGAAATAAGTCAGTTATGGAAGGAAAAATACTGCTTGAATCCTCTTCAGAGCCAAACTCCTTGAATCAGAAAATAGAGTGGTGGTCACCAGGAGATGGAAGGGTGAAGATATGGGGAGCTGTTCCATGGGTAAATAGGAATTATATAAGATGAGTTAGCTCTATAAATCTGCTGCAAATGTAGAGCCAACATGCAACAAAATGGCACCATGCATGGTCTTATCAATTCAGGCTGCTGTAACAAACACCATAGGTAAGCTACCTAAAGCAATCTACACATTTAATGCAATCCCCATCAAAATACGGTCAATTTTTTTTCCAAAGAAATGGAAAAAATAATCCTAACTTCTTTTTAAGATTTTATTTATTTATTTGACAGACAGAGATCACAAGTAGGCAGAGAGGCAGGCAGAGAGAGAGGAGAGAGGAGGAAGCAGGCTCCCTGCTGAGCAGAGAGCCCGATGCAGGGCTCGATCCCAGGTCCCTGGGATCATGACCTGAGCTGAAGGCAGAGGCTTTAATCCACTGAGCCACCCAGGCACCCACTAAAATTTTTATGCAACCAGAGAAGACCCCAAATACCCAGAGGAATGTTGAAAAAGAAAGCCGAAGTTGGTGGCATCACAATTCCAGACTCCAAGCTCTATTACAAAGCTGTCATCATCAAGACAGCATGGTAGTGGCACAAAAACAGACACATTGATCAATGGAACAGAACAGAGAGCCCAGAAATAGACCCTCAACTCTATGGTCAACTAATCGACAAAGGAGGAAAGAATGTCCAATGGAGAAAAGATAGACTCTTCAACAAATGGTGTTGGGAAAATTGGATGGCCACATGAAAAGAATGAAACTGGACCATTTCCTTACACTACACACAAAAATAGACTCCAAATGGGTGAAAGACCACAATGTGAGACAGGAATCCATCGAAATCCTTGAAGAGAACACAGGCAGAAACCTCTTTGACCTCAGCCACAGCAACTTCTTCCTAGAAACATCACTAAAGGCAAGGGAAGCAAGGGCAAAAATGAACTATTGGGATTTCATCAAGATCAAAAGCTTTTGCACAGCAAAGGAAACAGTCAACAAAACCAAAAGACAACTGACAGAATGGGAGAAGATATTTGCAAATGACCTATCAGATAAAGGGCTACTATCCAAAATCTATAAAGAACTTATCAAAGTCAACATCCAAAGAACAAACAACCCAATCAAGAAATGGGCAGAGGACATGAACAGACATTTCCGCAAAGAAGACATCCAGATGGCCAACAGACACATGAAAAAGTGCTCCATATCACTCGGCATCAGGGAGATACAAATCAAAACCACAATGAGATATCACCTCACACCAGTCAGAATGGCTAAAATCAACAAGTCAGGAAATGACAGACGCTGGCGAGGATGTGGAGAAAGGGAAACCCTCCTACACTGTTGGTGGGAATGCAAGCTGGTGCAACCACTCTGGAAAACAGCATGGAGGTTCCTCAAAATGTTGAAAATAGAGCTACCCTATGACCCAGCAATCACACTACTGGGTATTTACCCTAAAGATGCAAATGTAGGGAACCAAAGGGGCACGTGCACCCGAATGTTTATAGCAGCAATGTCCACAATAGCCAGACCTAGATGGAAAGAACCTAGATGTCCATCAACAGATGAATGGATAAAGAAGAGGTGATATATATATATACAATGGAATACTATGCAGCCATCAAAAGAAATGAAATCTTACCATTTGCAGTGACATCGGTGGAACTAGAGGGTATTATGCTGAGCAAAATAAGTCAATCAGAGAAAGACAATTATCATATGGTCTCTCTGATTTGAGGAATTTGAGAGGCAGAATGGGGGTTGTGAGCGGAAGGGAAGGAGCAAATGAAACAATACGGGTTTGGGAGGGAGACAAAACATAAGAGACTCTTAATCTCACAAAACAAACTGAGGGATACTGGGAGGGGTGAGGTATGGAGGGGGTGGCCGGGTGATGGACACGGAGGAGGGCATGTGCTATGGTGAGTGCTGCGATATGTGTAAGCTTGACGATTCACAGACCTGTGCCCCTGGGGCTAATAATACATTACATGTTAATAATGAATGAATGAATGAATGAATGAATGAATGAATAAAGGGGGGGGGGACAAATACCACAGGTTGGGGAGCTCTAAACAAGGGACAGTATGCCCCACAGTTTTGGAGGCTGAAAGCCTAAGATCAGGGTGCATCATGGTCAAGTGAGTGTGCTTTTCCCAGTTGCAGCTTCTTGTATTCTCACATGGCAGAAGGGATGAAAAGGTCTTCTGGGGGCTCTCTTAAAAGGAAATTAATCTTGGTGTGCCTGGGTAGCTCAGTCAGTTAAGTATCTGACCTTTGTTTAGGCTCAGGCCATGATCTCAGTGTCAGGAGATGAAGCCCTGTATGGGACTCTGTGCTGGCATGGAGTCAGCTTGAGATTCTCTCTCTCCCTTGGCCTTGGCTCCTTCCTCCCATTCTTATGCTCACTCTCTCTCTCTCTCTCTCTTTCTCTCTCAAAAATAAAAAAAAAATGTAATTAAAAAAATTTTTATAAACTTTAAAAAAGGGAACTAATATTGTTCATGAAGGCTCTAGCCCCATCCCCCGAAAACCTCCCCAAAGCCTCAACTCCTAATGCTATCACATTGTGGGTAAGAATTTCAATGTAGGAACTTGGGGCAGACACAGGGAGACTATAGCATGCATTTAAAAATTTGTCAAGAGATTAGTTGTCACGTTGAGTATTCTTTGGAGGCAGGGGATATGTTTATTTCTTTGACTGTGGTGACAGCTCCTCTCATGCACACATACATCCTAACCTATCAAAATGTATATATATTAAATACATCCAATTTTTTGGTATATCAATTAAACTCATTAAAGTTGATTTAAAAAAAAAAAAGAAAACATTGTTTTAACCAAATGAATCTAATATGGGTATCTCATTGCAAATGGGATACCTTGCTCTACTGCCCATGCCCTTTTACCCAGGCTGTCCCCCTGCCCCAGTCCCCAACACCGCCTTTCAGATTACTGCCGAGACATTGTTTCTTCCACTTTGATTCAAGACCATGATATGGTCCACAAATATGTGTCACCTGACACTTTGCATTTTCCCCATACTAATATTTAAACACAGAAACAAGTAGCTATAAACACTGTGATTTTTCCCATTCCCATTCTTATCTATTAAGTGATAAAGTGAATACATTTCCATAATTTCCACTATTTTTGTATCTTTAATTTTCAAGGAAATCTGTTCCATAGAGTTCACTCTTTCATCTAATTTGCTTTTAAAAATTATACATCAGATATTTCTTAGCAGAGTAATATACTTTTTTTAAAGAAAGAGAAAGATAACCTTCTATAGAAGTGAATTTTAGTGTTTCAATTCCAACAAAAAACACATTGCTAAAAGAAGAGAAATACCATATCCAACATGCTCTCGCATTACTGAAGTGAATATATACAGCTATATTGTCGAGTCTCTAACTCATTAACTACTTTTCCTGTATATGTTGAAATTTTTAAAATCTGAGCTATTCTAGGCATAAAGATTTTTATTTCTGGTAATGAACCATATTCTGCAAAGATTTAAAGTTCTCTATGGCCATAAATGATACAGCTTTGGGAACTATTTGGCATTGAAACTATATGGTTCAATGTGCAATGACTCTTTTCCCATGACTCTTCTGGAAGCTGCAAAATGTTATTTGGAATGACTCTAAGCACAAAGAATCATTCATTTTTGTGTTGTTCTTCAAAGATGTCTGTTTGATGACAGTTTGATACTTTAGACCCATTTAAGGGTAAGACTCTTATTTTTATTTAAAAATTATTTTGTTATATTAGGTGGTTGGATTACTTTTTTTCTGGCAAAACCCAATATGCCAACCTTACTTTACTATTTCAATCTCTGTCATTATTTTTCTTTATTTTAAAGATGTAGAAAACACCTTTTAAAGCAGAAAAAGTGCTCAATAAAGTCATATCTCAAAAAAAAATACTGACATAGATTTCAAACTCATTAAAACAAAACTCTTCAAGTTTCTTATAGTGTATGAAATCCTTAATGGAGATGCTTTAATATAAGAAAAAAAAAGTATGTAGAGCTGTAACTTTTGTGTTCAGTTAATTTTAATGCTTTTGAGAGAATAAAGGACAGCAGTCACACTCTCTACTTCTAATGGATAACATTTCACTCTGAAAAAGGGAGGATTGTAGACTTTCAATACTCATGAAATGAATACATGATTCAGGTCAGCATTCCCACTAAGGAAAAGTTCTTTAAAAATGATAAAAGCATTAAAGGGCTACAAGACAAGTTGAAACAATGAAATCAAATCTCAGAAAAACCAAAGCAAAACCAAGAGTAGGGGCACTTGGGTGGCTTAGTTGGTTAACCATCTGACTCCTGATTTGGCTCAGGTCATGATCTCAGGATCATGAGATCAAGCCCCATCTCAGGCTCTATGCTGAGCCTGCTTGAGATTCTCTTTCTCCCTCTTCCCTCACTGCTTGTGCTCTCACATGTGCTCTCTCTCTCAAGACAAAACAAAACAAAACAAAACAAAACCCCAAAACCAAAAAACAAAAACCAAGAATGAAGTCCAACTCTCTTTTGCTCTGAGGGCAAGCGTCTCCCCTGCCTCCCCACAAAACAAGTCAGCAAAAACTAGGAGGAAACTATTGACTTCATAGGGTGATAGAAACTGAAGTAATTAATTATAAAGAATCAGTGACCCTGACCCCAATTAATCAATAACCTGGAAGGATTTACCTTCTGTTTTAAGTGTGCTGGATACCAAATTTGGGCCGCCTTCCAACAACCAGCATTCACTCCCCTTTCTATCTGTGTTCTTTATATTAGAGAGTTGGGAATCTGGGATACTTCTTTCCTGAGAATCTCTTTTAAGCAGGGCTCCGTTTTAGATTCTGCCAAACCAGCAGAAGAAATTACTGTACCGCTAGGTTTTCCAAGAGCTTCCGGGTTTCTCCCAGAAAGCACATACATCTTGGCTGTGGGCATCTTAAGTCACTCACAGAAGCTTCCAGAGAGTCTGCAAACTTCCCCAATTTCCACAGTCAATTCCCAGCATTTCTCACATCACTATCCTAGTCCTTCTGCTGGTTTTATAAGGACTGATTTATCTTTAATGATCAGAATAGAGTTGGCTTCTCTGCCTCCTAACCAAAACAGTGAAGGAGAGTGAGAAGTACATGTGCACTTGAGTGAACAAGTATGTGTAAATTTTGTCAGTGGAGGGTTCCAGAGAACTTAAAATCTTGCAGTCTCCCACATCCCTGCCCAACACCAGAGGGAAGAATAAAGTAGAAATTCACATCTCCAGCCTCAAATTATTGCTGAAAATTATTTTTCCAAATCAACACATAGTTAACTATCCAAAGACATCCAAGCATGAGAAAACAAGACTTTGTGATTTAGAATAATCAGAAACAGCAGACAAAAGAAATGCACAAAACAATACTGGCTTATCAGTCAAGCATTATTAAAATATACTTGCTGTGTTGACCTAAGTAAAAGAAAAGCTTAGAAGTATCTAAAAGAACAGCAATGATTTAATAGGTTAGAAAAAATAAGAATAAATTATTAGAGTAATTAGAATAAAATCTCAATAAAATAGAAAAAGTGAGAAAGTGAAAATGAACCATATAATCCAAAAAAAGATTGAAAACATGAGCTGAAAAGTACATTAGATTCAGGTCAAGATAAAACTGATGAATTACAAGACACATTATTTAAAGACAAAATGTCCATCTATCTACATAGGTTTAATCTACATAGGTATGTATAGGTGTAGATATCTTTATCTAATCATGTATCTAAAATATCTCACCATCATAAAACAAAGATCATGACAGAGATTAATAAAAATCTCCAAGAAGAAGGGAGAACTATTAATTATTATAAGTTAATGAGTTAAAGTTACATGTTTTATTTGACAAAGCAGTAAAAATAAATATGGAGGATATACTTTTCAAAGTAATAGAGAAGAAAAGTATGATTAAAAAAAGATTAGTCAAAAGGGGGGTAACACAGGAAAGGGAGGAAAGAACACAGGGGATAAAAAACCTAGAATAAAGCACATAAATCCCAACACTCTGACTACCATGACAACAGCACTATTATTAATGGTATATTTACACCCAAAATGTGGGCATCACATTCAACAAAATAAAACTTTTAGCTAAGTAACAAAAATAGACTAAATAAAAAGGTTTCTATCCATAGACTGTTTACAAGAGATGCATTTAAGCAAATATATCCCAAACTAGAGAGTCGTACAATGGAAAAAGAAAAACATTAACATGTGAAAGAAACAAGACTGTTGCATCTGTAGTAATAGCAGTCAAAACAGATTTTAAAGCAAGAAGAATACCAGTCATTTCTGCTGTAACCAACACATGTATTCCTAAAAGTAAGAGCACCGTGTCATAACTTGCATTTAAAAACAAACAAACAGACAAACAAACAAAACAAGTAAAACAAAAGATGGCATGTGACAAAATGGAGACAGGAACAAATCCATCATAAAGTTGGTCAGTAAAATAGGCAATATCACAAACGCGGTACAATTTTATATGTGTTAAAAGGTTGAGAATTACAAATATACTACAGTGAATATGAATTTGAAAAAGACAAAGTTTGCCTGTGGAAACAAGCATGGGAAGAATTATAGTTTATGAATTACTAAGAAAA
This sequence comes from Mustela putorius furo, assembly GCF_011764305.1. NCBI lineage: Eukaryota > Metazoa > Chordata > Mammalia > Carnivora > Mustelidae > Mustela > Mustela putorius. The sequence continues at coordinate 1,878,584 of NW_025421511.1, read as the reverse complement.
AGAGGGAGGAAGGTCATCTGGAATCAGGAAAAAGGAAGAAATCAGGGGAAAATATCAAAACACTGTGTGGGTAAGCGTGTGTGTGTGTGTGTAAGAAATGGAAGGAGAGATAGAATGTATGTTTTCCTATGTGGCTTGGTTCAGCTTAGTGCAATTTTACTCACTTAGTGTTTCCCAGAGACAAAATTACACATAATTAAAAAGTGAGATTTGCACATTCTTCAAATTGCCCGCAAAAAGATTATGTTTGAAAAAGTTCAAGTTTTCAAAACAAACATTATAGTGAACCGATTATGCTAGCTATCTGAAGATCATTTCAAAATGGGGGAAATATTAGCCAGGAGAATATAAACACTCAAACTGTATATATTTTGAGATACAGAAAGATCTAGAAGGATAAACAGAAAACATCACAGTTATAAAGGAAGACTTTAACATACCTCTTAAGTTACTTGCTTTAAAAAAAAAAGACAAAAAATAAATCATGTTAATCATATTGGATCAATAAGATAAAAGGTATAAAACCCTACAGATAACAACAAAAGATAAATATTCTGTACAAGGACATAGAGTATTTAGAAAGAATAACCATATATTGGGCTATAAAATGCCTCTTAACAAATTTTTAAGAAGAGATATTATATAGAGTATCATCTCCTAGGACCATGGAATCATGCTATGGAATAGAGAACTACACTACACAATAACTACAAAATCCCAATCTGCTTGGAAATTTAGAAATAAATTTCTTACTAAGCCATAAGTTAAAGAAGAAAAGATTCTCTTCTGATTCCTAATGAAAATATTTAACACTTCTGGGGTGCCTGGGTGGCTCAGTGGGTTAAAGCCTCTGCCTTCGGCTCAGGTCATGATCCCAGAGTCCAGGGATCAAGCCCCACATCGGGCTCTCTGCTCAGTGGGGAGCCTGCTTCCCTCTCTCTCTGCCTGCTTGTGATCTCTGTCTGTCAAATAAATAAAATCTTACAAAAAAAAAAAAAGGAAAAGAAAATATTCAACACTTCTTCCACGCACCAAAAAGTACTTAAAAGTATATACCTTAAATGTATATATTGGCCGTGGAAAAACAGCCAAAATTTTTATAAACAAGGCATCCATCTCAAAGTAAAAATCAATGAATGAATGAATGAATAAATAAATAAATAAATAAAAGGATGGAAAACAATGAAACAGAAAACACTATACAAGGAATAAACCAAGGAGAAATATTCTTTACACTGACAAATTTCAGATGATACCGACAAAAAAGCAGAGAGAGTGAAGGCAAAAATTAAATCAGGAATTGAGTAATAGGACATATTTTGGGATCCTGTGGACAATAGAACATATTAAGATACTATAAGCAACCTTATTTTGAGAAATTTGAAATGCTAGATGAACAGATTTCCTAGGGAACTCCAGTTCTTAAAGACTTACTAAAGAAGAAATGGAGACGCCGAATAGTTCTAGAAACATTAGCAAAACTGTATCACTGACTCCCCCTTCTAAGTGCACACACATATACACACATACACACACACCCTGCACACAACATGCACACCCCTCATACCAAACAAAGAACTTCAGGCTCAGATACATGTGGTTTGAGGGGTATGGAGAAAAGCTCAGAAGTGACTTTTAAACAGAACCCTGAAAAACTGAGTTTTATGCTCAAATTGTAGCAAACAGAAAGATATCCCATTCGTGGTGCAAAGACAAAGTATATGATGACAACAGATCCCCTGAAATTAATTTCTAAGTTTAATGTAAGTGAAAATCTAGCTAACAACCAACCCTTTCTAAGCCAGAACTGATCAACCTGAGTCTAACTTATGTATAGAAAAATAAGTACATAAAAATAGCTAGAAATTCCTGAAAAAGAAAACCCATGAAGTGAGACTTACCCAAATATTAAAACATACCACAGGGGTGCCTGGGTGGCTCAGTGGGTTAAGCCTCTGCCTTTGGCTCAGGTCATGATCTCAGAGTCCTGGGATGGAGCCCTGTATCGGGCTCTCTGCTCAGCAGGAAGTCTCCCCCCACCACCTCTCTCTGCCTGCCTCTCTGCCTACTTGTGATCTCTCTCTCTGTCACAGATAAATAAAATCTTAGAAAAAAAAAAATACCACCAAGACTCTACAAGTAAAGCAATGTGGTATTACCACATCAACACACACAAACCAGTAGCACAGGAAAGAAAATCCAGAAACAGATTCAAATTGACATGAAATTCAGTGAATGATAAAAGTGGCATCTTGAATTTAGACATTTGGTGAAAGATAATGTTGAATTCATGGCCCACACCATATACAAAATTAAGTTCCAAAGAGATTATCTTTATAAATATAAGATATAAATCCAGGATTCTGAGGAGATGATAATTTCAACAACAACAAGTTTTTGGAATGTTCTCAAACCCCAACCTAAAAACATGTGGGCTGACTAGACTGCAAAACAAAATCAAGAACAACAACAATAAATGCTAACATACACAATAAAATGAGATGACCGCGTATCTCCAAGAATCCCCAAATACAAGCAAGTAAGGAGAAGACAACAAGGACTTGAAAATCTGTATCACATAAGGCATCTACAGAGAAGCGGGTGGGGGGAGGGGTGTCACAGGATATTGGTTGGCCAAGAGAACACTGGAAAGCCAAAAGAGCCAACTTATAGTAATGGAAGGCACATCACCCCAGACTGTTAGGCAGGGATGAGACTAGGAAAGATTTTAGCCACTTCAGGAATACATGTGAAGAGACAGCAGTTGGAACCCTCTAGCTTCTCAAAACCAACCTTTCAGGAATTGTTTACAGTACTCAAGTAGGAAACTGTAAGAAGGAGGAATAGAGAAGGGGAACACAGCCAGGAAATATACAAAAGTCAGTCACTACTTATTTTAACACTGTACACACACATGGGGAAGCTCTAAGAAGCTAGAAAATGTAGCTGAAAGAAGCAGCCTTATAAACTATAGGAAAATAAAATCCACATAAAAATGAACAACAGGGGCACCTGGGTGGCTCAGTGGGTTAAGCCGCTGCCTTCGGCTCAGGTCATGATCTCACAGTCCTGGGATCGAGTCCCGCATCGGGCTCTCTGCTCAGTAGGGAGCCTGCTTCCCTCTCTCTCTCTCTCTCTGCCTGCCTCTCCATCTACTTGTGATTTCTCTCTGTCAAATAAATAAATAAAATCTTTAAAAAAAAAAAATGAACAACAGGAAATTATCAAGGCCAGACATCATAAAAACTTATAAGAATGAAGAAAGATACAGAACAATATTCCTACAGACAAAACATGAGAGAAAGATAAGACAAATGCAAAACCGAGAAATACCATTAATACACTATTTCAAAATGAGACATTTTACAGATGATCTGAGATGTGAAAACAGAACCACATAAATGAGAATTAGAAAAACTAACATATGAGGACACAGACTCAAAAGATAATTAGACATAAAAATAATTATAAAAAGTTAACACTAAATAGGAAAAAATATGATGGGGTTCCTGAGTGGTTCAGTGGGTTAAGCCTCTGATCACGATCTCAGGGACCTGGGATCAAGCCCCACATTGGGCTCTCTACTCATCAGGGAGCCTGCTTCCCCCACCCTGCCTCTCTCTCTCTGTCTGTCTTTCTGCCTACTTGTGATCTCTCTCTCTCTCTCTTTCTCACTGTTAAATAAATAAATAAAATCTTTAAAAGAAAAAAAGAAAAAGAAAGAACATGAGCAAATCAAGCCAATACTAATGTCTAAAAATAGAAAGCAAAAGAGGAAAGTTACAAAATTTTAAAAAGAAATGAAGAAAAATATAAAATATAAGATAAAAATAAGAGGAAAATGTCAAATACTAAAAGGCAGGCAAAGAAGATAAAATACAGGAATAATGGGAGTACCTGAAAAGTAAAAATAAGCAAGAGACTAGAACATAGACTACAAAGTCCAACACACACAAACAAAATCTGGAGATAGCAGATTTCAAAATACATATTCAAAGAACATATCACGTATTTACACCAAAGACACAGATGGAGTGAAAAGAAGGGCCATCCGTACCCCAATGTTTATAGCACCAATGGCCATGGTCGCCAAACTGTGGAAAGAACCAAGATGCCCTTCCATGGATGAATGGAGAAGGAAGATGTGGTCCATACACACTATGGAGTATGATGCCTCCATCAGAAAGGACGAATACCCAACTTTTGTGTCAACAAGGACAGGACTGGAAGAGATTATGCTGAGTGAAATAAGTCAAGCAGAGAGAGTCAATTATCATATGGTTTCACTTATTTGTGGAGCATAACAAATATCATGTAGGACATGGGGAGTTAGAGAGGAGAAGTGAGTTGAGGGAAATTGGAAGGGGATGTGAACCATGAGAGACTATGGACTCTGAAAAACAATCTGAGGGGTTTAAAGCGGTGGGGGGTGGGAGGTTGGGGGCACCAGGTGGTGGGTATTAGAGAGGGCACAGATTGCATGGAACACTGGGTGTGGTGAAAAAACAATGAATACTGTTATACTGAAAATTAATTAATTAATTAAAAAACAAAAAACAAAACAAAAAGAACATATCACGCACTTAAGAAAATCAAATCAGAATGGCTAAAAAGAAGACAGATTCAAGTAAAAGTAGTGAACTTTAGAGATCGCCTTTGGGGCTTCTAGGTAAATTATACGATCTTCAGACTTTTCAACAGCAATGGAAAGCAAAGAACAGGTATAAGGTACTCAGGGAAAGAAACTGTGAATTGAGGATTTATATCCAACAAAACTGATCTTCAAGTATAAAAAAAATTGAATTATGAACTGTTATCAAGATGCAAGAGCTCAGAAGCTTTGAATGTTTTCTAAGGATTGTGCTGGAGAACAAGCCTCACATAATCAGAATGATTATGAAAGACAGAAACAGTGATTTGTGGTGAATATTAATGAGCCTGACGAGCACCAGTGAATTCGGTGTTTCTTGAGCAGAACACACATGAGGCTGCAGTGGATCTCATTAATAACTGGATGATTTAAGACCTCATGAATACTGACATACTGATACCCTCGTTTGGCTTATGAACACAGGATACCTAGGTGCTTCAAGTATATTTAATGTATTATTCATACTTGGTGCCTCCTTAGCCTTCAATCTTTTTCTATACTCAGATGCTCATTTACCAATGTCTAATATGTCGTGAGCTACCTGTGTCTATACTTTTTTACATGTGCTCCTAATGCAATTTTTATGTTTCTCTTCTTTTCTGTAATACAATGGAGTCTTATTAAATAAGACAAAGCACATATGGGAGGGGAATAAGCAATGGCGCAAAATTTTAATATTTGATAAAACTAGATGAGGCGTATATGGGGATTCATGGTACATATTCCTGAGACTTTTTATATTTTCCTGAATGAAAAGTTACGGGATTGATTCCTTAATTTCTCCTGCTGCTTCATACTGGTACATAGAAATGAAACAGATTTCTGTACATTAATTTTGTACCCTGGGAAATTAGTGAATTCATGTATCAGTTCTAGCAATTCTTTAGTGGAGTCTTTTGGATTTTCTATGTATAGTATTAGGTATCTTCAAATAGTGTAAGTTTTAATTCTTTCTTGCCAATTTGGACACCTTTTATTTCTTTTTATTGTCTGATTGTTGTGGCTAGGACTTTCAGTACTATTTTGAATAAAAGTGGTAACAGTAGATATCCCTGTCTTATTCTGATGATAGAGGAATAGCTCTCAGTTTTTCCCCATTGAGGATGACATTAGCTGTGGGTTTTTTATATATGGCCTTTATTTTGTGCAAGTATGTTCCCTTTAAACCTACTTTGTTGAGATCTTATCATGAATGGATGTTGTACTTTGCCAAATGATTTTTCTGCATCTACTTAAATGATTATATGGTTCTTATCCTTTTAAGAATGCGGTGTATCATGTTGATTTAGGAATATTGAGCCACTCTTGTAATCCAGAAATAAATCCCACTTTACCACGGTAAAGATTGTTTTAAGGTATTGTTGGATTTGGTTTGCTACTATTTTACCAAGAATTTACCTCCATATTTCACGAGGGATATGGCCAGCAGTTCTCTTTTTTGTAGTGTCTTTATCTAGTTTCAGTATCAGGATAATGCTGGCCTTGCTGAATGAACTTGGAAATTTTCCTTCCTTTTATATTTTTTGGAATAGTTTGAGAAGAACAGGTATTAAGTTTTCTTTAAATGTTTGGTAGAATTCACCTGCAAAGCCAACTGGCTCTGGACTTTTGTTTCCTGGGAGAATTTTAATTACTCATTCAATTTCTTTGCCTGTTGTTGGTCTATTCAAGTTTTCTATTTCTTCCTGTTTCAGTTTTGGTAGTTTATCTGTTTCTGGAAATTTATCCATTTCCTCCAATTTGTCCAATTTGTTGGCATATAATTTTTAAAATAACATTCTCTTATAATTGGGGTGTTGGCTATTCTTCCTCTCTCAGTTGGGATTTTATTTATTTGGCTCCTTTCTCTTTTGTTTCTGAAACATTTGGCTAGAGATTTATCAACTTTATTAATTTTTTTCGAAGAACCAGCTCCAAGTTTCACTGATTTGTTCTATCATTTTTTAAAGTTCCTATATAATTTATTTTGCCCTCATCTTTATTATTTCCTTCCTTCTGCTAGCTTTGGGCTTCATTTGTTGTCCCTTTTCCAGCTCCTTTGAGTATAATATGAGGTTATTTGAGATTTTTCTTGTTTCTTGAGGTATGCAGGTATTGCTATGTACTTCCCTCAGAACCTGCTTTAGCTGCATGCCAAACAATTTGGAATGTTATGTTACATTTTCCTTTGTTTCCATGTATATTTTTTAATTCATTGTTGATTTCTTGGTTGACCTATTCATTGTTTAGTAGCATGTTGTTTAACATCCATTTATTTGTGGTCTTTCCATATATTTTTTTTCTTGCCATTGCCTTTGAGTTTCACAGCATTGTGCTCAGAAAAGATGCATGATAGGATTTCAATATTTTTGTGTTTGTTGGGGCCTGATTTGTGACTCAGTATCTGTTCTATTTTGAAAAATGTTCCATGTGTACTCTAAAAGAATGTGTATTCTTCTGTTTTAGGGTGAAATGCTCTGAATGTATCTGATAAATCTATCTGGTCTAGTGTGTCATTCAAAGCCATTGTTTCTTTGTTAATTTTCTGCTTAGATGATCTGTCCATTGCTGTTTAAGTGGGGTGTTAGAGTCCCATACTATTATTGTATTATTATCAATGTGTTCCTCAATGTTTACTAATTGTTATATATATTGGGTACTCTCATGATACACGCATAAAAAATTTATAATTGTTAGATCTTGTTGGATTGTCCCCTTTATTATGATATAATGCCCTTCTTTATCTTTTGTTACAATCCTTGTTTCAAAGTCTGGTTTGTCTGATACAAGTATTGCTGCTCCTGCTTTCTTTTGACATCCATTAGTGTGATAAATGGATCCCCTCACTTTGAATCTGCAGGTATCTTTAGGTCTAAAATGAGTCTTTTGTAGGCAGCATGTAGACAGATCTTACTTTTTTATCTATTCTGACATCCTACATCTTTTGATTGAAGTGTTCAGTCCACTTACATTCAAAGTAATTATTGATAGATATGCCCTTATTTCCATTTTATTACTAATTCAAAGGAACACATGCACCTTGATGTTTGTAGTAACATCATCTACAATAACTATGGAAACAGCCCAAGTGTCCATTGACAGATGAAGGGGTAAAGAAAATGCTGTGTATATGTATAATGGAATGTTATTCGGCCATAACAAAGAATGAAACTTGCCATTTGCAATGACACTGAGGGAGCTAGAGAGTATTATGCTAAATGAAATAAGCCAGTTAGAGAAAGACAAAACCATATGATCTCACTCATATGTGGAATTTAAGAAACAAAACAAAGCAACAAAAGGAAAAGACAGAGAGGCAAACCAAGAAACAGACTCAACTATAGAGAACAAACTGATAGTTACCAAAGGGGAGCTGGGTGGGGGATGGAGGCAATAGGTAATGGGAACTCAGGAGGTGCTCATGATGAGCACCAGGTGATATACAGAAGTGCTGAATCACTATATTGTATACCTGAAACTAATACGACACTGTATGTTAAATGAAATGTAAACAAAATCTTAAAAGAATAAAGAGTCTATAAAGCCCTGAATTCCCTCCTTGTTTCAGCTTGGTGGATGGCTTCAATTTCTATTCTCATTGTTACAGAAGTCTGGGGTCTTATTCTCTGAAGAGTTTTCTGAACTGTAGTATACCAGGTACATACCTTAACTCTAACTTTAACCCTAAGCCCTAACCATATCACTAAGCCTAATCCTCTGGAGAGGTCTCTGAACTGCAGGATGCCAGGCACATACCCTTAACAACCCTAAGCACTAACCCTGGATCCTAAACCTAACTCTAAACCCATCCTCCAGAGAGATCTCTGAACTGCAAGATACGAGGCACATATCCTCATGCTGGCCATATCCCTATCTATAACCCTAACCCTGGCCCTAACCCTAGATCGGAAGGAGAAAAAAAAAAAAAAGATGTTATTGTGTACACACACACACACACACAAGAATATTACTCAACCATAAAAAGGAATGAAATCTTGCCATTTGCAACAACATGGATGGAGCTAGAGAGTATTATGTGAAGTAAATAAGTCAGAGAAAGACAGATACCATATGATTTCACTCATATGTGGAATTTTAGAAACAAACAAGCAAATGGAAAAAGAGAGATATGCAGTGGCAAACCAAGACTCAGAGAACACACTAATGGTTATCTGAGGGGAGGAGGGTGGAGAGGTGGGAGAAACCAGTGACTGGGATTAAGGAGGGCACTTGTGATGAGCACTGGGTGACGTATGGAAGTGCTGAATCACTAAATTGTACACCTGAAACTAATTTTGTGGTGTCTGTTAAGTTACTGGAATTTTAAATAAAAACTTTTTTTTAAAAAGTTGGGGGAAAATAAAAAATTTAAGCACTTAAGACAAAAGAGTAGAGAGAAAAAAGTATTTCAGACAGAAGAAACTGTCCATATGAGAGTCTCCTCTCCAACCCCAGAAAAGGAGAGCTCATTTCTTCAGAAAGGGAGATAGTGACCAGTGTAACGGGACATAGTCACATAAGAAGAGAGGCAGGAACCACGCCAGAGAAGGATCTGTGGCAACTGGTCACTGTAAGAGTCCTGGCAGAAGCTGGCCATAGCTGGGATTCTAGTGGTGGTGCTAGACACGGGAAGAAACCAAAGGACTCAAGACATGTATATACATGTCTTGTAATTGAACTGGCAGCATCAATGGAAGGTTTAGACTTGGGTTGGGAGAAAGAGGTGATATACCAGATGACACCAGCTTCGCAGCATTGGTGCTATCATCCACTGAGACCTGGTAGAAGAACAGATTTTGAGAAGATATCAACTATTTATTATTCCACAGATATAAGTACTTATGATGAGACAGGTCCATCTTATCCACATGCAGTATGTTCCAACGGCTGAGTATGTCCCCATTTTATTTGGGGATTTATATGTCTTCAATGGATGCTTGAAACCACAGATAGTGCCCAATACATACCACAGTTTCTCCATGATAAAGTTCCACTTAGGATTTAGGCACAGTAAGAGACTGACAACGATACTAAAATAGAACAAAACAATCTGTAATATAAGCTATGTGAATGTGAGCACTCTCTCTCAAAATATCTTATTGTCCTACACACACACTTCTTATGCTGATGTGAGATGATAAAATGCCTATGAGATGAGACAAAACGAGGGAAATGACATGGGTATTGTGACATCGCATTAGGTTACTACTGACCTTCTGAGGCTATGTCAAAAGACTTATCTCCTCTGGACCATGGTTGACCATGGGTAACTCGGACCCACAGAAAGCAAAACCATCGAGGACAAGGAGCTACCACATATTTTTTTAATATTTAAGAACACATGACTAGCCCAATGTTATACACGAGGTAAGTAAAATTCAGAGTGAGTCCAACATTATAAAAAGGCATGTATTTATATATTTATATAATATTTTTATATATATATATTTATATATTATATCTGTGTGATTTCTAAAACCCTGGACAATAAAGAGGTTTTCCCATCTTTTATGAAACTCAATCCCTAAACTCATTGATGTGCAACTTAAGGAATGCAAAAGGGTCAGATAAAATGAGCCTTCTCTTTACTACTTAGAATTCTCTGGACCCAAAGACGAAAGGGAAAGTAGTAGAAGGAAAGCCCAGACCCCGCGCTCTGAGGTTCCAAGCATCTTGTTCAGCTATCTCACAGAGGAGGGCAGGGGGAAGAGGGCCAAGGCAGACCGGTGGTCTGAAGTAAACCATAGCCAGGCACTATTTACTTCCTTGAGATCCAACCACATCCGTTTCAGATAAGCCTGCATGGTGGTAGGGATTCGACCAGGTCTTCACAGGACATTTCCCAGGGGGTACATTCATCCCACTGTGAGGAATACATTCTTATTCTCAGAAATGTAAGCCTCAGAGTTTCGTTTATGTCCCTTTATGGCTTTTAACAATGCGTTCTGACTATTTTAAGGTAAGGCGAAATGGGTTGCTCTCCTTTACCAGGGCAATGTCTTGCCTCGGATTCCCTCTGCCCCGCTTACACAGACACCTCTGGCATGGTCCGCCCGCACAGGAATTATAAAGCATTAGCCACACTCACATCAAACCATTACGATCATCCCGTAGCATCCAAACAAAAGCGTCTCACCAAACAAGATCTCTGATTACTCTGCACAATACAGGGAGGCGATGATGCCGTCTCTAAATGGAGTTTGAAGTGTCGATACTTAAGAAACGGATTATTTTCACACACAAGAAATGCAACAAAACAAGTTTCATGTGAAACTGTGGAATATTTAAAACACCAATTTAAGACTGTTTACACCTAAAAAGGAAACCGTTCAGCATCATGGACACAGTGCATATGAAGCACAAGACTGCTGCAAATCCTTCACTGCCATTTCCAAAGCTGTGAATACACTTGGCAAAGAAAAGAGGAACTTAAGCACTGACCCGGAGAGGAAAACAGCTCATCACATTTGTTTCTTTAAGTCACATAAGTTAACTTGGGAATTAAAACTGGCACCACAGCTATGAGAAAGTGCCAGGTGGAGAGAAACACTGAGTTCATGATACCTTTAGAGCCCAGAAAGACAGTTTTTGGACCAAAGCAATGAATGAGCCCTTGCCGATTCATAAGAGAAACAGAGACTGGTAACCACAAGAGATTACAAAACATGAATTAGCATTTGTATTTGGTTCATTAGGAGGCTGATTAACCAACTCTGCAGTTATTTCTTTGGGGTACCTTAAAACTCAGAGAGAATGAGGCTTTAGCACAAATGCCTTCAGCTTGAAATAAGGCCACCAAGTTCAGGTGCTGACTCGGCAACACTCTTGCTCCATGACCCTGGAGAAATAATCTAACACTCACTTACCAAGTCTGCAGAAGGCAGTTTTAAATGCATTTAAAATCCTGAGATATTAAAGCCAGAGAGTGGCCCTAGAGATCACCCAATCCCCATTTTTTTTATAGAGCAGCCAAGTGAAGCCCCAAACGGTTAAGAGACAATTTAAATCAGGATTTTTTATTCCTGATTCCTATGTTTTCAACTCACCACCAAGGATTTAAGTGCAATTAAAGAGGTTAGGAGAAAAGGAAAAATAGGTATGATTTATGTTACCATTTATTGACTCCCAACAGCTGTACCAACAGTGACATTTCATATGCATTCTCACTATATCCATTTTACATTTTTTCAAATTCAAGAAAAAAAAAGGAAACTGAAGATCAGAGAACTTATGTAACTCGCTTATGTTCATATGGCAAAATGGTAACAGGAAACTTATGTTCTTCTGCCTTTACTTGGCCTGCTATGCTAATTAAACAGGCTCTCTGCAACAGTGAATCTCAGAACAGTGAAAAAATAAAATAAAATTTAAAAAAGATAAATAAAATAAAAAGGCTCTCTGTAATGTCCTCAGAGCCAGGTTCAAAAATCAATGCAAGTCAATTACATAACAAGACTTGTTGATATATTTTTAAGTTTTTTTTATCTTTGAATTTCTTTTCAGTGTTCCAGAATTCATTGCTTATGCACCACACCCAGTGCACCATGCAATACGTGCCCCCACAGTGCTCACCACCAGGCTCACCTCCCTCCCCTCCAAAACCCTCAGTTTGTTTCTCAGAGTCTGCAGTCTCTCATGGTTCATGTCCCCCTCCAACTCCCATGGAGTTTTTTTCCCATGGGGGAAAAGTTAGTTTCCCTCAACCCCCTTCTCCTCTCCATCTCCCATGTCCTCCATATTATTCCTTATGCTCCACAAATAAGCGAAACCATATGATAATTGACTCTCTCTGCTTGACTGATTTCACTCAGCATAATCTCCTCCAGTCCCGTCCATGTTGCTACAAAAGTTGGGTATTCATCCTTTCTGATGGAGGCATCATACTCCATAGTGTATATGGACCAAATCTTCTTTATTCACTTGTCCGTTGAAGGGGATCTGGTTCTTTTCACAGATCGGTGACCGTGACCATTGCTGCTATGAACATTGGGGTACAGGTGGCCCTTCTTTTCACTCCATCTGTATCTTTGGGTAAATACCCAGGAGTGCAATTGCAGGTTCATAGGGAAGCTCTATTTTTAATTTCTTAATGAATCTGTACACTGTTTTCCAAAGTGGCTGCACCAACTTGCATAAGAGGGTTCCCCTTTCTCCACATCCTTTTAAACACATGCTGTTTACTGTCTTGCTAATGTTGGCCATTCTAACTGGTGTAAGGTGGTATCTCAGTGTGGTTTTGATTTGAATCTCCCTAGATATTTTATAATGCATTTTATGTCTAACTTTATGAAACATCTTGATTTATAATTTTATCTCTGTGTAGTTGTGGAGTTTTAGAATAAGAGTATTCTTCGTTTCCTAAAATAAATTTAGGAGTAGGATATTATCATTATCTATTTTCTGAAGACTATGTGCATTTTTTGTCCTTCAGTATTTGCTACAACGATCCAGTGAAACTATCAGCAGCAGGGTTTCCCTTTGAAGATATTGATTATGGATTCAATTGATTTAACAGATATATGCCTATTCAACTTCTCTATTTCTTCCTGAGTCCATAAAAGTAATTTTTGAAGAAAATGCAGTTCAGCAAGAAACAGAAACAAAATACATAAAGACGGAGGGGAGACAAAAATTGTGTTTGTTTGCAGATGGCATAAATACACAGTAAAAAGGGAATCTAGAGATAATAAGTGAATACATAGGATTTATATTGATTTATACTGACAACTAATGAATAACATCGTTTGCAATATTACTTCATTATTTTTGAATGTTCTATCTGCTGTGATGCTACTTCTATAATTGGAATACTGATGTCTGATTTTTTTCTATTTCCCCTTGATCAGTTGTGCTAGATTTTTATCGATTTCATTAATTTTTTCACAGAATAAACCTTGAGGTGTGTTATTTTTCTCTATGCTTGGCCTTTCTATTCTTTTCTGTTTGCTTCCTATACTTTCCGTTTCTTTCGCTAATTATTTTGGCATAACATTCTAAGTGCTTGGTTTTTCTTTCTTCCTAATTTCTTAAAGTAGTCATTTAACTACTTTCAAATAACATGGTTTCCTAGAATATGAAATTTTCCAGCTATGAATTTTTTCTTCTTTTATCCACTTCCCACATTTATACTTCCATTATCTTTCAGTTCAAAATATTTATAATTTCTCTTGTCATTTCATTTTGACCTACAGCTGATTTGTAAATGTGGTTTTAAGTTTCCAAGCATTTGTAATCTTTTCTACATATCTTCTTTCAGTTAATGTCTAGTTTAGTTTGGTTAAAGCACATACATTATTAGGGGGAGGGAGCTTCCAGATTCAGCTTGTTCTGACTTGAAACAGTTGTTAAATATCTGGGATTTCAACAAGCTTAAAATAGGGACCTTCCATGGAAATCTGCAAACACTCAAATTAGTGATTTTGTTTTTTGAGAAGCTGGTTTAATATAACAAAACTAAATACAATGTTTCAGACTCTTAAATTTTTAGATACATTTTATGCCCCAGCATGAGGTCTGTGGTGGTGATCATGTCATGTACACTTAGAAGAGGATGCAGTGTTCAATGTTACATGAATATGTTGCATGCCAAATTGGTAAAAACCATTTCCAGATCTCCCATATATTTATAACTCCTAATGACCAAATATTAAGAGTGTTAAAATTCCCAACCATGAGCATGGATTTCTCTAAGCCTTCCTTTAATTTTCTCATTGTGTCTGCTTTATTCTGCTCATACTTATTTTGAGATCTAATTAGTCTGATATTACAGGAGCCATAGCAACACTATTTGCACAAAATATTTTCAATCCTTTCCCTTAACATCTCTGTGGGTTTCTGATGTATCTACTGTGGAAATAAAACCTTGGGAACTTGATTTTCATACCTTTTTTGAATTTATAGCCTTTTAATGGGAATGTTAGCTCCCTTTACAGTCAACGGGTTCCCACTAGATGTGGTTTCTGTCTACCCTCTTGGTATCTGTTTTCTAGCTTTCCCATGTGTCTTCTCCCTTTCCTCACCTCCTTTTGGATTAATTGAATTAATTTACTTTCAATTTCCATTTCATTACAGTATTTTAGCTACTCATTTTTATGAACTTTTAAAAAATTTCATCCAATATCTCATACCTTACTAGAATACACTTTAAGTTAGGCATGCTACTACTTACGTAAAATGTAATATCCTCAAAACTCTAAAATTTGACTTTCTTAATATGTCATGCTATTATTATAAATTTCACCTCCAAATATTAATAAACTCCCAATAAATTGTTATTTTCTCATATTGGTCAGCTACCTTTCAAAGGAAAAAAAAAACCGAATCAAACAGGGAAAGGAGAGAGGCAAGATGGCAGAGGAGTAGCAGACTGAAATGACATCAGATCACAGGAGATCAGCTAGATAGTTATCAAACCATTCTGAACTCCTACAAAATCAACAGGAGATAGAAGAGAAGAAGAACAGCAATTCTAAGAACAGAAAATCGACCACATTCTGGAAGGTAGGACATGCAGAGAAGTGAATCCAAAGCCACGGGAAGATAGATCACAGGGGCAGGGGATGGCTCCTGGCAAGCGGCAGAGCAGCAGAGCACAAAATCAGAACTTGTAGAAGTCGGCTCCACTGAGGCACATCACTCCAGAGGCTAATCAGGGGTGAAGCCCTCAGGGGAACAGAGTGGTTTCAGGTCCCACGGGGCAAGATCAGGAGTATCTGAGTGTGTCAAAGCTGCCCGGTATCAGAGCGGGAAGCTGACTACAGAGACAGAGACAAAGAGTAAGCTTTCAGATCGGGGTTACCTTAAACCCTGATCCAAGGTACAGTTGGGCCACCTCTCTTTGAGCACGGACCCCACAAGTGACAGATCCAGGGAGACTCACCTTCCTGTTCTGGGAGAAGCAGCGTGGCAAGAATCTGCAGGATTTGGAGACTCCAAATGGGGCCGTACACCAGAGATAGAAATGCTTGGTCACGGGCTGGGTGAGCTTAGAATGGGGCCAGAGACCAGAGAGTCAGGAGGGACTGACGGCTTATCTCTGAGGGTGCACTGAGGCGTGGGGCCCCCAGAGCTCTCTGCTCCTCCTGGCAGGAGGTTGTGAGACCGCCAATCTCATTCCCGTCCTCCAAAGCAGTATGGAAAGTGTTCAGAGAACAAGCACTCCAAGAGCGAACCCGAGCAGGTGACTTAGCCTGGCCCCTGGCAAGGGCAATGCAATTCTGCCTCAGGTGGACACTCGAGAATCACTGCGACAGGCCCCTCCCACAGAAGATCAGCAAAACCATCCAGCCAAGACCAAGCTCACTGATCAAGGAGAACAGCAGAACTCTAGAGCTAGGGGAAAGCAACGCATAGAATTCATGGCTTTTTCCCCATGAACCTTTAGTCTTGCCAAGTTAGCTTTTTTCAAATTTTATTATTTTTTTCTTATTCTATATTTTTAACATTTCCTCTTTCTCTTTTAGTGTTTTTTTAATTAATTTATCTTAACAATAACTTTCTGTTAAAGGCTATTTTTAAAACTTCATTGTTACAGTCATATTTTAATCCCTGCATTGTATTTAACCTTAATTTTGTATACATATAGGGTTTTCTTTTTTCTAAAAAATTTTGGGATAAAATTTTTTCTAATAGCTCAAAATATACCTTGATCTAGCACATGGCTTTGTTCTAGTCTCCAGCCTGAGTACATTCTCTCTTTTCTTTTTTTCTCTTTTTCTAACCAAATTATCAATTTCTTTTTTAGAATGTTCTTAAATTTCCATCTTTACAGTCATAGTCCATCCCTTCATCATGTTTACCCTTATTTTTGTGTGTGTATATATATATATATAGATGTATAAGTTTTTTTTCTTTAAAATTTTAGGAGGTAATTTCTACTAAGAGACCAAAATATAGCCAAAATCAAGTGGGTAGCTCTATTCTATTAACAAGTCTAATATATATATACACATATGTATACATATATACACATATATAAAAATTTATATATACATATGTATACATATATACATATATAATTTACATATACAAATTTTGTGCATAGATACATACAAATTTTTGTATTTATATATATAAATATATGTATATATATAATTTTAATTTTTTATTTTTTAAAATTTTTTATTTCTTTTTTCACTTTTCTTTTCTCCATGGTTTTAGATCTCTTCTGATTTGGTTAGCACATATTTTTCTGAGGTCTTTGCCACCCTTTTAGGATTTTATTCTCTCATTCATATATTCTTATCTGTATAAAATGACAAGACATAAAAACTCACCACAAAAAAAAAAAGGAAAACAGGCAGTACTGATGGCTAGGGACCTAATAAATATGGATATTAGTAATATGTCAGAACTAGAGTTCAGAACAATGATTCTCAAGGTGTTAGCTGGGCTTGAAAAAGGCATGGAAGATAGAAGACAAACCCTTTCTAGAGAAATAAAATCCATTTCTGGAGAAATAAAAGAACTAAAATCTAACCAAGTTGAAATAAAGAAGCTATTAATGAGGTGCACTAAAAAATGGAGCTCTTGTTGCTAGGATAAATGAGGCAGAAGAGAGAATTAGTGTTATAGACTACCAAGTTGTGGAGAATAAAGAAGCTGAGCAAAAGAGAGACATCTACTGGATCATGAAGGGAGAACTCAAGACATAAGTGATTCCATAAGATGAAACAATATTAGAATAATTGGGATTCTAGGAGAAAAAGAAAAAAGAGAGGGCAGAAGGTATATTGGAGCAAACTATATTAGAGAATTTCCCTCATATAGCAAAGCATCAAAATCCAGGAGGCACAGAGAACCTCCCTCAAAATCAATAAAAAAATAGGTTCACACCCCATCATCTAATAGTAAAACTTACAAGTCTTAGTGGCAAAGGGAAAATCCTGAAAGCATATCAGGACAAGAAGTTTGTAACATACAATGGTAGAAATATTAGATTGGCAGCCAACTTATCCACAGAGACCTGGCAGGCTGGAAAGAACGGACATGATATCTTCAGAGCACTAAATAAGAAAAATATGCAACCAAGAATACTATATTCAATTACGCTATCATTGAAAATAGAAGGAGATATTAAAAGTTTTGAGGACAAACAAAAATTAAAAGTATTTGCAAATACCAAACCAGCCCTACAGGAAATATTGAAAGGGTCCTCTAAGCAAAGAGAGAGCCTAAAAGTAGTAGACTGGAAAGGAACAGAGAAAATATACAGTAAATGTCACCTTACAAGCAATACAATGGCACTAAATTCGTATCTCTCAATAGTTACCCTGAATGTAAATGGGCTAAATGCCCCAATCGAAAGACACAGTCATAATTGATTAAAAAAAATCAATAAGCTGTCTATAAGAAACTCCTTTTAGACCCAAAGATACCTCCAAATTTAAAGTGAGGGGGTGGAAAACAATTTACCACACTAACGGGCATCAAAAGGAAGTGGTGTGGCAATCCTTATATCAGATCAATTAGATTTTAAGCCCAAGACTATAATAAGAGATGAGGAAGGACACTGTATCATACTTAAAGAGTCTGTCCAACAAGAAGATCTAACAATTTTAAATATCTATGCCCCTAACATGGGAGCAGCCAACTATATAAACCAATTAATAACAAAATCAAAGAAACACATTGACAATAATACAATAATAGTAGGAGACTTTAATACCCCCTCACTGAAATGGACAGATCATCCAAGCAATCAACAAGGAAATAAAGGCTTTAAATGACACACTGGACCAGATAGACATCACAGATATATTCAGAAGATTCCATCCCATAGCAACAGAATACACATTCTTCTTTAGTGCTCATGGAACATTCTCCAGAATAGATCACATCCTGGGTCAAAAATCAGGTTTCAACTGGGACCAAAAGATTGGGATCATTCCCTGCATATTTTCAAACCACAATGCTCTGAAGCTAGAACTCAACCACAAGACAAAAGTTGGAAAGAATTCAAATACACAGAGGCTAAAGAGCACCCAACTAAAGAATGAATGGGTCAACAGGAAAATAAAGAACTGAAAAATTCTTGGAAACAATGAAAAGGAAAACACAACTGCTCAAAATCTTTGGGAAACAGCAAAGACAGTTCTGAGAGAAAAATGTATAGTGATACAAACCTTTCTGAAGAAACAAGAAAGGTCTCAAGTACACAACCTAACCCTACACCTAAAGGAGCTGGAGAAAGAAAAGCAAATAAACCCTAAAGTCAGGAAGAAAGGAGAAATAACAAAAATCAGAGCAAAAATCAATGAAATAGAAGCCAAAAGAACAGTAGAACAATGAAACTAGGCACTGGTTCTTTGAAAGAATTACTAAGATTGATAAACCCCTTGCTAGACTTATCAAAAAGAAAAGAGAAAAGACACAAATTAATAAAATCTTGAATGAAAGAGGAGACATCACATCCAACACCAAAGAAATACAAACAATTAAATGATTGCTTTATTATGAGCAACTATATGCCAGCACATTTGACAATCTGGAAGAAATGGATGCATTCCTAAAAAGTATAAACTACCAAAACTGAACCAGAAAGAAATAGAAAACTTGAACACACCCACAATCACTAAGGAAATTAAAGCAGTCATCAAAAATCTCCCAACAAACAAGAGCCCAGGGACAGACAGTTTCCCAGGGGAATTCTATCAAAGACTTAAAGAAGAATTAATACCTATTCTCCTGAAACTGTTCCAAAAAATAGAAATGGGAGGAAAACTTCCAAGCTCTTTGTATGAGGCCAGCATGGCCTTGATCCCAAAACCAGACAAAGGCCCCACCAAAAAGGTGAATTACAAACCAATATCCTTGATGAACGCAGATGCGAAAATGCCCACCAAAATACTAGCTGATAGGATCCAACAGTACATTAAAAGGATTATTCACCACAACCAAGTGGAATTTATTCCTGGGTTGCAAGGCTGGTTCAACATCCACAGATCAATCAATGTGATACAATACAATAATAAAAGAAAGAATAAGAACCACATGATACTCTTAATAGATGCTGAAAAAGCATTTGACAAAACACAACATCCATTCTTGATCAAAACTCTTCAAAGTGTAGGGATAGGGGGTACATACCTCAATATCAACAATCCATCTATGAAAAAACCACCACAAATGTCATTCTCAATGGGGGAAAACTGAGAGCTTTTCCCCTAAGGTCAGGAACACGGCAGGGATGTCCACTATCACCCCTGCTATTCAACATAGTACTAGAAGTCCTAGCCTCAGCAATCAGACAACAAAAAGAAATAAAATACATCTGAATCAGCAAAGAAGTCAAACTCTCATTCTTTTCCAATGATATGATACTTTATGTGGAAAACCCAAAGACTTCACTCTAAAGCTGCTAGAACTCAAACAGGAATTCAGTAAAGTATCAGGATATACAATCAATGCACAGAAATCAGTTGCATTTCTATACACCAACAAAAAGACAGAAGAAAAAGAAATTAAGGAGTCAATCCCATTTACAATTGCACCCAAAACCATGAGATACCTAGGAATAAATCTAACCAAAGAGCCCAAGAATCTATACTCAGAAAACTATAATGTACTCATGAAAGAAATTGAGTAAGACACAAAGAAATGGAAAAATATTACATGCTCATGGATTGGAAGAACAAATATTGTCAAAATGTCTATACTACCTAAAGCAATCTACACATTTAATGCAATCCGTGTCAAAATAACATCAATTTTTTCAAAGAAATAGAAAAAATCATCCTAAAATTTATATGGAATCAGAAACGACCCCACATAGCCAAAGGAATGTTGAAAAAGAAGGCCAAAGTTGGTGGCATCACAATTCCAGACTTCAAGCTCTATTACAAAGGACAGTACGGTACTGGCACAAAAACAGACACATAGATCAATGGAACAGAAAAGAGAGCCCGGAAATAGATGCTCAACTCTATGGCCAAATAATCTTTGACAAAGAAGGAATGTCCAATGGAAAAAAGATAGTCTTTTTAACAAATGGTGTTAGGAAAATTGGACAGCCACATGCAGAAGAATGAAACTGGACCATTTCCTTACACAACAAACAAAAACAGACTCCAAATTGATGAAAGACCTCAATGTGAGACAGGAATCCATCAAGATCCTTGAGGAGAACACAGACAGCAACCTCTTTGACCTCAGCCACAGCAACTTCTTCCTAGAAACATCACTAAAGGCAAGGAAAGCAAGGGCAAAAATGAACTACTGCAACTTCATCAAAATCAAAAGCTTTTGCACAGCAAAGGAAACAGTCAACAAAACCAAAAGACAACTGACAGAATGGGAGAAGATATTCGCAAATGACCTATCAGATAAAGGGCTAGTATCCAAAATCTATCAAGAACTTACCAAACTCAACACCCAAAGAACCAATAATCCAATCAAGAAATGGGCAGAGGACATGAACAGACATTTCTGCAAAGAAGACATCCAGATGGCCAACAGACACATGAAAAAGTGCTCCACGTCACTTGGCATCAGGGAAATACAAATCAAAAGCACAATGAGATACCACCTCACACCAGACAGAATGGCTAAAATTAACAAGTCAGGAAATGACAGATGTGGAGAGGATGCAGAGAAAGGGGACCCCTCCTACACTGTTGGTGGGAATGCAAGCTGGAGAAGCCACTCTGGAAAATAGCATGGAGGTTCCACAAAAATTTGAAAATAGAGCTACCCTATGATCCAGCAATCACACTACTGGGTATTTACCCTAAATATACAAATGTAGGGATCCGAAGGGGCATGTGCACCTGAATGTTTATAGCAGCAATATGCACAATAACCAAACTATGGAAAGAACCTAGATGTCCATCAACAGATGAATGGATAAAGATGTGGGATACACACACACACACACACACACACGCACACACACTGGAATGCTATGCAGCCATCAAAAGAAATGAATTCTTGTCATTTGCAACAACATGGATGGAATTAAGAGGGTATTATGCTGAGAAAAATAAGTCAATCAGAGAAAGACAATTATCATATGATCTCCCTGATATGAGGAATTTGAGAGGTAGAGGGGGGGGTTCTGGGAGGTAGGGAAGGAAAAAATGAAACAAGACGGATCAGGAGGGAGACAGACCATAAGAGAGTATTAATCTCACAAAACAAACTGAGGGTTGCTGGTAGAGGGGCTATAGAGAGGGTGGTTGGATTATGGACACTGGGGAGGGTATGTGCTATGGTGAGTGCTGTGAAGTGTGTAAGCCTGATGATTCACAGACCTGTTCCCCTGGGGCAAATACTATGTTAATAAAAATAATTAATAAAAAAAGAAAAAGAAAAAAATACCCATCCACTTATCATTTTCAGCACCCCTCATTTCTCCTTCAAACCTGAGTTTGCATCTGTCTTTTTATCCTGAAGAACTTTCTTTAGCAATTACTACAACATACCTATGTTTACAGTGCATCATCTGAAGTTTTCTTTCTAATGTGAATATGTATCTATTGCCCCTAACTTTTTTAGGAAAATTTCATTAGATAAATGAAAAATGGTAAATTTCAAGAGTTTTTTAGTTTTGTTTTATTTTGTTCCTTTTAGCACCTTAGATGTGTCTTCTAGCATCCATGGTTCCCGATGGGAAGTCACCCACCATCTCAACCATTTTTCTTCTTTATGACATGTGTCAAGTGTCCCTGGTTGCTTTCATCTCATTATCTTTTATTTCCAACAATGTGACTATGATATGTGCAGGTCGCTTATTTTTGTATTTTGTATTTATATTGGTTTTTGTAATTATATATAAATACACATTTTATATACATAAATAAAATATAGTTATATAGGTATATTTTAAATGCATTGTGATGCAGCTTCTTCATTTTATAAGCTGACTTCTGAAATTTAATAGAAACCACCCATGATTATTCAGAGTATTTTCCTCTGACCCACTCTATTTCTCCTTCTCTTTTGCTCGGACCTCCAATTACACATGGGCTAAATAAACCTTGTGAGATTGTTCCATTGGTTCCTAAGCCTCTGGTATTTCCTCACCATTTTGCTTCTGTGATTATTTACCTGCTTTCATGTTCAGGAATAATTTGCTCAGTGATATCCAATCTGACGTTATGTTCACTCATTATAATTTATATTTCAAATAGTACATGTGTAACTGTGAAATTTCCACTGGCTTGTTTTTACAGTTTTAATTAATCTGCTATGATTTCCAATCTCCTTTCTAATTATGGATGTCTTCTGCCTTAAGTCTTTGAATATACTCATAAAATGTACTTAAAACAAGGACAGAAACGTGCTTGGCTGCTGCTGCCATCACTGCTATTACCTTGGGATCTATTTGTTCCTTCTTTGAGAATTAAAACACTTAAATTTAATTGATAACACTTTTTAAATTGATAACATTCTCCCGCTTCTTTGTAGGATTAGTAATTTTTCAGGGTGCGCTGCTCAGCTGACAGTAGGCTCTGGAGATGTCGGCTTCTCTGGAATGCTTTCCGGGCAGCCAGGCGCATCACTGGTGAGCCCTTTGCCCCTATCTTGTTTGGTTTTACTTTTTACCGCAGTGGAGCTATTTGGGATTTGATCTTAGTCCCCAACTAGGACTGCGATGCGGGGGCCAGTCACGGCCTCCAGGATCTCCCACGAATCTCAGACAGGATGAGAGCTGTCCAGGTCTGCACAGGCTCATGTCTGTAAGAGCTCTACAGGCTTGGCTAGATCACACGTCAAATCTAGGGATTTGTACTAAGTGCCGGAGTCTCCGTCTGCACACGTAAACATAACCCTCAGCCAAAGACCAGCCGTGAGTTCCCATGCCACACAAATCCCCGTGGCTCAGCACCTGGGACTCCTATCTGTGCCTGTTTAATGAGACCACCGTGCTGCCCAGCATCCAACAGACTATGCTACCTACCACAGGAGAGTGTGCGTGAAGTAGACGCGAGGCGGCCATGACCTTCACCCCTTGCGTTTCTCTTTCATCAAGGACCAGGTCCTGTAGCACCTGCTACTCAGTGTGTGCAAGCCACTTCATGTGTTTGTTCCAGCTTTAGGGTCATACTGGTGGGAGAGCCCTTCTCATCCCAGACAACCTGCCACGGCCAGGAAGGAAAGTCCCTCAATAGGTTTCTTTTATTGTGAATGTTTTGCATTCAAACTACCAGATTTCTTTAACTTAAGTAGGAAATGCAAATTAACACACACAGGCTTTTTGCTTTATAGACAAAAAAAATCTAAACTTATGTGATATTATGCTGCTGGGGGGTCTGCAAAACTACCCATTATTTCTAAATAGGAAATACACATTTTTTTCATTAGTGATGGAATTATCACCCCTGAATAAATGTTTTATCTTTAATTGCAACTTAAAAATATTTTATTTTATAGAGAGTACATGTGTGTTCACACATGCACAAGCCAGAGTGAGGGGAGAGGGAGAAGCAGAGCCCACACTGAGCAGGGAACCTGATGAGCTCAATGCCAGGACCCTGAGATCATGGCCTGAGCTGAAGGCAGACACTTAACTGACTGACCCACCCAGGTGCCCCTTTAACTATAACTTTTCTGGCATGATCCATAACAAATTCAGTTTTTCCCACTTATACTCTGTTGTAAAATCTAACAGATGCTTATTGAATCAATAATCACATTACTATTGAAGTGAAGACATTCTGTAGGTAGAGTTATGGAGAAGGCCCAACAATTTCTGTTGTATTTTTAGGCACAGGTACCATAGCTTTCCCTAGGGGCATTATATACAAAATAATACCCGCAAACATATCTACAAAAAATTAGAATTAGTGGGATCCTGGGTGGCTCAGTGGGTTAAAGCCTCTGCCTTCCACTTAGCTCATGATCCTGGGGTCCTGGGGTCAAGCCCCACGTCAGGCTCTTTGCTCAGCGGGGAGCCTGCTTCCCCCTTCTCTCTCTGCCTACTTGTGATCTCTGTCTGTCAAATAAATAAATAAAATCTTTAAAAAAATTTTAAAAATCAGAATTAGTATAATTAAATATTAATATAGTCTCAACCCATTATTGCTTTCTATTAGTTTCCTAGAGCTGCGATGACATAGTTACATAAACCAAGTGGCTTAAAACAACATAAATTCACTCTCTCAAAGTCCAAAGGCTTTTGGAGGCTGGAGGCTCAAAGCCCAAAATCAAGGTGTTGGTAGGCTCAGACCACACCCAGAGGCTCTAGGAAGAATCTTTTCTTGAGCCTTTGGACCCTTCTGGTGGTGGCTGACATCCCTAGGTCTTCCTTGGCTTGTGCAAAGAGCATTCCAATCTCTCTCCTGTCACATTGCCTTTGTCCTTGGGTTTTGTCTGTTTCTGCATACAGGGACACTAGACATTGGACATACGGCCCACCCTAATCCAATATGTATGCCTTGTCCTGTTCCATGTCCTAGCACATTGTCAAAAACTTCTTGCACAAGATTAAATAGTAATGGTATGTTTTCATTGTCTTTTGATTGTTATAGAAATATCTCTAATTGTTTCATTCTTAAGTACGAATTTGCTAGTCTAAGGCAAACTTTTTCACATGTGCAGAAAGTCTATTTCTATAAATGACAGTAGACATTGTGCTGACCACTCAACTTCCAACCCACCATCTCTTCCTGGTTTTAAGGAATGCAATTTTGCCCATCACACTGGGAGGCACAGCCCCACCTCCTGTCATGGAAGATAAAACAGAGATGCCTCCTCACTCTCTGCCCAGGAGCATAAACCCATGACAAAAAACTAGTTGACCAGATGTTCTTACTCTTGATACCAAATCTTTTTTTTTTTTTTTTAAGATTTTATGTATTTATTTGACAGAGAGAAATCACAAGTAGATGGAGAGACAGGCAGAGAGAGAGAGAGAGGGAAGCAGGCTTCCTGCCGAGCAGAGAGCCCGATGCGGGACTTGATCCCAGGACTCTGAGATCATGACCTGAGCCAAAAGCAGCGGCTTAACCCACTGAGCCACCCAGGCGCCCCTTGATACCAAATCTTAAGGTGAGTCCTACAAAGCTGACGGGCAGTAAGTTGTTGCTCATGGGGTGATGGTTGAGCAGCAGTGACCCATTTGTGCGAGAAGACTTCAGAGTCTGAACATGATACTGGAGCATAAAAAAAAAGAGCCTTTGTATGTCTGGCTATCAGTCAAGGCAATGGAGACTCATATCCCAAAGAGATCCCACAGTAGGACAGCTCAGAGGAAATCATCCCTAGTTCCACTGAGAGACTAGAGGGAAAACTTCATAGAGGCAGAGTATTGAAGAAAGAGAAGAATTTTGATAAAGAAAAAAAAATTCAGGCTATTTCTTTAACAGATCTTCAATTTTTTTTCTGTTGAGAAAAACTGCTAAGATATTAATATTATCCCAGTAAGCCACCTATGAAATTTGATGATTTAAGTATATCAACTTTTGATAGAGTACCATAAATGTTGTCCTTTTTCTTAATTCATTAATTGAGGATTTTGCATTATGCTCTGCCTGTTATTCAGAGAGAAAATATAGAAAATCAAGAACACAGAATTCTTCAGATAATCACTGTCTCTTAACTTGAGTATCTTCAATGACACACTAAGCATGACCCATTAGCTCTGACCTAGGACTCCAGGAATGTCTCACCAGAGTGGCATCTTCAAAAGCGTGAATACCTTAATCATTCCCATATCTCCTCTGGAATTATCATCTTGCCTTTCCCAAAGTAAGTACTAATAAGCAAGTTAAGGACAGGTGGGTTTCTGAAACCCCATGCCTATCACTGGGAAGAATAAGGACACAAAGTCCAAAACATCAGTGATGTTCTGTTCCTAACTGAAGCTACGGGCAAAGTGCCAGGTAGAAGGGCTGCTCTCGCATTTCCATCAGTTTCCTCTCCTTTAGGTGTTAGAGGCTTGTTGTTCTCAGCAACTGCCAAGTCACAGCATCTGTTTATTTTGTATTGGGGTAGTGATCCCAATTTAAAATGTAATGTTTTCCTGCTGGTTATGCATTGCCATAAGCCATCCATCCAAAAAAATTCATCAAAATCACTATTATTTATCACTTATTGTCAAGTACAGCATCACTCACTGCACAGAAGATCTATTCCAGATGAATAATTCAAACTATATAACCCACATTTTGCATAGCTTATAACTGACTAAGGTTTGATTTGTTCTTGTGCAGATTACAGTGCAGGCACATTTGCCTTAGGAATTTTGTAAAACCAAGGAGGTTTACAAAATCCCATTGTGTAGGACAAAAAGCCTATTCGGATAATGAATAAAAATTAAGGCTTATAGTTTGTCCAAGGACAGAAAATAAGAAACAGGGAGATAAAGGCTACTCCAGCACCACATGACCAGACACTCTGATCCAAACACGTACAGACACCACACTACACCGTGTCACTCTGCACCCCAATGTGGCAGAGAACTGGAAGATATGGGGCAGCAGATAATTCATCAGAGGAGCCGAAGCAGCACCAGAAGACGACCATGAAGGAAAGAGAAGATAAAAAAGGAAGCCCAATGACAGCATTAACGAGAAAATGGTACCAAGTCTTCTTAGGAAAGTCTTCATGTCCTTTTGAACTGACAAGGGCATCAAGATCTTGGGCCTACAGTCCAGGAACCATCCAGATGTAATGTTTAGGAGAAAGTAGGGAGGTCGTCAGTACATCAGGACATGGGGTAGCTCAGTCAGTGTGAAAGGTCCTCATTCTCAAGATTATATTCATGTGCTATTTCTTATACTGTGAGTCTACCCTCTATTGAATAGGGCAACAATCTCTAGTTTATCTTAATTGTCACAAAACAGCTGACAATCTAACAAAAATTTGGTAAATCACAGTTAACTTCCAATTAACTACATATCTTAACATTACCAATGAGTCATCCTTGTGGACATCTCCCAGGTAACTGTTGTTGGCTGCATATTCTGGCTGATGCCTCCACCTGCCACCCATGGTGACTATTTACCTCTTACGCACCTAGCACTGATCCATCCTTCAAAGATGGCATTCCTCTTAGAAGGTGCATCGCATCTCCTTCAACCCAACCTGGTGGTTTCAGGAAAGGCCATCACGGTCACACAGGGTCCCAATGTCTTGGCCACGGTAAATAGGAATGGGAGTGAGCCCCTAATCCACACAGGGCCCCTCAGGGGAACTCTCCTGACAGGAACTGGAGAAGAAGTCAGCTGTCCTCTGGAAGTGAAGATGGAATGAGAGTTTGGGGAGCTTCTAGAATGCTTGCTACCATCTGGGGCAGGAAGCTGCTTTGCTGCAGGCCAAGAATGACGTTGACATACGAAGGGAAGGAGGGGTGAGAAATGGTGGCACAAGTCAAGTTCCTGGCAGCAGCTCCACCGGACAAGGATGATAGTCAAGTTCCTGGCAGCAGCTCCACCGGACATCCACCTGTACACCTGTATCTGTATCTTCCAATGTTTTCTTGCTCCATATCTTTTTTTCCCAGACTATGATGAGTCAATAAAGTCTTCCTTTATCTATATTTCTGTCTTTTATAACCAATAGTCCTGCCTAATTGATCTCATTTCCAATATCCCTTGCCTTAACCAACACTTTTAAATCAAGCCCACATTATTTCTCTTCAGCAACAGCAACAGACCTCTAACCTCCCTGCCAATGCAAACTCTTATTCCAAACCATAATCTATAATATAGCTAGAAAAAATTTTCAAAACGCACACCCTATCCTGTTGCACCTTGCACAGTATTTTTTAGTGAGTTTTAGGTGAGATGTCATCATCTTGAGTGCCTATCATCAAACTATCTGTTTAGAACAAATCTCCTAACACTCAGGACTTCCAGAGACAAAAGGCACAGCCTAGGGCTACAGGGAGAAGTGTCCGCCACTTTCCTCCCCAAACTCCCTGGAATCCAGCACAATGTTTAGCTGATTGACTACCCCACCCAGGAACATCAAATACGTGACTCAGAGAGGGTGATTTCTTGCACTCCATCTGAATCAATGTACAGCAGTATTGTGCAAAATGGCTGTAACAGTGATTCAAGTGGGGGAATTCTAACCAGCGCATTCCTGTGGCTTGACTTTGGCTATGGTTTTCCCATCTTGCCCCTCCGGTCCCTGAACTTGTTCTGTGCCTGGTTCTCCGGCATTTCCCATCAATTATACAAGCTATTTGAGCAAATTAAGCACTTTATCCGTAAGTACTGACACGTCCTCTAGACAGTGAATGGGTAAGCAAACTGTGGTCCAAGCCAGACAATGGAATATGTTTCACCCGTAAGAAGAAATGAGCTATGAAGGCAAGCAAGGACTGGGGGGCAACTTTCAAAGCATATGACTAACGGAACAAAGCCAAGTGGAAAAGGCTAGATACTGCAAGATTCCAACTACATGGCATTCTGGAAAAGGCAACACTATGGAGACAGTAAAAGCAACAGCCACTGGTTGAAGGTACGGAGGAAGGATGAACATGTGAAGCCCAGGGAAGTTTTTAGGGCAGTGACACTACTTTGCGTTGACACCATAATGATAAATACATGTCATCATCCACTAGTTGAAACCTACAGAATGCCTAACATCAAGAGTGATGCCTAATGTGCTCATAAGGCAAACTCTGGGCTTTGGGTAATGATGTGACAAAGTAGGTTCATCGAGTCTAAGGAACGTAGCATTCTGGTAGGGATGTTGACAGTGGGAGACTCTGCATATGAGGGGCAACATGGCAACTTTGGACTCTCAGTTTTTGCCAAAAACTGCTCCTTTAAAAAAAAAAAAATGACTGGCTTCTCAATTATGCCATAAAATACAATGTTAAACTTCTTATAGATGAAGACAACTTTCTGAGGTTCCCCTTCCTAAAGTTAAGACTGGACATGATTTTGATGAACCCTCTTCAAAGCCCTCCGGCCAGACTTCACTCCACTGAACTGACCTATTATTCCTAGTATTTAACTCATCTCAAATTGTAAAGCCATCTTACCTCTGTCTCACCTCCTATCCTGGTACTTTTCCATACTTTGTGCATCACTAGAAATAAACTGTTTAAGTATCTTCATATGACTTTTGGGTCAGATAAAGTTAAAAGAATCTTTTTATTTCAGAGTACGACATTTACTTATCTATTTTTATGACTCGGGAACCTTTTTTCCTCTAAAACTCCCCTAAGAAATCAAGAAAATTCACTCTTGTTTCCTTATTCCCTATCAGTAGTAATGAACAGTGAGAATGTTTTCCACCTTCTACCACTTTGAAGCATTTTCCCGTTTAAATTGAAAAAGCTTTCTGATACTACCTGTAAAACAGAAGTAAATAAGATTTTATAATATGCTAAATAAAATAGCCAATATGTGTAAAAAATCACAATTCTTTAATATTAGAAAGAAAATGATAATGACATTAAGAAATTTTTAATCTATTGAGACATATGAATAAAATATCATATCAGAAGGATACTGTGATATAGAAATATTACTAAGAATCTAGACAGGAGGCAATTTAGGAAGGTCATCTAAATATACGCAATTTGGTGGACCAAGTCTTTATATACATTTTTAGCAGACGACCTCCACCCTAGGTAGAAAGCCCTCTTTTCTGCTTTCCTTCCATTTTGGATGGTCTTGGCTTCCTTGAAATGCCTCCATCTCACTCACTAGCTCTCCCTACTGGATCCTTGGTGGTGCTCTTCTCACAAGCCAGCCAGGACCTTTACCGAGGGACTTGGTCTTGGTACGCTCCCCCTAAAGATTTCACCACATATTCACAGACCCGGACAGAAAGGCAGGCAGACATCCCAATCCTTAGCAGGGAGGAATATTTGTCCTTTCCCAGCTATTGTAACGTTAACACAAAGTTCTGCCTCCCAGAGTCCCGAGTGGTGCCCTTGTCCCCAGGCTTGCTGATAAATTCCGCTCCTTGAAAATTTTCTCATCTAGCTCTCTCCCTGGTTTCCAAACAGTCACATTTGGAGGAGTTGTTTCAATAAGAGCTCTTATATTTACCTCAAGGAAATCCTTTTTCATGAAAGGAAACTGAAACCAGTTTCTTAACGTTTTCTGTGTAAGCCCTAAAAGGCTCCTGAAAACCTAAAACAGAACCTACAACTACTTTCTTTGCTTACAGAAAATTTCTTCAAATTCTATTAGATCTGATTTTTACCTTGAAGCCTTTCCCAAATACTTAAGAAATTATTTATATTTCTTTCAACATACCATTTATTATCTGAACACTTCATTGGTTTTAATCACAGGCTAAGTTGTATTATGTGGCCATTTTTATATGAATGTGTACTCCTTGTTACTTCCTAGGGTAGTTATCTGTAGAACTATATCCAGTATCTAACCACGTAATAAATGTCAGTAAGTATCAGCTAGTGGATGATTCCTTCTACTAAATGCCATATGGAAGAAGACAGATTTTTCAATTGTGCAGAGACATTGTACATTTAAAACACATCTGTATGTAAAACATATAGCAGATAAAACATTGCTCATAAATATGAGGGCAGATTTCCTCAGAAGAAAACTGTCATAGGAAGCTAGCAACAATCACCAGCTCAGTTACAAACCCAAGACACACAGGAAATTATAAAGTCAGCCTTTCCAGGACAATTTAATATCTTGGTATCTTAATGTTTTCACATGGCCAGAACCTTCTGACACATGTATTAATCACCAGAGTTCATCTCTGCTCAAATGCAACCACATTTCTCGTTCTGCTAAGAAAATGCCAGTGTGGACTTTTGTACGGTTGAGTAGTAACAAGGGTGATTCCTTCCTACTGAACATCAGAAAAATGAAAATTGCAGTAGCCCCAAGTCGAGAAGAAACAGAATGTTTGAACAAGTCTATATCCACTGCCAAAATTGAAGCAGTAATTATATTCATCTTCCCACACAATCTCGGATGGCTTTGTAGATTAATTCAATGAAACATTGTAAGAAATAGATAGCTCTAAACTTACACAGAATTAAAAGAATTACCCCCACCCTTCTAATAAGGGAGTGTGGATACTGCTTAGAAATATTGAGAATTTTTTTAAAAATACACTGAGAGTTTTTTGTGATTGGTTTTGTAAATAAGTAACAGATGTTTAAAACCAAAGTATACCCATTTTTTCCATTGAGAAGACAATTTGATTTGTGTTAACTGTCTCCCATGTTTTTAAATTAATTAATTTATTTTTAAAATTTATTTTCAGTGTACCAGAATTCATTGTTTATGCACCACACCCAATGCTCCATGCACTACATGCCCTCCTTAATACCAACCACCAGGCTCACCCAGCCACCCTCTCCCTTCTCCTCTCCATCTCCCCACGACCTCCGAATTACTCCTTATGCTCCTCAAACACATGAAACCATACGATCATAGACTCTCTCTGCTTGACTCATTTCACTCCCATTTCCTGATCTCACCTGAGATGAAGTATACAACAATGTGTCTTATGGTTATTGTGTCTTTATTTCTACTTGTATAAATTGTAGCTTTTGCTTTCTGTAGATTTTTTAAAAGATTTTATTTATTTACTTATTTTAGAGATAGACAGGTGGGCGGTATAGCAGGGGCAGGAGCATTGGGAAAGGGACAGACTCCACGCTGATCGAAGCCTGATGCAGGGCTCTATCCCACGACCCTGAGATCATGACCTGAGCAAAAATCAAGAGTCCCACACTTAACCCACTGAGCTAAATAAAGGTGCTCTGCTTTTTGAAGATTTTATACTATGAGAGCTCATGCTTAGGCACCACAGATATTATATTTAGATTGCTAATTGTGTTCTTTAACATGGTAGTCACTTCCTTTGCTTTAAATAGTGGTCTTCAGCCTAAATATGACATTGTCTGGTTATAAGATAATGATTTCTACTAGGCTCCTGAATGACCTCACCCACCAGCTTCTACCCTACCTCATGCTATTTATTTACTTGCATTTGCCTGGTTCATGTTCCAAACACACTGTTCTCATTATTTTTAAGTTTCTCGAGGACAAAGTATCTCATAGGACATCACAAACAGGGTTTCTGATCTCCCTTCATTTGCATTTATGTGTCGGTATTACAAGTGTTACATGATTTTAAGCTTTGTGTTTTATAGACTTAAAAAACAGTCATGAAGACTGTTTCATTCTTATGTTTATAGGTCTATGTCTGTTTGCACATGGATAGATATGTAGATCTACCTACAAGTTTTTGTTATATGAATAAGAATCTGATTCCACAAGGAAGTCTCCTTTCTGTATATCTGGTGATATCTGCTTTCCCTATCTTTTCCTGATAATGCCTATATTACTTTTATTTCTTATTTTTTTCTATTTCTTTTCTGATCTCTGCCAGTTAAAGTTTTATTTCTTCCCATGATTTTGCCATCTCTTCCTTGAAATCATATATCCTCATGTACTTACCTCACACATGCAGAAATTTAATTTATTAACATTTTTGAAAGTCTCTTGGGACATACTTAGGCACACTTCATGATTTCTCATTAATTTTTTGTGGGGCTGTAAGAGCTCTTTCTTGGTCATTTTATAGTTTCCCACACAACAACCAATATCTCACTGGCATATAAACTTGAAGGAATTTTTCACGTGTACATCAGGAAACATCTACAAGACCATGCATGCCATCATACATGCACCGTAAAAACAAGAGTGTCAATACCAGGGGCCTGGTGGTAGAAGAACAGGAATGAAAGCACTTTAGAAAGAAAGACTCCTACCCTCCATGGAGAATTACTGAGACCAGGTCTGTGGCCTAGGAGACTAGAGAACTTACTGCTGCAAAAGCTGAAGATATTCGAGAATGTGTAGAGCAAGCACAGGTAGCAGTCCACAAAAGCCACAAATTTTAAGCGACCTGGA
Organism: Mustela putorius furo; assembly: GCF_011764305.1. Lineage (NCBI taxonomy): Eukaryota > Metazoa > Chordata > Mammalia > Carnivora > Mustelidae > Mustela > Mustela putorius. The sequence goes on along the minus strand of NW_025421511.1, from coordinate 1,845,143 downwards.
ACAGGAGGTCATCCTCGGAGATGTGGCAAACTGGAAGAAGGAAATGCTAGTCAACAGGACCCTTCTGACACAAAAGAGAAAATAAAAATTGAACAAATTAGAATCCAAAATCTTTACCCACACCTGATTTATGAGTATATAAAACTAAACAAAAATTTTAAATAGCAAGACAAATAAACAAACACATAAAAAACCCCAGGCTTCCATATAAAGCTATTAAAAGAAGTCACTAGTAAAGGCCAATGCTGATTAAAAAGCAAAACAAAACAAAAAACTTCCCAAAAATGTCAAACAGAAAATGAAGGGACACATTTACAAACTACCCTACCCATAATCAGTTATCCTTAAACAACTATTTGTAGACATGAAGCACTTTCAATCAGAAATTTAAAACTTTATACAGAAATGAACCAACACAGCAAGATATGAACTAAGACTCATCTGAACTCAGGAAAAAAAAAACTTCAGGAAAAAAAATGGCATCTTTAAATAAAGATTAAGTTAGAAAGTCCCTGAAGGAAAAGAAATACAAACAGACAATGAAAGAAACAGGACATAGAGAAACATACTTGAAGTTTCAAAGAGGAAGTTGATATAAAAGGAAGATATAACAAAATTGTAATTAGAGCCCTCAAAGAGTGAAAAACCAAAATAATACAGCAGACTATTTACATATCAAAACATTTCAAAAAGTGAAACCTGGGTTTCCCCCCATCAGGATACAATATATTTAATGAAAAATTTTAAGTATGTTTTCTTTTTTAATTTAATTATTTTTTTAATTGACTCCTGGGTGTTATAAACAACTAATGAATCATTGAACCCTACAGGGTCTTCATTTGGTAGGATCCACCAGGTGTCTAGGAAAGGTACTTTGAATGGTCAATATATAACCTAATATATAACCAAGATATAACCTAAATATGTCTTTTTGACTTTAAAGTCAGGAAGTATTTTCCAGGCAAAATGCCTGGGTCACTCACAAAGGAAATAAGGAAGGAAGATAAGTTGCCATCAGAGTTACTTAAAGCAACATAGAAAGGAAGACACAAGTAATGCAACATTCTAAATACACTTAATAAAAGAAAGAGCCAACTATTCTATTTAGTCGAGTAATCTTTCAAGTACGAATCTATGGAAAAGGTTTTTAAAATGTGAGAACACAAGGAATACTGCAGACAAGATCTCTTCTGAGGGAAAATACTAGAGAATGAGCTTCATTTAATTGGGACACATACTGGGAGACCCTCAGCAAAGACCAGTGCTGAGCACTGAATAATTTTAAAATAGATCTCAAAGTAACTCAATGGTGGGATAAGACGAGAGGCATGAGGTGACAAAATCAAAATAAGGAGCTAAATAACAAAGAGGAAATGGGAGGAAAACTGTATTAGGCTCATGATTATCATATAAGTAATGATTACATCTAGTGCATAGGAGATATTTGAGTTAGGAAAAATGCACTCAGGTCATTATATAAAGTGTTACAAAGATAACCCTCACACAAAAATGCAATAAGTAATACAAATAAATATTTAAAAATCAGACTTTAGAGAGAAAGAAACAGTAAATACAGTAAGTGTATTTAGTAAATACAAAGATATAAAATTTATAAATGTAAAATGAACCTAATTTCACTATTAAAAAATACTTTTAGGGTAGTTTGCATAGAAAAATCTAACTCTGCACTGCAGAGAAGAGACCCATGTAACAACAAAGTGAACCGGAGAAAACAAAATCAAGGGGTGGGCATAGATACCACAGAGCAAATGCAAACATTACAAAACTGCGGTTGCAAAAGACAAGGTAGAATTCAGGCTACAAAGTTTAAATGAGTGGGGGAAAAACAAGATACCTTATTTTACAAGTCCCAGTGCACAGCAGAGATAAAATACTGATAAGAATCTATGTACCAAATAACACAGAAACCACCACAGGCGAGTACAAAAGAAAGGATATGCATGAAGGAACAGAAGGAAAAACCTACTGGAAGTGGACAGACATACGGTTCTCTGTCCCAGACCCAACAGAAGGACTCAAGTCAGTAAGAACACGGGAGGCATGCGCCATCCAACCATGGAGCAGATTTCACGGGTAAACACCTTACTTTATCCTCAGCTCACAGAGAACATACCCTCTCAAATACCCATGGAACATCTACTCCCCATCCACCCCCCCCAAAAAAAACACCACCATCTATTAGAACAAAAGAAAGCTTCAAAATCTCCCACAAAGTTGAAGAGTAAATGAAATTTCTACGCTGTCAGGCCCTTAGGTATGGCACATGGTGCCAGAGAACAACGCTCACAGGGGAGGAGCCACAGAGACCTCACGACCACGTGTAGCAGGGAACACAGTCCTGGGGGGCTTGGGGACAGTCACAGAAAATGATGCCCTTCAGCCTTCCAGGTAAACACAACCTTCTATGACATCTTGTCCATATTTTGTGCACTATTTACAGTGTTTTCTGAAGCTTTGCCATTACTCCAAATTCCTAGGACCAACTTTCCCACCATCCTTAGTGGGCTGAGGGCCAACCTGGAATCTGAACTTCTTCCCATGATGTTGACACTCTGTCCTTGAAATTCCCAGGTCTGGTAAGATCGCAGAGTCTTTAGTGCCCTGTATCATGTCCACCACCCACGTAATTCAGGGCCTCAGATATTGTTATTTCTGCTAACCTTGGAACTCAGCTTCCCAATGCCAATATAACATGGTCTTCTTTATGTTTTTCTCCATAATTCACATTATGTGCATATATTTCATTATTCCTTGAGAGAACCCCTTTCAGTAAGACACAAAGTACTTAAAAGTTTTGCTTGTCATATAACCACTCTGCTGATTTTTCTGATTTTGTACCGAGTCAGGACCTGCATAACCAAGAATGCCTTCGGGAGTTCAATGATGGGTCACTGAAGAAGAGACAGTACCCTGTTGCGGTTTTGTTGAAAGGCCGTGGCCGAAGTAAATCTTCGAAGGTTTTTACATTTCCCCCATAATAGCAGGAGGAAATTAGAAAGGTAGGTTCCCATTTGAAATTATTCTTGGGCTGAAATATTTCAAAAACAATACTGGGACTTTGTTCATTTGGCTCAATTATTTCAACCCAGTTCTCACCAGAGCAATTCTTTTCCCTTTTGAAGTCCCGCTGGACCTACTCTGTCCCTTTCTCTATTTCTAGCCAAACACACAAACATTCTGAGTCACTCCCTTATACTTTTTAAAAAATTTTTCTTACTGAGTTTTCAGGATTATTAGTCAAGCCTTAAATGGCTGTTTTCCATTCCCTAAGGTGGCTCTTTCCAATTTTGGCCCATGTCTTCCAGAAGCCAGTTTCTCCTCACTCCCAACCAGCTCTCATCATTCCCTGGCCTCGGATCTTATCAAGAACACAGAAGCTGGATGGATGCTTGTTCTCTCCAGCCTTCCAGGCCTCTCTGCACCATTACAGCAGAGTACCCCTCTCTGTGCTCTTCCCCCGCCTTCAAAGTTTCTAGAACCTCGTTCTATAGAAAAGAAGGTAGTTAGAAAAGATATTCTGCTCTATAACCAGCACTGAATTGGTGCTGGGAATACAAAACGAGCAATATATTCTTATCCCCCCTGCTTACCAGAAGACCTGACAGTTTAATGGAGACAGACGAGAACACAATTTTGCATTACAATGAACTTCACGCTCTGAAGGAGAACTGGATACTATGCTTCTCTTGAAACTTCAGCGGTGGCCTTGTCCAGAAAGGGATGTCAAAGGAGGAGGTACTGGAGAGGAGTCTGAGAGACTCAAAAGCGAGGGGTTCCGGTGAGGCTCCTGGGATATGGTTCGCAGGGCAAAGGGGGAACCTGGAGGTGAATCCACACACTTCTGCTCCCTTCTGCTCCTGTTTCCTGACTGCTGGGTGGCCTCTCACTGCAGCTCGCCTAGAAGTTTGGTTGTTGAGGACACTCTAATGTCTCACCCAGTGTCCTTTTGGACTCTCCCTCTCCAGCTGCTGGCAGTGGCAGCTGAGTTTCTCTGGGCTTTCCTGAGGCTCAAGAGAGCTCCCTGTAAGAGAGAGGGGGACCTTCCTGCTTCTGTCACACAGGGGTCCCGCTTCTCTCACCCAGACCTGCCCCCTTCTTTCTGCACGTGTGTTACACAGTATGCTCCCCCACTGCCTCAGAGCAGACTAGCTGGGAGCCTAACTGTAGGGGTTTGCACAATTCTGGGAAGGAAGAGATCTATAAAGGTTGGTGTGGTAGACAAACTAGGTCTTAAAGCATGAGAAGCAGGAGAAAGTAGCCACAAGTAGAGAAGAAAAAATGTAGGATGCTTATCTTTACATGTATTTATTTATCCAACTATTTTACAATAAAATGACTTTTTCCCTAAAGAAATCACTTTAATTTTGGGATACTGACACTGGAGGCTTCTTGAGCACAGACCTCTCTGTGGTTATGTTGGACTTGAACTCTGTCTACAGAGTTCCTCAGAAAGGCTTCCTTCCCTCATCTTTCCAAGTTTCTGAGCCTGCTCAGCCTTGTAGACCAAAAATCCTGAAAGATTTTCTAAAACAGCCCCAGAACTCCAGGGATTAGAATTTTAAAAATCCTGATCGAGTGTCTGGAAACTGACTTGCTGATGTACTCTAAGTATCTGTTAACTTCCAGGGTTGAGAGGTTTAACAAGATTGGAGCCAACAGAATTGGTAGGTCAATTCAGTATAATTCAGAGTAGGTTCACTTTTGATTTTAGGGAACTTTTAAAGCCATGCTTTTGAGATGGCACCAGGAATTGTGAGCTCTTCTAATTATAAAGGAATGAGGGTCTTTGGGTCTGTGCTTCCCAGTGTTCCTTCAAAGTCTTAAGATGAGAAGTCTGCTCCTGCTGAACCTCACATGTTAGAAGGACTGTCATTTCCATAGAGCCTGGGATGACAGGCTGACAGTCCACAGCTGGGAAGCAGCACACGGATGTGGTCCAAGAGGCAGGTAGCAGAAACTGCTGGCCAGACTGAGCCATCTCTACACATGAATGGTTCTTTGGATTTTATATATGAAGGCTGCTATAGCTCCTAGAATTTCCAAATACCATGATTCTCGTTTCAGAAACTTGGGATAAGACCACAAAGGACTTTTCCTTAATATGCATTCACAGAAGAAGCTCTGAGTTTTTACTTACACTGAGTGCATACTTGAGGAAGATAATTTTAGGCCGGGGAGTTAGCTGATGAAAAAAACAGAACAACAGTGGTGCTGAGGGACGGTCCCATGTGATCATCAACATGTAAGCAGGAGAGTTTTTCTATGAACAATTTTCAAGTGAAAAAGACTCCTGGAAAAAACATCTTGCATAATCTTACTTAGAATTTCAACTCAAAAATAAGTAATGTTCAAATATCATTTGTACCCTACCAGGGTGCCTCTGCTTGTTGTGCTTTTTGAATATTTCTTCCCCAAAACTCATGAAGGGGGTATCTACTTTACCCCCCCTGCTCCTATTGGCATCAACCCAGCCAACAAACATACGCTCCTCTCTGCTTGTGATCCATCAGCGATCAGGGCTTCTCACACGCATCCACCTGCTCACCCCCTTGTCTTGAGTCTGGGGTCTGCTGTCATTCTCCTCAGGCTTCTTCCCACCATTCACATCAGTGGCCTCTGTTTCAGTCCTTTGGGGGCGTTATAACAAATACCATAGACTAGCTGGCTTTAAATAAGAGCCCCTTGTTTCTCAAGTCCCAAAGGGCTGGTCGGAGTCTGAGATTGGGGTGCCATCATGAGTTCCGGTGAGAGCTCCCTTCCTGGCTTGCAGATGGCCAACCTCCTGTTGGGTCCCCCAAGGTAGAGAGCAGAGAGGCCAGGCAAGCTTCTCATTCCTCATAGGGCACTCATCCCACCCTTCAGAGTCCCATCCCATCACCTCATCTAATGTAATCATCTCCCAAAGGCCCCCCCTTCCTGATAACACTACAAGGGGGAGATAGGGTTTCAACATTTGAATTCCAAGAGGACACCGACATTCAGTATGTGAACACTCTGCATAACAGTCATCTTCAAAACACTCAATTACTCATTCTAAATTGGGGAGTATAATTACATACCATAAAATGCACAGATCTTAAGTGTGTAATTTCATACATTTTGACAACTGTACATACCCATACCAACAACATTCTTATTGAGGTACAGGATGTTATGATCATCCCAGATTTCCCATGCTCCTTTAGGGTCAGCCCCCTTTCCCTGTCCTGGGTACAACCATTTTCTTATTCCCATTGTTATCAATGGGATCCACCTGCTCTTAAACTACATATAAATGGCTTAATTTGCTCAGTGTCTTGGATTCTGTGCTTCCATCAGAATAAAAGGAACTTGTTCTCTTTTGCTGTTATATAATATTTTATTGTATCTATTATATTTAATATTTTCCTGCTGATATATAGGCTGTTTCCAGATTGGGGTTGTTGCAATAAAATATTCTTGTGGAAGTGAGTGCTGGGTTGAATATGTGTTGCAGTTTGGGGGGAGTAAATATCTGGAAGTGGAATAACTCATCAGAAGATAAGTGTCTAACTTTATTAGCATAACAAATATCAGTTTCCATTGTATTTAACACTTAAAACTCCCTCAATGTATGAGACTTCCAGTTGCTCTACATCCTTGACAAAAATGTACCACTTTTATTTCTCATAGAGATAAAATTGTATTGCACTGTGTTTTTGTTTTTCCCTAATGAATAATGATGTTAAGCATTTTTCATCTTCTTATTAACCATTTGTATGTCCATATTTTTTAAGTGCCTGAGATTTTTGCCAAATTTTGGAGGTTTTTTTTTTTTTTGTATTTTATCATCGATTCATAGGTGTTCTTTATGTATTATGGATATGAATCTTACAGATACATATTGCATATATTATCTCCCAGATTGTAGTTTACCTAATTGTTTTCTAAATGCTGCCTCTTGAAGAGAAGGATTTTTAAATATTCTTCTATTTAAGAATATTTCTATTTAAGAATATTTCTATTTAAATATTTAAGAATATTTCTATTTAAGAAATATAGAATATTTAAATATTCTATAAAAGAATTTAAATACAGTTTAAACAATTCTAAAATTTGTATGGCAGCACAAAAGGCCCTGAATAGCCAAACTAATATTGAGAAAGAAGAATAAATCTGGAGGCATCATGCTTCCTAATTTCAAACATATTACAAAGCCAATAATCAAAATAGTATCATATTAACATAAAAACAGACATATGGATCAATGCAACAGAACAGAGACACCAGAAACAAACTCGTGCCTGTATGGTTAATTAGTTCATAACGAGGAGCCAAAAGTATACAATGGGGGAAAGAATAGTCTCTTCAATTCATTGTGCTGAGAAAACTGGTCACAAGCAAACCACCCCCCCACACACAAAAAGAAGGAAACACAAAAACAAAAAAAACACTGGACCACTATCTTACACCATACACAAAAATTAACTCAAAATTGATTAAAGAGTTGAAAATGACCTTAAACCATATAACTCCTTGAAGAAACTGTAGACACTAAGCTCCTTGACATCGGTCTTGGGATGATTTTTTAGATTTAACACCAAAAGCATAGACAACAAAAGCAAAAATATACAAATGGACAACATTCAACTAAAAAGTTTCTGCACAGCAAGGGAAACCATCAACAAAATGGTAAGGCAACCTAAAGAATGGGAAAAAATATTTGCAAAACCTACATCTCATGATAGGTTATTTTCTAAAATATCTGAAGAAATCATAAAATTCAGTAAAAAAAATTTTAAAAAGCAAACAGTTGTATTAAATAATGGGCAGAGGGTCTGAACCAACATTTTTCTGAGGAAGAATACAAATGGCCAACAGGTACATGAAAGGGTACTCAACAGCACTGATCATCAGAGACAGGCACAGCAAAACCAAATGAGAGAGCACCTCACACTTGTCAGAATGGCTAGTATTAAAGAAACAAGAAATAAGAAGTGTTAGCAGGAATGTGGAAAAAGGGAACTCCTGTGCATGGTTGGTGGGAATACAAATGGATATTCCACTGAGGGGAACAATATAAAGGTTCCTCAAATAAATAAAAATAGAACTACCAAGTGATCCAGCAACCCCAATTCTAGGTATTCATCCAAAGAAACTGAAAATAGGATCTTGAAGAGATATCTGCACCTCCATGTTCGCTGTAGCATTATTTATAACAGTTAGGACATAGAAACAACACAGTGTCTGCTGGTGAAAAAATGGATAAAGAAAATGTGAGATTTTATAGACACATCCCCACATACTGGAATATCATTTAGCCATAAAAAAGAAGAAACTCCTGCCCTTTGTGATAGCATGAATGTAACTTGAGAGTAGTGTACTAAGTGAAATAACAGAGAAAGACAGACTGTATGAGCTCACAGATATGTGGAATTAAAACACACACACACACACACTCAAACACACACACACACACACACAACAACAACAAGAGAACATGTAGGTGGGTGTCATAGGCAGAAAATATGGGGTAGGAAAAAAATGGGTGAAGACAGTCAAAATAAGGTAAGTCCTGTGGATGTAATGTATATCATGCTGATTAGAATCAATAATAATGTTTTGTATATTTGGAGGTTCAGAGACTAGATTTTAAAAGATCTCATCACAAGAAAAAAATTTTAACTATGTGATGATGTTAACTAGGCTTACCTTGGTGATAAGTCTGCAATATATATGCATACATAAATTACATTGTATACATGAATCTAATATGATGTTATATGTAGATTATATCTCAATTTCTTAAAAAAATTAATGTTTTGTTTTCTTTTTGATGAATAGTGCTTTCTGCATTCTAAACAATTGTTGCTTACTCTAGGGTTGCAAAAATCCTTTAAGTCTATGACCTTGAAAGTTTACATGTTTACAATTAGATTAAGAGCCAATATGGGATTAGCTTTTGGCTGTGGTGGAAGTATGAATAGGTTTTTTTTTTATTTATATAAAGAATTTTCTAGCAACATTTATTGAATATTCTTCTTTCCCCATTAAACTACATTGCTGCCTTTTCCCTTTTTTGTCTTTTTCTGAGTGGTCTTCCTAATCTTTTATCCATTCTACTAATCTTCTTAAATAGACAACTTTTGGCTTTTTAAAAATTTCTGGTATCACTTTATCTGTTTGTTGTTTCATTTCTTCTCATATATTCATTATTTCCTTTTATTTACTTTCCTGGGGCTTATTTTATCCTTATTTTAATTTTTTTTCAGGTAGAAATTCAGACTTTTAAAATTCTTGCTTTCTAGTAAAAGTATTTAAAGCTATAAATATTCCTCTTAGCGTTTTTTTAGCTGCATCATATCAAATTTGAAATGTTGTTTTGATCTTACTATTTTGAAGTTCAAAATATCTCAAATTTTGCTTATTACATTTTCTTTAAGCTAGAAGCTATTTTTAGCTATACTGTTGACTGTTTGGGGGATTTTTCTAGTTATCTTATATTACTGGTCTGAATTGAATCAATTTCGGATTCATATCCTGAAGTTCTAAACCACAGTACCTCAGAATGTGACTATAGTTGGAGAAAGGATCTTTCAAAAGGGAATTAATTACATACACATGTGTTCAAGATGAATCCTAATCTAGTATGACTGGCATCCTTATAAGAAGGGGAACAGTGAACACAGACGGGAAAGGAAGACCACAGGAGGACACAGGGAGAAGACAGCCATCTACAAGCCAAGCAGAGAGGTCTCAGCCGAAATCAACCCTGATGACACATTTGATCTTGGACTTCCAGTCTCTAGAACCATAAGGAAACAAATGTCTGTTGTTTAGCCCCGCTGCCCCCAGTCCATGGTACTTTGTTATGGCAGCCCTAGCAAACTAGCACATTTATGTGTTACTGTTCCTCATACTAGTTCACTGCGGTCAGTGAGTGTGTTTATTTAGTATTAGGTGATTTCAAGCCTTTGGAATTTATTGACATTGGTTTTACTGCCTAGCACATGGTCTATATTGTTATTTTATGTGCATTTAAAAAGAATGTGTACCTAAAAATTCAAGTGGTCTTTACTGATAGTTATTCAAATCTATGTAATTAGTTTTAATCTCCATGTTTAATCACAGAGGGGAGTGTTAAAGTGTTTAAATTTTACAGTGAATTTATCTTTCTGAGTCATGCAAAATTATTTGGTTTTGTTTATATGGTTGTATATAATCATCATTGCTGTGTTATATTGCTTTCTGTTTCCTAACTGGTAGCTCTGTGTCCATAACAATGTCACCTACCCCATGTCACTTCTATACATTTTGTTGATTCCTCACAGTTGATGAGTATGTCTGTACCTAAATCAATCTCTCTCATGCATGCGTTCACTCTGTATGTATATAATGATATAGATAATATTTTATGTATATATAATATTTTATGATGTTCTATAATGTAATATATATTATATTATATATTGTATATACATTATATATATTATTTTATGTATAATATTTTTAAAACTATGTGCTTTCCTTTATAAAATGCTGTATTATTTTCCCCTATCTTGGACTTAAACTCTCAAAGTCAGATTTAATTATTAACCAATGTCTAGGCTTTCTCTCTTACCATCTGGAGCAAATTATTTGAATCCTAAATCCCTAAGGCTAAGGACAGCTTAAATACCAACTGACCACTAAGTTGAGAACTTCTGAGTGAACACAGCCAATATATCTCTGAAGTCTTATGGCTTATAAAAGACCATGCTTCTGCCTCTGATACACAGGGACTGCTAATGAAGTCCCTATCACATATAGGGACCTTCAATGAGAAGAGGGCCAGTGTGTTGCAGATAATAAGACATAGAAATATTTTTGTCTTCACATGGATAAAATGGCTGAGAATAGGGACAGTTGGTATATGAGTTAATGACTTGTGAGGAATATCTAAGAAGAGAAAATTTATTTTAAAAACAAGGACAAATATATGTCTGTTCTCAAGAGATAGGCAATAAAAGTGTGCATTAAAGTTGAGGTTGTCAAACGGACTTTCACATCAGTCCTTAGCTAAATAACTGTCATGATCTTTCCCTTACTTTATCTTCTTTCCACATACATTCTGTATTTGATACTAAACTAACAAATTTTAATTATGGATTCTGTGGTTCCTGCAACAGCTCTTTTTAACAGCAAAGTCTTAGTATAAAATAAATGTCATTTACTTTCGAGAGATCTTTTTAATAGCTTCTGCTTCTTTTAGAACCTAACACAGTGGATGTGAAGTTCCTCTATTCAATATCCAAGAAGCATTCTTTACTTCTTCAAGGCTCTATCTAAACTGTCATATAGAGTGTCTCTCAAACAGATAAGGCGTATTTGTAATTTTGTAATAAGAAAGTGATATGCCAGCTGATGATGTCGTTCTAATGCTATGGAAATTGGAAGAAGAAAGTGGTCATCTACCTGAGGGACAGGAAACTTTTCAATAATAGAAAATCAGTGGAAATCAGTCTTGAAAGGGTATAGATGAGAAGTTGTATTCACGGCAAAATGTAGAAAGTACAAGGAATTCCAAGGAAGGAAATCACAAATTAAGAAAGTACAAAGCGGGGTGCCTGGATGGCTCAGTGAGTTAAGCCTCTGCCTTCCGCTCAGGTCATGATCTCAGGGTCCTGGGATCGAGCCCCACATAGGGCTCTCTGCTCAGCGGGGAGCCTGCTTCCCCAACTCTCTGCCTGCTTCTCTGCCTACTTGTGATCTCTCTCTCTCTCTCTCTCTCTCTCTGTCAAATAAATAGTAAATAAAACCTTTTTTAAAAAAAAAGAAAGTACAAAGAAAGAGACTGAAGCAATTATAAGAAGAGTTGAGTCTGAGCATGAAGCTGATGGCTTCATGGCTGAGATTAATAATAGTTTTTAAGTATCGCTGAAGTGAAAACATGCAAACGAATCTTGATAGATCAACTAAGAGAACTAAATTATTCTAAGAAAATGGAGTTTGAGCATAGAAATTGTATGATCAGGGCCATGACTATGCACAATTAATCTGGCATCTCCCACTAAATGGTTTCTGGAACACCTCCACTATGGCCTCCATTATGGCCATATGACTATAAAGTTATAGTCTTTATTTTAAGTACTGTTCAGAGCTGTATTTGTCAGCTCTCACTACATAATGGTATAGTAACAATTGATCCCCAGATTTCCGTGACTTAAAATCACAGAAGTTTATTTCTCAATTATACTGCAATTTCTTCACTGATCAGTAGCAAGTGTGTTTTATTCTAGGCTGAAGGCTGGAATAAAAATGTTTTTGAAACATTTGAAAAAAATGCTATCTGTGGAAGAGGGAACAGAGCACCATGACTCACCGAGCTTCAGCTTAGACTGAGCAAACATCCCTCCTCACTGCAAGTCCAAGCCTGAGAGTAATGGGTCGTCAGTATACACTTCCCACCATCCAGAGTTAGCCATGGTCATGAAACTCAGTGGAAAGTACCTGTGTGGTTTTTGAGCTCCACACTACAAAACAGTATGGCACTCCCTTTCTCCATTCATGGACCCCTACCATTTCATATTGGATATGTGATATAAGAAAGAAAGGCAAATCTTGTCATTATAAGCACTGGGATTTTTAACTATCCATCATGCAGCAGCCCATCATGACCTACCAAATTTGAGGCTACACAGTGAGATAAAGTCAGCCAGCTAAGCTAGTGAGGAGCAGAGTATGAACTCAAACCCATGCCGGTCTGGCTTCAATGGCCACATCTATCCCTTTATGCCATAATCTTTTTACTTATTAATGGATAAAAATTGATTAATTTGGCAGGAATGTGTAGAAGGCTAGATGTCATAGTCTTGTACAAGTTAGTCTTAATTTGATAAATAGAGGGTTCAGGAGGGAGAGGACCCATAACAAGGCAGAAATGATGGAAAAGATAAGTCAGCACTGAGGCATCGATGTTGGAGGATTGAGTAGAATTAACAGAAACAAAGGAAACCAGGAAGCATGGACTGGAGAGAGGAGAAGGTACGTCCTGTTAACTGGTCAGAATCAGCAGGACCACAAAAGAAGAACCTGGAAGACAGCAAGAAGTATATACTAAAGCTATAGAAGGAAAGCATATATAATATGATATTGAGAATAATATAATAAATAATATATAATAAATATATGTTTATTTATTTATATAATAAATAAGACATTGAGAATTAATATCAGCAGGTTATTCACATGGAAGTAAGAGATCATAGCATGAACACGGAGGAGACTGGTCACAAAGAAGAGAACAGAGCCAGGAAGGACAATTAGAACATAAGGAAAGGGGACATCACTCAGAGGTGGAAAATACCCAGATAAGTCAAGGAGCCAAAGGCATAAAGGAAAAGAATGTAGCAGTCACAAGCGATGGTGGATTCCTGCAGACTGAGCAAGGCTGCTGGAGACAGGCCATGACCAAGATGGAGCCTGGAATTTCAAAGGGGAGGTAAGGAGACATCGTACATACAATTCATCCTGGTCTTCAGAATAAATCAGAGAAAGGGGAAGATCACAAAATGAAGCCAAGAATGGGCCCAGCAAAACACTGGACACCATTTAATATATTCCCACTTGCTATGAGCGAGCCCAACACTCAGTTACCTGCTCCAAAGTTGAGACCACATGAAGGAACCATGTTCACGAGATCATTCATAATAAAGAGACATCAGTTACTCAGAAGCAATGTAGCTCATCATTTTAAACATAGTATTTCTTTCTTGTGAGTCTTCTTTTCCAAATTACTGTGTGTTATGATGAATATTCTCAACAACATGCTTAGAAAAAAACCAATCCTTTCCCTAGCTCTGGTTCCCCTATCGACCCTCAGTATAAACTTATAGCATCCCATGGAAGAGAACCATCCCGAACAATGATTTGAATGGATGCTGAAAATATTTATGTGTCTTCATTTTTTTTTTTGCATTTTGTTAGTTTTCTTTTTTTTTATTAATTTATTTATTTTCAGCATAATAGTATTCATTATTTTTTCACCACACCCAGTGCTCCATGCAATCCGTGCCCTCTATAATACCCACCTCAAGAAATTAAAAATAGAATTTCCCTATGACGCTGCATTTTGTTAGTTTTCTACTTTATTTTAGGATAAGGGAGAGCAGTGTACTTGGAAGGGGAGAAAGAGCAAGAGAGTGAGAGAAAGGGGGGTGGATTCTGGAGGTAAGGAAGGACTGACAGTGCAGGACAGAAGATGGACTGCTGGATCCACAGCCCAGTGAGTCAGAAGATCATGCCGTTAGTAGCCAGTATGCAAAATGAGGAGGATGCTCATATAACAACAGGGTTATTCATTCTCTTACAGCAAAGGAGAAATGAGTGTATGGTCACCACCCAATGACATGTCTAGATACGGGGCTGGGGGTAGGAAACTATTAGCTGCTTATTGAATTAAATAAATTTGGTTCTTTTTCCTTACACACAGCAGTTGTATCCTGGAAAATGAAATACAAATTCAAACTGCAAGTAGGGTATTGGAATACCTTTGGAAGATGAGATTTTATCATGTTCTAGGAGTTGCTAATTGTAGGTAGCCAATATATGCCTTCCTGGCCCATAAACCTGAGCCCCACTCTTTTTCTTTCTTTTTATTTTTTTTTAACAATTTGCTTTGTTTCTCCCTCTTGTGTCACTCTTTCTCAGAATGACAACGGACAGATTTAGATGGGTTCCGAAGTAAATGAGGAAATAATGCCACTGATCTGCCAGCACCTGAGAGGCTGGCATTTCTTGCTGCACCATACTATACACAGTGAACCATGTAATTTGGGGGAGGGGGAAAGGCGGGTTTACCATTGTGATGATCACCGCTGCTGAGTGCCCAGATTCCCAAAATAGGCCATGTGCTTTTTCTAGCAGGTGCTACCTTTACCCTAGCAAGCCCCAGCTCCCTCACAGACAGTGTGACTAAAATTTAATAGTACCAAGTTGCCTTCAGTGTCTCCTTTTAATGTGTTTTGGAGAAGCAAGAGCAATCTCACACAGAAAGACAAGAGGTGGCCCTAGGAAGCTGCTCAAAGCTACTTATTAAAGGAAGCAGCAGAGATAATTAAAAGTAATTTTGCCAAACTCCAAAGGGCACTGAACAAAACACGAAGGTGGAGGAGCAAATCAAATTCTGCTGTTAGCAGAAACCCAGTCATGCAGCTATTTCCAGAGAATGAGTGAGTTCTCCAGATGGGTCCAGTTAGAGCTTCGGTCCTTTTAAAAAAAAAAAAAAAAAAAACACACACACAGAAATAAATAGCAATTCCAGCAAGTCTCTGCAGAAAGAGGACATAGCAACATATGCTGAATGGGAAAAAGGAAAGGAGGAAAAGTCAGTGAGAAAAATCTGATTGACATCCAAGTAAGTATTTTCCTTGGTTGTCAAGTCCTGTTCCTGGGTATTGACTCTGAGGTATGGGGACCCACCAAAATGAAAGGAAGGAGGGAAAGCATCCATCCATAACCAAACGTAACACATCTGCGCCATGAACGCCTTTCACCTCCTTAAAATCCCATACAACCCCTCCACCTACACACAGTCATCCCCCACGGTGCTGGACGCGGGAGGAGGAATTAGAGAACAAAGCAAGCAACCAACAGGGTTTACATTTTCAATCTGGAGTGGTATTCTGTTTTCCTCTTCATTCTAACCAAGCTCAAGCTCCCGAGTGACTCCAAGAGATCGTTCATCGCACACACGTCTGAACACACCGGTGATGGTTTTGCTCTTAGGCTCTTTGTAATGTGGCTCCCAGCCCTACTTGCATGAAAATCACACTTCCCAGACAGTATTTTCTGCATGCTGGGAAGCCACAGAACACTGGTGGGTAGTTTTCTGTCTCAATGTCTCCTTCAGGGCTATGTCAGTCAGTTCAGGCTGCTGAAAGAGAGTAACATACACTGGAAGGCTTATCCACAGCAGAAACCTATTTCTGACAAGTCTGGGGTCTGGGAGGGCTGAGATCTCGGCAACTGCAGAGTCAGTGTGTGCTGGGAGCTCACTTCCTGGTGAAGTCCTCCCCTGGTGAAAGGGGAGGAAGCCTTCTGACATCTCTTTCGTAAGGAAGCCGAGCACACTCATTAGGGCCCAAAGCTCCTGCCTCCTAACACCATCACCTTGGGGGTTAGCATGTCAAAATCCAAATGTCCTGGAGACACATTCAGTCTTCAACAAGTACTCTCTGTTGGCCATATGTCTTACATTAGTTTAGGCCCATGCAAAAGACAGAAAACACACTGGTTATTTGAATAGAGGTAAGGTAGCATAAAAAATAATTGACAAGGAAGTCTCAAAGATAGTAGACGAGTAGGGGAACCTAGTTCAACTGGTCCCCTGAATTCAGATGAATACCTACCAGACCACTCTGAATACCCATGAAATCAGCCTGAGATGTAAGAAGATATATCCTGATCTCCACAAACAGACTATCTCCAGTGGTTGATTTCAAGGTATGAAGCAGGGAGCTGTGATTCTGTGTGCAGATGGTGGATGATAAACAGAAGGGGGAAGGGGCCTCTGGGATCCTGTACCACCAGAGCACAAAATCCTCTCATGATAGGGACTGGCAGTGGTGGGGAAAAGACTTTAGGACACCCCCCCTCACCCCCAAACTGACACCTGGAGCTGCAGGGCTATGCATGCAAACTTGGGGTGGCTAACACTTTTAGAAGCACAAATGGTAGAGATGTACCTGGACCTGGAGGCAAGGGCTGGGAGTGCTGCTGTGGGGTGCACAACCAAGGACGCTGTGGTTCTTCAGCAGCACAGACAGAAATGAATACAGTGCGGCCTGGAAAGCTCACTGGAGAACAGACTGCAATCTCTCTGAGATTGAGACAGAGGTTTGAGAAGAGCCACTTGTGCTCTGACTCTTGAAAGACACACAGAAAGCCGCCAGGGAAAGCCCCCAGAGAACAAAAGACCCCTGAAACTGTTTTCACTGAGCCCAACCCCCCATGGGGGCAGGCAACTCTGCCCAAACAGGGTTGGCTGAGTAACAGCACAGCAGACCCCTCTCCCAGAAGACAGACTGAAAGATGAAGAGGCCGATAACCCTTAGGTCCCTGTAGAACAGGTGCATCTTGCTTTGGTTGTGGTCAATAATCTGGGCTCTGTAAATTCCCTCAACCACCCCTCAACAGAAAGACTAAGAGGAGGAACCCCCAACACAGGAAAGTTTCAGAGACTGTGACCTCAGCCACAGAACTAATGGATATGGATATAAGCAAAATGTTGGAAATAGACTTCAGAATAACAGTTATGCAGACAATAGCTAGTTTGGAGAAAACCATTAATGGCAACATAGATTCTCTAAGGGCAGGGGTAAGAGCTCATCTGGCAGAACTTAAAAATGCTATATCAATGAGATCCAATCATATCTAGACACTCTAACAGCTAGGGTAAACGAGGCATAAGAATGAATTAGTGATGTAGAAGACAAACTTATAGAAAAGAAGGAATAGGCAGAGGCCTGGAACAACCTACTTAAAATCCATCAAAACAGAATTAGAGAAATAAATGACACCACAAAACTTTGTAATGTCAGAATTACGGGGATCCCTGAGGGGGCGGAGAGAGAGAGGACTAGAAGATATACTTCAGCAAATTGTACCTGAGAACTTCCCTAGTCTGGGGAATGAAACAAGCATTTGTCCTAGAGGCAGAGAGGACCTCTCCCAAGATCAGAGAGAACAGACCAATGCCCCCCATGTAATAGTAAAACTTACCAATCTTAGAACCAAGGAAACCATCTTAAGCGGCAGTTATGGGGAAGAGATTCCTTACGTACAGAGGGAGGAACATTAGAATAATGTCACCCCTGTCCACAGAGACCTGGCAAGCCAGAAAGGGCTGGCAAGACATATTCAGAGCACTAAGTGAGAAAAACAGGCAGCCAAGAATTCTTTATCTGGCAAGGTTGTCATTCAGAATGGATGGAGAGATAAAGAGCTTCCAGGACTGACAGAACCTAAAAGAGTATGTGACCACTAAACTGGCCCTGCAAGAAATATTAAGGGGGGTTCTATAAAAGGAGAAAGACCCTAAGGATGACATAAGAACATAAATATACATAGACAATCTATAGAAACAAGGTTTTCAAGGGCAACATGATGACAATAAAAAATCCTATCTTTCAATAATCACTCTCATTGTGAACGGCCTAAGTGCTCCCATAAAACAGCACAGGATTGCTGATTGGATAAAAAGACAGGACCTGTACATACACTGTCTACAAGAGACTCATTCTGAACCTAAAGATACATCCAGACTGAAAGTGAAGGGATGAAGAACCATCTTTCATGCCAACAGACCTCAAAAGAAAGCTGGGATAGCAATTCTCATATCTGACAAATCAGATTTTAAGCTAACAACTGTAGTTAAAGATACAGAAGGAAACATCATTCATAAATGTTCTAGCCAACAAGAAGATCTAACAATTTTAAGTATCTGTGCTCCCAACATAGGAGCAGCCAACTACATAAGTCAACTGCTAACCAAAATAAAGAGACATATTGATATTAATACATTAATTGTAGGAGACCTCAACACTCCACTCTCAGCGACAGACAGATCATCTAAGCAGAAAATCAACAAAGAAACAAGAACATTGAGGGAAAAATGAAGCAATACAGGACTGGGGAGGGAGATAAATCATGAGACTCTTAATCTTCAGGAAACAAACTGAGGGCTTCTCAGGGTAGGGGAGGGTGGCTGGGTATGGACACTGGGGAAGGTATGTGCTATGGTGAGTGCTGTGAACTATGTAAGACTGATGATTCACAGGCCTGTACCCCTGAAACAAATAATACATTATACATTAATTTAAAAAAAAAGAAAAGAAACAAGAACATTGAATGACACATTGGGCCAGATGGACCTCAGATGGACCTCGTAGATCTATACAGAACATTCCACCCTAAAACAACAGAATATTCATTCTTGAGTGCACATGGAACTTTCTCCAGAATAGACCACATACTGGGTCACAACTCAGGGATCAACCGATGCCAAAAGATTGAGATTATTCCCTGCATATTCTCACACCACAATGTTTGAAACTGGAACTCAATTGTAAGAAAAAGTTTAGAAGAAATTCAAACAGCTAAAGACCATCCTGCTCAAGAATGTTTGGGTCAACCAGGAAAACAAAGAATAACTTAAACAATTCCTGGAAACCAATGAGAATGAAAAAAACGAAACAAAACAAAACAAAACCACTGATCCAAAACCTATGGGATATGGCAAAGGCAGTCCTAATGTGGAAACACATAGCCATCCAAGACTCACTCAAAAAAATAGAAAAATCCCAAATACAAAAACTCTCTTTACACCTTAAAGAACTGGAGAATCCACAACAATTAAGCCTAACCCATGCACTAGAAGGGAAATAATTAAGATTAGAGCAGAGATCAATGAATTAGAAACCAGAAATACAGAACACATCAACAAAACTAGAAGGCTAGTTCTTTGAAAGAATTAATAAAACCAATAAACTACTGGCCAAACTTACCCAAAAGAAAAGAGAAAGGACCCAAATTAATAATTTTTTTAATGAAAGGGGAGAGATCATGACTAACACCAAGGAAATGGAAATAATTACCAGAAATTATTATCAACAACTATACATTAATAAATTAAGCAACCTGGAAGAAATGGATGCATTCCAGGAAACCTATAAACTACCAAGACTGAAAGAGGAAGAAACTGAGAACATGAATAGACCAATAACTAGTAATAAGATTGAAGCAGGGATCAAAAACCTCCCCAAAAAACAAGAGTCCAGGATCTGACGGATTCCCTGGGAAATGTTACCAAATTTTCAAAGAAAAAATAATACCTATTTTCTTGAAGCTGTTTCGAAAAAACAGAAACAGAAGACAAGCTTCCAGACTCATTCTGAGGCCAGCATTACTTTGATCCCCAAACCAGGCAAAGACCCCATCAAAAAGAATTTTAGATCAATATCCCTGATGAATATGGCTGCCAAGATTCTCAACAAGATCCTAGCTAATAGGATCCAACAGTACATTGAAAGGTTTATCTACCATGGCCAGGTGGGATTTATCCCTGGGATACAAGGGTGGTTCAACATTTGCAAATCAATCAATGTGAGAGACCACATTTAATAATAGGAGAGAGAAGAGCCATATGGTTCTCTCAATTGATGAAGAAAAAGCATTTGACAAAATACAGCATCATTCCTTATTAAAACTCTTCAGAGTATAGGGATAGAGGGAACATTACTCAATTTAATAAAATTCACCTATGAAGAACCCACAGTGAATATCATTCTCATTGGGGAAAAGCTGAGAGCCTTTCCCTTAAGATCAGGAACACAACAAGGATGCCCACTCTTGCCATTATTGTTCAGCATAGTACTAGAAGCCCTAGCAACAGCAATCAGACAACAAAAAGAAATAAAAGGTATTCAAATTGGCAAAGAAGTCAAATTCTTCACAAATGACATGACACTTATTGTGAAAAACCCAAAAGACTTCACCCCCAAATTACTAGAATGCATAAAGCAATTCAATAATGTGGCAGGATACAAAATCAATGCATAGATATCCATTGCTTCCTTATACACTAACAATATAACTGTAGAAAGAGAAATTAGAGAATGGATTCCATTTAAAATCACACCAAAAACCATAAGATACCTTGGAATAAACCTAACTAAAGAGGGAAAGGTTCTATACTTGAGAAACTACAGAACACTCATGAAAGAAATTGAAGAAGACACAAAGAGATGGAAAACATTCCATGCTCATGGATCGGAAGAAAAAACATTGTTAAAATGTCTATGCTGCCCAGAGCAATCTATACTCTCAATGATATCCTGATCAAAATACCAATAACATTTTTCAAAGTGGGGAGCAAACAATTCTAAAATTTGTATGGAACCAGAAAACACCCCAAGTTGCCAAGGAAATGTTGAAAAAGAAAAACAAAGTTGTAGGCCTCATGTTGCCTGATTTCAAGTTCTATTACAAAGCTGTGATCACCATGACAGCATGGTACTGGCACAAAAACAGACATATAGACCAATGCAAAAGAGTAGAAAAACCAGATATGGACCCTCAACTCTATGGCCAAATAATCTTTGACAATGCAGGAAAAAATATTCAATGGCAAAAAGACAGTCTCTTCAATAAATGGTGCTCAGAAAATTAGAGGGCTATGTATAGAAGAATGAAACTCGACCATTCACACCATACACAAAGATAAACTCTAAATGGATGAAAGACCTCAATGTGAGACAGGAATCCATCAAAATCCTAAAGAACATATGCAGTAATCTCTTTGACATTGGCCACAGCAACTTCTTTCAAGACACAGCCCAAAGGCAAGGGAAACAAGAGCAAAAATGAATTTGGGGGACTTCATCAAGATCAAAAGCTTCTGCACATCAAAGAAAACAGTCAATAAAACAAAGAGGCAGCCCATGGAATGGGAGAAGATATTTGCAAATGACACTACAAAGGCCTGATATCTTAGATTTATAAAGAATTTCTCAAACTCACTACCCAAAAAAACAAATAATTAAGTCAAAAAATGGGCAGAAGACATGAACAGACACTTCTCCATAGAAGACATACACACACAAAAAAATGCTCATTATTAGCTATCAGGGATATTCAAATCAAAACCACATTGAGATACCACCTTATACCAGTCAGACTGGCAAAAATTGACAAGGCAAGTAACAAGAAATGCTGGAGAGGTTGTGGAGAAAGGGAAACCTTCTTACACTGTTGGTGGGAATGCAAGTTGGTGCAGCCACTTTGGAAAACAGTGTGGAGGCTCCCCCCAAAATTAAAAATAGAGCGACCTTATGACCTAGCAATTGAACTACTGGGAACTAATCCCAAAGATAGAGATGTAGTGAAAAGAAGGGCCATATGCACCCCAATGTTCATAGCAGTAATGTCAACGATAGTCAAACTGTGGAAAGAGCCAAGATGCCCTTCAACAGATGAATGACTAAAAAAGATGTGGTCTATATTTACAATGGAATATTTATTACTCAGCCATCAGAATGGATGAATACCCAACTTTTGTATCAACATGGATGGGACTGGAGAGATGTGGACTCCAAGAAACAAACAGGGTTTTGGGGGGAGGGGATGGGGGGATGTGTTAGCCTCGTGATGGATATTACAGAGGACACATACTGCGTGGACCACTGGATGTTATATGCAAACAGTGAATCATGGAATACAACATCAAATATAATGATGTACAGTATAGTAACTAATGTAACATAATAAAAAAAAAAAAAAAACTGACTGATACCTAGGCAAAGTTAACTAGGAGAGAGCTCAGATGTCTGCCCTGAGGGATCCATCACTACAAACTCTGGGTGTGGTGCTCTCTGGCTTTATTCCCCAGCATGTAGGAGGCCTGAGAGAAGAACATTCAGAGAGAGGCAGGGGCGGGACCTGACTGCCTGATACACTACTGAGGTCCCAGACATACTGTCCCTGAGAGACGCCCCAACTGCTGCTTCTCATTTTCATGGGCCAACATTTACTCTGCTCTCTCCCCCACAGAAGCTGCAACATGGGAACCAGAGTAGGTAATCAGAGATCAACAAAATCACAGCATGTACGCAGGTGGGGGAACACTGGACATCCTTTGATGCCATGCCCAGGCTGTCTCATTTTGCCATGGAGATTAGTAAGGCCCAGAGATGCCCAATCCTGTGTTCTTAGGTCTCCTGTCAAAACACCAGCTGCCTGGTGATCAAAGCTCAGTTCTCCTGAGCATCAGTTAAGGGCTGACCTGCTAAAGGACCAGCAGGAAATGGAAACCCAAATGCCACCATCCAGCCAAGTCAATTTCACTCCAAACAGAGCTGCCCCTTCCCTAGGTTTGCAGCAGGAGAAGCCCAGGAGAAAATGATTTTAAAAAAAGCAATTCTGTTCCTTGCAAATGTATGAGCTGTGAAATTTCATAAACACCACCAAACAGGAGGTCTTCGTCTTTTTGGACTCTTACTATTCTGTTTCAGTCTTAAAAATCATCACACTGTTCTGAGTGCTTTTTCAGTAGCATTCATTCATTATTTGTTTATTCGTGCATGCATTCTGAGATCGTACCCTCCCTCCAGAGAAGCAAGTTTGGATACAGATGCACACAGGAAACATGCACCTGCTGCAAATTCAGTTCCGGGAACTGTTCTAAAGGGAAGAATGAAAAACTTTCTTAAGTGCTCCCAGAGGAGTCTTAAGTGCTCCCAGAGGAGAGTTTTTAATACAAATTCACAGTAACCAAGCTGTCCTAATGTATAGAAGTACTAGGGAATTGGAATACTCATGCCCGAGTAACCAGGATATTATTCCTACTGGCACAGGGCGGGGATCCTTGTTTAAAATACTCAGGGGTTGCACCCCCAAACTTTATCAGGGGAGTCCACTTCCCTGCCCCACTGTTGTTCAGTTCAGGCATGTGACTTGCTTGCACCTATGAGACGTGAGTAGATGCCACACAGCAAAAGCCTGCAGTGTGTTGCAGAGTTGGGGTTGCTATTTTGTGCTCTGCCATCACAATAAGAAAACTTCACAGTGCAGCCGCTGCCTCCTCGGCCGCCACCCACTCTGTGGGGCACACCTGAGTCAAATCTACAGCAAGAAAGAGATCCAACCAGACCTTCAAGCAGAAGCAGAGCCTGAAGGGACCCACTGGCAGCCAATAGTCAGACACGATAGCAAAAATAAACAAGTGTCGCTCTAAGCCATGGTTCAGGTGACATGTTACACGGTATCGGACTGGCAATAATGGCATGATCCTCAGGTCCGTCGGAAAGCTAAATCACAGAACTGTATTGGATAAGCACAGAATTAGAACAGGCAAGAGAAAAATTTTAAAACTCGGTACTGAATGACTTAAGAAAGCCTTGCTCCTGCATTGGACAGCAGAAACGGTGTCACAGGGGAGAGCAGAGCCTGAAGTAACAGGACTTACATTCATTGTTCCCAACAGTCTTCTAGGGGACTTTCGTGTCTTACATCAGCAAGTTTCCCACCCCGCCCCATGATTCTATGGGAGGGCCACCCCTCTCTGAGGAGTGACTTTCTTTAAACATGTTCATTCAGAAAAGGTCATGGGTAAGACATGTCCACGTAGATACAAAGACCATCCTGTTTCTCTCAGGTAACCGTATCTTTATGAAGGTCCAAACTGATTTTCAACTATTTGCTTGATTTATCAAAGACCCAAAATACCAATGGCATCGTTTAGATTCTATTTCTTTGTACCAACAGAGGGACAATAGTTTAGAATAATTGACTTACAATCATAACATTAGTAAAGAGTAGAGGTAAGGCTTCTAGATCAGTAGTCATTCCAACTGTCTCTCACAATGAGTACTTTAAAAGTTCTGAAAATTCTTTTTATAATGTTCAGCCAGTTTGAAATCAGGAAAAAGCAAGTGTATCATTTAAGCCAGCTGTCTTCAAGGCAGAGGATAAGCGGATAACAGAACGCTGAAGGTCTGCTTTATGTACGGAGCGTGCGTGCTCCTCCAAACCCTCCCTTGCTCCTACAACAGTAATGCTGCCATCAGCTCCAAACCCCAGTATGAAAATAATTCTCCTTTCGGAAACAGGAAATCCACATCCAGCAGTGAGCTGGCATCAGACCATCAAATTAAATTTTGGAAAATAATTAAGTTGCTTAATGCTTTGAAAGGGCATTTGCAAACGGCATTTTAGGGAAATCCAGGGTAAATGCAAACACAGGTAGTTGGAAGAAGGCCTGGTTCTGTAGCGTTACTGGCGGGGGCACGAACGTGTGCTCCTGGACATCAGCAAACCTGGGTCCGCACCGTGGCTCTGTCACGAGGGTGCACTGTGACCCTGGCATCTCCCTCCCCTTCTCAGAGCTGGAGTCTTCCTATGTGTGAAACAGGAAAACAGACTGGAGTATCGTTGGCTCTTTCCGTTCTTTTGATTTCACATGTGAGGAGTAAGATTCAGCAAATACTCATTTTATGGTCTGGCCTCCCTTGGACTAAATGATCTTTTTTGTTCCTGTCCATGGGATACGTGCATTTCACACTCTAAACCACCCTATGAAGTTGCTAGCTTCTTGATTCTCTACAGACAGAAATGACAGCTCAAACAAAATGATGTCAGGGTCAAAACGAGGATATTCAGACTCAGAGATCAGAACTCTTTCCACTGACCAGTGCCCACTAAGAAAAGCACAGTATTTTAGAAGGTAAAAAAGGAAGGCAGGGACCTCGAAGGTGAGACACGGAACGAGAAGACAGTTGTGAGGACAAGACTTGCACTCCAGACATCTGACCTTTCTAACCTGAGGTTAAGTCTCATGTATGGATCTCATGTCCCAAACAAGAGTCTTCATATTTAAGAATATTACTTAACAGAAGTAAAGGAGTTTAAAAAAATTGAAGAAAATACAGATTTCCTATTAAATACTAAGATTTTTCTATCCTATTAAATGGATGTGCTTTTTCCTCCAGAAATGAATGAGATTTGAAACATAAAAAGAGAAAAATTCACTCCATTCAAACAGAAATATTATTTGGGCAAATCCATCCTAACAGAATTTTCCAGAAAATAGGTAAAATCTATTTATTGTAGTGTTTGGTCTTAGTGGACGGACTTGGGATTCAATTGAGGCTGTTTCATTACCTCTTTCCAAAGTAACTCCTAGCACTGTAGGTTTAGTATAATCCAAATCCTGACAGGAAACATTTAAGGAAGTCGAGAAGAAAGATGTCAGAATTAGTATCCTCTGATGCATATAAAAAGACCATAATAATCTTCATCCCACTAAATTTCATAATTCATGAAAGGAAAAATATTTCCTTGTTCAGTGCAAATAAATATCTCATTTATTTTTTAAAGGGGCAGTTGAATTAAAAAAAAAAAAAGTGGAAGATTTCTCTTTCCTCCACCTTACTTTAACAGCTGCTGGCACAGGAAAATAAAAAAGGAATCAAAAACATCTCTGGCTTCCCCTGCTGTTTCTGAGGAGCCCCCCAGGGGTCCTACCTC
Source organism: Mustela putorius furo (assembly GCF_011764305.1). Lineage (NCBI taxonomy): Eukaryota > Metazoa > Chordata > Mammalia > Carnivora > Mustelidae > Mustela > Mustela putorius. The sequence continues at coordinate 1,819,103 of NW_025421511.1, read as the reverse complement.
ATGTTACATATCAAAGCCTTTGTTTGAAAATTAAAGCAGATCCTGAATTGAAGAGTACACTGAAACACGGATTTAAGATGTTACAAATAAAACAACTTGTTTATATTGTATAGAGAATATATCTTACATACTTTCAGACTTTGGGGGAAATAACTAGCTTTCCAAACACATGTTTATTCATGCCAAACACCTTTATCAACTAGTGTTAAATTGAATATAATCCTCCAAATCAAAATTAAACCTTGCACTAGACAGACAACCCCTAGCAAATTATACCCATATATATGCACAGAATAGGAAGAAAGTTCACCAGAACAGTCCAGCAAATGCATATGTTTAAGTGGGTGCTTTATATACTTTATCATGTATAAGTTCACATGTTAAAATCAGATGACTTATCATCAGGAAGAAGGTGGTGGTTTGAGCTTCTCAAATGCAGGTATCAGTGATCTCAGGGGTTCAAAAATGTGGTGGGGGGAGAAAGACCAATTCATGACATTAATATTGGGCACCTTCCTGAAGCGTCAGCTTTTCTGAAAGGTGTGAGCTAAATTAGTAAGAATACTTTCTCCTGCAGGTATCTGAAAGCCCAAACTCACCATCTTTAGAACATTTCATCATCCTACATGACAGCAGGCCCACAAAGCAGGTAGTTCCAATGTTGGTTAACCAGAGACTCAGGGCGCCTGGGTGGCTCAGTGTGTTGAGCCTCTGCCTTCGCCTCAGGTCATGATCTCAGGGTCCTGGGATCGAGCCCCACATGGGGCTCTCTGCTCAGCGGGGAGCCTGCTTCCCCCTCTCCCTCTGCCTGCCTCTCTGCCTACTTGTGATTTCTCTCTGTGTGTCAAAACACACACACACACACAGACACACACCCAAAACCAAAAAAAAAAACCACAAAAAACAAAAAACAAAAAAACAAACCCAAAAACAAAAACAAAAAAACAGAGACTCAATGATACTATTATCAGACCATTTATCATTTTGCTTGGCCATTTTCCCAATAGGGGCTTTCTCCTCTGGCTGGCTTGCCAGTATTTACAAAATAACTACCACAACCTTAGATATCCTATCCAGATACAAAAATGTCTAGACAAGAACAGTATGTCACCAACTATCTTTTAAGAACAAGAACAAGGTCTTTTGGGGGCCCTATCTTACTGTATGGGAACTCAGAGTCCTTTCCTGCAATGTCTTTCACATACACGGACGGGAAAGAGCGTTCTTTCGGTCTCCAGCACAAGGGTCCGTACTGGTTCATCATAGCGGATCATGGAATCCCATCATTATTGTCAGTCATATACTTGGGGGTTTCCATGTTACTTAGAGGGGTGATACCAAGAGAAGACTTACATAATGGAAAAAGCACAGCTTTCAGGATCAAAAAACTAGATTCACTGACGGCCTCTTTCATTTGCTGGTAGCATAAACTCCTATGAATTCATTAGCCTCTCTGGTCCTCAGTATTCAAATCTTAAAATGGAGTAATAACAGAAAGCTTACTGTTACAAAGATTAAATTACAAGATATGTATAGATTAGCAATATGTGGGGGTCAAAAATATATTGGGGATGCATATAAAAATGCACTCTGCTGTTGGAGAGGGAAGCAGCCAGCGTTTTAGGTGGATGTATAAACACTCATATTATCACTATACACCATCTGGCATATGTATGACTTTTTAGTTTGCAAAGCATTTTCACCTACACTGTTTCACTGAATGCCAAAATATGCAAGATGTCCATTTTACAAATGAGGAAATGAGGTGTAGAGAAGTTAAAGGTCTCAGCCAAAGCACAAGTGTCCCAAAAAAGTGTCCACCCCTGTCCCCCCAAGAAAGAATTGAGTACAAACTTTCTATTGCCTTGGCCAGCTATTAAAATTCCCATAATAGCAAGTTATTTTTCTCAAACTGGAATATGAGGTCTTTGAAAGTAGAGATCATTTATGTTCACATGTCACAGGTATATAGGAAGTACTCAGTAACTGTTCAGTGAGGGAATGAATAAAATGAGATTTTACAAAGGGAATGAAATAAAATTTCAATGTTGTGGGTAAAGGCCCTCCCTCGGGAATCAGGGCATGCAGGGCCCTACTCCACCTTCACCTCCTACCAGCCATACAACCTTGGCTAAGTCAGCTAGCCCAATATGTACTTCGATCGGTCCTTGGGAAAGTGGAAATAATAACCACACAGATTTAGGAGGGGGAGGGGAAGGGGGAAAGAATTCATAGCTAAAATGTGATTAGCACTGAGTCTGGGACATAATAAACACTCAGTAGAACAGAGGTATCACTCTACTGTTATCATCATCATCATCACTGAGTTACACACGGGCTGAGTCGGCTTGGGCTTATGGGCTCGCAGAGACCATAAACTGGTTGACTTCAACAACAGAAATGTATTTCTCACAGTTCTACCCTACAAGTCTGAGATCTGGGTTCTAGAATTACCAGGTTCTGGTGGGGGTCCTCTTTCTGGCTTGCACATGACCACCTTCTGGCTGTGTCCTCACACAGCAGAAAGAGAAGGAGACAGAGAGAGAGAGCATGGAAGCTCTCTGATGTCTCTTCTTATAAGGATACTAATTCCCAAATGGGAACTCCAACCCTGTAACTTCACCTAAACCTAACCACATCCCAAAGACCCCCATCTCCAAACCCTACTATATTGGGGGTTAGGACTTCAATATAGAAATTTTGGGGAGACCCAAACATTTAGTCCATAACAAGTAACAAGTAGCAACAGGCATCCTCCGCAAAAAAAAAAAAAAAAAAAAAAAAAAAAAAAAGCAAAGGCTAAAAGTCTAGCTAGCCAGGAGGGACCTAGCAGATAGGTTAGAGGGATAAGAGGTAAAACCTGGGAAATGTTCCCAAGAGAAAGGAAGGGTAGATTGAATAGACACAGTATATTCAGACAACTAGTCTAAAGCTTATAAAACCAAGTTGCTGGCAAAGGCAGCCCAAACTAGGAAAGCTGGCAACCCCCACCCCGTACTAGTCCCCAGCCAGCACCTCTATACATGTCCTCTTATATGTAACTTCCAGTATATATGATCACAGGACATTTAGAAACCCACCAAGGAAGCAGATTATCATATAATCTCTTTGTCTGATAGATCAGCTTTCCTCTCTGACAACCCCCCACCCCCACACACAATCTGAGAACCTTCAAGAACACTGAAGCCATCTGGCCAGAGGTTCCCTCCAGGTCTCTGCAAGATTCCTCATTGGGAGCAAGCTACCGCCCATCTTCCTCCATCTGATAGCCCCGGGGCATGGCATAGCTTGCAGTTATTCCAAATCTGACCACAGACTCTGAGTTTCACTGCAAGGAATGCAAAGATCTTCATGGTTGACTCACAGTAAGAATCTGTCATTGTCCTAGTTTATTATGGGGGAAAAAGCCCCACCAATCAACAAGCAGACCAAGATTCTGTTTTTCATGCTGGTACTATAATCCAAAGAGAATACCTCCAGGCAATCTTCTTTGATACTCCAAAACTTCCTGCAAATGATCAAAGACCCAGACTATTGGCTTAGAATGGTGCTGGTGCTGATAAACCGCACACAGCCCAACCTCTGCCAGCCTCCTGCATCAGCAAATGTGCTCAGTGGAGACAAGGGAAGTATCTTTCCAAAGAACCTTAAACAAACAGTGATTTCACTGTTTTTCTTCCTGATGTAGCCATATAGTGACTTATATGGGAAAGGTTTGTGATCATTGTTTCTGATGAATGGTACTTTGTAAATAAGCTTGGAAGCAGGTAAGATTCAGCCTTATGAACTCAAGACAAAAAAGAATGGAAGATTAAATAAAGATCACAAGGGAATAAAGATGCCATGGCCAGCCCAAGAAGGAAAACAGGAAATGTCTGAAGCCTTTCCATGACACTTTCATAGCAGAACCAGTGAATTTAATCTTCTGAAACTGAATAATCAAGTTATCTGCTCAGTGGACTCCCCTAGCAAGCTGTAGCTCCTAGCTAACTCTAAACCTTAGATTTAGAATATTCCAAAATATAGGTATTACTGTTCTCCAGGTTGATTATATTTTGCTCTTAATCCAATAATCTTATGCTTAGATCTGCTGCACATCCATGAAGCTTAGAGTTGAAATGCAAAATTTAAGGAAAAATTATGGGTTCAGATTGCCACTACATTTCATGGGTTTTCCATTCTTAACACGTTGCAGTTCTTCTTGCTGAATTTTCTTAAGTTTCCATATTTCTCACATCTTTTATTAATAGTAAGGCTAAACATCACCCAAATGAAATAAATATCTCCCTATAAACGCAAGAAGTAACCAAGAAAAAAAGTTTAACATCCACAAAAAGAGAATGCTAGGCTGGCATTCAAGGGTGCTAATTCTCCTACCATGTGCTTCACAGCAATAAATGACCAATTATTCACATTGCCTGCCGCATGCCTCAAATGACATTAAAATGCCCAGAACAGTTACCGGTCATAACAGGAGTAGAAAAAGAGATTAGTAGTTCTCTGTTTGCACATGGGAAGGAAGAGTATACAGGAGGAAGTCCCTAAGCATATTAAAGCTTTCTCACATTGATGATGGTGTAAGAGAAACAGAGAAGAAAAGTGTCCGCCCCTTCTTCTGAGAAAGGCACTGTTACTGACCAGTGAGTCCGAGATCTCATTTATGGGTCACACGGAGAAGCACGGGAGAGCGCGGCCGACAGCACAGCGTGACCCAGCTAATCCTTTCCCTCTTCTTTCTCATTCATGGCGATGCTTCTAGCAAACGGAAGACATCACGGAAAACAATTTTTTCTGCTACCGATAAACAGACTTGGGCATCTTTATAGCATGTCAGCCAGGTGACATCCACCCAGAGCAGGTGTGGGCAAATGTGGAGAAAACCATTAACGGTTTCTTTATTTAAGATTCCAGAGGCTCAGCATTTAGTGGTAGCAATACAAGTAACGTCCATGAGGACAACTCAATGTAGGTGCTGTCAGAGGTCAAGGACAAATGTTCTGAAAGAACACGTAATGGTGAGGTTGAATTGCTGTTTCTGATTTCACCCATCTACACTAATTCTGCATTCACATTTTTCCCTTGAAACAAGAAGGATTTACTCCCCAGCTTGTGACTATGGGTTTGGTCATGGGACTATGGCTAATGAGACACTAGTAATCTGACATGAACAGAGATTCACATTGTGTGTGGGAGGCCCCCGCACACGTCTGCCATCATCCAGCGAAGATGAAGCAGGGTACTGTCGCCCCTTTAGTCCAGGCTGATGGACATGACCTAAGGCACGCAGGTCGGGACCAGACCATGAGTCACTCCTGGGGCTGGAATCACAGCTGCTCCAGCCACTCCCCAGGAGCCACCGTCCTAAGTAGAGTCACCCAGTTGAACTAAACATCTGTTTACTGCTTTGTGTCACCAAGACTTTATGCAGCTGATACACACCGACAGGACTGATGGAGAAGCTGGTACCCAAAGTAGGGTGTTGCTGAACTAAAACCTGAAAACCTGAAACATGCTTCAGGACTGAAGGAGTTAAGGGACCTTAACTAAAGAGCTGAAAAATGATCATCTGTGGCTGATGGCAGCGGGGGGAAATTGGAAAATTTATCCCTGTTGCTGATTGGAAGAAGAAAAATGTTGCTAATGAATATGGGGCCCTGAACAGATTTCAAGGACGTATGTTTGATGTGAGAGCTAGTTGTTACTCGCCACATCTGCTAACTTGCCATGAGAATAAGGCCATCTCAGAAAAGAACAAATCGCCTTGCTGGCAAATTTGGAAGGAAAGCAGAGAACCGATATATTCTAAAATTTCCAAGGCTGGAATATGAAATTATTTCTTATCAGGTCAACATGACAATTATGGTAAAGGCAGCTCAAGGCAAAGACCAGATGAGGGGCTTGGTCTGCACGTCGTGCAGTTATGACATCTGAGAGAAGAGAGCGTGGCCCCCCAGGCTGGTCAGCCCAGCCAAAGGGCTCATTCAGCAGCACGGGTTGCCTCAGAGAAACCAAACGGGCTGTTGTCTCCACAAGGAAGTGGAAGACTTTCTGTCTGGTGGCTGTTTGGGCACCCAAACTTGTACCCACCTATACAGGACAAATGTACACGTAGCAACCTGTGTCGTGAGCGTGCTGACCTTAAGTACTTTCATTTTTCCCTCATATTTACGATATTGTTGGGAAAATGTACAATATCCTTCGCTGCAATTTAGAGCTTTCTCACATATATTTAAATGGTATACATCATATTTGCTGTTTTTGACACCCAATACACACAGGGACACCTTACAGTGGAAACATTCAGTCTTCTGTTGCATTTCTCAATGGAAGGAATCCTCACTAATATGATAACCGGCATGCGGTCATATTTATGCCATTGGCACAGACTGGAATTAAAGCTATGTATTAATTTTATTTGAGTTGAGAACCATAGGATTCTTCTTTGTTCCTCCCTTATGGTGGCCACTCCTATGTTCAGATTTTAAAACTACTAGCTACCAAATAGTAGGAAAATTCAGGCAGTAATTAAAAACCTCCATATCATTGTAAATGGACCAACAGAATATGAATTTGGAGGCCAAGCTCTATAAATATCAAGCTCACATGCTTCAAAGAGAATTACCTATCTATGAGTTTTTAGTCTGTTTCATACAAAATCAAACATAATTAAGGTTTAAGACAGTATAATGACAACCTGCTCTGAGGGGAAAAAAAAAAACAAAACGGCATATTGGAAGCAAAGACGTGGGTGTGTCTGGCATGTTTACCCCGCTAAATGACGAGAGTTTGCCAAATATAATCATTTAAAAGTAAACTACCTTGACCTTCACTTGTTCAATGTTCCATGTTAAGAACAGACCACTAGTAAATGCAGGATAATTATGGTATTCTCAGAACTGGGAAAGATGACTGCCGTTCCACTAAAATAATATAATTTACTTGGAAAAATTCTGGTACCCCTCATAACCATCTCACATAAATCACAGAAAATGTTGCCCAGGGTCCCTCAGATTAGGCCATTGGGACACATTCAGAATAGGGGCTATACTCCTTTGGGTCAAGGGAACATTTGTCTCGATGCAGGTACAAGAAAATAACATGGTGCCCTTACATCAGCTGCCTGTGGCGAAGGCCCAAGGAAACCGAAGGAAGCGGAGATGATTCTCCATATTTAAAGAGGGACTCAGGATGCTACAATTTCAGCCTCTGCAGGAAGAGTTTGGTTGATGCATTCTTCTCTCTGGGATCACATACTGTAACAGAAAACCCATTTGGTTCACTTTGGGAGGAGATTTTAAAAAACAAATTTTCATTTCTGATTGAAGGGCAAATTTTTGCCATTCCTTTAAACTCCTCATGTCTCCACCAAAACCACACAAAGATATCCAGATATTCCAAGTCAGGGCTTTTTAATAATAAAGTTATCTAGGCTGTAGATTGTAAATATCTGTTACTAACTTTTTCAAAATCCTGTGATATTTTAAGCGACTGGTTGCTAGAATTTCCAGAGACTAAAACATTGTCATGAAATCAGTTTCACGTAGAGACTAGACATAGACACGCGCACACACACGCGCGCACATAGCCCTTGTCTTAGTCTTCAATCAAGCCATCCGTTTCAGAAACAACATAAAAGAGGAACTGATTAACATTAAAATTAAAGTTAATTTTAATTTTTGTCTCTTGCATTCTCTCTACTTGGCACTAATTTCTTTTTTCCTTTTGATTTTAGTCTTTTCCATTCATGTTTTAAAAATTACTACTTTGTTGGAGATTATCTCAGACAATAAAGCAAAACCGAGAAGTGTTCACTTTTATCCCTTGATAGAACTTCCAAAGTAAAATGATAATCTTAGGGATTGCTCAAAAGTTTATGTAAGACAAATTTTTATTATTTTCAGAGTAAAACTTCATTCATTTATGACCTTTATAGCTTAGTATTTTTAAATAAAAAGTTAATATATTTAATTTTTAAATCCAAAAAATCAATATCATGAATACAATTATTTCAAAACATTACTGCATATATCTCTTTGGTGTTTAATATAATTGTACCAAACAACATCCGGCTTACAAAAACAAACAAAAACAAAAACAAAAACAAAACACTCCAGCAACTACGGATATTTTACACACAATATAGTTAATACAGGAGATTGCTGTATTTTGGATACAGCATACCCAATTTGGATAAAATTTGGATAAATCCAAAATTTGAATTTTGGATAAACTGAGAAAGTGAACAGCAAAGTAGAGATTATCCCGAGAACAGAGGTGCGCAGAAGCTGTGTTAATGTGCCTTCACCATGCTAACCAGAAATCCTACTTGTGGCAACTTATCCAAAGGACTCGGGATCGCCATCTCAAAGAGACCTGCACTCACACGTTCACCAAAGCATGACTCATAGAGCCTGGATATGCAGTCAGCCTAAATGCCCATCAATGGGCGTACAGATACAGTGGAATGGCCGGCCTTAAAAAATGATGGAAATCATACCATTTGCAACAACCTAGTTGGGTCTAGAGGACGTTAAATGAAATAAGCCAGACATAGAAGGTGAATACTCTATGATCTCCTTGATACGTATAATCTGAAATAGTCAAAAGCATGAAGTGGAGAGAGCACTCACAGGTTACCAGGGGCTTGGGGAAGGGGGAATGAGGTCTCAGTGACACAAGGGAAGTCTGCTCTAGAGAGCCACTATGAATCACAGCTCCTCAGCTAAGAATACTATACTATATACTCCAAACTTGCCAAGATGGTAGATTTTCTGTTGTGTTCTTACAAAGAAAAAAGACGTTATTGGATAGCACAGACAAGAGAAGGGGCGTCAGTCACAAGCTAGTTTATTGGCACTGGGATGGCATATAATACAGAAAGTATATGTTAAACCCACTTCGTTCATCTAGTAATTGTGGCTCAACAAAGTTAAACAATTTGTCCAAAGTCACCAAAGTAGGTCATAACTGAGGCACAAACCCATATCTATCTACATCCAAAGACTGGCATTTGAACCTAGTTCTGTTCCGAAATTTATGACCCCCTCTCAGCACTGGCTTCCCACCTTATAAGAAGGACTCTGGATGATGACTGGTTGTAGAACACATGTTTGTTAAATAGATAAATGACTGAAGTCCTAATATCATGGAAGAGCCTTTTAATGCCTAGTGGATTGCTTGAGCCCTTCAGAGGCAAAAGAAGTATTTTTTTAAGATTAGGAAAAGAGGGGGAGAATATTTCATGTTTTTATTTTCTTAAATATACTTAATTTTACTTGAGTATTTATTTCACTTGCTTATTAAATAAACAAAACCATTTGATGCTTTTGAATATGATTGAACATGCTTAATTTTAAAAAAGCTCTTTGTTTATCCCTTTATAAGTTGGCAATTTGGAAATCTGGATCTAAGTTCTTAGTTTGGATATTTACTTTCCTGGCAATGTTATTTCAATAGCGGAAGGAGGGGATTACCAGCTGCGCTCACCATCTCACGCCGTCAAATACAGAAAAGATTATAAGCATGGCCATTACATTACCATCTTCCATCATGTATATCAACTTAGAATAAATTAGTTGGATGGAGTTGTATTTTATATTTGTAAGTGTTCGTAGAACATATTGTAGTTAACATAAACAAAGGTAAGACCTTTGATTGTATACATCCTTAATATTGTGTAGTGAAATGGCACTTTATTTCTGTCTTCCTCCCCAGAATCCATCACCCCAATCTAATCATGAGAAACACGACACCAGACAAATCCCGACTGAAGGGTATTCTTTAAAATACCTAGCATACCTCAAAACTCTCAAGATCATCAAAACCAAAGAAAGTCTGAGAAATTACCAGAGCCAAAAGGATCCTAAGCAGACATGATAACTAAATGTAGTGTGGAATTTTAGATGGCTACCTAGAACAACAACAAAAAAAGAACATGAAGTAAAAACCAGAGAAATACAAAAAAAGTATGGACTTTAACAATAATGTACCAATACTGATTCAATAATTTTAACAAATGTACCCTGCTAACATGTTACCAATGGGGGAAACTCTCCAAGGGATATATGGAAACCTTCTGTACCAACTTGGTAATTTTTCTGTAAATCTAAAATTGTTCTAAAATTTTTTTTAAAAAATTTAATATGCCTCATCATTTCAAAGATTTTGAGGTTTATTCCCAAGGTTATTTTTTCCAGTATGTAAATACGAAAAGCTTCCAGAGTAGACATACTTGTATCATTTTCTGAAACAAAAATCATGAAAAAATGGATACAATTAAGAACAATAAAGGAAAAAGAAACAACACAAAACTCTTTCCAAACTAATCCTGAGGTGGGGGTATAGCTCAGGGGTAGAGCATTTGACTGCAGACCAAACTAATCCTGCCTCGCTGGCAGGAGCTTGCTTTGATGTCTGGATGTGGAAGGGTTACCTGTCCCAGACTGGTGTCTGCGGGTCACCGCTAGCTCCTGACATTTTCTTCGTCATGTGTGTTTGCCTCATGGCTGGTATTTTGTTCTTTAGATTTCTTGTGGGAATACTTTTGTTTGTTTTGACATCTTCTGAGGGCCAGTTTGTTTAAAATTGGATAATTTACAAATGCACTTTACCAACAGAGGTCACATGACATGGGCTGCGTAATTTAAAAGTCAACGCGGTGCCTGAGGGACCCCAGGCTACTGCCTCCTACTGTGGACCCCACTCTTCCCCGGACAGCTCAGTCTTCTCCATGAGACGCAAGTCAGCGGAAGGTATAACCAGGTGTGGGCACCCATGACCAAAGAAAACAAGTATTGTTCCATGTATTTAGAAAAAAATGAATACAGAAAGTAAGTTATAATATTTTCTTTTTGTATCCAACAGTTATTCCTGAGCAGTTCATTCTAGGGATCAGTCTCCATATGCCTCACTCCCATTGTGCGTTATGATGACTAATAACATTCAAATACTTCTTTATTAGAATCACGCTTGGCATTGTCTCCAAACTCTATTGAGCCTCAGGCTAAATTACTTCCCATCATGCCTCTCTCCAATATGCATTAAACACATTTGGACATTGGGATAATTTAAACTATGATTATGAAATGATTTTTTTCAAGATTATTTATTTATTTACTTGTCAGAGAGAGAGAGAGAGCGAGCGCACAAGCAGGGGGAGGGGCAGGCAGAGTGAGAGGCAGGCAGAGAGAGAAGTAGGTGCCCCACTGAGGAAGGAGCCAGATGTGGGACTTGATCCCAGGATCCTGGGATCATGACCTGAGCTGAAGGCAGATGCCCAACCGACTGAGCCACCTGGTGTCCCATGAAATGATTTTTTTACTGAAAATAACCCACTTCCAAACAAACCAACCCAAAAAACTAAAGCACAGGGTATGCATGTAAGTGTGTTTGTGTGTTTGCTTTTAAGTGGACAAGGATGTGTGTTGTGTGTGGATCTGTGTGTGAGCGTATATAGAGGTGTGTGTGTGTCTGTGTGCAGGTGTGCATGTATGTGTGTGGCTGTGAGCCAGGTCATGTGAGCCTTCCAGGACACACACTACCTGCACCAGCTAAGGGTTCCAAGCAGAGGAATGGCATGACTGGACTCAGGTTTTGCTAGATCATTGAGGCTCCTCCATGAAGAATGGTCTCTTGGAGGGATGGAGACACACAGATCTGGGGACTCCTGTCACACCCCCGATAAGTGAGGACCATGGCTTGGTCGGTGGGGCTGAGCAGAATGTGAGAATTTTGAGCCAGAGTTGTAGGTTTCAATCCTGATTTGGTCGTGCACTAGCCGGGAGCCCCTGGCGGCCGTCTATTCCATCTCCTTCGGAGCCCTGTTATGCAGACAGAATGAGGTGCCCATATACGAAAGCATTACCTAAACTCTCAGCATCTCTGTAATGAAGCACAGTGCTCGGGGCAGGATTTTTCAAACAGTGAATCAAATTAGTGGGTCATGAAATTAGTTCAGTGGGTCTCATTCAACATTTAAATAAAAATAAAACAGAATAAAAGAGAAGGGATTGCAATGTTTGGACAGCTCTGGTACAGACTGAAGAATGGGGCTTGAAATCAGACAGCCCTAACCTCCACGGTCCAGACTGACATGTCACAAGGTCATTTAGGTTTCTGATCCAGGATCCTTATCTAAAAGGTTGAAACTGTTTTAAAAAAAAAAAAAAAAGTCCTAAATCATGGGGTTTTATAATTTAATGAATTAATGCATATAAAGTGCTTGGAAATGTACTTGGCATATACTAAATAAAATAATTATACATGATTATTATTAATTATCAGATAATGTGTAAAAACTTTGTAAATGATAATTTATCAAATTAGCAAGGTATTCTGTTATTAAGTGATCTGAATAAATATGCGCATGATTTAGAAATAGCTATGTGTGGGGCGCCTGGGTGGCTCAGTGGGTTAAAGCCTCTGCCTTCGGCTCAGGTCATGATCCCAGGGTCCTGGGATCAAATCCCGCATCGGGCTCTCTGCTCAGCAGGGAGCCTGCTTCCCTCTCTCTCTCTGCCTGCCTCTCCGCCTACTTGTGATCTCTGTCAAATAGATAAACAAAATCTTTGAAAAAGAAAAAAAAAGACCTTTAAAAATAGCTATGTGTTTCAACTATCTGTTCTCCTGAGTTACCCAAACCCTAAAGAATAGAAACATTCCTCCCAGCATTGCATGGATGTTTTCATCTGTCTCCACTTCTTTCTCTTATCTGTCTCACCATCTTTGTAACACTTGCAATGACAAATAAGAAGGGAAACCAAAGGAAAGACTTTGGAAGCACAATCCACAATAGCCAGTTATTAAAAGGATCCTAATTCCCTGACTTCTCACCAGCAGACACTCCCAGACTCTGCTGAACCTCCCCCTACCAGATTCCCTCAGGTATAGTCAGCAACTCCAGTCCCTGTGGTCCCCATGGACAAAGTGTAAACGTGATTCAGGGATGTGAGCTGAGAGTGAAACCTACTGCCTTCTTAAGTGGGGAGTTCCAGGATGACAAGTTAACATTCGTCATAATCCCTCTTTCTATCCTGTTAAATCACACTTGGAACTCTCTACCATCTCCAGTACGCTTTCACTGGGCTGGACGCGCCATGCTTCCCTACAGAGCTCTCAGAAAGGTTCTCCATGTTTCTTCCATTTGTTACTGATTGAGTTGCAAATGCAATGGGCAAGTTCAAGGTCTTCTGTGTCCAGCCCATTAATGCAAGTCATGTTTTCCATTCTAGGAGTTATCTCTGATGTTTCTTCCCCTCAGTGCTTTGTCCATCTGTACAGTCCCCTGCCACTACAAACAATCGACTAAATAAGGTAGAAAAACAGCCATTTACTAACTTAAGGTCACAGCATAGCACTAAAATGCTTCAATGGTGAATGCAGTCTGAAGCATTTGGATGATTAATCAATTTATTATTTCTGTTTATACTTTTTCAAAGCTCACGATTTATGAGCCTTGCCTTGATTACAGCAATTAGTCAATGAAATTGTGTTTGCATTTCCCCGGGCATGTTTACATTGCACAAGCCCTGCTTTTCTCCAGGGGAGCCCTACAGGAACCGCTCTCTAATCAGGGCCAATACCTCAAACACACCATCAACAAATCTCTAAAACAGTAGCACAGGTAAATCACCTCTTTCATGCTTTGGGCAAAATGAAGTTTCATTTCCCATACCCCATGGATATTTCCCTTAGAAAAAACAGCTCATAAAAATGACTTACTGGAACAGAGTGATAAATAGGAAACAACCCTCATTTACTTTATGTAGACCAACTAAAAGGATCTTTCAAATCTCGTGTTCCCCTTTGTATCTAAAACATAATTTACTAAATAGCATTACCACTTACTATTTTCAGAAACACACACAAGGGACATGCCTCTCCATACTGTCTCTTAAGTGGAGAATAAAGGAATATATTTAACAAAAGAAAGGTGGGAGAAAAGCAACTGTTTTAAGATCTTAGACTTACATTAAGTTCTCATTGATTTATTTCCTTCTTTTCGGAGATAATTCCCTGTGAATTCCATTGTCTTTCTACAATTATACTCTACCTGGCTACCTAATGATAACTTTCTATTTTTTGTCAGGGGGACTAATAACCCCAGAGGAGGTGTCTCTGGGCATTCCTGGGGGGTGATATAATATAACACCTATGCTTCAGATAATAAAATAAAAAATAAAAAGAAATAAACAAAACAAAATGGAAATATAATGAGTCTTTTCTGCCCTACCTCAAGTGAAATATTCCATTTGGGTTTTCCTATGGGACAAAGCCACAGTGCTTTGAAGGCTGATGGTTGTGGCAACAGGAAAACCCAGCACCTCCCCCAGGTCCAGTCCTGCACCTTTCCCCTCCCTTGCATAGAAACAGAACACAGTCTCCATCCTAAAATGATCAAATTCTCAGGACACACTCTATAAAACACTCATTTCCTAGGAGAGATCTACATGTGGTTTTGGGTCAATACCCAAATTTAACTTTTACCTCAGTTGATTTAATAACCATGCAAATGTCCACCTCAGCTCTCCCTTTTGAATGCATTCACACAAGGGCTTGTGTGTGTGAACACACACATATACACACACACATACACACACACATTCATTCACTCTCACCTTTAATTCATTTGGTTTCTTTGTGGATGGTTTATTTATAGCAGAGAAGTCACTGTACAACTGTATTTTGAACTACCCTGATGTCCAAATGTATTCCACACGTCCTGGGGAGAAGCTTGATGGGAAGCAGTTTAGCTGGAGACGCAGCAGAGTTTGGAGATAATGCGACCTGGGTCTAATAAGAACTATTTGAATTGTATTAGTCATCCAAACACACAATGAAAGTGGAAGGTGTGAAGATTGAGCCCTGAAATACTGTGAACAAAAATATCTACTGCATGAAGAAAATACTTGAACTTATTTTCTGTATTTTTCCCTAAGTAAAATTATTTTCATTCCTTTTCACAGAAGGTCATTCACTGGTACCCTCACTGCTATTGGTCAGGCTGACTCATGTCTAGTAGGGAGGAGTGAGGCACCCGGAGGGAAGAGTGAGGCTCCCACAGCGGGTAGCCAGGGCGGGGGCACCCCCAGCTTCCACAGCAGGTGGCCAGGTCTGGGGCACCCCCAGCACTGGGTTTGCTTGTAACACACGCTAACTTCCAGCCTCTGGCTGGCCCTCCTTGAGTGCCCCAGCAAGCTCACACGTCTCTTAGAACCTGTGTACTCACTCTCCCCGATGTCTGGAATGTTCTTCCCCAGGCACCAGCCAGTCCCTCACTCAGATCCACAGGACTCCACACAAACGTGGCATCACCTCAAAGCTTCTCCCCCACACATCCCCACTGCCCGGTCTCCTGAGCCTGCTTCTCTCTGCAATGCTCTTGGGCATCTGAAACACTGGATCTACCAGATACTTTTGTTTGTTTCTCCCTTCTTACAAACAGGACTAAGATACTGTTTCTTTTGGTCATTGAACTATATACACTGTGCCCCATTCACAGTGGTTCTGAACATTTTTTTTTTTTTGTAGGAATGAAGTTGCATTTTATATGCTGCAAAATGGTAGAAATCAACACTAAAATTTAATTTCCTATACCTCGATTGCTTAGAAGAACACTTTTTGGATCATTCTTTATACTTCACCAAAGCTTATCAGTATTATTTTAAGATAATGGTTTTTAAAGATTTTATTTATTTATTTATTATTTGGCAGAGATCACAAGTAGACAGAGAGGCAGGCGGGGGGTTGGGGGGAAAGCAATCTCCCCGCAAAGCAGAGAACCCGATGCAGGGCTCGATCCCAGGACCCCGGGGTCATGACCAGAGCCGAAGGCAGAGGCCTCAACCCACTGAGCCACCCAGGCGCCCCTTACAGATTTTATTTTTAAGTAATCTCCATACCCAACATGGAGCTTGAACTTACAACCCTGAGATCAAAAGTCGCATGTTCCACCAACTGAACCAGCCAGGCACCCCTAAGATAGTATTTTTAAAGATAAAGATAAAATATTTTCTGTGCCTCATTTAAATATTAATGTGCTCCCCTGTTACATCCTAAGATGAACAGTCTTGATTCCTGAATCAACACACTCCCTCTACAAAACCAAGAGCATAGTACAAGGTAACAATGTGCTTTCCATAGCTTTCTTACTTTCCAAATGCTTCCTGACAAAACCCCCTTTTCCTCCGCAGTCTGCTTTTCCTGCCTCGTCACTCACACCCACACACCTGTATTACTACTTCCAACAGCAAGAGCAATTTGCCTTCCCTTTAAGAGAACAGAAGTTCTCCTGATTGATGAAGAAACATACAGAACTAAATCTCCCACATTAGAATTCCCCAGCGGTGAGGGGAACACGAGACTGCAATAACAGAGAGGAATTGACAATTTCGCACCCTGCTCATTTATTTACTCATTCATTAATTTGTTCAATGCGTCCACCCTGGGAAGCTCGGGGGCTGTCAGAATGAACAATAATATGTAGTTCCTGTCATCAGGCAGCCCACAGCCGTGCCTCTAAGAAAGACCAAGTATTTATCACAAGGATGTCTGAAAAATCTTTGAAATACCCAATTAACCCTAGCAGTGGGTACTAAGATCCTATCATGCAACCCTGCTGGTTTAAAGGTAAGCACTTCTGACAGCTGATTACTAATGGAAACTATCAGGAATTTACTCTAGTGACATTGTGCAGACTTATTTTTTCCCCCTTTCTATAAGAAAAGCTTCAGCGTCTGCATTTAGAGAAAACATGAGATTGGTGACTAAGAATGATTTAAGAGTCCACGGGGCAAACACAGAGCCAGTCAGCAGTGGGGCCGGAGATACAGGAGTGGGAGACTAGGAACTAATGACCATATCACAAATCCCACATCTTGAGAAACAGGACCAGAAATAGGAAAGATAAAGGAAAGAGGGAGGTGTCAGGGTTTGAGCAATGGAAATATGATATAAAAATTAATGTATATCAGGGGATTAAGAATACACTCATCATGGTGAGCACTGAGTAATGTATGGAGTTATTGAATCACTATATTGTACATCTGAAACTAATATAACACCCTATGTTAATTATGCATTTCTTTTTTTGAAAAATTAATTTTTGAAAAATTTTTGCATTAACTTTTGAAAAAAATTAAATTGATAACATTAGTGCTTGAGACAAACTTGCTCATGTTAAATATCAGCCGTGATGGCTGTTTGAACTGAACTAGTCTGTCTCACATCACTTGGTCACTTATGTACACACTTTTCTAAAGATGCCAGAATCTATGAGATACAGAAGAGATATGAAGTAACTTGTAAAATCAAATAAACTAAAAAGAAAACTTATAAATACACTTGTATAGTTTTAGAAGGCACTGATTCTTTTCTTGAACTGCCAAAAGTATTCAAAAATATTTAGGAATACTTTATTTTTTGGACTGGTAGTGGTGGTTTTAAACGGTGCATTCGACCAGATTGCCCTAAGAGATATATTCAGAACATTCTATTGTAAAATACTGAAATACAGTCTGTCAAGTGTATATGAAACATTATCCAGAATAGATCACATGTTTGGCTACAAAACAAGTCTCAATTCAAAAATCACATCATGCATGTTTTCTGACCACAATGGAATAAAACTAGAAACCAAACACAAGAAAGAAAAAAAATCTGGAAAGAACGTGGATACACGGGGGCTAACTAACACAGTACCAAACAAAGAAGGAGTCAACCCGGAAATAAAAAAATACTGTCAAATGGAAGTGAGAACAACACAGTCCAAAATTTGGGGGATGCAGCAAAAGCTGTTCTAAGAGGAAGATCGTAAGGATACAGGTCTACCCCGAGAAGCACGGAAAATCTCAAACAACCTAACTTCAGGCAGAAAGGAGCTAGAAAAAGAATAACAAAGCCCAAAGCCAGTAGGAGGAAGAAATTAAAACAGATTAGAGCAGATTTGAACAGAGATGTAAACAACAAACCCAATAGTACAGACCAATGAAACCAGGAAGTTGTTCTTTGAAAACATACACAAAATTGAAAAACCCTCCCCACCCTTTGTGGGGAAAAAAGAGAAACGACTCAAATAAATAAGATCAGAAACAGGGGCACCTGGGTGGCTCAGTTGGGTAAGCAGCTGCCTTCCACTCAGGTCATGATCCTAGTATCCTGGGATCGAGTCCCACATCGGGCTCCTTGCTTGGCGGGGAGCCTGCTTCTCTCTCTGCCTCTGCCTGCCATTCTGTCTGCCTGTGCTCTCTCTCTCCCTCTCTCTCTCTCTAACAAATAAATAAATAAAATCTTTAAAAATAAATAAATAAATAAGATCAGAAATGGAGAAAAAACAATCAACACTATAGAAATAGAAAGGATTATAAGACAATACTATGAATAACTACATGCCAACAAATGGGACAACCTAGAAGAAATTGATAAATTCCTAGAAACCTATAATCCTCCAAAACTGGACCAGAAAGAAAGAAAGAATTTGAACAAACCAGTTACTAGCAATGAAATGAAATCAGTAACCCCAAAACTCCCAATAAACAAGACTGCAGGACTAGATGGCTTCACAGGAGAATTCTGCTAAACATTTAAAGAAGAGTTTGTACAATTCTTCTCAAACTATTCCCAAAGAGAGAGAGAGAGAGAAAGGAAAGCATCCGAATTCAGGCTATGAGACTAACTTTACAAGGAAAAAAAAAAATAAAACTATGGGAAATATTACTTCATTTGTAAAGTTTATGACACTAAGTTTTCATCATGGTAAGTAATTCTACTAATACTCGTATTTTCCTATAATTTGGCTCTCAGTATGTGTATCCAGATGTATGTGCACACACTTGCATATTATGATTAATTACATATATTATCCAATACCTAATGGAAAACTTTAACAGAAAGCTTAATTCCTGTGTTAGAAAATATGTACTAAATTACACATTCAGGGCAAGTGTATATTAACCTCAACACAGGTTCCAGACAATTCAAGATTTAGGCCATACATTTTCAGGGTTTCGATCCACTGCCACATCCTTGATGAGCGGTGTCTTTCTGCCCCCACTCGAATTTGGTTTCCTTGTCATATTCTCTCACAGAACCTTCTATCTCCCTTCACTATTCCTTCTACAATTTATGAGCATTTTATCATACCATCCTTAACAAGGTGTTACTTCGTCAGGAAAAATGAAGCAGAACTCCAAGGAGCAAAGCTTACGCTGTCTCCAGCAAATACCTCTGTCCCTAGCTACTTGGACACAGTATTCCGGTCTACAGTGCTCTTGTCTTGTAATCAATGCGCAACACTAGTCCCTTGTTCGAGACTGAATCGCTCCTCTTGATTCTCTGGGATTCCTGTCTCTGAGACTCGGTGGCTTTCGAAGATTACCATTGCTTTGCTGCCCTGTGGGGAACCTTTACCTCAGCTACAAAACATAAAACATATTTAACAATAGAGTCGACTTCCACCATCCTCACCGCCATTACCCCTCAGAGCTACTTGAGTGATGTTATTTCCCATTCACCTCTCTGTGCAGAGAGTCAAGTCACGTTGAGGGAAGACCACCAGCTTACTAATGGGAGACCTCAGATGGTCTCAAGCCCACCCTCGTTAGATGTATGATCTCGGGCAGTTCACTTATTGTCTTTGAGCTTCAGGCTTTTTTGTGGCATGTGAACAGCCTGCTCATAGGAGGCTTTGGGGCAAACACGAGCTGAAAGATGTTTACAAAAGCCGTACAAACCACTTTAAAGCACTATTTAAATATGAAATCACATTACCACAGCGGTATTTGAAGAAGGGAAAACAAAGTGAGAGTGCACAAGCTTCGTTCTGCCCAGAGTACAATATTTTCTTTGCAAATGCAGGATCTATTTAAGCAAAGGAACACAATTAAGAGTCCACAGAGTGAAAAATAGATCGCTTCAGGTTCACCTAACAGAGAAGAGAAATAACTTTTGTCTTTATTTTGCCACCTAGGTTTCCCCCGGTGTCATGAAGGAAGAATGATAGTAACAATTTTAAACTGCGTTTCTTGGATTCTTGTCTCTGTCCATGGTTGCTAAGCGTCCAGCACTCTTCTGGGTTATAGGATCATTTTCAAGAGGAGGTCCTTGGGGCACTTTACATGTTTTCACAGATGCTCTCTTATGTTATGCGTTGTCTCCCAGTAGAGTTCTTGTCTCGCTCACCCTGGGGAATTCAACCTGATCTTCCAAGAGAACCCAGTATTTCTGTCCACAGAATGGTCAGTGTTTTCATCTTATTGCTGGAATTTACCCAAAGAATGTCAGCATTCCTACTGTGGCTGATATGCACAATGGACTCCATGCTCTTTGGGTCTGGTCTCCCAGTAGTGCTGCAGCCTCCTGATTGTGCCACGACCACTGTGTCCCACTGTGACGTTGCGTAATTGTCACCGCTAAGTACCCATGCTGCTGGATGACTTTCCCAAGTGAAATCTGAGGAACTTCAGAGTTCCTCTGGCAATGACTTTGAGCCTCTCTGTGAGGGACCAGGAACATTTAACAGATAAGTGTTTCAGAGTTCTTATAAGGATCTGACTCTCTGTTGCACCATTAGGCTCCTCTTCTGTGAACTGACTCGACCTTCAAACTAGTCAGCAACCATGACTTTCGAACTGGGGACGGTGACATCAACCTTCTTATTTCTAGAACTTTTTCTCAGCCACCTGGAGAGTGTAAACACCTCCCGATGGCCGGATCCCACCCTAGAACTAGATCCCTGGGTGTAGGAGCTAGCTGAGGGAGAAGAGTTGCAACAGAGTTCAAAAGAGAAGGAAGACACAGTCTGTGCCTGGGAGGAGTTAAGAGTGCGCACACACACACACACATGCATGTACACACATGCACAGATATGCATGCTTACACCTATACACACACCTGCACATACACAGTGATCAATGATAATAACAAAGGCCATCACAAAGTGTGTTGAGGGAATGGAGGAGGGAGTAAAGATCCTCTACAAGAACTGGGGAATACGGGGCGCCTGGGCGGCTCAGTGGGTTGAGCCTCTGCCTTCGGCTCAGGTCATGATCTCAGGGTCCGGGGATCGAGCCCCGCATCGGGCTCTCTGCTCGGCGGTGAGCCTGCTTCCCTCTCTCTCTCTATCTCTCGCTTTCTCTGCCTCTCTTCCTACTTGTGATCTTTGTTAAGTACATAAATAAATAAAATCTTTAAAAAAAAAAAAAAAGAACTGGGAAATACTTCTCCGATGCAGACACTGAACTTGGTCTTGACAGTTAAGCAGGCTACTGTCCAGGCTAAGGGAGCCCAGTCTGGGCACACAGGAGTGAGCTTCATGCAGATAGAGAAGAAGTAAAATTGTAAGGGTGCTGGTACCAGAATCCTACTTTTCCTTCTTTTCCTCCATTTGTATCACCCACTGCTAATCTGGTCAAGCAACTGCTTGGATTTGAAGTTCCTTTAGGACTGAAGATCTTTGATTTATCTGTCCCTGTCTTCCAGCCTGTCCCTCAGCCCCGGACTGAATCCACACCAGCCGCGGACTGACAGGACTTAGTGACTAAACCAGCTTTCTCACCTTGAGAAGTAATTCCTTTTCACCAAGCTCTGGAGGAACAGGTTGTGCTGAGCCATACGGTTCACCTGCCTGATGTTTTCAGCAGTCTGCTGGTTCTCTTTTAACCAGGGTGTCTCCGCAAGCATGCCCATGTACGAGGCAGGTAACGAGCCCCTTCCCTGTCTTCATGGGATCCCTAAGTACTGTAGGCCCCAACACCTGCCTCTTGACCTCAGAAGTGGAAACACAAAAGAGAGAAACGCTCAGCTATTCAAAGACACAAACCTTAAAACCCAGTCAATATCCAAACCATGGTGGGAGAAAACCAGCAAAAACAACCTGAAAACCATTGCTACATTCTTACATTTGTTCAACACATAGTTTGGCGCTCCTATGACATGTTGGGCACTGTTCTAAGCTGAGAGAGAACAGTGAGCAAAGCATTTCAAACACAATGCCTTCAAGCAGCCCCTATGCTTCTGAGCCGAGGAAGGAACAGCAAAGGGAGAGGTGTGGTGCCCGTTGGGAGGAGCGCCGTAGGGAGGGCGGCAATGAGGAAGGGCTTGCTTCTCTAGATCGGTGGTCAAGGAAGGCCTTGCTCGAAAGTGAACATTTGACCAGAGATCTGCATGAGGAGGGAAGCACAGGAGCGCCATGTGAGCCCGGGGACCACACAGACGGGGTGAAGAGGTCCTGAGAGGAGAGCGCGGGGTGTTCAGAACAGCAAGGAAGCCAGCGTGGCTGGAACCACATGAGTCGGGGCGGAGGCATAGGCAGTGAAGTCCCAGCAGTGACAGGGCCATGTTGGTAAACATGAGTCGAGGGCGGAGGCATAGGCAGTGAAGTCCCAGCAGTTACAGGGCCATGTTGGTAAACATGAGTCGAGGCGGAGGCATAGGCAGTGAAGTCCCAGCAGTGACAGGGCCATGTTGGTAAACATGAGTCGAGGCGGAGGCATAGGCAGTGAAGTCCCAGCAGTGACAGGGCCATGTTGGTAAGGACCTTATAAGCCATTCCCCTAGGAATCATATAATTACTTCTAATACTGTGTCAGTGTCCACCCTTCCAAGAGAAGAGACTGTGACCATGACATTAACCCCTGTCCCACATATCTAGCACAGGGACCACTGTATAGTACGTACTTGCTTAAAACGTGCAAACTTGGAGCTTGAGAGTGGCAGCAGGGCTATGAAGGCCAATAAATCTTCAAGGTACACCAGCCTAAAAGAAAGACTCTCCAAGATTTGAAAGATCAAATGGCTGAGCTAAGCACTCAGCACTACAATGGCTAAGCTAAGGACTCAGCAGGCTTGAATCGCAGGAGTTCCAAACTTGGAAGGTCCAGTCAAAACAGAGAGCTGCTCTGTATCCAGACCCTGTCTAAATAATTTGATGTAGTCCACTGGCAATCTCTGGTGGAAAAAAGAAAGCAACACTACCAAGAGGTCATCATGGGCAACTCAATCAGACACAGCAAATGGCTTCCTCATCCCCATCTGTGTTGAACCCGAAGCAAGAAGTTAGATCAGCAAGGAGATGAGAACTTGAGCACCGAGAAGCAGAGAAGAAGAGAGACTATTTTGGGAGACAGGGCTTTTGATGCATCTCAAATAGTTACACATTTAGTCAAGAGGGGAAAAAAATCTTACCGTAGAGTTCAACTATGTTTTTCTTTAAAAAAAAAAAAAATTAAGTGTATGCATGGTAAACAAGATGTGATCTTTGGGGCACAGTCTTATTAGGATTCTCCTGAGGGGGAAAGAGAGCTGAACTGCTCAGTAACAAAGATGTGAGCAGAATTCCACAACTTTTCTGTAGTACAAGAAGAGAAAACGTCTTGGGAAAGAGCCTAGTAGCACCATCTACGGAGAGGTGGGACATTTGAGGAAGACAGTTGGCCAGTGAGATTCCTGGAAAACAACAGTTCAGAAAAATCTAAACTCTAATATTTGATCAGAAAGCACAACCCCAGGACAGCAAGTATATGAAAACATGGGAGTAAGTCAGGAAAGCATGGAAAGGAAATATGTGACATAAAATTGATTAATTAATTTCTGAAGATTAAAAAAGCAACATGGCTGGTGTTCAGCCCCACTATGCATCTTTGGGCATAGTTTCATGAAATAGCATGTTCCCAGATAGTCCATTGAGGGAGAGACAGGATGGAAATTTCTCTGCCAGCAATCTCCTGCCTCAATCCCTACTGGTCAAGAAGTACCCTAGTTGTTGTTTTTTTTTAAATTCTTCTATGATGTGGTCACTTAGGTGCAGCCATAAGAGGAGACAGGGGAGAGGCTCAGAAAAACAAAGTTTATTACACTCACAGGTCCTAGAAGGGGGAGGCCCAGTATGGCACTCAGGGCCACATGGGGAAGCACCAGGGAGGCTATCAGGAGGCAAGAGACAGGGCAAGGGGAGTGATTAGACCATGTCTTTTTGGGGGTTTCCATGGAAAAGTCAAGGCAGGGCAGGGTAAGGAGTTTAGTACTGGCTGGCTTGGCTACAGAGGAAAGCTCTGATTGCCCAGTACCTGGATGTCCCTGGATGATTAAAGCAGAATAATACTGTCTCCTGGGGTGCACAGGCCAGAGAGAGAAGAAAGGGCTCCACCTTGGTTACTTCTCCAAAGGTACGCTCCCAGCTAAGCTTTTGTTATCACTAGGAATTGACTATCCCAGGAAGGGACAGTCAGAAAGCGTTTTTTTGGTGTCAAAACATTATAATACACAGAAAATACAATATATCTACAATACACAATTAAAGCGAAATCTCTCCCAGTTCCAGTGTGTGCCACCTGCTGTCTTCAGCCCCAGCGGAAGGCAGACAGTTACCCCCTCCTCTGGTGCTTCCTCTGGGAAGAGACTCCAGCCAGAAACCCACTCCCTTCTTTGCCTGCCCTTTGGACAGAGCAAGACCAAAGTTGTGAGCTGTTGGTTGGAGCCAACTTTTCCTGATGCAGGAAATTCCTCCTTTGAGGATCAAGTGTTCTAACTAGGAAGAGCCTATGTTAAGCTGGAAGAGAAGCAGGAAACACAAATCCAAGAGTTGGTCCCTGGGGATGATTGCAGAATGGCCTCGTCCTGACACTGCGTATACTGCAACGGCACATAGAACTGTACTCCACAATTCCTGCACTGAGCAAAAGGCCAGAGCACAGTGCTTCATCCCCACAAACTGTTGTCCCCAAGCTAACCTCCAGCTGAGCATCGTCTCACCAGCAGCTTCTGTTTGAGAACACGCAGTAGGACCACTGAAATCGACAGCCCTAAGCCCAGCAGAGGAACTCCCTTGCCTAAAACAATCTCTTGGTTTAAGGAACTGACTTGTCAGATACGATGTTGATGGAGAAGGCTCTCTATAAACCTTTGGGTGTTGATACTTTCAGATTGTATTGCTGGCAGTGAAGACAGTTCAGTGTCTATAATGTCCCAATTTTGGTAAAAAATTGCTGCCCCACCTAAGACAGAACGGCAGACTGTGAGACTGACATTCCACGAAGAGGCTGAAGGTCTCCCTGCAAGGTGAGGCTAGTCTGAAGCTCAGCACTGGGGTCTGCTTCTAGAAGGATCAGCCTTGTTGAGAGGCTCTTTCCCACGTACATAGTCTCCATCCCAGCCACGAAGACCACTCCACCCATCAACGTGATGTGTAAACCTTGAGGAGGCTGAGGAGAACGGCTGAGGGACCCCAACTGTCCATACACATTATCCCCACTACCAAGAGTTCAAGCACCTATCTCTTCCCCAGATATTTTTGTTCCCAACATACCAATCATGTTCTCTCCAGGCTCCTGACTGACTGACCAATCCTTTTGCCACTGACCAGGAGATCACCTTTCCCTCTATAGGCACAGAGAACGCAGAGCTCTTCTTCCTGGAAAGACTTCAGTCTATCACTCCATTTCCAGCTCTTTCCTAAGCTGCAGAGATAATATGCCAGCAGCACATCTGAAGCCAACTCACTCTAGGAGTTGAAATGCATCCTGCGCAACATAAAATTCTAACCCCAATACCTGTAAAGGGGACCATGACCCTGCAGACACCTTGATTTAGACTTCTAGACTCCAGAACTGTGAGAGAATAAAGGTCTGTGGATTTAAAGCCCCAGATGGGGTATCCCGTTATAGAAGCTCTAGGAAACCAAGACACGTATGATGCCAACCCTCTGTGACCCAGACTCTAGTCCTTTTCTCCTCCCTGTCAGTCATGGTTGGAGAGAGAAGAATAATTTAAACAGAGAATGGTGACACAAAATCATGCCTCCTGAGCTGCCCAAATCGGATCCTGAATGTACCACTGAAATCACACAATAGAGAACCACCAGGCCCTCCCCCACTTTTGGTTCACTGGATTCGACAACACACAGCTTATTGCGATTGGCTTAGATCACATAACTACGTTGCATCCCACGTCTCAGTCGATACTGGTCAGGATAAGAAAGCAAGGTGTTTCTCAAGTTGAGAGTGTTTTAGCCTGGGAAGAGACTATAACCTTGTTCCTGAACCCCAGGGGGCCTGTGCTCACCTACTAGGGATTGACATGCTTCATTCCACAGCCTCATGCCCCACAGTGATCTCCAGCGTGAACAGGCATGCTGACACCATGGCTTACATGACAAAGGGCATAAATCACAGCCAGTGGCAGCTGAAGTCCTCACTTGCTTTGTGTCCTAGAATCTGGGGGCCTATGGGGTCATCTGATTGATGGATCAGAGCAGTGCTCCCAAATGTGACAGATTCCCTGCCTGCAAAATTCAAAGAGGCCCCACAGAGGGGGCCAGCAAGATGTTCTCCAGAGTGCAAGGCGACCAGGGTTTCTGGGGAATGGACTACAGGTTGTATTGCTCTCCTTGCCGTGCAAAGACAAATTGCTTCTCATTATCCCTACTGAATGGCATCAAAACAGGAACCCTGTCCAGTCGATAGCTACACACCAACCCTTCAGGCTCTGTCTGCTCTGGTCCAAATCTCCCATCCGGCACTCAGCATCGCAGCTACCATCACATTGGCACCTCTTGTGGTTTAGGGCTGTCCACGATCCTCCGTCATGACACAGATTACTTTTGTGTAGGTCAGAAAGGTCAACTGAGTGAACACAGATGGGGATCAACAATGCCCAATCCTTCATGTGTGATGGTAGCTCTTGTCTCTTCTTTTCCTCAGGGAACATGGCATTACTTCTGATTTACATTTGCATGTGTGTGCATGTGTGTGTGCAGAGAGAGAGATGGGGCTCACACTTATATCTTCCTGCCTTGATGTCCCTTCTCTCACAGCTCAGAGAACCAAGGTAAATGTTCTCCCAGCTGCTAATTCTATTGACTCCAATTTTATATTGTGGGGAGACCCACAGAATCATTACATTCACTGTGAGAAGGGACAATGTTTTGCTTGGCTTCTGTAAGCACCCCCTTCTATGTGGGGAGCAATCATGATGTTTGAGCTTCCTGGCTTGAGTGACAGCTCAGACACCATATCTAATAATCCTCAAAATCCGATCATTACCTGCCTCTTTCCTTAAAGTACAGACTTCCTGGCATAGGACTGTAATTACCTTCATGGAAAGATGGGAGAAATTATCTTGAAGAGATACCGCCGAGGTTTTCCTTGATGAGACCTGGCCTCTCCTACAAAGAGTTCATGTCTGTGAACTGCCACAGAATAGTAATCTAAGCCAGAATCCACAATTTTCCACTACAGTGACCGCTGCCTAGCTTCTGCTTGGCAGCCCTTGTTTTTCTTCTGAATGGAAACACAGAACACCCTCATCAACTATCCATCTATTTAGTGCCTAATGTCACCACCATCTGTCAGCTATTGCCCTAGATCCTGGTGGAATGTGATTGCTACTCCAGCCTCGCAGACCACCATGGCAGGGCACTGCCTCTAATGGATACATGCTTCTCGTGTTCTCTTATTTATTTATTCTCTTATTTATTTGTTAGAGAGAGAGAGAGGGAGAGAGAGAGCGTGAGCACAGGCAGACAGGATGGTAGGCAGAGGCAGAGAGAGAAGCAGGCTCCCCGCCAAGCAAGGAGCCCGATGTGGGACTCGATCCCAGGACGCTGGAATCATGACCTGAGCCGAAGGCAGCTGCTTAACCAACTGAGCCACCCAGGCGTCCCTAAAGTATAAGGATCAGCATCTACATGAAGAGAGCTTGGGCCAAGTATGACACCTGGAAGGATTCTGGATGACCAACTGTAAACTCTCTGAACCCCTTCCTTTGGGTGTTTTTTGGAATTTCATCACACAAACATCGTGGATTAACTCACTGGCCATTAGTGATTGATTCAACCTCAAGCCTCTTCCCTCCTTGGAGGTAGGGGTGGAGGGAACTGAAATTTCTAACTCTTTAATCAGGGTTAGTTCCCCTGGCAACCAGTCCCCACAGCAGGTTACCCATGGGTTTTCTAAGAGTCACCTTATCAATATAACAAAAGAAATCACCAGGGTTCCAGGAGCTCTAGCCAGAAACAGGAAAGAGGATCAAATATCTATTTCTCATGAAAAATCACAGTATCACAAGGTCTGTTAAGGTAAAAACCACTGCACTGTGAGAATGGTATTTGTAGGGAGTCCAGGCAAGGGGACAGTCTCCACACCCAGGCAGTGTGAGGCAGAGAGATAAGGACATATACCACAAAGGGAGGACCTGATTCAGGCTGCAAGTCTTCAGGTCAAAAACTGAGAATGTGAGGGTATAAACCACTGGAAACTAACTCAGAGAAGGCTCGGCGGAGGCCTTGGATTTATTAGATGTTGAACGACGGAGAACGCTGTCCAGCCCTATTCACACTTGCAAGGCCACAGGACACCAGTCACTGTGAGATGTCACACAGTCACCACTTACCAACTCACTTAGGTCACCAGGCAAGGACCGTGTTAAACCAGGTCCACGCTGTGAGTTGGTGGTTATGTGGGAAAGTTCATTCTCCCCTGAGTCTCAGTGACCCCAAACAACTTGTGAGAGACTTGATCCAGATGCTACTCAAACCTCCCAGTTCTGTGACTGCAGTTCTGGTCAACTGAGAATTTTGTAATCACGTTTAAGTAGGGATTAAAGAAAAGCATGAGTCACTTTGCCCTTTGGACCCAATCACATCCCTGCAAATCTCTTATCCTGGCAGCTGGGGACAGAAATTCTGCCACACCACACCTCACCATCTGTTCCCTGGTTCTGAAGTAACTGGTTCTGCTGAAAGAATGGGTCATCACTTTATTAGCTGCATTAATACAAATTACATGGTGTTTTAATTTAAACTCTCGGAGCAACTACAGGTATTGTAACAAATTTGATCAGAGTCCAATCTAAGAAAGGAAACACATATTGCTGAATGTGATTTCTGTATTAAAGTAGCTGAAAGTCAGCATAAGAAAAGACAAACATAACTCATGTCATGAATATACTGACCTCAGTTGTGATCAAAGCCCCCAGAGTTCCAATGGGAAAGGACTTTAAGGCTCTGGGAGCTGCCCTTAAGGTAAATGTGCCTTGAGGTAGGAGGTCCCAGTCGTTCAATCAGAACTGGATATAGATGGCCTTCCTGTGTCTTAGCACCGAAGACTGCCTTCTAAATGATGCAAAGAAGTTTCTCAGTGCCTAGTATACTCCCCGGCATAGCTGGCTTAGATACATAAATGCCTTAAGTGTTCAAGAGCATTCTGGGTTCTTTAATTACTTCCGCTTGCCTTTTGGCCCACTTTCTAAATAGAGTAGGGCAGCCAGAGTTTCACAGGGTTCTTCACAAGGCTTTCCCCTCGGTGGTTAATGGGTAGTCATGAAGGCAGATCTGTTGCATTCTTTGCCAAAATTCTTGGCAAGAGTTTCAAAATTTTAATTATCCTCCATAGTTTTTATATTTAATATTCCCCCTTCTATTTCATGGATAGAGTTGACTTTGAATGGATTTTTGTTTTGTGGAAACTGATTTGGAATGGCTTCCTATTTGAGGTTTCAAAGAAAAGGCCAAGGTGCTGCAACAGGATAAAGAGAACCACAGATCAGCTGTGGCTGTGTTCTGTGAAACAGAGTTTCTCCTCCTGCTGTACTTTGCTGTCTTGAAGCAACCACGTTTTGTGGTTGACGAAGTCCCTGAAACATTCTAGATCCAAGCATAAAGTGACAGTGCTATGAATTTTCTTGTAGAGCCAGAAACTTCAGGAAACATCAAACTTATTGGCCTGACCACGGTTCAATCAACTGTTAAAATTAAGGGGGTGCAGCAGGCACAATCCAACCACTGGGTCAAGAGCTTACATTCCCTCCTGCTCCAACTGCTTTTTTGACTTGCAAATGGGCACCTCTCTGAAAATAAGTGATTGCATTTATGTAATGCCTGTGGGAGAAAAATCTTAAATTGCCTCTCGGATATAACAAAGTTATAAATACATTTTGTGAGCCCCTATTTGCTGTGAAGACCAATAAAAATGCATGTTGCAGTACAATTAGAAAATAGGACAGTAATTTGTAGTTCCCTATTTTATACTGAAACCTGAATTTATTTATTGAACCTAATAGTTCAGCATCATCATTCTGGGCCTGAAAATATTTACAGCAGTCTTGAATCTAGAAAAGTTCCACATCAGTAATATATTTGCTATAGCAGAATTTTTAAATGTCACTTTAATGAGATATTAACATGTACATATACTACATACATACATGTGTACAATGTATACATATATAATATACAAAAATAGCCCTTTGGTGAAATATCCAGTATCTCTATCCAGATCACAGCAAAAAACTGCATTAAAAATTTTTAGAAAGATAAACTTTCTAATAACTATCATCATTACCACAAAAACATATGCAGTAAAGTTCATATACTTTGCTAACTGAGAAAGTCTTCATTTGTAGACTCTGATCTGATATTCTAAGATACAGAATATTCAAAAGAGAAGACTTAATCCTGTATCTCTGTCACATGAATTTTTGGAGGTAGTTGGTCTGATAGAATTTTAACTGAGGCCCTTTGTCCACACTCTTTTCTCTAATCTGAAATTGTACATGCCACCATCACAAATTAACAAACTTGGTCACAAAGGTTAGCCAAAACCATAATACACACATACAATGCTAAGCATGGAGGAGGTATCTAAGCTCTGGAAATTTACTGTATACACTTGTGCTTTCTTTGGGGGATCTGTTTGAATTACTATTGCTACATAATAAAACACTTTACTTTAGTGGTGGGAACAATGATGTTTTTGTTATGCACTTGGATTCTGTGGCTTGGGAATTCAGAAAGGGACCAACAATAGTGGCTGGTCCCTGTCTAGAACCTCAGCAGGGACAACCCTAAAGCTGAGGGTGAGGACCAGAGTCCTCTCAAGACTGGCTTAGTGATCTGGTGCTCAGAGTATGTACCCAAATGTGCAGACTTACAGAAGGAAATTATATTTCACCTCTTGGTGGAGGAGAGGTAAGCAAACATAAAAAGAAAACAAAAACATGTGGAAATGGGAAATACAGTTGTAGTCATCCTTGGAAATCACCATTTGCTATAGCATGTGGGCCCTTGGGTGGACTTCCTGATCAATCTTCCAGTTTTAATGTGGAACCTTAACATGGACTGTTCCATATGGAATACGGAAACATTTACTGGAGCAGATAAGCCACTCCTCTCCTACGGAAATTTGTTAACTAACACACGTGGAGGGCCAGCAGAAGCCCTCTCCAACATTCACGAAGAAGATGGTGAGCTAACTACCCGCGTGATGCTGGAAATATAACTCACTTAAGCCTCAGCTTTCTTATTTCTGAAATGGGAATAATAAGTAACATGTAGGATTTTGGTGAAGATTACAAAAAGTGGCTTTAAAAAGTGTTGACAAAATGCAAGGTATTTTGTATATAACTAGTAACATCATAAAGACACATTGTCACTGTTTTTCTCTAGTGACTTCTGAAACCCCCACGTGGGTCTTCCAACGGGACTCTGAAGGCTGCTTACAAGGCGTCCCTGAGGTGTGACTCGACTATGAAGAGACCCAACCAGAAGCAAATTCTGAGAGTGAAGCCTGTCGCATTCAGAAGAAGGATGGCTAACAGTCCAGCTAACGTGTTTTGTTACAACCTAAACTTATCGGCCAAAATTCACTTTTCAAAATCTCTTGTTCCGCTGGTCTGATCTGCAGGCAGAAAGGGACTTCGTCAGGGGCAGCAACAGAAGCACCTGAATCCACAGTGGTAAAGCGAGAATCTGGAAAAACACCAGACCCAAGATTCACCCTGAATGATTCAGGGTGTCTCTAACTGCTGACTTCCAGTATCCTGAGGTCTGGGTGTAAATGACACGCATCACCCACGAACAGAAGAGAAGTGTGAGGCCACAGTAGAAGACAGGAAGACACTGAAGGGTGAACCCCACAGAAGCAGACAATCCCAAGAACAAGACTTGACCCCTTCCCCACAGGGTGAACTAGAAGAACATGTTTCTGTCTTAATCTCTGGATAAAGAACATCTATATGACCCTGGAAATTCCGGCACATGAATTTCCAGCCCCTTAAGAAAAAGAGTAAAAACACAGGTTTATGTGAGTCTCAAAGTGATAAGCTACTGAGTGCCTAGTAGAAGCCAACCTCCTCTGAGGAGATTCACTTTAAAATCGGGTGGCAGGGGATTCTGTTTCTCATTTGAAGGAAACACAACAGCCTGCCTGCAGAGAGCAGCTATAAACTCTGGGCAAAACTGAAAACGAACAAGAAAACCTTTCTGCGTGAATTAGAGACCACAAAAGCAGGCAGATCGGTTAGGGGAGTTGAAACTTGAGGGAAGCAACCAGTTCTGGCGGGGGGCATGGGGGAGCCCGTGGAAGCTGCGGGGGAGAAGGGGGTCCCGTCTTTGCAGCTTTTCCCCCACCACCTGCACAGGGAGGAGGCAGAGATGGGACAGACCCTCTAGCGATGCCGTCACAGTCCTTGTTGAAGGACCCCGTGGGGGGAGCCTGGGCGTGCGGCTGCAGAAAGGAGAGAGCCATGACGGGGAGTCCGAGTTCTGCGCACCAACTGTGAGTTCTGCGCACCAACTCTGTTACGTCCCCAGCATCTCCGCGAACCCTGGTGTGCAGCGCAGAGCGGAAAGTGCAGAGACCTGGCCAGCCACCTGCACCACACCAGACAGAATTTGCAATTCAAGGAGAGCCCATTTCGTGGTGCCTTGAGGCAAACCTTCCTTGTTTTTGGAAAGAATATCACAGATTCCCAACCTCCACAACCTAACAGTCTCAATGCTGAGGAATCCACAACTCCTCAAGAGACAAAGAGGCAGGAAAGTATTTTCAATATATTTCCAGACAAAAACATAATCCACTCTGTGATAACCCGCACGTCAGAATTGTCAGGCAAGGACTTCCAAACAGCTGTTATAATCACAGTTAGTGGGGCAAAGGGAAATTGCACATATTTATATGAATAAAACAGCAGTAAAGCTCAGAGACAGCATGATCTGTAAGTACGCTCATGTGTGTATATATACACACCGATGTACACATAAAACAAAACACAAAATAATCCCTGATTTTTTTTTTAAAGTTACTGAATGCATCTAGGAGTGAATACAGATAATAATGAAAGTGAATGAACTTGAAGGGGGATATATATGACTGTGCAATCTAAAAAAGAGGAAAAAATTACAAAAATAGAATAAAAGAGCCTCAGAAATTTGTCACAATAACGCAAGTTACAATGGAAGCCCGATTAGCACATCAGAAAAGAAAGCAAAGAAAGAGGCAGAAAAATAATGGGAAAATAATGACTTTAAACTTGCAAATTGGTGGCATCTATTTTCAGATTTAATCATGTCAGCAAACCCCAAAGGGGATAAATACAAATAAACCCATTCCAAGGCACCTGCGGGGCGACTACCAGGACTACTGCTGGTGAGAGATAAAGGGACAGCGAGGGTGCGGCAGGAGAGGAGACAGTCCCCCAGGGCACTTGTCATGAGGGACAAGACCTCTCCTCAAACTGTGGGGACAGAGACTGAACCATAGCCCCCCAAGATGTGCCCTACCAGAAACATTAAAGGAAGTTCTCCAAAATGAAGAAAAGGATAAAACAGGGAAACTCAGATCTTCAGGAATGAATGGAATATAACTGAAAAGTTCATGGATAAAAATACAAATTATAGAAAAAAGGAAAACATACGCTAAACATATCAATTATAAACATACATTAATGTGTATATATTTTGATATAACTTGTTTATAGGTTGCTAATGCATAACTATATGATATAAAAATATAAAGATTTATCATCTTAAAATATTTAAATACATGTGCCTTTTAAAGCAGAAAGTATAATCTTGTCATGAGGCATTAATGTATATAAATGCAATAGATGTGATGCTGCGTATAACAATGGGAAAAGACTGACAGGGACAATATGCAAAAAGGTAAAACAAATAGAAAACAAATGAAAGGCACATCTAAGTCAACATATAGAAACCATTTCATTAAATATAAAATAGTATATAAATGTGTGTGCATATATATATATATATATATATATACTATCTCTTTTTTTTGGTGTACATGTACTATTTCAATGAAATAACTAGGATGATCACATTGGATATAAAAAGCAAGAATATACACTGTGCCTATAAAAAATGCACTTTAAACATAAAGCCCCATAGCAGTTGAAAGTAAACCAATAAAAAAGATATACTACACACACAGTAAGAATAAGGAGGCTGAATGGCTTTGTTAATATTTGATAAGGTTGACTATAATAGAAGTTATAGCATTACCGAATACAAACTATTCAGTGCCTGAGGATAGAGTTGTCAATTCATCACCAAGACTGAACAGCCGTAAATGTGTCCTCCCAAGAGAAGAGCTTCAAATTATGTAAAGAATAAACTGATGGAAAAGACATCTAGGATTCCATCATTAAAATGGGAGATTTTGAAATCCTTTCAGCAACTTATGGAAAAATTAGGTAAATCACTAAAGATAGAAACACCTAAGAAAAGCATAATTAACTACCTTAACTGCCATCTATAAAATCCTACAACTGAAGAATGAACATCACTTTCAGGTGCACAGGGCACTCGTGAAGATCGATCCATTTTATGGGCCATAAAATAAGTCTCAGTACATTTCAACAAACTGAAATAATATGAAGTGTGTTCTCAGGTGTTAACAGAAATAAAATTAAAAGACCAATACGATGTGTTAAAAAACCTCAAACTTTTGGAAATGAAACAATATATCCCTAAATCACCCATGGGTCAATGGAAAAATTACAAAAGAAACTGGAAAATATTTTATACTAACTGATAATAAAAAAATTAACATTTACATTAACATTCCTTTGAAACAACTAGAGTAATGGTTAGGGGAAATTTATGGTTTTAAATTATTCTATTAGGATAAAGATTTAAGACTTTCCCTAAACTACCGCCTCAGAAGATTAGAAAATTAAATACAAAGAAACAAGGAAAAAATACAATGAGCAGAAATCGACAAAACAGAAGACAAATAAAAGAGAAAAGAAACAAGGTCAGTATCTGGCTATAGGAAATAATCAACAAAAGTGGTATATAGTGGACTAAGCTGAGGAAGAAAATTGAAAAATCAGGAAAAAAAGGATAAGTTCTCACTACAAATCATACAGAAGTTGAAAGTATCTCAAGAGAATCTAGTATGACGTGTTTATGGCAACAAACTCAGCATCTTAGATTAAGTGGATAAATTACTTGAAATGTACATCCTAGCCAAATTGGCACAAAATAAAAGAAATCTATGGAAGAAACTGAATTTACTATAAAAACTTGTCCCATGAAGAAAGTATTGGTACAGGATAACTTTATTGGTGAATTCTATTGAACATTACAGAATAAATACAATTCTTACATACATTTTTTCACAAAATTAAAAAAAAAAAATAAAAGGAACCCTTCCCAACTTGTGTTATTGAGTCTGCCAGGACTCTGATAACAAAAACAAGACATTAGAGAGTCTTAGATTTAGAGAGAGAGAGAGAAAGAAAGAAAGAAAGAAAGAAGCAGTGTCCCTCAGGTTTATAAAAGTAAAGATCTTTCACAAATATAAGTAGATAGAATATGACAAACTTGATAAGGAGGAAAATCTTAAAAAAAAAAAAAAGGACTTCTTTTAGGAATATGAGGTTGCTGATATTAAGATATTAGTCAATGGGACATCCACATTCAGCCAAGACAAGGAAACAGAGGTTATATTTATATTTACCTATAAGCCACTGTGAAGTCAGAAACCAACAAAATATTGTAGATATTGAGAAAAAATAGAGCAGAACCAAAGGATGGAAAGTAAACAAGTCATATGTTTATGCCGGTTTCCAGTTTATAGTAAGGACTAAGAAGACACAGAATCAGATGGAGAATTTGCAGAGCAAGGCACAGAAGGACAGACAGCTGTCTTCAGCAACAACTCTGGATACGTGTAGAGGGGTTCCAGAGTCTTTGGCTAAGTTCTAAAGTGCACATTTTATGTAGAAATATCGACAGAGGAAAAAGAACCGTAAGAAAGATTACACTGATAATCTCGAACTCACACAGGGCTCCAGCCATGGTGGAAAAGCTCTGTAATATGCAGGGCAGAATCTTCAGAAGGATGTTCTTTACTATAGGAATAAACTTATGCTAGACTGAAAGCTTCTCTGGGCCCACCGTATAAAAGCTTAACAGGAAGTCTTGAAAGATCCCAGCAACTAAAGGCATACAAGAACAAAATCTTACAGTGTGTTAATGAAACAAAATCCAGTAACAAACAACATAAAATCTTCCAGGTCTGGTATCCAATCAAAATTTATGAGGCGTGTGAAGCTGAAGAATATTATGACTCACGAACACTAGTAAAGTCGATCTGTAGAAAGAGACCTGTAAATGACAGAGATGATAGATCTACCTGAAAATAAAAACTACTAATTAGAAATAGGTTCCATATGTGAGAAGTCGAGAAAAATATGAGTGTGGTGAGGAGACAAAAGATATAAAAAAGAACTGAATAGAATAGATATGAAACTTCTATTCTAAAAATATCTATTCTATTCTAAAAAATAGGATAGATATGAAAAGTATAATACCAATAACAAAAAAATTACTGCCTGGGATGAACACATCAGACATTCCAGAAGAAATGACTGGTAACCTTGAGGACATAGCCATAAAAACTTTTCAAAATGAAGCACAGAAAGAAAAAGATAGTTTAAAAAAATAATACAATGGATCATCACTATCTTGGTGGGCATTAGTATGTAGTCCAGTATACATATAATTGAGGGAAAAGAAACAAAAATATTTTAAGAATAATGCCAATTTTTTCCAAATTTATATAGGGTCTAAATCCGAAGATTCAAGAAATTCAGCAAATTCCAAGCAGAATAAACATAAGAAAACCATTCCAAGGCAATCCTGATGACGTTGCTGAGCACCAAGGATAAAGAGGAAAATGTTATAAGCATCTAAGAAGGGGCTGGGAACGGTGAGCTCATTGCACATCAGAGAAGACAAAGACAAGAGTGGCAGATGATTCATCAAATCCCACAGCCAGCAGTCAAGGCTGAAACACCCACGCACCGAAGGAAAAAAAGAAATTGTCACTCTAAAGCTCTTTGTCCAAGAAACTGTCTTTCAAAAAAAAAAAAGCCAAATAACAGTATTTTCAGCCAAAAAAAGTAATTAATTACCTGTATATCTGCACTGAAATAAAGGTTAAATGAAGTTCACCAGACACCAGGAAAATTACAGGAGCTGGCAATGCGCTTAGAAACAAAGGAATGAGGAACAGGAGAAATGGTGGGGATGACTCTGACATACACAGACCCTACAGCATCCCTCTCACGTTTACGTCTTTTTTTTTTTTTTTTAAAGATTTTATTTATTTATTTGACAGAGATCACAAGTAGGCAGAGAGAGAGGGGGAAGCAGGCTCCCCACTGAGCAGAGAGCCTGATGT
This sequence comes from Mustela putorius furo, assembly GCF_011764305.1. Taxonomy (NCBI): domain Eukaryota; kingdom Metazoa; phylum Chordata; class Mammalia; order Carnivora; family Mustelidae; genus Mustela; species Mustela putorius. The sequence goes on along the minus strand of NW_025421511.1, from coordinate 1,781,628 downwards.
GGGGCTTGATCCCAGGACCCCGAGACCATGACCGGAGCTGAAGGCAGAGGCTTAACCCACTGAGCCACCCAGGCACCCCTCACGTTTACATCTTTAAGAGGCAGGACTTCCAGCTCTGACTGCATGAACAGGCTGAACAGGAGCTTACATGCATGTGTGTACACATGCACATACACATGCACATACACACGCACATACATACAGACACACACATACACACACGTGCACACAGTCTACCACATTTACAACACGTTCCAGGCTCTGGAAGCCAAAAAAAAAAAAAAAAAAAGTCAAACAATGAATGGAGAGTGTTTATCCACGACATGCTGGCAGAATTTGGGTAAGAAAGGTAGAGATCTGGGAGCATCTTACTGAGCCCACTCACTCGGTGGTGATGGTCTCTGAGGGAGCAGAGCTGACAACGAAAACAGGCAGCTGTTCCTGCCGAGGGGCCAAAGCATATCTGGATGGTGATGATCATTTCTTGGATTGTACAAATCTCCAAACCCAAAACTGAATGTATTTTGGTACATTATAGATGTAAATTAGAGCCCAGTAGAATTGATTTAAAAAAAAAAAATGTAGGTCTCAAAGAACTGATGTAGATTTTTGTAGAACATGAGCTCAAAACTAGAAACACCCATTGTTAAGAGAAAGCGTCGACAGGAGCAAAGATCACAAATTCACGACGCTGGCAATGATGTAGTGACTGTATTAGAATTACACGATCCCAGTTATTTCAAATTTGTTTAATGTGAATAAATAAGATGGTGTTGGAAGTATAATTAACTAATAGGAAACAATCAAATTTATCATAAGATCCAAAGAATAAACAACCATCCAGCGAGAATCTCTGCGGAGAGGTTAAGCAGACTCGAGAAGGTGGCAGAGGAGTTAGTGGAGAGGTTGCTACGGAAGCAGAATGCAGCAGAGAAAAGGAGATGAAAAATGTGTGTGAGAGATAAAGAGGAACGGACTCAGTGAGCCGACCCCATGTTCAGTCAGCAATGCAGGGGACAATAGAATGGGGAAGAAGCAATATTCAAGGAAATAACAGTGGAGAATAAATGAACAAATGGATATACAGTCCCAAATTGTGCCAAGTTACAGAACACCAAACACAAAGTGAAAATGCTGGGGGAAAAAAATTAAAAACAGCTATAAACAGGGAAAATGGGACCACACAGCAGACTTTTCAAGCCTACATTAGAAATTAGAAAAAAGTAAAATGATATCAATGAAAAGTACTGAAGTAATTTAGTTATTGTATTAGTGAAGGTTCTCCAGAGAAATGGAACCAATAAGATATACAAAGATGGATGGAGGGATAGACAAATGGATAGATGAATGGATGGATGGGTGGAAAGACAGATGGACAGACACACAGATGGGAGATTTATTATAAGAATCAGCTCACATAGTTGTGGAAGCTGAGGTACCCCATGATCTGATTTCTGCAAGCTGGAGCTCCAGGAAAACCAGTGGTGTCACTCCGTCCCCATCTGAAGTTATGAGGACGAGAAGCACCGACATCTGACGGTAGAAAACAGAGGTTTTAGCTCCAGCCATGAGCTTACTGCTCCCTCCTCTGCATCCTTGCTCTATTAGGGACCTCAGGGGACTGGAGGTTACCTACCCACGTTGCAAAGGGTGATCCCATTTACTCACTCCACAGATGCCGATGTTGATATCTTCCCAGACACACCAGACAGAATTTTGTCAGCTCTCTGGGCATCCCTTAACCCAGCCAGGTTGACTATCAACTGGGCATTCCATACCCTAATAATCTAGAAATAATGAGTTTATCTTTAAGAAAAAGATGGCGGGGAGAAGAAAAGAAGGAAAGAAGGGAGGGAGAAGGAAAGAAGAAGAAAGAGGCAGGACGGACGGACGAAGGAAACAGAGAAAATTATACTCAAGGAAAGTAAAAAAGGAACACAAGGAAAGTGGTTGTAGAAGGTCTCATATGCAAAAAGAAACGCTGAACAAAGGAAATGTGAGGATATTGGATGTTATGATTTTCTTTCAACTTTGCATTTCCTGAATTTTCTTTGCATTGTCTTCATATTAGTATTTTTTTTAAAAGAATTATGTGGGACCATTTATTACAGGAACAAGCAGCACTGGACTCCCAGCAGGCCCAGAGAGCATGGCATTATCCCACTACAGTGATGGATGGAAGAGTCATCACTTAGCTGTGTGAAGTCAAAGGCAGAAGGGCTTTGTAGAGGGTCTTACATAGCCTCTCCCAATTTTTAGTGAGTAAAGAAAGGTCACATATAATACGTTCTTTTTTAAAAGGAGAAACATTTGTAGGTATGTTTTAGGAAAATTTCCATCCAAAACAGTTGAGCACTTTGAAAAGGTTTAACACTTTCAGGGTAAAGCACAGCAATGTGCAAAGTTACATGGAGTGAAACGCTTTATTATCTAGTATCACCAGATCGATGCAAGCATTAATTGCACCTGATTGCTTAATAAGGAAGTTTGAATTAATAAGGAGATAGTTCTAATATAGAAAACAAGGAAACAAAGCCTTTCTTTCCAGTTGATGAGCTGATAATGGCAAGAAATGTTTATTTGCTTTTGCCCTTCTACACTTCTCCCCATGGGGTACCCAGCCTAGTGCTTTATGGTAGAACATAATCAGTGAACTGCAGGAGAATTCACTGAAGCTATTTAAAGTGGTAGTCTCTTTTCATGGGCAGAGAATGGGCAACATAATACAGCAAATGTCGATCCAATACTTAATTAAATATTTGTTTTCCTGATGAATTTAAGTAGATCAAAAAGAGACTCCAGGATGATGATTGAGACTATCCAAAATATAATAATAATAATAAGAAGAATCCTCTAATTCCTCAGTCTGGGTAGAGTTTGGAGCTATACGGATTACTTCAATAAAAGAGTGTAGGTGATGTATATGGGGGGCATGGGCGGAGGCAGTCAGAGAGAGAAGGAGAGACAGACACTGTCAGAAAGAACAAGCACAATCAAGACTACGTTAAATGCTCTTGGAAAACATAAACAAGAGGCTGTCGTTAGGGCTATGATTTAATTGTATCAGAATAACAACACGAGATTGAATGTAATGCATCAACGGAGAACTAAATCAACTACCCCGAGAGACAGAAAAAGCACTGTGGCGTTCAAAAGGAAGGAAGGAAGCCTTCGTGCACTGAGGAGGATACGAAAAAGAAGCAAAATTGTGCGTACAGTACAGCGTCTTCCAAGGATGACAGGGGAAAAGACACTACACCCTGCCACGTCCTTTTGAGTTTTAAATATGTGAGTGCTCTGCTGGACTTCAAAAAGAGACACACACACACAAACACACACACACACACACACACCCTCCCAGCTGAACAGCATACGTCCCTGATTAGTGCATTTGCTCATTTGCTTTATATGTGCCCCATTTTCACATTTCTGCATGAATCACAGATACAAGATGGTATTTAAGTTTGAAGGCCACAGATCTAGCAAGGCTCAGAGAACAGCAGGAAAGAAGGAAAAACACCAAACACAGTGAACGTTTCCTGCTCACATTTGCGGGAGGTGCATTGGCTTGTGGGATTCTGTGCATGTATAAGCCAGAAAAACAAAATTAACATCATCTCAGCCCCTCCCCTGCCCGCCACAGAGAGACTGCCTTTCCTGCCTCATGTGAAAAATTGGCACAACAAATATAGAGCCAAAACCAAAGACACTGACAGCCCAGGTTGATTTACTTGGCAACGGCAGAGAGTTTCCAGAGAAAGGTATATAATTCATCCAGAAGTTGAGGAGACCAATGAGAAAGAAAAGAGTGAGCACAATTGGCTGTTTGCATAGAGCAGGGAGAAATATTTGAGGGATTGTTGCCATGACTTTTTCTTTTTCTTGCTTTTTTTGGTTGACAGATTGGTTTTCTACTAGTTTTTTTCTTTTTCTTCTTTGAATGTTTTATTGTACTGAAATGAACCCTAAGAAGGGATGTATATATACATATATGTGCATATAAAATATGTATACATAGATACCTGTAATACACATATATACCTGTAATACATGTGTAATGTAATCTATCTAGCTATCTATATATTACAACGACCAAATGAGAAAATATTATGAAAGTGTTTTGTGTACCACAAAGCACTATCATATAGTACTTTCCTCATTTGGTCATTGTAACAAGCTTTAAAGAAAACATTCTTTTTTTTTTTTAAGGAAGCAGGATCAAAATGGTCCAATGCCTTATTCATTACAGCACAGCTAACACTGGAAAGCGGCAGAGTTTAGTTTATGTATCCATTCATGCACGCATTCATTCAAGAGCTTAGCCCAGGCCAAATACTTGTGTTTGCTTTCAAGATACAAAGAAAAAGAAGTTGAGTCTCTGCCTTGAGGGAGCTCACGTCCTAGCAAAGGATGACAGAGGTCCAGCACACATGTGCTGTGGAAGAAATGTCCCATGTACGAGGCAGGCACGAAGTCTGCCAGCTGGGTCACACGAGCTTGGATGAACCAGGTCACCTGGAGCTGACCTGGAAAGCTGTGCGGGCATTCCCGAGGGAGACGGGACAAAGGGGAGAGAGAGAAGACATGGAGACGATATCTCTGGCCAAGGAGCTTCCCTTGAAGAGCCACACCCTTCCAAGGAGTGTCCCCCAGCCTGCCATGGTGAGACGTTGACAAAGGGCTGTGCTCTTCAGGTGGTCAATTCCCAAAAACCCTTCTGTCTCTGAGCCCAATTTCTCCTATGGTCTCCAAACTTCAATGCACGTAAAATCACTGTGGTGATCGTTTGAAAGTATCTGGGGCCACCTTGGGGTTCTGATTTTGATTCACACAGTCAGGCAGAACAGAAGCCAGAATTCCAGTCTTCGGGCTAAGGAGAGACTGTGTGGTGTAGGAGAACAGCCAGTGACAGAGTGCCCAGCACATCCGCCAGCACTGGCTCGACCACCATGAAGCCCCTTCTTGTCTTGGGGCCCACATTTTAGCATCTGCAAAGTGATCACACGCGCCAGGGGAGCAGTTTCCAAAACTGTGGTTGTGTTTTCAGAGTAGATGTTGCTGTCGTTGTTCAGACACTTCTTACAGGGAACAGGAATAAATAAGTAACCAGTATTGGGATGATTCAGACGTGAAGAGAACAAGCTCTCATGCTTGCTCTGCTGCTCACCCAGAACACTTCTGTGACCAAACGCATGGGTTTGCCACACACCAAACAATCCCCCAGCTCTCCAGACACAAGCTGGGGATCCCGCAATTCAGTTCCATTCTAACCCTACCAACCTATCAACCTGCAGATCCCACAAGTCAAGGGCTCAGTCCCACAAGATGGCACCCACTGCTGGTGAAAATCACCAGCCCTGTCACTTGTTATTGTCACCTGTAGCTCTGATGGATTCTCTATAAGTCAGGGGTCCATGAGCCATCCTCAGTTTCAATGATCTGCAAGAATGGCTCACAGAACTCAGACGACCTACGTTTGCCACTTTGTTACGCAATAAGGGACATGCTAAAGGCTACAGATGAACAGCCATATGAAGGGATACATAGGGTGAGGGCTAGATGGGTCTAGAGCGGAAGCTCCTGGCTCCATGGACCGGAGGGTTAGCCATCCTTCCAAAGTGTGAATGCCTCACCCATCCAGATGCTGTCAGAACTCTGTAAGTTAGGCATTTTTGTAGAGGCTTCTTTACATAGGCATGACCGATTAGTAACTCAATCTCTAGCCCATTCCCCTCCCCCAAGGACAGGAATGGGGCTGAATACATAAAGTCCATTTACTGCTGACCCTACAGTCCACTGGGTCATCCAAAAACTTGTGGCAAAGCTAGATTGGACTGTGCCTCACAAAATTTATCTGAAAATATCCCAGAGAAATGCCACAAGAAAAACGGGTGTAGCATATGTGCATCTCATTCACATGCATCTATAAGAGAACGTCCTGATAAATGATCCCGTCTCTGACCTGTTTCAGACTTTCTCATTGAAAGTGATGAATTGGAGAAGGGAAACAGCTAAGACATGGTTGGAATTGCTTGGTACCTACACTGAATATTTTAGAGTTGATATTTACTTTGACCTACAAGGGCAGCCTTGACCATTTTTACTCATTAACACAACTCCTTCAGGGGCTCAGATACACATCCTGATTTTGAGGAGGTAACAGGGAAAAAATTATTTAACTGTCTATAAAATAGATAAAGAGTCTGTACAAAAGAGAAATGACTTACACCACCAGCAGCAGCGGGATTAAATGCCACGAAGGGGTTAAGAGATGTATTAATACAGAGAACAGCACTGAGTTGCAGGGCAAGGGTCCCGGAGTGATCCATCACCGGCCACGGGTATGGCGCAGAAAACCGCACAGGTAGCCAAAGAGCACTGATTAGCACAAACAGATGGTAAGGTAGTGACAGCCCAAAGTTAGTCTAAAGCTTACAATTCAATATGCTTCGGCTTCTTCCTAAGTGTGCAATGCACAGACGAGTTTATGGTGATTACACAATAATTATTAAATAACACATTTGAGTCGCACAATCTTGATGGGCTCACAATACATTAGCCATAGTTTCCATGTAGCCAGAACAGAGCTGGTGCTTAATGTTAAATGAATAAGGACGTAAAACTGGAAAAAAAAAAAAAAGGACAATATGAATACTGAAATTAACTATAAGATAAATGCCATCACAGCTACCATCTACAAACAATCAATAGCTATGTTAATCTAATTCATTTTGTCTGCCTCAGATTTTTTTTTTTTTTAAGATTTTATTTTTAAGGACTCTCTACAGCTGAGGCAGGGCCTGAACTCTCAACCCTGAGATCAGGAGTCCTAGGCTCTACCCACGGACACCGTCTGCAAAGCCACTAACCTCGGGACTGTCCTTTTGCTTGCCTCTTCAGAGCCCCTCAAGAAAAGCTTTTGAGAATTTACGGACCATGATAAATACAACATTAATCACATTATCAATGAATCCCCAGCCACAGACGAGTGGGAGAAACAAAGTTCACATCAAAGTTGGAAAAAGAAAGAAAGCCAATTCAAATTCAAGTCCGAATCATCAGTAAGCAATACGGAAAATGAGATCAGCTTCATTCTCTCACTCTCAATGCCTCTGAGAGAAAGAAAACAATTAGCCCTTGGTGCTAACTGGAAGCTACAGGACACACATGGCAGCGTCCCTCCCTGCGTAGCAGTGGTGATACGGTGGGATTCTGCTTCTTGCTAAGAGGGCTCTTTCTTCTTCCCTTTGCTGTTTTTCACTGTCAAATATTCAACTGGTGGGTGTTTCATGTTTACTTACTTTTCTGGCTTTTGGTATCTACACCCACACTGGGTTTGCAAAAATAATAATAATAATTCATTATTATCTATTAATTTATTATTATTAATTTATTACCACGCTATCCTCCTGTGCCTTCTCAGAAACAGAATATTTCATTTCTAAAGCGACTGTTCCCAATTTAAGAAGAAATATCGAGTCTCACTTTCTTTGTATTAATTTTTAAAGATTTTATTTTTATTTATTCGACAGAGAGATCACAAGTAGGCAGAGAGACAGGCAGAGAGAGAGAGAGACAGAGGGAAGCAGGCTCCCCGCTGAGCAGAGAGCCCAATGCGGGACCCGATCCCAGGACCCTGAGACCATGACCTGAGCTGAAGGCAGAGGCTTAACCCACTGAGCCACCCAGGCGCCCTCTTTGTATTAATTTTTAGACTCCCTGCTTCATCTTTCTGAGATTTCAGGGCTCTCAAGAATGTACCAGGTGAGAAGATGCACACTTCTTATCTCTTGCTGTCACACGGACGCCTCGCTTGCTGAGAAGCACAGAATATTCCTTCAACAACATCCCAGGGCTTCAGTGTACAATAAAACCAACGGGCTCACCGTGTAGGTGTGAGAAACAAAGTTGACCTCCACTGAAAAGAAAGGATTTAACCAGATTTAGTGAACTTTCTCGAGAAGACAGAGATCAACTTGGGATGCTTGTTAGGATCTTCCATGAAGACGGCACCACGCAAGTGAAGGAACACAGAACGGGAATGAGATTCCCGTCTCTGAGTAACTGACATTCCTTGAAGCCTGTACACCAAGAACCTCACTCTCAGCAAGAACAGAATAAAAGCTAGAGAGAGAGTGAAAAGTCCTACATGAAAAACAGAGAGGGAGGAGAGGTTGGTTAGTGGTCAAAAACCCAGGAATCCTTCCCACGAGAAATGGTATCTGAGGTGCCGGACCACTGCAGCTAGAGATGGTGGAACAGAGCATGTGTGCAGGGTTTGCATTAATCACGTCGGTTACATGCTTGGAATCTGCATGTGGGCAGGAGGAGGAGGAGGAGGAAGGTCAAGGACATGAGTTAGACCAGAACGAACAAAATGCCACAATAATTAGTTGAGGCTTTAATGAGCGGCACGAAAGATTTTTAAGCGAAGAAATAACATAATCAGGGCTGTGTTCTAGGAAGATTTTGGAAGCAGAAAGTGTTACTCTCGATGTGGAAGGAATCTCAATTATGTTTAAATCATTGATGTACCTAATTCATAAAGATTTGTGGGATGACACTGCATTACTAGAGGACTACTTGTGACTATTAATACTTTATATTAACAAAATGCTTCCTAGTTAAAAAAATAAATTTTCTATTTAGGATCTCATTGTAGCTTTGCAATTGACTCAAGACATAGGGAGCATTATCTTTGTTTATAAATAGAGAGTAATCTTCTGTCATATACACCATATATATACATATACATCATAATTAGGAGAGCAAAGACCAGAATCCAGGATTCTGGAAAATCTCATGTGATGTTAACGGTTATATGAATTAAATGTCAGTGAGAGATCAAGAGAGTGGGGGACTTTGGAAATAACAGTGACTAAAAAAGTAAAATTTTTAAAAACATAGGTTCTAATTCAGGAATTCAGGAATGACTCAATGATTTTATATGTATCCTACTTGAAACACATAATTTCACTTTAAGAGAAAAAAACAGGAGTTAACATAGAAAAGGGGTACATGGGTGGCTCAGTCAGTTGAGCGGAAAATTCTTTTTTTTTTTTTTAAATGAGGTAAGTTAGATTTGTTTTATGCAATATCATTACTATAAAATGATATATTTAAGAAAAAATGCATACATTGCAACAATAAGTATATCTGGTAGGTCTTGTTTTCTTTTTTTTTAATTAATTTATTTATTTATTTTAATAAACATATAACGTATTTTTATCCCCAGGGGTACAGGTCTGTGAATCGCCAGGTTTACACACTTCACAGCACTCAGCATAGCACATACCCTCCCCAATGTCCATAACCCCACCACCCTCTCCCTCCCCCCTCCCTCCAGCAACCCTCAGTCTGTTTTTGGAGATTGAGTCTTTTATGGTTTGTCTCCCTTCCAATCCCACCTTCTTTCATTTTTTCTTTTCTTACCCCCAAACCTCCCCACATTCATCTCCACTTCCTCATATCAGGGAGATCATATGATAGTTGTCTTTCTCTGATTGACTTATTTCACTAAGCATAATACCCTCTAGTTCCATCCATGTTGTCGCAAATGACAAGAAGTAATTTTTGATGGCTGCATAGTATAGATATATATATAGATATATCTAGATATATAGATATCTATATATCTAGATATCTAGATATATAGATATCTATATATCTAGATATATCTATATATATCTATATATATCTATATTTATATATCTATATATATAAAGAAGATGTGAGATATATATAGAAGATGTGAGATATATATATATATATATATATATATATATATCTCACATCTTCTATATATATCTCACATCTTCTTTATCCATTCATCTGCTGATGGACATCTAGTTACTTTCCATAGTTTGGCTATTGTGGACATTGCTGCTATAAATATTCAGGTGCACGTGCCCCTTTTGAGCACCACGTTTGTATCTTTAGGATATATACCCAATAGTGCAATTGTTGGGTCATAGGGTAGCTCTATTTTCAGTTTTTTGAGGAACCTCCACACTGTTTTCCAGAGTGGTTGCACCAGCTTGCATTCCCACCAACAGTGTAGGAGGGTTCCCCTCTCTCCGCATCCTCGCCAGCATCTGTCATTTCCTGACTTGTTAATTTTAGCCATTCTGACTGGTTTGGGGTGGTATCTCATTGTGGTTTTGATTTGTATTTCCCTGATTCCAAGTGATGTAGAGCATTTTTTCATGTGTCTGTTGGCCATCTGGATGTCTTCTTTGTAAAAAGGTCTGTTCATGTCCTCTGCCCATTTCTTGATTAGATTATTTGTTCTTTGGGTGTTGAGTTTGCTAAGCTCTTTATAGATTTTGGATACTAGCCCTTTATCTGATATGTTGTTTGCAAATATCTTCTCCCATTCTCTCAGTTGTCTTTTGGTTTTGTTAACTGTTTCCTTTGCTGTGCAAAAGCTTTTGATCTTGATGAAATCCCAATAGTTCATTTTTGCCCTTGCTTCTGTTGTCTTTGGCAATGTTCCTAGGAAGAAGTTGCTGCGGCTGAGGTCGAAGAGGTTGCTGCCTGTGTTCTCCTCAAAGATGTTGATGGATTCCTTTCTCACATTGAGGTCCTTCATCCATTTTGAGTCTATTTTCATGTGTGGTGTAAGAAAATAGTCCAATTTCATTTTTCTGCATGTGGCTGTCCAGTTTTCCCAGCACCATTTGTTGAAGAGGCTGTCTTTTGTCCATTGGACATTCCTTCCTGCTTTGTCAAAGATTTGTTGACCATAGAGTTGAGGGTCTATTTCTGGGCTCTCTATTCTTTTCCATTGATCTATGTGTCTGTTTTTGTGCCAGTACCATGCTGTCTTGATGATGACAGCTTTGTAATAGAGCTTGAAGTCCGGAATTGTGATGCCACCAACGTTGGCTTTCTTTTTCAATATCCCTTTGGCTATTCGAGGTCTTTTCTGGTTCCATATAAATTTTAGAATTATTTGTTCCATTTCTTTGAAATAATGGATGGGATATTGATAGGAATTGCATTAAATGTATAGATTGCTTTAGGTAGAATAGACATTTCCACAATATTTTTCTTCCAATCCATGAACATGTAACATTTTTCCATTTCTTTGTGTCTTCCTCAATTTCTTTCATGAGTACTTTATAGTTTTCTGAGTATAGATTCTTAGCCTCTTTGGTTAGGTTTATTCCTAGGTATCTAATGGTTTGGGGTGCAGTTGTAAATGGGATTGACTCCTTAATTTCTCTTTCTTTTGTCTTGATGTTAGTGTAAAGAAATGCAACTGATTTCTGTGCATTGACTTTATATCCTGATACTTTACTGAATTCCTGTACAAGTTCTAGCAGTTTTGGAGTGGAGCCTTTTGGGTTTTCCACATATAGTATCACATCATCTGCAAAGAGTGATAGTTTGACTTCTTCTTTGCCAATTTGGATGCCTTTAATTTCTTTTTGTTGTTTGATTGCTGAGGCTAGTTCTTCTAGTACTATGTTGAATAGCAGTGGTGATAATGGACATCCTTGCTGTGTTCCCAACCTTAGCGGAAAAGCTTTCAGTTTTTCCCCATTGAGAATGATATTTGCAGTGGGTTTTTCATAGATGGCTTTGATAATATTGAGGTATGCGCCCTCTATCCCTACACTTTGAAGAGTTTTAATCAGGAAGGGATGCTACACTTTCTCAAATGCTTTTTTAGCATCTATTGAGAGTATCATATGGTTCTTATTCTTTCTTTTATTTATGTATTATATCACATTGATTGATTTGAGGATGCTGAACCAACCATGCAGCCCTGGAATAAATCCCACTTGGTCGTGGTGAATAATCCTTTTAAGGTACTGTTGGATCCTATTGGCCAGTATTTTGGTGAGAATTTTCGTATCTGTGTTCATCAAAGATATTGGTCTGTAATTCTCTTTTTTGATGGGATCCTTGTCTGGTTTTGGGATCAAGGCCATGCTGGCCTCATAAAATGAGTTTGCAAGTTTTCCTTCCATTTCTATTTTTTTGGAACAGTTTCAGGAGAATAGGAATTAATTCTTTAAATGTTTGGTAGAATTCCCCTGGGAAGCCGTCTGGCCCTGGACTTTTGTTCATTTGGAGACTTTTGATGACTGTTTCAATCTCCTTACTGGTTATGGGTCTGTTCAGATTTTCTATTTCTTCCTGGTTCAGTTGTGGTAGTTTATATGTCTCTAGAAATGTATCCATTTCTTCCAGATTGTCAAATTTGTTGGCGTAGAGTTGCTCAGAGTATGTTCTTATAATTGTTTGTATTTTTTGGTGTTGGTTATGATCTCTCCTCTTTCATTCATGATTTTATATATTTGGGTCCTTTCTCTTTTCTTTCTGGTAAGTTTGGCCAGAGGTTTATCAATCTTATTAATTCTTTCAAAGAACCAGCCCCTAGTTTCGTTGATTTGTTCTATTGTTTTTTTGGTTTCTATTTCATTAATTTCTGCTCTGATCTTTATGATTTCTCTTCTCCTGCTGGGCTCAGGGTTTCTTTATTGTTCTTTCTCCAGCTCCTTTTGGTGTAGGGTTAGGTTGTGTACCTGAGACCTTTCTTGTTTCTTGAGAAAGGCTTGTACCGCTATGTATTTTCCTCTCAGGACTGCCTTTGTTGTGTCCCACAGATTTTGAACCGTTGTATTTTCATTATCATTTGTTTCCATGATTTTTTTCAATTCTTCTTTAATTTCCCGGTTGACCCATTCATTCTTTAGAAGGATGCTGTTTAGTCTCCATGTATTTGTGTTCTTTCCAAACTTCCTCTTGTGGTTGAGTTCTAGCTTCAGAGCATTGTGGTCTGAAAATATGCAGGGAATGATCCCAATCTTTTGATACCGGTTGAGTCCTGATTTAGGACCAAGGATGTGATCTATTCTGGAGAATGTTCCATGTGCACTAGAGAAGAATGTGTATTCTGTTGCTTTGGGATGAAATGTTCTGAATATATCTGTGATGTCCATCTGGTCCAGTGTGTCGTTTAAGGCCTTTATTTCCTTGCTGATCTTTGGCTTGGATGATCTGTCCATTTCAGTGAGGGGAGTGTTAAAGTCCCCTACTATTATTGTATTATTCTTGATGTGTTTCTTTGATTTTGTTATTAATTGGTTTATATAGTTAGCTGCTCCCACGTTGGGGGCATAGATATTTAAAATTGTTAGATGTTCTTGTTGGACAGACCCTTTGAGTATGATATAGTGTCCTTCCTCATCTCTTATTAGAGTCTTTGGCTTAAAATCTAATTGATCTGATATAAGGATTGCCACCCCAGCCTTCTTCTGATGTCCATTAGCATGGTACATTGATTTCCATCCCCTCACTTTAAATCTGGAGGAGTCTTTGGGTCTAAAATGAGTTTCTTGAAGGCAGCATATTGATGGGTTTTATTTTTTTAATCCATTCTGATACCCTGTGTCTTTTGATTGGGGCATTTAGCCCATTAACAGTCAGGGTAACTATTGAGAGGTATGAATTTAGTGCCGTTGTATTGCCTGTAAGGTGACTGTTACTGTATATTGTCTCTGTTTCTTTCTGATCTACTAATTTTAGGGTCTCTCTTTGCTTAGAGGACCCCTTTCAATATTTCCTGTAGAGCTGGTTTGGTGTTTGAAAATTCTTTCAGTTTTTGTTTGTCCTGGAAGCTTTTTATCTCTCCTTCTATTTTCAATGATAGCCTAGCTGGATATAGTATTCTTGGCTCCATGTTTTTCTAGTTTAATGCTCTGAATATATCATGCCAGTTCTTTCTGGCCTGCCAGGTCTTTGTGGATAGGTCCCGTGCCAATCTAATGTTCTTACCCTTGTATGTTACAGACTTCTTTTCCCGGGCTGCTTTCAGGATTTTCTCTTTGTCGCTAAGACTTGTAAGTTTTACTATCAGGTGACAGGGTATGGACCTATTTTTATTGATTTTGAGGGACATTCTTTACATCTCCTGGATTTTGATGTTTCTTCCCTTTGCCAAATTAGGGAAATTCTCTACAAAAATTCTCTCCAATATAACTTCTACCCCCCTCTCTCTTTCTTCTTCTTCTGGAATCCCAATTATTCTAATGTTGTGTCGCCTTATGGTGTCACTTATCTCTCCAATTCTCTCCTCGTGCTCCAGTATTTGTTTGTCTCTCTTTTGATCAGCTTCTTTATTCTCTGTCATTTGGTCTTCTATGCCACTAATTCTTTCTTCTGCCTCATTTATCATAGCAGTAAGAGCTTCCATTTTTTTATTGCACCTGATTAATAGCTTTTTTTAATTTCAACTTGGTTAGATTTTAGTTCTTTTATTTCTCCAGAAAGGGCTTTTATCTCTCTGGAGAGGGTTTCTCTAATTTCTTCTATGCCTTTTTTGAGCCTGGCTAGAACCTTGAGAATCATCATTCTGAACTCTAAATCTGTCATATTATCAGTGTCTCTATTGATTAGGTCCCCAGCCTTCAGTACTGCCTCTTGCTCTTTTTTTTTGTGGTGAGTTTTTCTGCCTTGTCATTTTGTCCAGATAAGATTTGCTTTCTCCTCCTCTGGAATTCTGATGCTCTCCTTGGTGAGTGAAGGTGGTCTTGGCTGGGTTTCTTGTTGATGTTCTGGGGGAGGGGCCTGTTGTAGTGATTCTCAAGTGTCTTTGCCCCAGGCGGAATTGCACTGCCCTTACCAGGGGCCAGGCTAACTAATCCACTTGGGTTTGCTTTCGGGAGCTTTTGTTCCCTGAGAACTTTCCGTTGAGTTCCGGAGGACGGGAAGGAAGATGGCAGCCTCCCAATCTGGCCCGGAGGAGCCAAGAGCTCAGGGTCTGCTCCTCAGTGCGCCCTCAGAGAAAAGCACCCAACCGCCCCCATCTCCCTGGCGCTTGGAGGAAAGCTGAGCGGCAAATTCTTGATTTCAGCTCAGGTCATGGTAGTGTTGTGGGACTGAGCCACTTAACTCACAGAATTTAGAATCAGAATGAATTTCAGAAGGAAAACCACTGAGAGGGGTAAGAATCTTAAGATGTGGGCCCTGAGATTCCTGGGCTCTTGTGTATACAAACAGGTCCCAAATCAACTGATCCTAAGATAGGGAGATTATCTGGGTAATCCTGACCTAATAAGAGGAGTTAAGAGGCTCTTCCTCTTTCTGTCTGATAATACCCATACCCATGTTAGGGCTGTGCCCTCTGCCCTGTCCCTGTTCCCAAACCTCAGTATAGAACAAGGCAATTTCACAGTTCTTTGTGTCTGACCCAGCTGGGGCCACTTAAAGGACCAGAGGCAGTGGAACGGCATGTCCCTCAGGGTGGGACAGCTTCAGATTCCGGTGGCCATCAGTTTTCTTTCTTGGATTCCAAAACTGGGTTTCTGGCAGGAACCAAGAACCCTGAGTGTTCTCTTTTCTGTGCTGGTTTTCTTCATTGAGTTTCAGTTTCTACACTGGGATATCTGGTATCTTTTGCTGACAGATCAACTTCCAAGATGAAGTTGACCTTTATAGGTTTAATCCTATGGAACAGTTCATTAATCTCTCATTGTAAGAATACCATTAAACTCAGAAGGGCAGGTATCCTTACCTATTAGTGCTTTTTTTCTTATTCATGTCAGTTAGCACTCCAACATCATATCAGTCAGAATCAAGAATAAAAAACAAAATCATTTTAATTAAAATATAATTTTAGGGATGCCTGGGTGGCTCAGTTGGTTAAGCCGCTGCCTTTGGCTCAGGTCATGATCCCAGGGTCCCAGGATCGAGTCCCACATTGGAGTCCCCGCTAGGTGGGGAGCCTGCTTCTCTGCCTTTGCCTGACACTCTGCCTGCTTGTGCTCTCTCTCTCTCTGACAAATAAATAAATAAATAATATCTTTAAAAATAAATAAATAAAATAAACTTTTACATTTGCCATGGACAAAAAAAAAAAAATCACAGAGCATCAGATCAAATTAAAATACCATTCTTAGTTATAATGCTAACAGCCACCAGCTACAAAACAGATTATGTCCCAGACTGAGGTTCAGTTCAGTTTAAGTACTGAAATACACATGCAAGCTCAAGTAAAAGGAGATTAAATTAATCTTATTTATCAAAACCCAAAGTTGTCCCATGCCTGAGAATTTTCAAGGCTTAAAAACAAGATTTTTAGAATGTCACATTACTAATGTCCTTAAATTTTCTTAAGGGGTTTGAATTTCAGTTATGTTATCCATCTAAAAAACTTCCTTCAGTTGACTTTTACATGGTACTTGAATTAGATGATACTGAATCGTAGTGACATTTGTAAATATGTACACATAGTTTAGTGTTCTTTCCAAAGTTAGTAACATGCAGATCAGCCCATTGAAAAATCACTAACTTGCTTTTATCAGCAAATTTTTAAATAACAGCTAATTCAAGAGCAGACCTTCATTTTCTCTGAACAAAAACCACTTGCTTCATTAAGCAATATGTTGACAGCTAATATGATAAATTTAAATAACAAATATGAATTTTATGAGCTCATTAACTGATAACAAAAGATGCAAAAGGGCATACTTTTGAAAAGGGTGATTACCTCATGTACATAATGTTTGTCAAATTTACTTGAAATACACATAATAGAGCATTGATGTTGCATAAATTATCATAGTAATCCACTTTTAATTTCTTTCTTTCTTTTTTTGAGAGAGAGAGCACAAGAGTGCAAGCTGGGGTTGGAGAAATAGGGGAGTAGGGACAGAGGGAGAGAGAGAATCTTAGACTCCACACAGAGCCTCATGTGGGGCTGTATCTCACAACCCTGAGGATAAAGACCTCAGTCAAAATCAAGAGTCAGACACTTATCCTACAAAGCCACCCAGGCACCCCTAGTTTCTATTATGATACTGCTGGTGACTACACTTCTCAAAAACAAAACAAAACTGAGCAGCAGATGAAGAATGGTAAAAATAGGTAAAACAAATTGATGCTAAATATATGGCCAAAGTATTCAAAGAAAATTTAATCCTAAAATAAACATGATAGGAATAAAGCATATACAGTAGTAACTCCTCCAGTGAAATCCAGACGACCTATTTTGCAGAGGTTTTCCTGTTTCTCTACTACTTCTAGAATAAATTTCTCCTTTTGAGCAATATACAAACACTTTGCCTCCCAATAGGATTTCAGCAAAAGTTGTGCACAGTGTTTAATAACAGGGAAAGTTCTCGTTCCTGAGGCACCATCAATCCAGTAATAGATGAAGATACTCCAAACAAAATGTTTCACTTGTCAACATCCTCCTACTGGCTTTCTGACTTCTCTTTACCACCACTGACAAAATGTTGCTGGCACAGAATATTCCCTGTGGTTCCTCAGTGAGGGGCCCAAATCAGTCAGTAGTTAATGTGTGGTAAAATTCTTACAGAAGATTATTTCATTTCTGTAATAATGCATGACACCAATCTCTGCATACATCTTCCCAATCTCAACAAGGCCAAGTAGGGGCAAGGTCTAAAGCCGCCCTTGCCTTAAGATACTTCCTTTATGGGATGCCTTCTGTCCAGCGATGTCCCAGTGCACAATGGTGTTTAAGACTGATGCTGGGTCTCCTGGAGATGACATGAAAAGTGAAACTGATGCCAGTAAGGTGTTCCTCCAGACACCATCCAGCAGAATCTGACCACAGCAGGAGAGCAAAGTCCCAAAGAAAAAGAAACCCCTGAGAAGCACAGATCAACTTCCTTGGGAAGAGTGAGACCCGCCAGGCATATCAGACGGAGTTCTTCCAACAGTCTACCAAGAATACTCGCTTAGGAAGATTTCCATTTTAAAGATTTTATTTATTTATGTGACAGACAGAGATCACAAGTAGGCAGAGAAGCAGGCAGAGAGAGGTGAGGAAGCAGGCTCCCCGCTAAGCAGAGAGCCCGATGCGGGGCTCAATCCCAGGACCCTGAGATCATGACCTGAGCCGAAGGCTGAGGCTTTAACCCACTGATCCACCCAGGTGCCCCAGAAGATTTCCATTTTAAAAAGTAAATCTAAATCCCTGAAAACAAGGCTATAGGACAGGAATCTATAATGGGTCAGTGCAAATGTCTTCTTCCGAGAACTGTTTGGTTCACCATGGCACTTACCATCTTGAATCTTCTATTGAAAATGTGTTACTATTAGATAACTTTAAAGGAAGTCCTTTTTTCATGATTCATTTTGTCTTCCCCATAATGCCTAACACAGTCTATTCCATGCAACGCACGCTTGCTAATTTTTTAAGTAAGCTAACAAAGGACTCTCAATTTCTTAAGAATCCAAAGTCCAAATATAGACCATCGTCATTGGGCCTTTAGGTCAGCTCATCCAGACCCTAAGGTATTTTTAGTCAATCAGAAATAACCCCCCGTTAGGGCATACTAGGGTAGGAGGTGCCTTTCCCAGCACAGTCTCCTTATCAACCTATTCTCTGTGACTCCTACTGTTTACTCAAAACAATGGAATTGAAATACCTATGGATTTTAGAGGTTTGGTAGAAAAAATTATTAAAAGAGCAGGAAAGAAATAGCATCACACATTTCAAGATAGCACATACGAAATAAACAATGCATGAAAAAGTATTTTCTTCCCTTTAGGTCTTGGAGAAGGCATGTGGGGGTGTTTTGGTTGGTGGGTAGCCATGGAGGGCTCCTCAAGGTCTGGCAATTCAGCTGGAAGGAACATTCCCATCCCCTGGACCCCCTTCACAGGCTAGAACTCTGCTCTAGGTTGCCCACTGAGAAGGGACACTGAGATGTGTAGAATGACAAAGACTAGAAAGCAAACGAGTCTGGGGAACAGCCACAAAACCACTGCCATCTAAATGATTCCCTGTCCTCCCTTATTCCACATTTTAACATCTCTGTCCCTGGTAAGGTCTCGTATTCCTTTTCCGAAGTAAATATGGGAGAACCCATATATGAATACAGCACAGAAATAATGTATTCTGTAGGAGATAAGCAGCTCACTTTTAAACTGTTTGACAATTCCTTTCTTCACACTTACTATTTTCTTGAAAAACTGGTGTTTTAAAGATTTATTTATTTGAGGGAAAGCAAGCAAGCACAGGAAAGGAGCGGAGCGGGGTGGGGGGGGATCCCAAGCAGACTCCCCACTGAGTATGGAGCCCAATGTGGGACTCGACCTCATGACCCTGAGATCACGACCTGAGCCAAACAAAGGCAGACACTTAATTGACAAGCCACCCAGGTGCCCCCAAACTGTCTTCTTGATTAACAGTCACAATCCTCTCTCATGAGAAAAAGTCTGCAGTTGCTGTCACTGATCGAGATTTCCTACAGATATAAATTTCTCCTTAGAAACAAAGAAATGTTTTTTTCTGCAAATTTATTTGCTTGAAATACACCTTTGTTCTAACAACTACTCCCACTTACCCCGCTGAACCAGGTCAACCTGCATCTAGGTCCCTTAGGACATCCAAGACTTTGAACAAACCCTCCCTATTCTTCTCAAGTCAGAATGACTTCAACCCAGGTTAGAGTCTCACTTGCTGAATCATAAAGCTGTCCTCGACATAATTTAGGAGCCATCTGATAGCTGTATTTGTAACCCGACAGATGTCTAGGTAGTTAAAGCCCTCTGGAGGATGGTGCCATGCAGTTTGGAACTCTTTGAAAGTGGCCCGGTGTTTGTCATTGTTGCTACCACTCGGCCCCTAGGGACCCTGACAGATGCAGCAGATGCCCACTGGAACTTCTTCTGTCTTGATCATTCTTTACATCCTCTCCTAACACCCAATAATTTTTTTATTAACCAAAGTCCCTTGGCAATACCAGTTGAAACGACATCTTGCATAGAATTCCTTCTAAAGAGGTCAAAAGAATTCATGCATGAGGCATTGTCAGTATGTTCCAGAGACACAAAAAAGGATATTGCTTCATTATAGTGAACCAGAATTTTGAGGATTCAGAGAGAAAATAGCACTATCACAATCTAACTGTTAAAACTTAACACTATGTGATATTATGTATGCCATTTCATCACTCAGAATGAGAATTTATAGGAAAACACCATTTAGCTTTGTAGCAGGGGCAACTGAAGTTTGCTGCTCCTCCAAATTCTTCATGAATTCTCCTCCACGTGCTCTTGCTTACACGTATGCCTCTGATGCCCCGGGGGCTGTCAGTCATCCACTCAGAACATAGCATCCTGTCTTACCTCACTCCAAAACTCTCTCTTCCACTCTGTTCTTCATTGCCACTATACGCACCTGCCCACCCACTGCCCTCTCCAAGAGACACTCCCCAGAACTGCTGTGCAATTAAAACAAGGGCACAGATCAGATGCCAAGAGCCCTACGCCAAATTCTGTGGCAGGACATTTTAGCCAATAATTTACTTGTGATGTGATTTGTACTTGTTGATTGGCCAAGATGAAACACTCCATCCAGAAATTACAATTTTTGAGTGAAATGAGAACCAGACAATACATTAACTATAACAGAAGGGTAAAAATTATTGTAGGATCATAAAACCAACTATAGGAGTATCAACCTTTCAGAGAGGCCCAAAGTCCTTGGCTACCTTCAGTCACAGAACAAACACAAATCTTTAGGATGAGAAGAGATGTGTTTCCTCCCACTGAGTAGTTGACAGACCCGGTTTATTTTGAGCTATTTTTCACATACACCCAGGAGATTTTCAAATTCATAGGTCATGTTTCCATGTAAACAAGCATCTAATTCAGCTGTTTAAGTGCAAAAACAACCTCAAAATAAGTAGTGCATATTAAATAGTATATTTGTCTCTGATCTCTAACTTACACTAAACATATTTTGAGATTTGGTAGATTTTTAGGATGCTTTTCCTCCATTGTTTCCTAACTCTCTCTGGCACTAAAATGCAGCCATCCAGGAAAGGACTGTGCTGAGGTAGTGACAGTCTTTCACTCCTGCATCTCTGGGATCTAGAATAAGGCCTGGCATGTAGCAGGTGCACAGCATGTTCCAGAGCCTTCCAATAAAGACCTTGAGGACACGATGCTGAGTGAAATGATACACACAAAGAAAGACAAACATTGCGTGGTGTCACTTACAAGTAGAATCTTAAACAAAACCAAAAACAAAAGCCAAACTCACAAAAACAGAGTAAAAAAGTGGTTGCCAGAAGATGAATAGATAAAGAAGATGTGGTATATATACACAACGGAATACTACGCAGCCATCAAAAGAAATGAAATCTTGCCATTTGCGACAACATGGATGGAACTAGAGCGTATCATGCTTAGCGAAATAAGTCAAGCAGAGAAAGACAACTATCATATGATCTCCCTGATATGAGGAAGTGGAGATGCAACATGGGGGCTTAAGTGGGTACGAGAAGAATCAATGAAACAAGATGGGATTGGGAGGGAGACAAACCATAAGTGACTCTTAATCTCACAAAACAAACTGAGGGTTGCTGGGGGGAGGGGGGTTGGGAGAAGGGGGTGGGACATTGGGGAGGGTATGTGCTTTGGTGAGTGCTGTGAAGTGTGTAAACCTGGCGATTCACAGACCTGTGCCCCTGGGGCTAATAACACATTATATGTTTACTAAAAAAAATTTAAAAATTTTTAAAAAATGCATTTTTCAAAAAAAAAAAAAATGTGGTTGCCAGAGCTGGTGGCAACTGGGAGGAGTCAGTAAAAGGAGACACAATTTCAGCTGCAAGTGGAATAAAGTCTGAAGGTCTAATGTGAAACATGGGGACTCTCAGTGAGTAACACTCTGTCATGTGATTAAAACTTGCTAAGAGAGTATAACTTAAATGTTCTCTCTCTCTCTCTCTCTCTCTCTCACACACACACACACACACACACACACAGAAATTACAAATTTACTGTGATGGGGGTTGGAAAGGCTCTGCTATTGTGAATGTTTGCTGTAGAATCCAATGGGAATTGCAAATATGTACATACAGGTGTTTGTAAATAGATTTTTTATCTTCTCATTTGATCAGATAAAATTCCTCCTCTTTATTTTTTTTTTATTTTATTGGGGCTATCATAGATGTTTAACATAGGAAAATGTGTGGACTGAACTGACCTGTCCCTCCTAAGCCAGAAAACAGAAACAGCCAAGCCTTATTTTCACCATGGGGGAGGGGGTTCTTTCCTTGTTTTTCTAGAATGGCTTTACACATGGACACCAAAAGGGACAAGGGGATCCACTAAAAATTATGCCATCCAGATCCTGGACTATAGTTCCTCCAAATGCCTGATGAAGAAAAAACTACAAAGCTCGTGTCATGTATTTCTGGGCATTCCTCTTTACATAGTTTTGTGTGATCCTTAAAACCACAATTTATGGTGGAATGTTAAAAATAAATTTTTTTAATGGTATTTTTTCCAATCTCCCAGACTTAGATGCACTATCATTCTTACCAGGAGCTACCTTCCTTCCCTAACTCCTTCCGCACGGTTTCTAAATGCTAATCCTGTGTCTCATCATATGAATTTATACAATAAAGTAAGTTCAATAATATTAGGCCTCTATTTTGACCATGTCACTGCAGATGCAGTTGCTTTTTCTGAACCCAACTAAGGGAGGGTGAGTAGCCCCTGATGCTCAGAGCTTTGGGTCTTTGTATTCCAAGATACTTAGAGTACCTGCATTTCCAACACCCTCGCAAATAACACTGTTGAGAGAGAATTTCACACAATAGAACTTTTTTTCTTAGAATAGTCCAAATATTAAACTAATGAGAGTTAAATTCTCCTTCTTATGCCTTTGCAGGTTTTTGCCCACATTTT
Source organism: Mustela putorius furo (assembly GCF_011764305.1). Taxonomy (NCBI): domain Eukaryota; kingdom Metazoa; phylum Chordata; class Mammalia; order Carnivora; family Mustelidae; genus Mustela; species Mustela putorius. The sequence continues at coordinate 1,758,939 of NW_025421511.1, read as the reverse complement.
ATATCAGGCAGCGGGACCCCAGGTGTGAGAAAAGGGGTTATTTCAAAGTCATTTTCCAGATAGCTTCAAGTACCATCCCCGTCTTCTGCAGGGAAAAAGCTAGTGAAGAGGTATCACTCTTAGCGATGCTTTTTAGTTATAAATGTACATAAACCAAGATCAAAAGATTTATCACACTGCCCGCATGCTGCCTGGAATTTCTCCTTTCTCAAAAGCCTTTATGGCCACACTGAACACAAAGCCCTTTCCTACTCAACCTTTCTAGGCTCAACCAGGCTTAGAAAACCCTATGGGCTGTTCCTGACCCGATCAAGGTCCAGGTAAACTTACCCACTCTTGTCTTGTATAGTACCTCCACTATGCCCCACACAGACCTTGATGAGAACATGGTAATACTCCAACAGATGCTGAGATTTTTTAAGGAAAAGGACCATCCTTGCATACACAAAGCGGAGCATCGTTTGAGCACATGATATATTTTCACTAAGTATTTGTTGAAAAAATTAGTAAATGGGTAAGTCATGAAATTCAAATGATCCACCCACTTATCCAGTCCTCCAAAGACCTTCCTGAATCACTGGAAATGAGCTGAGAGAGCTCAGCGCAGTGCCCTTTCAATCTGCCGGTATCCTTTGGGATACTTGAACTGAAAACAGTAGAAACAAACTCTGGCCAAAAGTAAAAAAAGCATACTAACTGGTAGGATAGGTCTAACTAAGAGAACCAAAGGAAGGCTGAAAAACTCTAGGGTTCAGCAAATGTCAAACAAAGTCAAAGAGCTCTTGGGGTACCTACTGGAAACCACCGTCAGGGTGAATAAGCTCCCCCAGTTTTCAGACCTTGTCATCCCACTCAAAATTGAAATTCCAGAAGAACACCTGATCTTGGCCTGATTTAGAGCAGACAGCAATCCTCTACAAGGGAGAGTCAGTCAACTTTCTTGGCCGTGCCATCTGCGTTTTTATGATGGGGGAAGGATTTGCAGCAAAAGAAAAACTAGTCTGCTGCTATGAAAAGGCAGCAAAATAGATACTGGGCAAGAAAAAAATAGATGTCCTCTACGCTAATCATCTGGGCACGGGCCCTAGCCAGCTTTGACTGGCGTCCTCTATCTTTATCTTTGCTCTGATAGAACTTATTGCTTATTCTTTCATTCAACAAAATCATATTAGGAAGCTGCTATGCCAGGAAACACTCAAGCAGTAAGGATATAGCAATGAATAAATCTGACACCTCCCCCTGCTCTCATAGATCTTACATTAAAATCAAAGGAGACCGACAATAAACAAATACGCAATATGCCATGAGCCAATTAGTGAAATGGAGAAAAATGAGTCAGAAAAAGTAAATACTGCAGGTGCTGAGGGCGGATGTAATTGCCACTTCATAAAGGACGCTCAGGGAAGGAAGGCTTCTCCTATAAGGGGACATTTGAGCAAGAACCTCCAAGAACAGATGGTAACTGGGGAAACGGGAGGAGGAACATTTTAGGGAGAAATGGGGATATTATTGGGAATGTAAATTAAGGGTAAGGAGACCAGTGTACCCAAAATGGGGCAAGGAAACATTGTAGCAGAAGAACCACAGGGGTAAATAGCAAGACACATTATACATTTATAACCATAATAACGATAATAATTATAATTATAATCCTATTATAACCATTAATATACTATAATTATGCCTATTATCTATAATTACAGTTTTATTAATAGATAACACTCATTTTTGATGACCTTGGTACAATACATTGATTTTATTTTGAATGAGATGGGATTTTTTTTGGAGGTTTCTGAAACACATCTAATTTATATTTTAAAATGGTCCCCTTGATTTTTGTGGGCAAAACAGACTATGTGGGCAAGAAGAGAAACATGGAACCTTGTTATGTTGCTGTTATAATCCTGGTTATTTATAATTTTTCCTTGGAGTAGACTGAAGGATGTAAAGACAGATTCTGAATGTGTTTGGGGGTGGGGTAGCACCAGCACAACGAGCGGTGAGTTACGGACTATGTGCACTAGGAAGGAAACTATTGAGCCTGATCAAATGCAATGATGGAGTTTGTATTTATCGGATAAGAGAAGAATATGTAAGGTGGGCAGAAATTTGATGGCATAGGGTAAGCAGGTAACAGGAGGTGTAGACATGCTAATTTATACGTACCTGTTGTAAATCCAAGGAAAGATGTCCAGCTGAAGTCAGATGTGGATGTTCATTTGGGAGGAAGATCCGACCTAAGAATATAAATTTAGAAATCATGTAGGTAAAGATTGTTTTTAGACATATTTTCATTTCTGTCTTTTGTTAACAATCAGTTATTTCATCCAGTCCTAGGCTTTAAAAACTAAGCGCATGGCACTCCGATTTTAGAGGTTAAGAACCTGAGTAGGACCCATCAAAGGTGATGAAGAGATAGGGTCAAAATTGTCACAAATTAAGACAGGGATGTCCCAGAAGTCAAATGATACAAGAAAGACTGAAAACTAGTGAGAACATACATACGGCCCAGCCACTGTGAAAACAGTTTGGCACTTTTAAAAATACTTTAGAAAAATTACAATCCTGAAATTCTACTCCTAGGTATCTACCCAAGAAATTAAAATCTGTGTTCACACAAAGACATAGGCACAAATGTTCGCCACAGCATTATACAGAATAGCCCAAAGAGGGAACAAAGTGCCATCAGCTAATGAGCTAATGATGAACACAATGTGGTCTATGCGACCATCGATGACTACATGGCAGTAATAAAGGAAAAAAAAAAAAGAAGACATCCTAGAGCATGGATGAACCGCTAACCCTATAGTAAATAAAAACTACTAACTGAAAGAAATAAGACAATAAAACCACATATTCTATGACTCCATGATATGAAATGTTGAAAGAAAGAAAGAAAGAAAACAAAGGAAAGAAAAAGAAAAAAGAAAAGAAAGAAAAATTAAAAGGAAAAGAGAAGAGAGGAGAGGAGAAGAAACGCGGGCAGGGGAGGGGAGAAGAAGAAGAAGAGAAGAGAAGAAAAAAAGAAGAAAGCAAAGAGAGGCAGGCTAGTGCACACAGAACGCTTCGTGGCTGCTGGGATCTAGCGGCTGGGATGGAGAACACGCGCTGAAAGGCACGATCACTTAATTGTACACTTAAAATGGTTGTGGTTTACTGCATGCAGATAATACCTCAATAAAGTTGTTAAGAGAAAAAAAGTAACCATCAAGTCGGATGACCTTAGGATTTTGTCACCTGGAGTTACAACTGCAGTTGACAAGAGCTGCTCGTGTGGTCTAGTGGGGCCCTGGAAAGACAGTGGGAGGACAAGCATGGAACACTGAAATCATACTTCAATTCATCCAATTATTAGATAAAGATGGTTTCCCTATAACTGCTTAACAAAAGCTGAAGAAAATCAAGTTAGCAGTATCCACAGTCTCCCAATTTTTCACACACAATATTCAACAATTAACCTAAAATCACCAGGCATGCCAAGATGCAGTACCAGGGAAAAATGACCTATCAGAAACAGACTCAGGGTCTGGAGTTAAGGACATTTACTTCTACTTAAAATAGTGGTGATTAATATCATCAGAAAAATAAATGAAATCATGAATTCTGGTCATCTGGAATTTTATAAATTCCAGAGAACTAGAGATAGTGGGAATTATAGAATTGATTAAGAACTGAAATAAATAATTCACTTATTGTGTTAAATAGTAGATTAAACACAGAGAATTAATAATGGTCAGTAGTCAATATCCAGATCTTTCAACATGAGGGGGAAAAAAGATGGGAAATAAAGAAAATGTTGAGTTCTACTGGACTTGATAAAATCCTGTAACATCTATGTATTTACTGGAATCCTAAGCAGAAGAGAGAAACAGGACAAAGGCGTTCTTTAAAAAAGAAATTCTCACCAAGAAATATTATAGCAAAACTGCTGAAATCTGAAGAAAAAGAAAATAATCTAAAGAATTCAGAGGGAGAGCAGCATATTGCCTCAAAAAAAAAAAAAAAAAAAAAAACCACCAAGGAGGTTTATAGCTGATTTCTTAACAGAAATTATAGAAACCAGATTTCAATGAAATGACATATTCAATTTCTGGAAGTAAATACTTGCCTACCAAAAAAAGGTGTCAAGCAAAACTATTTGACAAAATAAGGGGAAAAAATTTTAAAACAAAGAACAATCACACAGCAGCACCAGACACCTCTTAAATGAAACACTGTCCACCAGTTTCCAGTGGAAACAAGATGAATGCAAAAGGAAGCACCGAACTTTCAGAATGAATACAGAGCACTGCATGAGCAATGATAAAAGGAACTACGTGGATGAACCTAAATAAATATTGATGGTGTAACACAAAAAATGAAAATAATAGTAATGATGAATTCTAAATAAACATAAAATTTAAATATATAACAAACACTTAAGGCATCTTTATTTGTCCAGGAATGGCAAAAGGTCACGTTTCTATTATGTAAGGCAAGGCTGAATGATGTAATCTGCAGGGTAACCACTGAAATGACAAACGAACAGCTCTTTACTCCCTCCATCTGTTCAAGCTGACGTGACAAGATAATACTGCAGCCTGGGAGCCTCAAACAACAGAAATTTGTTTTCTCACAGTTCTAGAGGCTGGAAGCTCAACACCAAGGCTGGGCAGGGCTGGTGTCTGATGAGAACCGTCTACCTGTTTTGCAATAAGCTGTGTTCTGGTGTCTCTTTCTCTTCTTATGAGGACACTGATCCTATCAAAGTAAGTCCCCCTTTATGCTCTCAACTTACCTCAACTACCTCCTTAAAATCTTTATCTCCAAACAGTCATGTTGGGGGTTAGGACTTCAATATTAAATTTTAACCAAGGGACATGACTGAGTCATTACAATTACTGAAGAAGATTAAATGGATTAAAAATATTTTATTACTCCCAAAGAAGAAAAAAGAGAAGAATGAAAATATAGAAAGATTTGGTAAATTGAAAAATAATAGAATGACATCAGAAATTGAAATATATCACTCAAAATACACCTAATCTCTCTATTCTAATTAAAAGACAAAGATTAAAAGAATTTTAGAAACAAACCCCAACTATGTTGAAAATACATAATTTAAAAGGATACAGAAAATTAAAAACAGGATGGAAATTTATATCATAAAACAATAAAAAAAATGATGGTATAGAAGACTGACCATACTGACCTCAAAACATTAAGAAGAGAACTACCCTATGGTCCAGGAACCACACAACTGGGTATTGGCCAAAAAAACCCCACACACTAATTCAAAGGGATACATGCACCCCAATGTTTGTAGCAAACATTCTACTCTAGCTCCATCCATATCATTGCAAATGGCAAGGTTTCATTCTTTTTATGGCCAAGTCACATTCGATTGTGTGTAATATCTTCTTTATCTATACATCAGGCGATGGGGACTTGGTCTGCTTTCATAACATAATAATGTAGATTTGACATATATAAAGTGAAATTTAAAATCTGCAATTTTTTTGTATATACATCTCACAGTAACTGATAGAACAGGTGACAATCAGTAAGGTACCAGATAACTTGAAACACATAATAAGTCTGTCTCAAGCAACATATAAAACACAGCCTCTAATAGCTACGTATACATGTGTCTTGGATGCACAGAAAAACATTAACTGGAAGTGCTGTTATGTAGGAACTAAAAGCAGATTCACAAAATGTCAAAGGCCTCTCGTGATACAGGGCGTGCTCTTTAATCAAGTGAAATTAGAAAATATTTAAAAAGTAACTTAAAACATCTCAAGTATTTTGAAATATAGAAATGCACATTAAGAAAACAACTGTTGTCAAAGAAGCAACGTAAATGGGAAGGTGAACATACTAGGAAATGATCATGACAATGAGTCCTGCTGTGGGATGCAAGGAAAGCTACAGATTGGGAGTGAATGTACGCCCGAAAGCCTGAGTGACGAAACACTGAAGACCAATGAGAAAGAACCAACCCAAACAGGCAGAAGGTAGGAAATAATAAAGAGCGAGGTTTAATGACATAGACGAGAGAGAGTTGAGAAAGGCTTTATGCTCAATGATTGATTTCTGAAAAACTAATTGATAAAATAACCTCTTAGTAAGAGCGGTAAGAATAAAAATGGAAAATAAAAAGTACCAACACCAGAAATGAAGACAAACACTCCTGGTACATAATAACCTTTTGTAAAACATTTAGGAACAACTCTTTGTTGATAAGTAAAACATATGGGGGAAATTGACAACCACTATTTTAGAAGAACACAAATAACCAAACATTAGATGCTCTAACGAGGGGCACCTGGGTGGCTCAGTCATTAAGCATCTGCCTGCAGCTCAGGTTATGATCCCAGTGTCCCGGGATCGAGCCCCAATTGGGCTTTCTGCTAGGCAGGGAACCTGCTTCTCCCTCACCCACTCTCCCGCTTGTGTTCCCTCTCTCACTGTGTCTCTCTCTGTCGAATAAATAAAATCTTTGAAAAAAATAGAAAAATAATAAAAGTTCTCCAGTGAAATATTTTCTGTGTATTAAAAAGTGACAAACGTCTCAAAAAAAAAAAAAAAACTATACAAAAAAGGTCTTCATCAGTGAATTCTTCCAAAGCTTCACAGAAGAAATAAAGCCAAATATTTACAGACGAAAAAAAAAGGAATAATTCTGACTGTTAATTTGTTATGGGGTCAGAAAATCTTACTATTAATATCCCAAGAGCAGATTTCTTTCATAAACATTAGCAAATGTCCTCAACTGAATTAACAATTAAATCATTAACAATAAAATAAGGAGATACATTGTAATACAATGCATATCTGCTTCTGGGAAGAATGGAGTGGATTATGGCAAATCCAACGTCAGTATAAAATCATATAATATATGCCCCTATTTAAAGGCATAAGAGAAATACTGAAAAATGAGATCTACAAGCCTTTAGATCCTCGCTCATATTACATAGTCCTATTTTTCGGGGATATCTGCCAGCTTCAGGTGCACAGCAAAAGGTATGAATCCAAAGCCACTGTTGCAGACTTGAGAAACAGTTGAGGCTCTGGCCATCTTCCAGGGCTAGAAAGATCAACATGAACGTGCTGCAGGGACTGGAGAAGCACGGTTCCTTCCTCGGGTACGTAGTTTGACGTCTACTGTCTTTTGAAGCTGCACGGGAGGAAGGCTAAATTGGCCAGGAGTCAGCCTCTGACAAGCAAGGAGGCTTTTCCAGTTTCTATGATTTGGAGCCCACAAATATTCAAGCTCAGGAGAGAACCTACAAGTACACCAGGCTTCAGCTCGAGGGGGATCCCTGCCTGCGAGGACATAGCAGGGAGAGTCAGAAACAGGCTCCCCTTACCAAAATGGCAGCGCCCCCCTTAGGTCCAGCTCCTCATTTTGATCCATTCTCTCTCCCTGGCAGAGGAGAGCGCAGTTCCTGCAGGGATCCTCTACATTATTTACAAAACCTTTCTCATTCAATAAAAATGAGTAAGCATGCCTACAGAAAAGGGCATGACACCACCCAGACAACAAAAATGATGATATAAGTAGATCCATATATCATGCAAATATCGAACTTAAAAGACATGATGAATATGTCAGCTGGAGGAAAAAATGAAACTTTGGAGCATCTCACAAGTAAATTAGTTGAAAAAGTTGGTCCTTGGGAAATACAAAACAAGTATAAGACCTGGCAAACATCAAGCAGGAACGATTTCAAAGAAAAGTGGGGAAAACCCAAAATACAATATCAGAAATGAAAAGAGTATGACTCAAAGTAATAGAAACATGAAAAATAGGGTAATTATATCATGAACAACTTTACACTTAGAATTTTGAAAAGTGACTTGAAATAACTAGATTCCATAAAAAGCTCCACTTAGGAAGGAAGACATCAAAATAGAAAATTTGGTTGGTTATAACATCTAAAAAGTAATTTGTAGTTACAAATATTTTCAAAAACAAAACTCTGGGCTCAGGTATCTTCACCAGTAAATTCTTCTACTGAAGAAATAATGTCAACCTAACCAAATTTGCTCAGTTAACTTGACAGAAAAAAATTACTTCCCCAGATTTTTCAAGGTCATTTGATTGTCACATAGTCACTTTGATAGTTGCAGATGATGCATTTGATAAAATTCAAAACCCAGTCTGGCTGAAAAAATTATCACACAAGGAATAAAAGACAATTTAATCTGTTAAAAGGACAATTTAATCTCTTAAAAAATACCCACAGAAATACCCAAAGAACACACCACTCTTGATCATAAATTACAGCAAATTTATGCGTGTTCTGTGCCTCCAACTTTCTACAGAACAAGGATAGCAATGCATGCAGGTTTAGGAGGATTATATATGTGCTCACAAAGATGCATTATATGCACGTATTTGTGAAGCACTTTTAAGTAGAAAGATCTCCACAAATGTTCATTATTATTATTATTACATGAGCTTAATAAAATTGATGTTACTTGTCAATTAATTGCATACGACAGTTGAGATGGAAAAGGAAGCAAACATTAGCCCCACGGCTTCAAATCTGGGTGATTTTTAAGTTGTGTGTGAAGAATTGTGAGGAACTGGTAGACAAACCAGCTGGCCCCTGACAGTGTCACAGGCAGGGATGGGAGGCTGGGAACTCCTGGGTGAGCAGTGAGGGACAGCTCGTGCCGACAGCAACAGCAGTGGACAGAGGTGTGTCATATTCGTGATTCACATCCCCGGGTCACTAACGATGGGAATTTTTTTCATATAAATGAATTACTCAGAATCGGGATCGTCTTGTGATGTTAAGGCCAGGAACTGTCTTGCCATGGTCTCAGATATATAATCACACACTTCTCTGTCCTCAAGAGCTACAAGGGACCAAACCTAGGCTGGGTTGAAGAATCACGATGATTTACTCATCCTAAGCAGGGATGGGTTTTCCTTACTGGGGGTTTAATTTATTGTCTTATAGACACAGTAGCACAGAATTTGAAAATGGCTTTGTAGAGCCTTTATCTTCCTCTGCCCTGACCTAGGAATTTACTTTATAAAGAGTCCTACTCGGTAGAATTCTAAAGAGTCAGTTATAAGTATGTTTTACAACGTTTATCATAGTCTTCTCATATCAGATGATAATCTAATTGTTTTTAAACTCCTGAAGCCATGTAAATACTATCCTTGCAAGTTCTCTAAAAATGGAGAAATGCATTACTTTAAAAGAACTGCTTAATAGTCACATCACAGAATTGTGAGTACATTGTTGAGTAATAACTACTCCCCATAATATGCTGACAAAGACAGCCATAAGATGGACAGTAAATTCTATTTTACAGAAAACGGTTAGCTGGTACAGTTGGATGGGAGAATACGAAGTAACAAGAAACTTAAAAAGACACTGCTTTTGAAGGTGGATTATCCTAAACCAGTATACGGAAAAATTTACCGAGAACATTTTGATTTTGTACTTAGTGCAAAAAAATAGGAAGGGGTTTCTGGTAAAATTTAGCTCAAAGTGATGGCTGTCTTGGAAAAATGGGACCTTCAGGTTTCATGATTGTGGAACTAAAATTATAAACAGGAGGAAGTACAAGAGAGCAACAATTTCAAATGATTACTCTAGTTCCCAACTCCTCTATCTGGAGACCCACGATCTTACGTGGGGAACACGAACTCCAGCCGACCTCCAGCTCTGCCATTTCTTTCCCATCACCGGAGCCCGTTCCCTCCACACGGGCAGACAGTTCTCCGGGGTCCCTTGCATGGCTGTGATGCTGTGTAACGTGACAGACTGAGGGTCCTGTGCTCCACGCCATCATTTTGGAAATGCCTGCTTAGTGAAGGCCGAGACCTTCTCTCCATCAGAGAGAAGAGGGAGCATGGCTACCACCTACGGTAAGAGCTCTGGCTTCCTGAGCTCACGGTGTCCCTCCTGTAACAACCCATCATGCCACCTGGCCCCTGTGTATCACCTGGTCGGAAGTAGGGCTTGGGGAGCTGGCCCCAAAACGAGGCTCCTTTGCCTATCGCTGTTGCTGTGGGCATGAGTCTACCCCTTCCTGCTGGCCCAGGGGTCCCCAGCTTCCCATTCATGTGCAGGGCTTGCTGTCACTCTAGAACTTCCTCCCAGTTCTTCCCAAACCACAGCTTCAAAACCACCCAGATGTGAAACCTCAGAGTTCATGTCTGCTTGCTTTTCCAACTCAACACTCATATGCAATTAACTGACAAGTGGCATCAATGTTTTAAGCCCATATAGTAATAATAGTATTAATCACATTTATGGAGATCTTTCTCTAAGTGCCTTACAAATAGATGCATAGATGCATGTGTGTGTGTGAATATATCATCTTCATAAACCTGCATGCATTGCTCTCCTTTTCTACAGGAAGTTGGAGGCACAGAAAGAACACATAACCTTTCCCAAACCACCAAACCCATAACTAACTGCCAGACCCAAGAGTCCAGAACACCCCCTGTTCCTCCACCTGAGCTCTCAGTCACTCTGCTATGTGTCTCTGTAGTTAATTTCCTCCTATGTCCCACTCTTTCTTCTTTGCTGTAGTTTCTAAGCTCCTGGGGGGCCAAAGACCTCATAGTCTAACTTCATAGTCCAATTATAAAATAGGAGCACAACTTAGTTAATGCAAGTAGACCGAGCTGATCTCTTTAAGACAGTCCAAGAAAAAGTAAAAGGGAGGTGAGGATAAGAAGGGATTTGTCCTAGTTTCAAGTATCCAGGAAAGATTTCTAGAGAATAAAACACCAATCTGAGTGAAATCGTATCATTGAAAATTCAGCCCCAAATCTCAGCTAAGCTCTCGACCCCATGGAGAAAGTCTTCTTTCTGAGAAAGCTCTTCATGCCACCAGAAGTCAGTGGGCTTCCAGACTTCACGACCCACTCCCAGACCCCACTGACCACTCCGCGCACTAGGTAAACACGTCGATGACTTCATTAAGATGACAGGGCACCACTCCCCAAAATAAGAAGCTAAAAATAAAGATCCTTAAAGAAGTTAGTCTGAAAAGGCTACATAGTGTGATTCCAACTCTATTCCATTCTGACGAAGGCCAAACTTTGGAGGCAATAAAGAGAGCGTGGCTGCTGGGTTGGACGGGGTCGGGAGGATGAACAGGTGGAGCACAGAGAACACTTGGGGCCATGAAAACCGTGATGCATGACGCTCTGATGATGGAAGCACGTCATTATACATGTGTCCAAACCCACTGAGCATGCCACCAACAGTGAGCCCTAACACAAGCCATGGACTCTGGGTGATAATGTGTTGTGTAGGTCCATCAGCTGTGGCAAATGTACAGCTATAATAAAGGATCTCAGTCATTGGCGGGGGGCGGGGGGAGGTGCTGTGCATGTGTTGGGGGCAGGGGTATATGGAAAATCTCTCTACCTTCCCCTCAATCCTATTCATCTAAACCTACTCTAAATAATGAGGTTAAAAATAAATAAATTTTTATGCTCCACAAATAAGTGAAACCATATGATAATTGACTCAAGGGGTGTTAGAGAGAAGGGAGTTGGGGGAAATTGGAAGGGGAGGTAAATCATGAGAGACTACGGATTCTGAAAAACAATCTGAGGGTTTTGAAGGGGTGGGGGGTGGGAGGTTGGGAGAACCAGGTGGTGGGTATTAGAGAGGGCACGGATTGCATGGAGCACTGGGTGTGGTGAAAAAATAATGAATACTGTTTTTCTGAAAATAAATAAATTGAAAAAATTTAAATAAATAAATAAATAAATAAATAAATTTTTAAAGATACCTTATGACCCCTGCATCCCTACAAACAAACATCCATGATTACTCAGGACTCCAAGTACAGAGTTTCTCTCCATTTCTTCTCTTCACCTATTTGAGTTCATACTCCTTCACCGTCACTACACTTGTACTTGATTCCATTGTCTACAAATACTTAATCAATTAATTCCCCTTAATTTTGAATCTTTAAATGTTCCTTTCCCATCTGTTCCTCCCCTTCCCTATAAAATTTTCAATTGTTTACCACTTATTTTTAAAGACCTACTATGAGCTTCAACAGCTAAGCTTCTAGAAAGAAGCATCACACCACTGTCTTCACACTGTAACCTCCAATTCTTCCCTGTAGCCCATCATTTGCCACACTAGTTTTCTGAAGTCATTCTCTGAAATTCCTCATTTCAATATGAATCAAGGTCGATTAATCACTATCAATATTCCTGCTCCTTTTTGCACTGAAATCAAGTCTCCCCTTCGAGACTTTCTCTTGGTTTGGTTTCCACTGCACATTCACTTGTAATATTCCTCCTAAATTCCTTCTCATGCTCCTTCAAGGTCAGGTTAGCTGCTGTTTGCCTCTCAAATAGTGAAGTTGATCTAGATTATTTTCTGAACATTCTTCTCTTGGTACTCAAGGATCTCCCCCCAGGCAATCTTAACCAGACCCATTTTCCAGTACCTACAGATCAGGTACTGAATTTGACTGTGGCTTCCTAGAATCCTGAGTTAAGAATGATTCTACAATTAACCATGGGTTTAGAGAGAAGGACTATGAATGACTGACTAGTGACGTCTTCCATGGACACAGAAGATGCAAAGGCTGTGTAGACCCACATTTGCCATTTTGTGCATATATGCTGATAACTGCTGAATTCTTTTCTTCTATTCAGATGCATGCATCTATCTGTGACTTGGACAATGCTATGTAGACTTATCAAAAGACTACACACACAGTTTGCTAGAGCATCAAATGTCAAGTCTGAAGATAAACAAAATATTTTGCTTGCATGACTGACACAGGCTGTAAGTCAGAAAGCCTGAATTTATCACCTTGTGCCAAACCTCTTCTTCCTCATATCTTCCTTATTATGAATTGTGCCACTCAAAGTCAGGGACACCACGCAGACAGCTGCATAGGTTGGATTCTTCAAACTCCAGGGGCTACTACTCACATAACAGACCGTGTTTGTGGACCCCCTAGACTTGTGTGGTGCAGTAAACCTGTCAATTCCCTAACAATCCAAGCCAAAAATCTAGGTTCCACCACGTCCTGAAGTCCAGTAGATCAATTCAGCCTCCCACTCCAACCCTCTTGCCAAACCACCTTATCTTCATGTGCACTCCCAGTGCTTTGGTCACATGGTTGTCTTCTAGTGTAAGCCCTTGCCAAAATCTGTCTCCATTCATGGTCCCTTCTAATCAGTCCATCTGTACACTACATTAGGCAGAGTCAAGTGTTTGAAACACACTGGTTATGACATTTCATATTTAAAACACCAAAACCTCCACATCAATCTGCAGCATGAAACTCAAAATCCCCCAGCCGGGTGCTCTGTCTTCCAAAATCACAGCCTGCCTCCCTCTCCATCCGAATCCAAGGCAAATCCTTGACAGCAGCATCCCTGCCTCACACCTCACACCCCCTGCTCCCACCTTGGCAAAAAAGCACAGGACTCCTCACACATGTTTGTTCACCTCATGGCTTCTCATGTCTTATTTTCTCTCTCAGTTCTCCCAGTCTCATTATCCACAAAACACATGTCGTCCGCTGTTCTGTGGTCAACGTTTCCATTACTCCTTCCTGTCTCTGCTTTGCTGCTCTCTTCCTACCGTGTGAATGTCTAACCATATTATTCACTATCGATGTCCACATCTCTCTTCCCTTCCAGGCTAATAGTTCCCTGAGACTGAGGAAAGGGAATGGTCTGTAGTCCTATCTTACGCAGCTAACACAATAACTGGTACCCAGTGGGCCTCGATAAATGCTGTTGAATGCATCAATAGAGGCTTTAAAGATCATCACCAACCTCTTGTTTCTACAGTTTTCAAGTATGCTCATGAAATAATATGAGCAGAGAAAAAGTAGATTATGAATATTAAAATCACAGATACAGGATGGAAAAAATACGTCAAGAATGCTTAAATTTTTCAAAGAACACAAAAACAAGTGGAGATTAGTCTTGATGAATATAATCTTTATCTCTTTCTCGTAAAATACATCTCACTGAGAATGCCATCACAGGAGATTACTGACCACTCATGAAATCTTGCTTTCATTCCAAGTTCAATCCTTTTTCTAATTTCAAAATGGGTTTTGGAAAAATCTTGTTGTTAATGAAATGCAATATTTCATAAACTGTGCTTTGAATGGATGATTTTTTTAAATAATAATAAAGGGTTTAGATATTTGGCAAATAAAAATTTAGGATAAACAGTTTAATTTTAATATCAGATGAACAATGATATGTGTCATGCAATATATAGGACATACCTATAATAAAAAATCCATTGTTTATATACAATTCAAATTTAAATGGTGGGTCTCTATTTTATCTAGCTATACTCCTTTAATATGAAGTTACAGAAAGTTAAGAAGTCACAAAACTCCCAGTACTATGTCAGCCTGTCTTTAAATATAGATATAGCTGTAGACAGAGATACAGATACAGATAGAAATTCTATGCAAATTCTTCCTTTCTTATGCCATAAAATTATAATATTCCCAGACATCCTTTCTTCTTGATAAATAAAAAAGAATAATGATACCGAAATATTATTCAGTTTAAGCCAGGACCATACTTTCTTGATTTGCGGATGGTCTGTATTCTGGGAAGCCGTGCCCCAGTATTCTAATTATTTGTCATAAAGGTCATTCCACTGTGTTAACATTCACACTGAAGCATGACCCTAAATAATCACAGGGCAATTTCTTCCAAATAGATTCTCTTTCTGTACATCCTATCCTAAATTCATGTAGCTCTTTTTGGACTAATTAGTCTAATGAGATATTCAACATAGGGATCCAAGTAGTTTTCATAACCACATTCTAATTTAATGATGGAGAAGATGATGCCTCACTTAATCGTCTAATCACAAGGAAAATGACATAAACAGTTTACCCTCTTTCATTCCCCATACACGTCTAGGAGCTCAGTAGACCCTGAAATGCCCAGGACTAGACTGAATTTCTTCTACTGGTAGTTATAAACACATGTTTGAAGCCAAAAGGTAAGTCACCAAGAACATAAAGTAAGAAAACAGATGCCATAAGAATTGATCCACTCTCTTAATAAGTGAAGTAGCAGACATGGATAAAATTTACATGACATCAATATAAATAAACAGGAAAAAATAGTCTAATAAAAGATTCTAAAACAAAAGGACAAGAGAACATAGCTCAGGAAGGGGCAGCTAAATAGTTTCACTGCAGAAACCAAACATTTCAGAAGGGCATACTTTCTACTTCCAAGAGAAAGCAAAATTTTTATTGAAAATGATCTATGAAATATTAAATTGTTAGAGCACAGACTCAAGGAAATATGGCTAAGGGACAGACACAAATTAAAGGTGAGTCAGATGAAATAAAAAATGGTTTGTACTTAATAGAAGAAAAAGTTTGATCCTAGAAATTGAGCCAGCATTAGAATAGTAATGAACAGAAGAAACACTGCAGAAAATTGAATTAGGGTAGTAGATGACAAGCTGGAAAAACTTCCTGGTTTTCAAGACCAGAAACAGAGTTAAACGTTATCTGAAAGAAAATGTGGGTATAACTGACATGACATTGCCTCTAAGTTGTGTTACTTGAAAAACATAGAGTAGCATCAAAACGCATATTTGCCATATGGAAAGCAGCATTATTTTTTTTATTTTTTTATTTTTTAAGCAAAAACTATACGTAAAAGAATTCAACATCTAGATTCCATCAGGTGAAAATTTAACTCTTAAAAGCAAAGGAAAGAATCTCACAGACATGAAATGAAAAAAATTAATGAGTCAGAAAGAAAACTTCGATTTAACTAAAATTTCTTCTCCCCAACATCAGATATCCTTCCAGAATCATGAATAGAAAAGTTTATGACTTACAATTCTATATTCAGAAATTCATTCAATAAAAATTTTTTTGAGGGCCAATGTTGTACCAAAAATTGAGCTAAAGTAATTGCAATCATGTCTAGAGGCGAGAGGAAGGCTGAAAAACAAACTTTTCACATTCCTTTGTCAGTGGCCTCCAGAAGCACCGTAGGCTACCCTGCACTAAACCGTGCCAAGGAACCCCAAGAAGAGAAGGTACAAGAGCACCCTAACTAGAAAAGAATGAACCAGACACATGTCATATTGCTCCTTGTCACTGGGGCAGAGGCTGTTTTCAGTTGTTTGTAAACTTTCCACTATCAGTGCGGTGGGTACAGGACGGTGAGAATGCGCTGTTCTTGGACTTGCTCTGGGAGGGGACGGACTTTGCATACCGGCCATTGGTCAGCACCCCTCTACAAACCTGAGCCAAAGCCTCACCTGACTGTCACCATCTAAATCACAGACACAACCATAAACAGGTTCGGCGAAGTCTTGCCATTAAGTTCAACGACAAAAGGATTGATGAGTAGCAAAAATACCATGACAACTTACATTTTTCTGAATAATTTTTAACAGTTATAAAATTATGCAAATATCGTTACTACATTGACATGTCATATATCTATATGTATATTTAAATCTAGTCAGCAAACAGTGTCAGCATTAGTGTCGGGTGTACCATAAAGGGATCCAGCACTCTCCTGCGTCGTCCGGTGCTCCTCACAAGGGCACTCTCGGGCACGTCCCCTGCGTCCCTCATGCGCTCCATCCTCCTCCCCTCTGGGGACCATCAGTTTGCTCTCCACAGTGAAGAGCCTGTTTCTTGGTTTGTGTCTCTTTGTTTCCGTTGCTTTTTTTCTTCCTTAAATTCCACATATGAGTGAAATCATACGGTGTTTGTCTTTCTCTGGCTGACTTCACTCAGCACTACACTCTTTAGTTCCAGCTACGGCATTGCAAATAGCAAGATTTCATTCTTTTTATGGCTGAATAATATCCCGCTGTGCGTGTGCATTGGTGTGCACGTGTGCGTATGCACGTGCCTTTGTGTGAATGTTTGTTCTAATTCTCTGAAAAATACTGCTGGTATTTTGATGGGGTTAAATGAGTAGATTGCTTTGGGTCCTATAGACAGTTTAACAGTATTTGTTCCTCCGATCCATGAGCAGCATGGAATGTCTTTCCAATTTTTTGTGTCGACTTCCATCTCTTTCCTATGGCTTTACTGAGATCATTCATCAACAGGTAAGATACAATATCCAAAATAAGAATACTCATCTAAGATTTCAGTATCATTACTAAAAACTGGTACTAGTAACAATTTCCTTGTATTTAATGAGAGTGTCAGTAGAGTTTGTTTTATTTCTGATACTGACATTACCAAACACAGTCTCAAAAATGTTTTCGAAATTGGTAAGTATAACTGAAGTTCGTATAAAAAATAGTGGGCTCGTCTGCTCAGGCTACGAGAACAAAGTACTGTACACAGGGTGGCTTCAATCACAAAAATTCATCTTCTTGTGGCTCTGAAGACTAGAAAATCCAACATCAGGGTTCTGCCAACTCAGTTTCGGGGGAGGACGCCCTCTTGGCTTACAGAGGCTGCCTTCCCTCTGTGTCCTGACATGGCCGCTCAGTGCAGACTCAGAGAGAAACTGTGCATTCCACAGTGTGTCTTCTTACAGGGACACTAAACCTTTCAGATCAGGGCCCTACCCTTTTAACCTCATTTAACCTCAATTATTTCCTTACTCCAAATACAGCCACACTGGCATGGGGGGAGTGGGTTAGGGCTTCAACCTGTGAATTTGAGACACAAAACTCAGCCCACTACCAACGGAATATATAGCCTTTATATTATAGGCAGAGGAAATGCACAGTGATGAGATATGACAAAAGGAACGAAGGAGAGAATAACAAAGTCCCGAATGATGACAGAAGTAAAACAAGACTATCAGGCTAAGACTATGGACAAAACAGGAAAAACTTCTCTTTCAAGAGGAAGACTCTCAGATTGAATTACTTACTTTCTACAATAAGTGAATACCACCACCAGAACGAAACACATGACAAAAGCTAACACAAAACATCCATAAGTTATGTTAAGTCATGATAACTTCAAGAAGAGAAGGATTACCGTGTTAAGAAGAACAAGACAGAATTTAAAGTCAAAATAAAATTAAAGGGGGATTTCCTATGAGAGGGTATAATCCACCATGACGATGGAACAGAAACAGGGATCCTCCAAGAATACACCGTAGAGATAAATAACACAAATACTGGCTTTTTCACAAAAGGAGAAACTGATAGGTGTAAAGGGAAACAGCATGCATTCTTTCACGCAGCTGCATTTAGAGCAAGAAAATACAGAAAATCTGTGCTGAATGCGTTTGCATAATATCAGATTATCTGCCATAACAAATAGAAAGATTGTTTATTTGCAGCATTCAAGAAAGACAAATGGAAATGTATTTGAACTAAGAAGAGAGCTCAGTGGGATACACAGGTTGCAAAATATTATTTTAAAAAATCAATAACTTCCCTTTACACCAGAAATAATAATCAGGAAAACATATTGAAAAACATCCTTTTCACAAAAAAAATAACGGACAAATACTGCCAAGAAAATCAGCTTTAAAATACATGCTTGATTGTATCAAGAAAACTAGAGAACCATAGACAAGGGCCTAGAAGATGGTTTAAATAAATGAAGAATCAATCCCTACGAGGCAAGAAATCAATAGGATAAATCTGTCAATTCTTCCCAAATTAATTTATAAATTTTAAGTTATTGCTCTTACAGAATTGAATTGGATTGATAAGGCTGTCAAAACAAAATACCATACACTGAGGGGCTTACACTGCAGAAATCTGTTTTCTCATACTTGTAAAGGATGGACATCCAAAGTACCGGTATCGGCGGGTATGGCTGGTCCTGAGGTCATCTTCTTGGCTTGCGAATAGCTGTGGTCCCACTGTATCCTCTCCTGGTCCTTCCTCCGAGCTTTCTGTGTCCTAATCTTTTCTTCTCCTCAGGAAGACAGAAGCCAGACAGGATGAGGCCCACCGCAGTGACCTCACTTAACCTCATGTACCTCCTGAAGGGTCTATCTCCATGTGGAGTTACTGGGGGTGAGGGCTTCAGCACAGGAATTTGAGGGGAACATTTTCAGCCCATAGCAAGAGCACAGCAGGGGCCTCATGCGTCACCAGTCCCCATGTCCTGTGCCTGCTTCCTGTGCCACTCCTGTGAACATGGCACCAGATTCTGCTCCAACAGGAAATGGGAGGAAGTGCTGTGCTCCGCATCCCAATGGCCCCGGGTCTCTGTCCCCACCCAGTCTACTGTGACGCGGGAGGACTTTGGTTTATATGACAGCATCATAAAAGGAAAACGGCCAGGAGCTCTGACTAAGGAGGTGGAGAGCCCTGCACCCACCTGTCTGCTCAGGCTGTGCAAAAACAGGAAACAAACCAGCCCTTCTGCGAGGTCAGCGGGGTTTCCTCTTGCATGCCAGCGAGCCTGAAGACTAATACTGGATGGCGTGCTCATAGGGCGCCATGGACTCTGGAGCACTGTCCTCACTTGAGAACTCAAACGCTGTCATTCTTAGTTGTATCTGCCATTGAGCATTTCAGTATTACACTGAAAAGGGGTATTAATCTAACCGTAGTTAAAATATTAAACCCTCTAATCTTATTACTTACAAAAAAAAACAACGCTATAGACTAAATTCTTATATTAAAACCTAACTCCCAGTGTGCGTTTATCAGAAGTGGGGGCCTCTGGGCGAGGATCAGATCACTGGGTGCAGTCTTCAAGAGTGGGGTTAGTGTGCACAGAAGGGACCCCCAGAGAGCTCGCTCACCCCTCCTGCCATGGGAAGACACAGCGAGAAGATGGCCTCCAGTGAAATGAGACGAAGAAAGGAACAGGCCTTGGGCTTGGACTTCCCAGTCTCCAGAACTGTGAGAAATAAATGTCTCTTGTAGAAGCCACCTAGTCTAGGGTGCTTTTATCACGGCAGACAGATAGGAGCAGACAAACACAACCTACTTGATGCGACGATCAATGTTATTGCAGACGACAGCCCCTCTGAAGGCCTTTGGGGAGGAGGGATTCTAGAGACTCCCCAGTGATACCATGAAAGGACACTATGTCTGCCCTGCATGTACAAAGAAGCCTTTAAATACAGTCCAAAGTGTAAAGTGATATCAAAATGCATTAGTCCTGACATGCGGCCACAGGTCCCCCAACAAAACCCTCTACTGATGAGGAAATCATGACCGGATACAAAAATCACCACCTTGCAAAACTCCAGGCCACCGCAGGTAGAGGAGCTCAGCAGTGCTACAATGGACATATGGTAGAGCCCATTATTCTGCCAACTTCTGCTCTAATTCAATCTAAAATTATCCTCCAACGGAAAAGCAAAGGACTTGAAAACTTTTTCAGTGCTTTTAAAGGTAGACATCCAAGGACACAGAGACCCCTGAGCAGACACGCAGACTCCCAGCCAAGCTATGGCACGCACCGTGTGTCTAGAGGAGAAGCGCTTTCCACAAGCATAATGGTGAGAAAGTTTACAGTGCCTGTTGATGAAAGCACCTCCTTTAATTAGTATTGACGAAGGTTAAAATTTAGCCCTTGAACACGAGCATAGGCAAAAACAGGAAAATTTTTGGAAGAAGTCATGAAAATTCTTATAAAAAGCAAGAACCCTTCCAAAACAGATGGGCATAAGGCAAGAACAGTGCGGTAAGCAAAGATTGGGCCAAAAAATACGCACCAAAAAAAAAAAAAAAAAGATTTCTTCTTGATGCAGTTAGTTGAGATTTTTATAGTTGCTCTAATAAGACTGTAATGGAAATGATGTACCATACCCATCCATGCACACAGGCACACACAAGGTGACCATTTCCTGAACAGCATGATGTTTTCATCCACTTGGTATAACTTCAGATATCCCGCTTCTCTCCCAAACATGTCACACCTGGAGTGTGTTTTAACTAGTCGCAGCTCTGGCCGGTAGTGTAGCTCTAAACCTCACACATCCTTGAAACCTTAGCAGCTCGAAAATATTTACAAAATGTCACTTGAACACTCAATATCTCAAAGATGAGTAATGTGCTCCTGAAATTATCCTACAGATGTAAGCTGCAGATGATCTGACAGTGCTTTGTCATTGGCAAGGAGATGGTGTATGCTTTTGATTTCCTTTATGAATTCATCACCTAATATGGAAACAACATGCCTGAAATTAATATTAGGAAGAGCAATAGACTGAAATCATTCACACTAACCAAAGGAGTTTTCTGAAACTCTCACTAGAACTCGTATTTGTTTCTAGTAAGACATAGCATTCCTATCTTATTTTGTCCACCCCAACAATCAGAAAAAAAAATATAGCAAAGTCAAGATAAAACCCTGTACCTTAAGGTCCACATGGAGCTGGCATGACTAGTAGACAGGTGGGCAGCAATCTCATGCCATGAGCAGAGAGAAGCAGCTTGAGGTTGAAGACCACTCACTGCCAGAGTGCAGGGGTTCGTTCAGACAATAGGACTGTCACTCTGTCCAAGAGACCTAATGCAGAAAAATCTGAAACAAAGAGCAATTAGGAAACAATCAAAACAGCTGCCTTCTCTCTACCATCAGGAAGGGGTTAAAGTACAACACCAGTGGTGCACTGAGAACTAAGTGAAGGGACAGGACCACAGTGGAGAGGAGCCGGTCATTCCTGCAATGACTGTGGGGACAGGAGACAGACTGGGTACCCTGAGCAGTGAGCGGGGTCAGATTACACTTGTGACAGAAAAACAGTGCAAGTATGTATCAAAGAGTCAACAGTGCCAGCAGATGCCAACAGAGTCAACAGCTCCCCAATATGGGGAGCGAGAGCTGGAGAAGAAGGAAGCCGTGGCGTTCCATAAGGCCTGCCAGGATCCCGAGGACAGCTGCTGCGAGCTCATGGAAAGCACCAGCTGGCCGAGCCCAGAACTGATGGGAACTCAGGTGGAGTTCACTGGGGGCAGTGATGGAAACCAGGGGTCTCTCTCTCATTGTCTTGGGCCATTAATTTCATCATCCACATCTTGTAGACAAGAAAACATGAATTTCACTTAGAGAAATAAACGACTGAACTGTGTCTTTGGTGCACTGATGTTTGTTCTTCATGGTGATCCCAGTGAGTGAGTGGGTGTGCCCTCTGGGGAAGGGGGAGTAGAGAGCCTACCCCAGGCCACGTGCCCCTTCCTCCATGCGGCCCCTTCCCACCCAGTCAGTGCGCTTAACATCCACAGGTGAGGAAGCCTCCATAAGGAAGGAGAGAAGGACTCATGAGTTGCATGAACTCACATTACTAGCATGATAGAAAAGTCGACTCAACAGTCCTTCTGAACCCTTGGAAATAATCATTTATGATTGAAGACTGGCATAGGTGAAAATAATTACAGATAAAGGCTTATGATTAAAATTTGTGGGTAAAAATAATTTAAAAGTAAGCTGTATACTTTAAAAGTATATTAGAGAATTATGTTTAGAGAAAAGGAATCCATAGAAACAGGCAAGTACAGGCTGCCAAATTATAAGATAGTTATGAGGATTAATTAGACTGTATTAGTAAGCTTTCCTGCAGAGAGAAACCTTTGAGATCTCTGCCCCTATCCCAGGACCGCACCTCTCATGACTGGAGGTAAACACAGCTACACACTGGAAGGCCCTGGAAATGCTGGTCGGACACGATGCATCCCATGACCACTCCTACTCTGTGGGTCCAAGCGAGTCTCCATGGGCAATTCTCAAGTCTACAGGAAGCCCAAGAGGAATAAAAATTAAATGCCCCTTCAAGGGAAAGGGGACATGAGAAAAAGTGAAAATAATAATGAAGCCCATTAAAAAAATTATCTGTAAAATCTAGGAAACACAGATAATAAAAACTATTCCTTACCAGACAGTATAATAGTGTCTAAAAGATACAAGGCAGCACTGCTGATTAGATAAACAGATCAGTGAAACAAGATGGAAAACCCTACATCAGATGCACATAGAGAATTGTAGTGAATAATGAGGACATTTCACATCAGCAGGGAAAAAATGTCAATAATGTGAAGACAACAAGAGAGACATTTGTGGGAAAATGTCCATCTCCAACTGACCTCCAAGAAATAGCCAGTGGGACAGATTTTTAAACTTGAGAAATGAGACAAAAAGTACTTTTGGGGGGAAATAAAGTTGTTCATATTCTTGGAGAGCAACCATTTCTGATTAAGGCATACAATTCAGATATTATCAAAGTAAAAATTGACAAATCTAACTACAAAAATAATTTCTGCATGATTTAAAAAACTCAGGTAGAAAGATAAGAAACAAATAAGGAAAAGTATTTCCAACATTACCATAAAGGAAAGGTTAGTCTTCTTAGTTTATAATGATCTAAGCATTGGTAAGAAAAAACCCAAAAGAAATTGGACAAAAATGTAAAGCTGAGAAGACATTTTACAGAGAAAGAAATTCAAATATACCTTAAATACAAGGTAATAATTCTCAACAATAAAATCACAGTGATTCCAATGAGATAGGCTTCACCTGTCTTCCTGCAAATTTCAAATAAATGAGAGCATTCTGTATTGACAGAAACAGGAGCTAATAGGTGTGTTCATGTATTGCTCCAGGAAGGGCAAGTAAGTTCAACCTAGAGTACTGGCAGTGTTTATCAACATTTACAATTCAAATATCCTGTAACTAACAATTCTACTGTTCGCCATGGTGAATAGAGAGACTCACACATGTATGAAACAATCAATGTATGTACAAAGAGAGTTACTCTATCTTTCCCCATTAGCACCTCAGGGCAAAGGGTTATCCCTACTATCCATTCATGACACGCTTTCATCACTGGTCCATAAGTGACCCTTTAATTATTGCTTTTTCACATAATGTAAAACATATTTACAAATACTCCATTTTGGGCGCCTAAGTGGCTCAGCTGGTTAAGGGTCCAACTCCTGATTTTGGCTCAGGGCCCTGCATCAGCCTCCACACTGGGCATGGAACCTGCTTGGGATTCCCTCTCTCCCTCTCCTTCTGCCCCTCACCCCTGCTCATGTGCACACTCTCTCTCTAAAACAAAACAAACCCCACCAAACAAAACAAACAAAATAAAATAAAGGCTATGACCTTGAAGAGGATATGCCACCCCTTCCCACACCCCAGTTAAGCATTGTCCTGAAACCAATTCATTGTTACTTTATTTTTCGGAGAGTTTAACTGCATCTGTACACATTCCTGAAAAGTACTATACAAATGTAACACATATATATCATATAACATACAGATGTGTGTTATATGTATCATATCATATATATCATATATGTAGGTGGTTTGGACTTTGACCATATATATATGTACTGGGACTCATTTTTCCACTTAATTTTTTTACTAAAAATCATCCATGGAGTTCAATGCCCCTGTAGTCAGTTTGAGATATGACCTGATAATATTCCATTATAAAACATACAATTTATTCATTCATTTTCCTGTGGATGCACAATTGGGTTGTTGCCAGGTGTTTGTTTTTATAAACAGTGTTGCTACAAATACTCTTGTTCATATCTCTTGAAGAACATGTTTAAGGTCTTCACTTTGGTGGGATTGCTGGGACATGAGATCAGTCAATATTTAACTTGAGGAATTAACACTAATGTGTTTTCTAAAGAAGCTAGGACAACTGAGATGATCACCAGTAATGTCTAATAGATTCCACGGATTCATACCTGTTACAAAACTTGATAGTGTCGAGTTTTTCATTTTAGAGAATTTTTCATTTTTGGACATAAAATTGTAACTCACTCTTTAATTGTATTCTCCTGATTACTAATGATATTGAAAATCATTTTATATTTTAGTGGACAAAATATGTTTTGTTCAATCAAATGCTTGTTTATCTTTTGCCAAGTTTTTTTTTCTTATGAAATTATTTTTCTTATTGTTTTGTAAAAATTCTGCATATATTCTTGATAGGTCTTTTCAATTGTGTTTGTGAAAATCTTGTGTTTTGTACTCATTTATATCTTTTTATTTTTTATATCTTTTTACTTTAAAATATCTGTTGATGAACAAGAGAGCTTACTGTCATAGTCATTTACCATTTTTTCTTTCATAATCAAAGCACTTTGTATCTTATTTAAGCAACTTGTTCATTCCAAGGTCCAAAGACTTTCACCTATAATTTGAAAATGTATTTGTATCTAAGATTATATTCATTTGTATCCAAGATCTATAAAGAATTTATATAACTCAACACCCCCCCCAATATAATCAAGTCAAGAAAAGGGCAGAAGATATGAACAGACATTTCTCCAAAGAAAACATACAAATAACCAACAGATACATGAAAAAATGCACCACATCACTTGGCATCAGGGAAATGCAAATTAAAACCACAATGAGATATTATCTCACACTGGTCAGAATGGCTAAAATGAGTAAGACAGGAAACAACAAATGTTGGTGAGAATGTGGAGAAAGGGGAACCCTCTTACACTCTTGGTTGGTGCAGCCACTGTGTAAAACAGTGTGGAGGTTCCTCAAGATGTTAATAATAGAGCTACCCTACAAGCCAGAAATTGCACTACTGGGTATTTATCCCAAAGATACAGACAGAGTGATCCAAAGGGGCACAAGCACCTCAATGTTCATAGCAGCAATGTCCACAATAGCTAAACTGTGGAAAGAGCCAAGATGACCATCAACAGATGAATGGATGAAGATGTGGTCCAGATAGATGATGGGCTGTTACTCAGCCATCAGAAAGGACGAAATCTTACCACTTATATCAATATGGATGGAACTGGACAGTATTACGCTGAATGAAAAAAGCCAGTCAGAGAGAGACAATTATCATATGGTTTTAATCATATACGAAATATAAGAAACAGCACAGAAGATCACAGAGGATGGGAGGAATCAGAGAGGGAGACAAACCATTTAGAGACCCTTAACTCTAGGAAACAAACTGAGGGTTGCTGGGGAGGGGAGGAGGGTGAGGAGAAATGGTAACTGGGTGATGATGGGCATTAAGGAGGGCACATGATATGATGAGCACCGGGTGCTACACGCAACTGATGAATCACTGACCTCTACATCTGAAACTAATGATGTTGGCTAATTGAATTTAAATAAAAACATAATAAAGAGTTTGTTTTTTGTTTAATTCCTTAATTCTTCTGCAGTTAACTCATTAATATATGAGATGGTAATTCAATGTCATTGTCAGAAATATAGCTATTCTCCAGTTCTATGAAGCCCACCACCTCTCCTGACTGATCAGATACATGGCATGTGTTGGTCTTCTACAAAAACGCTAGTTTATTGGCCAATTGTCTGATCCTGAGCCAATATCACACATTCATAATAACGTCTATTAAGACAAGTCTCTTCTTTCTGCCCTTTTTCTTCACAAGTGCCCTACCATCATCTACCATATCTTTGCTCCATATAAATGTAGAATCATCTTGTTGAGTTCCATGGAGGAGGGGGTGGGGTGGGCGGAGCCCATAACATTTTGATTGGATTTGCATTGCATCTGTACATCTATTTGAGAAGAATTAAAATTTGTACATTTTTTAAACAATTTTATTTATTTGTCAGAAAGCAAGCAAGCATTAGCAAGGGGAGCAGCAGGAAGAGGGAAGCAGACTCACTGTAGGGCAGGGAACCCAATGCAAGACTCAATCCCAGGACCCTGGGATCATGACCTGAGCCAAAGGCAGATGCTTAACTGATGGAACCACCCAGGCATCCCTAATTTTCACAACATTAAGTCTTATGTATTCACAGGACAAAGAATTAGGTTTACAATATATAAAGAATCACTACAAATTGATTCACCTGTGTATTACTTTAGATCTCTGTAAAATTTTAGGACTTTTACATAGACATTTTACACATCTACTGTCTAGTTTTATTCCTACATACATGATATCATCAGATGCTATTATAAATTCCCTTGTCTAATTGTATGATTAAATGTTTACTGTGCTTATATTTCTAATCATTATTCCATAGGTTTTTGGGGATTTCCTACATCAACCATCAGAAGTGGGAACCTGGGGGATGGGGGCTAAATCTGGGAAGAGAAAGCTCCTTCAGTGTAAGAAATTCTAGGGGAGGGATTCAGATGCTGGCCGTCAGCAGACAGCACGCCCAGGAGTTGGCACCTGGAGGTATAAGCACCTAAACTCCCGAAAGTGGGTGAGGCTTGGGGTAGCCGCATGCGTTTCTTAGTACCCTCCCTGCCCTGACGCTATTCCCCACTGCGGACCAGACACTACACAGCGATGCTGCATCCCCTGAGCAATTCCAGAGGCCCAGCCATCCAAGACTTATGCGGGGATATGGCCACCAGCTCCTAGGACCCTCCTCAAGGTGCCTCTGTGGCTCCTGCAAAACTCAGGTGGCTCATGACAGATGAAGGCTGACAGCTATAAATGTAAGCCGGTAGAGCCCATGGCAGCGACTGCGCCACACTTGGGATCATCACCACAGGAGATCGACACAGACTCTGGCACTTGATGTGACAGCTGATAATTTAGTGAAAACCTTCTCAGTAGGAAGAAAACAAAGCAGTTTATCTTCACATAATGGGGAGGGCAAATTCACTGTTTTGCACTCCATCTATGCCAACTCTTACTCTCTCTTATAATATAGTTCACAGGGGCCTCATTTATCTTCACATGCTTTTGAACATCACTTTGATCCAGTATTGATTAAATCATTATGCCTGAACCTGGAGAACAACAAGTAGTAAGTACCCTGGTGCCAGAGGGTCCCATTAAGATACAGGGACTTAATCTATTAAAAGAGCTTCAGGGGTCCGGTGCTCTAGGACATATCATAATACTCCCTCAAAGATACAGGGCAAGTCCTTCTATCTCCCAAAGTTTACTACTCAAAAAGAATAGCATTTGGTGGGCCTCTCTGGGTTTTCTCTAATAGACTTTATTTTTAGAGCAGTTTTAGGTTTACAAAAAAATTACATGAAGGATAGAGAGTTCTTATCTGTAAGGTGAGAGCCCACTCTCATCTCCCCCACAATTTCTTCTATTATTAATGCCTTGCATTAGTGGCATTCACTTGTTACAACTGATAAACCAATATTTATATATTATTAATAACTGAAGTCCATAGATAAAACTAGGGTTCACTCTTGACATTGTACATTCTATGTGTTCTGACAGGTGCAAAGTAACTTGTAACTACCATTTCAGTACCATTAAGAATAGTGTCACTGCCCTAAAAATCCCTGTATGCACCTATTCATCCCCTTTTTCCTCCCCTGGCAATTACGGATTTTTTTATTATTAATTATTTTTATTCACATATAATGTATTATTGTATTATTTGCCCCAGGGGCACAGGTCTGTGAATCGCCAGACTTACACACTTCACAGCACTCGCCATAGCACATACGCTCCCCAGTATCCATAACCCAAGCCCCCTTTCCACACATACACCCCCCCTTTTTTTTTTTTTACCATGTACATAGTTTTGCCTTTTGTCACGAAGTTGGAATTACACAGTATGAAGCCTTTTCACATTGGCTTCTTTCACTTAGTAATATGCATTTAAAGCTCCTCTGTGTCTTTTCGTGGCTTGATAGCTTTTTTTTTTTTTTTTAAGCACTGAATAATATCTCATTTTCTGGATGGACGAGAGTTTGTTTATCTTAGTATCCTAAGCTTGACAACTCATTTAGTTTTATTGCTGAATAACATTCCATTGTATGAATGCACATTCAGAAGTGTCCTACATATTCCTGACCATTTTTTTCTTTCTTCTTTTTAAAATATTTTATTTATTTATTTGACAGAAGGAGTGAGATAGCAAGAGCAGAAATACCAGCAGGGGGAGTGGGATTCGGAGAGGGAGGAGCAGGCTTCCCACCAGGCAGGGAGACAAATGTGGGGCTCGATCCCAGGACCCTGGGATCATGACCCGAGCTGAAGGCAGAGGCTTAACAACTGAGCCACCCAGGCACTCTAGTTTTTCTTCTATCTAAATTTTATAATTGTCTTGTTCATTTCCATTTTAAAAAGCAGATATTTTTATGAATTTTCATCCCTACATCAACTCAAGAAAAACTGAGTAACATTTTGCTTGATTCCAATTTGGGGCAATTATGAAAAAAAAAAAAAAAAAACCCTGCTAAAAGCACCTGTGTGCAGGTTTTGCGGGGATGTAGGTTTTCAACTAATTTGGGTAAATACTAAAAACACAACTGCCTCTTTGGATTTTGTAGGCAACAGGCATGACACTTGGAAATCCAACCTGACCCATTTATTGAGGGAACACAGAAAGCTCCATGTTTAAGTTCAGCCAAAGCCAGAGAGAGTTTCTGTAGGTTCAGACTCTGTGCAAGCTCCATGGCCTTAGAGCCCTGTAGATCAGTGGTGTTAAAAATACTGTCTGGCATCTCTGGCAATCCCTGAAAGGAGACTTAACACATAGAACCTGATACCCAGACTACAAGACCAGGTGACAACATATCTGCAGCTGTCCATTAGAAGCCGATATGACCAGTGCCACTGAGGCACTGGCTCTTACTGGCCCGTCAACCATCCACTGTGAGATGAGTAGCAAATTTTGAGCAGAGTCTTTGCAGATCCAGAGGTATGAGAAAATTAAATGCACGAAATAATGACATGTTCCTGTCAATTCACATGTGGAAGGGTTCTTTAGAACAACTGATGAAAGAAGAAAGAATGTGTGCCTAGTTCCTACATGGGTCAGTGCATCCTGTGGTTACTATCAGAAAATGAGAAACTGTCGCATTACAGCCACTTCCAGAAGTGGCCTTAAAGGGCAATAGTGAAAATGATGCTTTTAGTGGATTGAGCAGGAAGTGGTGAACTTGGAGATCTACTTTAAATGGAGAAAGAACTGGCTGAGGTATATACTCCAAGGCAGAGGTTACCCAGCGTTTTGTTCAGGAGCAAAACAGAAAAAACAACAGGGAGACTGAACACCTGAAAGTATGGGAGAGAGATTACTGAACCTATAGGACAGGCATAGAATAGGCAGATCCTTGACACTCGTGTTCATGACCACCATGGAGCTTTCCCTACAAACATGGCCATGAACTGCTCTGAGATGCGCTTGAAGAACTCCTGGATGGCTGTGCTATTTCCAATGAAGGTGGGAAGGATGACTTCTGTCACAGGTATAAATCTCCCTTCCTAGTGTCATAGGGCTGAGGCAATGTGTCCATGAACTTAGTCACCTTTAGTGGTAGATAAAGAACCTATTCATGAGACCGAGACACAAGCTCCTTTTGATAACAGCTAACATAGGGACAAACACTACAGAATATCTAATCCACTATCAGCAATGACAAACAATGAGTCCTTAAAAAGGCACCCCGCTCTGAGGAATCAGTGTGTACTTGGCTTCTATGCCTACCATGCCCTAACAAGTGCCACACTCTGAGGACTCCCATGATGCTTTCTCTATTAACATTATATCCCAAACAGTATTATCTCAGACCAAAGAACCCACTGTGCAGTAAAACAGTGAAAGAAAAACTGTAACCTATTCTATGTCCCAACCTAAGTTTCTGATAAAGGCCAAGATAAGATGCCACCCATATTACCAAGAGCTAGAATAAATGAGCCATATAATCAAGAAGTGGAAGAGGCAGTTCAAGATGGCAGCATGGGAAGATCCTAAACTCACATTTTCCCATGGACACAACTCTACAGCTACATATGGGTCTGAAAAAGATCCAAAAACAAGCAGAACAGCTTCTCTACAACAACTGATAAAAGGGTCACATCAGGGTAAACAGGAGATACAGAGATAGAGTCTCACCAACACCCCACCCCCAGCAAGGCAAGCCTCACTAGGGAGCAATTTCACAATCTGGAGATTCTCCCTAAGAAATGAGGGGTTTGTGCCTCACATCAAGTACCCCAACCCTAGAGACCTGCACCAGAGACACAAGCCCCCAAAACATCTGGCTTTGAAAACCAACCTGGCTTACATTCAGGAGACCCCAAGGACCTAGGGAACTGAGATTCTACTTTGAAAGGGCACACACAGACTCACTAATGCCAGGACACAGCACAAAGGAATTTGGAAAAGCACATGAACCATATGCAAAAAAAGATTCATTTGCTGATCTTAAAGCATGCTCTGGAGAGGCAAGGGATTATTAGGACTCCCTCCAGGAATGGAGGTACTGGTAGGCACCAATTCTGTGCTCTCCATCTATCTTGCCAGCACTAGCACTGGCATGCTCCACTGGTGTGTCCTGGCCCTATACTCCCCTCCCGCCTTACTAAAACCAGTGGATACATGTAGTCCACACAGGAGATACCCCTTAGGCATTGGATCTGGTGAACTGGGGACTTGTACTTCAGTGTCCCATGGGACTGAAACAATAAAAGAGACATTTCCTGGCAGACTACCACCTCCCAGGGCATGAAGAAGAAGGAGGAGGAAAAGGAGAAGAAGGAGAAACTATGATTTATTTACTTATCCTATAACTTCAGCAATGGGGGGCAGGCTTTAGAATGACCACACATCTAGAGGCTATGGAGGTGCTCTAAGGGATGTAGGCCAGGTACGCCATCTTTGCATCCCGCCTTTGCTTTGCTACATCTTGTGGGTACCTCCCAGAAAAGAGTTTATATACTAGAGCCCTGATTTTCCCAACTGTCACTCGGGGCACACATTCAGACTGCCCAGTCTAGAGGATAGCAGGGTTTATAAATGTGGCCCCAAAGGACTGTACAGTGTGTACTCTTGAGATACTTCCCCTTGGAGTACAGACCGATCTTGGCAAACAAAACAATTGGAACTTAAAAATAGTAAATCAGGCAGTTTAGATAATCACAAAGACTCAAAAGACAACCAAAAATTTGTGTAAGGTTGAATGATAAGGCTAACCTCCTACACATGGACACTACTTCAAGATACATGAGGACACTCCTTCAAGACTGGGAGAGGTAGATGTTTTGCCTAATGCATACAAACAAACACAGAGTCAAGCAAAATGAGGAAATAGGGGATATTTTCCAAACAAAGGGATACAACAATACCTCAGGAAAAGACCTTAATGAAGTAGAGATAAGTAACTTACCAGATAAAGAGTTCAAAGTCATGGTCATAAAGATGCTCACCAAAATTGGAAGAATGAATGAATGCAATGAGAACTTCAACAAATAGACAGAAAATAGAAGAAAGTACTTAACAAAAGTCATAGAACTAAAGAATACAATAGCCAAATTTAAAAATACACTATAGGGCTCAATAGCAGGCTGCATTTTAAAAATACACTACATGGGTTCAACAGCAGACTACATGAAGTAGAAGAACAAATCAGAGCCGGAAGACAGCAGTGGAACTCACCCAAACAGGGCAGGGAAAAAAATTTTTTTAAAGAATTAAAAAAAAAAATAAAGATAGCGTAAAAGTCCTATAGGACAACATCAAATGAAGTAACATTCATTATAGGGATTCTAGAATAAGAGTGAAAGAGGAAGAAAATTTACTTGAAGTAATGCCTGAAAACCTCCCTAATGTAGGAAAGGAAACATACATCCAAGTCCAGGAAGTCCAGAGAGTTCCAAAAAAAATGAACCTAAAGAGATCCATGCCAAGACACATTATAATTAAAGTACTGAAATCTAGGGATAAATAATCTTAAAAGTAGCAAGAGAAAAACAACTTGTTATGTATAAAGGAATTCCCCCTAAGACTATGAGCAGACTTTTTTTTTTTTTTTCCAGCTGTCATTTATTTTTGGCTCTTGGGGCAATGTTATATTTTCAATATGAAAAAAAAAGCAAGTTCAACACAAAACGGAAATTTGAAATGTAGGACAAGATGAAGCCTGTCCTACAGGGAATAGCAAAAGGAAAAAATGAGATGTTGCCAAAGATGGGAGGGTCTCCTTGGCCCCTTTCTGGAAGAATGATTCAAAAGATTTAGGTGGCAGTACAAACCTTTCTGTATATACAGAGCAGAGCTGGATATTTGCTAAGAAAAGGTGGGGATAGGGAGGGTCTTTCTGGAGGCTAGTCCCTCTTCCCCTTCTCCAACCAGGGGAAAAGAAAGGAATCCAACATATGAAGGAGGTTATGTAGGAAAGGGAAGGATCCTGCTTAACAGAGTGAGGCAGACCCCTGCAAAAGAAACAGCTCAGGACACAGCTTGGAAGAAGATGATAAATAGAGATAATACTGTGAACACCTCTCCTGAAGCTGAGAGGGCCAGGGAAATTCCTGGAAATTAGGTCTCAAGAGCTGGATATCCCTCTCCAAACTGCTCTAGAATAGAATATGCTACCCCTTCCTTATAGGTACCTCTACTGCTATGAGGTAGCTTGGTTTCCTTTCCCCCAGGCTACCACATGGGCTTAGGATGGTGGCTGTCTACTGGGTTTTAAGCACTTGGTTCTAAATGGGACCTGATGAGACACAGCTTCTTGAAGAATTATCTTAAAAAACAAAGGGAAGTACCAACAGGACAGATGGGAGAAGGGGACACCAAAAGGAAATACAGGGTTACCCAAAATGGCAGAAATCTAGGTTTCCCGGAGTGGAAGAGAGGAGATATTCAACAAACAACAAGTGTTTATTGAGTGCCTATTATGTGCCAGGCACTGTGTTCTAGGACCTGCCCCCTCCACTTCCAAAAAAAGAAAAAAGGAAAAAAAAAAAAAAAAAAAAAAAAAAAAAAAAAAAGGAGACAGAGGCAGAAAATGTAATTCTGAGGGAAAGTACAGGGGCAGCTGAGGAAGAAGGCTGAGGAAATGGAGAAGCCTGAGGTGATAGCACTCTACCATAAGCCTCCTCTTCAGCCTCCTCACCAAAATCTTCCTCCTCTTCTGTGGTGGCATCCTGGTACTGCAGGTACTCAGAGACAAGGTCATTCATGTTGCTCCCAGCTTCAGTGAATTCCATCTTGTCCATGCCCTCACCTGTGTACCAGAAGAGGAAGGCCTGGTACAGGAACATGGCCATGAACTGCTCTGAGATGCACTTGAAGAACTCCTGGATGGCTGTGCTATTTCCAATGAAGGTGACTGCCATCTTGAAGCCACAAGGTGGGATATTGCAGACTCCTATCTTGACGTTGTTGGGGATCCACTTCACAAAGTAGCTACTATTCTTTTTTGCATGTTGAGCATCTGCTCATCTACCTCCTTCATGGACATTCACCCATGAAGACAGCAGCCACAGTGAGGTAACAGCCATGGCAGGGGTCACAGGCAGCCATCTTGTTCTTGGCATCAGAGACCTGCTGGGTGAGTTCAGGCATAGTGAGGGCCTGATACTGCTGGCTTCCACAGCTGGTTAGAGGTGCAAATCCAGGATGAAGAAGTGGAGCTGTGGGAATGCATGTTGACGGCTGCTTCTGGAGGTCAGCAATGAGCTGACCAGGGAAGTGGAGACAGGTGGTGACACCACTTGTGGTGGCTGAGACGAAGTGGTTCTGGTCTCCATAAGTTGGTATGGTCAGCTTGAGAGTGCAGAAGCAGATGTCATAAAGGGCCTCATTGTCAATGCAATATGACTCATCTGTGTTCTCTACCAACTGATGGATAGAAAGGGTGACATTATAGGGCTCGACCACAGTGTCAGACACTTTGGGTGAGGGTACCACACTGAAGGTGTTCATGATGTGGTTGGGATACTCTTCTCAGATCTTGCTGATGAGCAAGATGCCCATTCCAGAGCCTGTGCCCTCACCCAGTGAATGGGTCAGCTGGAAGCCCTGCAGGCAGTCACAGCTCTCGGCCTCCTTCCTCACCACATCCAGGACTGAGTCAACCAGCTCAGCCCCCTCTGTATAGTGGCCCTTGGCCCAGTTGTTTCCTGCCCCAGAGTGACCAAAAAACAAAGTTGTCTGGTCTTAGTATCTGCCCAAAAGGACCTGAGCAAACAGAGTCCATGGTCCCTGGTTCTAGATCCACCAAGATAGCACGAGGAACATATTTGCCATGTGTAGCTTCATTGTCGAATGTGGAGATGTGATCCAGCTGCAGGTCACTGTCACTGTGGTAGCTTCCAGTGGGGTCGATGCTATGTTCATTACCGATTACCTCCCAGAACTTCGCACTGATCTGGTTACCACACTAACTGGCCTGGATGTGCACAATTTCCCTCACTGTTAAAATTCATTTTAATTTTTTTACTCACCTCAAGGTGTGTACAGGGCAAGAAAATGATATGGAATTTTTTTTTTCTGTACTGCTAGTTGCAGGATGAAAGGATGGGATGTGTCGAGGCTGAAGCAGCAAGGTCTGAACACAGCTTCAGGAAGGTTCTGAGCGAGAGTATGAGCAGACCTTTTAGCAGAAGCTTTGCAGGCCCAAAGGGAGTGTCATGATATATTCAAAATACTGAAAGGAAAAAAAAAAAAATAACAAAACACCATCCAATCAAGAACACTCTACCCAACAAGGCTGTCACTCAGAATCAAAGGAGAGATACAGATTGTTCCAGATAACCCAAAGCTTATCAACCTATACCACTCAACTAGTTGTAGAAGAAATACTGAAGGACTTCTTTAAGCTGAAATGAAAAGGCACTAATTAGTTACAAGAAAACATTTAAGAGTAAAAAAAAAAAAAAGTAAAAAAAATAAAACAAAGAAAGAAAAGAAAAGGAAAGAAAAAAATCACTGGTAAAGTTAAATATATAGGAAATATGGTAAATTAATCATTTATAAACA
The DNA here is from genome assembly GCF_011764305.1 of Mustela putorius furo. Classification (NCBI taxonomy): domain Eukaryota; kingdom Metazoa; phylum Chordata; class Mammalia; order Carnivora; family Mustelidae; genus Mustela; species Mustela putorius. Next base: position 1,723,368 of record NW_025421511.1, on the reverse strand, counting down.
TAGTATGAAGGTTAAAGGACAAAAGTAGTAAATTTAACAAAAACTGTAATGGTTAGGAGATACAGAAAATAAAAAGATGTAAAATATGAAATCAAACAATGTTGGGGGGATAATAATGCAGAGTTTTAGAATGTACCCAAACTTAACTTGCAATCAACTTAAAGTAGACTGTCATATATAGGCAAATACATGCAGGCTTCATAAAATCAAAAAGCAAAAATCCAAAGTAGATAATGAGAAAAGAATCTAAGCATAGTACTAAAGAAAGTCATCAAAATACAACAGAGAGAGCAAGAGAAGAAGAAAGGAACAGAAGAACTACAAAATAGCCAGAAAACAATTTACAAAATGTCAATAAACACATACCTACTAATAACTACTTTAAATAGAAATGGACTTTTGATGGCTGCATAGTATTCCATTGTGTATATATACCACATCTTCTTGATCCATTCATCTGTTGATGGACATCTAGGTTCTTTCCATAGTTTGGCTATTGTGGACATTGCTGCTATAAACATTCGGGTGCATGTGTCCCTTTGGATCACTACATTTGTATCTTTAGGGTAAATACCCAATAGTGCAATTGCTGGGTCATAGGGCAGTTCTATTTTCAACATTTTGAGGAACCTCCATGCTGTTTTCCAGAGTGGCTGCACCAGCTTGCATTCCCACCAACAGTGTAGGAGGGTTCCCCTTTCTCCGCATCCTCGCCAGCATCTGTCATTTCCTGACTTGTTGATTTTAGCCATTCTGACTGGTGTGAGGTGATATCTCATTGTGGTTTTGATTTGTATTTCCCTGATGCCGAGTGATAAAAAAAAAAAAAAAAATAGAAATGGACTAAATTCTCTAGCAGAATGGATAAAAAATAATTCATCTGTGTGCTACCTGTATGAGACTCACTCCAAATATAAGGGCATACAGACTGAAAGTGAAAGATAGTCCATGCAAATGGAAACAAAAAGAAAGTTGGGGTAGCTATACTCATTAAGAGACAAAATAGACTATAAAACAAAGTCTAGGGATAAAAGACAAAGATGAACATTACATAATGATAAAGGGGTCAATCCAAAAAGAAGATACAACATTTATAAATATTTATGCACCCAACATAGGAACACCTAAATGTATAAGGCAAATATTAACAGACCTAAAGAGAGAAACTGATATAATTACAGTATCCATAGAGGATTTTGATACCCCACTGATATCAAAGGACAGATCCCATGGACTGAAAAAACACTAAGGAAACATCAGCCTTAAACAACACATTAGACAAAATGGACCTAATAGATAATATATAGAATATTCTATGAAAAGCAAGAGAATACACATCCTTCTCCAGTGCACATGGTAAACATTCTCCAGAACAGATGTCATGTGAGGCCAAAACAAAGCCCTAATAGGCAGCTACATGCAAAACAATGAAACTGGACCATTCTTAATACCTTACACCATACATAAAAATTAACTCAAAATGGATTAAAGTCCTAAATGTGAGACCTAAAGCCATAAAACTCCTAGAAGAAAACATAGGCAGTTAACACTCTGATTGCAGTCTTAGCAATATTTTTTTGGACCAGTCTCCTCAGGCTAGGGCAACGAAATCTAAAATAAATAGACTACAACAAACTAAAAAGCTTTTGCACAGCAAAGGAAGCCATCAACGAAATAAAAAGGCAAACTATAGAACGGGAGAAGACATTTGCAAATCATATATAAGGGGTTAATTTCCAAATCTATAAAGAACTTCCACAACTTAATATCCAAAAACAACAACCTTATTAAAAATTTGGCAGAGGACTTAGACGTTTTTCCAAAGAAGACATACAGATGGCCATAAGGCATATGAAATGGTGCTCAACACCACTAATCATAAGGGAAATGCAAATCAAAATCACATTGAAATATTGCCTCACATCTGTCCCATTGGCTATTATCAAAAAGATAAAAAATAACAAGTATTGGCGAGAGTGTGAAGAAAAAGGAACCCTCATGCACTGTTGGCAGGAACACAAGCCAGTGCAGCCATTATGGAAAACAGCATGGAGGTTCCTCAAGAATTTCAAAATAGAATTCCTATACTATCTAGTACTTCCACGTCTGGGTATTTATCTGAAGATAAACAGCACCATTTGAAAGAGATCTATGCAGTCCTATGTTTGATGCAGACGTATTTACAATAGCCAAGATACAAGAACAAATTAAATGTCTCTCTCTCTCTATGGTTGAATGGATAAAGAAAAAGAGAGTGAAGTGTTACTCAGCCATAGTCTTCTGATGCATCGTCAGACACACTATCTGCTGCTCCACCGGCGCCCTTTCAGCCATCAAAAGAATGAAATCTTGCCATTTGCAACAACATGGACATAGGAGAGGTATTATGGTGAGTAAAATTAGTCAGAGAAAGACAAATACCTTGATAACTTCATTAGAGATGGAAGTTAAAAAAACAAATGAAATGTAACAGAAATAGACTTGTGGATACAAGAAAAAACTATTGGTTATCAGAGTGGGGGCAGGGTTGGGAGTGGGTGAAACAGATGAAGGGGATTAAGAGGTACAAACTTCCAGCTATAAAATAAGTCTTGGGGACGTAAGGCATAGCACAGAAAATATAGTCAATAACATTGTAGTAACTCAGGTGACAGATGGTAACTAGATTTATCATGGGGATCATTTTGTAACATCTAAAATATCAAATCATTATGCTGTACACTTTAACAGGATATTGTATGGCATATATACTTCAAGAAAAAAAAAATTCTGTTCTTTGAAATGCAGGACAGTGAGAGAGAAGATGAGGGGCAAGAGAATAAGCAGGAGGAAAGGGAGAGGTTTTTAATTTTTTTTTTTTCCAAAACAGGATTGCTTTGGGTTTTATTATAAATCTTTCACACAAGAACATTTGAGGAGGATAGTGATCCAGGAATGCCAGGGACTGAACCAAGCCAAGCGGTCACTTCAGGACACAGGATGTGCCATTGAGACGAGGGACCCCCCACTCCCCTACTTCCAGGGAGCTCGCTCTGTGAGGACCGGCGGAGGGAGATACACGACTGTGCGTGGAGAGTGAGCAGGGGTTGCCTGACCCGGAAAGGTGGGCGCAGAACCTCACTGAGGGCCACGAGTAAGACCAAGCACAGCACTTGGAGAAATCCAAGTGTCATGAATGCGGGAGGTCGATTCCTGATAGGGACCAAAAGTCGGTCACACTAAGCAGGGATAGATTGTTAATTGGCATAATTAACTGTAGCAACTGATGAGGCAGACACAGGAATTTGGGAAGGATGGACAGAAGTCTCACTGCAAGTCCACGAATTTAATGATGGACAGAAAGAGTCAAGGGATGGGAAGGGCAAGTCAGACAGCTAAAAGGCTAAAAATTCTGCATTTCCGCGCAAAGACAGACAGACAAACTGCATGAATGGAGATCAGGCAGAAGGACAGAAACAGAGCAAGAGAGAAACTCTGCGGGGCTAAAGGACGGGAAGGCGCCGTCTCCGAGTGGAGGGGTTTTCAGAGCAAACTTGCTCGGACCACCCACCTTGGGGCCACCAGAAGCCTCTTGCCGGGATGCCCACATTTGTGGGTTCCAAGACACTATGTTACAAGTTGAGATATAAGGAAGAGGAGGTTAAACAAATTTGGGCAAAATTACTGCTGTGGAAGCTCGGGACACAGGATGTACTCTGGCTTTCACCGAGTCTGTGACCTTCAAGCACCGGGGAGGCGACCGCCGGCCCCCCGCACGTCTCCATAAGCGCGTGACTCGGCGAGCAGACAGCACGGCTGGCTGTCGTCACCGGCCTCCGGCCCCGAGCCCCTGACACCTGCTGCTAGTCCCAGTCCCCTCCTGGAAGGAACGGCTGACTACCCCCATCCATGCCCTGGGCCTGGGGAAAGATCCTCCACTTCGGACTAGGCAGGAATGAGCACCTGCGGCCACCGCACGCCACGGGGCCGAATGTGCTGGACCCCACAAATAATGGGCACAGCGTGCCTCGGCGTGTTGCGGCCGACAGGACAGACCGCCGGAGGACTTGTGAGCTACGGACAGTCCTCTCTCACGGTTCTGGAGGCTGCAGGTCCGAGACCGAGGCACGGGCCAATTCAGCGTCTGGAGAGAAGCTACGTCCTGGTTCCCAGTCGGCATTTTCTCCCTGTGTCCCCAAACGATGCAAAGGGTGAGGGAACTCTGTGGCATCTCTTTTCTAAGGGCACTGATCTCACTCATGAAGGTGCCACCGAACTGCCCCCTCCTCATATGATCACGCTGAGGGTTAGGACTCAGGGTAGGAGTCTGAGGAGGACACAACCCACTCGGCGTGTGGCAGGGCACGCGTGGCAAGTGGACAGTGCGGATCCACCACACTAAGAGCCCTTGAGGTTCTGTCTGCTCTCAGGGGCTGTTGGAGCGACAGCAGAGGATCTGGGCCTCAACCGATACAGTAAATAATTCTGCATTCAACCCAATATTGACGGTTCACAATACAGTATGTAATGGAGACCTAGCTCCTCCTCAAGCAAGGGCTCTTCCGACAGCCACCAGCCCCATGTGGCTACTGAGCCCACAAAATGTAGCTGGACAAAAACACAACAAGCTGTAGGGAGAAAATACACTGGATTTCCATGATATAGTCCCCCCCAAAGTAAAATATCTATAAGTATAGGTTTACATCAATGACATGCTGAAATGATAGTATATTATGTTAAATAAAACATAGCAATAAAATTAATATCACCTTTTCCTTTTTTCTTTTCACTAGAAAATTGAAACTTAAATATGTGGCTCCCATTTTAGGTCTTTTCAGCGATGCAGATCTAGATGGTGCTTAATAGCTAATAGATGAGCGATCAATCTTTCAACACTGACTGTGGTCTGACACCTACAGCCATGCTCTCAGACCTAAGCCCCCATGAGATGGTCAGACAGCTGCAGACAGTCCGATTCAGCGGGTCTGGAGGAGCCCAGGCAACTGACCTTGGAGCAGGTGACACAGATACCACTGGGCCAGGGACCTGACGTGGAGAACTGCCATCACAGCACGTCCAATGGGCTCTACCATCTCGTGTGGCCTGAGAACCAGCTCGAGGAAAAGTTTTTGTTCGCACTGGGTAGGACTTCTGGTTGGTCCTCCTAAATTGCAAACCTAACAAGCCTTCCAGGACAGATCGTTCATGAAGTTATCCTAGGCTCTCACAACCAACGTGAGGAGGCTCATAAGATGTTGCCCAGTGGTCTGAAAGCCAGCAGCAGGCATCCCTGCGGATCTCGACAGGTGCCTCACAGGGATTGTGACACAGACACAGACAAACCTCTGCAGACACAGACACATTTGCCCCACATGGGCTCCCAATGTGCCCATGTAAACACGTAATTCTATCACCTGTATTGATGAACATGTAGAATTTTAATCTGACCAGTCTCCTAGGTGATCATAGTTTCCTAGGATTTTAAAACACTATTCTCTAAAGAATATACAAATATAGTCTCAAGTAATCCATACAGAAGTAAGCAAAGAAAAATAAAAATCTCCGCTCACCACTACCCATGCTGCCCTCTCGAGAGGCAAATTCTTTTATGATTTTGATGTAAATGTTTCCAGGACACCTACTATGTGTTTACACGCGGATCTGTACACCTATAAGTCATCTTTCTGTTATATAAATGGGATTAAGTTCAACACACTGTGTGGAAATCTTTTTTTGTTCCTTAAGAAGAACATTTTAATGTTTGAGACGATGTTTTATGTCCGAGAATAGAATGCACGTGGGCTCATGTAGGCACACATGTGTGCGTAAGCACCTGGGGAAAGTACTTCACGGGACAGATACGCCTTTTTTTAAAAGTCATTAACCATTACTATTTAACCATGTCCTTATGAATAAACATTAACTTTCTCTCCAGTAGTCCTCTATTCCAAGCTACGCTAAAATGAACATTGTGCTAATAAAAAAAAAAGTGAACATTTTTCCAAAATAGAAAACTGAAAATGGAATTGCGTGTGTCTTGATACGGGTATCGGCAGTTGCTCTTCAGAAAGACGGAGCCAACTTCTACACCCAGTATCGACACACCTACATCAATACTGGATGTTAGATTTTTCTGGTTTAAGAGGGTACAGTGAATATGCATAGATCATTTTCTAGGAACACTTTCACCAGACAGTCCGTCTACCCTAGTCACTCCTAACCCTTTCACCGTATTGGTCCCTGTGCTGATACCGCATTATTTCAACAGCAAAGATTTACATTGGGATTTTCTTTTTCAAAGTTTCCTTCCTAGTTTTTTAGTTATTCACTTTTCTCAATAAATTTTAAAAGTGGATTGTGAGGATCCAGAAAAAAAAATTCTTGGAGTTTTTATTTTATTTATTTTATTTTTTATATTTCATTCATTTTCTTGACAGACAAAGATCTCAAGCAGCAGAGAGGCAGGCAGAGAGAGAGAGGAGGAAGCAGGCTCCCTGCTGAGCAGAGAGCCCGATGCGGGGCTTGATCTCAGGACCCTGAGATCATGACATGAGCCGAAGTGAGAGGCTTCAACCCACTGAGGCACCCAGGCACCCCTCTTGGAGTTTTTATTGGCATCCAGTCAATCTTATAGGATAATTTAAAAAAAGGATTATAAAGCTAAAATCCTTATTTATTTGGCAACATGATCGGCCTTTCTAATTTTACATGCCTCCTCACATAATTTATTATGTTTATTTCAGTGTAGGGTTGTTTGGGAAGATCACAGCTCTATCATGTAATGCTGTGCAACCTTTAGATAACTTATCCTATCTGTGCCTCATTTTTTTCATCTAGTAAATGAAAAGAATACTAGCTATCAAAATAAGTGCTTGTGTAAAAGTATCAACTTTTCTTTTTCTATTTCTTTACTTAAAAAAAAAATTATTGGACAGAGAGAGAGCACAGGTAGGCAGAGCAACAGGCAGAGGGAGAAGGAGAAGCAGGATCCCAATGTGGGACTCGATCCCAGGACCCCAAGATCATGACCTAAGCCAAAGGCAGACACTTAAACCACTGAGTCAACCGCATGCCCTCAAAAGGTCAGTTTTTAAAAATCATACCTACATTCCCACTCATTTCTTATGCATTTGTGTAAATAGATTCTTCTCTTAATAAATTTTACAAAGGCTTATCTGTAATATTGCTTCTTTCAAACTATCAGGCTTTTTGTTTCATCGAATATTCAAGAATATCCTTTTGTGGTTTTCTTTTTATTTTTTGCTTTTAACTTTGGTAATTTCTTCCCTTGACTTTCCTTAGATTTGTCTTAGTCGTCTTTATCGTGTTGAGGTAAATACTCAGTTCCAACACAAAGATGTCTCTTTCCTAGGAAGGATTTCTGATTGTTTCCAGAGTTGAACTTGAAGAACCCAGGTTTGAATTGCATGGGTCTGTTTATGTGCAGTTTTTTCCTCCAATAAATATAACACAATGCTATAAACACATTTTCTCTTCCTTATGAGTTTACCATTTTCTTTTCACTAGCTTACTTTATTGTAAGAAAACAGTATGTTTTACAGAGAACACACAAATGTGTTAATCGACATTATATCATTAGCAAGGCTTCTAGTCAACAGGAGAGTATTGGTAAAGTTTTGTGGGAGTTAAAAGTTATAGGTATATTTTCACCTGTGCAGGCGTTGTCAGCCCTAACCCCCATCTTGTTCAAGGGTCAAGGTAGATAGTGTACACAGATACACTTTTTAGGGTATGGTATGTTCTACCACCCAAATTTTGGAAAGGAGAACCCTGAGAAGTTACTTAAATTCTTCAAGGTCAGACAAGAAAATAAAGGCAAGGAAAAGACAGGAGTGAAAAGTAGGCATTTAGTTTCAGGGTTTGTGTGCTTTGCCAGCTCAACACCCTGCCTCTGAGTACAACCTGAGAGTTCCACCTCCACAAGTTTCTATGTGAAATTCCACCACTGTTACTCATTTGAAAAAGTACCTTTTTTCTTCCTCTTTAACATAAGTTATTTTTAAGGATTTTGGTTTGTTGTTGTCTGTTAACTCCAAAAAGACAGTCTGGGCATGGTAATGACACTTGGTATTTATTTTTGCCTGTCTTTGTTGTAATTGCTAGGTGCATTGCATTGTTTAAAGTAAATATTGTATATATGATTTTTCCCTTTTAAAAACCTAAGCTTCCCCTTCTTAATACAATATTTTTGGTAAACATTGGCTTGTGTTTAAAATGACTACTTATTATGTGTTGAGTTCAAATAGATACCACATGGTTTTAATGAAGTATTTATATGACTGTGTTGTTTGTATATTTGCCCTGTTGATTTTGAGTGAAGATCTGCTTTCATCCTGTGACTATGTCCTTTTTATTTATGTCTTAATTATTTCTGCTGTATGTATCTTAAAGCAATATAAGAAGCTTAATAAAGGCTGTGGCCTCATTTTTGGAGTAGATTAAATAGATTACCAATATGAAATCTCATTTCCCCAGTTAAGGGCTTTGAGATTTGCCTTTTTTTTTTCTTAAATATACTGTCATATTTATTTTTCCCCTTTGTTTGAATTTGCCTTTTTTTAAATGTGTCATTTCTCTATTTGCAGGGGTGCTCTAACATTTAGTGTCTATTTCTTACACTACAGCTGAGCTTGTAAACCAGTCTCTTTTACTTAAAATTTAACTCATTTACATGTATTTGGTTGTGAATATGAACTGGGATTTTTCTTCTACTTCCGTTCACTCTAAAACCCCTGCAGAAAACACACAGTTTTATAGATTCATCTTCATACCTTTAATCTTTTTTTAAACCTTTTTTTTTCCTTTTCCCCATAGTCTGAGGCAATTTCCAGGTATTTTCCCAATCACTATTTTTGTCTTCAGTTACAATTTTTTTTTAATAACATGATTAATTTGCAAGACTAATTCTTGTTCTCACATTACTTTTTAATGGTATTATTTTATGGAAGCACAAAAGTCTCAAGTATCTTTAGAAGTATTCTTTGGAATATTTTTTACTTCTCTTCTGTTCCCTGAATTCTGTTGCATCTAGAATCAGTTTATCATTTGTTTGCTTCACTTTGATCCTGTTACATAAGACTCTACACAGCATGGTGCATGTGTAAGGTACATCATGGTAGACTGTGGTTTATAACACTACTGCATATTTGGTAGGTGCTAGAAAGTTCTTAAAAGGCCTAATCACAAGAAATAAAAACTGTGTAACTATATGCAGGGATGATCGCTAACTGAAATTATTGTGGTAATCATTGCACAGGATATAGAAACATTAAATCATTATGTTATACACTTGAATGATGTTAATTATCCAATTAAGAAAGACTTGACTTTCCTTAATAATTTGGTGATCCTTGCTTCCCCCTTCATCCCACTTTGAGTATAAAGGCTTAGGATCACTTAGGTACTTGGACAGATTCTTCCTAGGGTCTGGGTTTTTAGGGGTTAACTTCTTAGAATTGGAATGCTGACTGCCAGTGGACAGACTTCCCTCAGTGGATACAGATGGAAGTCAGTCCCATTTGGGATTTTGAATGGCCAAAAGAATGACCTCTTTACCCTAGGCTTTGGGGACTGGAATGAATTTTTCTTTTGGGCAGAAATTACATACAGAGTCTCATTTTTCACTGTTGCATAGTATTCTGTGAAGCTCTTGAGTTATCTCCATATCTGGTCTCTCAGTTCCCTGAAGCCAGTATACTCGGCATGAAGCAGATGGTTGGCTTTGCTAGGTTTGGGCACAAGTGCCAGCCCTGTGTGTGGTGTGCACACATGTTGATAGGGAGGGAGAAAAAAGCTGAACTCTGGGCCTACTGTCCCATAGTCAGTTATCAATCACCCTAAAGATCATCTTGGGGCAACCTCCTGTTCTTGTTCTGAAAATTTCTCTGGCTTTACTCCTGAATTACAGCACCTTTTCAGCTTGTGTTTTGAGCTGTGGTGTTGCTGCACTTATAAATCCCATTCTTTCTAACACAAAACATTTGTTCTCTATTTTCCAAGAACACTTCTTAATTTTGTTCTGAGGCTGGCAGCCCTTGTTACTACAGAATAAAGATTTATTATTTGAAATACTAGGTTAAGAAAACACAAGAGAAACAACCTTTAGGCTTTGGGAAATGTGAAACTCCAAGAGGTTCAGATCCGTGATGCTGAAGTGTGAATCACAGCATGGAGAAGGTAATCAAAGATATTTGAGAGTGAGAGATAATACCAAAGAACAAGACAAGGGCAGAGTCTCCGAAAGAGAAATTCACAGAGAAAAAGAGGATTGAGGTCTATATAATTTTTTATTTTTTATTTTTTGTCAGACAGGCAGGTGAAAACCCTAACATAAAAACAGAAAATTAGAGAAATACAGACAGGTCCTCTACAGCTATAAAGACATGTATGTTTTAAAGTACCAACAGAAGAGATTTTTCAAGGGGGAACGCCTGTTAGATAATCATGAATGCCCTGGAACTGTGGTTCTTACGCTTTAACATGCATCCTAATCACCTGGAAAGCCGTCAAGCCACAGACTAACCAGGTACCAGGTGTGACTGCGGCTGCTGTCTGGGGAGGACAGCCAGTCAAGAGCAGGGGAGAGGGAGGAGGAGAATTCACAGGGCACATGAGATGGAACAAGTTGACAGGCCTAGATCACGGGGTGGGCAGCATCAGCAGAGCAGCCGGCAGGAAGTAGAAGAATAGAGAGTAAGGAGCCCAGAGGCAAAAGACAAGAATGAGAGGCAACTGCATTGTCATTGCAAAGACAAAATTCACCTCCAAGCTTAAAGTCCTATAAATTACAGTCCTTGGTTATTCAAAGAAATCCCTTCTCTGTCTCTTTGCAAAAGAATGAAACTCAGTTGAAAGTTGAGGCGGTGACTACCTCATGGAAACAGTGACCTCCATGGAAATGCTGGGTTTGGAGAAGGTTCTGGGTGGTGGAAGTGGGGAAGGAAGGAAAAGCTTTAGTGAGGACCAGGTCCCTGCTTCTGGTTCCTGGTGGAGATAAACCCGGGAAAAACACAGCTTGTTGAGGAACTTAATGTAACAAAATTATTTTTATTAAAGGTAAGATATCATACAAGAATCCTGAAAACTAGTGCAAGAAGTTCCAGATGATTCAGTAATAATAAGAGTAACCAACATAACTGTAGCAAGCCAAAAAAGGTTTTGTGACTTAACCAAAAATAATGAAATTGTTATTTTAAGAAAAGTATCACCAATATTTCATTTGAGGGAAAAACTGGACATGAGTGAATTTATCTGGGCAAATTCAGGCACTCACTGTGTGTGGCCTTTGACAAGTTAAACTTTGACCTTCTGTTATCTTATTTGTAAAATGAGGTTTAATATACCTTATATTCCAGGATTTTAATTATTAAAGATTACATATGTAAGAACTGTCTGGTATAAATTACAGGCTTACTAAGGAGTAGCTACTGCATTATTATTATTATTATTATTATTATTATTATTATTATCTCCAGTTTTTTTAAGTTTTTAATATTTAGAGCAGAGCCTGCTTTCCCTCCTCACCTTGCCAAAAGGCTTAAGAGGAAGTCTTTGGTTGTAGGGCTGGTGATGCTCAAGGAGACAGGAAGAAGCCCACCAGAGTTCAGGGGAGCCCATGGGAATGACCAGGGTCCCCAGAATCTGCCTTTTTCCTCTTACTCACAGAGTCTTAAGCTGCTCATTCAGATGTGTAATCTGCCCTAAATCAAATAACCAAAATAAGTCCGAAGGCAGGTGTTCTCAGGGTGTGAGAAAGACTATTCAGTCAGTCCTCTGGGCTTATGGAGACACAAATTCATACATGGGAAGCATGTCTTTCCTTAAAGAGGGCACAGTATGTTCATTTCCTGATTATCGATGGCCATTAACCTTGGACGCCAACACACATTAACCCCTTGTTTGGAGCCAACTGCTTCATCCTCATACTAATGAATCCTCAAGCCATCAAGTGGCATTTTTTGAGGAGCTGGAAATTATCTGACCCATGACAGGGAGGGACACTTCTGCACTCCGCTCTCTTTTCCTCATGTGATTTACAGAGGAGGAGAGGAGTCCCCTGGCAAAATAATTCAAAGCCTCCATGTGTCTCTGAAGCAAATATCCTCTGGCAGTTATGTTAGGGATCAGAGGACAAACAGCCAAGAGCACCGCCTAGCCTTCTAAAAGCAAATTTCTCCTAAGTAAGGAATGGCAAAGAGGGCTGAGCAACTGGCCAGAGGAAAAGCCAAGCCTCAAGTACCACGGCGGCCTTTTGTCAGCCCACACATCAGCACCAGTGGACCCGTGTGTTCTGGGGAGGAAAGACTCTGGAAAAGTGAGGGAGACACTGTTTCATCTTCCTCACTAGACCCTGGATCCTTTAGAAATTAAGAGCTAGGGAGACACGGCTTGTATCTTTAAAGAAGTCAGCCACTCATACTGTGAGACAGAGTAGTAGAGGAAAAATCAATTCAAATGGCAGGATTTAACGGAAGGGTCCTGAGCAAGGCAGGTATTCATCAAAATGGGATGACAGGCAAATTAAGAGCATCAGTGCAAAACAGAAGTAAATTTCAAGTAGGTTATTCACTGAGAACCAGCCTCAGAGGCGGTTTCGGTCAGTACCAACTTGGTTGTGATGCAGTAACAAGCAGCCCCACATCTCAGTGACTTAAACACTCTGATTCCGTGTTCATCCTGTGTTGGCTGGGGGCCCCCATTCTCCCTCACAACAGAGACAGGTCCACAGAAGTATCAATATCACCATCTGGAATGGCTCCCCTTACAGAGCCTGAGAGAGAGGAGAGCACGAAGAAGCTAAAATCATGGGAATAGCCCCAGGTGCTCTTGGAAATCCTCGAGGACAACACCACACAGGGGCAGACGCCCCAAAGGAACACAAACCTTGAAGGAGTGAAATGTGAGTAATTATGGTTACTATGACTCCATTTGCTCTAACAGGTCAGTTCTTACACAACTAGTGGATGAGGGAGGGATATAGTACTAGCTCCAAGACAGGTCCTCATCAACGCACGGTAACTTACGAGGAACCCTAAAATATGGTCTGGGTTACAGCTATACATAGCAAAGCTACTGTAGGATGTCTACATAAGAACAGGAGTCTGGCCAGAGAGACAAGAAGTGGAATTCCCAACCACCCCATTCCCATTCCCAAATCACATCTCTGATTGAATCCCAACCATACCCAGCACCATAAATGGCAGCCCAGTGCCTTCTAAGGCTGCTTACCTTCTATTAAACTACATTCTCATCCATAAAATGGGGATGACAATTTTTACCTCATGGAGTTGCTGAGGTGCTTGCAGTCGACCCATGTACAGCAACAATATGCAGTTGGTGCTGAATTAGTGTCAGTTCCCACACCTCACTGGTGTCTAGTTTCCTAGCACTCCATCTTGCTAAACTGTGGGCTTCGGATGTTGTCTTCTTCATCACAATTTTTTTAAAGATTTTATTTATTTATTTGACAAAAAAAGAGAGAGCACAAGTAGGCTGAGCAGCAGGCAGAGGGGTGGAGTTGGGGGGTGGGGAGCAGGCTCCCCGCTGAGCACAGAGCCTAATAATGCAGGCTCTATCCCAGGACTCTGAGATCATGACTTGAGCTGAAGGCAGAGGCTTAACCCACTGAGCCACCCAGGCACCCTTTTTCTCACAACTTTATGGAATGCCTTAATATTACATTGCTTTGCCCAGCACACTGGCTCTTGGAAATAAATTGTCAGCACCACCTCATTAATAAATAAACTAATCCACAGCTTGGCAAGCAAGAGGACTCTGTGAGCTTTCCATCCAAATGGACTCAAGATGGCTAGGCAGAGGCACAAAATGCCAAAGTCCTGATTGGTTCCCATATAATCCATTGCCAAGGTTCTCAATTCTCAGAGATGGAGCTTTGCTTATTGATGACACTGAAAAATTGTGTGAAAAGAAAATAAAGAGGAACTTAGTTCTGCCTAAGCCTTTCAGCATTTGTTTGCTGCCTTTTTAGATAAGGAAATGTGCAGAACAGTGTGAATGCATCTGGCTAGAGGCCAGAGGATAGCACAGCCACTTGGAACGGTGCCCAGAGTGGTATCCAAGGGGCCAGCCTCTGCAGAGGGACAGTTTAGCAGCCACTGGAGAACCGGAAGCTGCTGTCTGGGGTACAGTGGGGCCTTGAAAGTCCGTGGAAAGGTGTCTGGAGACCCTGAATTGCACAAGTCAGAAGTATATAAACATACACATAGAAGTATATGCACACACACTTCTGACAATGAAGACAAACACACTTTTTCTGACTGTCCCTATACACCAATGTGCACGTTTTCCCCAGAAAGAATTCCATTTCTTTCAGCAGATTCTCAGGTTGATCCAGGACTTAGAGCCCAAGAGGAAAACACAAGAAGCCAAAGTAATGGAATTTAAAATCTTCGCAAAAACAGGATGAGTTCTAAAGCCCGCTTTTGTAGAGCAGACTTCCCTGAGTCACCCCCTGCGTTAGAGCACCCACCCCTCCCTCACTTGAAACACTCCAGATACTCCGTTCGCTCCCACCAGCCTCTGTTAAAATGTTTGCCCTAAATTTACTTGTTTACAAGTTCCCGTGTAGTCAAACTAAGCTTTTGTTTTTCCATCTTTTGTATCTATACTTGCTGTCACTCTCCAGACTTGCTGGTTTGAGACCTTCAGGCTTTAGTAGAGAGTTCCTTTTTGGCACTTGCCAAAGCCCTCTTGAGGCATCTTTGTGGCTCAGAATGAAGGGGCCCAAAGTGGCTCGGGGGACAGAGCCTAAAGGCTTCACCTGCCTGCTCCACCCTGCAGGTGTCCCCTGGCATTTCAAAAGATTGCCACGCCGGGCAGTCAAATTCCCAATTAATTGATTACCTGACATTGCCTGATTGTGCAGAAATTGACTCTTTTTCTACCTTCTGTTGATTCCTCATGAGCATCAACTTTTTAATTCAAATCACTAAGGGATCTTTCTTCCCACATTTCTAATCTTAATCCCGTCCTTGATTTCCTGCTTGACACACACATCGGTTTAGTGCAACACATACTCAAGGAGTGGTTTCTGTCAACCCGAGAGACACTCTGCAACCAGGCGTGGCGTCATTCACACTTCAGAAAACCAAAAATGGCCAACCATGAAAGGTTGGTCATCTAGTGAATGTGCTGGCAGGTTCACAAACCTCTAACACAAAGAAGATTGTGAGAGTATCTCAGAGACTGCTCCACAGTTTGGAGAAGAAAGAAAGAGCACCCAGTTAAATGCAATCTCAAAAGGCTTTCTGGAAGAGAGGTCACCACCCAGCCTTGGAAAATAGTGGGAAACCCAGAGAACAATGAGTAGCTGCATTAGGCTGATGCTTAGGTTTTATTTAGGGACATGGTGGAAACTACAAGGTAGGTTGGAACCATCACATGGAGTTCTTGACACGGAAGGGCTAAGAAACTCACTGCACTTGTTAGATATGATTCATTTGCTATATCAATAAATAAGTCTTTTATCATTTTCTTCCCCTGCCACCCAACATCACCTGTGCTAACTCACCATCTCCCCCTCCCCCACTCCACATTCACATGGCTCCTGCCTGAGAAGCTTTACCACTTTCAATGGGGATGCATCTTAAACTCAACATATTCAAGATTAAACACATCTTCCCCCCCCAACCCCACCAAACTTGCTCCCTTTTTCATAGGAATGGCAGTTGGTCAGGTTGGAAACAGAAGTACCCCTCATCCTTTAAGGGCACCACATCTAATTCACCACTAAATTCTGTTCATTATACCACCTGGGCTCCTCCCTCTACCCACATGTCCTTCTCATCATTTTCCACCCAGCTGGCAGAAGAATCTCCCCCAAAATATTAGTTTCACTGTGTCATTTTCCAGGTTAACATATGTCCAGGACTCGTTACAGCAGTATTGAGGTTCAAGCTTCCTTAAAATGATTCGTGAAGACATCAAGAACAGGCTGCTCTGCACCCCTTCATCTCTACTCAGTCTCAGGCTCACACCCACAGCCCTATTCAGGGGGAGATGAGCTCCCTCTGGCCACCTGATCCAGCCAGGATTCCTCCTGCTCCCCGCATTAGCCTGTCGTGCCCTCCCACTCATGCCCCCATGCCCACCCCCTCGGGAGATCGTAGCCTGGCCACCTCCAACAGGGAACAATCTCCCAAGGGGGTGAGTGTGGGGCTAGGCACTCCTCCTATGTGCATTTTCTTAGAGCATCCTCTGTGCTGCTGCTCTGGGAAAGGACCACATCCTATGTAATTTTTCCCCTTCTGTCCTGCTTCCATTCTATGTTAGACTGTAAGCTTTCTAGGAATGGAGACCATGTCTTCACACTCAAACCCTCCCCTCCCCACTCAGAGCATACGCCAGCCAGTGGCAGACACGTGGTGGTTGGGGTGGAGATGGGGAGAGGCTCAGTGTATTCCTGGACTCCCCCAGCAGAAAAGTGTGTGGACTGTGGAGTCATCATGGTCTAGGACCTCAGAGACCTTGGCCTGTGCATCCAGATTATCCTATTTTACAAATACAAAATGAATGAAGGTGATGGAAATGCAACCAAGAATTCTTACGGATGGTTCCTCATAAAAGTAGGAAATGAACTCCCTGGCCTAAAATTCCATCTTAGTATCTAAAGTTTCATTAACCTAGAAAATATTTAATATCAATTCCTCACTCAACTTAGCAGTAGCCCACTGAATCTTTAATATACACCAGGTTCTGTTTCTGGTATTTTTTCCAAGAGGTTTTTAATCTCTACAACAAGCCCAAGAGCAAAGTACCATGATTATTTCCCCATATTACAGACAAGAACACCAAGGAACAGAAAGGGCAGATAAACCCCCTACCCCCCCTTAACACCACAGCCCTGGAGAGGCGAGTGGGGCTCACACGGAGGAGCATAGGCTCCTCACAGCTGCATTGCAGCAAGGGGGTGGTGTGGGGGTGGGGGGTGGCTCTCCTTTTCCTTCCCGGAGCTCAGGACTTTTTATTACGACTTTCATCCAATATTTCAACCAACACTTCCCTTTTGCATGCTGGAATTCTGACAGTTTTAAGTTCACTTTTCAAATAAAGCCATGTTTGAGAAGACCACATAAGCACTAATACTTGTCATCTGTTTACCAGTGTATCCTAAGCACTACTGGAATCTGCCATAAAATTCTCCACGAGGCTCACAGCAGAGTCCTCGCTTCTCCACATTTCATGCCTTAGACCCCACTGTCTACTCTACATACTCTGATGCAAAAATGGCTGGATTCCTCCTTGCAAATGATAAAATGCTTCCTAAAAATACCAAAGTTAATAATTTTTTTAATAAGCCCCTGATTTTTTTTTGTGATTCAATTATAGATTAAAGCTTATGGATGACCTTCTGAAAAATGGAGAAAGTCTGTCTTAAAATAGAGTAGGGAAAACCCAATTCACAGAGAATAAAAAAGAAAAGTACATTTTGATAAAGATAAATAAACTACTACGGACATGAAAATAATTTAAACTTCTAGGACATGTTCACGTGTTAGTAAGCATTTGATTGACCTTTAAGGGATAACTGAGCAAAAGGGCTGATTTTTTTTAAAAAAAAAATTTGAAAAGTACTGATTGAATGTACAAAGTTTGCTGAAAACATGCTCACTTCGAAACGTGATCACCCTCATGAACCACAATTCCCAAGCTTTCCCAGTCCCCACGATGAGTAGATCTGCTGCAGGACCCTCTGACTGGGCATCTTTGCACTGTTCCTGAAGTAGAATTAAACACACAGTTCTTACCTTCAAAGCCAGAAGCAGAGAGGTCTTCTCCACAGCGAACTCTTAACAGTGGCTGACTCTCAGGGTTGGTGGGGAAAATTCCAAGAAGTCAAGGATGCTGAGAACACAAGGACTGGAAGAATCTTGAAGAAAATCTCACCTCGGAGACCCCTGAGGCCCCAGATGGAGGAAATGATCTACCAGAGCACGCACAAACCCAGAACACAAACATTCATCTTCTAACTCTGGATTCAAGGAATTTCTAGCGACTTCACAAAAACACAGAGGGACAGACATCAGAAGTTTTAGCCAGCATTCTAGAGCAGCAACCGTGACCACCCGGACAAGCCAGCTAGGGCTTTAAGTAGATTCGGTCCCAGGAAACGAGCCCCACGCCCAGACCCAGGAGAAGTCAGTTAAGGAGGCAATTAATGTCAGCTGGGTTTTGCACTAGTGTCTCCTTCCCAGGCAAGAGCAAAGGTGCTTCACCTGATTTCACAGAAACCCCAACTCACCTTCCCTGACTCTTCTCACTGTCTCCTCACAACTAAGTCCTATAAACCCTGTATCCTGTTAGGCAGACGCCAGTCTTCAACAACCTCTAGGAAGACTCCCCCAGGCTCAGTGCGGTGTTCTGTTCAACTTTTACTGAGAACGGCCCTCCTCGGACACTCATTCTCCCCTGCTCTTCTGAGTGACCCCCAGAGGCAGGTTTCACCATGAGTGAATTACACATGCATCCACTCTGGGCCAGTGTCAAAGTCCTAAATACATCTGATGCGCTGCTGACGTGGCAACAGCAGCGCCGCTTGAGAAGGGGCAGAGTTTCCAGCAGCTGCCACAGAAATCGCACCGCCCATGAGGAGCCCAGCTGCCAAGAGACAGATACAGGCTGGGGCAAGAGTAACTGCTGTGGGTTTGCAGGAAAACAGACTGGCTTCTTACTCGCGGGGCCAGCGATAAAGACTTGGAGCAGGGCTGGCCGGCCGGCAAGCTCCTTGTCTCCCCCTGTCCCGTCTGCTCCCGCCCAGCTCTCCCACACGCCACCACGTGGCGCAGACCGCCACAGTGCCTTTGGATGCCCTGCTTTTCCAGCTGGACTTCTTCAGCTGGAGTCAAAGAACTTGCCCGAAACAGTTCTCAGGAGAAGAATTTGATTTCATAGGGAGAGAAAACAGCAGGGGAGATTGCATTCCTGGAAACAGCTAGAGAACGTGTGAATATGGCAAGGACAGCCCCGGCGGAAGCCCGCGTCGAGATCTCGCTGCTCGCCCGGCTGCAGGTGGAAAGCGAGGCTGCATCGATTTCCAAGGGTCTGGCGTACTTTGGTGGGGGGAACACATCACTCTCGCATCGAGGGCTGAGGACAGGCACACCCCAGTGCATAAAGCCCTCTTTCCTATTAGAGCCAGAAAGGGCTACAGTCCAGTCCAAACCCTAACATTTCGGAGAGAGTGAACAACATGTTTGTTTGTCCTCACAAACTCCTGCCCGCCAGTGTTTGTCCCTCTCCGGGCATCACCTGTCTGATTGCTGAAATACAAATCTAGACTTTTCCCTTGATTCTTCCTGTTTGAATTCCCTAGTAAGTCCTGATCCTTTTTATTCCCAGAGTGTATTTTTAATTGTCTCATTCTCTTTATTTCCACTGGCTTCATCCTAGGTCAGGCTGACACCCTCTCTTCCCTGGATATCACAAAACTCTATTTCTTAGCTTCCTAGGTACACCTCGCAGATACGGTCACTCATGCCCCCCCATCTCCCCGTCATCCATCACACATATCGCACACGTGAGTCGGATCAAGCCACTCTTGTCTGAGAGCCTTGCAGCAGCTCTCCTCTCTCTCTAGAACAAAATCCAAACTGCCAGTCGTGAGTCTCAAACACCTCTGTCCCTGGTGCCTAAGGACCCACCCAGCTGGCCCTCCGGCACCTGCAATGCTCAAAGCATCTTACTTCCCCTCCCACAGTGGGCTCTCCATGCGAGCCCCCGTGGTCAGTGAGTAGGAGCCTTTGCACGTGGCTCGGAGGTATTAAGAGAAGGCACAGCAATTCGGGCATTTTAGGACGACAGGGAGAACAAACGAGAGGCTCTCAGCGGTCAGTGTGGCTTCTCGGGATCGAGAGAAAGCACACCATCTTTTTTTTTTTTTAAAGATTTATTTATTTATTATTTATTATTTATTTATTTATTTATTTATTATTTATTTTAGAGAGACAGAGCATGTGGGAGTAGGGGGAGGGGCAGAGAGAGATAAAACAAAAGTGACAAATTGTGGAGTAGGGGTACCCGCAGAGAAGGGGTGAGCGAGCATGGATCCGCCAGCGAGTGGAGTGACAAGTGAAGGTATTTCTCTCCCGAAGCCAAGTCAGTAGGCACAGGAGGACATGACAGCTTCTTCAAACATGAACACAGCAACACAAGACCGCAAGGAACAAAAAAATCAAGGAAACATCACCAAAGGAAGGCAATAATTTGCCAATAACTGATCCCAAAGAATGGAGATCGATGAATTGCCTAACAAAGAATTAGAAATAATTGATTTATGCCTGAGCTCTAAGGACATTTTCAACATACCCCAATCAATAAATGTAATATATTATATTAACAGAATGAAGGGGAAAATTATGTTCTTCCCAGTAGATGCAGAAAATGTATTCAGCAAAATCCAACCTCCTTTCATAATAAAAACTTCTGAAAAATTATTTACAGAAGAAACATACCTCAATATAATAAAAGCCATTATGACAAGTCCACAACCAATATCAACTCAATAGTGAAAAGCTGAAAGCTTCTCCTCTAAAATCAGGAACAACACAGGAAACAAGTCACTTTCACCACTTCCATTAAATATAGTATTGGAAGCCTTAGCCCAAGAAAATAGGCATGAAAAAGGAATAAAAAGCATTCAGATCAGAAAGGAAGAAGTAAGACTGTTTCTGTTTGCAGATGACACAATTATATATATAGAAAACCCTAAGGATCCCACAAAAATAGTTAAATGAATTCAGTAAAGTTTCAGGACATACAATCAACATGCACAAATCAGCTCTTCTTCTACTAACAAACTCTCTGGAAAAGAAATCAAGAAAATAATCTCACTTAATGAATGTCACTAAATGAATAAAATATTTAAAAATGAATTTAACCAAAGAGGTAAAAGCTCTGTGCACTGGAAATTATAAAACACTCATGGGAGAAATTGAAGAAGACACAAAGAAATGGAAAGACATTCCATGTTTGTGAACTGGAAAAATCAATACTGTTAAAATATCTATACTAACCAAAGCTATCTACAGATTCAATGCAACCCCTATAAAATTCCAAAGGCATTTTTCACACTAATAGAAAAAACAATCCTAAAATTCATATGGAAATACAAAAGCTTCCAAATGGCCAAAGCAAGAAGGACAAAGCTGGAGGCAGCACAGCCCCTGATTTCAAAGTCACAGGAATCAAAGCGATAAGATGCTGATATATGAGCAAATACATAGACCAATGGAACGGAACAGAGAGCCAGAAAGTACGCTTGAAATGCCATCCCCCAGTCTAAAAGAAAGACACCAAGAATTCAAAAAGGGGAAAGGAGAGTCTTCTTCCCGTGTGGTGTAGGGAACACAAGATACCCAATGCAAAAGAGTAGAACTGAACCCCTACACCATACACAAGAGTCAACACAAAATGGATTAAAGAGGTAAATGTAAGACCTAAAACTGCAAAGACCTCAGAAGTAGTCACAGGGGGAGAGCTCCATCCCACTGTCCTTGGCAATTGGAACACAGATAACACCAAAAGAGCAGGCAAGAGTAGCGAAAATAGGTAAGTGGGACCATACCGAACTGCACCGCCAAGGAAACAATCAACAGAGTGAAAACCTAAAGAATGGGAGAAAATACTTACAAACCATATATACAACAGGGATAAGTATCCAAAATATTTAAGGAACTCATACAACTCAATATTTTTTAAAAATTACCCCATTAAAACTGGGCAGAGGACCTGAGTAGACATCTTTCTAAAGAAGACATCCACACGGACAACAGACACGTGAAAGTGTGTTCACCATCACGCATCATCAGAGAAATGCAAATGAAAACCACAGTCAGATACCTCCTCCCGCCTGTCAGGACAGTCACTGGGGAGTTTGCTTTACCCTTGCTCCTGCTCATGATCTCTCTCTCAAATAAATAAATAAAATCTTAAAAAGATAAAGTTTCAGTTATGCAACATAAATGTTGCCGAGATCAGCTGCTGTACGACACTGTACCTACGGTTGACAATAGTGTACTGTGCCCTTACAGTCTGTCGGTAGGCTGTAT
This sequence comes from Mustela putorius furo, assembly GCF_011764305.1. Lineage (NCBI taxonomy): Eukaryota > Metazoa > Chordata > Mammalia > Carnivora > Mustelidae > Mustela > Mustela putorius. Next base: position 1,701,304 of record NW_025421511.1, on the reverse strand, counting down.
CTCGTGTTAAGTGTTCTTACTATGATATAAAAAAAAAAAAGAAAAAAGGAAATACCCTCAGTGAATGAGTTTGGTATAGTTTAACACACAAAGACCGATCCAAATTTTTGTCTTATCCTTTATTGCCAAAAAACACTTACTTTAAAGATCATACTAATCCTGAGGCACCTGGGTGGCTCAGTGGGTTAAAGCCTCTGCCTTCAGCTCAGGTCATGATCCCAGGATCCTGGGATCCAGCCCCATGTCAGGCTCCTGGTCAGTCTTCTCTCTCTCTCTCTCTCCCTCTGCCGCTCCTTTTGCTTGTGTTCTCTCTCTTTCTCTCTCTGACTGTCCAATAAATAAATAAAATCTTAGAAAACAAAAACAAACAAACAAAAACACCTCACTTCACACTCATTGGGATAGATACTATTTAAAAAAAAAAAAAAGACAACAAATGTTGGCAAGGGCATGGAGAAATCTGAAGCCTTGAACACGACTGGTGAGAAAGCAACAGGTCCTGCCTCTGTGCAAACTCGTATGAAGGTTCCTCAAAAAATTAAATATAGAACTTCTGCACGACTCAGCATATGCTCTCACTTCTGTGTATGTAACCAAAAGGATGGAAGTCAGGATCAGAGAGATATTAATGCTGCCGTGTTCGCTGCAGCACTATTCATCGTAGCCAAGACGTGGAAAGAACCCTGATGCCCACGATGACAATGGATTTAAGAAAAAAATTACATACAACAGAAATTCGATGGAAGTATTCAGCCTTAAAATAGAAGACGATCTTGCAATACGTGAGAACATGGATGAAACCTGAAGACGGTACACAAGTGACCTAAGCCAGTCACCCGGGGCAAACGCGGGATGACTGCACCTAAAACAGATTCGTGGAAAAGCCAAACCCATGGAAAGAGGGAGCACCTCAGTGGTTGCCGGGGGGAGGCGGGGGAACGGAGAAGCTACTGGGTATGAAGTTTCAGTGAAGGCAGATGAACCTGCACCACATTGTACCTACAGTCAGCAATACTGCGCTGTACGAAGGTCGGTGAGAGAGCACACCCAATGTCAAGGGATTAGGATAATAATAAAAATTAAGTAAAATTAGAGGTGCCTGCACTGCTCAGTCAGTTGGGGTCCAACTCTTGATTTCGGCTCAGGTCATGATCTCTGGGTCTTGAGACCAAGCCCTGCCTTGGGCTCTGCGCGGAGGGTGGAGTCTGTTTGGGATTTCCTCTCACCCTCTCCTTCTTCCGCATCCACTCTGCTCATGCAGACATGCTCTCTCCCCCCTTCTCCCCCCACCCCAAAAAAAATCAAAAGTAAAAATTAAAAATTAAAAAAACATCTCAGGGGGAAGACTATTGTTACATTGTGGATATTCGGTAAGTTAACCAAAATCCCACAGCTATTAAAGGACCAAACCAAAGTTTAACTCCAAAGCCAGCATTTTTCCTCTCCCTCCAGTTCTATAAGCAAGGAATAGAACTGTGGGACTGTGGTCTGGAACAGGAAAATCACGACAGGGCTGGTGGACAGGATTCACATAAACAAAGGAGGGTAAGGAGCGTGTTTTAGGTGGGTCATGTTATTATTTTAGACATTGTAATATTATATAAGAAATTACAGAACAGGGGTGTCTGGGTGGCACAGTCGGTCAAGCATCTGACTCTTGATTTCAGCTGAGGTTATGATCTCGGCGTTGTGAGATCAGGCTCCACACTGGGCTCCATGCTGGGCAGAGACATTCTCTCTCTCCTTCAACCTCTGCCCCCACCCCCCATGTTCTCTCTCTCTAAAATTAATATATCTTTTAAAAAAAAAGAAATTACAGAAGAAAAAAAACACCTTGGCTAGAGCATTGATTTTATATAAAGGAAGCAGCTAATTAACCCTGGACTAATGACTATAAGACACCCATAGTACACTTGAACTCAACATGAGAGGTTCTCTGTTTTTTGAAGACAAGGATTAAGTCCATCATGATTCGCGATACAAAAACGTGGAGATGCAGTGTACTTAGAAAGACGTCATGCATCTTCAGATAGAATAGAAAGGAATGAAAATGTAGAAAGTTACGTGTGCCAGGAACGAGAAAACGAATGTGCAATAGGAACTGGGAAAAGGAAGAAATGATGTAAATGAAAAATCACAAATCCCTCACGACTTTTCAGAATCAAGTTAAAACTAAGAGCTGAAAAAGTCAAAGTTTCTGTTAAAACTTTACAAAAAAAAAAAGAATTTAGAAGACATTGTAAAAAGAAGCAAAGAGCTAATTAAATCATCGGGAGCATCAGTAATATTCCTCAGTCACTGCGCAGCTATTGAACGGACCATTTGTATCAACTCAGTCCCCACCTGGGAAATGATACCATTGCTTCTAACCTCGTCAAGAGGCACCACCAGACTTGCTGAAACATAAAGAAAATGAGGCCAGTCCACATCACGTGGGATCATCTGTTGGTTCTACCAGAGAGCAGAAAAATAAGGAATTCATAAAATCAATATTTATAGAAGATAATTTTGTAAGGAACACATGCTTTCAAAATAAGAAAATAACATTTTAGCTGTCCAGAGCCTATAATGAATTTAAGAAAAGGTCAATAAATAATTTATAACACCATGGGTATTAGTTTTGAAATACTGCTCTCAACACTGAATTATCTATGGGAAGGACTAAGCAGGTCATCTAAAATATGGAATGGTCATTGGCATCTCTTAATTTGTTGCCATTGGAGTAAGTGTGATGATCCCTCCATCTTAAGATCTCATCACCTCAGGGAAATAATTCGTTCTGATGGGCAGATAGTCCTGTCAGCCAGGGTGTTAAAAGCTTAAACAGCAAGTAATTGACACCCAAATGACACTGAGCAAAATATCCCGAGATGGCAAATCAAGGAATAATTTAACCCTTGACAACTCAGGGGGTGGGGGTATTGATGAAAAAAAAATTGTGAATGCTAACAAAATGATTGCCCCAAATTAACTAAACTTACCAGTGTTAATGTACTCATTCGGCCCACTTTTATTTGCACTGGAGATACAAGGAAATTAAAAATATGGACCTTCCCACAAGGAACACATTGTCTAGTAAAATGACATATACAAACAAGCCATTCTAGAATGAAATTTTGACACCTACTACCCCATGGATGGACCTTGAGGACATTATGCTAAATGCAATAAGCCAGATTCAAAAGGACAAATTCTGTATGATTCTCCTTATACAAAATACCTAGAATAGCAATTCTTAGAGACAGGAAGTAGAATGGTTTTCCAGGGCTGGAGGAGGTTGGAATGGGCAATTAGTGTGTCATGGACACAGATTTTCAGATTAAGAGGATGAAAAAGTGTTGGCAAGACCGTGGTTAAGGTTGTACAACACTGTGAATGCCCTCAATGACACAGATCTGTACACCTAACAATGACTAAAATGGTAAATTCTGACGTATGTATGTTTTACTACAATAAAAAAAATGCCAAAAAAATGATTATAAGCAATTATAACAGGCCTCTAGGCTAACCTAGTCATCTTTCCCCATATTAGAAGTAATTTTTAAAAAGTAAAGGACTGACTTAGATAACAACATTTATCACTTATAAATTTATCCTTTCTCCTTTTTAATTATAACTTGAAAATCAGTTAAGGAAAGAAACTAAAGCAATGTTTATAAATTTCTATCTTGAAATTATATATATTTGAAAGAAATAATATATACTAACATAATATATAATTATATGTTAAAGTGTAATATATTATATATAATTTAATAATATATTTATCATATAATGTATTATACATATGCTATTTTATACATTATATATAAATCATATAATATCTCCATATGTAAATATACAAAGTAAATAAGCCCCAAATATTTTTTAAACAAAATGAGGAGTAAGAAAACAAAGCAGAAAATGTGCTTTGAACATTTTCCAACATTTAGTTTGGCAGTTAATTGATTTTTTGACAGAATAGGGGATGCCGAGCAGGTCCCACAACTTTAGCTCACCACCTAGGATGTGTTGGTCAAATGGCAGGTAACTTGCTACTTAGCGGGGCCCAGATAGTACTAATCTCTTGCGTGAGCTAAGGTAGAGAGAGGGAGAGAAAGGGAAAGAAGGAAAGAAAGAGAAGGAAGAAAGAAAGAAAAGAAAAGGAAGGAAGGAAGGAGGAAGGAATGGATGGAGGAAGGAAAAGAAGAAAGAAAGAAAGAAAGAGAGAGAAAGAAAGAAAGGAAAAGAATAAAAAGATATCATTGGAAATAGGAGAGTACTAAGAACCTCCCAAAACTGTCTATCTAAAAGCAATGCCAACACCAGCAAAATGATCAGTCAACTCTGTCGGAACTCTGGAAATGAACCAAAAGCTGGAAATCATCTTTCGCGTGAAAACATGTTCCACAGTATTAGTTGCAGGAACTGTAAACCAAAACCACAAAAACACAGCACTTGATGCAAACGGTGCTTCGGAGAACACTTTGGCCACTACTCAAAGTCACGGATAGAGCGGTCCTGTCATCTTGTAATTCCACTCCGAGGTACACATCTCCCGAACCCTCATACACGAATGTTCCCTGGAGCCAACAGCCAAAGAGTGGGAACAACACCCACATCTTGACAAACAGGCAGACAAAAAAGCATAAGCACACAATGGAATGCCAGCGGTCATAAAAGGAACTCTAGGACTGCATAACCCTCGAACCCAGTGTGCCGTGATAAGGCACCGACTGTCACAAATTACATGGGTTCATAAATTTGAAATGTGCCAGATAAGCAAATCCATGAAGACAGAAAGCATGTGGGTAATGGCCAGGGCTGGGTGACGGGGGAATGTGGAAGGACTGCTCACGAGTACAAGCTTTCCTTCTGAGGTGCTGCAAAGGTTCTGGAATTACATCATGATGGGTACTGCAAGGTACTGGGACTACACTAAAACGCACTGTGTCACCTGCATTAAATGGGTGGATTTATCCCATGTAAGTTGTATCTCAATCAAAATAAAAGCTTCAGCTGGTATTAAGTGCACAAGCTATGACCAAAACAGACATCAAGGTGACAAGATGGAAGGGTACTGGGCAGCAGAGATAAAAAATGAGCAACTTTTTCAAATATAAAGAAAGAGGGCTTGAATGTGAAAATCAATAAACTTCTAGAACAGTAAATGGGAAATTTGGTGAAAATGGAAATTTTCGCTAATTTAGTTTGTGGCAATTGCATGAGGGTATGCCTGTCATTGAGCTGTACTTCTATCATTTATCCCATTTACTGTATATACATTATACCTCAACAAACACAACAAGGAGACAGTTTGTATCGACCTAGTCCACAAACATGTACATACGCACACACACACCCAGAAAAAGCACTCGCACACCTGAAAAAAGTTTTAAGAAATGTGATTACTCTTCTATCTTAGGATATATATTCCAATCTCTTCTAATCTTGGGTGTACTTTATGTATATTTTAAAGTATTTCATAATTTAAAATTATTTTGAAATGCAGATGAGGTCTCACTTTCCAGATGTAGATGTAGACATCTGTCCCTGGAATAGGAAAAACAATGAGGAAACTTCATGCAACTTGCAGCTAATAAAATGTCACAATGCCAGCTGCCTGAATCAGTAGGAGTCCATGTCATGGTGATCAGAGCCATGTAAATCATAGATTCTGTCCTCAAGGGTCCCTGTGCTTACTAGATGTTCTACTTACTAGAGGCTATCCCTACGATGTATACTTGGAGATACGAAACTTGGAGATATAGGGGACAAATATGGACAGATTTAGAATCCCAGATATATACGCAAGTAAGAACAGTGAGTCAAATTTAATAATATGACATTTTATGGCAATAAATTCAGTTTTTCATGCCCAGATTCAGAATAAAATTTGCCTCCCAGAAGAACAGGGTATGGACACGAGGTTTCTGGGAATTCGAGCAGGCTCATCTAGGGTCAGAAGTGGGAAGGAGAGCTAGGAAAACCAGTTCATCATAGAAGTTGATAAATGGACAAATAAAGTGCACCCAATAATTTAACAAAACTCATATATTCCTGCCCATATTTAACAAAGTATTGTAATACTTACCGAGACGATTCTTACAGTAATAAAATATAATAAATACCATGAATATTCACTTTCTTCGATTCCCCTGATTCCATTCTCTTTCTTTATTTCCCAAAAAAGAAGGGAGTAACTTATTGTTAGCATTTATTATGTATATGAATTTGATAGCATGTTATGTGTGTGGCACATAGACACTTATCTATATCACTAATAATACACAGAATCATATATACCCCCATAGGACATAACCTTTTGCAACTAATGTTTTTCCCACAACTTTAAATTTTCCTAGCAAGTCCTCCTCTTTATTCCTGTAGCTCTAGACTAAAATAATATCCACACATTATTAGTTCATATCAAGTCAAGAACACACAGTCCCAGTAGAATCCTTTACCAGAATCTTTCAGCTCTAACAAGGAAGAGGAAAAAAACCACCATGGTCCTTTTTCCGGTATTGGTGGTCTTTACCCCTGTTCTGTGGATAACAACTGGAAGAAACATATAACACTGAATGAAGAAATAAAAAAAGCTATGGCACACAAACTGAAAAAGTGAGAGATCATAACTAGAAACAAAGTAACTCTGGCTTCCGGTTCCACCTGTGATAGTTTAGCTGGTATCAGACATCCTCCGACCATAAACACCCATGAGGCCTACAGAAGAGATGACAGTTATTTCCAGGAATTGGCCGATAGTCAAGGAGGGCTGCTGCAGTCCCTGAAGAAGCAGAAGCACTTGCAGCATGCCCACAGGCACCTACACTTGCCCTGTGGGTCACTTTCCTTGGCCATGACTCAAAGAAACAGAGCCTAAGCGTGGAGACTCAGTGTCTCCACGTAGCGAAGCCCACGTCCTCCACTGAGAGAGCGAAGATTGGGGCTGACAGCAGCAGCGAGGACTTGAGGGCGGGCAGAACCACCCAGAAGAGACCTCAGAAGTCCACATGGCAATTTCTGTTAGTCTTTGGTTGACTCTTGAGCTACAAAAGTTTGGAATAAGACAACAGACACATCATCAAAGAGCAATTTTTCAGGAGGCTGGTAAATGAGCTGTGACCGAGGAATCTGAACAAAGATGGAGAGACACTGACATCTGGGTCAGGAGAAACCATGATGACATGGTGTGGTATGTTTGTCAATACAGTAATTTAAATAAATCTAAGAATTCCTTGAAGCACACAACATAGAAGACAAAATACAAAATTTTAATTGTTCTACCTGTTAAATAAATTGATCTGACACTTTAAAAAAATCTAATCATAAAGAAAATTGAAAAAACTCAAAAGCTTCACTGTGGAATTTTAGCAAACCTTCAATAAAGAAATAACAACAGGAGTGCCTGGGTGGCTCAGTGGGTTAAGCCTCTGCCTTTGACTCAGGTCACATCCCCAGGGTCCTGGGATCAAGCCCCACCTCGGGCTCTCTGCTCAGCGGGGAGCTTGCTTTTCCCTCTCCCTCTGCCTGCCACTCCACTACTTGTGCACTCTCTCTCTGTCAAATAAGAAATAAAAAATCTTTTAAAAGAAGAAACAATAATGCACAAATTCTTTCAGAAAATAAAAAAATAATGAGACTACTTGCCAAATCATTTCATGGTCAAGGATAACCATAATATAAGACCCTGACAAGAGCACTACAAGAAACAAAAATTATGCCAATACTTCATGAATATAAAATAACAAAAATATCAAAAATATAGCAAAAACAATCTAGCAACACACACAAACTTACACATGCACACACACAATCTCACACATAATGGCCAAGTGGGATTTATCCCAAGAAGGCAAGTTTTGTTTTACATTTGTGAAAACTGGATCAATGTAACTGACCACACTGATAGAATATAGGAGAAAGGTGATACAATTAGCTCAATGGATGAAAAAAATTATTTGAAAATTCAACATTTATTTATAATAAACATATCAGCAAAGAACTAGAAGAATCTCCCCCAATCTGATAAAATTATTTTCAAAAAGAAACACTAATGATAATACCTTAAAAATTAAACTCTTCCTCAGAGATTAGGCACAAAACCAGAATGCAATGTTTACCACTCCTACACAAACTTAGTAATGGTGATCTCAACTAATGCAATAAGATAAGAAAAAATAAAAGAACAAAAATTGGAAAGAAGTAAGTAAAACTGTCTTTTCATAAATAGCATGATTGTGTACATAGATTATACGGCAATACCTTCATCAATAAAAGCTCAACAAATTCTCAAAAAAATAGTAAATATAATATAGCAACATATCTAAAAAGATAATACACCATCACCACATGAAATTTCTTCAAAATGCCAAAATAAAAAAGAATCCACAAAAACTATTTGAATTAAAAAGTGAATTTTGGAAAATCTCCAGATAAAAAGTCCATACAGAAATATCAAATGCATTTTTCTACAATAGATAGTTACAAACACTACAAAATAAAATTTTAAAAGTGCTATGTCCTATAATAACATCACAAACGTCCAATACCTAGGAGAAAAAAAATCTAAGGCAAGATGAGAAAGACCTCCATATAAAACGTATAGTACATTGCTATGAAAAGCTAGAGAACACTTAACAAATAGTCACCATTCATGGATTAAAACTGTAATACTGTTAAGATATAAATCCTTCCCAGGTTGACTGAAAAACACAATTCCTATCCGATTTCATTAGGTTTTTCATAGAGATTAGCCAACTAAAAACTACAGGAAGGGGCACCTGGATGGTGCAGTCAGTTGAGTAACTGACTCTCAGTTTTGGCTCAGGTCCTGATCTCAGGGTCCTGGGACTAAGTCCTGTGTTGGGCTCCCTGCTCAGTGAGGAGTCTGATTGAGATTCTCTTTTTTCCTCTCCCTTTGCCCCCCCCCCCCGATTTACACATGCATGTGTGCACTCTCTCTCTTTCTCAAATAAATAATCTTTTAAAACTACATGATAATGCAAAGGATCTGGAATCACCATAAAAACCTTGAAGTAGAAGTAAATGTCAGAGAATATACACCACTAGTTTTCAAGATTTAATAGAAAACTATCTTAAGGGGCGCCTAGATGGCTCAGTGGGTTAAAGCCTCTGCCTTCGGCTCAGGTCATGATCTCAGGGTCCTGGGATCGAGCCCCACATCGGGCTCTCTGCTCTGTGGGGAGCCTGCTTCCTCCTCTCTCTCTCTGCCTGCCTCTCTGCCTACTTGTGATCTCTGTCTGTCAAATAAATAAATAAAATCTTTAAAAAAAAAAAAACTATCTTTAAAACAGTGTGACACTGATACACAGCATAACCAGACAAATGGAACAAACCAGTGTATAGAAATGAACACATTTATACGTTGATTATAAGGGCACAATGTAAATCAGTGGGAAAGTATGACCTGTTCAATAGATGGTGCTCAAGAAATTGGATAGTCTCTTAAAAAATGAAAACAAGCCTTGATTCCTATTTCACACACAAAAAATTAATTTGAGATGAAACAATAATCCAAATATGAGGTTAAAATGTTGAGACTTCTACAAGAAAGCTTTGGTGCCTATCTTCATGAACTTAGGTAGGGTTAAATTTTTTCTTAAAGGATAAAATATGCTTAACCATAAAGGGAAAAAATGATAACCTAAGTCCAATAAAATGAAGAATTTCTGGTCATCAAAAGGTCTCATTACAATAAATAGGCGAAGGATTGGAGAAATTCACAGTTCCTGTATTTGAGAAAGAACACATCTGGAATATATAGATACCACCTGCCAATCAATAAGAAAAAGGAAATCCAATTCTTTAAAAATCGGTGCAAGACTTGAACAGGTGCTCCACAAAAGAATATATCTAAATGACCAACTCACACTAGGTAAATGTAATTTAAAAACAGAGTGAGATGTTAGACCAAAAATATCAAGTGTTGGCAAGTCCGTTGAACAGCTGGAGTTCTCGTGCACTGCTGGCAGGAACACAAGCTGGTTCAAGAACTTTGGGAAACTGGCAGTACCTACCAGGGCTAACTACATGCCCACCTTCTGACCCAGCAGTTCCACTCCTAGGTACACAGCCTACAAAGATGAGTGCCTATGAGCACCAAATGATATGAAAAGGAGTGTTCCTAGTGGCTCTGCTCATCCACGTTCTATACAAGCTTGCTTGCATGAGATCAGAACAGGCAAAGCTAGTCTATGGTCACAGAAGTAAGGACAGTGATCAACAACATGAGAAGTCTAGACAATGAATGGGCAGAGACATCAGGGTGTGTTCCAAAATTAAGGTCATGCTCCCTATCTTGATTTTGATGATGTTTACGTGTGTGTGTGTGTGTGTGTGTGTGTGTGTGTGTAAATTCAGAGCTATACACCTAATATTTGTATATATTTTACTAAACATTACTATATAATGTTAAAATAAGAACCTCCTCCATTAACATACTTCTAGAATGTTCAGTTCTTTTTGTCTGTTTCACACTCTAGACCCCAGCTTGAACAGGTCTGAAATCTCAAGTGACAAGTACATTCCCGTCTAAACTAACAGCTCCTACGAATGACTGGGGTATTCTTTTTATTGCTACCATTTCCTTGGTGTGAGGTTTTGTTTGTCAATGTTTCCCATACCATTTGGTTTGCAGTTTGGGTCCTATTTACTGACCCTCTATTTTTTAGTTTTAAAGTCTTTGGATCAGCCATGCATGTCTCCTCATAGTTCATCTCTCTCTTCACCATTCTCCAAAGCTCACACGGAGCATCCCAAGATCCCACGCACTGCCTCAGAAAATAGAACCTTGATTCTCATCATTTCCTGCAGTTTAGAGGGGAAGGAGTCAAGAGTAGGAGGAGCTGGGCTTTGAGACACCAGAGGTCACCAAATCCCCAAGTGTGAAAAACCCAACATAGTTACACAAATGATCTGGGATAAAGAAGACTGCAGTAGACACAAGTCAACCTCTTCTGTGTGATACACTCCGTTAAACACACCCTGCATCTGGCACAGGAGAGAACAGGAACTTTTCCAGGGCAAGCATGGACTGTTTCACTAAGATTTCTACCACCAATACCCCAAGCACCCCACTGTACATTGTCTAAAAATAAAAAGGTAATTATGACTATTATCTCAAATTCATGTTCTCCAAAATTTCAGGGGTATACATATAAACTAAAATAGCCTACAAAGAGATTTCTCAGTCCAGCTCAAAAAAAAAAAAAAAAAAAGCTTTCTTCCTTCCCAAGTTCTTTGAAATTGTGGCTCAAAGCCAGCATCTCTAACTGAGCCTAATGTTACAAAAATCTATAAGCCATTAACTCCAGCCATATTAAATATATAAAAATCAATTCTAATGCCCTGTTCTTCTTCCAAAGTCCCAACCTGCAATTGGAAACATACAAGAAAATACTACCTGCTCCCCAATGTCCTTCAGCCTTTTGTTTGATTTATTCTGGAAATGCTACCTGTATCAGGGAAATTAGAAATCAGTCAGCAAGCCTGGTGGTCTGTGCCATGCACACTGTCAGGTTCTTCGTTCAGGGGCCAAGCCAGCTCTCAAGTGGCCATGCCCGGTCCCAACAGCTGGAGGGAAAATCACCTGCTCTCAACCCCTGTGATTCTTTCCACTGGTTCAAAGCAGGCTTTGACATGCTGTCCAGTACTCTGGTTCCTCCTTACAATCGATGCCACACAGGATGCTTTCCTGTCCTCTGAATGTTCCTGATTAACCCAACGACAAAAACTGTATCGTCAAGGGAATTTTCTACCCTCCGCTTTTAATATGTATAGTTTTACACATGGTGGCCAATACAGATGGCCTATTTATCCTCAAATGTGTACTTTTGTTTCTAGTTCTTCACTGTGTGTATTACTCGTTCTGTTTATGAGAACTAAAACACAGGGGTGCCTGGGTGGCTCAGTCAGTTGAGCGTCCAACTCTCGGTTTCGGCTCGCAGGTCAGGTCGTGATCGCACCCTGTGTCGGGCTCTGCACCCAGTGGGGAGTCAGCCTGAAGATTCTCTCCCTCGGACCCTCCTCCCACTCATGTGCTCTCTCTATAATAAGTAAAATCTTATCAAAAAACACCAAAGCACAGAATCTTCCCCTGCTTTCTCAGATTCCTTTCCTATTATGAATATTTAAAAATTTAAATTTCTAAACAAATACCAATTCAGCAGCATCTCATAAAGTTTGGTAAGTAAAGTTTTCATTATCAGTCATGAACACTTTCTAATTACATATATGGAATCTTTTTTTTCCCCATAAGTGAATGAGAAATATGGAGATTTTATTAATGTGTGCACCTAAAACTGTGAGATATTTTGTGGCTATTTGTAAATTGGGTCTACAATTCATTTTGCTTCCAGAATAAAGTCTTTTAATATTGATTCTTGCAATTTACTGGGGAGGGGGGAATCTTCATTTTGGTTTAATAGATAATCAACCATTGTAAATGTCCCTTGCACTGTGCAATGATTCTTCCCACAGTAATTGCTAGGTACAGAGATCTGGGGTTTCAAGAGCAATATAGCAAAATAGTCAAGATACAGACTTTAACTCCCAATTACCAGCTGTGTGATCTGGGATGACTCCCTTAATCTCTCTGTGCCTCACTTAGCACACCTGTTAAACATCTAATATATCTTAGTTGCTATTTAAGTGTTAGATGTTATTACACAAATCCACAGAATTAAGTTTTTTAATCATTCAGATATTCTTTATGCTTAAGTTTTACCAGTTTGATTTACCAATTACTAAGAAAGGTATTTTAAAATCACTCTTTGTGGATGTTATCTTACCCTTGTTTTCTCTTAAAAGCAAATTTAGACAAGGACTTCGGTACAAGTTGTTTACTTGGGAGGTGGTCCCAGGAAGCACTGTGGGGAAGGAGGGACGTGGGACAAGAGATGGAGGGTTTGCATTCCGAAATTCATCACTACGCAGCTCAGTCCCACTGGGACTGAATAGTGAACCCCTGCCCCTCCCCCCCAAAAAATATCCACACCCTCCTCTCTGGAATCTGTGAATGTTACCTTATGCAGGAGGGAAAAAAGACTTCAAAGATGTGGTTAATTAAAGATTTTGTGATGAGGGGATTGTCCTGGGTTATCCAGGTGGGCCCAGTGCATTTTTAAGGGAAGGAGGCAGAGAGGTCATTCATACAGGAGAAGGCAACATGACCATGAAGTCAGAGAATGGAGAGATGTGGCCACAGCGATGGAATGCCCGCAGGCAAGAGCAGCTAGAAGAGAAAGGAGCTGATTTTCTGCTGGAGTCTCCAGAGGGAGCACAGCCCTGGCAACACCTTGCTTTTTTGCCCTGAGAAATGGGCTGCAGACTTCTGCTTCCAGAGCTGTTAGAAAATAAGCTACCAGTTCTGTGGCAAATGGTTAGAGCAGCCAGGCCCCCTTAGAGAACCGCCACGGAACACAACTCAGAACTGACCCCATTGAGTGGCAAAAAACTGGAGCATCCATCCACCAACTCTTTTTAACTTCCTAAGACACTACCAACTCCTTCTCACGGCCAGCTGCCCACCTCGAGCTCTGAACACACTCAAAGTCAAAGAAGACCCTCGAATAGACAGACACGGAAGGTAATTGGCTCCACGAGGGGGTTAAGTCAAGGGAACTGGAGCAGGATTTTGGCAGCCTCCACTATGGAGGAAACATTGGCAAGCTCTTTCAACTTCCTAGTTCCACATTTGAAGGCTATGTTAGTTCATACAGATCATTGGTTAGTGCATCTTGGTAAAGTACTTTTTGTGTCACTGGGTAATGCTATTCATTATCTGCCACAATGTCCTTAACCTTAAAATGATGTATCTTTTTCTGATATTGTTTGGTACAGCAGCTATTCATCTGGAATATCTAGATTAATCTATGTTTCTAGAATATCTATTTTCCATTCCTTTATTTTCAAATTTCTCTGTGTCACTGCCCTTAACATGCCTCTCTTATAAATACCATATACCAGATTTTTTAATCCAATCTAAGAATCTCTTCTCTTCTGTCACATACATTAATTCACTTCCATTACCTGTGACTATAGTTACCATCGTTTTAGTATTCTCTACTTACTCCAGTGCTTTTGCTTAATTATTTATCCTCCTCCTCTTTCCTCCCTCACTAGATTTACCCTAGCTTCCCTCTTTCCTAGAAAAGAAAGTATATACTCAAATGTTATTGTTTACATGGCTACGCTTAAAATTTTAGTGTAAATAAATATGGTACTTACACTCTTAAGTCTCCATCCATCTTTAAAAAAAAAATTCAAGTGTTCAAATTCTAATCATGCTTTACCTATTTCCCTTATGATTCTTGTCCAGTATTTATTGCACCTTGTTCTTGAAATCTAAAACGGGCTAGGTTCTTTCATACTCAGTGATGTGTTTTGACCAGCAGAATTGTTTTCCAACTTTATTGCTCATCACTAATAGCTGAATTTCACTCCCTCCTTCTGGAGGTCAATATTTTTCTTAATAACTCTTACACTGAGAGTTTTTGAGTGAGTAACTCTCAGTCTTTGAAAATATATTTGTTTTGTCTTTGCTCTTGAAAAATATTTTTGCTGGTTATATAATTCTAGACTATTTTTTCCTTTCAGCATTTTGAAAAAAATTACCATCTGATCTATATGATGAATGTGATCTATTACAGAGAAGTATGCATTCAGCCTTGCTTATATGTGACTTATTTTTTTCCTTTTAAAATACTTTTTCATCTCTTCAATTACTACTTTTGTCCTGTCCACTCTACTGTCTATTTGGGGAACTATTTCTAAATGGACCTTCTTTCAGCTTTTATTCATTCTCTCTCCCTCCCTCCCTCCCACTTTTCCTCCCCCTCCAATATACACATTCTGTGTAACTTCCCAGATCTATCTTCTACTTTATCTATTCTCTCTTCAACTAAGTCTAACCTTTTAAATTCATACAATTATTTAATTTTAAAAACTATATTATCCTGTTTCTATACACACTGTTTATTTCTTTTCCAAATCAGCCTGCTTTTTATACATATTTTATTTTATTTTTTCAGTGTTCCAAGATTCATTGTTCACATTTTATACTTCTCATAATTCTAACATCTTTTTCAGTTTTTTGTTGCTTTTGTTCTTTTTTAAAAATATAGTTACTTTATAGACTCTTACAGATTGCTGCATTATCTCAATTCTCCTATTGTCTGCTAACTCCATTGCATAATAAATTATTTCTTGGGATGCCTGGGTGGCTCAGTCAGTTAAGCCGCTGCCTTCAGCTTGGGTCATGATCCCAGGGTCCTGGATCAAGTCCCACATCAAGCTCCTTGCTCGGCAGGGAGCTTGCTGCTCTCTCTGCCTCTGCCTGCCACTCTGCCTGCTTGTGTGCTCACTCTCTTTCTCTCTCTCTTTCTGTGACAAATAAAAAAATAAAATCTAAAAATTATTTCTCTTTGTGCTTTGTACTCTTTCTTTGGTTTTGTTTTTCTTGTGAATATTCCCTGGTTCTTTATACAGTGATAATTTCCATTTACTTGTGTCAGGTACCCAGTAGATTTTAGGTCTAGGACCAAGTCTTACATTCTCAGTTTCAAGTTCCCATACAATACTCAGACTATAAATTTGGACTCAAAACTATGTATGGCACAGGCTTGGTATTATATTTTTTCAAGGAAGAATTTACTACCCAGTATTTCTACTTTAGCATATGACAATGAATGGAGTCTTTCTAAATTATTTTAAATGGAAAGGTGTCATTTGAAGGCTTCAGCTTTCCTACAGAGGTCTCAGTCTTCATTCTCTGCCTTTCTTCAAGGACCATGCTCTCTGTTCCTGAGCAACCACCAAATTATAAGGTCTATACTCTCTCCATACTTGGGAATCTGAGGTATGAGAAAGGTACTTATGCTTAGGGCTGTGATCTTCCTTTCTTGCTGGCAACTCCTTATTTCTATCCCCTTCCTTATAAAATAATTATATATTACATATGAAACTGAATATATGAAACACAATCAAATATATATTTCTATATATAATTTCAATGATAGATATATAATTTTGAATATACAAGTATATAATCAAAATTTTATGCTAGAATTTAACAGTGTGTTTGGAGCAGGAGTGGAGCTTATCCTAATTCCATATACCATATTTGCAAAATTTCACCTCCATCAGGAAAGCAAGTTAGTTTTTGCTACCTAAGTAATTTATTAGTCCCTCCAGTAAAAGGCAACATTTTAAGATGTTGCAAGTCATTAAAACTGTCATTTCAGTGCCTAAACTTAAGTTCCCCAGAAAACACAGCTTAAAGCAAAAAAATCAAGCGTCAGCAGTTTATTTAAGAGTGTGATACCAGGGCAGCCAGGGTGAGGAAAAAGACTGAGGCTGGGCTAAGGAGAAGGGAGATATAAGGAAGTGCATTGCCAGGCCAGCAACAGTTTTTGGATAAGCTGATCACGTAGTCTCACTGGGCATCTTCAGAGAGGCCATACAAAGCAACCGTGTTAATGCACCAACCATTTGATGGAAGGAAATTAAAAGACATTACACCCTGTCACCCATAAGTCATAGTCCACCCCGAAGGGCACCATTACTCATGGATCCCATGTGACCTTCATACCACTGAAAGGTATTTGGTCTGTGGCTCTGGTTCCTGGCTTATACCTCTGGTTCCTGGCTTATACCCTAGGAGCTTTCTGTGATTGAGGTGATAGATACATTTTGTTCTCATGAGGGAACTCTTGGTGGACCCCTGCACAGCTTCAGGTGGAGGCTGGTCGCCAGAAAGACCAAACATTGATTAGAGGCTTGGAAATTTTAGCCCTATCCCCCAACCTCCAGGAAGGGGAGAGGGGCTGGAGATCAAGTTAACCTCCAATGGCCAATAATTTAATTGATCATTCCTACATAGCGAAGCCTCATAAAAACCCCAAAACCATAGAGTTGGAGAGCTTCTGGGTCGGCAAACGCATCAAGGTGCTAGGAGAGTGACTTTCCTGGAAGGGCTTAGAAACTCTGCTTCTGCCTCCCCTCCATGGCTTATCCTAAGTGTCTGTTCCATCTGGCTGACTTGTGTCCTTTATAGTAAACTGGTAAACGGAAGTAAAACACATTCGTAAGTTCTGTGGGCTCTTCTAGCAAATTTTTGAGCAAGAGAAAAGGCTTGTGAGATCCTCCATTTTAAGGTCAGTGGGTAAGAAGTACAAGGGGATCAGTTGTGCAACGGGGATCTGCTGAGGGGACAGTTCTGTGGAACTGAACCCTTTAACTTATGAGATCTGGTGTTAATTCTGAGTAGTTACTGTCAGAACTGAATTCATTTGGAGGACACCTAGCTGAAGAACCGGAGAATCACTTGCTGGGGGAAAACCCTCATCAGGTCCCTGAAAACCATGAGGTTTTGGCCCATAGCAGCAGTAGGAAGCCCCACAGAGAGATGAGGAGGTCACTCATACTCTAGTATGAGGCAGGTGCCATGGGGCAGGCCTGTACTGACCTGAGTGACTGGGAGTAGCATTGCAGTGAGCCCCCTGGTAACCTGGCCCCCACAAATGCAGGAATGGCCAAAGCATTTGTTCAGTTCCCTTATAAGAAAAGTGAGGATGAGCAGTATGTTTCCAGAAACTAGTTCACTACTCAGTTTAAATACTGACAGATAGAGGTTTAAGACTGCTGCCCCCCGCCGAGTGCTTCCACCCCACGAAGACCTGCACTTTTCTACATGTGTGTTCTACATGTTTTCTATGGAAAACAATTCAACGAAGTTACTTTGACATCTCACATAGTTACCCCTTCATCTAGTAAATACAAGTATGTAAATATCACAGAATTATTTTCATTTCAAATCAAAGTATTTTTATTCAACTTTCAAATTCCTGAAGAAAAAATGTCCCAGAGAAGTAAAAATGTTTCCTTTTGAGGACTTGTCAGCCCAGGAAATAAAAGGGGAAAATCACAACATGTTAGAAAATTCTTGAAAGGACACAGGCTAGAGTCTGTATGCAAAGTCAAACCGGTTGTGTTGAAACTAAGACATACATCAACTCGTAGGTGGAGCATTCAAAGAACAGAATATAAACTGCAATTTTTTACTTTAAAAACAGTTTAACAATTTAATATAGTTTAAAATGTTTTAGTTCTAAGTACATAGTAAAGCTGTTTTAATAGCTCCGGTCTCAAAGTGTAAAATGCTATTTTACAACTAGTGAAGCATTCAATATTTTTGTCTTTTTTTTTTTTTTAACCAAATGACTCCTAGAGTGAAACAGTGTGAAAGGAAAATCTCTTCTTAAATTCTTATTTTGTTAAGGACTTCCCGATGATAAACAAAAGTCTTTCCACTAGACAAAATAATCACCAACTGAAGATATTCTGCATGTGAAAGCTGTCGGGTATAAAACACAAGACTGTGAAATCAGACCATCTGGGTTTGATTTTACCATTTAATAATTCTGTGATGTTGAGCAAGTTAATAAAGTCAACAATCCTCAGTCTCGTCATCTGTAAAACAGGGATAATAATGGTACTTAAGGCATCAGATAGCTGGGGGGGTTCACCAAGATCGCAACTATGTGAAGTTCAGCAAAATTCCTAGAACGTAGTTAATGTCAGAAAAGGTGTTCCACATTATGATTTATTTTATGTATTTAAGAAGCCAGTCATCTACCAGAAATACAAGAGTTTTAATCACTCTCACATAAAGCAGGAGGTGGCAAGAGCCATGAATGTATTATAGACGATCTGCATCAGGAGTTGAGCGAACAACTAGATGTTCCCATCTTGGTGAAGAAAGAAGGAACCCTGGAAAGATGGAGTGAAGAAGTGGCATTTGGGGTGGACTTTGAAGGAAGAAAAGGATCTGAAGCAGTAAGAACATCATGAGCAAAGGGCTCATGTGTTGCGTGTGGCTTGGCAGGAAGACCATACTGGTTTGTGCGAGATGATGGTGGATAAAACTGGGACACTACAAAGTTGGGCCATGGCATGCGCTATTTAAAATAACACAGAGGACATTAGGAGATGGAAAGGAAAAGTGAATTGGGGGAAGTCGGTGGGGAGACGAACCATGAGAGACTATGGACTCTGAGAAACTAACTGAGGGTTTTGGAGGAGAGGGGCTGGGGGATGGGTGAGCCTGGTGGTGGTATTAAGGAGGGCATAGATTGCACGGAGCACTGGGGGTGGTGCATAAACAAGGAATCTTGGAACACTGAAAAAGATAAAATTAAATTTAAAAAATAAAAATAAATACATAAATAAAATGACATTGCTTATCCTATACATCTGCCATAACCCTGAATACTTTCCATTCTCTTCGCACCACAGATAAATTACTGACCTACTATTGACTGGCATCATGACAGTTATTTATTAGTACATTCAGAATCTGTCAGTTTATTTTATTAATCTCCATAACAGCCCTGCTAGACTGGACAACTCACACCGTCCATGTCTAAAAGGAAGTCACTGCAGGTGGGGCAGAGCTGTCAGAGCTCATACACCCAACAACATGGCAGCTCTGCTTCCAGAAACTGAGCTCAGGCTTCCCCACAGAGTTACTAGGAGCAACCGGATGCAACCTCCCCAGAAGGTTAGGTAAGTGGCTCGCATTCTGAGAACGGCAGGACAGACGTGTTAGAATCCCTTCAAGGAATCAGAAGCATGCCATCTGAGCTGTCTGTTCCCTCAAGGTCTTTGTGGGCATTGATGACATCCAGATATGAGGAGGAGCTGTTGGGCAGGTTTGTGCCAGGATCACATGAACGAAACACAGATCTGCCTTGACTCCCAGTGAGGTTACACGCCAATAAACCCATCGTAAGTGGAGAACATCGTGAAGTCTGAAAACACGTGTCAGACACCTGAGCTACCGACATCCTGGCCTACTTCGCCTCCCCTAACTTAACCATTCTCAGAACACTTACGACAGCCTGCAGCCGGGCAAAGTCACCTCACACACAGCCTGTTTGATAATAAAGTGTTGACTGTATTAAGCAATGGATTGGATACTGTAATGAAAGTGACCAGCAGAAGGGTTGTATGGCTTCAGGATGGTTGTCCGTGTATCGGTCATTTACCTCCGTGATCACATGGCTGACAGGGGATGTGGGTCCTGCTGCTGCCCGCATCTTGAGAGACGATCATACTACCTACCATCAGCCCAGGAAAAGACCCAAATTCAAAATTCTAAGTATGGTTTCTACTGAATGCATATCACTTTGGTACCATTACAAAGTTAAAAAGTTGGAAGTCAAGTCATTGTAAGTCAAGGAACCTAAAAGTTTAAAAGTTAAAGCTTTAAATATAAAAATTAAGTAAAGACTCCATTCATACTTCTTACACAGAAACTTAGAATTCATCTGCACTTCCTTTGTTCTAATAGCATAAAATTTCATTTGTTCTAATACAGATACACAGAAAATTTAATGAAAAATCATTAACGAATGTTCAAGTTTTCAGCCTAAGTTACATATAAATGAGAATAAGCCTCTAGCCATTACCATCCACCAAAAAAAGGATTTGCTGATTCAAGTATTTAGGGCAGCACTAAGTACTCAGAAAATAAGCAATTATAAAGATTAACTGTATTAGAGCTAAAATTTACTAAACAGCCTGCCCTACAAGCAAACTCAAAGCACCACCTCAAAGCCATAACATGAAGCCCTAAGCCTGTGTGTTGGTCGGCTTCCGCTCTCTACCCCCAATACACCCTAATCCTCATTGAGTATCAAAAATATAGACAAGTAAAAATGTTTAAGGCTCTAGGCGCTGCTATAACTTAGATTATTTGCAGGTGTAAACGAGTCCTCACCGATCTGAGAAGGTACTACCCACTCATCTTCATGAAAGCATGGATTCCAGTTGGATTCCTAGGACGGGCATCAGTCTTGCTTGAGTTACCCATACCTCTAGCCTCTCTGCCTAGTAGGTAGAAGTTAGCTTCCCCACTTCAGGCCTATAGTCTGCCCAAGGCAAAGTTTTTTTTTTTTTTTTTTTTTTTTTTTTTCCCTGCTTGAAGCTAAATAACTCACCCAGGGATCTGCACTTCATTAGCACCATGATTTAGCGCACTGAGCAGACTGCCTCTGATCCATATGTTCACAGATTGCGAACAAGCAGAGGCAGTTCTGGAACTCCTCTGCTCTCCTGTATTGCTTTCGGTCTGGATTTACTTAGACCACTCAAGTGTCGGGTTCCTATCCAATATTTAAATTGCTCAGGCAAAGGAGCCTGCCCAGTCTGTCTTTTTTTGACAGATTATAGAAGTACTGTGTTTATCTGCATCCTCTCTTCCCATTTTAACTCAAGCCCGGGAAAGACATCAAGGATACTGTGAAAATGAAGCCCCAAACAGAATGTCTGCAAAAGAAGGAGCCAGCGGCATGTGCAGGCTTCCCTGTCAGCTGTGGGTCTGAGTAAGGCATGAGTGGGGCTAGGTACGGAGGGGACAGGCAGGGACTGTGTGACTAGGCTCACCAAGAATTGCAGAAATGCCGAGGCCCCCGGGAAACCAGAGATAAGGAAGACAACGAGACCACGCTGCGGTGGCATCAGAGATGGCATCTCTTTATGGCTGTCACCTTGTGACCAACGAAGAATGACCAGACCTAAGAAGGAAGTAAGCCATTAAAGATATTGTCACCAGTCCTCATTCAAACCAAGACGTCTTAAGTATGACAAGGCCACAACTCCCTGCTCAGTTCTAAATAAAAGACTGTCAGTGCAGGTCCGTGTTGGCAACCCAGTCGGGACCCCTCTCACTCCTGAGAGCTTTTTCTGTTTTCTTGTTTCATAAAACTCCATCCCTTACAGACTCTCCTCATCCATGAGATAGAACCTTCTACTCCGTAAGACAAGAACCACCCTCTCCGGCTTCAGGTCCATGTTTCTCCCTCTCCTCCCTTTTACCCACATGGGACAGGGACAGTGAAATCACACCATCTAGTAAGTGTCCCCTCTGTGTCGGGCCCTGAGCTGGTACTTAATTATTCTGTTTCATCTTCATTGTTAGTGAAGTAAATATGGCTACTCCCATCTCCCAAGGAAACGGTCTCAGAGTATTATCAAAAGTCACATTTAGTAAGTCTCAGAGGTGTATTTGAAAGTAGTTATTTTTAACTCCATGGGCCGGTAGAAGTGAAACATGGGAAATTAGGAGGGGATTCTAGGGTCTTCTCCGGGGATCCTCTCAGACATAGTCACTGGTGTCTCATATCTGGATTTCCAAGGAGCTAATGGAGCCAGGGTGAGTGGGAAAGCAGGCTGAGAACCAGCAATTCTTTCTAGCACTCAACTCTAAAACTTGGAATTCTGACTTAAAGTCCTCTAGCATTTTACCTAGATACTTCCATTCAGTCTATCAAAGCAGGAGGTTAGAAAATCTCCTGTTGACCAACGATGGTATGTTATAGAACAAAAAGCAGGTGTTTGGCAGGGGATTCTCTATATTCCATCTTCTAGAAAACTAGGTGTAGATGAGCAGAGTGAGTGTGTGTGAAAGAGAATGGAAACATTCAAGGAAGTCTTACTTTTACCTAAAAGTAATTCCATATCCAGTCATACAGAATAACGTACAGCAAGCCAAAGTTCCATCTTGGAACAAGTAGAAGGCTTAGGTACAGTACAAAGGAAACTCAGGTATTTAATGTGTCAGGGAGCTCAGGACACACAATAAGGACACCATGTCCAGAGAAGGAGGAAAAGTTAACAGGTGAGCTAGGTATCGGCAGACACCCTTCCCTGGGGGCATCTGCTAAGCAGAGAATTCTGCTTTGGCCAAGGCAGAAACCACAGCTGGAGGAAGAATTAAGAACAGGAGAGATTTTAATTTGGGCTGGAATGCCAACACTGGAGACCAACACAGCCAGTAGTGCAAAACAGGAACTAAGAAAGGAAGTAAAAGAACGCAACACAACACAAAAGAGAGCAGAAGACCGATTCCAACAGTCCCTTTGTTCTGAGGAGCAAAGACTTATCAGACTCTCACTGGAAATTGCCATTAAAGAAAATGAGGTAGTAAACTAAGAAAAAGTTAGGAAACATATCCAAGGAGGGATCCAACGAGGAGAGAGGTGAAGATGAACCCAGGAGGAGAGCGGTGAGGGGGCATCTGGCCCAGGGGTGAACCGGACAATCTCAAGAGAGCTCTTCTGGGGAAAATAATAGAACATCTAGTACATTTCAGTAGTTGGAAAAGAATCTTGATAGACATTCAGCAGATAAGTCAGACCATTCCTAAATATATTATTGATGGGAACGAAGAAGACTATACCAAAATTGAGGCAAATATTTACCCTATGAAAAATTAAAAGGTGCATGAGCCTTCTACTTTATTTAACCATGAACATTAATAAAATATTAGCAAAAAAATTGTAATGCAAGCATATTTAAATCATGGAAAGAGAAAAAATGTGATTGAAGAGAATGCGTAAGGAGGTAGATCTTCACCCACACAAGAAAACCAGCAAATAATATCTAAAATGCAAGTTGTTGTTTTTTTTTTTAAACCAGAAGTAAAGACTTAATAAACCCCGGAACAAAAATAATTGAAATCTTTTACTTAGGCAGGGATGAGAGGAGGGCAGTGTAATTGCTAATCTTCATTATAAGGCTTTTTAACACTATCGGCTTTTAAACTATGCCAATGGACATGCTTAATAAAAAATACTTAGCATTTCTTAAAAGCCATGACATAATTTTTTAAAGATTTCCATTGAAAATCATCAAAATAAATTCATTCCCCAAAAAAGGACTCTTTCATCCTGTAATAACTTTTGTTAATGGAGAAGAACCAAAAGGAATTTTCCATATATGTGGTATATAACTTGTGCCTTTACACAGCATCTGAGAATTGGAAAAAGAAAACAAACAAACAAAAAACAAAAAACTATCCCCTGAATCTCAACTGTAGTCATGGATACCTTGGGATTTCTGGGAAATAACTGCTTGCAAAACCAAAAAACCACCTAAGACAGACAGCATTATTCACAAACCCCTGATTTTAAAATTGTACCAAATAATCATTGTTTATTGACGTCTTCAGTGTAATGATACAATTATCTTCTCATGAACTTGCATACATTTATCCAACAAGTATCTATTGAGCACCTACTAACTGCCAGGCACTCACCAAACACCTAGAGTACAAAGATGAAGTTAAAAAATAGATCTTGGGGAACCTGGGGGGCCCAGTGGGTTACGAGTCTGCTTTCAGGTCAGGTCATGATCTCAGGGTCCTGGGATCGAGGCCCGTATCGGGCTCTCTGCTCAGCAGGGAGCTTGTGTCTCCCTCTCTCTCTGCCTGCCTTGCTGCCTACTTGTGATCTCTCGATCTCTCTCTCTCTCTCTCTCTCTCTGTCAAATAAATAAGTAAAATATATATATATATTTTAAATAGGTCTTACCTTCAGGAAACCCAAAGCAGCTTACATAGTCCCTCATGGTCACCACTATCTCAAAGAACAGAGATTCCCTACCTCATGATTTAAACCCAAACCAAGTCAACATCGACAGACATAGACAGTGTTCAGGGACTTTGGTGTGGTGATTCTAATAGTATCACCACAATTCTTAAACACTAATCACAGTCCAGAATCCCTACGAGACCAGGACATGAAGTTAGTGGACAAGATCAGGGCCCTATCTATCTGCCAGTGGAAAACCAGCAGGTTGCTCCAGCTGAAATACAGGTATCACTCCCTGTGACGGCTGTGAAGTCAGTCTCAAAATGTTTGTAACTATAGACCAAGTCCATTCTGCTCTCTTCTAGACTTGGGGATAAAGAGCCACCTTAATAATTTCTTGGTTAATATATAGACCACAGCAATTCATGTACAAGAAGCTATGACAAAATAAGACTGTTTGACCACAAGCCACATGTGACAATCAGTGGAATATCTTGTAATTATATACATTTTTAAGGCTACATTTTCTTTTTTTTTATTTCTTTTCAGCGTAACAGTATTCATCGCTTTTTGCACCATACCCAGTGCTCCATGCAATCCGTGCCCTCCCTAATACCCACCACCTTAAAAAATAAAAATAAAAAAACTAACAAGACCTGTAAGAAGTGAAAATAAGTAAGTTCACTTCAAGTAGAACTGTATATAATGTACCGTCATGAGTAGTGACCATTTCAATAGGAAAACTATAAAAAAATATTATAAACTCATTTCATCTCATTTAAAATAATTCTAACTTTAAATGCTTTTCTGTATATGGACAAACCATCAGAAAGTAGTGATTCCCTGGTTACAATTCACTTTAGTATATTATTAAGAAAAGGAAAAAGATGGGTCAATAAAAATTCATTTGAGCCTCACTTCCTTTCTCCTTTCAGAAAATAAACCTGACTTATATAGTCAATGTTAGCTCAACCTTTGAACTTAGAAAGAGAAACAACCAATTAAATATCCCCTCATATACTAACAAGAGTTTATAGAAGAAACACAGAGCAACGCTCTGAGGAGATCAGTAATGAACAGGAATCAATCTGCATCAGGACCTATTGACTTGCTTCTCAGGCGCGTACAGTCCCGGAACGGTGAGTCTCTGCAGGAACAGAAGTCAGTCTGACTGCAAAGAGCCTCCTTTTTTTATCATTTTATAAGATGCTCCTTTTAAGAGACAATATTGCAAAGTGGTTAAGAGCTTTTAGAATCAGTTTGATTCCTGCTTTTGCTACTTTGTCACCTGAGGTAGGTCACTTCGCCTCAGATTTAATTAAAAGAATATAATAACAACCATTTTCTAGAACTTGCTGAGAATTATATAACACTATATATAGCAGGAGACCAGTAATTATTTATTACCACCAGCATTGTATTAGAAAAGGCATTCCCCATATGTTCTTCTGTTATTGCCAATCCCCAAATCTATAGTTACAGTTCCTTTACTTTCGTAACGTTGTGTTTTCTCTTGTTTGGAACACTCTTGAAAAAGATCATTCCTCCATCTATCGTGTTGATTTCTTAAGATGCAACATGGGGGCTTAAGTGGGTACGAGAAGAATAAATGAAAGAAGATGGGATTGGGAGGGAGACAAACCATAAGTGACTCTTAATCTCACAAAACAAACTGAGGGTTGCTGGGGGGAGGGGGTTTGGGAGAAGGGGGTGGGATTATGGACATTGGGGAGGGTATGTGCTTTGGTGAGTGCTGTGAAGTGTGTAAACCTGGTGATTCACAGACCTGTACCCCTGGGGATAAAAATATATGTTTATAAAAAATAAAAAATTATATTAAAAAAAAAGATGTAAATTTATTTTGTTTTATTTTTTCAAGTAAATCCAGTATTATTTTATTTTTGAATTCTCTAACCTTCCTTCTGTACTAATTCCTCCCATCGAATATTTTGCTTATTGTGTTGTTTTTCGGTTTTTACCTGAATGTTTACTTCATTTACAGGAATTGCTACATTAATATCTTCCTTACATTTTTCAGAGTAGGTTGTTGGAGTGTTTCTCCATCAGTCATAGCCAAGGGACCATTTTTCACCAACAAAACTCAAGCCTTAACTATGAACTCACAGAATGCAAACAAACAGCCCTGGTCGTGTCTGCCTCGGCTCTGGCAAACTTGCAGAAATAAAAATGAATATGGAAGATACAACAAGACAAAAGGCAGTCATTCTCAACCCAGGCTGCACAACAGAATCACAGTGCTCTCAGAGATTTTATTTTTTATTAATCTCTACGACCCACACGGGGCTTGAATTCCTGACCCTGAGATGGAGAGTCTCGGGCCCTACTGACTAAGCCAGCCGGGTGCCCCAGGATCACTTGGAGTCTTAAAGTATGCGACAGCTCAGCTGTACTCACAGAACTGATGGGACAGGCATGGGACCCTTTATCAAGATTCTTCATATTCCTCGGTTGTCTACCTCTATCGCGTGGCGTCATGATTTGGGAATTTGGTCTAGAGGACTGCAGAGTTTCAGAAGGTTCCTTCCTACCTTTTGTGCACCTCTTATATGTATTACATCCTTTCTGTCTTTCCTAATTATCTACCAGACTCATTTCTGAGACCGGTATACTTAATGTCCCCAGTATGAATGTGGCTTTAGCATTTTCTGGCTATCTTAATATATTCTGGTGCCATGATGTTCTGAAAATAAAAGTTACAGGGTATAGCTTCTTAATTAATTTTTATCTCAAAATAATAAAATGAAACGGATATTAAGAGGGACACTAGTTTTGATGAGCACTGAGTGTTGTACGAATCTTCATTAAAAGCCAAAGAGATGAGAAAAGAAAAAGTCTTTTGTTTAAACTTGTAATGTGGGACAAGTGTATTTCTTAGGACTGAGTGCTTCTGTCATATTACATACACAGGAATATACACTAATTCTAACATACAAAAAGGTACAAAAATCATACTGTGTAATTAATGCCCTTGTACCCATGACCCAAGTGAATCATGGTATCTTTCTCACTCTATATCCACAACGTCCACATCTTAATATGCTGAATGTAATGTTTATGGGATTGCATTAATTATTTGTAATTTCCCTACATATGTATGTAAATATTTATTTGTCCATATATATTTGGGCATTTTAATATTTGTAGATTATTTGGTTTGAGAAACTAAATATTTGGCAACCAATGTGGCAGAGCGAATAGCTTTTGTATCCCAGGTATTATTTTTTCAAAGATTTATCTACTTACTTGAGAGAGAGAGAGAGAAACAGCACAAGAAGGAGAAGCAGAGGGAGGAGAGAGAATCCCAAGCAGACTCCAAGCTGAGTGTGGAGCCTGGCGTGGGGCTTGACCCCTTCACCCGGGGACCACAGGCTGAGCCAAAACCAAGAGTCAGATGCTTAACCAACTGCACCACCCAGGCAGCCTGGTATTATATCTTTAGAGGCCACATCATCTTCAAGTTGAAGGAATACCAGGGGAGTAGCCAATGCAGTGGGCGTGGTGAGAGTATGGTGCATTCAGCACGTACCAGAGAGAAATAGTTCAATATATAGCAAGGGCTATCATTCTATCTTGGGCACTGACCTCATATCTGCTCTAGGAATCAAATTATATGCGCCTTTCTGCAAATTCCTTTGTTTTCACTCAGCATTGCATTAGCATGCATAGCTTTAATGATTCACTTATTCTCTGTCCTCCCACAGTCCACTATGTGTTCCGCCATCATTCGTTCTTCCATTTTGCTGCCGATGGACACTCGATCCCATTCTTACTCAGTTACACAGTTGGTTGTGCTGAAAACGCTTGCACCTGTCTCTTTACCTGGAAGCTGAAGGACCGGGCAGTGGTGTATTTGAGTATTCAACCTGACTCCTTGAGAAGCAAACTCAGGTGCTTCAGCTGATACTCGCACCGGCCAAACCTAAGTGTTGCTTAGTCTGGCCAACATCTGGTATTATTACTTTTAAACGTTTGCCAATCTCCTGGATGGAACTGTGTTTCTGTACTACCCATGGCCTTGACAATGTTTCATGCCCATCAATCATTTGGGTTCCCATCTCCGTGATATGCCTCATTATACTTTTTGCTTCTTTTTCTTGAATTAATCTTTCTCAATTGGTTGAGAGTTCTCTACCCTGGTTACGCGTATGTGTGGAGTAGATGCACCACAAATATCTCCTTAATGACGGACCCCTCTATTTTCACGATGTTGTATTTCTTGATGAGTAGAAGTTTACGGTTTCCTTTTTTAAATTTAATTGAAGATACCAAACTTTTCTTGTCATTGTTTCTGTTTTTGTTATAGGAAATGCAGATGGAAAAATCTGTTCTTTAAAATTTCCTTACAAGTTTGGTTTGAAAGTCTTTTTTTAAAATATTTTATTTATTTGACAGAGAGAAATCACAAGTAGGCAGAGAGGCAGTCAGAGAGAGAGAGGAGGAAGAAGGTTCCCTGCTGAGCAGAGAGCCTCATGCGGGGCTCGATCCCAGGACCCTGGGATCACGACCTGAGCCAAAGGCAGAGGCCCTAACCCACTGAGCCACCCTGGTGCCCCTGGTTTGAAAGTCTTAAATCCACTTAAAATTGCTTGGGGGGGGGGGTGTCTAGGTGGCCCAGTCAGTTAAGCAGGCAAATCTTTTCTTCTCAACTGTCTGTCTATTCCTAGCCTTTTGTCCTTCCATTTTATTTTATTTTTTGCATTTTCATTTTAAAATTTCCTTACCAAGTTACATTCTAAAACTTGTCAGAATTTTGATTAGCACTGTATGCAACCTATATTATAATTTAGGAGAAATGACCTTTATTATACAGAGTCAATAAAACAAGGAGGTTCTTCAAAACACCAGAACCACCATATGATCCACGTATCTCACTTCTGGATATATATTCTGAGGATATGGAAGAATGATCTGCACTCCCTGTTTATTACAGCATTATTCATAATAGCTGAGATATGAAAGCAACCTTTGTGTCCGTCAGTGGATGAATGGTTAAAGAAGATTTGGTATGTACAGCCTCACAATACAGAATATTATCCAGCATAAGAAAAATGAAAAACTGGGGCACCTGGGTGGCTCAGGGGGTTAAGCCTCTGCCTTCAGCTCAGGTCATGATCTCAGGGTCCTGGGATCGAGCCCTGCACTGAGCTCTCTGCTCAGCGGGGAGCCTGCTTCTTCTCTCTCTCTCTGCCTGCCTCTCTGCCTCCTTGTGATCTCTCCCTCTCTCTCTTTCAAATAAATAAAGAAAGAAAAAAGAAAATCCACCTTTTGTTACAACATAATGCCCTGAGGACATTATGCTAAGTGAAATAAGCCAGCAAGAGACAAACAAATTGCTGCATGAATCACTTATACATGGGAACCAAAAACAAAGAGTCAAACTCAGAGAAACAGAGAAGAGGCAAGTGGTTGCTAAGGGCCAGGAGTAAGGAAAAGTTGGTAAAAGACAAATGAGGTCTGAGGACCTTACACATAACATGGTGACTGTAGTTGATCTACATCTTTTATAGAGAGAGGAAATAAGAAAATTCTAAAAAATCAATAAAAAATGGCAAACAATGAATACATTCTGGAAATCTAATGTACATCGCGGTGATTAGACTAAGCATTACATTACACACTTAAAAGAAAGTAAATCTTAAATGTCCACACACACACACACACACACACACACACACGGGAATTCTGTACCGTGTAGCTAACAGGATGACTGGCAAGCATTTTGCAATATACACATGTGAGAAAATCAAGTCTGTGCACTTAAACTTACACAGTTATAGGCCAACTATAGCTCAGTAAAGCTGGGGGAACAGGAGGCAAACAACCCAATAGAAAAAAATGGGCAAAGTATCTGAATAGGCACCTCACAAAAGAGAATCTAAAGGCCCAACAAGCATTGGGAAAAGGTGCTTAATTTTATTAGTTAACTGGAAAATGCCAATTGAAACCACAATGTGACAGCACGACATGCCCACATAAATGACGAAAAAGATGGACAATCCCAGGGGTTGTTAAGGTTGTGAAGGAAGTGCAAAACCTCCCCCACTGGTTGGTGGGAATACAAGGTGGGAGAGCACCTTGGTGAGCAGTTTGGAGTTTCAATGAAAGCTGAACATTTGCGTGTCCTGTGACCCAGTGCTTAAGGTTCCAAGGTGCACAGAAATGTCTACAAACGTGCACCAACGCAGGCGTACGAGAACAGGCGTACAAGGGCTCTATTAGAGCTCCAACTGGAAATAACCCAATGTTCATCAACAATAGAAGGGCAAATAAATTGTGGTGTGTTATCAACAGAACGTTGCAGAGTAGAAATCAGCAAACTGAAGCCCCAGAGCCAAATCCAGCCCCCGCCTGGTTTTATAAACAGTTTCACAGGCACTCACCCACTTCCTTCTGTTTACATACTGTCCACGGCTGCCTTCACATATAGCAGCAGAGCCGAGCCGTGAGAACAGCTACCATATGGCTCCCCAAACCGAGCACATTTACATCCTTGTGCTTTACAGGAAAAAAGTGCCAATCGCTGTTACATCCTAATGAGTCAAAGCAAATTAGAACTACAACAAATACAGTATATTAGGATGATTCTCCCAACATACTGATAAGCAAAAAAAGGCAGACACATATCGATTTTGTAGCCTTATATAAAGTTCAAATACAGGCAAAGCGGATCTAATATGGTGTTGGAATTCAGGATAGAAATCGCCTGAGTGGTAGAAATGTGCCCAGAAGGGAATAGTAGATGAGTTTCTGGAGTCCTGGTAATACTCCAATGTTTGGTTTGAACACTGGTTACACTAGTGTGTTTGCTTTGTAAATCTGGTCAAATTAGACATTTATGACTTCTGTACTTCTCCATAAGTGTGTCTTCACATATGTGTTTCTTCAATAGTAAGCATTTATTTTTGGCTCCATTAAAACAAAATCTCCCAACTACTGTCATATTACTACAATGTTATGATGAGATAAAATAGTGTCATCATAAACAAAATAGTAGAATAATTCTGGAAAGTAAAATCCTGACCATAATGTAGACAATATTAGCTTAAAGTCTTTTCTTATGGCTAAAGAAAACAAAGCCTATAGAGGTTATTTGATCGTCCCAAATGGATTCATCTATTTCGTATAAGAGGGAGAATCAGAACCCATCCTTTGGCTTAAAAATCCAGCTCTTTCTTTACCACACACCATTCTCCTCATCTAAATACAGGAAAGTAAAATAACCCACAAATACAAGTTCTGCAGTTTATCACTTCCATGAGATATCATATCATGACTGGCCATTTACTTTATAACTCCAAATATTTCAAAGAACCATTTGTTTGGCCACATATCCTTTTCTTAGAAAAACAGAACTACAGAAACAAAGATAAAAACATAATCAAAGAGTAGATCAATAACAAGTTAAAAAAAAAATAACTTAGAAAACAGAATGCACTGCCTCTCCAAGCCATGAGTTTCCATCACCATGCTATAATGAACATAAAAATTCAATTTAACATTTTTAAACATTTAATCACAAAATATTTCATATAGGCAGAAAAGACAAAAATAATGTAAGGTACTATCTTAGAGTCTCAGGTTCACTAGCTATTAACATTTTGATCTATATGTTTCTGATACTTTGCTATTTTTTATTTTTAAAAAACGTGGGTAGAGCCAATCACCCCCACATACCTCACCCACTGCCTCCCCTTCCTCCCCAGAGGTAACCACTAACCTCAGTTTGGTATTTACGCATGCTGTTAGGTATGATTTTACAAATTCTTTATATACTTATGTCACTATAAAATGCTGCTTTATATATTTTAAATAAGGTAAATGAATTTTCTGAATATATGTTTATTTTAGGATTCTTTTAAATGGAAAGTTCTAAATGACTCACTTCAGAATAATTTTTCCTATGCTTGCTCCTAGGACAGAAATCACTTGACTTTCATCCTCAAAGTGCTTTGAGAGGTGGATTATAATTGCAAAGTCGTATTCTGCCTGTCATATTTTATTTCTTAAACTGCCTACAGGTAAGTTCAATCTGGTATCTATGTTTATAATTAATTAGATCCCAAAATAGAAATGGCAGTAGAGAACAGAATCTTGTTGTTGTCGCAAGTATCAGAGTGGCCTGGGGTTTCTTGATATTTCCTTGTAGTTGTGCAACCTTTTCCTGCTTACATGCAATCTCAGTAAGAAAGAGAATTGCTTTCTATTTCCTCCTATTTCAACAAGAAGGTCATTCTTCTTTTATTGGGTCTTTGCAGAAAATAGCTTTCATTCCTAAAGCTCTGATTATTTAGCTTTATTTTAGCCCCGCTCCTTTGTCGGGCAGGTGCGCTCCTGCTGTGAATCATCCCAGACACCTCCCCACCCCATCCCCCACATCCGACCCAGTCTCCTGAGACCCTGAGTAGCCCTGTCCGTTCACTCCTGTCCACTCTTCATCGTCCTGTCCGCCTTCGAGCCACGCCCCACCCAGTCTCGTCGCCCTGCACCCATCCCACCACATGGGCTACTGTGACCTCCAATTGGTTCTCATTATGGCTGCTCTAAAGAAGAAACAGCAATCTCAGGTTCTTAGCGTTTTCGGAGCCCTGCACCGCCTGATTCTGATCACAAGTCCGGTCTCATGAGGAACTGGTTTTCTCTCAGTCTCTACCCTTGAACCCAGATGTACTCTTCCAGTGACTTAAAGGTCACATGCTTTCATCCGTCCCCAAAGCCTCTGTGTACCCCACACCCTTCGGCCAGGGCTCTGTCCTCCAGAAAGTTCCCTCTGATGGGGTCTCTGGGTGGCTCAGCCGGGTGAGTGTATGACTCTTGATTTCAGCTCAGGTCACAATCTCAGGGTCTTAGGATCAAGCCCCGGGCTGGGCTCCACACTGAGGTGTCAGGACAGGGTCCACTTGTCCTCCCGCTGCTTCTCCATCCTCTCCCTGCTCTCCCAGGTAAATAAATAAATAGAATCTTAAAAAAAAAAAAAAAAAAAAAAAGAAGATCCCTCTGACCCCCTTATCTCGCCCACTGCACTGTCCTTTTTCCCTCCACAGTCTTCCCAGTGTGTGTGTGCATGTGTTCACGGGGCAACACTTCTCACCCCGATTAGATCATAAGCTCCATCACGGCAGCGGCCGTATCTTTTTTATTCAGTATTCTGAATTACTCTTCAACACTGAATCCACAACACTTAGCAAACCCTTGACTTATAGTAGGTGTTTGCTGAATAGCTGTTAAATTATGAAAACGCACGTTTGTATCAACTAATAGGTGAGCAAACCGGAGGGGAGCATCTCCAACATCTAGCGCTGTTTCTTTATTTTTTTTTAAATGAGCTGAAACATATAAAAGGAGCACCAACCTTACCCACTGGAGAACCAGCAGCTGGCACCAAGCTCACAGACAGCCACCTGCCGATGGCGACTGTGTGTGTACCCGGGCCCCCGGGGTCCCCTCTCCCCTAGCCAGGGCAGCACGGCTGCCTCAGATGTTCTCAGTCAGGACACCCAATATAGTTTCACTTAACCCGACAGGAGAGCTGACCAAAATCCTAAACTCAGAGCCCTGGGACAGGAGGCAGAGCACATGGGAGGGGTGGTGTGGATCAAGGTTGGGGAGGCAGAGAGCCTGGAGGCTTAAGATGGTGAGAAACCTATAAAGTAGCAATGGGGAATAAGCTGAAGACGTAAGTGTAATGAGGGAACGTGCAGTCTGCCCTTCTCTGTTTTAGGTAATTACACTTCCAGTGGGAAGGACAGGAGAGAGAAAATGAGACAGAAGACAGGTGCACAGCGTCCTCATGCGTCCCATATGCCACCGGGCGTCCCTCCACGCCTGTTCCCAAACATGCAGACCCAACCTCCCCCGTGCTGTGAAGCCCTGCATTTGCCACAGGAAATGGATCTTAAGTCATCTGTAAACAAACAAACAAAAACGCTATTTTTAACGAAAATGTTTTTATTTATTTTTACATTCAAAAGAAATAAATTAGGAAACATTTTTGTACTCAAATGGCTGACACCTGTGAATACCAAGGACGGTTATCTGGTTTGCCCTTGGTTTGTGTTCCAGTTATTGTTAAGGAGCCTAAGAAGCAGGAACCCCCAAGCTGTCTAAAATTATTGCTTTCCTAGGATTTCAAGACATTCTGTCTACATTTAAGGATAATAATAAAGCACTGCCGGAGGCAGCTTTGACACCTTTTGCAATTGAACAAATAGTAGTATAGTTGTTAGCTACAAAATTCGCAGACAAATGAAATTCATTCTGGAGGTGAAACACTTCCAGCCTGGGGCAAATATGGTGAAAAAAGGAGCTCGTACCAAGACCGTACACAGGCCATGCAGAAACTCAAAAAAAAAAAAAAAAAAAAAAAAAGAGCCCCACTAAGGCAAGTATATTAGTATTGCTTTGGAACTCACAGTTTCGTAATTCCTTTGGTAAACAAAGCACAGAGACAGAATAAAAGTGAGCTGAGAATTATTATTCTTCCAGCTGTCAAAATTAATTGTAAAGCTCCATGAACAAAAACAGTAAGGTTTAGAGACAGACAAACGGAACCAGAGCATCGAAAATTAACCAAGTATACATACAGGAACCTGGTGTACAAAGAGAGGGACGTGAGAATACGGCAAGGTTATTTTTAAAAAGTTGTGGTACATTTGGTTATTGTTCTTGGAGGGAAAAAAATGTAATGAGATCAGTGGTAGTTTATCAAATCCTCTTTCTCTCTCTGTCTTCTTCTTCATGGGCACAGAGTTAAGCAACCTTTCCCAGCCCCTTTCCCTTGCATTCAGAAGTGCCTGCACTGTGGCCCGTGGAAGGTAGGCAGAATCCACACAGCTGCCTCCGGGCCAGACCCTCTGAAGACAAGGCTGCACATCGCTAGGGCCTTCCCACTCCTCTGGCAACCGGGAGCCACATGTAGAACAGCCGGGCCACATGTGGAAGAGGCCTGGGTCACTGAGCAAGTCTGAGAGGAGGGACACGTGCCAGTCTGAAATACCTATTCGGGGCTTGTCGGCAAACATACATTTTCAAAGGGATAGATCACTGAGATTTGAGGGTTTGTTGTAATTACCTTTTCTGATTCAGATTTTTTTTTTTTAAGATTTTATGTATTTATTTATTTAATTTGGGGGGAGCAGAGGGGAAAGGAGACGGGTAAGCAGACTCAATGCTGAGCCTGAGCCCGACCCTGAGATTGACCTGAGCAGAAACCAAAAGCTGGACGCTTCACCGACTGAGCCACCCAGATGCCCCTTACCTCGGATTTTTTTAGAACACACACAACACGAGACCTGTGTCATTAAAGATCAAAAGGAGAAACCCTCTAGAATAAAACACAGGAGAACAGAATTACGATATCAAGGTGGGAATGAAAAGCTTAAATAAGACCCAAAAGCAAAATAGCAAATCATAAGGGAACATTTTAGCCACACTGACATTAAAAGGAAAATGTGTGTTAGAGAATACATTATAAGTGTCACACAACAATGTGAAGCAGACGAGGGGAAGACAGTCACGGCGCACATGACTGACAAACAACTGGCGCAAAGACCATTTAAATTCCCAAAAATATTTTTAAACAAAAATACAATAGAAAACACGAGCAAAGGCTAAAACAGGCGATTTATAGACGATGACATTTGAATCGCCAGTATAAATACGAAAACATGATCAAATCACTGCCAAATTGTGAGTAACTGAGGAAATACAAAATAAACCACAGGAAAAAGTTTGACCATCACTCCAAAGCCGAGTAACGCCGCACACCGATGAGGATAAGAGGTTCCAAGCAACATTCGTGCATTGCCCAGCAGGACCGTGAACTGGTGCAGCCACTTTAATGAGCCGCTACAATCCAACCAACTCCACTCCGAGGCGTGCAGCCTAGGGAAAGGATCACAAGCACATACACACCAGAAAATTTACGTAGACACATCTAGTTACAGTTGCAAAAACCTGGAAATGGCCTTTAAAGGTCCGTTAAGAAATAGGTAATAAATCCTGGAATGGTCATAAAACAGAATGCTGATTAATAGTAAATATAACGAACTAGATACCTATGTTTTAATGAGCTTAATATGGAGAGAGAAAAAGCAAAGTGAAGATATCATAAGAACGAATGTAAGACAAGAATACTACTTCATTTTGCAGAGATGTATTTGTTACTAGAATTGAAAACCCTGCGTGGGAAGGGTACAGACCGCTCTCCTAGCCAGGGTATGGGGACAGGAAGGCGGGAAGGGGGTGTAGGTCTGTGACTCTCGCTGGCTCTATACTCTTCTGCAACTTTTCATAAAGGCTTCCAAGGAAAATATAATCAAATGATTTGCTAAAATCTAGACCAGATGCCTATTGTATTATTTTCCATATGTTTAAAATATGTTAAAGTTAAAAATTCATTAGAAATGAAACAAATGAATAAATAGGACTGTCAAATTTTAAGAAAACTGTAATCTATTTTGTTTGAATCAATGTCCTCCTAGGAGGACCCAAAAGCCTTCACACACACACACTCCCCACAGAACAAAAATCAAAGCAGAAGGAGGAAAACAAGCATGAAGAAAAAGGGGAGAAAGGGGATATTTTGTTTCAGAAAATGCATTTTTTATCCAAATGAAAAGATGAGAATCTCTGGAGAAGAAAACTTTTGCCTAGACAATGAGCGTCACCACTGACGTGCTAAGGAACTGGCTGACATGCCTCCCCTCTCTAGGATTACCCACTGAAGAGGCTTTAACCCCAGCAGCCACCTGACTTGCTCCCCATAACAAGCCTAGGAGGTCCTGAAATTGAGGGGCAAAGGGCTAAGTTGCTCCTGGCCACACAGTTGTCAGGGACCAGGGTCTGAACACGAACCCGGGTCTTCTGGCTCCGAAGGCATGTCGCACTCTGCTGGCCCGCACCTGCACGGATAACCGAGAAAGTACAGAACCAGAACAGAACGGCAGGGGAACAGGCCTGTCTCTAGATGTCTGTGCGCCGGCACCATTCCAATCACCACTTCAGAGTAGCGGCTCATGTTTTCAACCTCAGATTTCCCCACAAAGAAACACCATCCCTAGCCCCGGTTCAGATCAAGACCACAGGCCCCGAACGGGGTCATGGCTTACGGCTCATCCCCACATCTCCCTGAGACTGAAGGACAGCTCTGGCTCTCCCAGAACTGGAACCTTCCACCAGCGTGTCGGGAGCCTCCTGGGCAGCACCAGTCAGGTAATCTGTCTGATGGTCCCCCCGCATCCCCAAAACAAAGGGACCTCGTGAGAAGCAACCCGCTCTCTTATCTGGTGTCACTTCCTCGTCCCCCTTTCCTGGTTCCTTGGAGCTCCCTTCTACCTGCTAGACTGGAGGCTGCCCGATTTGAATCGAGTTCTCAAATACACCCCTACAATGTTCAGTGCGCCTCAGTGTATCTTTTAACAGCTCTGATGCCAGGAGAGAGCAACCCCGGGAAGGTACCTGTGAGCCCCGTGGGCTCGCTGCTCTCCCGCCACCTCAGGAGGTGCTGGTGGGCCCTGCTCCGCCCGCGGTCTTGGCTCCAGGACGAGGATGTTCGGACTTGGAGAGTTTCTTTTTCCGGGTTGGGTCCAACCGAAAAACTGGACGGGGTGTGGCTGGGAAACCAGGCTCGGTGCTCCTTGGAAACGGACCAGGTCGGACCTGGAAATGGACCAGGTCCAACTTAGACGGAAATTGTGTGTTAAGGCTGAACAAGCCGATCAGTCCTACCAAAGACAAACCAGAATTACAAGTGGCCACAATGAAGAACTTTTAACGGCGAACCTTATTCATTTAGGAGCTGCCATGGCAAGACAACAGTGTGAGCCAAGCATCGCCATGAAGGGGAGGGAAACCTGTTTCTCCTCCTCTACAGTTTCTGGGGACCACGTGACACCTGCTGGGACACTCCCTCCAGAGCCCGAAACCAGTCCCTAGAGTCTGGCCAAGGTCGTTCGTGTTAACAGGAGAGCGCTTGATTGTCTCAGCTGAGCAAGGAGATGTGTGTGCCGTGGCCAACACCGCCTGCTGCACTGGGATGGACTCTGCCAGAGGAGCTGAGACCCGGCATGCCCCCGGGCTCCGGAGAGCGACTCACCGTGGCTTCCCAGTGCGCTCCCGACCCTGGGACTCACCCTGCTTAGGACGACCGTCGTCCCACGGCGCACTGTGGTCTCTCGAGACCTGTAAGTGCATGTTCATACCCGCTAGCCACCAGGTAAATAATCCCCCGAAGACTAGAACATCCGCAAAGGAGCAGAGAGAAAGCCAGGCTTAAACCCGTGACCCTGGCATTGTGAGCCACGACTTTCACCAAGACCTTCTACAAACATCTGCATGAGTCCCCTGTGGCAGCTGGGAGTGGCGCTAGCACCCTAGCTTTGATTGTGTCGCCCGTCAGGCGGAGAGGCTGAGCCAACAGGGGGAATTGTGAAAAACGAGACCAACGGTCCCAAATGGGGTGGCTGAAGTTTGTCAAACTCACCAACTTGGACTTACTTAGAGCTTTGACTCTTCCAAATGTGGAACCTTAAACCCGCCCTTCGGGAACCTCCTGGTCAGCCCTAGTCAGGCAATCTGCCTGATGGTCCCCTGCCATCCCCCGAAGGAAAGGGACCTCGTGAGAACCAGCCTGCTTTCCGCCAGACAGGACTTCCTTGTTCGCTCTCATTGTGCACAGCTCCTTGGAGCTCCTTCCCAACTGCTGGATTAGACGCTGCCCGATTCGGATCAATTTCTGCACAAAGACACTCTTCAAGTTTGTAACATGCCTCAGTTTATCTTGCAGACCCCTGCTGTCAGAAGACGGCTAGGCATTCGGCGAATCCTTTCCATCCACCGTGCCTTGGTTTAGAAGAAGGAAACACGGCGTGTTGTTGAAGACCACTCAAGACAGACATGGAATAAATAAACCACCAAATGGCTGGGAAAATCAGAATTCAACTTAAAAAATCAAAGGCACCATTTTTGGGCAGGCGCTCTCTTTCAATTAGCTTAAAACTTGGCTAATTCCGTGTGAAAACTAAACGATGGTTATGATTCAAGCCATCAGATGGGCATTTGATTGTGTGCTGTAAACAGGGTCCAAAGCTAACTGAGGGAGTTTAATGGCTCGGAACAAAGCGGTCCCTGTCAGAGCGAGAAGCGGCTGTGGGACCTCAGGTGGCCTCACAGCTTGGCCTCCAGCTTGGAACGGGCTTGGCCCTCTCAGTCGGTGGCAGGCATTCCAGGGACAGCACGGGAGCTGAGCAGCTGCACAAGGCGTCCTAACTCAGTCTGCCCGGCTGTGAAATGGATGATCCCACGGCCGTCTCTCAGTTGAGGAAAGTGGTGTCTTGGCCACCAAGCGGTCACCACCAAGTGCGACAACAGAGGCCTCTAGGCCACTGCTCCCTCTCCGTGAAATCTTTCATTTTGTGAACAACTTGTTTTAAAGATTATTCCAACAAAATGCACGTCCATACTTATTCCTTATTCACACCCACTGGTGTGCACACCCTAATTTTCTCCTGCCCTAAACTTTGAGAGAATAGCTCTTCCAATCCCCTGACAACCTTTCCTTTGGCTCATTTGAAGGGGAAAAAAAAAAAAAAATCTGTGCTTCAGAAGTTTCCAAGTATTACCATATAATCAACATGGATCCTCGGCCAGCACCTTGCTGCCACGCTACCCCGCCCCACAAAATGCATGAGAAATGGCCTTTCTGTGTGCTCCTTGTCGTCTTCTGCAATCCACTTCTATTTTTATCAGTTCATTATGCTTCTTCGGCTGCTGGCCAGGATCCAGGCCTACAGGAATCGCCTGGCAAGAAGCACTCCAGGGCGGGCATACAGCAATGTAAAGTGCATCTGTCACACCGATTTATTCAAATTGAGTTGCCTGCAAGGGCCATTTTTTTTTTTTTTTTTAATCGAAAAACCCAATACGTGCTGCTTGGGGAGGTGCAAGAAGAATATGCAAGTTTGGAGGAAGAAATTCGTGGCCAGACTGGAGTGTGGGGTCAATATCTGGAAAAAAGACTTTTCCTTTTTGTCAAATGGGAGCGCTGATCCCGGTGTGTAGGTCATGGCCAAGCTTGTAACAAGAAGGCCTTGAAGCATGGAGTAGACCTAGCTGGGTGCAGGTGGCTGAGGGCAGAGAGGCGATGGAGCTGGCGGCATCACCGAAGCCGGAAGGAGAGATGGGGCATGGTTCAGAGAGGGGAGGAGGTGTCCGCAAGGCGGGGCTCCCTGGTGAGTGACGAGGAAAGTGGTGAGCGGTGGAACTTACATGAGATGCATGGGGTAGAACTGGGTTTCTGAGCATGAAAATGTGAATGGTACTTACTGGATGAGGTAGAACCCAAAAAAGGAAGTGAAGATGGATTCTTGAGTAGAAATGTGACACAACAATGGTAGCCTTGGAAAAACACTAGCTCCACAACAGGGCTGCACACTGAATGTCTCTGCCCCATTCCCTAGCCCGGATCCACGTACTGATGCCTAACCCTCACTGCACTGGTTTCAGGACGTGAGGCTTGGGGAGGTGGTCAGGTTATGAGGGGGTGGCCCTCGTGATGGGATGGATTAGTGTCCTTGAAGTAGAGACCCCACAGAGCTCCCTCCCCATCCATGCTGTGGGGACGCAGCGAGAAGACACCTGTTTAAGAGGCAGAAAGCTCTCGCCAGATACGGAATCTGCCTGTCCCTTGACCCTGGACTCCCCAGCCTCCAGAACCATGAGAAACAAACAGTTACTGTTTCTGAGCCTATGATATTTTTGTTACAGAAACTGTGACAAGAATCATCCGGATCACATTGGAAGTGGAAGAACATTTAGGAGGCCACTAAAATAACTCAAACCTGGGGAAAAAGAAAAGGGGGCATAGCTTGAATGGCAAAAGCACACATGGAAAGAAGAGAATAAATCTAAGAGAAATTTGTAAAGAAGAGCCTTTCCAACTAATTTGTAACAAAATAGTATGAAATAGAAAATACTATCACCATCTAAGTTTGGGGGAAATTGCAAAGAACTGTTCTGAATTCATTATACCATTAATGGCAGAAAGTCTATATTCTTGCTTTCCTTGACTGGCCACATGTGACTATTCCTAAAGCTCTTAATATTGCCTACAGTTTTAACATTATTGGCTTTTTTAATATTGCATCAGAAATCCTCAAAGTTACATGCTACTAGAAAAACAAGTTTATTTTTCTTCAACTTCTCTATTAACAATGAGCCTAATGGATTTCTGTCTTCACTTCTTCCCCATTTTCAAGAGGATGCACCTGAGCATTCTTGACTATTCAATCAGCACAAGCTGGTGGGTGGGAAATGTAATGCCGTTTCACGATACACTGGAGAATAGTATTCTTTCCCTTAAAAGTCGAACAAACGGCATACAAGGACATCGGCTCTGAATTTACATTCAAATGATAAACCCACTATAATGTGGATATCATAAAAGAATACGTCCTATTCTTTGAATACAGCTGGGGTTATTTCTTTTCTTTTTCCACAGTATTTTTCCAGGGCACATGACCACAACATCCTTTGTGTGATGACTCAGTAGAACTTTCAATTCCAAAGTCGATAGAGATGACCATCTATCAAGTATCTGGCTATAAAATTGTTCTAAAATACACCGTGTTACATCTGCACCTGGCCAAACACTCAGTTGAGAAAGCGAGCAGTAGGGTACTTTGCAGCTAAAATGCTTAATATATTATCCAAATGTGTGCAACTGATCATTAAGAAACATTTGTTTTGTGACACCGAGGTTCAAACAATTATGCTAACAAACGAATTACGGATGTGTTTATTTTCTGGCTTTGTTGAGATATAATGGACCTATAACATTGTGTGGGTGTACGACCTGCAGGGCGATGCCTGGAAACACATGCAGGCTGCGAAACGGTTCCCACCTGGTTAGCTAATACCACCATGTCCTCACTGGACTACCATCTCTTCTCTGTGGCAAGAACATTTCAGATCTAATCTCTTAGCAACTTGCAAGTGTATAATGGTGTCTTGTGATTATATTCAGTATGCTGCACATCAGACCCCCAGAACCTACGCGTCTTACAACTGGAAGTCCGTACCCTCTCACCAGCATCTCCCTATGTCCCCCTGCTCAGCCCATAATGACCATAGTTCTAGTTCCTGTTTCCATTAGTTTAGCTTTCCTTAGATTCCACGTACAAGTGAGATCATGGATATCCATGTACAAGGATAGATCAACTGTCCTATCGAATTTTTGTCAGCAAGCCACATGTGCATTGCTGACGAAAGTTCGATAGGACAGTTGTAAGTGGTCTACTGCCCGTGCTCCAATTAAAAAAAAAAAAAAAAAAAAAAAAAAAAAAAGTAATAACGTATCAGAGCACATCCCAAGGTACTGACACTGGGTTGAGTCTGAATAGACCTAATTTTGGGAAACATAACAGTAATCCGTGTTCTTGCCCTTAGGACCCTCATATTCCCATCCAAAGATGAAATACACAACTTCAGGGAGCTGGGGAGCCTCAGTGGGTTAAGCCTCTGCCTTCGGCTCAGGTCATGATCTCAGGGTCCTGGGATCAAGTTCCATATCGGGTTCTCTGCTCAGCAGGGAGCCTGCTTCCTCCGCTCTCTCTGCCTGTCTCTCTGCCTACTTGTGATCTCTGTCACATAAATAAAAAAAAAAAAATCTTTTAAAAAAAGAAATACACAACTTCTCTGACATTCTGGACAAATAATTCAGTAGTTCAGTTCAGGAATGCTTAAATGGATTCTCTCCGAGTACAGCAGTCTCAATCCCTTGAACAAACCCCTCTCACTCCCTCCCCTTCTCCTCCTCCCCCACCCCCTCTCTGCTGCCCCATGTCCAGAGAGGCCCCCCCAGCCTTCCTTATCTTCAAGATCCCAAACTCCCAACCCCTGCCTTTTAGGAATCTCATCTCCTATGCACAGAAATTTCATCTACCTAATAACCTCCTTGCTTTGCAGACCTAGGGAAGGAAGAGAGAGGGGGAAAGCATCCCCAAGGGCATGACACCCCAAGAAAACAAATTCCATATATTTACTGTCCCTTCCACAAGAAGACTTTCCTCATCAGCATTTCCTGGGATTATATGTTCTACCCTTCAAGGACTGCCACATGGTTGTACAACTCAGAAATTCTAGCAATTCTATAAAAACTGCAGATAAAAGGTTTAAATAATATCCTCTATCACATTTTCAAATAAAAAAACCCTGAATTTTAAACATGTCTTTCTATGACCGGTTCTCCTCCCCATAACACTTGCCTTTCCTATAAATATGTTAAGCTCAGTTAAGCTTTTCCCATTGAACAAGCAGGTGTGCAAAAAGATGGATGGTTTTTGCTTTGTTCCAGTATCTCCCGAGTTAACTTTCTCGACTCCTTAGTCACAGTAAATGGCTTTTACTTATGATCATACACCCCCCACACACTTTCTTAAGATTTATTTATTTATTTATTTATTTATTTAAGAAAGAGAGCACGGGTGGAGGGAGAGGCAGGGGGAGAAGAAGACTCCATGAGCAGGGAGCCCGACATGGAGCTCGATCCGAGAATCCTGGGACCATGACCTGAGCAAAAGGCAGAGGCTTAACCCACTGAGCCACCCAGGTGCCCCATGATCTCCTTTTTTTAAATTAAGTTTTTACTTTAATTCCAGTATAGTTCACATACAGTGTAATACTAGTTTCAGGTGTACAATGTCGTGATTCAGTTCTTCCATACATCACGGGGTGCTCGTCATGACGGGTGCCTGCCTTCACCCCCATCCCCCACCCCCACCTCCTCTCTGGTAACCATCCGTGTGTTTTCTGTAGTTAAGAGTCTGGTTCTTGGTTTGTCTCTCTTTTTTTTCCCCTTGCTCATTTTTTGTGTGTCTTAAATTCTACATATGAGTAAAGTCATATGGCCTTTGTCTTTCTCTGACTTATTTTGCTTACCATTATAGTCTCTAGCTCCATCCATGTCATTGCAAGGGGCAAGATTTAATTCTTCTTTATGGCTGAGTCGTATCCTGTTGTACATACATACACCGTTTCTCCTTTATCCATTCATCAGCTGATGGACGCTACAGCTGCTTCCATAGTTTGGCTATTGTAAATAAAGCTGCTATAAACACAGGAGTGCATATATCCTTTC
The DNA here is from genome assembly GCF_011764305.1 of Mustela putorius furo. Taxonomy (NCBI): domain Eukaryota; kingdom Metazoa; phylum Chordata; class Mammalia; order Carnivora; family Mustelidae; genus Mustela; species Mustela putorius. The sequence goes on along the minus strand of NW_025421511.1, from coordinate 1,656,775 downwards.
AAATTAGTGTTTTCATATTCTTTGGGTAAATACCCAGTGGTGGGATAGTTTTATTTTTAACTTTTTTTTAGGAATCTCCATGTTGTTTTCCAGAGTAGCTGCAACAGTTTACACTCCCACCAATGGTGTAAGAGGGTTCCCCTTTCTCCACATCCTCACCAACAGGTGTTGTTTCTTGTCTTGTTGATTTTAGCCATTCTGACAGGTAAGAGGTGTTATCTCACTGTAATTTTGATTTGCATTCCCCTGACAGTTAAGTGATGTTGAACCTCTTCATGTGTCTATTGGCCCTCTGTAGGTCTTTGTTGGAGAAATGTCTGTTCATGTCTTCTGCCTATCTTCTAATTGGTTTATATATTTTTGGGGTGTTGAGCTGTATCAATTTTTACATATTTTTGATACTAAACCTTTATTGGCTATGTCACTCACAAATATCTTCTTCCATTCCATAGGTTTCCTTTTAGTTTTGCTTATTGTTTCCTTTGTTGTGCAGAAGCTTTTCATCTTGATATTGTCCCAGTAGCTTATTTCTGCTTATTTCTCCTGCCTCAGGAGACAAACGAGAAAAATGTTTCCATGGTCGGTGTCAGAGAAATTACTGTCTGTGCTCTCTTCTGGGATTTTTATGGTCTCACATTTAGGTCTTTCATCCATTTTGAGTTTATTTTTGCACATGCTGTGAGAAAGTGGTCCCAGTTTCATTCCTTTTGCATGTATCTGTATCATCTTCCCAACACGATTTGTTGAAGCTACTGTCTTGTATTTTCTTTCTTCCTTTGTCAAAGAGTAATTGACCATGTAATCATGGGTTCATTTCTGGGTTTTCTATTCTGTTCCATTCATCTGTCTATTTTTATGCTAGTACCATACTGTTTTGATTACCCCAGCTTTGTAATATAACTTGAACTTTGGAATTGCAATACCTCCAATTTCGTTTTTCTTTTTCAAGATTGCTTTGACTATTCAGGGTCTTTTGTGGTTCCATACAAACTTTAAGACTGTTTTAGCTCTGCAAAAAATGCTATTGGTATTTTGATAGTGATTGCATTAAATGTGTAGATTACTTTGTATAATATTGACATTTTAATAATACTTATTCTTCCAACCCATGCACATGGAATGTCTTTCCATTTCTTTGTGTCATCTTGAATTTCTTTCATTGTGTTTTATAGTTCTCAGAGTACAGGTCTTTCATCTTTTTGTTTAGGTTTATTCCTAGCTGTCTTACTATTTGGTGCAATTGTAATGTAAATAGGATTATTTCCTTAATTTCACTTTCTGTTGCTTCATTGTTCATGTATAGGAATACAGTAGATTTCTACACATTGATTTTTTTATCCTGTGACTTTACTGAGTTGATTTATCAGTTCTAACAGTTTTTTGATGGAATCTTTAGGGTTTTCTATACAAAGTACCATGTCATTTTCAAATATCGACAGGTTTACTTCTTCCTTGCCAGTCTGGACATTTCTTTTTGTTGTCTGGGTGCTATAGCTAGGACTTCCTGTTAAATAAAAGCAGAAGAGTAGACATCCTTGTCTTGTTCCTGACCTTAGAGCAAAAGTTCTCAGTTTTTCTCCATTGAGTATGATGTTAACTGTGGATTTTTCATGTATGGTCTTTATTATATTGAGGTATGTTCTCCCTAGACCTACTTTGTTGAGGTTTTTTATTCTGAACGGATGTTGTATTTGATCAGACGCTTTCTCTGTATCTGCTTAAATGGGCATATGGTTTTTAGTCTTTCTTATATTGATGTAAAGTATCACATTAATGTGTGAATATTGAACCACACTCGCATCCCAGGATTAAATCCTACTTATGGTGGTATATGATTTTTTTAATGTATTGTTGGATTTGGTTTGTTAGTATTTTGTTGAGGATTTCTGAATCTATGTTCATCAGAGATAGTGGCCTGTAATTCTCTGTTCTTGTGGTGTCTCCATCTAATTTTGGCTTCAGAGTGATACTGCCATCAAAGAATGAATTTGGAAACTAACCTTCCTCTTGTATTTTTTGGAATAGTTTGAGAAGGATAGGTAGTCATTCTTCTTTAAACGTTTGGTTAAGGGATGCCTGGGTGGCTCAGTCCGTCAGTCATCTCACCCTTGACTTCAGCTCAGGTCATGACATCAGGGTCACGAGATCGGATCCCACACTGGGCTCCATGCTGAGCGTGGAGTCGGCTTAAGATTCTTTCTCTCCCTCTGCCCCTCCCCCTCACTTGTGCGTGCTCTCTCTCTCTCTTTCTCAAAATCAATCAATCAATCAATAAATGTATATTTGGTAGAATTAACCTATGAAGCCATCTGGTCCTGGACTTTTGTTTGTTGGGGAGTTTTTTGATTATCGATGCAATTTCATTGTTGGCAATCAGTCTGCTCAAATTTTCTATCTCTCCCTGGTTCAGTCCTGGTAGGTTATATGTTTCTAGGAGTTTATTATGACCCTCTTTTTAAACAAATTTTTCCAAGACTACTATCCAAACTCACTCCTTCATTGCTGCCACCCTAAGCCAGTAAGATAGTTTTACAGTCTTATATGCCCCCAATCTGCTTTTTTCAAACCTCCTCCACACTGCCACCCAAGAATCTCTCTGAAATACCACACTAATCCCATTACTTTCCTGCTCAAAAATCCCTGACGCATCCTCTCTATGTATACAACAAAATTCTTAGAATCGCATTAAATGGTTTGCATAATCTGAACACATGCAACCATTCCTGCCTCTGTTTTTCATTTACCCAGTTCCTTGCCTTTAACATGTGGTCATTAGAGTTGCTCCAAAAATCCCACCACAGCTCCAGGCCCTCATCAGGTTTATCCTCCTCCATAAAGCCTGCCCATAACATTTTCCCTTTCCAGACAAATTTTGCCCTTATCTTTATGGCAGACCTTGTATTCTTTCCTGTGTTATAGTTACTCGCACACATGCCTAGAAGCCACAAAAAAGCCTGAAAACGTGCCACGCACAATGCCTAAAACCCTTAGCAGGTGCTCAGGCAACACCTGTTGACTTTCATTCTTAACTCCAATGTCAAACTTCAGGTATGTATTTTGGATAGTTTCAGACATTTGTTGGCCAACTGTACTTCTTTAGTCAACAAGAATAGAGTCTTCACGACAACGTCCATCTATTGTCTTGTTGGCAAGCTACCCATCGGCCCATCTGTGCCTGATGCCGCAGACAGCTTGAATAACATCTGTTAGCCACATACATTCATGAGATTCTACACACACTCATCAATCAGAATCAGTAAGGCAATAAAACTAATTTAATACGTTACATTCTCTGTCCAAAGGCCCACTAACATGAACCCCAAAGATATATTATGCTCTCAGTTAACTCCTTTCAGTTGCTCTGAAACTTTGAAACAACCTATCCCAACTGGCTCATAAAACTGAGTCATCTAAGCTATACATTGAAATAACAGGTGATTATTTATTCTGCTGCAGCCCTAAACACTCATTTCATCTTACTTTTGAACAACCTTACTGAATGTGGTGCATAAACCATGAATCTTGGAACAATGAAAAAAATAAAATAAAATCAAGATGTTATAAATCAATCAATCAATCAATCCCAAAACTGGAAAAAAAAAACCACAGCAACAAAAAACCTTACATACCTATATACTTCGGCTATCATTCTGTTTCTTTTCTTCTAAGAACTTAGCGTTTCTCTATGGTAAGACTAATTTATTTCAAGGATCTGAGATCATGTTACCCTCCAATTCCTAGGACAAGGATTTCATCTTTATTATATTTTAGAAGATGGTACTTTAATTTTTAATTTTCATCTACGGTTTGAACTACCACCCCATGTTTTTTCATTGAAATGTTTACTGGGACTTTTTTTTAATACTAGTCTTGAGGGGAAAACTATGACGAAGAAAGCTTTATTTTATAATAAGTTCAACTTACAAATAATTCTCCACCATTAGCAGTATTATTGATAGATGGGATAATATTGCAGCAAGCAGCATACTGCATCTATCAATATATAAAATGGAAATCTAAACACTGGTCTAATATCTGAGACTCGAGATCATTTGATGAGCTCATACATATATGCATAACTTCAGAATGAGGAATTTTTAGTAAGTGGATTCTTCTTGTATTAGATAATCTTCATAAAGCAACTCAAGCGGAAATGAGTAGTGATTTCATGAACTTTAATCAGTTTTTAATGTCTTTCATTGTTATATAAGTGTTTTGCTGTCCGCTTTGCAGATATATGGTATTTAATGAAGATATAGTATAGTAAGCCAAATTCAGTTGCAGAGTAATAGAGTATAAAATAACCCAAATTCAGGATAGAAGCTTAGACTCAGTTGAATGAATGATCCATGTATAAAGGCCATTCAAAGTCATTTAATATTTAAGCACCAATTAATTGAATGACTGGAAATTTAAAATATTTAGAAAGGTTTAGAGGCATGTTACAGTATTAGAAAATTAAAAAAAATATATACTAGCCTCATAATCCCTGGTAGCCTGACCATTGCCACAAATTCAAAATAAACAAGCTCATTGAAATAATAATCATACCAAGATCAAAACTACATATCAAAATATACCACTAAAAACAGACATTTAAATAAATTTTCTTAAATGCAATTATATTTAGTTATTCCAGGGGGATGTGATGGTTGAATATAATGTCTCCTCAGAGAGTCAGTAATGAATCACTTGTAAGCCAGAAATGAACCCTACATATGTCTACCAACAGACATTTCACCACAGTGGCACATTTCACTTGTTAATAAAAAGCTCGTATTATCATTTTGCAATGATTATTATGCCAACTGTCTTCAATGGAAGGCTTAAAATTATCCACAAGCCAATATGTAATTTAATGATGAAATCATCACTAAAATATGTCATCATACTTGTTTTCGTAAGAACTAAAAATATGTCCCCCCAAATTCAGCAACCAGGGTGGGTAGCTAGAAGCCCTATAATATGTAGGAACTTCAATCTAAAAGTCAAGATTACTTGGAAGGAAGTCAATACGTAGACAACTTAAAGTTGTATTTTGTGTAACATGTAATTCTGTAAATATGACTTCCATACTGCTAATTGCCAACGTGTATGGACTATACCTGTCTACCTAAAGCTCCCCAGGTCTACCTCCATTTTTGAACATTGTTATCACTTCCCTTTTATTGTCAGCTATAGAGTCATAAAAATGTAACAATTCTGTATTATCAGAATGGAAGTTGATTTTATAGCCTCTCCAGAATGATTATGTGAGTCAGTACTGAGGAACCATGGTAGAATATAAAGTTTTAAAGGATTTACTATGAAAATTTGGCACTTTCATTGTCTACTAATACCTCATCGTAAGTAAGAAATACAAGTTCCTTGAAGGGATTTACTCTGTGTACCCTACTTTTTTACTTTTTTGTATGTGTGCTTTTCATACTTCTGATCCCTACCTTTGTGAGAAATCAAAATTGCCTTTTGGAAGTTGAAATTCATACTCCTCTTTTAAGTGATGAGAAAGCCCAGTGTCACCATGGGTGTGTGAGATGATGGACCTCCAAACAGACCACTGACACAACTCCAGAGCATGCTGATCCTATGTTCTTGTGAAAATCATCAGGACAATCCTCCACGGTAATTTAATTCTCAGAGTTATATTTCTAGTTTTCTGTAGATTGTACAGCTGTTTTGGTTAAAAAGACATAAAATCAGGATTAAATATTGTGATGGGCTCACTTCGGCAGCACATATACTAGAACTGAATATTGTGTCAAGGAATATAGAACAAGCAAGCCACCATGGTGTCAGGAAAAGCCAAGAAAATAACATCTTAAAAGAAGACATGTGCATAGGAAAACATCTCGTGAATAATACAACAAATGCCTCTTTGGCGGAAAAAATTCTGACCCTAAAAGAGATTATGGCAAGACTTTTAACTTGTCTGACTTCGTGCCCTCTTACTGGAAAAATGGGTGATTACAGGCAGGAAGTAAGCTGGTTGCTATTGGCAGAGCAGAAAATGAAACCCCAGCTCTCTTTATTGATTAACTTCAGACACATTTTTAAGATCACCAGTGCCAAAGCAGTTAGCATGTTGAATCCTAATTGCATTGGTAACAAATTACCACATGTGGTCTTAAATGATTTTAAATGACACAAATATGCTCACGTTCTGGAGGCCAAAGTCCTAAATCGGCATCACTGAGCTAGATGACCCGCAGAGGGAAAATCCATCCTCTGTGTCTTCTGATTTCTACTGGTCACCATATTGTTAGGCGCATGGCCACATCACCCTAGTCTTCAAGGTCAACACCACTTCCAATTCTTTATTCACGCCACTTCTCCTCTATGTGTGTTGACTCTCTTCTGCCTCTTCCCTGTACGGACATATGCCATTGCTTTCAGGGGTCATCTGGATAAACCAGGACCACCCCATGTCAAAACCTTTAATTTACTCTCATCTTCCAAAAAAAAAAAAAAATGCTTTTTGCAAACAATATAACATTTACAGCTTGAAGGGATTAAGACTTGATATCTTAGAGGGGGACATTATTCTGCTGGCTGCTAATTAACTACAGCAGATACTTAGCCATTTGTAAAAACAAGTCAACTGGATTTTGACTTGTTAATTTTTTAGCCTGGCACCATATGACAGGTCAAAAAGGACATGAAATGTAGCAGGAGAACTACATCAAATAGTTATTGGTTATGCCTGTCCAATATCCGTGAACCCCTTCATTGCCTGATAGCAAAAGACAGTTACCTACAAGCAGCAGGTCTGCTTTGCGTTTCTTACACACCAAATCCGTGAGCTACACATAGTGCCTACCGGCTTTGTGGAGCTGCGTCCTGGCAGCAAGAGAACGAGCCTCTATTAGAGCTTTGCCAATGCATATAAATAGCATAATATGGTCACACTCCCCTGCTTTGAGGATCATGCTCTAAGTCAGAGTTTACGAAGGAAAAAAGTATCCACATGTACTAATTTCTCCCACAATTGCATTTTCCAAGATTCTAAATATGAATGATACTTCCACTCTCATCATCATGGTGAACATAGCAGTATTTTGATTGCACAAATGGGGTCTCAGAAAGAAAATCAATAAGGTTGCTTTAAGGGATATCAATTTTATGCCACTTCCCAATCCAAGAATTAACTAAATAAATAAAATCTATCAACTAAATAACTTAAAATCTTTTTAAGTGAGCTAAAGAGATAAAGGAATATTCTTTAACAGTAGTTATACGTGAAGTTGACAGTTCGTACTGTATCAGTTTTAAAAGAACATAGATTTGCTTCCTTGAACATTTATTCTGTTATTCATTTATTCTGTTATTTATTCTCATCTATTATGAGCTGTTACTTGTTTGCATGTGTTTTTATATCTCCTAGAAAATTTATCTCAAAATAACTTAAACAAGCCAAAATTAAATAATAACACAGCCTGTATTTCTCCAAACTCGCTTACCTAGGAATATTGTAAATAGCAAGTCATAATAGCATAATGTCTTCCAAACAGTGTGTCTTCAATCAACAATTGTTTAGTAATTGTTAGTAAGCTACTTACTACACAAGGATAAGAATCAGCAGTTCAAGGTAAATTCACCCTCTGAGAGTTTATTGAAATCAATTCACATTAGATTAGATCAGCCATCTGCAGAAATCACTTTAAAAGTCACTGTGTCTACCAGGTCAAACGCAGAAAGGGCAGCTCTAGCCATCAAATCAAGGCTTGATAACATACATGGTTGCTTAGCATTTGTTGAATGACAGTGTCCTTTTTTATTTTTTCTGAGGAAAGACAACACTACTCATTAGGCTGTAGTTAACACAGAATATAGATAAAGGTCAATCAGAAGAAAAATTACTCGTCAGGCTCTTTCTGATTCTGTTAAGGGGAGGACATCCCCATTGGTCGGCCCAATCACCAGGAACCTGTGCATTGCTGTGGCCACTATGGTCCTTGCACAGTGGCCCCAGTGGTCTACACTGAGCCTCACTCGTCTTCCATGTTCTTTCAGAATTCTCCCAGTGGCCACTGTCTTCATGCCGACCCATGTCTAATGAGGAAAGACAGAGTGGCCTGTCCTACACATTCTGACCACGTAGCAGACACCATTTTATTAATTCAGAAGTCAGCAATCTGGTTTAAACCTTGGTCTCCTCCTGTGGTCAGTCAATCACAGAGTTGTCACAGATACACTCCTCAGGTTTAGGGACCTACAAAACTGAGCATCAGACCTCCAGATATGGGGTCCACACAAAGGTTCGCCCTCCGCAAGTCCCCATTCAAGAGGTCATCTGGTCCTCCAGGTCCCTACTCACCCCTCTTCATTGACACTCTCATTCGGTCATTCAGTCATGACTCAGGAATGTGGACTGAGTACCTACTGCGCGCCGGCACTGCGCTGGGAGGTACATCACCAAAATGATTTGCATGATCCCTGCACTCGTGGAGCTCACAGTCTAGAGCGCGAAGCAGTACTTTTAAAAACAGACTAACTGTATTTGTATCGTACTTGTTGCAAAATTAAGACTCCAATACTCCACGGTCCAAGACTGGAAAAGTGTCGCCTGGAAGCTGGAACCATCCTTGGGGGTGAACAGCCATCAGCCAGGAGAGTGCGGGAGAAGTTGATCAGGTGAGGAACAGAACACAAACAAGTACTCTGACATGGAAAAGACTCGGGTGGGGAGAAGGAGAGTCTGGAGCTCAGTGGAGAATGAGGAACCCACCCCCCCAGAAAGCTGGGGAGGCAGGTCCAGGCCGGATGTGCCAGCCGAGCTAATAGGCCATGCCAGCAATTCTCTGCTATGTTCTAGATTCAACAAAATACTCTGAGGGGACCTCATCCTTGTAAATCATGTCAGCACACCGTTGGAGGATGTCGGCCACCACCAAGTCCTTGACCATCCACCTGTCATTGTGCCCTCATTTCTAGCAGATGAACAGAAAATAAAAACAAGATAGCAATCTCTCTCTGTTGCTCTTGACAAGCAGAAGTTATCATAAAGCGTAAAAGTTAGCATAAACACTCCAGCGCCATAGACTACAGCCAGCCAGCCATTGAGTTTTATTTGTCGAATAGAACATAAATGTCTTTTTTTTAATTTTTTAATTAACACATAATGTATCATTTGCTTCAGGGGTACAGGTCTGTGAGTCATCAGTCTCATACAACGCACTGCGCTCACCATAGCACGTACCCTCCCCAGTGTCCATCACCCAGCCACCCCATTCCTCCCACCCCTTCCCTTCCAGCAACCCTCAGTTTATAGAACATAAATGTCTTAAATTGAATTGGGATGCTTTTATAGTTGGCCGCCTCCCTCCAAGGTGACCTCAGGCCCCACCACTCCCTTCTGTCTTGCCTACCCCCATCTTTAGCTCTTTACTTTGGCTGCCTGGCTGCTGAGGCCTTTTGAGTCTGCAATCCATACTCACATAATTAGGCTACAGGAGGTATGCATCTAATTCCATTGACAGAAACCAAGCTGACAGGTTTAAAAAGAAGTAATTCTTAATTAACCCTCCTTGGGTCCCAGAATCCTTTGAAAACACGGTAAAAAATATTTGGGCCTCTTGCCCAGGTGACTACATGCACACGTACACACACACACACACACACATCTTTTGTCATAGAGTTTCAGAGGAGAACACAGAGTGTCCACAAACCATTAAGGAGACCAAGAAACCCCCAAAACAAGCACATGAGCCCGCTGAAGATGAAAGAGGCAGAAAGCAATCAGGAGGTCAGTGGCAGCCAACCCACTGGGCATTTTCCCGATGGAAGAGGAGGGGGACAGAAGCTGTGGCCGTGACAGAATCGCTAGTGACAGGAACTCATCCCTTCCTCAAGGCTACCTCCTTCATACGCAGTTCAACTTTTCCCAGAGTCCAGTAAAATTCTAGAAGAAAAGAGAATGGTTACGCCATTTGTACCCATCTCGCAAGGGCATCGAGAAAACTAAGTACCCTGGAAATATTTACAGGGGCGCTCTAGCCACAAACAATTGGATTTTGTCTGCTCTAATGATGACGGAACAGTCTTCAAGGTGGAAAAAGGAACAGTGGCAAATTGAGAATAAACGTGTTGCTCCTTTCTGCAAACTGGCTTCTGCCCACTCTGAGCCCCGCTGCTGATACGGAGGGTTTAATCTTCTCAAAGGAAATACATTTACTTTTTTCCCTCCTGCTTCTTACTATCTGCAGCTCTCACTTCTTTTAGAAACAAAATTTAAAGAATTTCTGCAGTTTCCCAAAAAATTGTGTAAATGAATCTGTAGCTGTCCTACCACTAAAGAAAATGTGAAAATACGTCTTGTGAGCTTTTCTCAAATGGCCCAACCTGAGGTACCACAATTCTCTATTGAAAATCATCCTTCCGAGATTTCCAACACAATTTGGGCAAAAGATCTTAAAGAAAGTATGTGTGATTCTATGTAAATCACGAAACCTACCCAGGTAAAACGTCATCCATCTCAGAACATGGAAAGTCACACACACACACACACACACACACACACACACACACACATTCTCAAATTGAACGTTCAGCAGGCATGATGGAGTCCGCACTCCCTGAGCTACCTGGAACTTGAAAAGCTCCCACTTCACGGTCACATTTTAACTCAAGGTGCTGACCCTGGGCAAAGCACTATGCAAAGCACATTTCCACAGGACATGGTGATGGTCTAAAGTACCTACAGCAAGAGAAGACTAGCAAAGAAGCCAAGCCCTAAGCCCGCCAAGACAGCACCTCACAAAGGTACACGGTTCATGTTTCTTTTCTAGCACTGGAGGGATATTCCATGGGCAGAACAAAATCGAAATGGACCATCTGTCACTGCAGATTTCACTAAAGAAATACGTTTTCAGCAAAATGGTAAGTTTTCAAAAATGATTTCCAAGCAGCTTGGCATTAAGCACTGGAACCAGAAGTTCCTTGCAGAGCACACTTCCGAGTGAAGGACAGAAAGAAGATGTCAGCAAAGTCTTCATGAGGGAAAGAGTGATGTGCTGCCTTCAGACACAGGACGTAGTGGAAAATTAATACAGAATGTTTGAGAAGCCAGGAGATGTATTTTAAAAGCCACATTCCAAGGTAAAATACTTGGGAAGGAAGGGGAGGAGAATCAAACGTCCAGAGCATTATGCTGCGAAGGAGAAGGAGAAGAGGGTTTCTTTAGTGAGGGGCCAGGTGACTAAGTTTCTCCAGGATTCTCAGACTCTGCGGTCACTGCAAAACAATGCGCTTTAAGAATTACTCACGTGCTTTGCTAAATACTGTGCGAGACGCTCATGCAGACCTCACTCCCCCTTCTAGGAAGCCGCTGTGGATGCACAGAGAGGATGGCTGCGAAGAATGTGTAGGACCCAGCAGGAGGAAGTAGCGAAAGCCGATCTGCAGAGAACGAAGGAGATGTGGGATTAAAAGTTGCTCCAGTTCTGGGAGGTGTGGGGCTATGATAATCCTGAAGTCTATAAGGAAAGAGTGAAAAAGAGGTGTTAAGGAGGAAATTTGAAGAGCATCAGACCCCTATTTGACAGTTCGTGTTCCTTTACAGCAGTGACTGAGAAGGTCCCACCACGAGTGCAGCTGGCCGACAGACCAGAGGAGATCAGCTCCCCCAAAGATGCTCCTATATTGTAGGAAACCTGTCTGCCTCACGCTCACCTGTGCCCAATCACCATGGTGACAGAGGGCCCGTAGGGAGGCATACCACAACCTCCTGAGGTCACATCAAGGGAGCAGCCCAATCCCTCCTGACTCACATGGCAGAACCTGCCCTGTGACCCCCTCTGTTCCCCAGTCCAATATCTGGTTCATCGACCAGCCCCTCTCCTCCACACCACAAACTCAGACTGAGGACCACCGTGTTCTGCACACTGAGGTCTTCTCATTCCAGCGAGGAACTCTGTGACCAAGTGACACTCAACTGAGGGAGGGTAAGGGGCCAAAACCGCATCTTATTCATGCAGAGTAGAGTTCCTTTCCCTTCTATATGCTCCTTCTCACAAATACTCAAGTAACAAAATACTAATAAAATGGTGTGCTGGAAAGTAACCATACTCAGGTACAGCCCTTGCACATTAAGACAAAATGCCCGGAGGTCATCAAGTTGTGCATGGATTGGAGTCCAGGAACCCCCACTTTGTGTACCCTGTCACCCCACCCAGGAGTCCAATGCATGGAGGGGAACCTAAAGTTGGCGGTCTTGCTTTCACCTAAGTGAAAAGTCTTGGTCTCAGACTAAGTAACCTAAAGTCGGGGCCAGACGCACGGCAGAGAGACAAATCCATCAATCAGATTTGATGTCTCCTGTCTTCCTCCTCGTTAGGTCCTGCATCTGTCAGCTGCACTGCAGGGAACATGGAAAATGCAGACCCTAGAAAATGAGGGGGTGTCATAAGAGGACTGTTTACAGGTGGACGGGCTGTAGAGTCCTCCCCTCCCACCCCACCCCCGAGGGCCTGAAGGGAAGCGGAGAGGGAAGTACCAGAACTTGAGGAGACAAAGCTGAAGGGAGGCTGGAGGATGGGTCCAGCATGTGGAAAACACCTAGGAAGGGCGGTGGGTGGGGATGAAGGTGATGAATTCCCTGATCTCAATTTTCTTGCCTCTGTATTAGTCTCCTATTGCTGCTGTAACAAAATATCGAACAAACAAACAAAAAAGTAGTAGCTTGAAAAGACACAAGTTCATTTCAAGTTCTAAAGGTCAGAAGTCAAAACGAGTCTTCCGGAACTAAAATCCAGGCATCAGCAATACTGGCTCATCCTGAAGACTCTTGGGAGAATGTGTTCCTTGCTACTTCCAGCTTCTGGAAGTGACCTGTCTTCCCCGACTCCCAACCCTGTTACACTGGTCTCCAATTCATCGTCACATCTACCACGTCTAGCGTTGACCCTCCGGACCCTTATAGGACCCTTTGATTAAATCAGGATAATCTTCCCCACCTGCAATCTTTAGCTTAATCATCCTTACAAAGTCCCTTCACCCCATAAAGGGAACATATCTGCAGGTTCTGGAGATTAAGATGTGGACACCTTTGAAGGAAAGGCCATTATTCATCCTACTCTTTCGGATCTCCCTGGTTCTGCCCCTCACTTGAACCTGCCCAAGGCCAGAGGGCAAGGATACTTTGGCTGCAGCCCATGGAGGTCAGCACCCTGGGCCACAGACCAGGGTCAGGAAGGGAAGACGTGCTCCAGTAGAGCAAACAGAGACCAACCAGTGAACCTCCTTCACCTCAGTGTCTTCAAAACTAAAGCTGGGGTGGCAGGGGTGGGCGGTGACCATCTATTTGTAAATGCAACTTAGACCCAGTACAGGTTACAGGGGATCTTACAATCCTGTTGGAGCCCCAACCCCAGCCATGAGAAGGCTCCATCTCCTAAACAAAAAATTTGGAAGAAAAGGAAGACCTACATTTTTTATAATGCAAACCCCACCAGGTGGTTTCCAATTTATCTCCATTTCAGAGGAAAAAGCAATGAGACCTCTTTTGCCCCATTTCAAAATTTGAAACATTAACATCAACTAGTTTTGCAGAAATCTCATTTCTTAATAATCATCATATTTGTGAAGGTCACACATACGTTCAGTTTGAATCAGCTAAATTTCTCTTGACAATTCACAACTCATCCTGTCCAAAGTATTTTCAAATAAAGTGACTGTTCTTGTTGATGTTCTCTGGGGTTGAGATTTTTAGTATTTGATGATGCATTATCCCCAAATTAAAACAGAGGAATGGTTCAAAGTCCATTCATTGAAATAAAGAACAGAACTAACATGGAGACTGTTACACTGAATTCTACAGTTCGACATTACATATACATTGTTGGAGTCTTCTGTTGGAGCTGCATGAACAATATACCACGTTCTAGCTTCCAGAACACAAATGGATGTCCTGATCGTTCTGGAGGTGAGAAGTCCAAGTCCAAGGTACCACCAGGACTGATTTCTGCAAGACCTCTCTCCTCGGCCTGCAGATGGCCCCCTTCTTGTTGTGCCCTCACGTGGCTTATTCTCTGAGTGTGAGTGTGGAGAGTTCTCTCTGGTGTCTCTTCTTCTGCAGACACAAGTGCTGTGAGACGAGGGTCCCACCGTTAGAACCTCCGCTCGCCTTAATTAGCTCTTTAGAGGCCTCATCTCCGAACACTCCCAGGAAGGGTTAAGGCTTCAACATACAAGTTTACGGGAGAGGAGGACAGGACACGGTTTCGTCCATAACAACTTGAACAGTATATTTGTGGCAACATAGAGCTTGAAATAGTGTCTATTGGGACCATTTCATCCAGAAGGGTGATTTCCTACAAACAGTTGAAAAAGGGAGAATAAAATAATTAATCGTGATTATCTGAAAATTGGACTTTAATGCACCCATGTTCCATTGGCTCCATTTTCTCCCAGTGGATTCACACTTGAGAACTTTTTCTAAAGGACTGAAAGACATGGAAACCGTTCCACCATATTCAAAGAAAGTATGGTAAGCTCTCGGATAAACCAGTCCATTTCTTTTCAGGAGAAGTGCAAAATAATGGTGTCCGTCTAAAATTAATTTTCCATCTGACAAAAAGACAAACAAGAGACTAAGTGCATTCACAGGATTGGGGGGCACAGTCTGCGGCAGAGAAGCCACCGAGGGCCCCGGTCCTGTCTGCTGAGCACCTCCTATGTCTCCGGTACTGGGAAAGGAGCCGTAGAGTGATACCCACTCGTGGATCTCATCCTCCAGGGAGAAAGCACAACAAGCAAGGAAACAAGCAGACTGCAGATTGCAACAGAGTCTGTGAAGGAAATAAACAGGACCAAGGGTACAGAGCAGCTGAGTGAGGGTGCTCCAGAATGGCCAGGCAGGAAAGACCTCTCTGGGGCAAGAACCAAAGATGGAAAGAGCTGGTCCTGCAGAGAGTTAGGAAAATAAAGCAAGTGCCAACAGGCAGATGGGAGCAGAACTTCGGCACTGGAGGACCAGGGAGGAGGCCCTTGAAGCTGGAGTCTCAGTTCGGGCCAATCCCAAGGGACCTTTCCTGTTGTCTTCTCTTGTCTCCTTGGAACAATGATGACACCAGGCAGCATCTTCTCTAATCTCCTCCCAAGGCGATAACTGGACATTAAAACACATTTTGGGGGCCCAGAGACAGCTGCAATGTGACTCTGGGATCCCTTCCCTGCCATGGTGCACGTGGAACCATTCCTCGAGCCCTGGGGGGAGATACAGGCTCCATGATGTCATACCTCACACTACTGTGCTTGGGTGAGCAAATGCTTCCGGCTTCTGGGGCCGTGTTTGATACAATGCCCCGAACCACATGACAGAGTCGCCCGACAGTCGCTGTCCTTCCCGACCACCTCCGCTGGCAAGGAAGGATCTTTCACTCCACAGAAGTAAGAAGCAAGCCAGCACACTGACAGCCAGGGAACAAGCCTGCCACGCAGACCATCCTCGGGGCAGCCTGGTTTCAGACCCCGGAGGGAGACTACGGTCAGCAATGCCCCCTCCGTGACATCAAGCAATTGAAAGTATTATCCCCGTTACTTTTCTTCTTCATGTTATGTGAGTCACCACACAGGCCGTCACTGGTTTTTGAGGTAGGGCTCCATGATTCTCACTTAACTTATGATTTTATGTTTGTTATTTTAAAGCAGCAATTTTTAGGTTGAAGTTACTTTAGACCACCGTATCCAACAGTTTGGGAAACACTACTCTAAATATAACATAATTTTCGATCCATTAGCAAATGCCCTTCATCTATCTGTTCCTGTCTCGTACATATTAATTTAAGTCTCTTCTAGTTATGAGAAATTACACGTTTTCATGCCGTGTCTTTATCACTTGTCAGAGATCAAACAGAGCTAATAAGGGAGCGATGCCACTACTTTCCTGTAAGGAAACCAATACGATAGCTGGCATCCAAGATGTGTTTTGTCCAAAAGTAAAAGGTCAGAGAAAAAGGCAAAGCCCCCTTAAGAAGAGATTTGATGAGTGTTGAATACAGATAACACCTTCCAAATCAAACACTTTCACACCTGCACACAGTTCCAAAAGACAGACCGTAGCTACTTGTGCTCACAGAGACAGGAGAGCCCTTTTCAAAACTTCAGCTGGACCAGGGGAAAGCAAGGGTAGGAAGTGGAGGGTACCTGTTTGCTCACAAATAAAAGTAACAACTCAAGCTAGAAGACGTCAAAGGGATTCAGGGATGTCTCTGAGCAGCCAGTGGGAGACGTTTAGCCAGGACACAGAAACACATGGGAACCAGCAGGAGCTCTATGTACAGTTGTGGCGAATGTGCACTATACAAATGGCCCTGGCCAAGGAAGCAACCGGTGGAAAGACAGCCCGCTCCTTCCTATAATCTGTGTACTCTGGCCTACAACCGCACTTGCCTGAGTCCGCGGTTTCCACAGGCCGTGATTTCGCTCCCTAGGGGACAACCGCACCATCTGAACAGATTTCTGATGGTCACCACAGGGGCAAGTGGACACCAAGAATGCACTTACAAACACCTTACCTGGGACAACACCCCCTTACAACAAAGAATCATCTGGCCCAAATGTCCATCGTGCCCAGGCTGGGTATCTCTGATTTAAAGGGATGATGTTTTCTAATGTGCACGGAAGCAGAGCCCGGCGGCCACGCCACGTCCTCACAGGCCTGCGCAGCCCTGAATGGAAAGCTTGTGCTGATTTCCTACAGAAAGACGTACGAGGGACGCCTGGGTGGCTCAGTAGGTTAAGCGTCTGTCTTTGGCTCAGGTCATGATCCCAGGGTCCTGGGATCGAGTCCCACACTGGGCTCCCCACTCAGTGGAGAGCCTGCTTCTCTCTCTGCCTCTGCCCTGCCTGCCACTCTGCCTGCTTGTGCTCTCTCCTCCTCTCTCTGACAAATAAATACATAAAATCTTTTAAAAATAGAAAGAAAAGAAAGATGTACGAGTCACAACCTGGGAGCCGGGGCTCTGAATCCACTGGGCAGATGGTCCCACGTGTGCCCACCGTAACACCTGCCCCTTCTGTTCATGGAAATGTAACCGATGGCCAGTTACGAGCTGCTCACTGTGCCGGGAGGTGAGGAACAGAACAGTCCCCACATTTACAGGATGGTGAGGTGTACTCCACGCACACATGTCACAGCGTCCCCCTGACTCTCGGGCCCAGTCTGAGTAGAGAAGGAAAGAACAGAGAGACAAGAGAGAAAGAACTAGCTAGAACTGTTCTGTTTACAGGCAGAAAGAGCTCTGGAAGGAGACAGAACGTCATTTCTACCAAGAAGATGAATAGAGCCGATGCCGGAAACACCACTTTTCATCCTGTCATGTTATGAACATGGAACCGGGTTAAACAAAGACTCGCATGTGCTAGGACAAAAAGGAACACAACCCACCAGCCTCTGTGTGTAGTGCAACAGGTGTGGGGTTCGGAGGAGGACACTGAGCTAAGCGTCAGCAGAGTACCACACCCTAAAAAAATCGAGCAAACAAACCAAGTGCACGCCGGAGATTAATTCTGTTGTGTGACGGAGAAGGAGAGCCAGCCGCCGCGAGGGGCCGGTGTTTGTCACGGGTTATGCGTTCCGTTTCTGTGCACATGCAAACCGCTCATCGCCGATCACACCCTCTTCATTTGTTGACGACGTATTTCACCAGAATGTCAAGACTGTCCTCGGTGGTAGCGGTGCCTACAGCTCCTTAAGAACAATCACCTACGAGCGGCTCCGGGAATTTTTAACACCTGGAGAAGGCGACCCACGGCCCTTGGCCACGTGGCGCAGCAGGTTGGATCCCCAGAGAAGCTGACTCCCCAGGAGTGTTAGTAGTAGTATCACTGTGCGCGGTGTGAACAGAGCAGGGGATGAGGTGGAAGGGAAGCGAGGGCAGCAGTCCCCTGGGGGCAAGCCCAGAACAGCGCTGCTGGCCCCAGGGAGCCCCACAGCCGACGTCCCAGTGCCTGCGCCCAGGAAGGCACCTGCAGCCGCGCTGAGCTCCGAGGGGCTGGGAGCAGGATACGGAGCCGGGCAGCGGGTCAAGGAGTCCATCCCCGAGGGGCCCCAGCAGCACGGCCCCCGTCCCCCAGACCCTGCACACCTGACTTCATGCTCCGAATGGCCAACAAGACACCTTTATGATGCTAAGATGTTCCTGATTCTCTCGGATGTTTTTATTTGTTCATTCAGTCTGTATTCCGTAAGCACCTGCTATGGGCCGGGGGCTGGAGAGGCCCAGCTTCCGTGAAGCAGACTTTATTCAGTGGCCACTGTGTGTCATGGAGTGGGGGGCTGGCGGAACACGCGTCTGGCTGCCACAGCTGGGGAGGCCGAAGTCTGAGGCGCCGGCAGATCCAGCGTCTGGGGAGCGCGTCCTGGGCTACGGACGGCGTCTTCTCCCTGGGTGCGGAGACACGGAAAGGAAGCCAGTTCTCTCCTCTCCTGTTTCCTCTTCCTCTTCTTTCTCTTCCTCTTCCTCTTCTCCTTCTCCTTCTTTTATTAAAACATTTTGCAAATTTGCTGTCATCGGGCAGAGGCCACGCAGATCTTCTCTGTAGCCTTCTGATCTTAACGTACGTGCCCAAGCAACCACTCCCCCGTCTCTCCCTGTAACGGCACGAATCCCATCACGGGGGCGCGACCCTCATGACCGTGTCACCTCCCCAAGCTCCATCTCCTGACACCATCCCTTTGCGGGGTCAGGGCTTCAACCCCCAGATCTGAGGGAGACACACCCCTAGTCTGTAGCATCAACTCACCCCACCCACAGCCAAAGAAACACAACCGCCTCCTGCCTGAGATAGTCCCACAGCCCAGTTAACATTAGAGGATACGGAAGAGTAAAATATCTGCGGTCCAATTAGGAAGCAAAGAAGGGTCAGGAGAGGAAGTGGGTGGAACAGACAAGAGGAACCCACCACGCACGTGGACCTGCTGTTTCGGGAAGACGGGAGGGTGGGGCAGGCGGAGCACACGAGGCTTTCGGTCCAAGTTCCATCTAATCTGCATGCAAACAATGAGACCCAAACTGGACTTGACTTTAGTTTTTCCTCATGAACTGAATGCCTACTTTCCATGACTTCTGGGGAAGACTTAACTAAGGTAAGTCCAGAGCAGGGGTCCATGCCGCCCGCGGTCACGTGGCCGAGGGGGCCCACATCACCCTCACTAGCACCATCGCCGGCCTGCCCAGTGCTCCTTCCCAACAGTGCCGGGCACGCAGAGCGCTCACATAACCCCAAGGACATATTCATTGGTCACAACGATCCTAGAACATAGAGCCTATGGGATGGATTTATTATTACTCATGGAGTATCAGAGAACCATGTTCTGCATAGGAAAAGACCCTTTTCAATTCCAGTGTGACCTGAAACATACAGACAAAGGATTTGGGGGTAAACCATGTCCCTCCCCTGAGCCGTGGGCAGGAACTACAGGCAGCAGGAGGTTCTGAAAGAGGGAGCCCGGGCGGCTCAGTGGGCGAACCATTTGACTCGATTTCAGCCGCAATCATGATCCCAGGGTCGTGAGAGCAAGTCCTGCCTCAGGCCCCATGCTTAAAATCCCAACCTTGAGAAACTCGGGACGCTTGGAAGTTTCTGCCCATCGGAGTTCGTGCCTTGGAAGCCAGAAGCAGAGCTCATGCTCAGAGCCGCAGAGCCAGCAGAAACTCGAGGACGAAGGTAGTGCTGTCTCCCTTCCCCGCGCTCCTCTAGGCTGTTAACTCTGTGAGGCTGACCCGGGAGGGAGTCTGCCCCCAGGAGGTGGGCATGTGTGTGCACGTGCGTGTGTCTGTGCAGGAACGTGGCTGCCGTTGTTACTCTGAACTCCACTGCACGTCAGTCTTGCCACCGCAGAGTTTCTGCGCATGTATCTTTTATCTTCCTCAGTGTCTGAATTTTAAAACTACGACTCCAGGAGTGCTCCAGTGTGACATCGGAGCTCTGACGACGGTGGTCCTCGGTGTGTCGACGCTCGTAGTGAAAAGTCAGGAAGGAAATTTCCTGACTGCCCACGACAGGGAATGCATATGTCCCTGGTCTCTGGCCTTGTTTTTGACACATTCTTAGGACATGATGTTCCATCTGGGGTCACAAGGGAGCACAGCAAGCGGGTCGCTGCCCACATGCATCACGGGCGGGCACAGAGCAGCGGGCTCGAGGCGGCACAGCTATGGCCAAGGTGGGACACCTCCCGTGGCTGCCTGGCCTAAAGCCGACACCAGATTCTTCCTACTCCTTCAGCTGTTTCCCCATTAAAATTTCCAGTTCAACTCAGTGAGCCTCTTCAGCTCCTTGGTCTTGAAGAGCACACGCTCATCCACCCATCATGCCGTTTTTCCCATGCGTGACCCAGGGAGGCTGCCACACATCACGTCTCCTGCCCCCCACTTGCCAACTGAAGGCTCTTGCAACGAGGGACCCCACGGCCTAGTCCAGCCGAGGCCTGGGCTGCAGAAAGCGGGCTCTGGATCCGTACGATGCCTATTCCAGTGTCAAATACAAAGTACGCACCCGCTGCTCCCCAAACTGCCTCCCAACTTTGTGTCTGAGAAGAGAAATGGTTAATAAGACAACAAACGACTTGAAGAACACCTCAGAGAATCACACAGTTAAAAGAACAAATTGGTACTCCAAAGAAGGTAACAGTTTTACACCCCAACTTTGGCAGTGGACGGAAACGTTAATAGCGTGAAAAATTAGGTGTGAGCCTGACATTTGGGGGTCAGGAGGCTCGGTGTGAACCAGCCTTTCAGAGGGACATAAATCCTTACCCAGATCTCCTCCGATATCAGCTCTGCCAGGGAGGTAGCCCGTAAGAGCTTCGGAGTGAACTCTCCATTACAAAAGTCCGGCTTCACTCCTGTTCAAATCCCAGTCTTGGAAGACACGGCGGCTCCTTAAACATTTCAGTCATGCCCAGTCCTTTCCTGAATTGTCCTCTCTTCAGTACATCCATTTTTTTTTCTCTAATTATATTGATTTTAGCAAATTGCAGTGTCCGTCTGAGCTGATTTTCGA
This sequence comes from Mustela putorius furo, assembly GCF_011764305.1. Classification (NCBI taxonomy): domain Eukaryota; kingdom Metazoa; phylum Chordata; class Mammalia; order Carnivora; family Mustelidae; genus Mustela; species Mustela putorius. Next base: position 1,635,772 of record NW_025421511.1, on the reverse strand, counting down.
ATACGAAAAACCTTCGATGAAAGGGAAAAACAAATGCATCGTGTTCCGGCGAGATGGGATGCATGAGTCTCCGAAACTGCCCCCAGCTTCCTCGGGAGAGAAGCAGGTCTTACGGGCAAAGGGAAAAGCACCCAGCCAAATGATGGGACTCTGGAACATAAGCAGCCACCTCCGCTGCGGGCCGGCGCTGCTCTACCCCTCGGCTGTTCGTTCCTCTCCTTGCCTGACAACTAGGTAAAAACCAAGGGTTGGAGCTGTATTTGCAATTTCTAGTTTATGTGTCAGAGGGAATCGGGAGACAACTCAAAACCGAAGTGATGTTTTAAAATCAAATACAGAGTAATTTCATCAGCCATGGGGAAGAGCCTATGCCCTGGATGGAAAATACTTGCTTTCCTTTTTAAAAATGGAAGACATTGGGGCGCCTGGGTGGCTCAGTCTGTTAAGCCTCTGCCTTGGACTCAGGTCATGATCCAGGGTCCTGGGATCGAGACCCGAGTCAGGCTTCTTCTCAGCAGTGAGGCTGCTTCTCCCTCTCCTTGTGTGTGCGCTTTCTCTCTCTCTCTCTGTATATGTCAAATAAATAAATCAATCTTAAAACACACACACACACATACACGCGCACACACACACGACCTTTCTGTACATGCTTCACAGCCACCGTCCAAGAGACCAACCACTCCCAGTGCTTAACCGCCCCCGTGTGGCTCCCGCACAGTCCCGATGGGCGGCATGCTGTGGCCACCTGCTCGCTCACCTGTGTGTGCACTTACTCATTTATTTTAAAATACTTACCGAGTGTGACTTGAGCCCCAAGTCTTTGCTCAGTACTATGCTAGAGCCTGGTGGCGCAGGGAAGAGAATAAATATGGTCCCTAATCCTCCAGGAGTTCCCGCCCTCCTGAGCAGGACTTGTGAATGGACCTGCCCAGAGACACACACTTTTCCTCCCCGGCCCGCCCCGCTTACTCCTGCGATGCCCCCATTCTCTCAGCCACGCCGATGGGAGCCTGGAGTGGACGCTGACCCCCTCTCTCCCTGTCCCAGCAATTGTGAAGGCCAGTCCCAGAGCACCTGTACCCCATGGGCCTCCCGCAGGTTGAATACAGAGGCTCCCTGGCTGGTTCTTATATTCCTCCACTGCCTTGATGTCCGATTAAGGATTGTAAAACGGAGAACCCTCACAGCCTGGGTGATACATTCCCCGGCTCCCCCACGGACTCCCCCACTGACTCCCCCTTGCACAAAACCCCAGGTAACCTCCTGACCCCTCTCTTCCCCACTGGGTGAAAACAGAGCGAGGACAAAGACTTTTTCTTTCTTGGCTGGGAAGGGTTGCCCGAGAAGACCCCAGCACCCCTTTGAGTTGTCTTCTTTGTCCTGCTCAGAACAGCCCAAGGCAGCCCTCCGCCACCCCCGACGGCCACACCTCCACCTAGCGGCTCACGTGCTTGTGCTTCCTGTTTAAAGTCTGTTTTTAAAAGGTTTCACCTTCGGGGCACGTGGCTGGCTCAGTCGGGGGAGCATGTGACTCTTGATCTCAGGGTTGTGAGTTCAAGCTCCAATGTGTGCCGAAGAGCTTACTTAAAATACAAAAAAATGTTTTTAAAGGTTTCACCTTTTTCTAAGGTGACCAAATATGACACCATGGGATGGAGACATTTTTATTTTTAAGTAACTATAACCCTCAGAATGGACTCTCACATGCACTTTCTCAGACTCCTGCATTGTCTGAATATGGCACTCCTGCGTGTGTGTGTGCACACGCACACATATTTGCTCACATGTGTTGTTTCCCGTATGCTTTCTTCAGCAAGCCTTCCCCCAATCCTGCAACAATCCTGCAAACGCATTCTGCAGTTCTGGGCGGGGAAGCATCTATCATTGATGACCTTCCCGGGGACCTCTCCCACTTCAGGAGCTCAGCATGCAGGCGAGCCAGTGCTCACAGGCAGAGCAGGATGAAAGCCTTGGGCAAGTCTGGGAAGGTCTGTCCTGCCCTCTTCTTCCCCTATAGGGAGCCCAGTGACATTCTCCGCAAGCTCACCTCCCCTTCTCAGGAGACCCCTCTGTTACCACGCTGGAGCCCACCATCTTGCAGACATGAGGACATTGTCCCAGCAACCCGCCCCCTCCATCCGCTCCTCCTGACATTGATTTTTCCACTTCCCAGATTATTTGCATTGGACTATGATATGTTGTGTTCTCTCCCATCCTAAAAAGTAAGCAAACCAAAACCCATAACCTTTTCCCCTCCAGGAAAAGCCCCTTTTTTCTGCTCTCCTTCATAGTAGAAAAGGTTGTCTGAAAATAGATGCCTACTTTCTCTTTTTAAAGATTTTATTTATTTATTAGTGAGAGAGAGAGAAAGAGCACAAGCACGGGGAGCGGCAAAGGGAAAGGGAAAAGCAGACTCCCTGCCAAGCAGGGAGCCCTACATGGGGCTCAATCCCAGGACCCAAAGGCAGACACTTCACTGACTGAGGCACCCAGACGCCCCTATTATCTCTGTCTTGAATTCCTTCTAGTCTTTCTTAAGCCCATTTCCATCAGGATTTCCCTTCCACTGCCTCCCCAAATCTGCTCTCACCACGGTCCCCAGCAAACCTGCACTTGGACCGAACGCATGTTGTCAGCTTCTGACTTGGTCATCAGTAGAGTCCTCCTCCTTGAAAGGCCTTCGGGCATTAACTTGGGGGACCTGGCCAGTGCGCTGCTCCTCTGAGGTGGCCTGCCCTTGCCTGGGTTCTCCTCATCACCCCAACCCAGGCTGCACTCTCCAGCCCCCTCCGTTGTGCTGACGAGTCCTGACGGTGCCTCACCTCAGACCCCTTACCCAGCTGGCCGCCCTGCGCATCACAACCGGCGTGTCACGGGCATCTCAGTTTTAAGGTGCCTGAGGCCTGCTCCATGCCTCCCCGAGCCCGCCACACTTCACAGGGTCTGCCCTCCGGACTGTGGCATTTCTATGAGACCACCCCAGCTCTTAATCTCTGACCTCAATGTCCCTTACCAATTACAAAAGGACAATAATGCCGCCCATACTCAAGAAGGACACTCCTCTCCCGTAGAGGCTAATTTGGGTCAAGAAATCATCTTGGCCTGAAGGTCAGAAGAGGGAGGGGGTCACAGTGCACCCCTTATGAGGTGTGGCTGGATCCCCTCAGCCCCGGGACAGGAAGACAGAGCAAGTATTTGAATCTCTCAAGTCCGTGAGTAACAAAGATCAGTCAGCAAAGACTTCTCATGGGACTTGAAAGTGAGCATTTTCTTAGGAGCACTACATATGACCAGTTTTGGACGTTCCCTATGGTAAGAGACATGGAGGTAAAACTATTAGTCACCCAAGAGTATATGAAATCAAATAGGAGATAAAGCCACACAGAAAATACTGGGAGTACGAGTGAGCTTTCCACAACCCCAACACTGACACAGCTGTGCTCGTTGAAAAAATATATCCAAATAATTTAAATAAGAAAAGTGACGATGAATTCTCAGCATGACTCCTGCTACAGCTGGTGTAACATATTGAAGTGGGTCTCTCCTTACCTGTTGCTCTGCAAGTGAAGAAGGAGTCATCAGAGCATTATAGCCCTATAATTGGTATTTAGGAGCGTGACCCAAATGGCAGCCTATGTTCCCAAAAGCCAAGTAAAGCTTTCCTTCCATAAACTGTAGGCTTTCTAGAAATTAAAGGACCTATAAAATTTCTTTTAAGATCCTTCTCACATTTCACACAGAATAATGATGACGGTCATCATGTACGGCGCATCTATAATTATCTTCACAACAGAGATGCGAGTTATTATGTCCATTGGTGGAAAAGACTGAGTTTAGCCAATGCAACAGAAAGTTGTAGGACCAGCACTTGAACCCAGGTTCATGACCTTCCAACAAAGCCATAATGCCTCTCTACCTCAGACAAGGAATCAGAGAACAAAAGAAGAGACATATAGAAAACAGCTAAAATTACCAAATTAGACAAATTAAAAACTGTAATGTTAAATTAATCAACAAATAAATCCTACTGTGGGATCTTTAGATGAATTTTAGCTGCCCTTTCCAGCCAAAGGGCCACTCTTGAAGCTCCCTACGGTATTGCCATGCTCTGTTAATTTTTATTTTAATGTCTCTACTTTGGTGTGCAGCCAAAGTCATTTTCCTTGGCCAAGGATTAGTTAATCCTTGTATTTTGTGCCAGAAACCAATGATAAATCACATAGATTTTGCACAAAATTGCCTACTTCCACATATCAGACTTGCATATGAATCATGAAGCTTCATCAGAGGGCCTTCCTGGTCCCCTCAGCCTGACTGAACTTTTGACAGACTTCTCCCTAACTTGTCTCCCTGACCTCCTTTTTCTTAGAGCATTGGCTTTAGAAACCTTTGCACTGTCAAGTCTTTCTCTGCCCCTTGAGATGTAAACCATCTGCAACCCAGGGCTGTCCTTCTCCAGAACCTAGAGCCCACCCTCTGAGATGGAATCATCCAGGACCACGGTCCCTGTGTCCCAGCCTCCCAGTCTCTGTGGGAGAAGCTGACTTCTCTAACAGTGCCCACTGGCAAACAAGGATGGTCAAATCTCAGTGACCAAACCACCGCTGAGGCCCTTCAGTGGTTTGCACCAGCTCCCCATTTAACAACCCCCCCACCTTCTGTCCCAGTGGAGTTGAGCTCAGTCTCTTCCTCCAACTCATTTCTCAGGGAAATGAGACTGTATCCCTTGGATACAGTCTTCCTTGCCTGTTTAACTCTGTCAGGTTAAGTTTTCTATGACAAGCAAAGGGAATCTAGACGTCACAAGATTCCAGAAGGGAATCAGGGGTGGAGGCGCCATGATGCTGAAGAGCTGCTGGAGGCAAGTGCCTGCTGGCTCGGCATGTCTGTCAGACGCGGATATTTAAACTCAATCTGTTAAATGTGCCATCCTTTACAAAGTCATTTTCTGTAAAAACAAACTTCTGAAATTCACATCATTATAAACGTCCAGCCCTTTGGGAAATACCCAAGCTCATTTTAAATCTCTGTCCAGTTTATTTTCAAGCCACTATGTAAGCCAAACATTTTAAGTCGTGTTCTGGGTAAGCCCACAACACCCATCACCAGCGTGGCATGGCCACATCAGGAGCACAGATTAAGAAAGAAAAAGAACAGTGGAAAACCCAAAAGACTCCACTCCAAAACTGCTAGAACTCGTACAGGAATTCATTAAAGTGTCAGGATATAAAATCAATGCACAGAAATCAGTTGCATTTCTTTACAATACCAACAAGACAGAAGAAAGAGTAATTAAGGAGTCAATCCCATTTACAATTGCACCCAAAACTATAAGATACCTAGGAATAAACCTAACCAAAGAGGCAAAGAATCTATACTCAGAAAACTATAAAGTACTCATAAAAGAAATTGAGGAAGACACAAAGAAATGGAAAAACGTTCCATGCTCATGGATTGGAAGAAAAAATATTATAAAAATGTCTACACTACCTAAAGCAATCTACACATTTAATGCAATCCCTATCAAAATCCCATCCATTTTTTTCAAAGAAATGGAACAAATAATCCTAAAATTTATATTGAATCAGAAAAGACCTCGAATAGCCAAAGGAATATTGAAAAAGAAAGCCAAGGTTGGTGGCATCACAATTCCAGACTTCAAGCTCTATTACAAAGCTGTCATCATTAAGACAGTATCGTACTGGCAGAAAAACAGACACATAGATCAATGGAACAGAGTAGAGAGCCCAGAAATAGACCCTCAACTCTATGGTCAACTCATCTTCGACAAAGCAGGAAAGAATGTCCAATGGAAAAAAGACAGCCTCTTCAACAAATGGTGTTGGGAAAATTGGACAGCCACAAGCAGAAAAATGAAATTGGACCATTTCCTTACACCACACATGAAAATAGACTCAAAATGGATGAAGGACCTCAATGTGAGAAAGGAATCCATCAAAATCCTTGAGGAGAACACAGGCAGCAACCTCTTCGACCTCAGCCACAGCAACTTCTTCCTAGGAACATTGCCAAAGGCAAGGGAAGCAAGAGCCAAAATGAACTATTGGGATTTCATCAAGATCAAAAGCTTTTTCAGAGCAAAGGAAACAAAAGACAACTGACAGAATGGGAGAAGATATTTGCAAATGACATATCAGATCAAGGGCCAGTATCCAAAATCTATAAAGAACTTATCAAACTCAACGCCCAAAGAACAAATAATTCAATCAAGAAATGGGCAGAAGACGGAACAGACATTTCTGCAAAGAAGACATCCAGATGGCCAAGAGACACATGAAAAAGTGCTCCATATCACTCAGCATCAGGGAAATACAAATCAAAACCACAATGAGATATCACCTCACACCAGTCAGAATGGCTAAAGTCAACAAGTCAGGAAATGACAGATGGTGGCAAAGATGCGGAGAAAGGGGAACCCTCCTACACTGTTGGTGGGAATGCAAGCTGGTGCAACCACTCTGGAAAACAGCATGGAGGTTCCTCAAAATGTTGAAAATAGAGCTACCCTATGACCCAGCAATTGCACTACTGGGTATTTACCCTAAAGATACAAACATAGTGACATGAAGGGGCACGTGCACCCAAATGTTTATAGCAGCAATGTCCACAATAGCCAACCTAGATGTCCATCAACAGATGGATGGATAAAGAAGATGTGGTATATATATATATACAATGGAATATACTATGCAGCCATCAAAAGAAATGAAATCTTGCCTTTTCCACGACATGGATGGAACTAGAGGGTATTATGCTGAGCGAAATAAGTCAATCAGAGAAAGTTAATTATCATATGATCTCCCTGATATGAGGAAGTGGAGAGGCAATGTGGGGGTCTTAGGGGGGTAGGAAAGGAATCAATGAAACAAGATGGAATCAGGAGGGAGACAAACTGTAAGAGACTCTTAATCTCACAAAACAAACTGAGGGTTGCTGGGGGAGGAGGGTGAGGAGAGGGTGGTGGGGTTATAGACATTGGGGAGGGATATATGTGCTATGGTGAGTGCTGTGAAGTGTGTAAACCTGGCGATTCACAGACCTGTACCCCTGGGGATAAAAATACATTATATGTTTATTAAAAAAGTAAAAATAACCTATATAGATATATGTGGCCTTGTACCTCCTACATGGCTATACATGAATGAATAAATAAATACAATCAGGAAGAAAAAAAAGAAAGAAAGAAAAAGAACGGTGTCAGCTAGGGAACTGCGTAAACAGAAGGAGGGGGAAAAAGAAAAAAGAAAAAAAAAAGCACACTATCAGAAACCCAGGGGGAAATAATCAAGGGCAGGGCAGGAGGAGTAGATACTTAAGGGATTTGATGAAATGTAAGAAATTCGATCTCCCCCTAAATTACCCCTTTATGGCAGAAAGAAAGAAAAAAGGGAAACGTCAAAGAAGGAGTGGTTTGCTTCTTAAAGAGCAAGAGTGGGCCTTGGTAGAGAGCGTACGAGCCCCTTCCCTCGACGGTCTTGCCGTTTCGCCACAGACAGCAGGAAAGAAAGGAGAAAAATCGGGAAGCAAGGAGCAATGATGTCATCATGCCAGGTGCTCAGGCAATTAGGGACGAGGCCAGAACAAGAAGTCGGTGCTCCTGATTGCCCTCCAACGTCTCAGTCTGTGATCCACGGCCCCTTTCTGCCAATAGAGTTAATTACGGAGCGCAGGGATTATGTTCTTCCTCCCCACATTTCCTTGGCAATTTCAATTACATAAGGTGTCTTTACTCCAAGTCGAGTACTTGCTGATCATAAATCAAGTTCCTGCTGATCATAAATAAAACTCTTAATAATCTAGACTCGAAGTGAGATACAGTCTCAGCCCCTGTGGCTTTAGGAGCCCTGGAGAGTCCATTCAGTTCTCGTTGTGCTCCAGCACGAGGACTCGGTCGTGCAGATCGAGCCCTGGCTCTTCCCCTTGTGAACCTGTCCCCGGGGTGCCTGCTGCACACATCCGCAACTCCGTGGGCTCAAGTTTCACTGTCATTATTTCAAAATGCTCCTATTACTTGCAGACCCTTGAGTCAATGTATAACTGAAAGCTCAATTCAATTTAAGAGCAAGAAGAATAAAATTCCCCCCAAAGATGCGGTGGGATGATAGGCAGCGCAGAAATGTAGAGAGATTGGAAAAGGTCCTAAGAGGCAAAGAAGATTAAACACGGGGAAGGTTAGCTTGAAGATACGGACAAAATCCAGAAAGAGCTTTGGGAGAGAATTTCCCTAGAACACCTGCTTCCTTCCGCTCCAGGGGCACCGACCGGGACCCACGGCTCCCTCTGACCTTATCTGTCACTATGGGGATGGGAAGGGGGAGCCCTGAGCTGGTGAGCCAAGCTCCCTTTTTGGCTTCCGCCTCTCATTCTCTTCAAGTCATCTTCTGTGAGTTGCTTATCTCCCCTCTTTATCAAGTTACCGGCTCCTCTTCAATTATTTTTTAAAATTTGACTTAAAATCCCAGCTGTATTGTTAGGGGTTCTCTAACACATTAGTAAAGTAAAATCCCTCCCTGTCATAAGCCGCTGGCTCACTGCAACGAGCTGTATGCAACAGCTCCCATCCAAAGCCCATTTGAATGAAGAGCTAGCATCCCAAGGTACACTCTGCTCGTGTCTCGTGTGTCTGTGTGTGTGTGTGTGTGAGACATGCGGGCATGTGCGTGGCCATGCCGGAGAAGAATTCCAGCCACAGGGCTCACTGATTTGAGAAGTCTTGCCCTCCACAGTTCTACTAAAAGTACCCGAATTTCAGAGTTCCTCCAAGCCCTTCCCTTTATGTCCTTGTGGAGTTCAAGGGGACAAGCACGAGAAGGGTTCTCACAGCCCTGAGGATGACACTCTCCCACTGATCAGGGAGTTCTTGGGTAAGTCAGTTCATCCCACCTGGCCTCAGTCTCCCCTTCTATGACACAGAGAAATACCTGTGCTTTCTCTGCCTCAGAGATGCTGTGCATGTTCAGAGACACACTGCAGATAAAAATGTTATACCCATGTAAGCTATTATTATGTAATTTAGATGTTTTCTACACCATCAAAACTCCTTTCTGAGAGCTGCTGGCTGCTCTCAGCGACAGCCAGGCGTAGCGTTCGTGAGTGTAATTGGGCAGTGAGCCATCCTGCTTCCTGGATTAGTGAGTTTTTGTTTATGAAGAAGTTCCCGATGTTTAGAATTTTGTTCTCCATACTTGCTAATTGGCTTTAAATGCTAGTAAAGAAAAAGCTGCTACTGACAGCAAATTAAAATTGCCTTCATTTCATTTCTTTTGAAGCCTTGTTTACCCTAAGAGAGGATTTATTTTTTGTTCCACATTTTTAACACTTTTCTTTTAATTATGTTAGGTGGTAAAAATATAAAGAAAAACATGGTTCGATACATAAGTTCTTGGGCGTTTTGAATTCCATGAGAGTGCATGTTTGCGTATATGTGCACACATGTGAGGATGTATAGGTGTGTGGTGTGTGTGTGCACATGTGTGCAGTGTGTGTGCATGTGTGGTGCACGTGTGTGAGAGTGTGGTGTGTGCGCTGTGTGTGTGCACTCGTGTGCATGCATGTACCTGGGTCTGCGTGTGTATTTGGCAACATTCTGGATGGTTTAAGGCCATTTTAAATAGCCATAAAGGGAATATTTTGGATTTATTAAGAACTTCAGCCCCTAGGTTTAATTTGAAGTTTGAGGTCCCAAGTTAGCGCTCCTCCAGGGTTTTATACCAATTTGGGACAAAACTGCCCTCTGTCATGATAACTTCTGAGGCTGGAAAGCAGCTCCCAGGTCTCCAGGCCTTGGCTTGTGCACCACCGCAACCAGACACAGCTTCGCCCATGCTCCAGGCTCCAGGGAGCACGCCCACACTGCTCGGCCTAGCAGGCAGCAAGCTCTCAGTGAGTACGTGGCTGTGGGCAGCGCCCGCATGCCGGCAACTCCTGGCGAGCCCTCTACTCACAGCCCTCCAGGGAGACGCGGAAGCCGGAGCCGCCCTGGTCCTGCTACATTCCCACTGGGTCGGGCCGCCCGCACAGAAGGAGCAGCCAGTTACTCCGTCAGCCGGTGTCTCGGGGACCCTTGTGGAAATGACCTCCTCTCGCAGTCTTAGCGCCGATCCATCTACTTCCTACCTCCTGACACATCTCCGTGTGAAGGAGACCCTAGTGGCCAGCCCCCCGCCTTACACACCTTCACCCCCCCACACACACCAATCCTACACTGGAGACTTCAAACCCCAAATCTGTGGGGATGGAAACCCTCATGCTCACTTTCACTAAAGACAAGAGAACTGGGGACAAAGGTTTGACATCACGAGAACATTAACTGAAAAGCAATTATCCAAATCAGTGGCTGTGGAGAAAGGCATCAAGGATTAATTAGGATCTCCTCTTCATGCTACAGAGCGAGGGCTACCGCGGGGCTGTGCGAGCGAGGGCTCTGGGGGTCACGGAGCCTGGTCTCTGAGCCAAGCCCATTCACCAGCCACGCTGTCACCTCCCTCCCTTGGTCTCCTCAAAGTGGGTTGAGAAATGAGAGCGCGCCGACGATGGCCCTCAGAACATTCCACGGTGAGCAGCACGCAGGCGCTGAGTGCTAGCCGCCCACAGGGCACCAGTCCGGCAAACACCGGAGCAACCAGGACTCACGGCATAGGGACAGGTGTGAACCATGTTCTGTGCTCCCAGGACACACCTGAAGGTCAGGAACAGAATACAGGGCTTTACCTGCGGAAGACCTGGCGGGTGTCGGGCGCCCACTGCACCTGCACACGCGTTACTGACGGAAATCGCAGCCCACCGGTCAGGCAGCTGGTGTCATCCCATGTTTGCCCCTCAGAGGGCTTCGGACATTTGCCGGGGACCATGCAGCTCCTGGGCTGTGGAGCAGGGCTGCCGACCCAAGCAGACCTTGGCAGAGCGGGAGGGTCTGTTGTACAAAACATCCGTGGCTCCTTCTTGGCCCTCAGTGGAAAAGCGGGTGTGACTCATTGAATGACCACCGTTGTGTGGAACGCCCAGATCCCCGCATCTCTTCTCTTTCTCCTTCCTTCCTTCCTAGCTTCCTTCCTTTTTTTTTTTTTTCTTTTTTTTTTTTTTTTTTTTTTGGCTTCCTTCCTTTTTGGTTCTGTTTTGTTTTTAGTCTGCTTTCTTTAACTCTCCGTTCCCTCCTCTGTGAAACAGAGACAACATTCTTCCTGCCTCCATACACCAAGGTTTTTGTGGGATCTGAAGCGAGTACTTGGGAAGATGTCTTTGCTTTGGTGGGGGTATGGGATTATTTTGTTTGTGTTTTGTTCTGCGTTTCCCAGTAAGCTTCTTTGGCACCGAATCCACCTCTGTGAGGTCCTTGGGAAAGCCCTGTTACAGGAGGTGCTCTGGGACTGTCACCAACCTCAGGACCAGGACATCCATTGGTCGCCAGCAGACACCTGGCTCTACGCAGACTGGAGGGCAGGTTCAGTCCCCACCTGTGGTCTCGCCCCACGAAGAAGAAACAAAGCACAATTATGACGACGTTTGCTGCATGACAGATAATACCAGCTTCGCATCCGGATTACAGGGAGAGAGAAGACAAGCCCTCCGCTGGCACCTCCCCACACTCCACTGTCCTCCCCAGCTATTCAGTTCTGAAGGAGAGAATTAAGCCATTTTAAAATAGAACATGGACCCTTGAGAGTGAGGACCTCAGACCGTGATTCAGTGAGGCAGGTGGGACCCCGGGAGAGTTTATTTCCAGGTGCGCTGCCACAGTTGGCTGATACACAGGCTTTGAGGAGCGCAGAGCTGGCCAGAAGATCGACGTGGCTGATGCCTGACACCTTCATGTCATTCGCCATCACTGGAAGTCACCTGTCCAGCTCTTTACGTGGACATGTCCCAGCCTCAGAGGCTGAAGGCACAGAATGAGGAGCTCTCTGGCCACTTCTGCTGCCCTCTCACCTCCAGCTGGCCTGAAATCCATCTATAAAAGTACAGCGGGCCTTCATGGACCATTTCCCCAAGCTCTCCCCTGGAATCATTTTGGAAGACTCCCACTGTTGGCTTTTATATCTATGTCGATCACTTTTCTTGTATTGTTATTGGATTGGTCGGCTGGGGCTGCCCTGACGGTACGCGACAGAACTGGGTGAGCTAAACAAACACTTCCTCATGGTCCCAGAGCTGGGAGTCCAAGACGAACATGTGGGGGGGTTGGTCTCTCCCGAGTCCTTTCTCCTCAGCTCGTGGATGACTGTCCTCCCCTTGAGTCCCCACATGATCCATCTTCTGTGTCTCCGTGTATGTCCAAATTCCCTCTTCTTACAAGGACCCCAGTCCTACCAAACTAAGGACCACCCATAAGACCACATTTAACCTGAATTATCCCCTTAAATTTAAATATCTCCTAAATGCAGATATAGTCACACGGAGAACTAGAACTTCAGCATACAGTGGTAGGAAGACAGTCCTGACACCCCCAGTCACGCAGGGTATTTCGTCTTTGCATCATGAGGACGAAACTTTGCTCTTCCCAGGGAGGGCTGTGGAGGACGCTGAGAGCTGACAGGTGCATCTCTAAGCACGAGGGAGGGAACTGGTCCTGGATATTTAGACCTGTAGACAGCCGCAGATGCATTCTGGAGCCATTTCTGTGACTCTGGGATTTATTTTTTTACGCATATTGAAAGCCACATAAAATGAGAGGAATGTTATTGATTTGGAGATTTCAAGTGAACAACTCAAATGCTTAATGAGAAAAATGAAATGATCATTAAAAATATAGACAGACGAAGGAGCACATTTAACTAAATTCTTACAACTAGAGGCAAGGGACCTTGGATAATTATCGTATAAACGTGGATGAAATTCTGTCTTTAGAAGATTTTAATATCTACATGCATGTGATGAAAGGATCATCTACCAAAATACATCAATAAATAGAAATAATACCCATTTCATAATTCTTTAGCATCTCTCTATATTGTTAGAAAACTACTGACATCTTTCCTAAGGATTCTGGAATCATATGCTGAAACCATTTCCAAGGTATTCTGAGGAAATGGCACAGAGAGAGAGAGGAGACAAGACCTCCATTATAACGACAAAGACCTTTGTGCAGGTGAAGTGCCACAGGCTCCCTTGGGGCCTTCTTCTGGCACTGCCTCTGTCTAGACTCGAGAAGTCTCTCTCACCAAAGACTCAGGTTGCGAGCTCCTGTAGAGGACAGCGGAGACCAGAACTCTGCGGACCAGGAAATACGTGGTCCACAGCAAGCACCTTCTGCCCTGATTTCCTCGAGCACCGTTTGCACTTCTGGCTTTGGTTCTCCGTCCTATTGCTTTGCCTTTTGGTAACTGTTAGTTTACCTCTGGGAAGGGGCAATAGGGCAGGATTCTGAAGCGGGAAGGTGCAGGTGACGTCAGGACACTTAGCAGACTTGCTTCAAGCCATGCAGCTTGGTGGTAGCAGAGTCAGGACAAGACCACCGGTCCCGCAGCCCAAGACCTCCCACAAGCCTCGTAGGAGGGCAGAGTCTCTTTTGTGCCTCGTTGTACCACACACAGCCTCCTGGGTGGGGCCTGCGTATGAGCAGTACAGGGGAGTGCCTACCTCCGAGTCCCCAGGACCACGTAATCAGCAACATGCCAGAAAATGAGGGGCTCTGTCACTCTCTTGAGAACAAGACACCACCTCGCTCTGACCCCACTCACTTCCTAGGCCCCCTCTGTATTTGGTCAGAGAGAGAACTGTGCCCTATATCATGTATACATTGATTTGATAAAACTGTTTCCTGTCTTACTCAAACATCCTTCACCGGCTTACAAAATGTGATTCCATTTTAGATATCGATGGCTAGAGGGAAGTTATTAAGAAGTGAGAGTTATTATGTGCGCATGAGCCCAAAAATGAGTAATTATCTCCTGCGTCTCTCCAGCAGTGTCACGGAGACATGAGACAAGTATCTGTTGGTTCTCATCACACACCTCCCTCTCTGGAAACCCAAGGCTCAGTGCATTGGAAAACACGGTTGTTTCTAGGCAGCTTCCCACCAGCTGCCTGGAGATCGGCCTCACCATGGTCTGGTTGTGAATCCAATTTGCCCTCTCCACAGGGTGAGTCCACTGGCGAATGTGACAATGAAAACTACACACATGTGTCAGGAAAGCAGGTCTAGAGGGAACAAGGGGCAGCAGTGAACGGCACGTAATTTTGCCCACCTGCACATCGACCGTCTCCTCTGCTAATCAGGGGCTGGTTTTCGTGACTCTTCTATCCCTCTATCCTCACCTGACCCCCGTGACCATCCTTGCCCATCCCCTATAATGTCTCCAATGCCACACTAGAACTGTGGCTCTCTTCTATTCCACCTAAGGCAATTGATTTCAAATTCTCCCAAAAAAGGCAACATGAGGAACCATGTGCAACCCACAGTTAAAGCTTAGCTCTGTCAAAGTCTGTGATCGTGCGTGCCACTACTTCTATTTATTTCATTCATTATTTCCCCTATAAAATGGGAATGATCAATTTTAAATTTCCCTCTTGAAGTTTTCAAGAGGATTACACTGATAGTGGTGCCGGCACAAGGGACCACTCAAGGGATTCCAGCTACGATTTTTATAAATAGCCAAAGAGACTCCTTGACTCTCCTCCCCAACTTGCCTCTACCATCGCCTTCTACTGCTCATCGCCTGGGCTGCTGTTGACTGAGAATCACAGAAGCTGTGCACAGTGACATCTTCCCTAGGCATCTAGTGAAAACTGTTCTGTTGTGGAGGAGGGAGTCTTCCACCATAAGGCAGATCACAACCATAAGTGGTTAAGAGATTTCCTGAAGTCTTGGTTCAGCTGCGTGAGAGGGCACCGCGGAGCCTCCTGCAGAGTGTGACCCACAACCCCCGACATCAAAGCCTTCACAGTCCGAGGCTGAGAAGTGAAACTAGGAAGGCACGAGCAGCCCGGTCAGGAGCTGTGAAGGCGCACGCGTGGCTGCTCTCTTCCACGGCGGCAGCTCTCGTCGGCCATGAAGCCAAGTTAATCACCACTGTAACGCAGGTTCAGGACTCCAAACTCAACGACATGTCACCACGTGCAGTCCTTCTATCCTGCTGTTCCTAGATTATGTCCTTTTTTAAGAAAACAGTCATCGGACAAGTAAGACGTTTCTGAGCTCTGCGAGCCACTCCACAGCATGAACTGAAGCCGACGAGAGGGTTGTGGGAACCTCTGATCTACAGCCAACTGCTCAGAAGCACCGGTGACAATCTGGGCTTGGTAATGGTGTCTGAAGGGAGGGCGGCCTTGCAGGACCGGGGCCTCAACCTGTGGCAGGCAATGCCATCGGCAGGGAGACAGCGTCAGAACTGCGGTGGCTTGTGGGACACCTGACTGGTTTCGGAGAATTGCTTGGCGGGGCGGGGAAAGGGCCCCATGGGAATTGGGGTCAGAATCGCAGAAGGGAGGTAGGACAGCAGTTCTAAGGAGAGACCAGCATGGCCGGAGAGCTGAGGGCCACTCGGAAAGGACAACCAGCGGACGGGCAAGACTCATCGCCGGCGAGAGCTGCGGTGATGAGATGGCCTCGCCGGGACAGGTGGGAATGAGACCGACTTGTTAGAACACATGAGCGCTTCATGTCACGGGAGCCATCACCAGAGCCTCTTGTCCTCACTCTTCAGTAGCTCTTAGCCAAATAAATACTTAATGAATTTCTTTAACCGTGAAGTCTGCCTCCTTAGAAGTCACCCAGCAAGCTTTGCAAAAAGTCTGCTGCCCAAGCCCATTCCGGGGATTGTGGTTTAGGGGAGCTAGAGATCCCCAGGCAATTCTGACGAAGTTCTGTGACCAGGGAGCACCCTGGGGATGGCAGAGGGGGGAGACGGGGAGCAGGAGGTGCTCCAGGAATCCTGCATGGGGAGCGTCGCTCGTAGGCTGCTGTGATGTGTGTGAGCAAAGGACAAGTGACAGACAGGGGCCAGCAATGGGGAAGAGCACACAGCTATTGTCCAGGAGAGAGGCCTTTGTTTTGCAGGTCGGATTCCCAAGTGTAGTAGGAGCAGAAGAGCTGCCACAAAGGTTCGCACCAGTGATGCAAATGCTTGGGTGACGTGCCTAGAACCTTCCTGAGCCTACCCACAAAGGAAGCCCACTTTCAGGGGCGACCACCGGTAATCCACAGCGAGGTCTGTGGCTTTGTAGCCGACCTTCATCAGAACCCCTCTCCCAGCTGCGGGGAACCTCCTATTGTAGAGTCTTGCGTATCTTTCACTATGGAAACTGGAATCCAGACACTGGCTCTCCTTGCCGTGGCCACTCAGATGCTCCCCCAACGGGGCTTCAGTTCTGCGGTAAGTGACTGGAAGGAACAGAGACCACAGAGGACTCTCACCGAGGCAATGCACGCCAGTGCCCACAGTCCCGCTGGGTACCCAGGAGCAGCGAGCTGGGACGCTTGCCGGAACACTTCTGTAGGGCTGCGTGAGCTGTGGCCCTGGGGTTGGCCCCTCTGGCGTCCACCCGTCCTCAGAGCCTTCATATCCAAACATCCCTGCAACATCTCCACACTTCCCTTTTCTGTTCCAGTAAACTAGAGCCCATTTCAGTAGCTTACAACTATGCAGCTCTCTCAAGATGTTACTACACTAGAATTCTGGAGATCTAGATGATCACAGTAGCTGTGGACACTTCTATGCCCTCTCTCTGACCAGAAGAGACCCCAATATGCGTTGTATCATAGAAACTAAATAACGGGAAGCCATTTCTTCTGCAAAACTGTGCCCCTTTACGAAATGCCTGCAGTCTAGACAGCAGTTTCCATGGGAGTGCACCATGCTACGCTATAGGTCATTTAGCCAAATTGCTTTTGATTTTTGAAATGTGCAGATTGCCTTTGCTGAAGGACCTGTTGGCATGAGGATGCATATTTAAGGCTTATTAAGTCTGCTCGCTATACAGGAGGGAATGATGTAATTGTTCTAGCTGTACACGGAGCACAGGGTAAATTCGGATATAATACTCCGGAGGAATCAGCTTGATTTCCTGCATCCAGCATATGACCTAAGGAATTAGTTTCCATCTCCACCTGCTTTGGAAAGGAAATCTTTTTTAGCCCATAGTTAAATCATCGTCTTCTTACTGAGACTCAGGCATAGCCAGACTCGAAGCCACTCTAAACTGCCCTTCCCACCCATGCACAGGGACCTGGTGAAGTGGGCGATTTCTGATTCTTTTCTTTGGCTGTTTTTACTGTGCCCGCCTTAGATAAGAGAAACTAATCGGTGCAATTCTATAGTGAGTCTGCTGATAGATTTTCTGTTCCTAATAAAATTTGCTGTCAAGCTACTTTGGCCGTTCTGTTTTCATTAAAGGTCATTCAGAAAGCGGCACTGTGACAGCTGCGGGCAACCCAGGGCTCCTCTCTTTCCAGGGGGTTCACATAGTGACACCTGGTGGCCACAACGCGTCCCTACAGCGGAAAGGAGAAGGAAAAGTGTGCACGTGTGTGCGCGCAGGTGTGTGGGCGTGTGTGTGGACGCACGTGTGTCCAGGCATGGGGCACACATGGGACAAAGGAGACTAAGAGAACCATGGGATGCTGACAGCAGGCAAAAATCCTGAAAACAATCTCAACAGCCATTTTGCGAGTTCCGTTTTGAGCTTTATCACCTTGTTTCCGCACTGGCCCCCAAACCGGGACGTTGACTGGTGATCAATGAAGTCAACAGTAAAGTTAGCGACTGGCTAACGGGCTAGTTTCTCCTTCCACAGTTTGCGCTAACAAAGACCCAATGCAGAAGAATTTGTCAAGGACCATACTCACTTACGATGAAGTTTTATCTAAATATTTCCCACAGGTATACAATAGTAGTTCATACTTCTTCTATGAAAACTTTATTAGAGAGTAATGTTAGGTTCACAGCAAAACTGAGGGGAAGGTGCAGAGAGGTCCCACAAATTCCCTACCCCAACGCACGCGGCCTTCGGGACTGTCAGATCCTACACCAGATGGTGGTTTGTTACAACCCGTAAACCCACACTGGCCCATCGCCATCACCCAGAGTCCGCAGTTCACATTCCGGTTCCTTCCCGGTGCGGATCATTCTACGGGTTTGCGTAAACGTCCAATGACAGGTATCCATTGATTGAACTCAATCCTTTTTAGGGACACTGCTCTAAAAATCCTCTGTCCTCCACCTGGTCATCTGCCCTCCCCTCTCCCAGTTCATACAAAAACCAACAATAACTCTCCTCTCCTTGAGTAAAACGACGAAACGATCTTCTGTATGCTGACTCGAGATATCAGAGAGAGAAAACAGAACTTCCTCCTTTAGTTTCAGCAATGATAGAGTCTCTGCATTTCACTCAATCACCCCCGCAAACATCCTACTCCCCCCACCAGGAATCCACCAATCGAAGCCCATTCATTAAGCAACTTGCTGTGCTGAGCCCAGGCTTTCCGCGGAAAGAGTAAGAGGGAGCCGACCTTCTGCGGTGCCCGCTACGGGAAGCACGTTAGCGCTCTGTCAGCTCAGAGAGATGCATGAGCTCTACTCTGCAGTGGGGAAATACACATTAACCAGGTTAGGGAGATGAGCCCAAGGCACATGAACCCACACCGGACACCTTAGGACAGGACTGGACTGAGAGCAAAGTCATGGGACATGTTGAGCACACAGAGGAGCGAGGACTCCAGCAGCCAGGATGCTGGAGGACAGAAGCTGAGCTGGGAAGGATGGTGGGAATGTTCGTGAGGGCAAAGACGGGGGGAGGAGGGCTGCATGGAAGAATCTAGCAAATGAGCGGCGCATTAGGACCTCTTTAACGTGTAAACTGTAGAGTAGGGAACACCTGGAAGTAGGTTCACACAGAAGGAGAGGTCGGATTTTAGGGAACCTTAAAGAATGGCGGGGACAATTCAGACTAGGAGGGGTAGGAAACAGCGAGCCACGGAAAGCTGCGCTGACCACGCTGTGAAACGAGCAAACGCTTTCCGAATGCTTCCCTGTTCGCGAAAAATGTTAACATCTCCAACAATCTCAGGCCATTTGATTAGGTTTGATTATAGCTGAAGATGGCTTTCCCAGCAAGGAGTCGATTCTGAGTTTCAGGGGCGCTTAGCAAAAATGGGTGGAAGGAAGGGAGGTAAATGGACGGACAGACGGACGGACGGGAGGACGGAAGGAGGGAAGCAGTTGGGGGGGGAGCGAGGGAGGGGGGTTTAAAGGCAATTCCTGAGGCCCTGGTGGCAGCACAGCTCCACTGGAAACTAGTGAAGGACACTAACCAGTTCTTGACCACAGCGCTTTTAAATTCTGCAGGAAAGGAAGTAACCAACAGAGCTTCACAATGAAGACCCCGGAAACAGCAGAGTCTAGAAGAGCCAATTATCAATTTTCCTTAAACATTCACCTGCTCCAGAACGTATCTGCAGAGAATCTTGCTCTTTTCTTCTCAGAAATCTCATTAAGCAGAATAAAAAGGAAAGACTTTGTGGACCACTCGTGACCTTCTGGTTGCATTCCCAATGCACACCTTCTTCAGGCCAACAGGCGAGCTTCGAAACCCAAAGACTTAATCAGCTAACCACGTCCTCAAAACCTGGTGATGTGTCTACAAGAGATCCACTGGAAACAGGGAACGCTGTAGAGCCTGAGCTACCAAACGAATGGATCACGCATCTAGTGCTGTAAGGCCACTACATACTTAGTCAAGTTGAGCAACCCCCCAGAGGACTTAACATGCCCTGTGAATGCAACTCTCTTGGCTTGCATTGCACTGCAAGTGACTCTGATGCTCTGCGACAGCACATAATCCAGAAAAAGCTGTGAAGCCACGTTATGCAAATCTGACTCCAAAGATGATGATCATTACCTAATTTATTCACCATTTTAAACCTTCCTGGGCTTCTAAGACCTAAGAAATCACATCAGCCTGGAGACGGGGCAAAACTCAGGCAACAATGAGCAACCTTAGGTCTTTAATCACGTATGGGGTGGGATAAACAAGAGGCTGACCCTGAACAAAGCCTCCCCACCCAAGTTCCATGTTCCCCATGGAATGGTGAACTGGTGGAGAGGCAGGGGGCTCCTGGCAGACATGCTGGCTGTCTCGCTGGAGATGGAGCCCCACACAACAGCTCTGTTTCATGGGCCTTGGGGTCAGCCAGAGGGTTCGGAGTGGAAAAGTACTGAGAACAGGGTCACAGCACACTAGGCATCATTGGACTTTCCCCCTGCCCCCAGCAAGAGCTTGTGGAAGTCCAAGGCCTGGAATCCAGAGACCCAGGGATGAGGATGCCTGAGCCGAGTGCAGACACATGGGACAGCCCGAGTCTTTGGTGGCCGAAGCCGTGGAGGCTGCAGTGTGCAGGCCGTGCACCCGGCCTGCCCGCGAGGGTGGCCCTCCCCGAGGCCTGCCAGGTGAACCTCTTATTGCCTGGGCCTGGGCCTGAAAAGCCATCCATAGGATTTCAAGTAGGGCCAGATACCTCAAGTCCTGGTTTGATGGTCTATAAAAATTCCTCTAAGAAATTGGAAGCAGTCACCCCAAAACTGTCCTGTGTCACTGAGAGATTAGAAAGCATGACCTCTGAATCAGGGTCACTCGGTCATGTGTCTGAGGGTCCTGGACACCTCTTCCCCGTGCCCGCTCTGGTCCTCTCCCTGCTCTGGGCCCCACAGGCTGCATATCCCCTGTTACCCGTCAGCAGGCTCTGGCTGGGCTTGCTGGCGGAAACACCTGCTCTGAGCTCCATTCTGTGGCAGCATTTGGCCATGGCTGGGCCTTCACAGAGCCTGGGACAGGCCTGCCAGGTCCCCACTCCCACCCCGAGTCCCATCGTGGGCCATGGCGCCAAAACCTCCTCACTGTGCCCTCCAGCCCCGGCTTCCTGCTCTTGCTAATCTCTAAGTCACCTGTGGCCCAATTTGATTTCTCAGCATTTCATCATCTGCAACAAACCCTTTATATTCCATTTCCCCTACTTCAGGGACAGTGGTTTCTGTCTTTCTGGCTGGATTCTGACACAGTCTTACTGGGTGAATGACTATTGGCCATAAAACTCACATCTCATTCCCATACATGGTCACTCATCAATCAAGATTTCCTAACTTAATACTGTTTAAGGGAACCAGGAAAGGAAGCTAGTATTTCCTGTAAGAAGAAATGATAGGGAATCAAATTAAGGCACCATAAAATAATGAATTACATGTGAGGCGAGATGCTTTCACTAACGTGCCCTGCAGGATGCTGGTTGACCAGGGTGTCCCCAAGGTCATCAGGGTCACTGGCCTCCCTCATAAATTGAAAAGGTCCTTTATCAACAGGCAAATGTTGGTAATAATGATTCTGGAGTCATTGTGGGTGGTCTGGTCATAGTAAAATAATAAAAGAGCCCAAAAAAGCAAGACTTGTTCATGAAACGTTCAGGAAACCCTATCTAACTGGATCTTGGAATGACAGTTTCGGGAATGGAAAAGCAGCTTACAGGAGAACCTCAGTCAGCGCCCTGCCGTCCTTTTGTACAAACTTGCTTATAAAGGGACTGAAGTTTGGAGAGACCCCATGACCATCAAAAACCAGGGAACCCCGGAGCCCCGAGGGAAACCTCCGGGCTGCTCAGGACCAGTGCACCAGGCTGGGCCCGTGGGCAGGCTCCACACCCTGAAGCCAGCACCAGAAGAACGAAAAAGAAGTTCACATCAAACCGCAGGAAGTAAGAAAACGACAGTAAAAAGGAGGAAATAGCGTGGGGTCCAGGGATGAGCTGGGTCACCTGGGACATCAAGTAGACGCCATGGCGGCACTTCCTCTTTGGCTGGTATCTCATTGATAAGCTCTATGTTTAGTTTAGCACAGGTTACGCTAGTGCAGTTCCTTTAATTTAGGCATTTCTGTCCCCCACCGTAGAAGAGTCCCATTGCTCTGTACACATTAGCTCAACGGAGCTTCCCGGGAGGGAATCCAATTCTCCCGTTCCTGGGTCCTAGAACTGCTGTGTTTGCAGTCCTTGGCCGACACCCTTCACTCTAGTCCCTGCAGCCTTCGTGCTTGAGCCTTTTCCCTTCGGTCCTAAAATCTCCCCCGTCTCCCTCTCATAGGGACACTGCGATTACACTGGGTCCACCCAGCCCCTCCAGGATCTGCTCCCCACATCGAGCCCCCCAATCGATCACACCCTCAACGGCTCTTGTTCCATATGAGGTGACAGTCACACGTCCCAGGGACTAGGACCTGAGTAATGCAGGGGCTGTAATTCGTCCTGGCATACCCGCCCGGTCCCCGAATCACCTATCCCTCGATGTTAAATGGGCTCCTGGAGTGAGCTGGAATTGCTGACACCTTTGCTAACCCAGTGAAGGTTTCCACCACCCTTCATCAGCCTCGCCCGGCCCTGGCATTCTATTCTCTCGACGCAAAGATGTGACATTTCTGAATGCCTTAATTTTCACTGCCTGGTGGGCGACAGACAAAACTCATCCACATATGTCCCGGATGAAAAAATCGTATTAAATCGTGACGGCCTTAACTTCCAGGAAAAGGATGCTCACATCAGTTGATTGTCGCTTCACAATAAATTTTTAAAGTGAGTCACTCTTCCACCAAGAGATGTTTGCTTGTTATATTCCAAAAGTCTGTATTTTGGCTCTTTTGAAGGCACAATAACTTCTCATTCAGGGCTGCATCAAAGTGTATCGTTTTCAAGTCATTTAAAGAAACAACCCAGAATCCTAATTTAAGTTAAAATTCAGTTGCATGCGGTGCGACCCACGGGAATAAATCAGCGGAGGTGACAATCAGACGAACAGATTCCTTTTACACTTGGTTAACTTCCCAGATGCAGGCTCGGTGACAATTTCATCAGAATGTAGTCCTCTGCCTGGAGGCCGGTGCAGTGCTTCTGATTCTGATGGGAAAATGCTTTCCAATTGTGGAAATTTGAAAACGTGAAACAACGATCTTTTTTAAAAGCAAAAACATGATCATTAGTGTGGGTGAGGTTCCTCTCTGCTTTTGCATTCGCACGACCTCCAAAAATCACCACTTACGTAACAAAGCCATATTCCAGGCTGAATTTGCATGACCTTTGCCGCTGGTTTGTGTTTTATGGCCCCTGAGGCAAGGGTGGCCTGATCTGATAGTAAATAAAGTTGCTGTGCCATAAAGTTATTTCTAAAAAAAAAACTCACTAATTCTAAATTCCTATCTGATTCCATCTCTGTTCAGATATATTTTTTCTAGCATTACATATTACAAAGTCAAAAAGTCCCTTCAATCTGCATAGAACATTACCTTGGAACAATAAAAATGTCACAATTTTCTCAGCACCATAAATATCGCAGGGTATCCGACGTTAAAATTCAACCCCATGATATAGAGTTTAGACTAATATATTTCCTGTTACGTAGGAAAAGTGTTTCTATAGACATTATTAGGATTATTCTGTGCTCCTAATAGTTTCTTGATGATGGGCCTTCTATACATTCATTTATATGCATTTATTCCTCATTTAACCAACATCTGCTTAATTAGCATCTGCCCCAAGCTAGGTCTTAGGGAAACGAGAGGTTAAGAATTCAGGACCCATAAGAAACGTGTTCTTAGTCTAGCCAGGAAGAAAAACATGCAGTTAAGGTTTACCATCAAGATATATTCAAAATCCTGCAGGGACACCTAGGACCAAGTGATTTATTCCATCTGGAAAAGTCTTTAAAATGTTTCAAAGGAAGCAGCATTTTAAGTGGGTCTTATAAAATGAATACAGAGTTATCATACGGACAAAGGACATTAATATGTATGAATGTGTGTTGAGTTTCTGCTAGTAAGAGGCATTTGTAGGAAGCTCGGACCAGAAATCAGGTGACCCGGGCTCTAGCTCTCTCTCATGGTCATTCATGGGCATTTCATGTTCCTTTCTTGACCGCTGTGCTGGAATAATGAATCCGGTGCCTTCCATCGAAAACTGTATGAATCCTGGGCTCCAATCAGACACGGTTCCCTCCCGTCCCATCATCACCGTGACTCTGCCCACACATGCTCCACCCCCAGCCCCAGCCAATCATACAGAGGAAGAATGACAGGCATTAGACTTCATGACAAGAGGTGATGCTCATGGCACCACAGCCTCCAGGCCAGGGATGTTAGCTCAACGGATCAGAGTGGTCTCCACCCGGGGAATGACAGGGTCTATGGCCATCTCTGCCCACAGCCAGAGAAGTGCCCCTTGAGGTCCTTCTCTCAGGCTTTCAGGTGCCCCAAGTGGGATCTGAACACTGGATTCCACAGGAGCCATAGGGGAGCCCTGGGGGCCGGTCACATCCCCTTTACCATATGAAATGTCCACTCCTCTGCTGGCATCTCTCTGTCCTCTCTACAGAGTCCCTTTGTCTCCTAATTTAAAGCTCTGACTTTTCTATCTGCTTTCTGGATGCTTCGGAAATGTCCTTACCCACCACATTCAGGGCTCCAACCAAGTTGCGCGTTCGAGTTTTAATGGCTTCTCTCACATTCCTTCTCTATCATTCTGCAGAGACTCTGGTCATGCTCCAGGGACAGAGTCATGAAGCCTCTCCCTGACCTCACGCCTACATCCCTCAGATCCCACGGCTCCCTCTTCTCAGGTCGGCTATAGTATCACGAACTCTACACAGGAGATTTTCCTGGACGACAACCCTATGGCAGTTTTTATAGGGAGCAAAAGGGAGCTGAAATGTTTTTCGTTTTCTTTCTTTTTTTTTTTTTTTTTAAGATGTAGTTATTTCTTTAGAAAAAGAACATGATGGGGAAGGGGGCAGGGGGAGACAGCAACAGAATCCCAAGCAGACCCCCCACTGAGCAAGGAGGTTGACGCGGAGCTCCCTCTCACAACCCTGAGATCATGACCTGAGCCAAAACCAGGAGTCAGACGCTTCACCGACTGAGCCACCCGGGCTCCCCAGGATGCTGAAGGACCTCCCCCAAGCTCTTACCCCCAAGCTCTTATAGTCATTGGCAAACTCAGAAATGGAGCTGGAGTCCCTAGGATTCTGAAAGTCACTTTCACTTTATGCCTCAATGTTTGATGCTTTTTAAAAGTCTGTAAAGCAAATTACCTTCTTCTTCCTTTGTTTATGAGTAATGTGTGTTCCCTTTTTAGTCCCATTACTGTAAACTCCTTGAGGCTAGAGACATTGCCATATTTATTTCTATCCCCCACAGGGCTTCGCACAGTGCCAGGCATAGAGTGAATGCTTAATATTTGTTAAATTGAAATTATCTGAAGCATGTTCCAACTTCCAGCTCCTAAAGAGCCTGAGGTTTTCCATGCAGGAGGCTAATGGCCCTTGTTCCGCTTTTGTTTGGAGGGGGAAAAGGTACATCAGCCTTTGAGCCTGTGCAGGCTGAAGCCGGAGAGCAGGTGATGGGGCTAAGTGCGTACCCACCACCATCAATGCTCTCCCTTTTCTTCTGTCAGCTACTGGCATCCTCTTGAATCTTCTGCTGTTGCTTGTCATAAATAACCTGGCTCTTCTTTCTAGTCCAATCTAGTGCAAACCTTGAAAATGCAAGAATAGTAATAGAAGGAGGAGGAGGAGGAGGAGTGGCCTGTGCAGGGATCCCAAATAATGAGATGATCTATGCTAGAGTTGCAGAGATCTCCTTGATCCTGCTCCCAATATGAGAGATGTCACTGAGTATATGCTACAGACTGAATGGTCGTGTCCCCCCGGAATCCATGTATTAAAACCCTCATTCCCAGTGTGATCGGTGGGGTTTGAAGGTAGGATCTCTGGGAGGTAATTAGGTCAGGAGGCTGGAGACCCCGTGAGTGGGGTCAGCACACTTAAGGGAACAGATGTGCGCGTACGCACGTGCTCGCTCGCGCTCTCTCTCTCCACCACAAGGGGGCGCAACAAGGAGGCGGTCGTCTACACACAGAAAGGGAGCCCTCCTGCACAGCCTGACCATCCTGACCTCTGAGCTGCACCACCAGCTCTAGACCCATGCAAAACACATGTCTGCTGTGTCAGCCACCCAGCAGGTGGCACTTCTTGTTGTCAGAGCGACCCGAACTGAGAACGAAACCACGCAGGAGGGACAGCGGGCAAGGTGTGCATGGCCGCCCGGCAGGGACCTTCGCAGAGAATGTCCATCTCCATAGATGTTCCATCATTTCAAGGTAAGGCAGAATCTCAGATTCTAAAATCATCGTGTCAGACACAAGCTGAAGGAAGGAGACTGTATAATGAGACTCGCGACGCTTCATTCTGAGATGCGATCTGGTGTTAATTAGCTGAAAGGTAAGCAATTCTGGGCAAGGTCTTTCTCCTCCGCTTCTCCAAATATCATGGGAAAACACCCAATCACTTGCTTCTAGGTTCCCTCCAGCTCTTAGTTTGTAACTCCCTTCTCCAGCCAGACCATACTGAACGTTTTAAATAGACCTTTCAAAGTTGAAAATAGAGCTACCCTACAACCCAGCAATCTCACTACTGGGTATTTACCCTAAAAATACAAATGTAGTGATCTGAAAGGGCACGTGCACCCGAATGTTTATAGCAGCAATGTCCACAATAGCCAAACTATGGAAAGAACCTAGATGTCCATCAACAGATGAATGGATCAAGAAGATGTGGTATATATACACAATGGAATACTATGCAGCCATCAAAAGAAATGAAATCTTACCATTTGCAACGACGTGGATGGAACTAGAGGGTATTATGCTGAGCGAAATAAGTTAATCAGAGCAAGACAATTATCATATGATCTCCCTGATATGAGGAATTTCAGAGGCAGGATTGGTGGTGGGGGGAGTCGGGGGTTGGGGGAGGAAGGAGGAAAAAAATGAAATAAGACAAAACCAGAGAGGGAGACAAACCATAAAAGACTCTTAATATCAGTAAACAAACTGAGGGTTGCTGCGGGCATGGGGGTAGGGATAGGGTGGCTGGTGATGGACATTGGGGAGGGCATGTGCTATGGTGAGTGCTGTGAAATGTGCAAGACTGACAATTCACAGACCTATACCCCTGAAGCAAAGAATACATTATATGTTAATAAAATAAAAAATATAAATAAATTAATAAATAAGTCAATCGACCTTTCAGACGGGCGAGGGGCAGAAGGCGAGTTGAAGACAAAGCCCGAGCTGACACCCTGCAAACTCTCCCCTCCACACTCCTGGGTGGCTCATGTGTGATATTCTTCCAGGAAACTCTCAACATGTTTTTGCTTTACTAGAGAGAAAAACAACCTTGACCTCACAAAGACAAGGCCTCCACTATCCTGCTGGTCCTGTTTAGCATATGAAAGTTCTTCTAAAAACTCCCTTTTCCCTCACCTCCCCCAACCCCAGAGTATAATAATCAGCCGCCCCTCACAAGCCCAGTACAGCAGCTCTTTCTGCCCACGGGTCCTGTCTCTGTGCTTTAATAAAACCACCATTTTGCACCAAAGACATCTCAAGAATTCTTTCCTGGCGGTCCACTCCAGATCCCACTCCACCAAGCCTCACCTATATTCCAAAACCACATCAACCAGCAAAAATCATCTGAAGGTTTCACACACTCTTCTTCTTCCCTAACAATGTTCTTTCTAGTCAAATAGTACTTCAGTATCTAACCAGAAATACTTGTGACTCTGTGCCAAGGCTGGAAAATTCCAAGGGCCTCTGGCTTTGTTGGCGATGCCTGGTTAAGTGTCTTCACCACCCCAGTGTGGCCTCCGCAAGGATGTGTAGGCACATTTCCCACACCATGGTACAGCTCCCAGGGCAGAGATTAAGCCTGCTGATCACACCTGCCCACAGCCTCCCCAGGGCTTGATCCCTTTAAATTTTGCCCAAGCAAAGTCCACTAGGGAAATCCTATTAAACCTTCAACAAAGGGACGAGTCTCCTGATGCTGGTTAAGGACGCACACATCCAATAAGTGGATTCCCAGGATCCAAAAACTAGGCACACTTCACGCACCAAAATAATTTATAAGAAAGTGGTGCAGAGTACTTGGAATTTCTTGATTTAGAATAATGGATTACATATTAAATTTTCTATTGAAAGAAGAAAAAACAATTCAGTACGAGTGCTAAGTGCATTTTAGACCCACCTAGAACCCACCTAGGAGAGTGTCTTAAGGATCCCCACAATATAGTCTATGATTTTATTGGCATAAGAAACCACCATTAGTACACATATGGAGCGGTCTTCTTTGGAAATGGATTCCACTTAACATATTTGCAGAAAGCTACTTAAAAGCCACACTCCTGAAAAGAGGGACAGGCCATCAGCTGGGCACCAGTAAGAGTTTTAGAGAGAGACGTGTCACCAAATGGCCCTCTCCTGTAGATCCCAGGAAGATGACTTTCAACTCCAGCAAAGAATTTGAGGCTGGCCATCACCTTCCAGTCCTGCTGAGCAAGGTTCCAAAGCTGGTGTTTGTAACTAGGTGGGCGGCAGTTAAGAGTGAACACCATCGGGGCGCCTGGGTGGCTCAGTGGGTTAAGCCTCTGCCTTCAGCTCAAGTCATGATCTCAGGGTCCTGGGATCGAGCCCCGCATCGGGCCCTCTGCTCAGTGGGGAGCCTGCTTCCCCTTCTCTCTCTCTGCCTGCCTCTCTGCCTGCTTGTGATCTCTGTCTGTCAAATAAATAAATAAAATCTTAAAAAAAAAAAAAATACCTCTTCACCAATATTAAAAAAAAGAAAAAGAGTGAACACCATCTACCCTTTATCTCTAAGGGGGATGGGGAGAAAAACTTGAAAGTCTACTCAGCCAATGCGTTTTGGCATTTTGAAACTTTCATGCTGCCCTTTCTTGGCTGACACTATTTTAGCTGCAAATAATACGTTTTCTCATTTGGAAACATCACCTACTGAACAATGTCTGAAGGAGAAAAAAACAGCTTTGTTGAAGCAGAGCTCTGCAGTGATGTGTGTCGGGTTTAATTACTATAGATTTGGCCTGAGAGCATATACGTTCTCTTAATATTGAGATATACCTAAAGCCTTAAAAAAAAACAGTGTTTCTTCCAAGAGAAGGAAGTATTTTCTCCATCAAGAGTAGATCTCAGAATCCCCTGGAAGACTCCTTAAAACACAGAGAGCCAGACCCCTCTGGGGAAGGTTCTCATTCCGTAGCAAGTGGGGTGGAGCCTGAGAATTTGCATTTCTGCCCAGTCCCCCCTTGCTCCCCGCAGCTCCTCCCAGGGCCGCACTTTGAGAACCACTGGGGAGTGGAGGAGACCCTGACTCGGGATTCTGGAAGCCCAGAGTCATTCCCTAGAGACTCGTTCGAGTCCGCCTTCCTCAGCAGGGCATTCTTGTCCTCTTCCGTATAGAGAGGGCTCTGAAGGTCCCAAGATCTTCCGGGTTTCCAGCAGACTCACCCTATAAAATTGTCACCGTATTAAGTGGAGCTTACGAAGTACAATGCAAACTCCCTAGCAAGCTGTCTGCTTGTCAAGCCCGACTGGTAATGGTAAGTGCTGCGAAAAGTGTGCCAGATACCTACCTAACTTTTACCTCCAGGTTGCCCAGGAATTATCCAAATTACATCTTTTTCTCCACTTGCTCACTCTTGCATTTAAATTGCCCTATAAACCTTAAACAGGGAATTTTTAAATATGCTCCTATTTTTACATCAGAAGGACTTGAGAAGTTTTCCACTCTGCCCTCCTCCCTCTCCTTAAGAGCCATTAGGTTTGAAGCGGATTAAAAGTTGAGTTTTGATTTGCTTACGTTGTTCCCTCCTGGTAGGTGGGAAATATCCAAGTAGTCCCAGCGGTGAATCGATAACTCACCACCTTAGAACCGTTCACCAAATCAAGCTTATCTGTGCGTCTGGATTCTGCAGTGACAGAGAGCAGCTCGCAACTGCCTGTCAACTAGGTCTCCAGTATTACCGATTAAAAACAAAGCAAAACCAAAGGAGCTATGGCATCCTCCGGGAGGTGGGGAAGGACGGTCTAACTGTCTCGTGTTCTGAGTCAGGTCACGCGAACGGTCCCAGCCACGGAGCAGATGCAGGATTTGGACTCGCTGCTGGAGCCAAAGCCAGTTTGGAGACTGTTCTGTCCGAGTTCCCTGCGCGCCCAACTGAACAGCAGACGGAAAGACAAACCCACCCCAACATGGGGCTAGAGGACAATCACCCCAGCAGCCGTGGGGCTGTGCAGGCCGCAAGGGACCCCCGTGAGCTGTTTGGTCATCAGATCAAGTTCAAGCGGGACAAACTGCTGACACACACCACAGGCCATCGGGGCTGACGGCAGGAACGAGGGAGGCTGCGGCCGGACGGCTCAGAAAATCTGAATGCAGACACGGCGCACTCTGCAACACAGCTCCGCGCAGTCAGACCACACGCGGGACACACTGAGGCATCTTTGTGGTCCAGAGAATCGCCGAATTTTATAGCCCAGAACCCTTAGCGTCATGACTGCTCCTTCTCAGCCTTTGTTCACCGTCTCCTCTCCTACACCCGCGCCTTAAAGTAGGTCTTTCCTTCCACACTGTCCTTGGCTCTTTACTCGCCAGACATCCCTCCAGAATGCTTTATCACTTCGTGTGGACGACTCCCACATTTTTATTTCTAGCTCTGACTTTGCTCCTGAGCACCAGATTGCAACATGAAAGGACTTACAGACGCCTCTCCAGAAATGCCCCAGCAGTAACTTCCACGGGGACAAGCGTGAGCTCATGGGACAGCCCCCCCAGGAAGCCTCGAGGCCCATCACACCTCCTGGTCTGAGTTCATGATAGCGCGCCCCTTGCTGGGAGCCCCAGCACCCCTCCACCCATCCTTCCGCCATACTCACCTCTGCAGTGTTGCCCCAACCCCGTCCCCCCGCCACACCCGTCACTGGGATCAGTGCTATTGTCCCCCTCCCAACCCTCCCACGGCCCCACCTCCTTCACACCCCGGACAGAGGTTTTCCCAGCACACAGCTCAGTTCTAACGTCACCACTCCTCTGGCCCAAGAACTCTCACTGTTTCTTCTTTGCTGCATAGTGGAGAGTCCAGATTTCTTAACATGGCAATTACTGATGTCCACTCTGTGATCTCGATCTTTCCGGCTTTTTTTTTCTCCCACTCCATCCCCCACGTCTTTCCTCCCCTTTGCTCCCAAACTCTATGCTACTTAGAAATGCCAGAGCACATGAATCTGAGCAAACGATTCAGAGGAAAAGAAATACAAATCAATTACACTGAAAATAGTAGAAATGAAAATTTAAAATAACCCAAGAGTATATCCTCAATCCCAAACTGGCAAAAATGTGAAGATTTGCTAACACGCTCTGCTGGTGAAGCTCTGGGGAGGAGAGCCTCACGCGTGCCTGGCAGTAGGTGAATAACTTCCCTGGTAATTTTGTAAGGCTGTCAAAATTCTAAATGTACTCGCATGCCTTGGTAGCCTGAAACAAATGGCCTCCAACACTTCAGTCTTCTCTGGCCTTCTCCATGCCCTGAACCTTGCACCGGGTTAACACATGACCTATTTAAAGGTGACACTGCAGGTATAGGATAGGACTCCATGACTACTGTGACTACCATTAAGCGATGGACTGGGCTTTTTTTCGTGATGGTCTTTGGCTAACAGAGTGCAATGGCACGCGGGCTCTGAGATTACACCCCAGGAGGTCTTGCAGGATTCTGCTGTCAGAGCCTCGTCGTCTGCACATGAGTAAGCCCAAGCCAGCAGGCGGGACAATGACAGGTAGGAAGACCACCCTCTCTCTGGTCAGCAGCCCTCCAGGCACCAGAGATGAGAGTGAGACTATCCTAGGTACATCCCAGGTAGCCAGACCCAAGTCAACCCGTCAGAGGCCTGTAGGTCCCAACCCACCAAGCCCTGTGATTTCAGTAAAGCCTGGCCCATGTGTGCAGAAGCACCCAGGTGATCTATAGGCTCCTGATTGATAATAAATGCCAAATGCTTGTTATTTTAGGCCACCAAGTTTTGAGATGGTTGGTTTTTACATCAAGAGCTCAGTATGATGTACGCACTGAGGCAGAATGCCTGCTTCCAGAGATTTATTGTATAGAAAAACTTGCCGGACTACAAAATTACCCTGTGGCTATTGCACAAAATTATCTCTGGCTGTTGCAGCTTGTTTGTAACTTTGAAACAAAGATTGTTTGGAATCATCATAGAGGATTATTAGTTAAATTGTAACATAGCCATACACCGGCTTACAGTGAAACCACAGAACAGAGAGAGGCAGCTCTGCATGGACTTGGACAGAACATCTGCCACCACCGACCAGCATATAAAAAGGCACGTTTCAGAGCCATGTTTATGATGTGTTACCAGTTGTCTAAGATAAAACAGAGAAAAGGATGTGTGTGTTTCACTATATGTACAAAATAAATTATTCGGAAAGACACACGAGAAACTTACACTGTTGCTTGTCTCTGGGAAAATAAACTAGGAGAGTAGGAGCAAGAGTTATAAAGACACTTTTCACTACTATTTTTCTACCTTTTGGACATTGAGCCAGAATAACCTATTACCTATTTGAAAAGTTAGCCATCGTATGAAGTGGCCTGACAAACCTTGTACTTGCCGGCATCTGGGTTTTTTGCCCACATAATTGTCTCTACGATAGGATTTTTGTGAAGACGTGGTTTAATAGAAAATTTGGTCTGTGCTACTACAGCCACGGAAATTGTCAGGAACCTCTGAAGTCAGCTGGGCTTAGCTCTGACTCAGTGCCCGAGACTCATCTAGGTGACCGCTAGCCCCTGCTTGGCCCTCTGCTCTGACGGGGAGCTCTCTCCAGCACATCGGGTAGCAGAACAGAAAGAAAAACAGGTGTGTCTCTAAGAACAAGTAATCTGGTGAGTTTGCCTTACAGAAAGAACATTCTCCGACGAAGACACTATCACTGCATGCGTTTTTTTAAATGTTAAGTGTGAGGAAAACAAAATAAGTAAATCATCGATATCGCAGGAAAGTTCAGTAAATCGTGGCACACCCAGAGGACGGATGGTGTGAAGCTTCTATTACGAGGACTTGTTGACACTGTGGAAAACACTGGGGTTCTGTTGTTTGGCAAAACAGAGAAAGTAAAGACACAAAATCGTGTATTCATTTAGACACCGACTACGTTAAAGGAAAAGATAATCCTTAAGAAACAGCAGAAAGAGCAAAAAGGAAATGTACCAACTATTCAGAGTATTGTACTCATTTGTTCTCTTCCTACTTTTCACTGGTTGCCAAATGTTTCAAATGCTCACCCAATACCTTAGAATAATGAAAATATTACACAGGCACTAACTGCCAGCAATCTATTATGTCTAATTAAAGGGTGTGGAGAAAAGAAACAGATAAGATGTAAAATTAAGCCTCATCATCAAGATTTGCTAAGTGCTTTTACAAACAACCTTGACAGCCCAACAGAATAAAAGGCTTCGTTGCTCACTCAAGACCTAGCCCAGAGGGCTGGGAGCTGTGGCTACCGCACGGTCAGTGAGGACCCAGGCGCCTGCCCGCGTGCAGTCCTGCCTCCATCCAGGTCCTCGGGCCAGAGGCTGTCATCGTGCAGACTGAGAACTCACAAGAAGGCCAGAACTGAGCCCATGGCCACAGGGACGGACCGCAGCAGGAGACGGCCAGTGCACGTGGCTGTTTGCCTGGGAGGAAGGAGCTGCTACCCTGGGGACACTGAGCCCATCTGCATGTCCGATATGGACATCAGAGGGGTCCATGGAGCAGGAGGACTCTGAGCCATTTCTTAAAAGCTGGGAATGACACCAGCTGGAAAAATTTGCAGAGGCTCATCTAGCAGGCTAAGTTGGCATGACAAGTGCAGAGAAAGATAATTAGGTAAATCATTTTTCAAGAGAGGAAAAAAAAAAAAGGCCGTTAGAAGGCCAATCTCTACATTTTGTACTTTCCATTTGTCAAAGTTAGGAAAACGGGTTTTAGAGTCTAACGGGGTTGTAATTCCCTTTTCAGCTCTGCCTCTTCATTCCTGTGTGGTCCTGGGCAAACGGAGATCAAAACTTAGAGATCTCATGTGTACAATGGACGTAGTAATGTCCAACCCATACTGCTATGACACAATGTCTCTAAAACAGGAAGTGTGCATTCAACAGATGACAGCTGTTCCCATCATGTGTTCTCATAATACAAGACTCAATTCTGATCCAAACTTTCTAAATGTTTAAGACATATAAATATCTTAAGTTTATAACTCACTCATCATCCTCTGCTCCCACGTCTTAAGAGAAAAAAAGGACAGGATAGAAGAAATGAAATTATGATTTTTCCACTTCAGTCACCAAAAAGGTGATTTACTGAGCACATGAATTGAGCATGCTTGTCTTATTAATTAAAATAAAAGCTTAATAAGACAATAATTACAATGTATTGGTTGTCATTACATTGCATGGTTTCATAAAAATAAGTTACCATTTGTTTAACAAGAGAATTTGGTATTTCTAATTTGATCATTTGTAAGCACAACATAAGACCGACACTACAGTAAAGGAAAATTCTTGCAGGTCCTTAACCCATCACCATGTCAAAAGGCATCAGGAACGCCCGGAAAAGAGAACAAAATCAGAATTCTTTTTTTTTTTTTTTCCCAATAAACTTGCATTCTCGGTTTTGTGACTTCTTTTTCTTCTTCTTTTTTTTTAAGATTTTACTTATGTATTTGACAGACAGAGATCACAGGCAGAGAGAGAGAGGGAAGCAGGCTCCCCACTGAGCAGAGAACCCGATGCGGAGACTCGATCCCAGGACCCTGGGATCATGACCTGAGCGGAAGGCAGAGGCTTAACCCACTGAGCCACCCACGCGCCCCTTGTGACTTCTTTTTATCAAATGTTTCCATTCCGTCTGATGCTGCATTTTGTCCCTGAGCCTCGGCTGAGGGACAGTTCAAGTTCCTGCCTCATTCCCTGACCTATCACCCATTCCTAATGTTCCCGGGGTCCCCGCCATGCCCGGCACTGGGGTATAGCCTGGGCAGCACAGAGGACAGCAGGCATTCGCTGCCCGCACAGCCCTTACCAAGATGTGGGACAGCCAGCAACTCTAGCACAACAGGTAATGACAAAAATCACCTGCCTCCACCTCAGGTAACCCCGGAGTGTTTGCTTCCATTTCTTTCTTCTTCTTTTTTTTTTTTTTTAATTTACTTTCAGCGTAACAGTATTCATTGCTTTTGCACCACACCCAGTGCTCCATGCAATCCGTGCCCTAATACCCACCACCTGGTGCCCCAACCTCCCAGCCCCCGCCCCTTCAAAACCCTCAGATTGTTTTTCAGAGTCCATAGTCTCTCATGGTTCACCTCCCCTTCCAATTTCCCCCAACTCCCTTCTCCTCTCCATCTCCCCATGTCCTCCATGCTATTTGTTATGCTCCACAAATAAGTGAAACCATGTGATAATTTATTCTCTCTGCTTGACTTACTTCACTCAGCAGAATCTCTTCCAGTCCCGTCCATGTTGCTACAAAAGGTGGGTACTCATCCTTTCTGATGGAGGCATCATACTCCATAGTGTATATGGACCACATCTTCCTTATCCATTCGTCCGTTGAAGGGCATCTTGGTTCTTTCCACAGTTTGGCGACCATGGCCATTGCTGCTATGAACATTGGGGTACAGATGGCTCTTCTTTTCACAACATCTGTATCTTTGGGGTAAATACCCAGTAGTGCAATTGCAGGGTCATAGGGAAGCTCTATTTTTAATTTCTTGAGGAATCTCCACACTGTTCTCCAAAGTGGCTGCACCAACTTGCATTCCCACCAACAGTGGAAGAGGGTTCCCCTTTCTCCACATCCTCTCCAACACACGTTGTTTCCCGTCTTGCTAATTTTGGCCATTCTAACTGGTGTAAGGTGGCATCTCAATGTGGTTTTAATTTGAATCTCAATTTCTTGTAAGTACAGTATTTACAAATATAAACCAGCCCCACGTTTATGCCGCAGTGGATGGAGAAATCCCAAAACAAGGGCAAAACACCAGGAAACAGGAGTTGTGCCTTGTGTTGTCTTGACATTATTTTGTATTCACAACCTGCTGGTTGGAAATGTCCCAGAACTGCCCGGGGTCTGGAACACTTGCAAGTCCCTTTCCAGACCCCAGGGTCCCATTAACCCCCTGTCACACTGCCCTGCTGACCCTCCAGGTACGAGGAAACTGTTTTGCAGACAAAGCTGCACATAAAAACCATCCTTCTTCCACACAATTCTGTAGAATCTGTGCCCACTAAAGGTCGCCCCTTGTCACGACTAGAGCGGCCCCGAAGCCCTGCACCTCATAGGCAGGGAGCGAGCTTACAGACACAAAAACGAAATGGAATGGGAAGTCTGGCCGAAGCTTTCTGGGAAGCGAAGTGAGTGTGTGGGACAGGGAGCTTCAGCTCATGGCCATCCTTCTGTTAATGTTTCCCGTGGCGATGTTCAAACTTTGACACCCAGGGGGATGTGAGAAACCATGTTAAGCCTTCACTACACATCAGGACTTGAACATTGATTTTTAAGATTGAGTGAGTCAAGTCAAGCCCTTAATGTATCAAATCTGTTTTCACAGCTGGAAATACCCAGAAAGCGGAGGGTCTGTTGCGGGGACTGGTGAAGGTGTTTGAGGCGGGGATGAGAGCGGGGGGGGGGGGGGGGGGGGGCAGGGCGGGGAAGCTTCCGGAAGGGAAGGGCGGAGGGAGGCGGAGAGTGACAGCAGAGGGGACAAGGCAAGGGGAGACGGGGAGTCCCATGTCCGCTGAGACGGTGGCCGGCCTTTGCTTGGGGTCAGCCCTCACTCCAGGGGGCTTGTAGGCGTTCACTCAATGTGGTCTCACTGTCTAATGAGCAGACACCGATATCCTCTCCTTCTGAGGTCAGAAGCAGAGAGCGGGGACAAAGGGCAGAGGTGCACCAGCCCGCACAGCCAGCAGGAGGCTCTGAGCTGAAGGCTAGGCTGCCTGTCTCCAGCGTCTGCATTTACCGTGACCATTACAAGAGCCCTGCCCCCTCCCCAAGAGGAGCAGTACGCTGAGCACATTGGTTGACTAATTCTCCTACCAGCAGGTTCCTCATTCAGAAGGGACTATGGAAAGACAAAAATCCTAGTGGGAAGCTTGAAGCAGCATCTAAAACATACACACACCAATGAGGCACAACGGGGCACACGTAACACTTGGTTGCATCAACTGTGTTCATCTGTTGGGACTGAGAAACCCTACATCTCTTTCTAATGATAATAATGATAATAATAACAACAAACATTTCCTAGGTGCTTGATTACTATTGGCTGGGCTCTCCTACAGGTAATGAGCATAGATGAACTCATTTCATTCTAGAATAGGCCTGAGAGGTAGTGTGTTGTTTAAAATCATGTTGTAACAAACCCATAAAGACAAGATGATGCAAACAAAACAGCGGTTCACTGCATGCTCATGTATAAGCCTTATCGGGGGTTTCCTTGGGTGGTGGCTCTCCTCCAAGCAGTGACTCAAGGACCCAGGCTCCTTCTGTCTCAGGGATCTGCCTTCCTCAAAATGTGATTACAAAAAAGAAAAAACAAAACAAAACACACAAGCGTGATTACCAGGTCACTGCTTCCCTATGTTATGTGGACTTGTGGGCCCACAGGAGTAGAGCCTATCCCTTTATTCTTTGTTTTTGTTTTCTGTTTGGTTTTGGCCATCACTCAGAGCACACGGCAACATCTAGCTAAAAGAGAAGCTGGAAATGCAGTCTTGTTGGCTGCCAAGGAGAGGGGTAACTAGAGAACGTGATGCCAGTATTTGCTGCAGGTAAGTAAATTATCATCCCTAGTTCATAGATGAGGAAACTGAGGCACGGAAGCTCAAATCCGTCCCCCAAGTCTTATGCTCGTTAGTGGTTGAGCCAGAGTGGGACCCCTGGTGGTACGGCTGAAGAGCCCGCTCTTCACGGCTGCGTCTTCCTGTTGTCTCGTGGAGAAGCGATGGACTGAGCTGCCAGCGTACAGGTGGGCGAGGTCACATCTGCCAGCGGGGGTGGGGCGGGGAGGGGCACGTGAAAGTGACACCTTGTAAAGTCTCATCACTCCTGCGTTCTCAACTCCACCCCCTCACTGGCACTTAGCTCACAGCTGAGTGGATTCTGGTGCAAGATTTCTTATTGAGAGCTCCTGCCAATACTGTGGGATAAAGGTTTTAGTCCTGGATTCTGAATTTCTAAAATCATATTACAGACTGAACAGGAGCCGCAGTGATCACGGCCGGTGAAAGACGGTACTCCCGCCCAGTAATTCCTGCTGCTCGGAGATAAAACCACGGGCTAGAGCTCTTTTCCTGGAACTTGGAAATGCAGAAGGTGTTTTATCAATTATAAATCTCTTTTTTTCTGGCTATGAAACAATATGCTTCGATCTTGTAGGGATTTTCTTTTCCCCTGTAAATGTTTTGGGGACAGTCCTCTACAATCTACTTGCTTTTCTAACGCGGGATTCACACCGAATTAGCATTTTCATATCATAACGAGTCTCATAAAGGAACCAAGTTTTCCTTAAGGAAAAGCTGTTGGGTTGCAAGAGGAAATCATGGGTTGGTAGGAACTGTCCCTTCAGGGGACACACTCGCTCAGGGCTCCTCTGTCCCCCTACACCGCAGCCAGCTCACCCCACACGGTAAACTCCACCCCGACCCCCACCCCGTCCAGGCTCACGGCACCGGTGGCTCCCGGCCCCTCACCCAGCAGAACTTGGTCAGGTCCCCAGTGGGACCCTGCATCCTCCCTCCAGGGCCCCCAGACCCCATCCCTAGGGCTGCAGTGAGGGCTAAAACGTTGGTATCTATGAACTGAAGCTGTCCATGGCCCGCTCTGTGTGGAGCACGACTCCAGGGGACAAGTTCCAGCAGCGGGGAGGAAGCAGAGCAACAGCAAGTGAGCAGAACCCCTGTGCAGCATGATTCCGTCCCAGGAAGCCCGGGGCCCAAGGTGGTCCGGGTTCACAGAAGAGCCACAGCGAAGCCAGCCACGCCAGCCACACAGGAAGGGAGACCTACACTGGCACGGACACCCAGGTCGGACACCCAGGTCGGACCCGCCTCTGCCACGGCTCCAGGCCGCCGGGAACCAGCCAGGGAAACTGCACAAACTGTGTGCAGGGTGGCGGGGAGCGAGGGCCGTGGTGAGGGGCAGAGGGAGCCGAGGTGGGTGCAGCCGGCAGAGACACACGCACCGCCAAGGCTCGGCGGCCGCAGGGCAGCTCGCATGTGGGACCCCGGCTCGCTCGCGGTGACCGCGGGGGCTGCGGGAGTCCGGGAGTCCGCACGGAGACACAGCCGGCTGCGCAGCTCCACGCACACCTCAGACAGGCTCATGGAGCCTCCCCAGGAGGCAAACCTCCCTCCGGCAGGAGGAGCTGAGAAGTGACAGGCAGCACGGCCATGGGTCATCGCCCTCAGGCCCCCTCATCCCTCGCTCGGTCCCAGGCACGGGTCCCGGGAAACCCAGTGGCTCCCTCTCACTGGAACCCTCGTCCCCTCGAAGGTCTCAGCGGACCCGAGGCCTGCCCGGGGCACCACGGAGCCTTGCCTTCCCTCCGCTCCGCGCCCTGCAGGAAAGCCGAGACCCCCCCCGGACACATGGGTTTCCTCGCATAAACACGGTCAGTCCTGTCCCTCCTGACTCAGCCCTGCAGGGAGTTCCCAGTCCCCCTCGCAACACACAGGCCTTGGCACCGAGTCCTTGGACGTCGGTGGGAAAGGGATAAACATGTCCGGATGTCTAAGTCACACTCAGACCGTATTCCCCCCAAATTCCTCTTCCTCCCTCTTCCTTAAGGACGGCGACGTGCTTGAGTCATGGCCTAAGGAAAGAGTCGGACTTGACCGGCAG
Source organism: Mustela putorius furo (assembly GCF_011764305.1). NCBI lineage: Eukaryota > Metazoa > Chordata > Mammalia > Carnivora > Mustelidae > Mustela > Mustela putorius. The sequence continues at coordinate 1,595,970 of NW_025421511.1, read as the reverse complement.
CATCCCCCCTCCCCCCACCCCCATCCCACAGGCAGGTGTTCTCACCCTGTGAGGCAGACAAGCACAGTGACGTGGGAGCCACATTTGGAAGAAGACGGGGCCCCCAGATGGACCCAGACTGGGTCCCGGAGTCACTGCTAGCTTGAAGGAGAGCCGTCACCCAGGGGATCCCCGGAGAAGGGTTATACATGAGCACACAGGGAGCCGCGGTGGGTTTAAGTCAGCCTATCCTTACTGAAAAAGGATCTCACACACTTATTTCTGTATGTGTGCATCCTCTCTTTATTAATAATCATAATCACAAGGGAAATGAAATGGGTTAGTCTGTGCCATTTTCTAGGTGAGAAAGCAAAACTGGAGAACCCAAACTTGCTTACGGAAAACTGGATTCCATTTCAAGCACATGCGCATGCCCCCCACACACACACACACTGGAGTATTATTCCAACTTAAAAAAGAAGGAAATCCTACCATTTGCAACAACACAGCTGATTGATACGGCGTGATCCCACTTAGGTGTGGGATCCACAAGAGGAGAGGAGAACAGTGACTGCAGGAGGCCGGGGGAGGGGGAGACGCAGGCCACCGGGCACCAAGCACTGGTAATTCCAGCAGAATGAGCTCTGGAGCTCCTGCTGGTGCCGGTGATGGTTAGCGATACTGGTTACCAATACTAGGTCACTAAACCTGAAATTCGCTGAGGAGATAGATCTTAAGCTAAATCTTCTCAACACACACGCGTGCACACACACTGATTCTACAGGTGATGGGTAAGTTTCTTAGCTTCATTGTGATCTTCTCACAAAGCAAACATCTGTCCAAACGTCAAGGTGTACACATTAAATCTACACAACTTTCTAATGTGAAAGAGATCTCAGTAAAGATATTTTTAGAATCTCTGTTCCACTCCTGAGCCTGGAGGGCAGTTAACCCCAGAACAGTCATGTGTTCAGAAATGCAGCCACACACTTGATAGCTTTGTATGCTTAGCGTGGCCAACACCCTTCCATGCGCCTACCATGGACGTGGACACTCCTACACACTCCAGCCTGGGTAACGACAAGCCTAGGGAGTCGCCCTGCACATCTGCCCATACTGGAGACTCTGTGTGCCTTGGGCTCACATGGAGCTGGTTAAGGAAGGAAGCACCGTATTGACTGGCCACTGGAGTTGACGAACACCCCGCCCTCCCCACCTCCCTAAATAAGCTCGTCTCCTAATGAAAGGATTTGTGATTTAAAGTTTCATTTTGCCTTTGCCTACAATCTACTATTTCCATAAGAGCTCGGGGAATACAAAATCAGAAAGCAAGAGCCGTCTTGATCATTCTCTCTCCAGCCAGCAGAGCTCTCCCTGGAAGACTGTGCCCTCCAGCACTCATCAAAGGGAACACAGCTGGGGAAAAGTGAGACCATTTCTCTTATTACTTTCTTGTATTAAATAATAAATATTTAACATGATAAAGTAAAGCATACAAGATGACAAATGACCCCAAACAAGGAAGAGAAGCAAAGAGAAACCACCTGCTCCCCAGAGAGCTGTTTCTAATCAAACAATAAAATAACTGTTATTCCTTTAGTGTTTCCTTTAAGCTTTATTTGAGAATTAAATTCTCCCAATGGAGTCAACCTGAGACCTGGTCTAAACACAGACTCTTTGGTGTTTGGCTTCAACCAGAAACAAACTCACACAGAGAAGTCAAGGTTTATGAAAGCAAGAGTTAACCCAAGTGTTTACAAGCATGTCCAGATTCTAATTCTTCTTTACATCCCAATTTTGTCTTCCATAAAAGGAATTTATGTTACGGTGAGCAAGCATTCTGCATACAGAAGTTATAAACAGAACAGTAGCACAGTTCCTAGCAGGCCATGTCAGGGAAAGAATGATGCTAATCCAATAAGAAATGCTGAGCTGATTTTTAAAATGATTTTCTTAAAGCTTCTAACATAGTTCAGTGATTATGATAATACAGTTAGTACCAACTCTGCTTTATGTCCGCAAATGCAAGACAAATTAGGACCTTAGGTCTGCACGGGGAGCTTGCTACCACACCCTGCTTTCCGACAATGTAAGCCAGGAAGGGAAGAGCCTAGATTTTGTTTCCCCAAATAAATTTCCCAACTTTGTTCCCTGAAATCCCACCACGAAAGCTCTTTTCGTCTGGCGGGGCTGTTGCCCAAAGATCTGCAAGTCTTCGAGAAGGGAAAGCCATGGAGAGTTTTATTTGGAGAGCACTTACTTTGTCCCAACATCGTATGTGGAGATTCATTATGTGACTGAAAGTTCCCTGTGGTCCAGCACTGAGGAATACTGAGCTAACCTCACTTCCAAATGGGACACCGGTCTCACAGGAAGGTGCAGTACATGAGGGCCTGTGGTTAAAGGATGAAGGACTTCATCCCAAGGCCACTGGGAACCAGCGTGCAGGCTTACCTCCCACCACACTTGGCAGCCCACAAGGGATGCCCTCGCGAGACTGCGCCTGGCCTCACGGCTGACTAGTTGACATGTTTGTCAGGTCGCTGAGTAGAAGATCAGCTGTCTCAGCCGGACATCTCGGGACAAAATCTAGAACAGAACAGAATCTGGGTTGAAGCTGAGGGCATCTCTGTTCTGCTGCACCAAGCTTGTGCAAAGATCAGAACCACGGGGTCCCGGGGCTGTACCCACTGTCCCCACAGCTCCTCCAGTTGTGCTAAAAGTGATGTCAGTGTCCCAGTAGCATCTTAAGAAATGCATAACTGCTGGCTCAGGAAAGGAGCGTGCAAACTTGAGGCAAGGTTGAATGCTACCAATTACAACTAGCTTGTGGGTAAAAGCACTGGAATTCCTAGTCAGAGCTGGAACCCACTGACAATCGTGTGGGTCCCCTAGATGCCCAGCAAATCCCAGGCAAAGTCCCCTTGTCCTTTGCTAACTAAACCTTTATCTAGGTCCCTACAATAAAAAGGACTGTTTGCAGGTTTTACCTGGATAGTGAGATCATTTACTTAGTAGATTCCAGGGGAGTCTTAAGGGTCTTCATAAAACTTTTGCAAAATGAACGAAAAGTTGATGGCTAGGAGTCCGGGAAAACCCAAGACCGCCAAGGGAGTGGATAAATGCCTCTCCTTGTAGAAGGGCCAAAAAGAAACCAACTGTCTCCACAGACATTCTAATTATCCCAGAGTTTCTAGAGAATGTGATTGTTGAAGGTTGTAAATTTTTTCTTATTGTGCCACTAAATGCCCTGAGGAGAGCCCTTCCCGCTGGCTGGGAAAGCCGAGGGGAGGAGATTCTGTCTGGTTTTCCAGGAGCGGGGTTGTTGGTGAGTTCCAAAAGTGGTCCCCGAACCAGTAGTCAGAGGTCCCGTTCCGCTTCCTGGTACTGTGCCTCCATAATTAAAAATCTAATTTCTTAAGACCCCTTCTATTACAAGACAATTTCTATCAAGTGATGTTATGAAACTTAAGTTTCCAAGATAGCTTAGTGAGAAAGGGAAATGATACTTATTATCTACTGTGTTTCTAGGTGCTTGGCTAGCTCATTCAAGGCTTCCGTTTCCATGGAGACAGCCTGCCAAGCTAGTGCGTGGTTATTAGAAAGACATCCTTTACGGATCCCCATTCCTCTCAAAGTATTTGCCCCCACGGAAGGGTTTAAAATCTTAATCTTTACAATTAGATTGATATTTATTGAAAGCCCTCAATAGATGAGTGGGGAAAATTCATAAGGAGACCATAAACTTCTGTCACTCATCCCTCCAGTATGAGCCAGGGTCCCGAGGCTGCTGGACCCTGAGCCAAAGCCTGCAGGTAAAAGGATAAGTAAGACACACATTCTGCCCACCGGACCCTTACACTCTACAGACTGTGGAACAGAATCCCACACATTGAGGAATGTCAGCCTCGCCAGGAATAAAAGAACAGCAAAGGCTCCAAATCACGGAACGTGATTCTTCAAGTTCCCAACCCCAGGGATTCTGGTAGCATCAGTGCTTGTTAGAGGAAGCAGGACGTCGGGTGGTGGGAGCTTTCTGGAAGGGGATAGGAATTATTCCTTGAAATCACCACATGCTTGGACGCAGCAATTCTACTTCTGAAAAATGACTCTAAATGAGAAAATATGTCATGCACAAATATATACCTAGTAGCAGTCCTTTTAATCATGGAATGCTGGGAAAAATGACCCAGCGGTAGTGGTTAAACACAGTTCGGCTGTGGCCCCATGAGGAAGCTGTATTGAGGGACAAAGACACTCTCCCTGACCCGCTCTAGCCCGGCTCCTTGGAGCACTCTGTCGGCTCGGCTTCCCCCTTGCACACGTCCCCAAGTGCCCAATGTTAGCAAGAATCCTCCTTCGTCACTTTAGCCAGAACCCGGACGCTCAGCATCCGCTCCCCTCCCGCAGGGCCCTCCAGCCCCCAGGAGACTTCTGACCCCTTGGTGTGTGTGCAGCAAGAACCCTCTCACGCTACTTGAGCCAGAAGAATCTTACCCTCTCAGTAATTTTCACCCACCAACCCCCCTACTCTGCTCCTTGGTTACAAATCCCCACTTTTCCTGCTCATACTCACCATGGAGCCTAATCTCTCCGCACTACTGCAAACCCCATTTCAGCCATCCCCACACCTATCACAATAATCCTGAATCAAGTCTGCCCTACCGCTTTAACAAGTGTCACATGTGTTTCTCTCTTTAACAATAGCCATGAAAATAGCATTCATGAAGATTATGGAAATAACTGGAAAATTCCTACTTATGTCAAACCTGAGAAAGAGCTTGCGTGCAGTTTGACAGTTCCCATAAAAAGGTTTGCATTTACATAGAGACTGAAAATTAATATCCCAAGATACTAACAGGGGTCCTGCTTTCACCGTAAAATCATGACATATTTTTCCTTCCTTTCACTTGTCTCTATTGTCAAATTTAATAAATAGATTATCACTTTTAATTGTCCCACAAAACAAGACCAGAATTTCTGCCAACTATGCTTGGCTCCTTCCTGACCATCTCGTCTTAAAACTTAACACGACATTTCTATTTTCTTCCTTTCTCTTCGTATCCTTCAACGTGAAGTGGCCAAGAAAACGTGAGATTTATAAAAGAGGAAGACTTGCTCCTAGAAGAGACAAGAGGAAGAACAGAAGTAAAATTTAAACAGGACGGCCAGGGGTACGTTTCAAAGTAGAAAGGCAGCATTAAGTTTTAAGACGAGATTGTCAGGAAGGACCCGAGAATAGTATGGTCCCTGCAGTCCTGAAATAATCCAGGATAAATCCAATAATACGAAATCTTTGGGATGCCAGGTACATAGGAAGCAACAGGAAGCACACTCCACCACTTACGGTCGGCGTGAAAATTTCTTAGCAGGCCACGCACTCGCCGTGAAAACCTATGAACAATCAACCAAAAGTAACCAGCAGGATACAGGATTTCCTCTGTCGGTGGCTTTCTTTTCCCAGTTTTAGGTGGACTCTCCACCTTATTCCATTATTTGTGGGAGGGTGAAGTCATCTTGGAATGTTCCACTTTTCATTTCTTTTTTGGCCACCCAGATTTTGAGCCCTACTTCTCCTAGGTTTGGAGAATGAATGAATGAATGAATGAGTGAGTGAATGAATGCATTCCTAAGGAATCCTGGTGGGAGGAGAAAATCTTGCCCTCCCCTGATACCAAAAATAATATGCACGCGCTCCCTTCCCTGCCTGCCTTGCAGCTAGGGTGTGCGAGGCGACCTGAATTACACCTCTCAGCCGGGGATCAGGAAGCGAGAAAGGCGGCCGGTCTCAGCGGGTGCAGAGCGCTGGCCGCCCCAAGAGGGAGCAGCAGGGCCAGCAGGATCCGGCCGCCCGAGGGTTCCTGGAGCCTCCTGTGCGGGTCCTGGTGGTGGTCAAAAAAAAAAAAAGGTAACACCTGAAACTTAGTGGGGGCAGCAATGACACTTCCTTCTGAGCAATTCTGTGGCATGATTTGGGGCGTGTGTTCCTCAGCCTGATTCTTCAACCTTCCTGGCACTCCTGTAACCTACCCAATATTCTTATAAAAAACAGTGCCCTTTTTATCCTCCTTTTTTTTTTTAAGATTTTATTTATTTATTTGTCAGAGAGAGAGAGAGGGAGAGAGAGTGAGCGAGCACAGGCGGACAGAGAGGCAGGCAGAGGCAGAGGGAGAAGCAGGCTCCCCGCTGAGCAAGGAGCCCCATGTGAACTTGATCCCAGGACGCTGGGACCACGACCTGAGCCAAAGGCAGCTGCTTAACCAACTGAGCCACCCAGACGTCCCCTTTTTTATCCTCCTTAAAAGTGCCAGAGTTGGTCATGATCCCAGGATTCTGGAATCGAGTCCCTCATTGGGCTCCCTGCACAGAGGAGGGCCTGCTTCCTCCTCTCCTTCTGCTGCTCTCTCTCTCTTTCTCTATCAAATAAATCAATTATATATATAATTTATTTATTTGAGATATATATATATATCTGGCATTTTAACATATATATACATATATGTACATATATATATACATATATTACACATATATACATATGTGTGTATATATATATGTTAACATAACATTTTAACATATATATATATGTAAAAATGCCAGAGTTGAGGGGGCCCAGTCAGCTCAGAAGGTGGAGCGTGCAACTCTTGATCTCCGGGTCGTGAGTTTCAGCCCCATGCTGGGTGCCCAGATTACTTAAACAAATAAATAAATACACTTAGAAAAAATGTGGAGTTGAATGTGTTGCCCGTAACCTAATCTGATGACTGACAGAAAGGACAGGCAAGGAGTATTTTCTTTCTCAAATTCAATATTAATAGATTAACCTTTTTCTTAAAAAAAAAAAAAAAAAAAAAAGACCTCTTACTTTCAACATCCTGTACTTTTAAACACATGCTTAGACAGAAACTGGTTGCAAAATAGTTACCTAAGAGAGGTCGCCACCCTGGTTCTGACCTAAGTGTATATTCTCAGTTTCTCCACTAAGCTACTTTAAATATTTTGTTAACATTACAGAATTAGTAATGTTAGTAACAACTAATTAGTAACAACTAAGATTAGCAGTTAATACGAATTTGATTTTTAATTTTGATTGAGGAAGTTTGAATTCTACAGGACTTTTAACAGCATTGACTTTTTAAACTATAAAAGACAATTCTATTGACTAGATACTAAAAGCCTAGAGCATTAGTATATAGCGTTAAGGAAAGTTCACGAGCTAATGCCCAAATTATTTCTGACATTTGATAAAATTCTCATAACAATATTTTGGCAGGAAAGGAACATTTTTCAGTCTCTGGAGAGCAAATGACTCTGCATATGATCTCTCTCATTGCCTTAGTCAGGAAATTGCCTAAATCATGTAAATTAAATAATGTTAAATTTTCTGCTCAGACAAGTCTTCTGGACTCATACTTGTGGGTTTTCAATAAGGGGTCAGAGGAGATCACTTGATAAATAAATAAACAATTCTGATAGGAATATAAGATTACCATACTTGCCTGATGCCCCAAAGAGTTAAGAATGCTTTCTTAAAACTCAAGTCAGACCACAAGCAAGCTGAGAAATGCACAGAATAACTTAGGCTGAGGGGTTTCAATGTTACTCCCAATGCAGTTTCAGAGGCTGGTGAAATGAGTTTCCCCCCCTCCTATTAAGGCGCGGCCAATAACATGAACATACAGACGCCCAGATGCCTACGGCGATATTGTGATTTATAATAAGAAACGAACACTGGGTTTTCATCCACTCCTGGCACAGAGTTCCTAAAACCCTTGGAATTTCCAAAGCGGTAAGAGCCACAAATGTGAAAGGAGCCTCTTGTTATTCCTGACAAGCCCCTTCCAACCACACCTGAGTTTATGTTCATGAGATGATTTTTTGCAAGCCCTAGATACGGGGAAGCCCGGGGAACCAAACTTCTGATCAGAGGGCTGGAACCTTCAGCCCTACCCCACTCCTACCTCCTGGAAGGGAAGACGGGCTGGGAGGTTGCCTTAATCCTCCACGGTCAGAGACTGAATCAAACACGCCTCCATAACGGGGCCCTCATAAAAAACCCGGTCTGGGGAGAGCCTCCTGGGGGTGCCCACGTGCAGCTGCTGGGAGCGCGGGGCAGGAGAGGCCGGAGATGCCGCGCACCGCTTCCTGCTAACCCCGCCCTGTGCGTCTCTTCATCTGTTCCTGCGGTAGATAATTGTAATACATTGGCAATCTAGTAAGTAAACCATTTCCTGAGTTCTATGAGTCGCCCCAGTACATTAAACGGAACCCGAGAGGGAGAGGGGATCCCAGGAGCCTCCAGTCCATAGCTAGCTGGTCCGCAGCACAGGGGACAGTCTGCACTTTCAACGGACAACTGCCGTGGGACGGGGCAGTGTTGTGGGATCTGATGCTACCTCCAGATGGATAATGTCAAAATGGAACTAGATGGTCGGACACCCAGCTGGTGTTACAGAATGACCAGGTGCGTGGGAAATCTCCACATTTTGAATACAGAGTATTCTGTAAATAGACAGAAAACACGGGAATTTTCCCAGACATAAATGCACACACACACACACACACACACACACACACTCCCATACATAACACACCCCACATACCCAAAGACAAATAAGTGGCTCCATCTGCAAGCTCTCATAGCTCTTAAAGGCATTATATATTAATCAAGAAAGGGGTGTCTGGGTGGTGTATATGGAGAGAGAGAGTGTGTGTGTGTGTGTGTGTCTGCCTATATGTCTGGGATTGAGGCCCTCATTGGGGAGGGCATCCCTGCTCAGCCGGGAGTCTGCTTCTCCCTCTCCCTTGGCCCCTTCCCCCAATTCATGCCTGCTCTCTCTCTCTCTAAGTAAATAAAATCTTTAAACATCGATCAATCAATCAATCAATCAAGAAAAATAGACACTATTGCCATTCATAGTGTGTCCTCAAGAAAACAAACTTTAAAATGTGCACATTAATTAAGAAAATCATTTTTTACTGGGTCCCTGGCCCATTGGCCAACCTCCGTGTGGAACACATGACCGTTTGCACCAGAAAAATGTACATATTCATTGCTATGTACCTTCCCCTTTATACTTCCACTACAAAACCAAACAAATTCCAGGAGTTACGGAAGCATTTAGTATGTCGAATACACCTTTCTTAAAACAAGAACAACGCTAGGTTCTTATGTCTGCGTGTGGACATGAAGGTGAACATAGGAATGCAGAAAAGACCTCAGGACCGCAAGGCTGCCGTCCTTAGTACTTTCCAAGTTTGACGGGTCAGGGACGTAGACCAAGCGGCCGCGGGAGCCTGGAGGCCAGCATCAGCGTTCACTCTGCGGAAGGTTCATCACCCCCTGCCCCCCGCCCCGCCGCGTGGTCCCATCTGCAGACAAAGTTCCCCGAAGCCAGAGCAGATGAATGAGCCCAGAATCTTCATTCCATTCCACACTTACGCAGAAGAAGGAGACTCAGCACTTACTTAATTAAAGCCGGTGTCTGTCACCACTGGGACAGAGCCCAGTGCTTTACAGAGAAAGAGCCGCTGGCTGTCCTGCCCCTCCCGCTGGGAAACGGATGGCGTTGTGCTTGGGGACGATGAAGATGTTTAGGCACAGGGAAAAAAGAGCTGTGCGTGTGCTCCTGTGAGCGCCTGCCGACACTGGCGAATACAGAAAGTATTCTGGGCAAACGTACTTCACAATCTGTGGCGCCAGTGTGTGGGCGGGAATCAGGACAAGGGCGTCTGTGTGCGGAACGATGGGCAAGGCGGTGCTCCCTTCTTCGTAACCCCCAAGCCCCTGGACACAGGGACGTCATCACAGCTCACAGCCCGAGTCTGTGGGTACCTCAATTCTGGTTCTGTCTAACTGTGGGGTTCACTGTTCAACCCATCACCCTACACACAACTCTGGTTTGGACCCACTATTTTCTCTTTTTTAAATTAACATATAACGTATTATTTGCTTCAGGGGTACAGGTCTGTGAGTCCTCAGTCTTACGCAGTTCACAAGACTCGCCACAGCCCATACCCTCCCTAGGGTCCATCACCCAGACAGCCCATTCCTCTCACCGATCTCCCCTCCAGCACCCTCCGTTTGTGTCCTGAGATTGAGTCTCTTTGGTTTCGCCTCTGATTTTGTCTCGTTTCATTTTTCCCTCCCTTCCCCTATGATCCTGTCTTGCTTCTCCAATTCCTTATAACAGTGAGATCATCTGATAATCGTGTTTCTCTGATCGACTTATTTCACTGAGCATATGTGCCCGCTATTTTCTATAGGATCATACAATTCTGCTAAAACTATTTCTAAACTAAAACTAAAAATGCTAAAACATTTCCTAACATTTCTTGGCGTCTCACCTCTTCGTCCTCATCCTTAGAGAGAAAACTCCCCATTCCACAAACACCCGACAGGTCCTGAGAAAAACTAATGTGCTCCCTGTCTCTGGTAGCAAAGGGATTGAAACCAGTTTTCTGGCTGTATTTTACCCGCCCCCACCCTCCCCAACCCCTTGAAATGCATTGTAGTGCTGGGATAGCCACGGACAGCCCAGGACTTTCTGTCTTCAAACCCTGACCTGAACAAGTGTTGAGCCCCCACATTCAAACCTAAAACCAACCACTCCACGAGACCAGAGGTCCTCGAGTGTGGTCTGGGACATGTGAGATCCCCAAAACCTTTCCATGACAAACCCATTCACACAGGAATACTAAGATGACATTTGTCTTTTCTACTTTTCATCTCTCACGGGTGCACAGTGGACTTTCCCTGAGGCTACTGGCACCCGATACCACAAGAGCTTGAACACAGAAGCAGATAGAAGAATCTGGCTGATTTCTACTAGGCCGAATGTTAGAGAGATTTGCCAAAGAAAGGTCGGGAAATAAACCACTCTTTGTACTGCATTTATTTTTGTTCTGGAAAATGCCGTTATTTCCATAAAATGTGTTTTAATAGTAACATGTCATGGGTTTATGATGGGTCTTTTTAAATGAATTAGTAAGGACATGTCCCTGTCTTCCTCTTGAATATGATCAATATCAGTAGATAGAAGCCCCAAGAATAAAAGCTGGCTGGGTGCTCAGGAGTTTTTAGGGGGTCCTGAGACAAAACTCGGAAGAAGTGCTGTGATCCCACACATCACAGCCCCCAGCCCCTGCAGCCCACGTGGCCATCCTCTGCCTGCCACAGAGCTCCCTTAGCTGCAGCCACAAAAAAAGAAGGGCTAAGCTCATCACGTAGCCACGGAAAATCCAATGACGTCTGTGCCCCAAACACAGAAGGACTGGAATGAGGTTGGCTGCTGGGCTGACTCCTGCTCCTTCGGTCACTCAGGGTTTGATGGAAGAAGTCGACAGGAGGAGGTAGGCAATGAAGGATTTGTTGTAGAGAACAGAGCGCAAGCAGCTCTGAGCGCCGGCAACGGTCTGTGCAAGCATGCTGCTTTTTTGTCTGGTACCGGAGCCTGACATCGCCAGGGCAGGTGGCAGCCAGGAAGGACGGACATGGCGTGTGGGGCCAAAGACAAGCTGTGGCCCCCGAGAATGGACTGGACCCTACTTCCTGCTCCGGACCTCCCTCCTGCTCCGGACCTCCCACGTGGTGATGCCGACATCCTGCAGGAGGAGCTGGCACCCTTCATCGTGGAACCCAAGGAGATCTGCGGGACCAGAGCTGAGCCCGCGTGTTAAGCGCTGACGCCCCACGGCCAGAGAACCAGAGCTCCACAACGGGCCCAGAGCACAGCAGAAACACGTGCACCTCCCTGATCCTCCCCACACGAAGCATGAGCCCGAGGCTTCACTTGGTCTCCCAGGTCTCCTGGAAGATCTCAACCGTGGAAGATCTCAACCGAGCGAGCCTGCGGTTAAGCAGGGAAGGAGCCGGTGAGAGACGCAGCACCACCTTCGGGACACAGCATGAAGCCCCAAGGGCTGCTGGTTGGCACTGGCCCCCTTCCACATGGCACCCACATGCGCTTTGGTCTCCAACAATGGACTTTGGTCTCCAACAATGGACTGAAAACCTTCTTACACTCGTTACTGCTGCCAGTCCCTCTCCAGCCTGCATTTCTCATGACAGCTGATTGACCGATCTTCAGAGAAGGAATAAAGCCACCAGTAGTGGCCCGTGGCACTAACGTGACCTCTCAATCCCACGTTTCTCCTTCCCATCCTATGGTCTGGAGTATAGTAGAATCTCAGTAAGCCCATGTGAATTACTTCAAACAGCTGCTCAATGTCAGTGCGGCCGTCTGGGTGGTCAGAGGCACCAGCCCCTCTGCCCACAGCACTCAGCCCTCCCACCTTCATTCACTCATAGGCCCCATCTGTTGTTCTCTTACATAGTAAACGCAGCCCTTTACATTGTTTTTAGTAACTGCATTATCTGAAGTCTCGTGGGCGTAATTCTGCTGTCTCTTGCTTCTGTTCACACTCACAGAAACTGCTCTCTTTCTCTTGTTTCTTTTCCTTTCCTTTCTTCTTTCCTTCCTTTCTTCCTTCCTTTTTTAAAACAAAACTCATATGCCTTGGAAATTCATTCTTGGTTGGGAATTCCTTGCGGCCAGTTAGAGATGGGCTCCCCACGGAGATTTTGCATTTGCTTCTGCCAGGCACCTGGAGACACATGAACTTAAAACAAATCCAAGGGCAAAATGAAGAACAATGGACCACTGGCGATACGTGATTGCAAGCTGTGCAAACCCAGATCATCATTATAAATTCATCGGGGAAGAACCTTTCATTTCTGCTGGACAGCAAAACGTCAGACATGCAGAGTTCTTGCTCCCCCTTGCACTGATGGTGGAGCCCTTTGTGATGTCAGCATTCCTCAGTGGCCCCGACTCAGACTCTGCCTCCGTGGGCTCATGCTTTGGGTCCTGCTCCAAGTACATGCCACCCTGTCTGCAAAAGGAATGCCTCAGTCATCTGAGCTTCCCAGTTGCTCCCAGGGCAAAATTTATCTTTGCAGTTCTGATGATTTCTCTGAGTTCACAATTTTCTCATTATTTTTAACTTCTAAGATTCATAATTTCCCTGCTAGAACATAGATTTTTTTCCCCTATTTTATCTGGTAATTTTAGTTGTTCTGAGTGGGAGCATCAGTGAAAATACCAAATTATCAGTATTACTAGAAATACAAGTTTTCATTCATTCATTTTCTCAATTAGCATTTTAAAACACCTATTACACAGAATGTAATTATAAGCACTGATACAAAAACATATATGCAATATATTATTTATCCCCAAGCAACTTAAAGAAGAATGAGAGGCATAAAAATGGGTCAATAATATAGTCATGAATAATGCAGTGTACTTGTTTTCATGTAAACATGAGCATAGGGGACTAGGAGTACAAAGGAGGGACAGCTCGGTTACTGGGTTGGGGAAGGGGACAGGGGTGGGCAGTCAGTCAGCATACGCCATGTGTCTCGGTAACCTAAAACCATGATCATTTCTCGCTCACATACACGTAGATGGGCTGGCTTGGGCTCAACTTGGCTAGATTTGACTGAGCTGGTTCTGGGCTTTAGAAAGTTTAGGTCTGCTCCATGTGTCTCTCATATTTTTTTTTTTAAAGATTTTATTTATTTATTTGACAGACAGAGATCACAAGTAGGCAGAGAGGCAGGCAGAGAGAGAGGAGGAAGCAGGCTCCCTGCTGAGCAGAGAGCCCGATGCGGGACTCGATCCCAGGACCCTGAGATCATGACCTGAGCCGAAGGCAGCGGCTTAACCCACTGAGCCACCCAGGCGCCCTCTCATATTTTTGAGACCAGTAGCTACATGTCTTTCTCACCCCAGATATCTGAACATCTCAGAGCAGTGAGTGGAAACACACCATGCCCCATGCCCCACCAAGGCTCCAAACTCACACACAGTCATTTCTACCCACAGTCCATGGACACAGCTCCACATCATATGGCCATGCTCCTTATCAGTAGGATAAGGATACATACTTCTCCCAAGGAACTGGAGGTTAGTGGTGAAAAGGAATGAATATTTTGTTGAAAAATAGTCTAATCTAACAAAGAAGTATCTGGGGATTAATATTTAAGATTCGTTTTAAAAAGAGGTAGAAAGTCAGAAGACTGTTAATTCCAGGGAAGGAGGAAAAACAAAGCAAAACCGTTTCATAAGCAGGGCCAATCAAGTTAAAAAGGAGATGATATCGGGGAAGTAGAGAGTGACCAAGAAAGGGCATTGTGTGCTTTAATGAGCTCTCTTCTCTATGCAGCTTTTTGCCACACAGAAGCCAACTGAAAGCTTTTAAACCAAATGATATCATCAACTCGGCATTTTATTGAGATCACAGTGACATCTCACTAGATTAGCTGATAGTGCAGGCAAGAGTGATGAAAAGATTCAGTAAAAACAGATAAGAAGTGGACTAGGGTCCACGGCTGTACGAATAATACAGTCAGGTTGGAAAAAAGAGCTATTTGGGCAGTAGATCAATAAGCTAATAAAAGTAAAGTGCTTAGCAGTGTCTGGCACAAAATAAGTTCTCACTAAACACTAGAAGCTACTGTGAATAGCAATGATAAGTCTGGATAATTATGTGAGGAGGCGGGATGGCAAGATGAGCGCAAAGGAGGAAATTAAGATGCCTTTCAAGGATCCTGTTGGAATAACCAGGTTATCTACATCATTTACTGTCCCATGGTCCAGAAGAGGAAGAATATGTTTGTAACAAGAAAAATGACAAGTTCAGTGTTGGGCAGCTTTTAAACACAGAAGAAAAAAATCTCACAAGAAATTCTAAATGATCTACTATCAGACTGACAGCTGCCTTTTCAAAAGGAGTAATGGAAACCAGAAAAAAGACAATGGAATATTACTTTCAAAATGCTCAGTACCTGCCACTGTAGAATATGGTACCCAGGAGGAGGAGTCAAGATGGCGGAGAAGTAGCAGGCTGAGACGACTTCAGCTAGCCGGAGATCAGCTAGATAGCTTATCTAAAGATTGCAAACACCTGCAAATCCATCGGCAGATCAAAGAGAAGAAGAACAGCAATTCTGGAAACAGAAAAACAACCACTTCCTGAAAGGTAGGACCGGCGGAGAAGTGAATCCAAAGCAACAGGAAGATAGACCCCGGGGGGAGGGGCCGGCTCCCGGCCAGCCGCGGAGCAACGGCGCACAAAATCGGGACTTTTAAAAGTCTGTTCCGCTGAGGGACATCGCTCCAGAGGCTAAACCGGGGCGAAGCCCACGCGGGGTCAGCGTGGCCTCAGGTCCCGCAGGGTCACAGAAGGACCGGGGGTGTCTGAGTGTCGCAGAGCTTGCGGGTATTGGAACGGGAAAGCCGGCTACAGAGACAGAGCCGACAGTAAGCTCGCAGCTCGGGGTTACCTTGAACCGGTCGCAGGCTCGGTGAGCTCGGAGCGCGGCCGGAGGTCAGGCAGACGGGAGTGACGGGGCGCTGTTCTCTGAGGGCGCACTGAGGAGTGGGGCCCTGGGCTCTCGGCTCCTCCGGCCCGAGACCAGGAGGCCGCCATTTGTATTCCCGTCCTCCGGAACTCTACGGAAAGCGCTCAGGGAACAAAAGCTCCTGAAAGCAAACCCGAGCGCATTACTCACCCCGGCCCCAGGTAAGGGCGGTGTAATTCCGCCTGGGGCAAAGACACTTGAGAATCACTACACCAGGCCCCTCCCCGAGAAGATCAACAAGAAATCCAGCCGAGACCAAGTTCACCTACCAAGGAATGCGGTTTCAATACCAAGGAGAGCAGCAAAATTCCAGAGGAGGAGAAAGCAAAGCACGGAACTCATGGCTTTCTCCCTGTGATTTTTTTTAGTCTTGCAGTTAATTTAATTTTTTTCTTTTTTAATTTTTTGGTTTTTTTCTCGCCTTCTGGTAAATTTTTTTAACGTTTTTTAACTAGTTTATCCAATATATATATTTTATCTTTTTTATATTTTTCTTATTTGTTTTATTTTTTTTAATTCTTTTCTTTTCTTTTGTTTTCTTTTTTCTTTTTTTTTTCTTTCTTCCTTTTTGAACCTCTTTCTATCCCTTTCTCCCTCCTCACGATTTGGGATCTCTTCTAATTTGGTTAAAGCATATTTTCTTGGGGTTGTTGCCACCCTTTTAGTATTTTACTTGCTCCTTCATATACTCTTATCTGGACAAAATGACAAGACGTAAAAATTCAACACAAAAAAAGAACAAGAGGCAGTACCGAGGCTAGGGACCTAATCAATACAGACATTGGTAATATGTCAGATCTAGAGTTCAGAATGACAATTCTCAAGGATCTAGCCGGGCTCGAAAAAGGCATGGAAGATATTAGAGAAACCCTCTCGAGAGATGTAAAAGCCCTTTCTGGAGAAATAAAAGAACAAAAATCTAACCAAGTTGAAATCAAAAAAGCTATTAATGAGGTGCAATCAAAAATGGAGGCTCTCACTGCTAGGATAAATGAGGCAGAAGAAAAAATTAGTGATATAGAAGACCAAATGACAGAGAATAAAGAAGCTGAGCAAAAGAGGGACAAACAGCAACTGGACCATGAGGGGAGAATTCGAGAGATAAGTGACACCATAAGACAAAACAACATTAGAATAATTGGGATTCCAGAAGAAGAAGAAAGTGAGAGGGGAGCAGAAGGTATACTGGAGAGAATTATTGGGGAGAATTTCCCCAATATGGCAAAGGGAACGAGCATCAAAATTCAGGAGGTTCAGAGAATGCCCCTCAAAATCAATAAGAATAGGCCCACACCCCGTCACCTAATAGTAAAATTTACAAGTCTCAGTGACAAAGAGAAAATCCTGAAAGCAGCCCGGGAAAAGAAGTCTGTAACATACAATGGTAAAAATATTAGATTGGCAGCTGACTTATCCACAGAGACCTGGCAGACCAGAAAGAGCTGGCATGATATTTTCAGAGCACTAAACGAGAAAAACATGCAGCCAAGAATACTATATCCAGCTAGGCTATCATTGAAAATAGAAGGAGAGATTAAAAGCTTCCAGGACAAACAAAAACTGAAAGAATTTGCAAACACCAAACCAGCTCTACAGGAAATATTGAAAGGGTCCTCTAAGCAAAGAGAGAGCCTACAAGTGGTAGATCAGAAAGGAACAAAGACCATATACAGTAACAGTCACCTTACAGGCAATACAATGGCACTAAATTCATATCTCTCAATAGTTACCCTGAATGTTAATGGGCTAAATGCACCTGTCAAAAGACACAGGGTATCAGAATGGATAAAAAAACAAAACCCATCTATATGTTGCCTCCAAGAAACTCATTTTAAGCCCGAAGACACCTCCAGATTTAAAGTGAGGGGGTGGAAAAGAATTTACCATGCTAATGGACATCAGAAGAAAGCAGGAGTGGCAATCCTTATATCAGATCAATTAGATTTTAGGCCAAAGACTATAATAAGAGATGAGGAAGGACACTATATCATACTCAAAGGGTCTGTCCAACAAGAAGATTTAACAATTTTAAATATCTATGCCCCCAATGTGGGAGCAGCCAACTATATAAACCAATTAATAACAAAATCAAAGAAACACATCAACAATAATACAATAATAGTAGGGGACTTTAACACTCCCCTCACTGAAATGGACAGATCATCCAAGCAAAAGATCAGCAAGGAAATAAAGGCCTTAAGTGACACACTGGACCAGATGGACATCACAGATATATTCAGAACATTTCAGCCCAAAGCAACAGAATACACATTCTTCTCTAGTGCACATGGAACATTCTCCAGAATAGATCACATCCTCGGTCCTAAATCAGGACTCAACCGGTATGAAAATATTGGGATCATTCCCTGCATATTTTCAGACCACAATGCTCTAAAGCTAGAACTCAACCACAAAAGGAAGTTTAAAAAGAACCCAAATACATGGAGACTAAACAGCATCCTTCTAAAGAATGAATGGGTCAACCGGGAAATTAAAGAAGAATTGAAAAAAATCATGGAAACAAATGATAATGAAAATACAATGGTTCAAAATCTGTGGGACACAACAAAGGCAGTCCTGAGAGGAAAATATATAGCGGCACAAGGCTTTCTCAAGAAACAAGAAAGGTCTCAGGTACACAACCTAACCCTACACCTAAAGGAGCTGGAGAAAGAACAAGAAAGAAACCCTAAGCCCAGCAGGAGAAGAAAAATCATAAAGATCAGAGCACAAATCAATGAAATAGAAACCAAAAAAACAATAGAGCAAATCAACAAAACTAGGAGCTGGTTCTTTGAAAGAATTAATAAAATTGATAAACCGCTGGCCAGACTTATCAAAAAGAAAAGAGAAAGGACCCAAATAAATAAAATCATGAATGAAAGAGGAGAGATCACAACTAAAACCAAAGAAATACAAACTATTATAAGAACATACTATGAGAAACTCTACACCAACAAATTTGACAATCTGGAAGAAATGGATGCATTCCTAGAAACATATAAACTACCACAACTGAACCATGAAGAAATAGAAAGCCTGAACAGACCCATAACCAGTAAGGAGATTGAAACAGTCATTAAAAATCTCCAAACAAACAAAAGCCCAGGGCCAGACGGCTTCCCGGGGGAATTCTACCAAACATTTAAAGAAGAACTAATTCCTATTCTCCTGAAACTGTTCCAAAAAATAGAAATGGAGGGAAAACTTCCAAACTCATTTTATGAGGCCAGCATCACCTTGATTCCAAAACCAGACAAGGATCCCATCAAAAAAGAGAGCTTTAGACCAATATCCTTGATGAACACAGATGCGAAAATACTCAACAAAATACTAGCCAATAGGATTCAACAGTACATTAAAAGGATTATTCACCACGACCAAGTGGGATTTATTCCAGGGCTGCAAGGTTGGTTCAACATCCGCAAATCAGTCAATGTGATACAACACATCAATAAAAGAAAGAACAAGAACCATATGATACTCTCAATAGATGCTGAAAAAGCATTTGACAAAGTACAGCATCCCTTCCTGATCAAAACTCTTCAAAGTGTAGGGATAGACGGCACATACCTCAATATCATCAAAGCCATCTATGAAAAACCCACCGCAAATATCATTCTCAATGGAGAAAAACTGAAAGCTTTTCCGCTAAGGTCAGGAACACGGCAGGGATGTCCATTATCACCAATGCTATTCAACATAGTACTACAGGTCCTAGCCTCAGCAATCAGACAACAAAAGGAAATTAAAGGCATCCAAATCGGCAAAGAAGAAGTCAAATTATCACTCTTCGCAGATGATATGATACTATATGTGGAAAACCCAAAAGACTCCACTCCAAAACTGCTAGAACTTATACAGGAATTCAGTAAAGTGTCAGGATATAAAATCAATGCACAGAAATCAGTTGCATTTCTCTACACCAACAGCAAAACAGAAGAAAAAGAAATTAAGGAGTCAATCCCATTTACAATTGCACCCAAAACCATAAGATACGTAGGAATAAACCTAACCAAAGAGGCACAGAATCTATACTCAGAAAACTATAAAGTACTCATGAAAGAAATTGAGGAAGACACAAAGAAATGGAAAAATGTTCCATGCTCCTGGATTGGAAGAATAAATATTGTGAAAATGTCTATGCTACCTAAAGCAATCTACACATTTAATGCAATTCCTATCAAAGTACCATCCATCTTTTTCAAAGAAATGGAACAAATAATTCTAAAATTTATATGGAACCAGAAAAGACCTCAAATAGCCAAAGGGATATTGAAAAAGAAAGCCAACGTTGGTGGCATCACAATTCCAGACTTCAAGCTCTATTACAAAGCTGTCATCATCAAGACAGCATGGTACTGGCACAAAAACAGACACATAGATCAATGGAACAGAATAGAGAGCCCAGAAATAGACCCTCAACTCTATGGCCAACTAATCTTTGACAAAGCAGGAAAGAATGTCCAATGGAAAAAAGACAGCCTCTTCAATAAATGGTGCTGGGAAAATTGGACAGCCACATGCAGAAAAATGAAATTGGACCATTTCCTTACGCCACACACAAAAATAGACTCAAAATGGATGAAGGACCTCAATGTGCGAAAGGAATCCATCAAAATCCTTGAGGAGAACACAGGCAGCAACCTCTTCGACCTCAGCCGCAGCAACATCTTCCTAGGAACAATGCAAAAGGCAAGGGAAGCAAGGGAAAAAAGGAACTATTGGGATTTCATCAAGATCAAAAGCTTTTGCACAACAAAGGAAACAGTTAACAAAATCAAAAGACAACTGACAGAATGGGAGAAGATATTTGCAAACGACATATCAGATAAAGGACTAGTGTCTAGATTCTATAAAGAACTTAGCAAACTCAACACTCAAAGAACAAATAATCCAATCAAGAAATGGGCAGAGGACATGAACAGACATTTCTGCAAAGAAGACATCCAGATGGCCAACAGACACATGAAAAAGTGCTCCATATCACTCGGCATCAGGGAAATACAAATCAAAACCACAATGAGATATCACCTCACACCAGTCAGAATGTCTAAAATCAACATGTCAGGAAATGACAGATGCTGGCGAGGATGTGGAGAAAGGGGAACCCTCCTCCACTGTTGGTGGGAATGCAAGCTGGTGCAGCCACTCTGGAAAACAGCATGGAGGTTCCTCAAAATGTTGAAAATAGAACTGCCCTATGACCCAGCAATTGCACTATTGGGTATTTACCCTAAAGATACAAACGTAGTGATCCGAAGGGGCACATGCACCCGAATGTTAATAGCAGCAATGTCCACAATAGCCAAACTATGGAAAGAACCTAGATGTCCATCAACAGATGAATGGATCAAGAAGATGTGGTATATATACACAATGGAATACTACGCAGCCATCAAAAGAAATGAAATCTTGCCATTTGCGACAACATGGATGGAACTAGAGTGTATCATGCTTAGCGAAATAAGTCAATCAGAGAAAGTTAATTATCCTATGATCTCCCTGATATGAGGAAGTGGTGATGCAACATGGGGGCTTAAGTGGGTAGGAGAAGAATCAATGAAACAAGATGGGATTGGGAGGGAGACAAACCATAAGTGACTCTTAATCTCACAAAACAAACTGAGGGTTGCTGGGGGGAGGGGGTTTGGGAGAAGGGGGTGGGATTATGGACATTGGGGAGGGCATGTGCTTGGGTGAGTGCTGTGAAGTGTGTAAACCTGGTGATTCACAGACCTGTACCCCTGGGGATAAAAATATATGTTTATAAAAAATAAAAAATTAATAAAAAAAAAGAATACGATACCCAGCAAAACTGTACTTCAACAAGGCAGGCAAATAAAAGCCAATAAAGAGGGACCATTATGTTCGCATGTGCATTGTTCAAAATAGTCTAAAATCAAAACAACCCAAATATCTGAGAACAATAGAATGAATAATGTATGGTATATACATGTAATAAAGTTACTACATGGCTGTGGTTCTCAACGTGTGATACCCACAACACTAGTGTCAGAGTCACCTGCGCACTGGCCAGAAATACAGATTCTCAGACCCCACCCCTGAATTTACTAACTCAGAAACTCTGGAGGATCAGTCATGTTTGGTTGAATGAGTCTAAGCACGGACAAACTATAAATTCCTGTCACAACATGACTGAAAACGCAAAGCATAATATTGAAACAAAGAAACCTGCGTCATAAAATTCAAACTATATATTCCATTTACACAATGATTTAAAAAAAAAGAGAGAAATGTAATTCAACTAAATTGTTTAGGGATACTACCTTGAGAACCAAACTATAATGGAAAAGGAGAAAATTATTAATATAAAAGTTGAAATGCTAATGATCTCTTGAGTAGGGATTAATAAGTTCATATAGGAAAGAATACTTAGGACTCTGGGTGTTGACTCTGGTATTTTATTTCTTGGCTTGGGTGGTGATTACATAGCTGTTCACAATAATTTTCAAAATATATATATATATACACATACATACATATATATATATATATATAAAATACATGTTCTATATTTTACAATAAAAGCTGCTTTTAAAAAGACAAGAGAAAGCTAATAGGAATGTTGATCACAAGGAGGATCAAATCCGGGAAAACGGGTCCCAAAAGACATAATCTGGAAGGAATGGCAGCTCCGAGAAGTGGAGTAAGAAGAAATGGCACTAAAGTATGGGGGGGGACCACTTTGTCACCTACATTCCTACATGTGCATCTCAGCCATGCCCAGCCCCCAGCTGTAGCGTCGGTCTCTCTCTCGGGGTCTCTCACTTCTTTTTCAAACCATCGCACCCTCCTAGTTCTAACTCCTAACTTCTGCAAGCCTCCTGAGAGGACCCACTCTGTGGCCGTCCCTCTCTGACATAGGAGCCTAGGACTCAGCCATCACTGGCCCAGGAAAGCCCAAGCCCCAGGCACACGCTAAAGGAAAAACAGAAATGCTAATAAAAAAGCATTTGGGAGGATTTTCTTATTTGAATCCATAAGCTCATCAGCAGGTAGAGATCAGACATCCTGCATCATGCTTTTGACTGTGTTTTCCATGGGTTTCATGGGAGATCTTTTTGGAGATGGCACCCCAGATAGGCTCGCGTTTTCACTGACAGGAATGGTTTCTGAAACCAACTACAGAAGTCAGCCACGGCGCTCCCTGAACGACACCACTTTGTTCCTCAGCTCCTTCCAGGCCAGGGAACTGTGTCCAGGGAAGAAAAGGCCTTCAGATCCAACAAAAAAGGGAACTGCCTAAAGCCCTTCTATCCTGACTTTCCCAAACCAAATCTTTGACTTCTGTTGCAGTAACTTCCGACGGCGTGCGGTCCCCACACCAACACTCCACACGACTCAAGGATTCGAGGAGTCCAGTTAAGGCACCCAAGGGTCACTTCCCCGGCAGAACCAACTCCAGCGGGGAGGAGGGTCCAGGTGACTCCACGAGGCAGACACCAGGCACCCCCACCAGTTCAAGTCTTTCGGTGACAGCGGCTAATGGTGAGGCGTTAGCCTGACCTGCCCAGTTCCCTAGTCTCCCAGCCCGCAAACAGGGCCCTGCTGAAATCAAGACAATGTGTTTATGTGTTCATTGAGCTACAGAATTTCCCAGTGGATCAGTTACTGGTGTTTATTGTTTTATATTTTAACAGTCTTTCTACAAATTGGGAATCACGAACCAAACATATTCATCCTGTGGTAATTCACTTATTATCCATGAATGGCACTTAAACAAAAGCAACAACGCACTTTTCATTGAAAAGTGTTTGGTTTCAGCATTTTGGCAAGCAACCCAAGCAAGCAACTCAGGAAACCCTCCAGCTTCCTTCCCAGAACATAAATCTCAGTCCCGGCTGCCCTGTGTTTTGGTCAAACGGGAAGGGAAGGGGGAAGGAGCGACGGTTTGTTAACAAGTGGCATCGTTTCACCCCTGCTTTCTCTCGGGGGTTCACTGCTGCTGATCAGAGGGAGAATGGGGTGTCTGACGGGGGGCGGGGAGTCTGTATCCCAAACAAGACCTTCGCTAAAATAGAGTGAGTGCGGTTTCTCAAGAGTCCCAGGGTTACAGCACTGTACCTTTGAAAGATTCAGGACACACAGAACCAGTATATCTTTGTTAGAATAACAGCTTGTTCAATGCAACTGTTTGGCTTTAAATCAAGAGTGTCTTTAATGCAAGGCAGGATGGTCCCAAATGGAATTACTCAACCCAGTTAAGTGCATGACAAACAAGGACTTGGAAGGGGTCGTCCAGGCAATGTTCCTGTCAGCCAGGCACTGGGTCTCCCTAGGACGGCACGTCTTTGGAGCTAAGATCCCCATAAAACATGCCGAGTCGCCCTGAAGTCACTCCACGCTCATTTCAAAATTCCACTGGTATTCTTTGGAGGTGGGTTAAAGCTCGGGAAACACACACTTGGATCAAGCGTGTCCTCCGCGATCCGACGGCTTACAGCCCTCCCGTGTGTCTTCTTCATGCCTTCCTTCCCCGCCTCCTTCGGTTCAGCATGCCCACCACTGGAACAGTAAGTTTCTCAGAGGTGGGCTAGGACAGCCACACTCTAGGCTGTCCCCGTGGAATTCAAGTCCTACAGACTCATTCTTTAGGACTGCCCCCCCCCTGTGCCACCTTCCACACACAGCCTTCCCAGGGACCCCTCTTCCAGGGCTAACATCTCCCGTATCACAAATCCCAAAGCTGGGAGCCAGGACTCAAAGTAGGCTGGGGTGTTAGTTATGGAGAGGCTGTCGAAGAACGTGTGCTGTGGACATCTGAATTGGGGATTTGAATTAATTGGTCCCCACAGTTACTCACAAGGCTCCCACAAGGGGCCACTGGCTTGAGAAAGGGAGTGACCTACACGGAGGTTTGGAGGCAAATAGTAAGGAGGAGAAACCAGATGGAGAGAGAAGAGGGATGGACTGACAGACTCTCAGGAAAGTAGAACCTCCAAGATGTGGGAACGGAGTGAATGGGTCCGTGCGCTGTGGGAGAGGGAAGGGGACGGGGTGGTCCACAGCAGAATGTGGCGAGAGCAAGCTGCACTCAAGAAGCATTTCTTCTCTCCCAGTTTCCTCTGCACTGGCTGTTACGGGTGCCAAGTCCCCCAGCAGGGGTGCAGCCAACCTCCCGAAACCGGACACACTGAAAAACAAAGACCCTGAGGCACCTTCCCAGACACGCACCAGTCTTTCCGAACACAGCAGCTCAAAGGGCAGGATGCGTCTCAAAATTCCCAACAGGGAACCGACGGCGTGATGCCCAGCCTGTCCTCTGGGAAGTCATCTCATGAGGGAGGGGACAATGGCCGGGTTTGCTCTCACACACCCGTTTTAAAAGCTTGAACACTAACATCACACACATCCGGATTCCAATTCCCAACCGCCCAGCTCGTCATCTGTGTCAACGTAAGCAGGTACCTTAGTTACAGTTACTTCCCTGTCTGAGATGTGAAAGCTCGTAACACAGTGCCAGCTGCACTTCTGTTGTGAACCAAGGGACACGATGAGTGTAGATTCCTGCACGGTGATCAGCACAGAAGAAGTGCTCTGTTAACTACAGTTGTCACCTGAGTTCGGGCACCATAAGCTGGGTCAAAATGAGCTGCTGGTTTCTAGAGGCAAAGCCCCCTTCCACACCGAAGACAAACACCCACTGGTCACCAGAATGTTTAAGTATAGGTTTTGCTTCATTTCAATGACTGAATTACGTCCTATTTGGAAAACTTGACCCCGTGTTTGAAACTGCTAGCCCAGGAGGGACTTAAATCAGTTTAGTATTCAGAGCCAGTGGAATCCTTCCAGACTACTGGTGTATCAACAGAAAGCTCTCAGGCCATTCCTGCTCTCTCTTCTGCCTGCCTGTATCCTACAGTAGTGACCAGAACAGGCAACAGGGAGGGGCGTGTGGGGGGGGGGGGAACGGAGGGCAGGAAAACCAATCAGGCGCACGTGCCATTGGCCTGACAGGTGAGAGCAGCCATCCTGGAGCTCTGGTACCTGGATCCCCGGATGGTAGTGCTTTAGCGACAAGGTCATTTCCAAGGCCTCTGCAACATCACACATTCCACCACTCCAAGAAGACAGGTTTGCACTGTAAGGAGTAGACAGTGCTTCTCAATCTCACTGGTCAGTCCATGTGAGGTGTTTATTAATTTATTTATTAAGATTTCATTTATTTATTTGACACACAGAGAGAGAAATCAAAAACAGGGGAGCAGCAGGCAGAGGGAGAAGCAGATTCCCCAAGAAGCAAGAAGCCCAATGGGGGACTCGATCCCAGCACCCTGGGATAATGACCTGAACCGAAGGCAGAGACCTAACCAACAGAGCCACCCAGGCGTCCCTGAGGTGCTTATTTAAGTGCAAATCCCTAGAACCCCTCCTCTTAAGTCATCATGAATTGGAAAACCAATATGGACTCTGCAAAAGGTGTGAGGCCCCTCTGTCCCAGGTCCTCAGCTCTAGAAACGACTCTGGGGGCCTCCTGCTCACCTGCCAGCTCGGACGGAGCCCTGTGGCTGTGTCCCACTCTCCCACTTCCTTCTGCAATGGTCCCAGAGTGGGTTCCCCCCCCCTTTTTCCCTTTCTTTCTTTCTTTCATGGCTAAAATAAGCTATAGAATTAAAAATAGGTGTGTTACTTCGACAAGTAATTATTTTCCTGAAAATGAAAGCTAGTGAGTCTATTTTAAGAGTTAATTAGCTGACAGGGGATCAAAATCCATCCCACAGTGCATTTCAACATGCATTTCAGAAAGGTACTAGGGAAAAGCACGCCAGGCTGCCGAGAATTGGAGAAAAGAGGGGCAGGACAGACAGCCCCTCACGTGGGTTCAAAGTACTCACCAGAGACTCAAGCAGATTCTTCTTGTGGGGCGTAGAAATAATAATTTTTTTCGAGATTTCCCTTGACTCACTGAGTGTGCTGGAATTTCGTGTCGCACTGCCACACCTGGCAGGCGGGTGGGGACCCACGGAGCGCCACAGGCTCAAGGAGGCCGGAGCCGTGGCACCCGTCCCACCTGACGAGAAGGCCTGAAGCTCTCCTTCCCGGCGAGGGGCCGAAGCAGCTGATCTCCGAGCTGCGGTCTGGCCAAAGCCCAGGTCCTGACATGTCATCTTATCAGAAGCTCCTCTGGGGTTTGGGCCCTCTCGGGGGACATTCTGGCTGTCGCCGTACTCCGTGGACGAAATCGTTATTATTCCAGAACTTCCAGCGGTGGCGGGGAGCGGTGCTGAGGGCATCGAGAGCCGCTCGGCCTGGCCTACCCACCCTGTCACTGGGTGAAGAGAATGGCTGTACCTTGTTCTTGTTCTGAGCCCTTACAGGACAGGACCAAGGGTGTGCGGTGCCTACGGGTGGTTTCAGTCAGGCAGGCCGGGTCAGCAGATGTCTACTGAAGAGCGAGTGCCAGCATCTGCTTCATACAGACCCCAGGAGGAACAGTCTTCTGCAACGATTTCCCTACCAAGGGCCCCTCCATCCCGCACCCCCAGAGTGAGGTAGCTCATGCTGACAACACAGACGCCCAAGCATCCGCGTTCTGACAGCCTCTCTCTCACTTCGGAGCACGCCCTGGTCCTCTGTGGTGTCTAACAAACACTCAGCCCTGGGCTTTGCTCCATTAGACTATTTTTTTTAATTAGAAGTCTCTTTTTTGGCACTTTGTTAAACCATCTCACACTAAATATCTGTGCGATTCTGAAAGCAAATTTCGTGTGTCTCCAGCAGAAAGGAAGGTACTAGACGGTCAAGGAGGTGTTCCAACAGCACGGATAACCATGCAGCCTCCAGGGAGGACAGAGACAGCGGAGCCAGAACCAAAGCCCACAGGCCCACTGTCGGCTCTGTCCAAGGTCAAACGCAGTCGGCACTCTGGAAACACCAGCCAAGTTGGTGACTGGGAAGAACAAGTCATGACCTCTCAGGCCTTGGCTTCCCCCTCTGGAAACTCAGAGGACTGCTCCTCAGTGTGTGTCCCGGGGACCTGCAGCATCAGGGTTTACAGACCGCAGTCTAAGCCCTGCTGCAGCCCTCAGCCGGCACGTCCTCAGCTGGGGACGACATTTGCTAATCTACAAAGCGTGAAGGTCACAGTTTGGGTTTTGTAGCCAGCCGGGAGCTGCAGGGGGGATGGGTGCGGACTCGCAGGTGCAGGGAAGCTTGGTTTGCTCTCTGTACAGCCTTTCGGGAGTCTGGTTGGACTTGGGGTCTCTGTCATCTAGGCAAGACCCATCCGTGTTCAGAGGAACTTGAACATAAAGAAGATGCTTTCTCTTCCTTCCGAGAATCTTATTCAGGCCGACCCTCTCATCTTCACCTTTCCCGGGACGCAGCTACTTAAGCAGGGGAACTGACCTAGTGGGCGTCGCTGTGCAATCGTCCCTGGGGTGGCAGCCCCAGGTCCCACCAGCAGCCCCAACACGATCCGCCGCGCCTTCCCCTGTCTGTAACAGCCTCTGCGTTCCCCAAAGCCTCTGACCTTCCTGCCAGCGGCGACCACATTGAGGCGCTCGGTCCATGGCCTACCTGGGCCCCCTGGTGGCCGCTTTGCCGCCGCACACCTGTCGGCCTCCGGAGTGCCTGGAGCATCACAGCCTGGAACCCCAGGCCTTTTGCACCCTCGCCAGGTGCACCTGCCCCATCGGGCAACAGCCTCCTGAAAGGCTGAGCCCCCACGCCCTGACTGGGCTTTCCTGAATTAGGACAGGTGTGCCGGCCCTGGGTGTGGAATACTCCACACTGTGCCTCCCCCTCCCCCTAACTCCCTCTCACTTCTCCGCTTTGAATGCCAGAGAGAGCCCCCAAGGCTGAGCAGCCCTGTGGAAAAACAGCGGCTTGAGAGTCATGAGAATTCAGGTTTGAATCCTGCCTGGGCTCGGCCGGTAAATATTCATTCCTCGGCCTCCTACTTTCCTACTCTGGGCCTCCCCTTTCTCAGCTGGGAAGGCCACGGTGATTTTAATTACTAAGTGAGAATATGGAGATACAGATGCATATAAAAATCCATTCATATAGCTACACAGTAGATTACAGGTATATCTGTAACTTAATGCATGTATCACATATGGAGACATATATATTCCAGACAGAGAGACAGAAGGACAGAAGGCAGGTGACCTGGGGGAAACACACCATCAATGGTAATGATTACTATAATCACCCAAGATACCCCAAATGTTCAAACTTGTTTCCGAAAAAGAAAATAAAACAAAGGTAAGGGGGAAAAATTAGTTACCAGATAATGGAAATTTTCCAGAGATAAAAGACACATGAATCTGTAGACCAAAAGGATATCCCATAGCCCCAGTAAAAATAATAAACAATCCGTTGCTTAATTCCAGGACAAAGAAGAATCCTCCAGCATACTGACATAGCAGCAGACCCCCAAATCTTCACGGAGAATCCCAGCCTCAAGGACTTCAACAGGACTGAATTCCGCAGAAGAATGAAGTTACACGTATGCTATGGTCATTTGCAAACAAACAGTTTGCAGGATTCTGTCCATTTTGTTAAGTTCTCATTGATTTGTGGAAGAAAAGACAAAATAAAATAGTCTCCCCCTTTTCATGACTGAGGAGCTACAACTTCTATGCACTTCATCGGGAATATATATATTTGAAGACTGTATCAGAATCCTCTTCTTGCCCCAACATAAAATTCTCCTTTAGACATGGGATTCTTGGTTTTAGCAGCTTATTGCTATCCACATTGGAACTTGTTCATTCCAACTTCCCTTCCATCCAGCTGTGGCTATTGTGGCCAAGTTTTGGCCCAAGGAATATAAGAGGTGCCCTGTTCTGCTCCTGGGGAGGGGGAAGGAGGGGCAGGGCACGGCGCTTCCTCCCCTCCTGCAGCCTGTGGTCTTGAAAACTTCATGAAGCCACAGTCTTGGCGCTGGCCTGACTACTTCCGGACTTCTTTTGGGAGAAAGAAATAACTCCTGTATTAGTGGAGCCTCTGTTATTTCCAGATTTCAAACACCTGCCGCGAATCTGATCTCAAATGACACCAGTAGACGCTAAAACCAAATAATAGATTAAATCCCAAATTAAGGAAATCATTTGTGAAAGAAATTGCAGTGAACATTAAATGCAATTAAACACAGATTAAGTCAAAATAGTTGGAGCAAAGGGAGTCAAAATGTCACTGCATGCCGTTACAATTCTTGAAATAAAAGATAAATAATGTATAAATAATTTGCTGATTGTGGAGCGGGATAAAATCCAGACTGTGTCAGCAAATGGCTGTGGCAAATAAATGAATGAGGGTTAGAATTGAAAAGAGGATAAGCAAAATGTGCTGATTTGTTCCTCTGTCACGGGAGAAATCAATAGATTCAGTTTCACTTATGAAATTGATGAATGGAGAAATACAAGTTTAAGAGTATTACTTAATATGTCTGTGTCAGTTAGAATTAGATTTGGCTGAAAGTAAAGGAAAACCAAAATCATGGTGGCTTAACAAGTTTAGAGGTTTATTTTTCTTTCAAATAAAATAAAGATAGAGATAGGCAGTCAAGGGCTCCTGTGGTTACTTCCACTGGAATGAGAAATATAGATGTATTCGGACATTCCGTGCTTCTGTCTTTGATACGGGGTATCCATTTTAAGACTGCACCGTGTTAATAAGATGGCCGCTGAGCTCCGCCATCTTATCTCCTTCCGCACAGAGAAAGGGGGATACAAAGGGAACACATTTTCATCTGAGTTGTTAAATTTAGGGGAAGGTGAAAACTATAGTCTCGAAGCCAAGCGGACTTTCATCCCTCAATGGAAAGAGGATTCTGTTCCCATGTAGGATGAGGAAGGTGAACACTGAGTAGGCCACTGGCGGCCGCTGCCTTAGAAGTAAGTGTATCAACTCAGGTAATGACTGTGTCTCCACCGAGTTAATAAAAGAAAAACAAAGACAACTCATAGCAAACTGCTAATATACATTATTTCTAGGTGTTACACATGATGTCAAGAAAAGAAAAGGACATTGGGTGTTGAATCATGTCCCACAACAATTTGCATGTTGAGGTCACCTCAAAACAACATTTTGGAAACAAGGTCATTGTGGATGTGATTAGTTACAATGAGGCAATACCAGAGTAATGTGGATCCTAAGCTGTCCTCATAAAAATGGGAAATTTAAACATCCCTTCAAGACACCACAGGAGATGAAGGCAGAGGTGGAGGGATGCTTCTACAAGCCAAGGAATGCCAAAGATGGCCATCAACAACTAGGGAAGAAGCACGAATACACTCTTCCTTACAGCCCTCAGAAGGAACCAACCCAGCAGACACCTTGATGCTGGACTTTGGGCCTTCAGGACCATGATGAAATATGTTTCTGTTATGTAAGCCACTCAGCCTGCGGCACTTTGTTAAGGCAAACTCATACACAGGAGGCAACTGCCTTTTCTTTTACAAGCTTCTGCATGGTGTGACTACTTTTAAAAGCCTATATTCTTGGGGAGCCTGGGTGGCTCAGGTCATGATCTCAGGGTCCTGGGATTGAGCCCCACATTGGGCTCTCTGCTCAGCAGGGAGCCTGCTTCTCTTCTCCTTCTGCCTCTGTCTGCTACTTCCCCTGTTTATGCTCTCTTTCTCTGTTAAATAAATAAAATCTTAAAAAAAAATTAAGAGACTAGATCCTTTATAAATAAAAATAAACAATACATGTTTTCTAAATAAGATGAATGAAGCAATTTCTAGCTTTTTATTTCCTGTAAGGTCACACTTCATGGAATTCATTGGCCTAAAATATTTTTTAATTTTATTTTATTTCATTTTATTTGAGAGAAAGAGTGCATGCATGAGCAGGGGATGAGGGGGTGAGGGGGAAGGGTTGAGGGAGAGGGAGACTCTTAAGCAGGCTCCATGCTCAGTGTAAAGCCCTCAACTTGATCCCACAACTCTGGGTCATGACCCAAACTGAAATCAAGAATCAGACACTTAACTGACTGAGCCACCTAGGCACCCCAGTCTGAAAATTTTAAATAAAATTTGACATCAAAATGATCTGGTGCCGACTACTTGGTATTTACCCTAAAGATACAAATGTAGTGATCCGAAGGGGCACGTGCACCCGAATGTTTATAGCAGCAATGTCCACAAGAGCCAAACTATGGAAAGAACCTAGATGTCCATCAACAGATGAATGGATAAAGAAGATGTGGTATATATACACAATGGAATACTGTGCAGCCTTCAAAAGAAATGAAATCTTGCCTTTTGCCATGACGTGGATGGAACTAGAAGGTATTATGTTTAGCGAAATAAGTCAATCAGAGAAAGACAATTATCATATGATCTCCCTGATATAAGGAAGTGGAGATGCAACATAGGGGGTGTGGGGTAGGAAAAGAATGAAACAAGATGGGATCGGAAGGGAAACAAACCCATAAGTGACTCTTTTTTTTTTTTTAAAGATTTTATTTATTTATTTGACAGAGAGAGAGAGATCACAAATAGGCAGAGAGACAGACAGAGAGAGAGATGAGGAGAAGCAGGCTCCCTGCTGAGCAGAGAGCCCAATGCGGGACTCGATCCCAGACCCCTGGGATCATGACCTGAGCCGAAGGTAGAGGCTTAACCCACTGAGCCACCCAGGCGCCCCCCATAAGTGACTCTTAATCTCACAAAACAAACTGAGGGTTGCTGGGGGGAGGGGGTCAGGGGAGGGGGGTGGGGTTATGGACATTGGGGAGGGTATCTGCTATGGTGAGTGCTGTGAAGTGTGTAAACCTGGTGATTCACAGACCTGTGCCCCTGGGGGTAAAAATTCATTATATGTTTATAAAAAAATTAAAAATTTTTTATAAAAAAAATAAAGTCTATTTTTTAAAAAAAGAAAAAAAAATGATGTGGTGCTGAGACTTTTTAGAGAAGCACTTTGTTTTAGTACCTTTTGCAGTTCTGTCCCAGGGCTCTGGGTCAATTCCTGTTTTTACATTTTAGCAAATGATCACTTATACTTGATTAAGGGAAAAATTTTAATTAAAAGATGAAGGTGGTGATGACAACCTAGTTTTTTGTACTTCTCAAATTCACACATAAAAAATGACAGGACAATTAGTTATCAAAGCCAAAGCCCATGATCAATGTTTACAACAAAACAGGATGATAAGGCCACTCTGCAAAGTCTAAAAGACAACGAGCTGGGGGAAAAGTACCTCTAGTTGTGAAATATGCATGTTATCAGCATGTGTATGGCAGAGAAAAGCAGTAAGGAAAACGCACAGAACAGAAACACACTGCCCCACAGTCAACAGGTACTCGTGGGAAAGCAGAGGGTTCCAGATGGAGAGCAGCAGAAGAAGGAAGGGTCCTGCCCCACTGTGATGGGTCCATGATAAGGACTGAAAGGGCCGGACCAGTGTAACCCCAGTGACCTCCGGGAACTGACACTCCCTCCACCCTGTGGAGAAACGGCTGAACATGGAATTAGGACTGAAGGGGACACAAAAACACAGATAAAGGAAAGAGAGGGTCACACAAAAGAGAATGGAACAGAGCCAGGAAATCTCAGAAGGCACATTGTTATATTTTTTAAACACGGGGGGCAGTGGGGAGAGGTTTAAAAAGGAAAGAAAATAAACAGGAGAAGGACCTCTTCAAAGTTACAAAAGCTATCTGAACCAAGCTCTTTCCTAAAACGTTAAGAAAAAGGAATTTCTCACACACACACAAACTGTGAAAAGTAGCAAACAGAAATGTATCAAAAGTGGCATAAAAGTGACTTCAAGAAAAAAAGAGAGACTAAGGAATAGAATAATATCTTTACAGTGAAAATACACCAGAAGTCACACTAAAAATACATACATAAATAAAACTGTGAAATAGTAGTTCAAAACCATTCAAAACTAATACAAGGATAAAAGACATGAAGGAAACAACATGAACCAGAATACACTCAGAAATGAGATGATGATAGAACTTGAGAAAAGAAAACTAGAGGGAAAGAGAGGGGCATTTTAGAAATAAAGATAAAACTAGCAAGAACATGAAAACAGGCACAACAAGCAACACCTTCAGAGAAACAGAGGTCCAGCAAAATCTTTTGATTTTAATGCAAAATGGAAAAAGATTAAAAAAATATTTCAAGAAAAAGTGACAAGCACTGAAGACAGGTGGTAAAGATACAATGTATATTTAGTTTAAAAGGGGACTCTAAAGAAGAAAATCATAGAAAGGGAACATAACAACACAAACTACCATTCAAAAGCACTTTACTGACATAAAAAATATTTGAAACCATATTTGAAAAGTACAGAGTACCTGTAAATACCAACCCAGAATAACCAACACCAGGACATTTACTATTAAAAGTACTTTGTTTAATAAAGAAGAAGAAAATTCACTGGACATTGAGGCAAAGAGGACACTTAACTTCTTAGGAAAACAAAATAAAATTATCATCAGACTTTTCCACACCAATACTTTATGCATGAAGAGAGGAATAAAATACTTAAGATTGCCAAGAAAGAAAAAGAGAGCCCCAAATTTTATACCCAGCAAATCTAATCTTAAAGCACAACGTATACTTGAATAATTCTGGGATTGTTACCGTCATGAAAACTTCCTAAGGAATCTACTAGAGAACAAGTTTTGTTCAAAGAAGATGACTTGAGAGATGTGGGCATAAACACTGGTGGTTAGATATGTATTCAGTTACTGAAAGTAACAAGATTAACTGATACTCAAAAGGGAGAAATGTGGGAAAATCTGCCAGCCCAAAGATGGCATTAAAATGTGTTTTAATTTAAAATGTGGAGATGCCTGGGTGGCTCAGTCAGCTGGTGTCCAACTCTTGATTTCGGCTCAGGTCATGGTCCCAGGTTCCAGGGATCCTGCGCCATGCCATACTCCATGATCAGAAGGCTCTCTGCTTGGGAACTGTCTCTTCCCACCACCACCAATGTCTCCCAACCCCGCCTGCACTCTCTCTCTCAACCTTAAAAATAAATAAATCTTTAAAAATAAATAAATAAAATAAAAAATAAAATATGGAGAATATAATTATACCTAAGAGAAGGGTTGAGGATTCCTGAGATTAAGTTTGAGAAATCTTCACTAGACACACATAGTAACAATAATAAAATCGAATGAAAACATAAAGGCTCTTGCAGGACCTTGACAATTCTGAATGTCCTGATAAAGGATGATGACTGGAAACAAAGATACCAGTAACCTATGTGACCTGGGAGTTTTTGTATGTGTGCGGCTAAACTGAAGCCAGGAGGGTTGCCCATCAACAATTAGCATTATGCCCTAGACGCCTGGCATCCGGAAAGGATATAAAACCTACTACAATTGCCTACAAAGAAATATTTTTATCACTTCCTCAGAGGCAATACGGAAAGGGAACAGTTTGGCTCTGTTCCTTCATGAGTGAGACATGATGACGAGGGTCAGTCCCATGCTGGGCTTTCGCCTGACATTTGAATCTCAGAAAAATCATGACTATGCTCTATGTCTGATGCTTTATGGATGCGACGGTCTTCTGCAGGGATTGTAAACAACAAATAGGGTATCTGCAAATACCAGATCTTATGGACGCTTCCTTCTTACGAGTGAAGGATAGCATCACTGCCCTCGAGAATTTCACGGGAGGAGATTCTCACAAGCAAACTTATGAAAACCCTGTAAATGGAATCGTGTGCTACCAAAGTGCCACGTTTGGCCATAATTGGGAGACTTCCTAAAACTATTGGGGGGAAAAGTGAAACCAGAGACAAACTTGGAAAGTGAGTGAGGCTCGGCAGGCAGGTGCTGGCAGGAGACCAGAGCATTTCCTAGCGGAAAAGGAGCAAAGGTTTGAAACAAGAATAAAGCTTCATTACCTAGACAGACCTTCAACCAGGAGAACATTTCTTCAGCAAAAACAAAACAAAAAAAAAAGAAAACAGTTCTAGCACAACCACCAAAAATTAGGGGGAAAAAAACCCAACAACTGTGGCTGGATGACATTAAGTACAACTCTTAGAGTTTTTGTTTAATCGCATTTAAACTATTAAACTGATGGCATTTAAAAAATGTGGCATGACTGCTTCAAGGCTGTAATTCACTTGAAAATACATTCAATGATATTTGTAAACATTCCTTTCATCTCTCATTTCTTTGCGGGAAATAAAAAAATCTTCTAAGACTTATTTTTGATAGATTTTAATTCTAGGCAATAGCTGATCTGAATGATTAAAATATCAATGCTACCTCGGTTTTTTTTTCTTCCCAAAAGAAAAACTAGATGCATAAGTTAATATATCAGGAGAAAATGGAGAATTTTAGTATTGATTCCCAGTGCCTATAATGATGTTGTGGTTTTTCGGGCGTTTTTATTTAGACTATATTTTATGGCCGCATCTCTCTCCTTGGCTGTCTAAAACTGCATCCTCGGACTTACTTATGCATTCAGCACTGCCTTCTCTACTGGAAAAGTTTTAAATAGGAATGCTAGAGCTTGAACTGTGATTAGGAAGCATCTAACTTAATTCCTGACGCCCGGATGCACCAGCTTCCACTGGGAGCCCCACAGGCTGGAGGCAGACATGGAACAGAGTCCAGACGTCCTGAAGCCTGGCCTCGCAGGCTCCTCTCAGAAATACCTAGAAAATCATGCAAATATATTCTACATAGCTGTCTCTTATTCTGCATTACCGCAATTTTTATTTTTTTTGCAGATAAGTATCTGTTTTCCATTCTTACAAGACAACTCAGTTCTTTGCAACATAAGGATGCTAACTTCAATTACGTCTTTTTTGCTTCTGTTCCATTTTTCTTGGTTCTTCCTCCTTTTTTTTTTTTTTTTAATTAATAACCTTCATTTTTAGAGGTGTTTCAGGTTCACAACAGAGCTGAGGGAAAGGGACAGAGAGTAACCGCAGGCGTCCAGCTCCCACATACAGGTGGTCTCCCCAGCTATCCACAAGCCCCACCGGACGGCACAACCTTACAAAGGAGGGTACCACACACGCACGTCACTAGCGCTCAGAGCCCGCGGTTGACGTTAGGGTTCGCTGCTGGTGTGGGACGTTCGGGGACTTGAACAAAAGTATAGTGATGTGCATCTACCATCCAGTATCAAGCAGAACAGTTTCCATGCCCTAAAAATCCTCTGTGCTCCATCTGTGCCACGCCCTCCCCCCTCCCCCAGTCACTCATTGTTTTACTGTTCCCATGGTCTGTCGTTCCCATAACGTCCTACAGTTGGAATTACACAGTATGTAGTCTCATCAGAGGCTTCTTTCACTTAGTGATACACATTGAAGTTTCCTCTTTCTGTGGCCTGATCCTTGGTTGGTTGGTTGGTTGGTTTCTTGAACACTGCAGAATGTTCCTTTGTTGTCTGGACACACCATAGTGTATCCACCCACTCACCTACTGAATCTCCCTTAGTTTCAAGTTTTGGCACTTATGAATAAGGCTGCTATAAACACCTGTACCCTGGGCTTTGTGTGGATATAAGTTTTAACTCATTCGGGTAAATACCAAGGAGGTTGATCTCTGGATTGAATGGTAAGGTGTTTAGTTTTGTGAGAAACTGTTAAATTGTTTTCAAAGTGTCTGCACCATTTGGAACTCTCAGAGTTAATGAGTGAGAGCTCCCAAGGCTGTGTCTAGGTCCCCGCCTGCACACGGCGTCGTCAGTGTTGGGGACGGGGCCGCTCTAGCACGCATGTGGGGCTCTCCCACTGTGGGTTCCATGTGCACGTCCCCAATGATACCCTCCGTGGAGTGTTTTTCCACGTGCTTCTTGATCGTCTGTCTGTTGTTTTGATGAGGCGTATGTTCAGGTCACTGTCCCATTATTCCTTTTTAACCTCGTTATTCATTTTCTTATTGTTGAATTTTAAGAGTTCTTGTATGTTTTGGAAACAGTCCTTTATAGGATGCGTGTTTTACAAATATTTTCTCCCATTCCATGGTTTGCTTTCTACTCTCCTGACGTTGCCTGTTGGGAGCGGAGGGCTTTGCATTTTCACAAACTCTGTTTTATCAGTTATTCCTTCCATGGTTTGTGCCTTTGTTGCATCTGAAAATCCACACTGGCTCTCTTTTTATGGACACCAATAACCCATAAATTGGATTACCCTTATTATTGTAAGTTTTCATTCTCTTAGTCTCAGTTCTGTTTATTTGCCTTTCAGAGGAAATCTCAAAGCTTGTGAGTCCTCAGGAAGCTGTCCTTTTCTGGGGTTATTTTTTTCTTTTGGAGCTTGAGTGTGCAGAATTAACTTGATCAGAATTGTTGACTGATAGCCCACCCTCCTCATTAGTCTCCCTGCGTCCCACTTCTGCGCTTGCGTGTCTTTCTGTATTCCTATATGTATGTAATTGAGTAGTTATTTTTAATAGGTCAATTATTCATAAATCCACTGTCTGAAAATCAAAGCTAGAACACTGGTAAAAGCCTTCATCTTGCCATATTTCCCACCACTGTCCCATCTGTCTCCACTCAGACAAAGTACTCCTAAGTCCTGCTTTTACCATTCTCTTTTTTCTCTTATATATGTTTTATTGTATCTATCAGTACTTTGTTATTTTTTATGAGCTTGGCAGCCCCCATACTGTCATCTTCAAATTAAAAAGGGGACAGGCGCTGACGGCCCCAGACACTACGCACTATAAGACACAGACACTCATAGCGATATTCATGGAGAAAGACAGGATAATTATAGTCTAATTATTGAGCTGACTTGAATCACTGAGACCCAGACTGTGTGCCTACACTTAAACACACACATATACACATGCACACACAAACACACCCCAGTACCTGGTTCCTTATGGGACACATAGGAAATGATTAATACTAGAAATTATTGAGGAATTTTACACCAGTCCTCCAGCTCCAAAGATTCTAACGACCTTGGAGTTTAACTCCAGTATCATATAAGTTCAGAAGAATATGCAAGTATTTTTTTAAAGATTTATTTATTTATTTATTTGAGAGAGAAAGAGTTGGGGGGAGGGCAGAGGGAGAGAGAGAATTTCAAGCAGACTCCCCATTGAGTGTGGAGCCCAGCGTGGGGTTCAATCCCATGACCCTGAGATCATGACCGACTGAACCACCCAGGTGCCCCAAGGATATTCTTTTTCCCAATAACCTAGTACATCATTCTTGCAGAAATGTTAAGAAAAGGAGGCATCCATCTGTGAATGCTGTCTATCTTGAGTTCTTCCAGCACAGATGTATTTGTGTAACATATTTTTGATAGAGATAAGCCTTAACCTGGGATTTCTTATATATCTTTGCAATGGATCACACTGAAAAATTAACAAATTGTGGGGAAAATGTCTCCTGGTCCCTGACTCCCGCTACAGTTCAGAGACAACGACTTCCAGGCTGTTCATGCCCATAGGACTTCACAGCCCCTGACGCTCTTCAGGAGGGGGACTTAGAAGTCTGATTGATTGATTGGGCTAGAAACACTAATTTTTAGACACGTTCACAGCGCTCTGGTTATTTCATTGGCTTGGTTCAAGCTCATTGAATCATTATTGTTTATGCTCCCGCAATCTCCTGCAGAGGACACTTCAATTGTGCATTTTATTCCTCTGGAATTTCAAGACGGGGCTCTGTGGAGAGCAGCTCTCCTGAGCCAGGGTCCACGCCCGTTCTCCTCCCACTGCGCAACGACCACCTATAAATATAGCTGTAACGGGTCCTCCTCAGGATTGGTTTTACCGGCCTCATATTTCATGATATAGTAGATGCTTGGGATGGCCACTACCTAACCAGAAAGAACGAGCTTCGGGAGCACGGCCGTTTTCTCTGTCAGGGAGAAAGCCTGACTCTAACGAATGAAGGTCTGGGCTGTGTAGACATTACTGCAGAAATATGGGGTCGGAAGCAAAACCTGAAGTCGCTCTTCGCTGAAGAACACAAACTCCTCACCCTAATGGCAGCTGCAGTCCAAATGCGAAACTATCTCAAGTAGATTAAGTAGCCGCGTTTAAAATAATGGCTTCAAATTTCTTCCTCAAGTGCGGCTACGCACAGTAGAGTTGTGCTGTGGAAATTGTCTGTTACGCATCCCTTTTCAGTGTGTTCCCATTTAGCTCATCCATATGATTGCCTTGTGCCGCGCGCCCCACGCTGCTAACATTAGCAGGAACGCGTTTCTTCCCTTTGTTTATTTCAGAAACCGGCAGGCCGAGCGGCCCTTGGCAGCGTCGAGCATCGTTGCTCCTGCGGCATTAGTGAAAACACACCAAAAAAAACCCTCATCCACATCTCCTGCCTATTGGAGGGTCAGAAATCTTTATCCTTATAGTAGGATCCTTGTGGCATTTTGAGATGGCTTTAAATATCGAAGTCTGGTTTTAAATTCACATAACGTCAGAAAGCATCGCAATATAAAGTCGAACAAAAGTACCGGCTACTGCCCCTCCCCCCGTGCTATTTTCTGTTCTTTCTGTCTGTTCATTCGTCATTCTGCCCTCCTCTGCGTTCTGACAGAATAATCCCTTGCATCCTCCAGAACCAGCTCAAATGTAACTCTTCCTTGCCGGAGGGGAGGTGGGGGGATGGGGAAAGTGGGGGATGGGCAGACAGGAGGGCGTGGGGGGTCGAGCACTGGGTGTTATACACAATGGATGACTCTCTGCACTCGGCCCCGAAACTACTAATACACTCACTGTAGGTTCACCAAACTGAATTTAAATTGTTAAAACATGTAACCTCTCTGCAGAGCTCCTTCGGACATGTCCAAGCTGATTCAACCACTCTCTTTTCCACTGTGAGTTACAACGGGACAGGATCCGGTCACAGGATGGCCAACCACTTGGTGACTTTTTCGAGATCCCAGCTTTGAGCATCAAGTCCTCTGCTTCTGGACACTCTGGGCACCGGCGCAGCCTCCTCTCGTCAGCACCGAAGCACCAGATGCCCACCAGCCGTCCGGCCCCCCACCCCCGCCCCACCTGGGAATCCACGCTTTGTCCCTCACGAGGCCGAGACCAAGTGTGACCCCCGATCGGGTTCTGTCCCATCCACCTCCCACCGCCCTCCCCGGAGTCCAGTTCCAATTTTAGTTCTCACGGGCTCCCTCCCTGACGCTCCCTGTAACTGAGCACAGTGACTTTGTTTCTCCCATTAGACTGTGTTTCCACCTACAGAAACCACAGTATTTATCCAACGACAAAAAGACATGAACTGATAAGCTGGCAATGCTGGCGTCGGGGAAAACACATCCCAATCCCTCCACACGTTCTGTAGCTTACAGGGCCTCTGGTTTCCTCACCTGTAAGAACGGACCAAACCACACCCTCTCCGAGGTTTGTGCGGAAAACAAATGCGCCTGTGCATGAGCTCTCTTGGACCGAGGAGTCAGGTCACATTTGTGAGTTTTCCTCCTGCTTCAAGACCAAAATAAAACAAAAACTGATGAAGCTGTAGCTGGACACAACCAGAGAGTGACTGGCAGCCAGCAGGGGCAAAGCCATGTGTCACTGTCCAAAGAGAGGCACCACGCCGAGGGTGCAGGCTCTCCCAGGGTACAGAATGAATGCAACAAAGCAGAATGAGCTGTGGGTGGGAAGCAAATCCTCTCTTGTCCACGACCAGGACCGTCACTCCTGCACGCACACGTGAGTCACAGCATTGCACCTAGCTCCGTCTTACCGTCCTTAGTAAGCCATGTATAAACCATGCACTACCGCCTCCATATGCCTTGGCAACAAGGTGTTTTTTTCTTTATTTTGTTGAAAAGTGTCTGGCTGTGTCGGGGAAGGGGCTGGCACAGGTGTGCCCAAGTACCTATGTCAGCGACAGCCATCGGGCACCTGGGACGTTCCGGCTGAAGAGTGTGCGCCCCGCGGTTTGGGGCTGCGTTTACTCTCACAGTCCTCTCCCTCCGCCTGGCAGGGAGCCATTGGCCTTAGGGACCAGAACCTAAGCAAGGGAGAGGTCAGACCGTAACGACAAGTATAAACGCTGTCCTAGAAAAACACGCCGCTAAGCAAAATCCCGGGAGCGGCTGCATTTGAAGGCTCTGGCCATGGCTCTCAGATCCTCTGGCCACGGGAGAAGTGAAGAGGGGCTCCCACCCCAGGCCAGGGAGACCGATGGACTCAACACACGTGGATTCCCCTGGGAGGGCCACCGAACTTTTGCAGACGTGGTTTAGTTTACCGAACACCCTATGTTGAGGCGGCATCCAACACGAGATAATAAAGTCGTCTGTGCCACGGGAAAGCACTGTGCTCACCTCCACCACGCTGTCCGGTTACATCCACCACATGGACTCACTCCAGGATCCTGCCCAGGTACCCAGTTCCTTGTCTGTCTCCCTCCCCTGCCTTCTGGGTGATCGCATGTCAGTAATCATCTGTTGGATAAACAAATTGATGACTCCGGTTGCGGGGCATAAGGGAAAAGGTGACTCGGTTTGATGACAGAAGCTGGGGGAGACTTTGGCAAACGTGTAGCCATCAGTGGGAACAGGGCTGCCTGCAGTCCCAAAGCTGCTAATGTTCTCACAATAAGGGCCAAACAGACGGTCAGGTCGGTCTGCGGGCCCTCCTGCTCTCTGCCGCAGTCCTCGGCCAACTCGCCATCCCTCGGAGCTCCTTCCCTTTGCCGACACATTCTCTCTGCTGGAGAACTCCTGCCACCGTCCCTCCCCACGAGCGCGGGACACTGGGAGCCCTGCAGCCCCACATCATCTGGAGAAGCTGGGGACACCTTTCACCCGTGGCTCGTCTGGAGCTAAAGGAACCACAGAGGATTTCAGCAGCCGCGCTCTTTCTGCACCGGGCTCGGCAGTCCGGAGCCTCCTGGCTCTCCCGCACCAGCAGAGGCTCCAGGGCGTCACGCGCTCTTCCCACATCCGACCCGCGTGCTGGAGTTTTGTGTTCTTGCTGTCGTTCTGTTTTCATTTTGTCTGTGACTTACTCTCCTCGGAACACAACGCCCTTCGGTTTGCCTGGTTTCTGCTTCCTCTTTCAAAGTCATTCCAATGCGTTCCCATTTCAACGGATAACCACTCAAACTGCCATATTGGTCAGTTTCCCCAAACTCTCAAGAACAGTCTGTG
Source organism: Mustela putorius furo (assembly GCF_011764305.1). Classification (NCBI taxonomy): domain Eukaryota; kingdom Metazoa; phylum Chordata; class Mammalia; order Carnivora; family Mustelidae; genus Mustela; species Mustela putorius. The sequence continues at coordinate 1,553,521 of NW_025421511.1, read as the reverse complement.
TTCCTTTCCGCATCATCCCCATGCTGCTGCTTACTAGAAATCTCCACACATGGCTCTTCACTTACAGGTCCTAAAGGGGTTAGACATGTAAACGTAAAGTAATGCCCAACCAAGTACGAGCATAGGACATAAGCCACGGACGCACACAGATGGTGGCAGGGACAATGCCTGACCACGACTGTGGCACCAGCATGGACCCGTGGTCACAACAGCGCCGCCTGGTCGGTGTCTGGGAGAGTTCACCAGACCATCTCTCATTAGCCATCGCAGCGTGGTTTCAGAAACAGGGCTATCCGGATTCAGATGGCAGCCTGCCGCTGACCAGCTGCGTGGTCCTTCATGAGCCCGCTCCTGTCTGCACACCACAGTTTCCCCACCAGTAAAATGCAGATGAGTGGAGCATTAGCACCGTTTCTGGCACCCAGGAAATGCCCAGGAATGTTCGCCATCACCCCCAGTTCTGTCTCCACGGCTATCTGGGGACATTCGTATGGATTCTTTGGAAGCACCTTAGAAGCAGGCACGTCTCCCTTCCCCAGCACAGCATGCAGGACCCAGCGCTTCTAAGAACTCAGTGAGTACAGAGACGGGGTGGAGGGATGCGCGTGCGGACGGGCCAATGAGGATTTATGAAGGTGGAGAGAATGGGAGAAAACTCTGGAAACAGTGACATTAATCAAAGGGGTTGTCCCAGGAAACAGCAGAGGAGAGGAGATAAAAAAGATTTAGGAAAAAGATGGGAGCAACTGTTCAGGGGAAGTTGAGCCCAAAGAGACTTTCCGATGGGAGAGCTGTGTGAGCTCAGCTCTAGGAGCCCTCGGGGCTGGCGGGGAAGCCTGTGTCTCATGATTCTGTGCATTTATTAGTCAGGAAACTGGTCGGGGAGAGATCCAAACCTGAACAAGCATAAAACCTGGGAATGAAAACCACTTCACAAGATAATACAGGGAATTGGGGCGCCTAGGTAGCTCAGTGGGTTAAAGCCTCTGCCTTCGGCTCAAGTCATGATCCCGGGGTCCTGGGATCGAGTCCCGCATCGGGCTCTCTGCTCAGCGGGGAGCCTGCTTCCTCCTCTCTCTACTTGCTTCTCTGTCTGCTTGTGATCTCTGTCTGTCAAATAAATAAATAAAACCTTTAAAAAAAAATACAGGGAAAAGTACCTGCACCAATGACCAGCTTATCTGAGTTGGGTCCCAAACTGAGGACTATGTGATACCTAGTCCCTAGACACACACAAAACAAAAACAAAACCAAGAGGTGCTGGGGTGGTTCACCCGGTCAAGCCTCTGCCTTGGGCTCGAGTCATGATCCCAGGATCCCGGGATGGAGCCCCGCACGGGCCCCTGCTCCGCGGACAGGCTCCTTCCCCTTCTCATTCTCCCTCCGTGGCTCCCCTTGCTTGTGCTCTTTCTCCGTCAAATGAATAAACAAAACTTTTTTTAAAAACTCACAACTTTTAATTCCAGCATCAAATAAAATTGAATTCTAACCATGACTGTGTATATTTTGTAACATAGTAAGTTACTGTCCACAAAGTCACATGGCTGGATGAATGGGTTAGAAGCGAGGTCTCTAACAGACTGGGGAGCCCTTGTAGCGGGCATGGCAGGAGGGCAGAATCCAGACTCCGCTCCAGTGTCTTCACTTATAAAATGCAGAAAGTACCTGCACACGTGTCACGTGGCGAGGAGCATTAAATGATGGGAAACATGTCCGTGCACACGGTAGCCCATCACAGGTCTTTGGCTACACGCCCAGCACGGCAGTCAGCGTGGACTCCAACAGTGATAGAGGTTAGGGTTTGACCACAAGTGCAGAAAAAGAGCCAGTGAGAGAGCAGCATGAAACGGCAGTCAGATGCACGTCAACGTAGGGACGCTGAAGCCCCAAAGGATGGCAGGGGCCAGGATGGGAAGGAACCGCCACAACAGGAGCGACGGTCTTTAAGAACCCAAGGGCAAAGCAAGGCCATGGGGAGAGAGCACTGCACAGCGACACTTCAAGAGTCCAGGGGATCCAGAAGTTCATAGGACAAGGAGGAAAAGTAGTCTCCGGGCCACAGTGGGTGCAGGAAGCTCGAGGACCTGAAGTGACTGAGCATGAGAATGTCCCAGCTACAGGACTGCAGGAAAGGCGTATCTGCAGATGACAGTCAGATCCTAGGGGAGGCTGCTCGGGGATCTCAAAATTAAGTGGAGGAGGGGCGCCTGGGTGGCTCAGTGGGTTAAAGCCTCTGCCTTCAGCTCAGGTCATGAGCTCAGGGTCTTGGGATCGAGTCCCACATCGGGCTCTCTGCTCAGCAGGGAGCCTGCTTCCTCCTCTCTCTCTCTCTCTCTCTCTCTCTCTGCCTACTTGTGATCTCTGTCAAATAAATAAATAAAATCTTATAAAAAAAATTAAGTGGAGGAGCCTGCAAACCAAAGCAGGGGACTTTCAGGGAAAGGAAAGAAGGGGAGGTGGCAGCTGGGACAAACGCGTGGGCTGCCCGTGGGAGGAGAACAAAGCTCTGATGCCCAGTGCTGAGCCAGATACCGGGGGCTGGGAGGAAGCCAACCCTCAGAGTCTCTTAAGAGAACCGGGCAAGTGGCTCAAGCCACAGTCCTCTTAGAGATGCAGGAGTCATCCAGGGAGAGGCAGAGCCCCCGGTTCCTCACTGGGTATGGTTGTGAAGGGAGGGATGAGTTTCGAGAATGAAAAGGCCTCCAGGGACGCGTCTGCCGCAGCTTGCTGTCTTTCATCGTCGGTTGAGGAATCGGAGAGCCAGACGATGTCCAGCTCCTTGTCCTGGGATTTACTTCCTACGTCTCTGGTCTGTATGGTTTGGTCTCCAGTATTGTCTTTGCATCCCAGCAACATTTACCAAGTGCCCGCTGTAAGCCAAACACCACGCTGGGAATATAAAACACGCAAGACATCCCCTGACCTCAGGGTGTCTACTCTCTAAAGAAGAAGACAGGAACGGGAATGAACAACCACCGGCTAAGTGGAAAGCCCACCTTCTTTAATGCCTCATAGAGCTTTCAACGGCCGTCCACGCTGTAGCCTGGGTCCGCGCCTCCTTCCTTGGAAAGGCTGCATGACATCCGCTGGGGGATGGACCCCCTCTAGTCTCCATTATCCGTTTGGACACTTGGGTGGTTCCCACTTTTCTGGCTGTAAGATGGTGAAACTGTTCTAGAATGGATCAGGGCGATGGTTGCATAACTTTAGACTAAAAGCCACGGCACTGTACACTTTGAGTGACTAGTAAGTTAATTATATCTCTGTAAAGTTGTTAACAAAAAACAAAAAATAGTGGCCAAATTATGCACAGGCTTATTATATATACATATATTTTTTTAAATATCTAAAAATTGTCCATACATCACGATGTGTTGACATGTCAGCAAACCTTGCTGGCTGGGGAGAAACTACCTGTCGGGGTCCAGCCTACCCCCCAATCCAGAGCCAAATCTCTTTTGCTGGCACATACACCCCAGGGGGCAACAGTCCTCTTTCCTGTAGCCAGGTATTAATACCTGGGCCAGGTATTAAGCTACTAGAGGCCACTCCTCTTGTCCAGAGTTCGCCAAAATTATCCAAACTCCCAGTCCCAAACTCCTCCCCCTACCCCACCGCTTGCACACAAACCCCAGGAAAGGGTGAGCGTCCCCCTGCCCCTCGCTCCTGTCTGTCTCCAGCCTCTGGGCCATCCTGGGGCTCCCCCATGTACCCCCCGTCCACACCCCCTTTCCTGGGACCTGTGAGAACCCTAAAGTGATAGTAAAGTCTGTCCTTCCTAGCCGCATTCTGCTTTCTTCCTGGGATCCACTGACCTCCTCATGCCGTGTATAATGTGTCCATCCCTGGGACAATGGGATATTAAGACAGGACAGACCAGAGGTACGTCCTTGGAGCTGCTGGTTGGAGGAGGTGACTCGGTGAAGCCTTCTCAGAGGAGACAACTCTGCACTATGACTTTAACACGAGCAAGAGACAGCGAGGCAGAGCAGGCACGGGCTGGGGGAGAATGTTCCATGCCGACATACAAAGCCAGAAACCACGACGCTGCTCATTGCTCACAGGGAACAACACTGACTTGGATGTTGGGGGAACGCAGTGGCTGCAGGAAGTGGTTAGCCAAAGCAGGGGGTAGCGGCCTTTACACAGAAGGTGAAGGTCACTCCACTCCAGGGAGCCATGTGAAAGGAAAGTCCACACGGGTAAGACCAGAGTCAGGGAGCCCAGAAAGCAGGCTGTGTAGCTCCGACAAAACCCAGGAAACCCAGACAGCAGGGAAAATGAGTGAATTTCACATCGCTGTGGATCCAGAGACAGGAAAGCGTAAATCATGATAATTAGGAAATCCAGCTTCCTCGAAAAGGGCACGAAGCTATCTTTTTTCCAAATAACACAGTTCAGCAAATCGGAAGCCACCCCTCGAAGTACACAAGGGGCAAGAGTCGGCAGGTGAAGGGGTCATTTTCAGGGTCAGCACCAATACACTTCGCCCCGTGCACTCTAAGGAGTGCCACAATACCCCGTTATATTGTCGTCTTCTCTTCTGTATCACAAGGATAGGAGAAAAGGGCATCGCATCCGAGTCGGCTCTGCCGGCGGTAAAAGATCGGATTCCACCCCCAGGTTTGGTGCTGCGAACGGGGGACGAGACCTGCTCAGGGGACTCCCGACACTTAGGACTTACTCGCTCCGGTGGCACCAAGGACGAGTTATGAGGCAGTGTTCCCATACATTAGCCCTGGTTCTCGAAGCAAGGAGAGAAAAAGAAATAGAAAGCAATTAAGAAAAAGAGCGGGGTATCTCACATGTCAGTGCGACAGTGGAGAGAAAAGATAAGCCTTTGTCCCCGCAGCAAGCTCAGAATTTTGATTCAAATGAAATCCAAAACAAAAGAGGCTCTTGTCACAGAGTGCCTGTGACAGAGGGCTTCCTCCGAAAGAGCCAACCCACACCTCCTCTCCACCGAGGGACGAACAAGGAACAAGTATTCCAGGTTTTCCTTCCGTTTCTGTCCATCTCTCAGATGAACTCAGAACCCCCCAAATCAAAACGTTCTCTCAAAAGCAGAGTCGTGGCTCCCCCTGTCCTGCGAGACCAGTCACCACCTCAGGGAGGACCCCTCGGCTTACCTGGCCCAAGTTAGGGTTAGCATATGTCCAGAAGCCACCCCTGAGGATCGTCCCATGGTGGACTGTCTTAGAGGAAATACTCAAACTAATTCCTGAATAGTCTCTATTCCACCGAAATTCATTTTTAGCTGTATCATTCATATACCTGGTACATTTTCAGGAGAAGCAGGAGATAATTAACATTCATTAAAAAATTTAAAAATATTCATTAGACACCCAATAGAGTTCCTTTCTCTGTCAAATAAAGAGCGTGCAGTTATAGGATCACCGGTGAAGCCTGGGCTGGTTCTGCCACTCGGAGCCTCCGTAGGCGGACCCCAGCGTTCCAGGGCTGAGTGGACCGTGGGTAAGAGCCTATCCGAGACAGAGCCTGAGCTGCCCGCCAGGCACTGGAGCTCTGTTGCTCCCTATGCTGCTGTCATTCCTGCTGTTACTGAAAGTCATTATGCCATGAAACCAGGAGCAGGGGCATATTTCACAGAGCCTCGAGCTTATGCAATTTAGAGGCTCAGTCATCTTGAAGACAAAAAGGATGTGAAATCACAAATACAAAACTAGCTCCAGAGTCCTGGAAGGGGCCCGGGCAAGCGAGGGTCCTTGGAGCAGGACGCTCACGAACCTCGTGTTAAACCCCTCTATTGGCTCACATAACAATGATGAAGTCCTTCTGGCTGCCTCCTAGTAACTATTTTGTTTATTTATTTTTTCCACTCCTTGTTTTAAGTATAATTTAAGGTGACTTATGGAGCTCTGTGCAACATGACAAGATGAACTTCAGAAGCTCAAAGCCACTAGTAAGCAAGGAAGTCTGGACCAAGAAAAGAAAATGACAGAAAGCCAGCAATGAGATTCATACTCAGCATACGTCCTGTTGATTTGCAGAGAAGATGAAGAAATTCAGGTGTAAATTTTCTAGCAGGGAACAGAAAATGAGAAACGTGGTTGATTATATGAGTTAGACTAGTAGTTTAATAAACAAATGCACAATAAAGAACTTCTCAAACTCAACACACACAAAACAGATAATCATGTCAAAAAACGGGCAGAAGACATGAACTGACACTTCTTCAATGAAGACATATAAATGGTATCAGACACATGAAAAAATGTTCATCATCACTAGCCATCAAGGAGATTCAAATCAAAACCACATTGAGATACCACCTTACACCAGTTAGAATGGCCAAAATGAACAAGACAGGAAACATGTGTCGGAGAGGATGTGGAGAAAGGGGAACCCTCTTATACTGTTGGTGGGAATGCAAGTTGGTGCAGCCACTTTGGAGAACAGTGTGGAGATTCCTTAAGAAATTAAAAATAGAGCTTCCCTATGACCCTGCCATTGTACGACTGGGTATTTACCCCAAAGATACAGACGTAGTCTGTACCCCCAATGTTTATAGCAGCAATGGCCACAGTCGCCAAACTGTGGAAAGAACCAAGATGCCCTTCAACGGACGAATGGATAAGGAAGATGTGGTCCATATACACTATGGAGTATTACGCCTCCATCAGAAAGGACGAATACCCAACTTTTGTAGCAACATGGACGGGACTGGAAGAGATTATACTGAGTGAGATAAGTCAAGCAGAGAGAGTCAATGATCATATGGTTTCACTTATTTGTGGAGCATAAGGAATAACACGGAGGACACGGGGAGATGGAGAGGAGAAGGGAGTTGGGGAAATCGGAGGGGGAGACGAACCATGAGAGGCTGTGGACTCTGAGAAACAAACTGAGGATTTTGGAGGGGAGGGGCTGGGAGATGGGTGAGCCTGGTGGTGGGTATTAAGGAGGGCGCAGATTGCACGGAGCACTGGGGGTGGTGTCTAAACAATGAATGCTGGAACACTGAAAAAAAGTTTAAAAAATAAATTAAAATTAGGGGTGTCTGAGTGGCTCAGTGGGTTAAGCCTCTGCCTTCGGCTCAGGTCATGATCCCAGGGTCCTGGGTTTGAGCCCCGCGTCGGGCTCTCTGCTCAGCATGGAGCCTGCTTCCTCTTCTCTCTCTCTCTGCCTGCCTCTCTGCCTACTTGTGATCTCTCTCTGTCAAATAAATAAATAAAATCTTTAAAAATAAATAAATAAATAAATATTTAGAAAAGAAAGTAAAGCACTGTATCTTTTATATATAACCAGTGGAATTTAAAAGAAAAAAATCTGATACATGAATAATTTCTTATTTAACTATTGGAAACATAGTTTGTTTTTCCCTTGAACTTGTATTCTATTCTATATCTCATCATTTTCTCCTTCTGTAAAACATTTTTATGCTTGAGAATATTTATTGCTCACACACGTATACTGCTCTGATATGTACTTATATCTGTGTATGTATGTGTGTGTGTCTAGAGAGAGAAATTAACTTTTTAAATATCCTGAATCATAAGATTCTAAGTGTTAAATATTTCTTCCAGCTTTACTCATTATTATAATTATTTGTAATGATTATTGCAAATTATTTCAATCATTTGCATTTATACAAATAATTCCAGAAAGTAACACATTTTCATGACTGTTAAGCAAAAAAGCAAAATTTAGTTACAAATTGTACGTTTTTCATTTTCAATTAGATAATGCATCCAAGGCTGAAAATAGCTTCCTACTGGAATAAAACAGGGTTCAGCATCAATTCTAGCCCTGTTTTTGCTTTTACAGGTGTAATAAGCTCGCGGAAAACTGGGTAAGAGTCACGGGGCTCTGGAGTATATCTTTCTTCTACAACATGTGGCTGTGAGACAGGCAGCATCCTTGCAAGGAGGCACAGGAACACAGAGGATGTGGACTTTACATTCCTGAAGAATATGTGTCTTCATTAAACACTGTTGCATAACGAACTCAACACGTGTGGCTCACCACTCACTCAGCGGAGCAGGTTCCTGGTGGTCTCGCCCGTGATCACTCCCACTGGGCATTCTTCCAGGATTCAGCTAAGACACCGGGAGCCCACGATGGCCCCTCTCAGATGCCGGGGTGTTGGAGGGGTTGCCGGCTGAGGCACCTCTGCTCTCCTTCTCATGGCATTTCCAGCAGGACAGTCTGCCCTTCCTCCTGGGAGGACTCCATGTCCAGAGGGCGAGTCCTAGTCTGCAAACATTTATGAACCTCCTCTTGCATCTCTTGTTCTGATGCCTCAGTGGACAGAGCAAACGGCATGGCGAGTTCAGACTCTGTGTTGGCAGGGACTGCCCACAGCATGGGTACCAGGAGCATCACTGTGAGAACCATGGGCTTTTTCAGGCTACAAAGAATGTCTCCCCTGCATGCAAAACATGCCAACCACCAGCCAGGACCCAAGTTCTCATCCAGTCACGCATCAGGCTGGAAGTCCGTGATCTTCATCTGCCTCACGATCCAGTATGGAACAGCGTCTTCAGCTACCGTTGCTCTGGGTCCAGAAACCTATGATGGAACAGACTCGTTTGCTCGTGCAACACACCCCCAATGGATGGCGACCACAGCCACTCCCATTTGCAGCAGGCAGGAGCAGGAGTATATACGTGGTCCACAGCAATCCCGGGACCCAGCCAGACCCGTGTTGCTGGGGTGGAGTGTCCCTTCCATGGTGCCTTGGCATGATCCCATAATACACCACTGTCTAGGGTCCAGGCTCCACCTCCTGCGAGCCTTCCTGTCTCTTCAGAAATGGCCTGTGTTTACAATCTGTTTAAGCCACTGAATCATGTCGACCCTTCCAGCGGGCACTTTTATCAATGCATCTCTCTTGGAGACTTTGTGGGCTTCCCTTGGCATCTTGAGGTTCGCATCTCCTAGAATCCACAAGGATGATTCTTGTTGAGATGATGTCCCCCTACTTGAGCTGTATCGGGTGGCACTTCTGCGACACTTGGGTGCATTTATATGATCACTAGAACATAACAGTAATTGGTTTCTTTCACTTTTTTTAAAGTTAAAAGTTCTTAACCATTTCATTCCTCATTCAGATGTTTTCTTTAAGAAAATAAAAAGGTTTTATTTATTTATTTGAGAGAGAAGATGAGAGAGAGTTGGATGAAGGGCAGAGGGAGAAGCAGACCCTCTGCTGAGCAGGGAGCCTGATGTGGGACTCGGTCCTGGGACTCCAGGATTATGACCTGAGCCAAAGGCAGATGCTTAACCTACAGAGCCATCCTGTATGCCCGCCATTCAAATGTTTTCTGCATTATTTTCTTTAATTAGTGATCTGAAATTGCTAGTCTCCCTGGCCTCCAGCTTCTCCTTTTCCCCTGGAGACACGTCGGCTCCCATATTTAAACTAATATTCAAGCAACGGTAGATGATTTGTCCCCAACAGCTTAAACAGTTGGAGTATCTACTGTGTATTGGGGACAGTAGGGCATTGTCGCTGCCTGGGGGGCTCCTCACTTAGTGGGATAGCTGACACAAGGCGGAAGGTGCACAGGAAGCTAGGGCACCCCCAGGAAGCTGCAGAGGCACAGACTGGAAATCCAGGATGGGAAAACTCAGGGACGGTCCCCAGGGGCATGGGCACCTAAACAGAGTCTTCAAGGTTGAAAAAGACACCACCAGACAGAGACGTCAGAGCAAGCATGTTCCAAGCAGTGTGCCTCCCCAATTCTACCTGACACCAGTGAGATCACAAAAGCTCATGCACATATCTGAGAGGCACGCCACCACCTCTGGGCAGCTCAGGGTCTCAGGGACATGTGCACGAGGGAGGTCTGCAGAGGAAGCTGGGCAGACAGAAGCAGGATGCGGAGGGCAGTGAATACCATCGTTAAGATCTGCTCTTCGAGAAGGTTGAAGCCAAGGAGAAGCCTCATCAAACATACCCTTTGGAGAGCGATGGCTCTGGCGGTGAAGCAGTTGTAGAGACAGAGCAGATGGGTCAGGGTTCCTACCCCGGAGGCTGGTGACGCCGGGAGCCACAGATGTGGCCGCAGAACTGACGATCTGCAGAAAATGCTGCACGCGCAACTTGTAAGTGCAATTGTGCACGTGATCTCAGTCTCCTCCAGTAGTTACGTCATAAAACGTCCAAGATGCTTTATGACCATCTTCCCATCCACCTCTTAGTTTTCTTATTCTCTCAGTTTCTAACTCCAAATTATCACTATTTGTTGAACACACCCCACACGCATGTCTTTAAAAAAAAAAACCTGCTTCTTCCCTGGGACACCAGCAGGCAGCATGGAGCTGTGTGTTCTGTCTCCATGGAGGAGGACATGCCCTTTCTCCAGGTGCCAAAACATTTTCCCCTTTGGTTTTCCGATGACAGAGGCTGACCCAACATCTCTCCTTACACTTCCAACAACAAAAACATGGCTCACTTTTGGCAGATCCAACCTGCATGAGGGAGCTGTTTCCCGCCCAGGACGCTTTCCAAGGAGGCTGGTGGCCGGCTCTGTGCAAGGCACTGTTGCCACTGCGCCCCTGGCAAACGCTTCCTCCCGTGCCTCCCGTCTCTATTCTACAACAGGCTGCTCTCCAGCACAACCCCCTTTGTTAGCGACTTCTCGGTCAGCAGGAGCTACACATAGAGGAGGATGTGGGATGCACTGTCGGACCTGGGACGACAGAATAAAACTAAATCATTAAATACTGATGAAACTGCAATCGATCCTTAATTAACCAGGGTAATTGGTGTAGGCGGTATAGGGAGAGGAAGAGGCCAAAATTACAGTTAAAAATACCCGCTAACGTGAAAGGAGACTCCCATCAGCGACTGGTTGTCCGGGCGGCTTAACTTAGCTTATCTCTAGCTAAGGCCAAGAGACCTAACGCAGGTCACCTCTCCGACGGACTCAAGAGGACCAACAGCTGATTAGAACGGGCCGTGCAGCTTCTCACGGGGCCAGGGCGGCCGCCCTGCCACATCTCTTCAGCCTTTGCTTCCGCTTTTTACAGGACGCCCACACCGGGAACCCTGGCACTGGTTCGGTAGCCTAACACGACGTCGGGGCTGGCGGGGGGCCTCCAGGAGGAGCTGTCCGTGTGCTAGAGAGACAGGCAGGGGGGAAGTTAGGGAAGTAGCACGTCAGGCGTGGGGCAGGTGTCCTACAGCTCCAGCACGGCTGGAACGGTAAGGACTAGGGGTGGGAAATGACCTGGACTAGCCCCAGCAAGCTCAGGGACACAGTCCTCTTGACCTCCCGCCGTGCGGGGGAGGGTTGCCACGACAGCTCGACTAAGGACCATAAAAGGCTAAAACTCCGTCCTGTCCTACAGGAGGAGCTACTCGGATGACTGGGAGCAGCCTCAGTTGGAGACCACCTCAGCCTTGTCCCATGACCCACGCAAGCATGAGCGAGACGACCCTGACCCATCCCCATGCCCCCCACCCCGGCACAGTGCCTTCCTGGCCTGCTCCCCACCCTCGGAGTGTACTTTGCTTACAAGGTGAGGCTGCGTGACTCACTGCACTGCTCTGTCCTTGAGTTCTCTCTCCTGATGAGAACAGGAACCTCCCGGTGACACGTGGGACCCCATGTCCCGAGGAAGAGCGTCAGGGGCCAGGAGGAGGCTGGACGGGACGGGTGGGGTCCCCAACCCCCGACCCAGAACACGCAGGTTCTGTCAGGTTTTATTTTTTTATTAGGTTCCACTCAAGAGCTTATTTATATAAAGGATCACACAGACATTTGCCAAGGTCATTTGATGGACCCAACACAGATTTTCACTTCCTGCTACCCCTCTAGATGCTGGAAATGCCCGTGAGGAAGACAAAATGCCCGCTGGTGGGAGCACACGGGCTAGCCGTGCCCTGGTGTGAGTTTGCTCGGGCGGCCAGAAGCAGCTACCATGGACAGAGCGGCTTGAGCACCCACCGGACATTTCTCTCTCACAGTCCTGGAGGCTGGAAGTCCAAGATCAAGGTGTCAGCAGGACCATTTCGCTGCGGCGTCTCTCCTCAGCCTGAAGACAGCCCCCTTCTTGCTGTGTCCTCACGGGGCCTTTGCTGGGTGTCCCTACGTCCCCGGTGTCTCTCTGTCTTCTTACAAGGACACACTCAGCTTGGATAAGGGCCCATCCCAATGATCTTATTCAACCCCAGCCGTCTACCTTAAGGCCCCGTCTCCAAACACAACCACAGTGGGGGCTGGAGCTTCAACACATGAATGTGGGGAGACACGAGTCAGTCACAACAGCCCCCGTTACAGACCCTATGTTTCTAGACATAAAAACTGCGCAGACACAGACAGTCGGGGCACATTGCCCGCTCCCTCAGAACCTTCCAGCCGTCCCTGACTCCTGAGCAGAAGGAAGGAAGGGCTGGACGGGGAGAAAGGCAAAGCCCCTGCGAGAGGAGGGGAAGGTGGGGACACGTGGTCAAGGGGGAGGGGGAGCAGCTCCCTCAGAAGGAAGGGGAAGTAAGTGGTTACGGGACAGAGAGAATCGGTTCTGGGGCCCAGCACACGCGATTTGGAATTCCGTCTCCGCTTCCAGGCAGCAAAGCAACCTGGCGTCAACAATCCCCTGGAACCTAGGGCTCTTTACTTTTTCATTTACAAGCGGCCTCCTTCCCATGCTAAAATCCGTGATTCACGACATAGAGGGAGTGTGCGGGGAGCACTAGCTCTCTCCCCTTCCCTGCCTTGCCCCCGACATAATTAACTGTGTCAATCTCCAATGCCTGAACTTGCTTCCTCCTCATGGTCTTGCCTCTAGACTCTAAACTCTGCTTTTTGGCTCCAGCTAACAGTCTGGGGCCGTCTCCAGAGTGTCAACATCCCCGCTTAATATACTCAAGCGCACTGGCCCTGGATTGTTCTCTGATCCCGACTGACCCAGCCACAGTCTGAGCAGAGGCCAAAGGGCCCTCCTGCGTTAGGCTGGGACAGTGGAAGTTGGCAAAAGATATGGCTTTGCCCTCAAGGAGTTTGTGACTTTGCTGAATCCTACATGGCTGATGTCAGGAAGCTCCCAGGTTGGTCTTAACCGCAGCTGGGGAGAGAGGTCTGTGAGCGGGGCCGCAGTGAAGGAGGTCTTGTAGGACTGGCACAAAGAGGCCTTGAAGGATGTCGGAACGGGACAGAGATACAGAACAGCAGCATCCCAGACCGGCTAGAGCAGCCGAAGTGTGGAAGGCAGGACGGCCGTGCACAGGGCTGCAGAAGGCCAGGCGGACACCGGCAGGTCAGTCTGAACGGGTAATCCGGGGCCTCAGTCCTCCCGGCAATTCTCACTTCTAACGCCCGTCTGAAAAAGTCACTCCACGCCACAAGGACTTCAAAGCAAGCACTCCGACATCTGCACGGCAGCATTAGTCACGGGAGCTGAAAGCTGGAACCCATGCTGCCCGCAGACGGAGGAGTGGACGAACAGAACACGGTGGGGAGCAGACAAGTCACCTGGGCTTCCCCAGAGAAGCACAACCAAGACCGCACACACAGAGAGACGCACGAGAGGACAGCCAGAGTGAGAATCGGCCCACCAGGTCGCGGAGGCCAACAAATCCCATGATCCGCCATCTACCAGCCGGGAGCCCAGGAAGGCCGGTGGTAGAATCCAGTCTGAGTCCAAAGGCTCAAGAACCAGGAGTCTGTGTCTGAAGGCAGGAGGAGACTGAGGACTCAGATCAAGCAGAAAGTCAATTCCCCTTTCTTCTCTTTTTGCTCTGGCTGAGCCCTCGACACCCACCCACAAGGGTGAGGGAGAGCCCCAGTGCTGAGCTCGCCAAGTCCAACGCTGGCCTCTCCCGGAAACACCCTCGTAGACACACCCAGAAATAATGTTTCACCAGCTCTCTATCCATCCCTTACCCATAAAATGAATCACCATAACACGATGCTATAGTATTCAGCCTTAAAAAGGAAGGACATCTGGACACATGCTAGGACATGGATGAACCCTCAGGACACACTGTGATAGATAAAGTAAGCCAGTCCGCGTAAGGGCAAATACCATATAATTCATATGTAAATGAGGTGCCTAGAAAAGTCCAGTTCATAGAGACATAGGGGGCTCTGGGAGCCACAGCAAGGGGGTAACGGGGAGTTGTCACGGAATGGTCATTATAGAGTTCCAGGTGAAGAGAAGTTCAGAAGGCAGATGGTGATGAAGCCTGGACAGCAACGTGACTGTCCCCAAGGCCACTGAACTGTGGTGAAAAGTGGTAAAAATTATAAATGTTACATCCTGATATTTTAAAAATTATTTAAAAAAAACACAAGCATTTACTGATTCCTACCATGAGTTTGGGAGTCTGCTAGGGGCTGCAGAAGTAGAAAGGGGAAGGCGCAGGCCCCATTCTGAAGGACTTACACAGCCTGACCTCTAATTCCTACAGGTTATCTCGTCTGGCGATGCACACAGGCTTTCTACATGGGCTCTCCAAGAATTAACACGCTCTTTCAAAAGGACCCATTCCTGAGGACTTTCTCCTCTGTCACAAAAAGGCAAGGCTGGAGTTCCTCAGGATGATCCTCTCTCTGTTCCAATGCCAAATCTCTCCCATCAGGCCAGCCTCCTGCGGGCTCCAACATCCGAGCACAGACACCATTCTAGTGGCTTCTAGTTAAATCACCACAACAAATCTGAATTAGCCACACAGCCTGGGTATGCTGCTTTTCATCAGAGCCTTCTTTCTGCTTATTTGCTTGATAAGAACGGATTATAGAAATGCTGGTTTCAACAACTCACTTGCAAGGCCCAGGAGCCATTGCCATGGTGCAGGTCAAGGATTCCTAGTGCCCGAGTTTCTCTCTTTTCCTAATCAGACCAGCTCTTCCCACATGGGATCCAAGGCTGGAAGCCAAAGGATAAATTCCACAGAAGTCTTTCAAGTGCAAAACTATGAAACTCGGAAGCACTCCCACAGAGATAAATGAGAATTCCTCAAATGAGCAACGAAAGTACTCTCGGCCAAATGGAATCGATAGCAAAGCAGTCATGCACCCTGTACTTTGATTAAGAAATAAGTGAAAGGTGACCTCTATACCAATTTGGAAGTTAGAAATGACGTCATTTGTAAAGATCAACCCCCGCTGTTTGCTGAAGTGGTCAAAACTCATTCCAGCTCGCATCTGTGGGCAGCGCCTTGTAAGACCCCACCAGGTGACAAAAGAAGCACACTCAAGGGTTTTGTTTTTCCAAAGAATAAGGCTGGTACTCAGTTAAGTTTTGGTATATGCCTCCTTCAAGATCTGTAATGGCCTGAAGGCTTGTGTCCCTCCCTCACAATTTCATCTGTTGGAGCCTAACTCCCAGGGTGATGGCGTTTGGAGGTGAGGCATTTGGGAGGTGATTAGGTGTAGAATTATCATGAGGCGGGGTCTTCATGATGGAGCTAATGCCCTTGTAAGAAAAGGGAAAGAGAGATCCCACTTTCCTCTCTCCAAGCACACCCATCAAGGAAAGACCGCGCAAGGACACAGTGAGAAGACAGACCCCTGCGGCTCAGGGAGGAAGCCTCACCCCAACCTGACCATGCTGGCCCCCAGATCTCAGGCTTCCAGCTTCCAGCACAGGGAGAAAATCAGTGTCTGTTAGGTAAGCCCTTCAGTCTGTGGTGCTGTGTCCTAGCAGCCCAAGCGAAGACTGAACACTCGAGGGATACGTCACAGACACCACTGACATCCGGAGCACAGGACAGAATGTTAAGCCTGGATGTCAGGATGTCTCCCCTGCCCCCGCATCTCTGAGTCTTTGGCAATGAAGGTTTCCTCCTCCCTCCGTGGGCCTCCGTGGGAGACCTCACTTTTGTGAGCCCCACGGAGGAACCCTCACCAATCTGCGTCTGGATGTGCTCGGTTTGGAGGCTTCCGTCCTCCACCTCATGCTTGGTCTTGCTGATCTAAGAAAAATCAGGTCACACCAAATGACTCGAGGAGTAGAAAAGCATTTTCACTACAGTCAGACTTCAAGAAGTCATTATGACCAATAGCAAAGGATTAGCCTCTGAGCCCCATGGCACTGTCCCCAGGTCCCTTCACTTTGGCTTCTTTCAGTGAGACCTGGGGATGAGGTGAGACCACCTATCCAATGGCATCCAGATGGGTGTCCATGGGCGCTCAGGAAAGAACTCTACAGTCCGCAGAGGATGGGAAGTGGCTGTGTTGGAAGAGGCAGGGGATGGGCTCAGGGCATGCATTCAAATAGGCTCCTAGAAAGGCCAACTCCAGAGTCAAATCATGAAAACACTTGGATTTTAACCAGGTGGAGCACACAAGACAGGGCCCTGCATTGCTTCTGCTGTTACAGAGCCGCTAGCTACTGAAAGGGGGTCATGGTTCTTTTGGGATGTGACTTATTTACTGTACTTTGTCTTGCTGTCTTACCTGTGTAGGTTTTTTTTTTTTTTTTTTTAAGATTTGATTTGATTTGAGAGAGAGAGCACATGAGGGAGAGGGAGAGGAAAGAACCTCAAGCAGAGTCCCTGCTGACCACAAAGAAGGACGCGGGGCTCGATCTCACGACCCTAATTCCATGACCCGAGTTAAAACCAAGAGTCAGATGCCCAACCTGGGTAGTTCTAAGTGTACCGTGAAAAAGCCTGAGCTTCTCAAACAACAAGCTGTAGTGGAAAGAACACGAGACTGGGAAACAGAATGGGGTGCCCGCCTTTTGTCAATTACTACATGAGTGACATTTTCCGAGACCTGAGACTTAGAGCACCTCTTTGTGTGCGCTCTTCCCAGCTGCCCTCTGAGGAAAGACTTCCAATCATCTCCTTTCTACAGATGACTGAACACAGGCTGGAAGAAATTACCTTCACACTCGAGGAGGTGAGCCAGAAGACCAGCCCAGGCATGACCCAGAAACTGTGCTTTCAACCACGACCAGTTTGCAATGTCTCATTTTCCTCCAGCTGCTTTCTCATCTGCCCAAATCCTGGCTCTTTCACTGTGCCGGACCAGGCATCAGTTTGCACACGTTGTTTTGCATTCTGCAAAGGAAACTTTTGTTGCAGGATTCTTGAGCGCAAAGGTCCAGAAAGAATTCTTGAGACATTTTACCATGCAACTTAGTTTATTTTGGCAACACAAGTTGCCCCGGACAGAAAGCTGCACTTCTGGTCTATGCTTACTGCTGGGAGGGTGAGGATGAGACACATGCCAGGAGAATTACATCGTAAATGTCTTCGAATTTCTACTCCTAAAACAACTTTCTCAAGATTTTCTGGTGCTAGGGTACCTGAGAGGCTCAGTCGGTTAACCATCTGCCTTTGGCTCAGGTCATGATCTCATGATCTCGGGATCCTGGGATGGAGCTTGGTCCCGTTCCCAGGCCAGTGGGGAATCTGCTTCTCCCTCTGCCCCTCCCTCCTGCTTGAGCCTGTTCTCTCTTTCTCTCTCTCAAATAAATAAATAAAATCTTGAAAAACAAAGATTTCTCAGGTGTTATCGTTACTGATGTTACTTATCAGTGAGATGGACAGGCCGTCATGAGCCCCTATAAGAATGTCGCAACCAGCGGGTTCTTGATCCTTATCCGAACTATGCAGGCCACAGGTCAGACTTCTGGGCTAAAGGGGATCATCTCTCTGCTTCCGCCCCTCGTCACCTTCAAGGGGGAAGACTATTGGTGCAGAGGCCCGCAAAGCAGAGGGTTGAGAAGACAGCAAGGGAAACACATGACACACGGTAACATGGGTTAAAAGGAAATGCAGTGGGATGTAGTGAGGGCTCCCCAGCAGTGGGACAACTTGGTTGGTCTGGACCTGAAGCTACACAGCACGAAGTCTGCAGATGACCAGTGACAAACATACATAATTCGAACACTGAGCGCCCACTCAGAGTAAGTTATCATCAGATAAAAGCTCAAAAGAAACTTAACAAAATCTGTGATTGTGTGGTCATTCTTGTTTGTTGATAAAACTAGTCCAGATCTCCAGGGATATTGGGTTCTTACAAAGCCACAGGGTGAGACACTCAGAAAGAAGCTCATCAGCCTAGAAGAGGTGAAGTTTACATAACACAGAAGGCTCCAAGAAGCTGAATTCATGCTGAGAATACAGGATGCATGCAAAGCAAGTCAGTCCCAGAGCTTCGGGTGAGGGTTGATCCAGCAGTTCAGCCAGGTCACCAAGAGCCTCTGCTCTGCTTTCCAGTGTCGCCAGGGTCCTCCAATGGTCTCAAGATGCCTACCAGAAATTCCCAGGGTTTCTTGATTCCTTATGTATTCCCATCCATCCAGGGAAAGCATCATCTCTCTGTCTCAGGAAATGTCCTGTGATAGTTAAATGGATGGTCAAATTAAATGGCCATGGGCAAGATTTCATTTCTTTTGATGGCTGCATAGTATTCCATTGTGTATATATACCACATCTTCTTGATCCATTCATCTGTTGATGGACATCTAGGTTCTTTCCATAGTTTGGCTATTGTGGACATTGCTGCTATAAACATTCGGGTGCATGTGTCCCTTTGGGTCTTGCCATTTGCAACAACATGGATGGAACTAGAGCGTATCATGCTTAGCGAAATAAGTCAAGCAGAGAAAGACAACTATCATATGATCTCCCTGATATGAGGAAGTGGTGATGCAACATGGAGGCTTAAGTAGGTAGGAGAATAAATGAAACAAGATGGGATTGGGAGGGAGACAAACCATAAGTGACTCTTAATCTCACAAAACAAACTGAGGGTTGCTGGGGGGAGGGGGTTTGGGAGAAGGGGGTGGGATTATGGACATTGGGGAGGGTATGTGATTTGGTGAGTGCTGTGAAGTGTGTAAACCTGGTGATTCACAGACCTGTACCCCTGGGGATAAAAATATATGTTTATAAAAAATAAAAAAAAAAAAATGAAGGAAAAAAAAAAAAAAAAAAATGGCCATGGGCAACCAGATTAAACACTATTTATCGGTGTATCTTGAAGGACATTTCCAGAAGTTACTAGCATTGAATTGGTGGACTCAGTAGAGTAGACAGCCCCCACCCCAGTGAAGGTGGGTTATCATCCAACCCATCGAGGCCCTGGATAGAACAAAAGCGGAAGGGATGTGGAATTCACCCTGCTCTCTGCCTCACCGACTGACCTGCGATTTCTCATTTCTTTCTCTCCGGTCTCTACAGTGGGACTTGAACCATCAGCTCCCCCGTCCTCGGACCTCTGAGTTCAGAGTGCAGTTCCACTGGTTCTCCTGAGTCTCTAGCTTGCAGACGGCAAACGCAGACCTCTCAGTATCTATAATGCTGTCCCCTAACTCATAATAATTATATATATACATATAATTGGTCCTGTTTCTCTGGGGGACCCTGACTAATACACATCCCCAGTTTTATTCTAATTATAGGGGTTTGAGTTGCATCCCACTCCAAATAATGCACAGCCAAGGAGTGAGAATGTGCCAGTGAGGTCAGCTCTAGTCTTATGTTTAATCCCTTAAGTTGTGGGCAGAATCCGTATCTCTGAAATCTCACTGATTGCCCAGTCAGAAATCACCAACTACTAAGAAAGGAGAAGACAGGCAGGAATGTCCACAATGAACACTAATGTTATCTGACTTGTGCACGGCACATAAGAACATTTGGTTTGCACACACTGAAGGGTAGGTTATCATTAATTCACTGTTTTGTAACCATAAATATGAAAAGAATTAATGAATTTAATTAAAGAATTGCAAAGTCCTTTCGATGACATTAATATAGGCTCAAGTACTTTTAAGAAAATAGGTGTATACTTTCACTATTTGCCTTTAAACTCTTTTACCTAAGATCAAATTATTGTTGTTAATTAGTATTTATGCACACACCTGGGAAGGGGTACTGGGCTAAGCTCTTCAAGGGAATCAAAGGTGCTGTAGGAACTTGGAGCAAACACAGGCAACCAAGATTTTTAGCTCAATCTTTGTGCTCCCAAGACCCTTATGTGACTCATTCAAATGAGCACCTTAAGTTTCCTTATTCCTCCAAAGAAATTACAATTGTCTTATTTGCATATAGTTAGTAAACAGATTCACCTTTTTTTTTTTTTTAAAGATTTTATTTATTTGATAGAGAGAGATCACAAGTAGACGGAGAGGCAGACAGAGAGAGAGAGAGGGGAAGCAGGCTCCCTGCTGAGCAGAGAGCCCGATGCGGGACTCGACCCCAGGACCCTGAGATCATGACCTGAGCCGAAGGCAGCGGCTTAACCCACTGAGCCACCCAGGTGCCCCAGATTCACCTTTTGACCAGAGTGACTCAGGCAGTCACAAATTTAGGTCAAGGCAACAATATGATCTCAGCTGTCCAGACCGGAACTCTCCAGGGCTGCTTCTGGTTAAGGATTCTGCGGGTGTCCCAGCCGTCTTCAGAATCACTGGCCTCAGGTAAAGCCAGATAAGCAACGTGCCTTATTTCCTGCACGGGATGGAACTTTGCATTTCAGATCTAAAGTCACTCCTCTGAAAAGTGAACTAAGGGGTCTGTTCGTTTAGACCAGAGGAAGGATGGAAAGGAAAAAGGAAAAACCATCAGTTACTACGAGGCAGAATGAGGGGGTGAGTTCTGTGCTGTTGGGAACCAAGACCCAAACACACAGCCGATACAGTCCTCGAACAGGATTCGTAAGTAAGCTGAGAAGGGACAGTGTGAGGAAGCGCGAGCTGGACATTTCACATGCTTGGTTTTGTGGCAAGAGGTCCCAGGCCTGCAGATCATGTTCCTGGAAAAAGGCTCTGACTTTGAGTTGGACAGTGACCCTCGAGGCCAGCACCCAAGGAGGTGGATCCCCGACACAGTGCCCCGGGCCATTCCACCTTGCACTAGGGTTTCCGGACTTGTCTTTTTTCTCCTCCCCTTTCTGACACTCCCTGTGTCTCTCACATGCGCCTTGGGTGATGTAATTTGTAGTCATTCGTGTTAAGTGTCCATTTGAACCCAGACCAAGCCCTAGGTTCGCCCTGACTCCAGAGAAGATGCCAACATCCAGAGCCTCAATGCTTAAGTTCAAAAGAAAATGATTTAACTAACTAATTAACTAAATGTAATTTAATTAATTAGCTGTTATATATAACATTTAATTTTATAATATACATATGTATATCTATATAATTCAGAGGTTGCTCTAAGACACAGGAGATAAAGGTTTATTTGAATGTCTTCCTTTTTCTACTATTCCCATATATTAAAAATGAAAGTTAACTATACTTTCCTGGAATTCCTAGTCTATTAAAGGTACTGAATGGTGTAATTTGACACAATGTATGGATTTCTCATTCTGAGAACATTCCATTCCTGGAAACCACTGGATTGATGCATAATTATCCAAAGGCCAAGGTAGTGTAATGCAGTCAAATGCTCTTCTCCTGAGCTATACCCCCTCAAGGTAGTGTCATGGATAAAACACCCCACTCTCTCTGATCTAAGTCAGTCATCTGTCTTGTATTTCCCAGATATAAAATAGTAATAACGGTTCATCCACAAATATTTAGGAAGCAATTATGAGCTATTTTTATTTTTTTAAAGATTTTATTTATTTATTTGACAGACAGAGATCACAAGTAGGCAGAGAGGCAGGCAGAGAGAGAGGGGAAAGCAGGCTCCCTGCTGAGCAGAGAAGCCGATGTGGGGCTCCATCCCAGGACCTGAGATCATGATCTGAGCCAAAGGCAGAGGCTTTAACCCACTGAGCCACCCAGGCGCCCCAATTTTTAAATTATTTTAAAAAATCTAAAAGCATGATAAACCACTTAATGGGGTCCTACCCCACCCATGAAAAAAGGGGAGCTTTATTTTCCTGAAGTCTGCACAAATTTAAGAAGATGAGCCCCAAAAGAGTGTTAATAGGAACCTCCCATTTTTTATCAGTACAACTATAACTCAGTGCAATCGCCCGAAAATTGTCTGAAAGGCCCTACATGCTGGGGCCTGGGTGCTGGGTTTCTATTCACTAGGACGCTGGAGTGGCGGAGCAGAGAATATTCAGGAAGATACACACTTGTGGTTCAGGTCAAGCGAACCTCAAAAGGGCGTGGCGCCCTGGGGACAAAGGGCTTGTGGACAGTCACGGCCGCGCTCCCTCCCCACGTTCCTTCTGCTTTCCTGTGACACCCCGCAGCGGTCAGGGGACCGATGAGAAACGTGAGTGGCACGTTGCGGCACCCGCGGCTCAGCCCCTGCGAGAGCGTCTCTCCGGAAAACGCAGACGCATCTTACCCTTCACACGCTCTGTCTGTCACACGGACGGAGGATGGGGCGTCCCTGCTTCGCTTCCTTCCGAAGTTGTCCAAGCACCTCGCACGAAGACACTCAAGACTGCCAGGGGCATCCCCAGTCTCTCCTGAAGGAGTCCAGGACCCTGTCCCTCCCAGGCCACCCACATCACTGTGTGGACAGGGACACGGGCTGAGCAAGTGACATGTGCTTGCAGGGCAACGAGGGACTCCAAGCAGCCAGGAGGGTAACTGGCTTGTCACCTCCCTGATTACCGAGGTCGGTCCGCTGATAGAAATATCCAGGTCCTGTGCAGCAGGACGGAGGCCACCGCAAGTGCAGAAGGAGCCACAGAACCGCTCTCAGAAATTGCTTTCATTCTCGGTCACACCACTTACTCCCTGTGCCTCCTGCCACGTGACCACTTGGTCGCAAAACCTCCCGCTCGGAGGTCCACTCGCTGCTGTCTTTCCAAGGAGTGCTCCTTGCACGCGACGTGTCTTCAGTCCCAGCTTCACTGCACGAACTATGTATCTGGCCTCGTGATGGTTCACATGGGAGCTCCGTTCAGGAGCCCAGAAACCTCCAAGACGGAGGATTTTTCCCAGCAGAGCAAATAAATAAGAATAAAACAGAAGAACATGGAAGACTGCAGCAGACACCAGGAGGAAAATCACAACGACGGACCGGCCTGTAGATGGGAAGGGCCTCGGGAGACATTTTGACAATTAAGATGAAAAAGAGAATAAAGAAATGAGCAAAAGGAGGAAAATCCTGCCCTGCATCTGGGGGAACCATGTTTTACCCAAAACATGGCGCAGCGACACCTTCTCCTGCCCCCTCCATGCAGCTCTCCCGACGCACACTCTTCCTGCCCAAGGAGCCGCCCTGTCCCTTTCTCCCGGGTCACTTCCACAGTCCTCTCTCAAGGTTCCTACCCCGCTCTGGGGACATGTACATGCATTTCGGTCCCCTCCGCCTGCATGTGAGCTTGTGACTTAAGGAGATTCAAGGTGAGTGAAGTGTCACTGCATCTGGCTTTTGCCATAATTAAGCCTGTTTCTTCAGGGTCTGCTGTTAGCGGAGCAAAGAACACGTGTTGCCTCACGTTCCCAGAAGCTGGGCAGGCACTGGTCAGCACCCTGCCCCTCTATGTCTAGTCTCACTGGGTTGACCTCTCTTCCAAAGAAAACTAATTTCCATTCGAAGTGGAGACTAGATTGGCTCCAGCTAGGGCGAGCTGCGTAGAGATCATGACACGCACGCAAACAGCTTCTTGAAGATCAAACACTTACAATAGCTTCCTCATTGCGCCAGAGTGGCCCTTACGTATCCTGACAGATATTTCTCGTGTAAATCCATAAGCATTATGTGAGTGGGTGCGCTCACACCCCTTCACAGAGACCGCAGCGGCGAGCCGAGTGAGGCCGCTCAATGCATGAGTCTGTGGCCGAGAATTTGGGTCCCTTTGGCACCTTTCTCTACAGTGACGCTGCCTATGGGTCTGGAGCCTGGCTTAAAAAAAAAAAAAGAAAAAGAAAAAAAGGAAGGAAGGAAGGAGAAAGAAAGAGAGAAAGAATGAAAAGGGGAAAAAGAAGTGTTATATAAGCTACATTTGTTACATCAAATTAGTTTATTGTCACCAAAAGGAAAATGTACTAAATATTAAGAATGCAATTTAGAGGTTACGTCTTTGAATTGCAAGTTTGAAGTTCTATTACCCAGTTTCTTAGGCAACAGACGAAAGAAGCTTAAACAGCCCAGTGTCATGTAACCTTTCAGAGCATTTTGCTTTATGGTTTTATCATAGGGGCTTTTTTCTCCCCAGGAATACAGAAGAGGACTTCAAAATAAATTGCTGTCAAATAAGCAATGCAATATTTTGTGTTCTGGCTTTTTTGAAGAAATCTTTACTCGATTCTGTGCTATATCTAAAGACGTAGAATATTGTAAAATAAGAAGTGATTTGTGGCATACTTGAATGAGATTTAATAATTGAGACTCATTTGCATAAAAGCACCAGGACAGGGTGGAAACGGAGCTGAGCGTTATCTTAAAGCAGCAGCAGTCCCTGAGATCATCAAGGTAGACTCAAACCAGGACCAGTCTCCGGTGGGACATCACCATGCCGGCACCCAAGAGCAAGGACTGACGCTGTGCTCGAGAGGGGTGGCAGGAGACGCACGGAGCGGACTAGCTGGGAGCCCTGAGAGTTGCAGAGGCTCTTCCAGCCTTGAAGGTCCCACTGCAGAAATTTCACTCCGTCGGTTACTTGGTTTTTCTACGAATCCTCCTTACAATTTACTCTGTGCTTTGGGTGCAGGCCACTTAACCTCTCCAAATGTCATTTTCTCCAGCTGTAAAGTGTTAGCCTCCACCGTAGGTCTATCGTAAGGGTTAAATTAAACAGAGTAACCATCATTACTACTTTTAGGGGAGGTGACGGGGTAGGGGGGAAGCTGTCTACAGAGTCTGACTTTGGAACCCCCACCTGTCTGCCACTCCCTCCCTGAGAGACTTGGAGGCTCCAAGCCTGAGTGTCTTCACCCGTGAACGGACAGCAACAATCTGCGCTGGCGACTATGAAAATTGCAGGAATCGAGGCATGGGAAGGGTACCAGCCCAGAGCCTGCCATAAAGAAAGTGATCCGGCCACTGTTAGCATAACTGATTTTATACTCACAAATTTAACAAGTCATTTTTGACTTTTAACCTATTATGATGCCTGACTATCATTTGTCTTTTACTCTCCCAGACCTAATCAATTTCCCAGTTGCCCTTGTTTTAAAATGATCTCCTCTCTGCATACTCAGATTTTAACAGAACTTGGTTGAGATTAACCAGATGCTGACCTAGCCATTGGGGAAGAATAATTTACAGGTCTCCACTGCAGCTAACTTGGGGGCATATGGCTGGGCCCGGGCTGGTAAAATGTGGATACATGAGAAGTTCCAGGGCCCACCGGGGGGCCTGTGTTGGGAACGGTGACATCATAGGATATTAGAAGCCTGGACCCCTGAGCCACAGCCTGCAGGAGAGCCTCCCAGGACAGCTCTTTCCAGCCTAGACTGGACCCTGTGTGCCCTAGAAAGACACTTTTATTGGTTTGAAACATTTAAATGCCATGGTTTGTTTTCATCATTTCAGAGCCTAGCCTACTCCAGCCATCAAGCAGAAGTGAGAGTGTGCATGAGTCATGAGGAAAAGGTGCCAGCCAGAAAGGTCACAGGGGAAGTAAGCAGTACACAGGAGAGAGCTGAAGGGGAATGGAGTGGGGGGAGGGGCGACGAAGGGAGCCTGCCACAGGCAACCCTGCATGTGCAGAGCTTGATGCAAGTGTTTGCGCAACGAAACTCAGATTAAATTCATTTGAACGAAGCACTTGCCCAGATTGAATTAAGCCTTGTATCATGAAATCTCAGATCCAGCATTGACTTTTATGAATAAAATAAAAAATGACACAGTGGGAAGGAGTGTTTTGGAGAGAGGTAGCATGAACAGAGAGAAGCACCTGTCTGAATGGAAGGGAGCACAGTGAAAGCAGACGTGCCTGGACACGAGATGTGCAGGCGAGAGGCGGCTTTCAGCCCATCTCCTTGGATCTTTCTGCTCTACAGCTGAGAAAAGAGAACCACAGAGAAGCACTATGGTCTTGAGCTAAATTTCCAGTTTACAGCTTTGAACGGGGCTTCCCAAACCCCCCACGAAAGCGCCCCCTCCCCACGAGCTCTGTGCCACAGTACCTAGAGAGAAAAAATACTGGTCCAAACTCTTCACCCACCTGGGGTTAAAAATCATGTAATTCTTCATAAAAGTTCAGGACAGCATCTCTCAATGGACTGTTCACAAATGCAGGATTACGAAGAGACATTTTCTTGAAATTTGTAAATGCTCACGGGAGCAACCTTCAATGACAGGTCTCGTGAGCTGTCCCCTGGGCAGAAGGCTTCAACCTCGACTGAAATGCAGTTTCTGCAGGTATCTGGAGGTATGTCTTGGTAAATGGTAACTTCTGAAAGGTTGCCTGAAGCTTTCACCACAGGAAGAGCACGGCTTGCCTCCTCTTCCTTTCAAAGGACTCAGGCTTTATTATCTCAACAACAATACCCCCAGCGCACCTCACAAGTCTGGGAGAGGGATTTCAGAACAGCAAGCCATTTTCCGCCAAAATCGACCCAAACTGAGGCAGTCCTCCCTGCTCTGAACTTGTTGACTCCACACGGGCCACGTTAAATGAACTGACATTAGATGGGAAAGATAAATTAAATTAGATTTTGCTTTCTCTCTTCAGGAAACACCACCCATACATAAAATTCTGTGAGCCCTGCTGTCTCCCTTTAGAACACGTGCAGAAACACTGCAGTCTCCTGCCTGTTCGGGGACGGGCTGTGTTTGTCCTCGCCAGAGCCGCCTCCCGTCACACCCCGTCGCAATCCTCAGGCCGGCCCAGCGATCCCTGCACATCACTCTAAGGCCGCTTAATCCCACCTCCTCGCCACCAGAGAGGCAAGTATAAAGCACATCCTGGTTTCCTACAGGAAAGTCCTGGTTATTCTATAGTTACGCCCTGCACTGTGACGGGACCAGGCGGTTGCTACTGGCCCCACTTCATAAATGGGTACGGAGAAGTGGAAGGTGAAGAGGCCCTTCCAAGCCCTAAGGAACACTGTGCGGGCCCCTGACGCAGGCGGGTGGGGGCAGGGCTCAGGGCAGGCCCCAGAGGCCCCAGCTCCTGCTCTGTGCTCTCACATCCCACCTCCCGGGCTGTCGGGCGAGGCACGTACATCCGGAGGCTTTTCACGCCTGGTGATAAACTCCAAGATTCTTTTTTTGTTTTTAACTATAGCCAAAATTCTACTCTTCCACATTATTTTTTACATTTATTTTATCAATTTTTCTCCCCGCCCCCGGTTTTATTGAGGTCTTAATTGACAATTAAGAATTGTATAAAGTTAGGTTTTACGACGTGATTTTTTTAAGGTGTACAATGTGATAATTATGTGCATATACGTATGTGCATATGTGCATATACGTATGCACCATGAAATGGTCACCACAACCAAGTTAATTAACGCATCCCTCATTTTACATAGCTAACAGTCTTGCATGTGTGGTGAGGATATTTGAGATCGACTCTCCTAGCAAATTTCAAGTATACAATACAATACAACTATAGGAACATCACCTCTCCAGAACGTATCTTAGAACTGAAAATGTGTACATTAGAGCAACATCTCCCCACTTCCTGCACCTTCCATCCACTGGAAACCACACTGTACTCTCAGCTTCTAAGAGTTTGACTTTTTTGGATTTCAGATGTAAGTGACATTATGCAGTGTGGTTTTTCTGTGTCTGGTCTATTTCACTTAGCATGATGTCCTCCAGGTTCACCTATGTTGTCACAAATGACAGAATTTTATTTTTTATGGGCGAATAATACTCGGCTGTGTATATATATACAATTTCTACAACTGAGGGACACTAAGGCTGTTTCCACACCTTGACTATTGTGAATAATGCTGCAGTGAACATGGGAGTGCAGACGGCTCTCCGAGATCCTCATTTTATTCCCTTTATTTATTTTATTGGATAGATACCCAGAAGTGGGACTATTGGATCATACAGTCATCCCATTTTTAATTTTTTAAGAAATCTCTACACTGTTTTCTACAGCAGTTGCACCCATTTAAATCCCCACCAACAGTGTGCAAGAAATTCTTAAATGGCCCCGAGGCCCTATGTGATCTGAGCCCTGCCTACCCCTCAAGGCCTCACCCCACAGGCTTGCATGACATACAAATCTCCCGCACGTGGCAAGATGGCCGCCATCTTGCTGGATGTTCCTTTCCTGTTCCTGCCTACTTGGCCCTTGTTCTCTTCAGAGACACCTTCCCTTACATCTCACTATTTTGCTTTCCATATTAGTATACACTTCTCATTCCCAGTACTTATCACAGTGAGTACTCACACAAGTGTTTTTGTCATTATTGCAGTATCTTTCCCCACCACTGAAAACATGCACACACACGCATTAAATCTACAAGCTTGAAGAAGACAAGGACAGTCTGTGTTGTGTCCCACTTCACACCCAGTGAATCTCACAGAGCCTAGGACTTAGTAGGCACTCAATAAATACTTGTTAATTCTAAATAAGAATGGTACACAATTCTGACACAGACAAAGGAGGGAAGAGAGAATTTTAAAATGGGTCTTCCTTTCAGAGATCTCTTTTTAATAGTTTATAACATTTGCCCTTCTTTTTTTCATTAAGATATTAATTCTTCATGACTAGATGCCACCCAAAGATGTTCCTTTTGAAGATAGGAGAAGAAGATGGGGGAAAAAGTCCTCTGGTAATGTTTGTATTTTGTGAAATTTGAAATGGTACAGTGTCTAAAACAACTCCTGATTTCATTTTGAGTTCAAGCACTTCAAAGAGAAGTTCATTTATAAAACATCATATCTCCCTGGTCATTCACTGAATATTTACAAGTACCAATCACTTTACTAGGAGGGAAGTTAATGCAGGAAAATAAGTGTGACAGGGAAAATTAAAATGAGTTTCCTCAGCCTCTTTGCTCCTGCTTCCCCCATTTTTCCCCCTTGGTCACGCTTGACATCCAATGTGCTACACACACTCAGTGGAGAGCCTTCTGTCCCTGGAGCTCCATTCTTGAGTCTTTTAAAATCGGGCTTGCTTGAATTATACAAGAAAGGCAAGACATCTCTCAAGGAAAATGGTTGGAAAAGCCAAGAAATACAAAGCTTGCTTCGGGCTGAGTCTGAGCAGGTTTTGGGAGAGGGGGAGAGAGACCGAAGACATTCGGCAGGCCATGCTGAGTGGGGTGTGGCAACAGGCAAGAAAAGATGTTAAGTTCTGTCTTTTACTTATGAATCAAACACTTTTTGCCTTTGTCAAGAGATTGAGGAAAGATTTAAAATTATTTAGGTAGCATAGACATTTTCACAATATTTATTCTTCCAATCCAGGAGCATGGAACATTTTTCCATTTCTTTGTGTCTTCCTCAATTTCTTTCATGAGTACTTTATAGTTTTCTGAGTATAGATTCTGTGCCTCTTTGGTTAGGTTTATTCTTAGGTATCTTATGCTTAGCGAAATAAGTCAAGCAGAGAAAGACAACTATCATATGATCTCCCTTATATGAAGAAGTGGTGATGCAACATGGGGGCTTAAGTTTCAATGAAACAAGATGAGATTGGGAGGGAGACAAACCATAAGTGACTCTTAATCTCACAAAACAAACTGAGGGTTGCTGGGGGGAGGGGGGTTGGGAGAAGGGGGTGGGGTTATGGACATTGGGGAGGGTATGTGCTTTGGTGAGTGCTGTGAAGTGTGTAAACCTGGCGATTCACAGACCTGTACCCCTGGGGATAAAAATATATGTTTATAAAAAATAAAAAAAATTTTAAATAAATAAATAAATAAATAAGAAAATTATTTAAAATTCCAGTTGGATTTCGAACACGGGTGTCTATGTATCCATCAGAGATGGGTTCCTCTTCCACACAAACTCAGAATTCCAAGCTAGAGAGAGCCACAGAAGGACATTCATTCATTTGCAAATGTCACAAATGAAAGTACCTAGGAAGTACGTATCTGGTTTTCAGAATTTCCCAATCTGTCTAAAATACTAACAGTCATTGATTGGATCAGGTTCTCTGAATAGCTCCATGTCTGAGAGCTAGAACCGGAGATAAGAGGAATAAGGTAAAGATTAATTAGATTCTGTCTTTCAGGGGCTTCCCACACAGTTAGGAAAGGCATGCCACATTTCCAAAGGATTGGCAAAATGTATACTCTAAAATCTTTTTTAATTCTCAGAGTTCACGGGAAAGCATTGATACAATGAATTAGAAGCATTGAGATTAAGTTTCCTCAAAACAGATTTAACTTGAAAAAATGGATAGGATTTAAGTAGGTAGAGGGAAGAGGTGATGAACAAGGTGGGGGAACCCCCAGGGAGGCGCTGAGCCGCTGGCACCGTTCAACTGGCTTCTGCAAAGGCTCCTGTAGAAAGAGTAAGAAATATGCAACATGATCTCAAGTTAAGGACGAGAACAGAACACATAGGGAGAGCACGTAATAAGCGTTCAAGTCCAGCTTTTACGATGGATGAATAGTTTCTGAGCAGCAGAGCACAAAGATGAACCACAGATCTAGCAAACTTCGTACGTTTAACCCGACCACTAATTCCCAGAGTCCAGCCTGTGGCCCAGCGGGGGCCTTCAGGTTCACCCTGGGAGTTCCCAAACTGACTTCAAAAATCAGATTCCTTCATATTTGTAATGTGCAAATGATGACGCATTCCACAGATGTTTACCTGGGTCTCCGGATACTGTGACTTTCCATGCTTAGGGCTGCCCAGGTGACACCTGTCCTGGGGTAATTAGAAACAACACCCCCTTTCTCTCTCCAAATTGTCCATTTTGGATGACATATTACATGGTCATCTTAGTTATGGGTTTTTAAATACTGATCTATGAAGTTATTTTTCAATGTCATTAAACTTTGGTATTGTATGAGTCAGGATTCTCCAGGGAAACAAAATCAATAGGATATATACATGGGAAGATATTTATTATAAGAAGCTGCATCACTTGATTATGGAGACCGAGAAGTCCCACAGTCTGTCATCTGCAAGCCGGAGGCCCTGCAAAGCCAGTGGTGAATCCAAAGGCCTGAGAGCAAAGGGAGCTGGTAGAAAAGATGGAGGTCCCAGGTCAAGCTATCAGGCAGGAAAAACAGAATTCTTCCTTCACCCACCTTTCTGCTCTCTTCAGACCCTCAATGGATGGATGATCCCCACCCTCACGGGAGAAGAAAACTTGCTTGACTGGGTCTACTAATGTAAACGTTCATGTCATCCAGAAACATCCTCACAGACACAACCAGAACTCATGGGATTTAGCCATGTATCTGGGCGTCCGGTGATCCAGTCACGCTGACTCATAAGGTTAACCATCCGGGAGACTTCTAGATAAGATGGTGTGTTTCAGGAGAGTGCGGGAGGTCTGGATTCAGTATGTTAGTAAGGGTCTCACTGTCCCTCAAATGGTCACCAACTGGGAAAAACCTCTTCTCCACAGGGACCTACAGAGAGCTGGTGTTTTGGGAAAATATTTGGTCATATGATTAGTTCATTATCAACAACCTTCTGAGTTGGTGTAGTTTTAATATTGAAATGCCATTTCCTGCATTTTAATTTTAAATCATATCTAGTTTAGCTTTTCTTTTCTTTTTTTTTTTTTTGCTTTGTTTTTGTTTTCATTTTGTTTTGTTTTTCTAGCTTAGCTTCTGAGGAAAACCTATGCTCGTTGAATTGTTTGTGGAAGCCCACAGCATTAGCTATGCCAATCAGCTCATTAGTGTTTGAGTGTAGACCTTAAGCACGGTGTACGTGCAGTTGAAATGGGAACCACTCACACTCCTGCTGCTCAGGCAAATCTGTACATAAACCCCCCCAATACCTCCAAGGTGCCTGAACATTGAAAACTTCGTTGTTATCACTGAATTCTGTTCCAAGGGAACCTGTAGAAGGATGGAGTATTTTTATCATGGTGTTTTGCCCTAAGTAGTCAGAAACAGTATCGCTACATCAGGTGGAGGACACAGGGGAAGTGGGAAGATCATGGTAGGGGGACTTTGGCAGAAGTTAAGAAGTGAGGCCCCTAATATGAGGTAGTGACAGTGGACAGAAGGAGCATCTAAGTGCTCCAGAACCCTGGAAAAATGGCAGCTGGCCATACAGAGTCAGGGATTTTTGACAAAATTCAAATTTGAGCCTACATTTTTTTTTGAGCCTACATATTTTTAAACATATCTGTGACTACTCTATCCCAAGTCTTTCCTTCCAAACTACTGTAATTGTGTTCAAACTGATTCTTTTTCATTCTCCAATTTTCCTGACTTGTCTTTATAAAACTGATGAGAATGTTAATAAAACAAGTAAGTTGACTCTCTAATCAAGAACCTTCCCTGACAATTTAAAGACTTTTAAAACCAAGGTAAAAGAAATAGTGGGTTTTTGTTGTTGTTGTTGTTGACAACAAAAATTGCAATCAAATGCTTAGGTTATTTCCCCGCCTGAAAGCCTTTTTATGTATGTAAAGTTATATTTTATTATTTGTACCCAACGATTTCCACCAAAGAATATTCCTTGGTTTTTACTGAGGAAAAAGAACACCTTTGCTATTTGCAAAAAGACTTTAAAAATATTGATGAGCTCTTAAGGCTAACTCAAAAAGTCAGCAATTAGTATATTTTGTAATTTGGCTACTAAAAGTAGTATTGGCTTCACAGATTTTTAAAAGAAGCCTTTATTTATTTATTTATTTGAGAAAGAGAGAGAGAAAGAGCAGACCCAAGCATGAGTGGGTGGGAGGGGCCGGGGGAGAGGCACATTCCCAGCTGAGCAGGAGCCCATGTGGGGCCTGATTCCAGGCCTCTGAGACCATGACTTGAGCCAAAGGGAGACGCTTAAGAGACTGAGCCACCCAGGCGCCCTTGGCTTCACAAATTTTTTTTTTTTTTAAATTCTTATGACCCTTTGCTGTGCAGAAGCTTTTGATCTTGATGAAGTCCTAAAAGTTCATTTTTGCTTCTGTTTCCTTTGCCTTTGGCTTGAAAGAAGTTGCTGTATCCGATGTCAAAGAGGTTACTGCCTACACTCTCCTCCAGGATTCTGACAGATTCCTGCCTCAAGTTGAGGTCTTTCATCCATTTTGAGTTTGTCTTTGTGAATGGTTAAGAGAATGGTTGAGTTTCATTCCTCTATATATAGCTGTCCAATTTTCCCAGCACTATTTATTGCAATCACTAAACTGTGGAAAGAGCCGAGATGTCCTTCAGCGGACGAATGGATAAGGAAGATGTGGTCCATATATACAATTGAGTATGATGCCTCCATTAGAAAGGATGAATGCCCAACTTTTGTAGCAACATGGACGGGACTGGAAGAGATTATACTGAGTGAAATAAGTCAAGCAGAGAGAGTCAATTATCATATGGTTTCACTTATGTGTGGAGCATAACAAATAGCATGGAGGACAAGGGGAGATGGAGAGGAGAAGGGAGTTGGCAGAAATCAGAGGGGGAGACGAACCATGAACTCTGGACTCTGAGAAACAAACTGAGGGTTTTAGAGGGGAGAGGGGTGAGGGGATGGGTGAGCCCGGTGGTGGGTATTCAGGAGGGCACAGATTGCATAGAGCACTGGGTGTGGTGCATAAACAATGAATCTTGAAACACTGAAAAAACAAAATTTTAAAAAAATTCTTATGATCCACATTTTCAGAGAAATTTTGACAATAGCAAACAAATCTGTAAAAATTACGTCACTCACTCTATTTGTTACTGACCAAAGTGTTACATTCACAACCTTTTCAACTCCCGTACTTTATAGGTCAACAAGCTCTGAAATTTAATAGAAAACCAACACTAGCCAAGCAAAGTGAGCAATGTAGTATAATCATTGAAGGCAAACGAGCAGATCATTAAAACACTTCGATCTTGTTAAAACTTAATAACACCAGGGAAAAACAGCTTCCTGTATCCTACCTTCTGAAGATTAAATCAACATTATTTTGTTGTGTGCACACACACACACACCCACACACATCCCTTCCTCTTCTGTCTAGCTTTCTCTCCGTGATAAAACAGGCTCCAGCAAGAGACCTCAAGAATAGGAGCTATGTGAGTGTATACTGAACTCACACATCTACACAGAGAGGCAAGGTTTAGTCATTTGAAGCAACACTGGCACTCAGATTGCACCCATGGACAGATAACCAGCAGCCAGAGAGAATGCAAGCATGGGGACTCATAAAGCACATTTTGTTCACATCCGAGAGCAACTCCCCCCAACCTCTGCCAGATTCCAGGACAAAACCAGGGCAGTGAACTCTCAAGGCGGGGAGCTGGGAAGCCAGTCAAGCCACCAGCCCAACAATGAGACAGGAGCTAAGAGGTCCTGTCAGTGCCCGGGGGCGGGGGGTGGTGGTGGTGTCACTCATCCTCCCTGGTCAGGAGGCAGAAATCCAGGAGGCAAACTCGCCAGAATGTGACCAGAGCCCCCGAGTGACGAACACCTCTCCAGCAAGGCCCTCACGATAATCCCTGGCACGGAGCTGCTGAAATATTCAGGAAGGTTAACAGCCAGATGCCCTGAGGAGTTAATAACAGAGCTTGAAAGCCTTTCTCAAGCTACATTTCCAACTCAGGGCCGGGTCGGCTTGTCAGTAATTAAAAGTCTCACTTGGTAGAAGCCTTTATAAAATGAATTGTTAATCTCAGTCAGCACTACAGAGTAAGTGTCCTACTTCCAAAACTACCAGCTGAATCCAAAAGACCCAGAATTAAACAGAATTTTTTAAACATAGCTTTCCCATCTTTTCATTCATCCAACATCTGTTTGTTCATTTTGGCTCATTCATTCATTCATCCGTTCACTCACTCATTCATTCACAAACACCTACGTGATGCCTACTGTGTGCATAAGCCCTCGGTACACAGGAAGCAGATAGACCGGGAGAAGGTCTCCTTTGCTATTGCTGTCAACCCTCGATGCTCTTTATAATGAGCCCATAAATTCCCAATCTGAAGATAATCCTCAAACCATCGTCTTCTGAATTCAGCAGTTGCCCTCAAGTGGATCTTTTATTGATGTCTTCTTTTCTTTACGGTCTAGATGTTTTCTCCACACCCAGCCCATCTGTAAGCTCTCCGAGGGAGAAATGACCATCCCCCACATTCTGCCAAGTGACATGAACCAGTGGACTCCTCACCCCACACCTGGTTAGTAACCTGGCCCCTGGCCTCGGGGGCACACCCCAGGGACCTCCTCAGGGATTATCCTGCCCCTAAGCTCCTTGCACGGCTAGCACCAGGCTGCATAGTAGATAGTCTATAAATAACTGAGCCAATTGATGATCATTCTGGGCAGGAAAGTCACCTCACCTGCGCATCCTCTCTGGCGTTGCTGAAATTGCTAAAACCAAAGGGTAGTAGTCTAATGAAGGTGACAAAACACACTGGGACCTAGAAGTACCCTAATGTGACGAGGCCACACGAAGATGAAATGCCAAGGATTTCCCGTGGTTGATGGCATCTCTGCCAGTGAGAGCATTTGAAGACAGTGTGGCAGTTCCTGGAGGAGGGCAGGTAAGAAGGTGGGAAGAGAGAGAAACAGCCCTGGGAGTGCTGGGGGCCATGCAGGGGACAGGGCTTGGCGGGGCCAGGGAGGACAGAAAATCATCACGAGTGCTGTGGGAAAGCGGTGCCCAGACAATTCCTCCCTGACAGCCGTACTCATCAGTCCTCACCATGACACCCAGTAGGTGTGATTTCCAGTAGCATCGGGAAATTGCATCCTCGGAATGTGGCATCGACTCAACACATTGAAATTAGTTCCAAAGGCAGAACGAGGCTCAAGTGGTTCTCTCAATGCACTTTCTCCCTCCCTCTCTTCTCTGTCTTACACACACACCCCAGATCTCCGCCCGCCCCAGGTAGGCTTACTCTTCTGGTAGCTTAAATTTGTGAAATTGGGTCTAATCTCCACCCTCTCCCCCACAAAAGAAACTCTAAAGGTGTTACGGAAAGAAGAACAAGAGCAGAAGAGGGCATGAGAGAGGAAGTTCTGGAAGCAGAAAAGCAGATGGGATAAGTGGCTGCGGCAGACAGAAGAAAGGAACTTCCTTCTTCAGCCGGTGGGGAGAAAGCCAGGCAGCCCCCTGACTGCCATCAAGGAACCACCCAAAGGCTCAGGATTGGTGACCCAAGATGTCTTCCTTGACTACACAGAGAAACTCGTGGTAAGCAGCACTCTCTCCCCACTGTCCCCACCAGGAAGCAGGCTAGGTTGGAAAGGACATAATGAGTGAATTCCCTGTGGATGAGCTGCCTTAACACTGCCCATGTGTTTCCAGACACTTCAAGTGTCCACCAAGAAATGATGATCCAAGATTGGTAAAAAATGGTAGACAGCATCTCCCCCTGGTGGTAAGTAGGATACGATGTCTCTTATACCCGTTTCTGAGTAGCAGCTTGGCGTTAACCCGGAGGAAGCAGCTCTTGGTCTGCGTTCTTCCACAGGTACCGGAATCCCATCCAAGTTACAGAAACCTAAGAGGGAAAATGAGACAGGACTGCTGATCCCCGAGATGCCCTAAGGGCAGAGGTCACGCCGTAGGCTCTCATCTCTACACGGCAAAGCAGAAAGCAAGCGTAGGGCATCCTCAAGTAGATCTTTCATTAGGTTCACTGTTAA
Organism: Mustela putorius furo; assembly: GCF_011764305.1. Classification (NCBI taxonomy): domain Eukaryota; kingdom Metazoa; phylum Chordata; class Mammalia; order Carnivora; family Mustelidae; genus Mustela; species Mustela putorius. Next base: position 1,517,061 of record NW_025421511.1, on the reverse strand, counting down.
CTAATCTGTGAAGTTACGAGCTTCAGTATTCTTGGGGTGCCTGGGCGGCTCAGTCGGTTGAGCGCCCGATTCTTGGTTTTGGCTTAAATCATGATCTCAAGGTCATGAGATGGAGCCCATGGCAGGCTCTGCACTCAGCAGGGGAGTCTGCATGGGATTCTCTCTCTCTCCCTCTCCTCTGCAATCACTTGTGCTCTCTCTATCACTCACTCTGTCTCTCTCTCTCTTTAAAAATAAATAGACATAGTGAGCAGTGAAGCTAACTCCAGAATGTTCTGTTCCATCTGAACAATTGATGGAGAAAATAATATTTCCTTTTGACACCTTTACACCCTCCTCGGTACTAAAGCTTCAATCAGTCAAAAGTTAGGGAACACACTGGCTTCCTGGAGCTCAAAGACACAGCTCAGCTTTCACTCGCTGCTGTACGAAATGCATGAGCTGATTACACCCTAGGCCTCCCACAGCAGGAAGGTAATAACCTGTAATACAACTAATTTCGAGGTCACCCTGATCTGGTGGTTAAAAACGTATTTCTTCTTACTCACTTAAAACTCAGTCAGCTTTAGCCCTGACCCGTAGCTCAAGCAGCATTTCCGACGGCAAACACATGCAGGGCCCCGCGTCGAGTGGTGCCCCGCGCCCAGGACAGCACATTCGTTGCTCCCGGACTCGAGGTTGGAAGAGGAGGGAAAGTGGCGAAGGAAATGATAAAGAATATTCTTTTATTTCCACTGTTTTTGTTCCTGCAGGAGTGAGAAGAGGCCTTCTCATAAGAAGACATAATGTCGGGTAGACAGTCCTTGCCTAACGTGGCATCAACAGCCCGCCTATTTGGGGACAGCTGTGGCTAAGGCACCGTTAGTCTCAAAGGTAGACACTCCCTCTCTTAAACAACAAGGCCAACGAGATGGAGGGCGGAGGCGCTTGGAGGCAAAATGCTTCTAGTAACTAAGCTACATTCTAAGTTCATCTTTTTCGAGCAGAAAGAGCAGCAGTTTTACTCGAATCTACACAAACCTATTGGCCACCATACACTTTCAGGCACTGTACTAGGGGCTTCTGATGGTTACTTTTATGTGTCAACTTGACTGGGCTAAGGGACGCCAGGATGCTGGTAAAATATTATTTCTGGGTGGGTTTGTGAGAATGTTTCTGAAAGGAATTAGCGTTTGAATTGGGTGGGCACAGGGTCCCCCAGCGGGGTGGGAGTCATAGAATCTGTTCAGGGCCTGAACAGAACAAAAGCAGAGGAAGGGCTACTTTTCTCTCTCTGCTTGCGCTGGGACATCCATGTTCTCCTGGCCTGGGACATCAGAGCCCCTGGTTCTCATGCTTTCAGACTCAGACTGGGACTTACACCACCAGCCCTGGACTCTCAGGCCTTCAGATTCGGACTGAATGAAATATACCACTGGCTTTCCTGGCTCCCCAGCTTGCAGAGGACAGACCATGAGACCTAGCAGCGTCATAACAGTGTGAGTCAATTTCCTGTAATCAGTCTCCTCCTGTCTACCTGTATGCATCCACTGCTTCCGTTTCTCAGGAGACCTGGGCTAATACAGAGCTGCGGATCCAGACAAGTGCCACATAGAAATTTGATCTTCCAAGGGTAGGCACAGATGCTAAACCGATTATCGTAGTATATATAAGCATAGTGAAAGAGGTTTGTGCAGGATCCTGTGGGAGCACAGATAATGGGCACCCAACATAGGGCCTGAGGTTGAAATAATGTACCAACAGCCGTACTGTAAAGAGGATAATAATGAGGCTGAGAGCTTCTTGAGGGCAAGAGTATGTCTTATCATCTGCTTATCTCTAGCAAGCAGACCAGACCCCTGATATCATCAGGGCTCAGTGGTCCCTACTGGACTGAGCTGTATTAAAATGAGCTAAGAGTACCAGGTCTAGCTCATGTGGCTTTAATTATGTAAGTAAGAGACTCAGCTGAATAAAAGCTGAGAATAAGATATATTACATATATCATGAATAATATACAACATCATAGCATATAATAATAGTATTCCATATAATGGTATTATATGGAATATACCAGACCAACTAAAATATAATCTTATACTTATTATACAAATTTGCATGAGCTCCTTTTATCCACGGATCCCCCACCATAGAAGCGGGAAGCATTAAGAACCTGACATGTAAGAATGCAAAGGGATTAGGCTGTGGTCGAGACTACAGTGGGGAGTTTTGAAGATCCCTAAACAAAAGCATGTAAGGGAAGCCAGCAGCCTCTTCTGTTCTACTGTTGCTCACAAGGCGGAAGGTGAGTAAAGGCACCTCTTTTCAAAGGCTGCAGGCAGATCCAGGGGAATTGGCGTCAAACCCACGGTAATGCTCCCAGGTTTCCCGTAGGAAGTAAGACTGGATCCCCAACAGGAAGAAAATGCTCTCTTTGGAGATCTTAGAGACCTTCCTGGGAAAGCAACACTCTCTTGCTCTCTGGACGTACTGACGAAGGCTATCTGGGACGTCAATGTTCTGAAATGGGACTAGCAGTTCTCCAGGCGACTCAGGTTGGCCACAGCAGTTCACCTCTGGCAGGGCACCTCCACCGATGAAGCAAGGACTTACTTTGGTCAGTGTAAGATCAAGTGCACGGTACGTAAAGTGAATTGAGGTCTTTGAAAAAGGTGCGGCATAAGTAACTGGTATTGTCACGTTTCTGTCTCGACGTAGAGCTCATTTCAGTCACGGTATTACAAACAAAAGCCATGTGCTCAGTTATTGTTGGTTTCAATTTACTTCTTCTGGAGCTTCTAATTCAATTACATTCTGAGATGAACATGAAATCCATCGAACAGCTGATGTACAGGGATCCTAGTTACCCAATTTTCCTTACATTCCATACTCTCTTACGATAATCAAACCCCTCTTGTGGGTTTAACACTCTAGTGAACTTTAGAAGAAGAAAAGAGACTTATATTAAGCATGCTCCCTGAAGGGATGTTAAAATGCAGAACTGTATGTACACAAGTGCGTACACTCACGTGCACACATGTGTAAAAAAGTGATGTCCAGCTTATTTGTTCACTCAACAAACATGGGTTAACTAACACATAGTAAGAGGATGTTAGATGGTCAATAGTGTCTCAGATAATCATAGCTACTCCCTGGCCAAGATGGATTTTCTCAAATTTTATTTTGTTCAGTGTTGCAAGATCCATTGTTTATGCGCCACACCCAGTGCTCATGCAATCCGTGCCCTCCATAGTACCTCCCACCAAGATGGACTTACCATAAATGGGCTATCACCTTCTTTTTGACTTATTTGGCATTTATTCTGAAATATGTATTTGCCTACCATTATGAGATTCAGCTTCTCCCTAGCCTTCTATACCAGTCTTTAGTTTACAGTCAATGTGTACACACGTGCCCATAAAATTAGCATCAGGTTAGATGGGGTAGTGATAGGAGGTTATTTCCCATGGCAGAACTTAAATATGAGGTTTCTGCTGGAGGTGGAGAAAGTGTGTGATGTTCTAGCGAGATTCTACAGTTGGTGGAGTGAAGGCACAAGGCAAGGGCTCAACAGTAGAATAAGCCCTTAGAGATGAAAATCAGAAACATCCAGAAAACAGCAAGAAATGAGGCAGAGGAGGGCACCTGGGTGGCTCAGTGGGTTAAAGCCTCTGCCTTCGGCTCAGGTCGTGATCCCAGGGTCCTGGGATCGAGTCCCGCATCCAGCTCTCTGCTCACCAGGGAGCCTGCTTCCCCCTCTCCCTGCCTGCCTCTCTGCCTACTTGTGATCTCTGTGTGTCACATAAATAAATAAAATCTTAAAAAAAAAAAAAGAAAAGAAAAAGAAATGAGGCAGAGGGAAGTGGTGTTGTCCAAGAAAGGAAGATCATGAACAAGGATCTATTGTGATCTTCTAGGCTGTTACTGGCTAATGGCATGGAGGGTGATTCCTTAGCATTATGAAGAGTTTCAAAATATATAGTAACAGGTCTGAGATTTTTTTTTTTTTAAGTTTTTCGTAAAAAATCTCAGTTGAGGGACGCCTGGGTGATTCAGTCAGGTAAGCATCTGCCTCAGTTCAGGTCATGATCCCAGGGTCCTGGGACTGTGTCCTGCATCGGGCTTCCTGCTCGGCGGGGAGGCTGCTTCTCCCTCCCCCTGCAGTTCCCCCGGCTTGCACTATCTCTCTCTCTCTCTCTCTGACAAATAAAATATTTTTTAAAATCTCTGTTGAGTGGTACCTGGGTGGCTCAGTGGGTTAAAGCCTCTGCCTTTGGCTCAGGTCATGATCCCAAGGTCTGGGATCGAGCCCCACATAGGGCTCTCTGCTCAGCGGGGAGCCTGCTTCCCCCTCTCTCTCTGCTGCCTGCATCTCTGCCTACTTGTGATCTCTGTCTCTCTCTCTCTCTCTCTGTGTCAAATAAATAAATAAATTTTTTTAAAAAATCTCTGTTGAGTCTTTTTGAATCAAATGAAACAAACAAACAAAAAGATAATAAGCCTGGAAATTAGCAGTATCTGAATTGTCTAAAATGAGAAAAGAAAATTCTGGCAACTAAATCTAACAATACAGGTTTCAATCCTGGCAAAACTATAGTACAGCTTATTATATGGACGATTATTAAAGAGACGACGGAATGTGAAACGGATGATTGGCTATAACCTACCACAAGGTTATAAAGGTAAGTAAGAGCCAAGATATTTATACTAAGAACAAGAGAAGCCAAAATCACACGTCTCCTTTTTGTAACAGAATAAATAGTCAAGAGAATTTCATCAGCATAACACAACTGGATCCCAGTAATGTCTGTCCAAGCCTCTCATGACACCATTTCGTTAAAAAAGAAAGAGAAAGAGAGGAAGGAAGGAAGGAAGGAAGAAGGAATCGGGATAAGTGGGAGAGGCACTAAGAAGTCTGAAGCTGGTCAGGCCTAATTCCCCAGTGTCTAGACAGAGTGAAACCCTGAGGACAATCCCAAGCGACACGCACTGATTACATTTTCCTTCCCAACCCGACTCACAATTTGCCGTAAAGAGTAAAAGGCTCCCGCCCCCTGGGGGAAACACAAGCCTGGAGGTAGAACCCACACACTGGTTGATTCAGGCAGGGCCACCATGACATTCACCTCTGTCCCCACGAGCTGGAAGATCAGGTGTGAGCCCCCCACAAGCCACAAGAGTGGATTTGGGCCTCCTGTAAGGAAGAAATTTCTACGGAGTAGAGCTTTTCAGAGGCGGAATGATCTGCCCTACAAAATAAATTCCTTGGACCTGAGAAAGCAAAGTGATTTCTCTGCTTTGAGGTCTGGCTAAAAGCCCGAGAACCACAGCTTCTAGGACGGTTTACTAACCCATCCTCCCCACGGTCATTTAGATGTCTCTCTTCTCCGCGTCCTCTGCTAGTGCTCTCTCTCGAAACACTCTCTTTAGATCACTTTCACACTACGTTGTAATCACAGGTCTTCCTGCCTCTCCAAATAACACGTGCAAGGCAGGAAGAGCTTTCTCCTTCCTCATGTCCAGGGCACCTAATACATCATGACACTTAATGAATGGGGCTGAGAAAATGCAATAGGGCTCGAGTTTCAGCAAACACAGACTCACTCACAATTACTGAAGGCGAGATGGAATCGCCCAGAAATAAAGTTTAAAATGAGCACAGACTGTGAACACTGAAATCACGGAGGAGGGCGCTGGGGGACACAAAGATGTTGTGGGCTCTTCCGTGGGTCTGGTAAGGCAAGACGCTTCATCGTTCACGATGGTGCACTGAGCACTTGCCAGGCCCCTATGACACCCCATCCATTAACTTTGTAGTTATTGCCTTTTTTCTTTTGGAAGATTTTTATTTATTTCTGAGAAAGAGAGACTGAGCATGAGCAGGGGGAGAGGCAGAGGGAGAAGCAGCCTCCCCACTGAGCAGGAAGCCAAACGCAACATGGGGCTCCATCCCAGGACCCAAGGACCATGACCCCAGCTGAAGGCAGATGCTTAGCTGACAGAGCCACCCAGATGCCCCGAAAGTTACCACATTTAACAGAAGAGGACACAGCCTCAGAGAGGTGGGGACATTTGCACATGGCTGCTAAGTCAGTGGACTCTCACTCTGCTGGATCCCAAAGGACTTTGTCCCATACAACTAAAAACAGCCTCCAAAAACACAGGCACTGGGGGAAAAATGCACAAAAAAGTTAATGGCAAAAGAAAAATCTAAGTATGAAAACTTAGTGGAAGCCAGGGGTGAAAGCGCAATGTGCCAGAGTTGGGTATGATGAAGGGAGCATGTTGTGGAGGCCAAGAGAGCCCAAAGAGGCAGCTTCTGGGTCTTTCCATTTCCCCCGAAACCCTCCCGCTTAACCTGGGTCTCTTTGCTGGCTCCCAACTCCCAACTCCTCTGCTTGCTAACCACAGCAAGAAACACATTCCACACTGCACCAAGAAAACTTGTACTTTATCTTAACACTTGAGCTGTGTGACATGTCAATTGAAAACGCTTCAGTATTTACTAATTGCATAATCATGGATGCATTTCACTCTGTTAATTACGCGAGCTACACGACAGAGTTAACCATGACTTCAAAGAAACAGACAGCACTTCTAGTTGCATGTCAATGTATAGTTTTTGAAATACAGTCAGCTCTGCTTCAACTCGATTCATGTGTTCCTAAAAATCACCCTCTACAAAACTGCACAATAAAACCACGGGGCTGGGGTGCCTGGGTGGCTCAGTGGGTTAAGCCGCTGCCTTCGGCTCAGGTCATGATCTCAGGGTCCTGGGATCGAGCCCCGCATCGGGCTCTCTGCTCAGCAGGGAGCCTGCTTCCCTCTCTCTCTGCCTGCCTCTCCATCTACTTGTAATTTCTCTCTGTCAAATAAATAAATAAAATCTTTAAAAAAAAATAAAAAAACCACGGGGCTGACTTGGGTCAACAGGACAACACTCAAACGCTTCAGCAGTGACACATACACTTTTTTTCTTTTTTAGAAGAAATCTGTATTTTAATTTATTTTTTATTTATTTTCAGCATAACAGTATTCATTATTTTTGCACCACACCCAGTGCTCCATGCAATCCATGCCCTCCATAATACCCACCACCTGGTACCCCAACCTCCCACCCCCCGCCCCTTCAAACCCCTCAGATTGTTTTTCAGAGTCCACAGTCTCTCATGGTTCACCTCCCCTTCCAATTTCCCTTAACTCCCTTCTCCTCTCCATCTCCCATTGTCTTCCATGCTATTTGTTATGCCCCACAAATAAGTGAAACCATACGATAATTGACTCTCTCTGCTTATTTCACTCAGCATAATCTTTTCCAGTCCCGTCCATGTTGCTACAAAAGTTGGGTATTCGTCCTTTCTGATGGAGGCATCATACTCCATAGTGTATATGGACCACATCTTCCTTATCCATTCGTCCGCTGAAGGGCATTTTGGTTCTTTCCACAGTTTGGTGACTGTGGTCATTGCTGCTATAAACATTGGGGGTACAGATGGCCCTTCTTTTCACTATATCTGTATCTTTGGGGTAAATACTCAGTAGTGCAATTGCAGGGTCATATGGAAGCTCTATTTTTAATTTCTTGAGGAATCTCCACACTGTTCTCCAAAGAGGCTGTACCAACTTGCATTCCCACCATGGTGTAAGAGGGTTCCCCTTTCTCCACATCCTCTCCAACACATGTTGTTTCCTATCTTGCTAATTTTGGCCATTCTAACTGGTGTAAGGTGATATCTCAATGTGGTTTTAATTTGAATCTCCCTGATGGCTAGTGATGATGAACATTTTTTCATGTGTCTGATAGCCATTTGTATGTTTTCATTGGAGAAGTGTCTGTTCATGTCTTCTGCCCATTTTTTGATATGATTATCTGTTTTGTGTGTGTTGAATTTGAGGAGTTCTTTATAGATCCTGGATATCAACCTTTTGTCTGTACTGTCATTTGCAAATATCTTCTCCCATTCCGTGTGTGGCCTCTTTGTTTTCTTGACTGTTTCCTTTGCTGTGCAGAAGCTTTTAAAAGACAAATTTTAATAAAAATGGCACACGTTAAATGGTCAAAAATATGTAAGTGCTACAAGAAATATGACAGTTTATACTGAAAACTACCTGACGTTTGCTTGTGGAGGAAAGTTTCCGAAGTTCCAGCTATGAGTTATAGGGAAGGAGTGCTGTCTGAGACGGGACAGACTAACATCAGGTGCTCGTGGGGGGAGCGCAAAACAGGAGTGTTGAACGAAGGCATCTTGGGGTGTCTGAGTACGCACTGGTGTTCTCCTGTCCACCACAGTTCAGCTGGTCACCTGCTGTGCAGTCACGCGTGCTTTGCCCGTGAAATCGTTCTTAAGCAAAGTTGAGCATTTTGTCCAAATTTTTGCTTCCAAATATAGCAACTACATCAGAAAAAGTTTGCATTTTTTCAAAACATGCATAATAGCAGAATTGGCCATATTCAACATCCTATTATTATAATTTATAAAACATGATACACATGTCATCTATGTTTATGCATGAGAAACAAGTTATAAACTCGGTGTTGTGATTGTAGCCCCTCCCGCTCCATCTTTCAGCTGAAGCCACATAGTCCAGAGTCACCGGGGGTCTCTTCAGTATCAGGGAGCTACAGGGGCCACGCCAGGTCTCAAATACAAGCCTTCTCTCTGCAACATCTCTGCGCTTCTCCCAGAGTACCTCCCACAGGGCCATGAGAGCTTTTTTATTTTAAAGTTCTTCTCTTTAATCCCATGCACATGCATGCATCAGACACACACAAAGTATTGTTAAAAAAGACTGATTTTAATAAAAAGGAAACGTCCTTTTTAAGAATGCAACATCCATGACTTTATAAGTCTAAAATGCCTAATTTCTCATAAAATATACATTAATGTGTGAATAAAGAAGTATTATATCCTCGAATCATGCTGTCATAATCTCCTGACTGTATAGTATACTACTTATCAACAGACATATTTATACATTTGAACTTATATTTATGTATATTCTAAGTTTAATATATTACTTACAATATCTAAGTTTGATCCTTCTTGAATCAAATTTTTTTTTAATTTTTATTTATTTATTTGAGAGAGAGAGAATGACAGAGAGAGAGCATGAGAAGTGGAAGGGTCAGAGGGAGAAGCAGACTCCCTGCCGAGCAGGGAGCCCGACGTGGGACTCGATCTCAGGACTCCAGGATCATGACCTGAGCTCCAGGATCATGACTGCGCCCAACCAACTGAGCCAACCAGGCATCCCTGAATCAAATTTTTAGAGATTGAAATTTTTTAAAGTTATGAACCCAATGAAACATGCATTAAAGAAAAAAGCATAAGGAATAAATGTATCTGTCGATAAGCCTGGGCAGGAGAATCCTCATTCTTCCATCCAGCAGATATTTACTACGTGCTGACTCTAACAAGAGCTGCTCGAGGAACCGAGGGTACAGGGTTTCGTACAGCCCAACAAGCATCCTAAGGACCTGGTTTGTGCAGCAAGAGATGCTGATTTGTCTGGACACAGCACGAGAGGAGGCCACCGCTGCTGCTGACACAGATCCTTCCAGGGAAAGCTGGGGGTGCTGTAAACAAGTGTGCAGAATACTAGAGAAATCAGGGGCACCTGAACCAGCCTGGGCAGGGGGAGAGCCTGGAGAGCCCCAAAGAGGAGGTGACACCGCTCTGAGTCCTGAACAGACAGCCCAAGTGCACAGATGGAGGAGAAGCCACAGCAGACCACAGGGCGTGAGGCAGGCAGGGACACAGGTGTGCGAGCCAACGTCAGACACGGCTCGTGCGGCAACAGGGCAAGATTTGTGCAGGCTGAAGCCCAGAAGACGAGGCGGAGGTGCTGAAGCTCCCGGGACTGGCAAGAACCTTCCAGTCTTCCTTTCAAACAACCTGAAACACTCTGAGCAGGCTGATGTCTGAGTCTGACACTGTCTACAAAAACGGTTTCCAAGTGGAAATACACATATACTTCTGATTACCATTTTCATAAGACAGAGAAAAGACGGAGAGCAAGGCTCATTATGTAAATACATCAAAAATGCATGCATTTTACTACCAAAAAAAAAAAAAAAAGATGTTGATCCACACAGGGGAGCTACATGGCAGAATAAGCATTGTTAAGAACATTCCATACCTACGGGAGCCAGTCATTTGTGACCTCCCTGAGCTCCTCTGCCAGTGATAAATGCATCACGGTGAGGAGAAACAGCACGGAGAAAAGGAACAAGGAAAGGGAGTAGAGCTACACATTTTGTACAATACTATAAATACTGAAAAACGGGATTTTCCGCCAACAGCAGAGCAAGCATCCTGCTTCTGTTGTGCTTATTTTTCAATGTCACACACTACGTGGAATCCCAAGTGACCAAAAGCCATGGATCCCACTCCGCAAAGGGGCTGCCTTCTGGGGTGAGGATCCGCACCCTGGGCTGTTTCCAGAGCTGGGGAAGCAGGAGGACCTGAGGCCTGGGGAGATCACTTACTCTACCAGCAAATGATGGTCAAGAAAAAGAATCGACCTCACCCTCACGGTCAAATGCTGTGTCTCAATCTCCTGATCTTCCCTGGGAAAAGAATGAAGGGCGAAAACTGCAAATAAAACGGTCTCACTCTGGCCTTTTCTTTGAAAAGTCAAGAGAAAAAATCAAGAAAAGGAGAACCTAAGTATTTCTGCCAAAACCCAAGAAAATAAAAATTCTGAAGGTGGAGAAGAGAGATCGCATACTTGACAGAGACGCGGAGGCCCCTCTTAATGCATAAGAGCACAGAGATAGAGACTGGAATTTGACTTTGTGGGAAGTGGCCCGTCTAGAGCAGTCTAATAAGCACGAGATATTCCTAGAGAGCTCCGGGTTTATCGGAAACCGGGAGCCACAGGCAAACTTAACCCATCTCTTGCAGCTGAAGCAGGCCAGGCAGCTGAAGATGGACGCCCTACTGCCCCCGGTTCTATCCGTCCTCACTGGTCTAAGGCCAAAAGCCAACTTGTTCCCTCAACTTTCTGTAGAGATTTTGGGTCGATCAAGGCAATCAGAGTAGGATGACGTGTCACTCCTGGAGACGGTCTGCTGTCTGCTGCGCTGGGAGCAGTAACCTGCCTCGTTCCAGTCCAACGAGCCTCCTTCTCTAGGGCTGGACCTGAGGGAGCTGTGGCAAGCTGACCTGTGGGCTTACTTAGTTGGCTCCTCTATTTTTATTTTTATTTCCTTTAGGGTTTTTTGTTTGTTTGTTTGTTTTAAGATTTTATTTATTTATTTGACAGAGAGAGAGCCATCACAAGTAGACAGAGGCAGGGGTGGGGGTGGGGAGGAAGCAGGCTCCCCGCTGAGCAAAGAGCCCGATGTGGGGCTTGATCCCAGGACCCTGAGTCCATGACCTGAGTGGAAGGTCAAGGCTTAACCCACTGAGCCACCAGGTGCCCCTAGAGCCTTGTTCTTCTTGCTGACTTCCATGATTTCTGCGAAGGGCCAGGTGGTAAATAGTGTATGTTTTGTGGACCATTCGGTCCTACTGTAACTCGTCATCTCTGCCATTCAGCCCTAAAACCGCAACAGACACCACGTAGACACCACGTAGACACTACACACACTGAAGGGTTCTACGTAATTTTCATGTGTCATAAAATATTACTCTCCTTTTGATTTTTTTCCCAACCTTTAAAAATGTGAACAACCATTCTTAGCTTGTGGACCATCCACAAACCGAAGCGGGCAGAGTGTGGCCTGTGGGACGTGGTCTGCCAACCCTGTAATGAGGCTGACTTGACAAACAGCCATACGGAGCAACGATACCAAGAAAGGTGATTATTTACTTATTTATTCGGCAGGGAGGAAAAGACAAAAATCCCACAGGACAGTCACAAATCTGGAGGAAGCTGTTCGTAAATGTTCTTGCCCGAACGATGGACAAGATGAGGAAGAAGGGGCCCCGCCCCGTCCTACCTGCTAACGGCAATCACCAGAGACAAGGACGGAGCGTGAGCAACAGGAGCATTGAAGCCGGCCACGGAAGCGGGGCCGTGACGGCTGCCTGCGCTCCTGCGGGATCCGGGACCAGCAGGACATCTGAGTCCTGCCAGGGAGGAAAGGACAAGTGCACTCTGTTAACCTCAGTGTGAACCATCCCTGGAGGGCAGCGTGCCCTCACGCAGAGTGAGGGGACAAAGATCAGAGTCAGACCCAGAGAACGAAAATCCTGACCTCTTTGGTCAAGAGACTGGGGAGCTGTGAGGCCAGGCCCTGTGTGATGACAAGGGCCAGAAAAGTGACATCCTCAGAGAGCAAAAGGCAGCAGCAAGGCTGTCTCACACTCGGCCCCATGCTCCCAGCCAGTATGGAGGCTATTCCGTTGGGACGGAATCATGTCCCCCAGTAACACTTGCAACATCTCAATTACAATAATTACACTATGGCTAACCTGAGAGACTTCCTTAAGACTGACACAATCTCATGGAATACCTAGGACACTGTACAATGGATAGAGTACCAGAGAGAACCCAGAGAAGAGTGATAAATGTTCAAGGTATGCCTCCCTCTCCCCCCAGATGGGGAGAACTCCACTAAGTGGGTCAGTAGAAGCAAGTGGCCAGAGCGGGAGGTTGTGATAACTTAAGGGGAAAAAAATGCCCAGAACAAGAGAGACCTTCTTATACTAGCAAAGTCTCCACATCCAACTGGGGACGGGGAGGGGAAGCATTGGGGATAAAAACAGACATATCTCATGCCTTATGTCTGGACACTGTTATCAGTGTTATCACAGGGGTTCTCAGTGAAGAGATCAACAAGCAGAAGAAATCTAGTCCACGATCTACCAATGGGGAATCCCAAGCAGGCAGCTTGTCTACATGGTTGGAACGGATAATTCCTCAATGAACAGCAGGCTCTACTATAGGAACCAAGAGGTCAGGAGGTCACCATAAGACTGATCACTCCTTCAACTTTTCTGCTGTCTGATGCTATGTCCTGATTTTAGAACCTTTAAGAAGAAAGTGGCATATGGCAGTTCCCTGGGGGAACAGAGAATTTAAGCACCAGCAAGGCTACAATGGGGTAGGGATGAGATTTCTTCACATACAAGGGCTGAAACGACTAGATGACTAGATCCTTTCGATGGACAAGGTCCATTCATTTTACTGACCAGAGTGGAAATGGTTAAAAACAGAGACGGAAAGGAACTTTAACCATCTGGCAGGCCCCTCACACTCCTACCATGCACTGCCACGTGTGAAAATGGTGTGGATGTTTTACACGCTTACACAGTAGTATTCATAAAGCACAAGGATGAGTTTCCTAGTTGAGAAACACCACTTGCAGAGAAATGATGGGAAGAAGAGTACATAATAGACGGCCAGTGAGGCTGCCTTCCATTCTGTACAACAAAAGCAATACAGAACTTCAGGAGGAGACCGGGAAACCACAGCCTGATTACCGTAGGCAGGTTTTGAGACATTCAATATCTCAATCCAATAGCCTGTGTAGCCAGTGGGAAAACTAACGAGAACAGAGGATTACAGTGGATTACTGCCCACTGAATTAAGAGGCTGCTCCCACAGCCCCAGCTGATGCGGGCATTGTGATTGTAACAGAGTCAAGTGCACAGACGGATGCACCTAGCATGCCTCCTTGAATACTGCTAATGCTTTTCTCTTGATCCTGCTGACACCAGGAGATCAAAATCTTCCCTTAGCTGGGACCCTGATACATATGCATTGTGCTGCTACAATGTATCTAAATCCTCCTGCTCTTTGCTGCCAGTGCACTGGCAGAGACATGGGACAAGAGAGATTTAGTTCCACTAAACTGAAGGCATCAAGTTCCTAAATCTTAAACAGAAAAAACAGCAGTAGCATTGCAGTAGACAGAGACCAACGCAGGGGAGAGCCCATGCCTGGCTCATTAATCCTGATGAGGTGAAAAAGGCCCAAGTCAAATTCTTGAGAGCAACAGAGGTTCAAGTTCAAAAGTCGATCCCTGAGACTGTGAAGGAAAATATGCTCTGCTAACAAAAAGGAAGCCCAGCACTTAATTAGGTAATTTGAGTACCAGAGACAAAATGTGCCTCGGGTAGGCATTTTGTTGAATCCTATGAACAAGCTGACCAGAAAATCTACCAGATTTCACTGGGAGCCTAGGTAACAGGTGCTTCAACAGTCTAGGGACCTGCGAACCAAGGGCCTCTTTGAGCTACAGGCATCTGCTGCTGGTGAGCATGCCTGGAGGCTCTAGCAAAGGGAGTAGTGGCCACGTACAGGTGCAGCTTGGACCCTCAGCCTCTCCAACGTAGCTAACCATGAACTCCTCTTTAGAAACAGTTACTGGCCTGCTAGTGGGCACTTTGACAGTTCTCACACAGTCCTACCCAGTAACAATGCACTGAGGTATTCCTACTTTGGCCTGGGGTGATGCTAACAACCAGGCTGAAAAGGCAAATAGTCTGCTATTGCGGAATGTAAAGATCTATTCAAGTGAAAAGCAAGTCTGGCCCCGTGGGTAGGTCCTCCTTACATAAAAGTCTGCAAGCACACCTTCAGAAGCCATGTACCCCACCCCTCACCGATCCCTGACTGGAGCAGTGTTTGGCCATCCAGGGGACTCACTTCTGGGCAGCCCCTGACTATGCTCATATTGGCTTATCCAAACTGTAAGTCAGTGGTGTCCACTGGGCAGCACCAGACATCCTGTCCCGATGGCAACTCTGGACAAATGACTCAGTACAATGGACCAAATTAAAAGCCATTACCCTTGCCTGGACAATGCTCCTGGGAGCAGACATTTTCTGTGTTCACAGACTGTTGCGCTGTTGCTAACAGCATCGCTATCTAGCTCGATACCAGGGTAATGACAGACTGGACTATTAAACACATCTCTCTGTGGGACCTTAAAGCCATTGTCATGACACTGTGAGACATTTATGTAACCAATGGAAACATCCTTTATCCTGCCATGGAAGGATCCCTATCCAGAAGATAGCAGTGAAAACAATGGAGCTGAGCAGAACTGCAGAGCCCAGGTGCCAGTTTTGCTCCCTGGTTGTATCACTGGCCTGGGTCTCTCAGACCTACTATCAGAACCCAATGGACGTCCACCTCTATGCCGAAGAGGTTAAGTTTGGTGTACCAGGATTGTCCTACCTATGAGCAGTTGATCTAACTTCCTCCACGTGAGCAAGGACATATATTCAAAAGGGCTCCTACCCATTCTTATCAAATAGACATACTGGTTTTCTGCCCCCACCTCATGGCAGGGTCTAACAGCCTACTGACACTTAATCCCATTACAAGAATTGCAACCTGTATGACAGTAGCACACTGTGATCACACAGTTGTAGAACATGAGACTAAACTGGCCACGTTTGTGGTTGTCCAGATGGTTGGAAGCAGACAGTGGCATACAGTTTGTGGCGAAAGAAAGAAAGAAAGAAAGAAAGGAAGGAAGGAAGGGAGAGAGAGGTCCAGCAGTAAAGTGATGTCATGACATTTGATGGACATTCTCCAGTAATCACCAAGAGCCTGAATGGACTTTGAAAGACTCAACTCATAAATATTAATGGGCCAATCTCATTATCAACAGCATGGATGACATTTCTTAGCCAGACAATGTGGGCATTAGAGGCAGCTGTTCTCTGCAAGGGAACGTCCCCTTTGGAATGGCAGAGGTGAGCAGGAACAAGGAGACTGCGATCCCCGCATCTGGGATTCCACCCTGATGGTCCTGACCACGCCTTTTCTTCTTGTCCTTTGACTCCAGCTCCAGGAATACTGACGGATGTCCTCTTGGGACTGGGCAAAGTAAGCAGTGGTGGCTATAAGCCTGGATAAACAGACCGTTTGGCTGGGAAGGGAGAGCAACAAGCATCCAAGGGCCACCCCAGGCCGCAGGAGATATAGGGAGGAGGGCGCCGTTAATGCTTGTCTTGTCCCCTCCCCCAGCACACCACCTGACAAACAACCACACAATCTGCTGGTAATCCAAGCAGTGGCTGATAATCCAACCCATTGCTGGATCTGCGATTCCTGTCTACGTGCCATGGAAACAGAAAAACTCATGCAGGCACGGCCAGTTCTGAATTAATTTGCTGTGCCTGATACACCATAAGTCATTCCCAAACCCAACCACTTCCGACTTTACACATCTATAAATACCCAAAATTCATTTTATCCTGACTCATACAAATCCATATGATTCCTCTGATGCCCAACTGGTCTTGGGTTAAGTCACGTATGGTTATTGAGGTAGCAATACTATTGACACTATCCTCATGGCTGAACAAAAGTAATACAGCAGTAAACTGATTAAGTTTAACCACAAACCCCACATGGGTGACTGGTAGCCACACAGTTGTATGTTAAAGAGAGTGGGGCATGGAAGGTCTTTCCATTAAGAATGGGAGTTGCTTCCTCGCCCATCTAGTGCCCCTTGTAATTACTGGCATTGACACCATGTTCTCCTTGTTGGGTTCCTGGGTAGAAAGGAATCCAAAAACCCCCTAATTCCATTAAGTAGTACAAGCATCGTTCCCTATTCTCGGAGTCCACATCCTAAAGACAATGGATGGAACTTATCCTTGACTTGAGCTACTCTAGCCAATGAGACAGCAGAAACCCTAGAAGGGCAACGAGGCAGTCTAAATTCCTAATGGATGATGGGTCACAAGTAACAGGCTGGCCTCAGACCACACCCTGCCTGCACAAGGAAGGTATAAACGTGCTATGGTTAGATTAATGCCATTACTCAGATGGGACAGTTCATACATATTGTAAGACAGACACTAAATGGTCATCTGAAGTAAGGCCCATCCGTCCACTGAGACTTATTCAGTAGGACATGTACAGGAGTTAGGGGGCAGAGCTAAGATCAGTATTGCCAACTGGCTTCATTTGAATAACCAGAACTTAGTTAATATTGTCAAAATAACCAAGTTATTGCATGAGATAAGTAAGTTTTGTCCCAGTCCCTGTCAACGCAACTGAGTTGAGTTGCTGACAGGGTGGCACACTCGTGTGAAAATCTGAGTTCAAACAGAACTTGTAGAGTCAAGGAGTGGATTTCTGGGAGGGACAGTCTGCCACGGACCCCAAGCATCCTGCACGGCCAGTCCTGCACGTCGCTAAGTATGGCCATCAGCAAGGCCTAACTGTCCTCGGATCCTGAGCTATTTCTGGAGCTGGTCACCCGGCATTAAGTAGGCTGAGGCACATAACATGTATGATTGCTTGCTCCCTGGTGGGGCCATGGGGCTGAGGGGAGAGAACTGACCTGTCCAGTACTCTGTAAAAGTGCTAGGCTCCTGGTCCTAGCTACGTCAACTGTGGCTCCATCCACTGCATGCATAGTTGCCATCTGGGTCCATCGTGTCATCCATGGGACTCTGGAGAAGGAGGACTGGTGCTCCTGGTCCTCTGCTGCTGTTAGTCATGCTGTGCTCTGAGTATGAACGGTCGAGCTCTGGTCAGTTGGATGCCGTGACCTACTTCTAGCACTGACGGAGCTGCCGCATGCCAACCTGCTGGCTTGCTGAGTTGTCTCCTCTGGAGACTTGTTCCTCTTTGCCATTCTCTACAAAGTTGGGGTTCTTCCCTGACACTGGGCAAGATAAGAACAGGAACTTCCCACGGGGCCCAGTCATACCCAGATGACAGTTGGATTTAAGTCCAAGAGCTGTCTGAAAGAGATTTCATGATGAGATTTCAAGACAGAGATGGTTGTGCGGCCCCAAGTGGGCTTCACTGATGTGACATTAAAGACTGCAAGGTACCGGGGGAAGAGATACAAGGGAGAGAAGGTGGGGATGCGATCGGAATGGAAGAACGGGGTCCAGCCCAAGCAGGAGTCATCATGTCTTTCTCTGATCACTAGCAATTTTGTGATCCTCGTCCAATATGGAAATTCCCAAAGCTCTCCGGCCTTGGGTTAGAATCACTCTGAGATGAGAAGCTGGCCGGGAAACTGAGTCTGAACTGTCTCAGTGTCTGCTGATGCTTTTCTTCACGTCAAAAAGGATGCACTGTCTAATTTGCATAGTTCTCCATTTGTGACTTGAACATAAGTTTGTGGAGATAGAGAAGAGCAGGTTTTCCTATCCCAGCAGCTAAAACAGATGGCCCTGGATCCAATTTGTTTAGAATAAATTACTGCTACCATAAGTGGAATAATTTACACATATGATTTTTGTAAATCTTTCAGCTAAATCAGCTAGTCTCCACTAACATTACTGGGAAAATGACTCTCCTTAGAGAACATAATTTATTCGATACCAGGTAAACAGACGTTTGCAAATGCAAGTGAGAAGCAATGATTTTTGGGTATGTGTGTTGACGAAAGGAATCCACATATTAAAAAACTGCAACATTTTGCAAATAAAAAACTTACTCATATACACTGTTCATACACTGTATTTCCTATTACCTATTACCTAAGACATTATAAGGCAGATTTATATTTTATGACCACTAAAAAAAATACGCAATTAAATTGACTTAATGTATTCTCATCATTGAGAACTTCCATACAACATAGTCCTCAATCCTTTCAAAAATTCTGTTTTTGAATTTTATTTCATTTAATTACTTTTATTGTAGTAAGAACACTTAACACGAGATCCACCTTCAAGAGATTTTTTTAAGTGCACAACGCAGTCTTGCTCACCGTAGGCAGGCACAGTTTTGTCTCGCGTATAAAGTTTCAGTGTTGCCAGATGAAAAGACGTTCTCTTTTAGAGGAGTCACACTCTTGTTTCCAGGAGTTTCTTCCAAGCTACTGACACCTGTTCCAGTTTTGGTGCTCCCAATTTTTTTTTTTTTTTAATTTTACTAGAATGCGTCAAGGGAAGATTTTCAGATGACAACAAAGGCATTTTAAATGGTGGTCAGCTCGACACCTACAGTATCACTGATGCCCATGTGACACCGACATACAGGACACCCGTGACCACGGTCAAGTGTGGGCGGGCAGCCCCATCCACGGCATCACAACCGCCTGTCCGGTAGCAACTGCGAAACATCACTGATTCTAAGACGCCTCGCGGGTCGACCATGTGTCTCCAACTGCCCTCCTCGCATTCTTACTTAAACCCACCCAATCCAGTCAAAATGGTTCTTTGTCAAGTTCACAGGGATGTCGACATTGCCAAACGCAGAGGTCCATTCTCTCACAACTTACCTGCGGTCACTTTCTCTTCCTCTTGACACACTGTCTTCCCTCAGCCTCCTCGATCCCACACACCCTTGATTCCTGCTTCCCTCCTGGGCTGCTCCTTCCCAGTCGACATTTCTGCCTCCACCCTTCTCCTCCACCTGCGAGGACTGGCCTGGCTGTGCTCTCAGCTCTGGCTCTCTTCTCTTTGTAGACTCAGCCCCCCTGGTGAGATCACCAGTCTCATGCCTTTCAGTACTGCTATGGTCTGAATATTTCTGACCCCCAGATGCATACGTTGAATCCTAATCCCCAACCTGATGCTGTTAGTAGGCAGGGCCCATGGTGAGTAGGCCATGAGAATATAACCCCATGGGCTACCCTTACAGAAGAGATCCCAGAGAGCACCTTGCCCCTTCCTGCCATGTGAAGTTTCAAAGAAAAATGCTCATCGAAGATCCAGAAAGAGGGTCTGACCCAGACACCAAATCTGCTGGCAGCCTGATCGTGGGCCTCAAGCCTCCAGAACGGAGACAAAAAAAAGCCTGTTGTTTATAACCTACCCAGTTTCTGGTATTTTTGCCATAGCAACTCAAATGGACTAAGACCAGTACCTCTATCTGTTCACCATGTCCAAATCTGCATGATCAGCCTAAACGTGTCTCCCAAACCCCAGACTCATTCACCCAACCGCTTACTCAAGACCTGTCTGTCTAACAGTTTCTGTCACTCAGCACTGAACTCCTTAACCTCTCCTAAAATCATTCTACACATCACCTAAGTCAAGAACAACTACATTCTTAATTCTTAGAACCATCCAGGCTCCTCAAAATACCCTACATTCCGCACTAGACCATCAGAAGTCTTGCTTCCTCTTTGAAAAAATGCCCAGAATTTTGCCAGTCCTCCCCACCTCCATTCCTCCCACCCTGTCTGCGCCCCCAGCATCTCTCACGTGGGAAACCGTCATCCCTCCAGTGGCTTCCCTGCTCCTAACACTGAAGCCTACAGTCTAGTCTCAGCACACCCACCATCTAAACTGTAAATCATGTCATGGCTCTTCTGCTCAAAACGCCACAATTTTACTCACAGTAGAAGCCACAGTCCTTACAAAGGTCTGAGGCCCTAAATCATCTGGTCTCCATTACATTTCTGACCGTATCTCTACTTTTTCCCTTGTTCTCCCTGTGCAGCCACACTGGCCTTGCCCATGGCCTCGAACGCTCTTCCTCTGGAGAGGTCTTAGAAAAACTCCTTACCACCTACAGTTTCTTAGTGAAAGACAAATTCTCAAAGCAGTCTGCTCTGAGCACTCTCTTCAGTACCGATACTACCCTCCCCCTCGCCCCAAGCCCTCTCACCCTCCTACCCCCCCCACCCCCCACCCCCAGGTCACCTGGTCCCTCTGTGCCTCAGAGGGCACAGCACTTAGTCACACCTAGCACAGCACATGGTTTAGTTTTCATCTCATGGTTTAGTTGTGTTCATCTCTGCCTTTAGAATGCGAACTCTAAAGTACCACGGATCTTTGTTTCATTCACAGATGAAGAGTATCCAGCATACAGCAGGTGCTTGACCAATGTTTGGTGAATGCGTGAAGGAAGCCGGAGAAAAATCGCAGGACGCCACAGTTCTAAGCCGAGTGGAGCCCGGTGGGGTCAGCCACGAGGAGGAGGCTGGAGGTTGCAGAAGCGGAGAGATGAGGTGATCTCACTGCAGCTGAGACTAAAATCACTGAGAAGGGGAAGACCCGGAACCCACTGAGCCAGCTACAGTGGTGCCAGGGGCCCCTCATGCAATGAAGAGTTAACAGTGTACACACCCGCTATAGTTTCAGAAATCTGGAGGGGAACTCCTTAAAGTGATTTTCTTTAGTTTCTCAATCTAATTTGGCTTTGTCCACTGGGACATGCTGCTTTCTCATAACAGAATTTAATAATTGAAAATAGCTCTTCAATGGGACAAAAGCTAAGAACGATAAACGACCTCCAAGGTCGTTATGTCAAATTCCCGTAAGCACCATAGGAGATAGCAGAAGGCCCCGATGGCCACGAGATTTTCTTTTAAATGAGTTACTCAGACTTGGTGGCTATATAGTAATGACCTCCAGCTTTGCTTACAAAATTCACATGAAATACCTGTCGTCGCTTAGTGTCATTTTTAAAAAAAGAAGAGAAAGGACCATAGTCTCTATTCTCAGATGAATAGTTTGGAGGAAGAAAATCTCAGCATGAACATACTGGGGGAAACAATCAAAGGTAACATTCTGAATTGCAGTTGTGACCACTGTATGTGACTCAGCCCCCCAGCAAAGAGAATTGCCTGTGCAAAATGTTTTCATCAACAAGAGATGAGTATTCAAAAAGGAACAATTAAAATCTCTCGATTATAATAGAGAGATTATAAGGTGTTTAAAATAACTATACTTTGGTGGAATTTTCTTTTTTTTCTTTTTTTTCTTTTTTTTTGGCGTTGCCAAGGGAAAAATCAAAACAGAATACCACTGAAAGACTCTTTGATACTTAACCAAAGACCATCTCGCTCAATAGTTAAGTCTGCGAAGTGGCAGAAACAGTCACTCCCAGGTCTGACTCCCTCAGTCTTTTCCCACTTAGACTGAGGAATCTTACATCACTTTCCTTATCAGGACTCAAATTCCTAATTTTTACATTACATGTGCACTGAGGTTTGTGATATTATTTAAAAGATTTTGAGTGAGAACATAAAGTGCAATCTACATTGATCAAAGCTATTATATTCTACTAAAATTTATCTTGGGTAGCCCAGAAGGATAGGACAAGAGTACCTGGTGAACATCTTTATTTCCAGTTTTACAGGCACTGTTAAATGGTTTCACATTTGATCTTACTGTAAAGGCCTCTCCTGAGAACCAAGTTATCTTGAAAGTGAAATTTAAGGACCTTTTCGAACATAACTCATTCTTGCCATATCCTCTGAGTTTTCCACCAGGAGAATTATTCCTATAGGATGGTATTTCACAAAATATGTTCCAAGAACTCTAAGATTCTTCCTCTCAAACTAAGATTCTGCAGGAAAAGCAGTCTGGGAAACACTGCATATCATACTCCCTCTCTTGAAAATTGTTCATCTTTAAGAGCATATTAAGGGTTCCCTTTCCTGATCGAATAATAAGTTTGAAACATTTGGAAGTGTATCTAATACATTTCGGAGAAATTTCCAAATTTATCAGATGAGTAAATAGTTCTGGCGAACAGAGAAGTAAGGCACCGTCCTGCGTGCGGACTTCTCACCCCTCCCAGCCACCACGAATGGGCCTGGAACACCTCCGTCGGGGAGATGCAGCGTCCTTCAGGCTCCTGCTGGGCTTCTCACCCCACGTGGGAATATCTACCCCTGTTTTAGGCACAACGTGTGCTCCGTTGTCCTGCTTAAGCACGTGCGGAATATGGCGCCTGGCCAGCTCCCCTGCTGTTTGTCCTCTGCGGGGAGGGTCCGGGGAGCCCCATTCTGCAGCATTCGGGGGGTGGTGGGGGAGAACTGTCCTGCATCACCCGGGGGCCTGAGACTCGCCGCTGAAGCTGACCTTGCTCTGTCTCTTCTCTCCGTGAGGAAGGGATTTCCATCCGTGCTTGACGTGCTTTTCCTGGTGACCCTGATACCAAGACGTGGTGGGCAGAAGAGCTCCAACCCCTAGTCCTGGGGGTAGGCAAAAGGTGCCACTTGCTGGACAAACACACTTTGCGAGATGTTGCTCTTGACCCTGGGTGTGCTCGCGTTCTCGTAATACACACACGCCCCATGGAGGAGAGCGGACTCCCCAGACTTGAAGGGGGTCGCTCGGACAAGCCTCAGGGGAGGGAGGGAACAAGAGGGTAGCCCCTGCCCCCCGTCGAGCGAGGCCACAGCCTGCGATCAACCACACGTGCGATCTGAAGAAAAACCAGTCTGACTCATGGGAACAACGGGTAGAACAGTGGCTGTCAGGGACAGCGCTGGGGAGGGGGGAGGTGGGGGGGCAATGGAAAAAGGATACAAACTTTCAGTTATGAAAGGGACACAGGTCTGAGGATCTGATATGCTACATAGTGACTGCAGTGGATGACACTGTATCGCGTCACTGAAATTTGCTAAGACAGTAGAACTGGAATGTTCTCACCAAAAACAAACACAAAGTAAATACGGGAGGGAAGAGCTGTGTTCATCAACTCCACCGGGGCGGTCCCTCCACAAGGCGCACACGTATAACAAATCATCACATCGCACACTTTCAATATTTTACAATTTTGTAACTACACTTTCATAAAGCTAACAAAGTGAGGCCAAACCCAATGGTGTGCAAACAAAGGTACAATCTTGACAGCCACGGCACACATTATCCCCTGGAGAGTCACTAAAACACAGCTCCTTGGGGCCCAGGTGTACGCCCCCACTTGGAGTAGCAGGGCGGGAGCATCCTGCCAGGTGGTCCGCCGAGGAACCGCCCCTGATTTTGCCTGTGGGACATGAAGAGCATGAAGTCCAGTCCCTTTCATTCCAGCCCAGTCCATTCCAGGCCCTGCCTCCTATGCTGTGTTGAGAGCCGAAGCTGGCACGTGAGAAACAGAACCATGCAGGGTTTGTACTTATGATATTCCAGACACGCTGCTATGTGCTTTACAAATAAGACTCCCAGAGTCCAACAAAGTCCTAAGAGGGAAGTACTCGTCTTACATGCTCTGTTTCACATAAGAAAATGGGGCCCACAGCCCTGAGGGACTCCCGCCAGGCTCCCCAGGGTGGAGCACAGACCACATGCCTGCCAAGGTAGTACTCTGCCGGGCTGCACTGCCTCGCTCCTTGACGCATATGAATGCCGGGCTAGGGAATCTGGCTGACGGTGCTAAAGTCTGGATGAGTCGAGAAGTGGGTGGGTTCCATGTGCCTGACGACATTCCCCAGGAGAGGCAGTGAGCGAGGCTGCCCTGGGGGTGGGAACCAGAACCTGGCAGGAGGAGATAGTGGGATGCGACCAGCCTGGCCACCTGTGAGCCGGGGCTGGAGCCAAGCCCTCCGCAGTCTGGAGATTGGTTTCCTATAGGGTGACTGAGAAAATAAATAGGTAAGCTGATGACACCGGGGCGGGGTTTCTCAGAGCTGGTGAAGAGGGTCCAGCTCTGGAAAGCACATTCCACAATACCCTGAATATGCAGAACAGCACTCACCTGTACACGCCTGGGATGGTTTCAAAAGACTTACCCAACTGGGTGTTGTGAATATGTGCAGCTGGGTGGGTGCCTGGATCTCACTGAAGCTATTAAAAATACATACAGAAAAATAACACTTGTGGCTTTGGATTAGAATGGGAGGGACTGCTCTCAACTCATGGTTTTTCATCTACATAAATAGATAAGCATAGCAGACGTGTGTGTGTGTGTGTGTGTGTGTGTGTGGACACATACACAGGCTTTCTAACTCAGTCCACTTGGGAAACCTAGACAGCAATGACACCACACCAGCAGATGCACTTAGCACCCAGAACTGGGTCATGAAATGTCATTCTCCCCTGAAAGGATCAAGTATAACATGGGGTCTAAATAACTTGTTCCAGAGAAAGAAAAACTGCTCAAAAGATCACGGGAACACACATACACACACACACACACACACACACACACCCCAACCTAAAGACTATCCACTGGCCAAATGATAGTAATGGACTATAACCCCGTGAATAAAATAAGCATCTGCAGGTCCATTCTGATATGTGTACGTGTGTGCGTGCAAATATATATGGAATACAGAGAGAGAATATATATCACATATACACATAAATGGAGAGGATAAATCCTTGCTTACAGCAAAATCCCAAATAATAAATGTACAAGGGATGACAGAACTAGAATGTCATCACTTGGCAATCATTATAGGCTCATAGAAAAGGTTCAGGCAAGAATGACCAGTGGATCAAAGAAATTCATGGGTGAAAGCTTGCTGAGGAAGGATATTTATACAGTTTCAAATACACATTTTACTTACTATTAATTCATTTATAAAAATGTCTATTAACTAACTACAGAGGAGAAATTATGTCAGACATCAGCTTAACCAAGTGGTAAGAGTGAATGTCGCTTGTCACATTCGACAGGAGGAGCCTCCCGACAGTGCCACACGGAGGAAAGCGGCTTGTGGGCTATTCCTGTCAGAAGTCCAGGACTTGGTTCTGATGGGAGCTAACATCAGACAAACCTTACTGAAGGACATCCTCCAAGTACTGGTCTGCAGGCATCAGAATTATCAGGTCAAGAAAATCAAGGAAGGACTGAAATGCTTCAGACAAACATGACAGCTCATTACAACCCATGATTCTGGACTGGAGCGGAACAGAAAGGAAAGTAGTAAAAGGAAGATTTTTAGGGGTCTGGTTTGGGTTTTTGCTTAGGGGGAAGATGAGTGGATATACATGGCAGTTCTGAGCAATGGCTACGATTTGAACGACATCTTTGGGTCAGATGAGAGTATTCCAGTAACACTAATTTCGGGAGGTTGCTGCGTGTACTCTGGTCACGTGGGAAAACAGCCTTGTTTGGGGGGAAATAAAATTTACAGTTTTTAGGGGTAAGAGGGTCTCAGGTCTCCAGCTTTCTCTGGACCAATGGTATGCAGGAGTTTCCACATTCTGCTCGCAGCTGTTCTGTAAGTCTGAAAATACTCCAAAATAGAAAGTTAACTCAATTTTGACCTTTGGAAAGAGTGCATTTGTAATTTTGCCTGGGGCGAACTCATGCGATACTGCAAATGGGTGCAATTAGTTTAGAGACTGCCCCACCTGCCCAGCAGGTGCTCCTACAGAAGATTTCCTTTTCCTTCTCAGATTCTGGGAGGCCCCCCATGGTCTTAATCCCCCATAGGTACGAATCCATGCAGGAAGGGCCAGGGCCTGAGCAGGTAACTGGGGATTGGGATGAGGTTCACTTTCGGGGGGAGGGGGGTTCTCTGCTTCCCCCTCCATCTCTTCTGCAGCAAACAGCCAGGATCGTGGACACGTCAGCAGCTGGAAGGGCCCTGTTCCTCCTGGACATTTCTTCCTTTTTCTCCCAAACCTGCCGCCTCTGGCTTCCTCTGGAACCTAAAGAAGTTTCCTTCTGCCAAAGGGTTAGCTCCAAAAAGGGAGGCAGATGCTCTCATGTGGCCATAGCGGGCGACTAACAGAGGGTACCTTTGTTCTTGCCTGTTTGCTCTTCACCACGAAAGGCTATAGTTCATTTTCTTCCCTGAAAGAGCTAAGTATAAATACCTCACCACCTGTATTAGCTTTTTTTCTTTTTCCTTCAAAAATCTCACAGGCAAATCTCACCAAAAGCATGCATATTCCCTCTACTAACATCAGGCTGGCCCCATGCTTACTGACGTCATAAACCCAAATATGTCTCCTTCCTGAATCTAACTGTATCGTGTCAGCCAAGCACACCACCCGAGAGATGACGTCCCTTTCAGAGTCGTGCCCTCCACGACGGGGGAAGCTGCCCTCAACTGCCGTGTCCATCAGAATATAAACACAGCCCCTGTGACGGACCACAGCTGTTCAGAGCAGTAGAATGGGTCTCAAAGTTACTTTGTATAGAGATTATTTATGCCAAATAAGAGTCAGGACTTGGAGAGTGGCAGGAAAACATTCATGCAAACTGTTCCTATGGTAGATGAGCCGGCAGAAATAGACACACATCGTGAAAATCATCTACAGACCCCAGGGAACGGCATCAGAAACCAGGAAATTTTACGCTACTTAAAAAAAAAAAGCATTCTGAAAAATAACATTCTGGCCCCACAAGAAACAATGTCACTGGTGACCAGCTCCTCCTCTCCCTCTCTGACCAAGGTTGTGTCATAAGCCCTAAAGGGGAGCTGGGCAGGGCCAGCACACAGCTGGGCTCGTCAGTCCATTCAGCAGCCAGAGAACCCGACTCTGGGCATCCGAACGTTGAGGAGATGGCGGCTACTGTGACCAATGGCTCCTTAGTCTGTGACTGCAGAAGATTTCCGTATTTTTAGTGAGGTTTCTAAAGCACGGTGGGCAGCATCCTGGAAGCGCGCTCAGATGGGGGAGGCGACCCAAACGCATGCACCTGTGTGTGTCTCGAGAAGGGGCACGGGGGGGTCGTGCCAGAAATCACTAGGTCGGGTGAAAGCGTTACAGAGCTTGGCTCATCCAAATAAATTTCTCAAGTGATTTAAATGTAGACAGAGAATTCATTACGTTTCTTAATTCTCCTGTTACTGCAAAACATCGGCAGTCACATGCGGAGGCAAAAGCTACGTGACAGCACAGGTGCGCCAAACCGAAGTCCTACTGAGCGAGAACGCAGAGAGCAGGCTCATAGCAGCATCGTTGTCTGGTACATGTTCAAATCAACGTGATATAGGATATTAGCAGACAGAGCCTACCCCGAGGCTTCCAGGGCTGCCCATCTCCCCCAGACATGTCTGCTCGGACAGCCCTGGGGACAGTCAGTGCCTGCTGGGAAGATGGGGGCAGGAGGTCTGAAGGACAGGAGGACAGCCCAGCCCCTCCAAGCACTGCTGGAACCCTGTTCTCTTCCACCCAGCGTGCTTTGTGCCCCACAGGCCCTGCTCTGCAGATCAATGGAATGTGCCATGACCAGAGCCATGTTTTATGGGGGGTTGAAATATCTGGGGGCAGGAGCTGGTGACATTAGGTGGGAGGAGCCAAGCAGGCACTGGGGACCCGGGTGAGAGAGGCAGAGGCCTGGGGCAGAGAACAGGTCATCAGAGACCTCATTCAATAGGCTACGACTCTTTTTTTTAAGACTTTATTTACGTATTCGACAGAGAAAGAGCATGAGCAGCTGGGGAGCCGCAGAGGGAGAGGGAGAGCAGGCTCCTGCTAAGCAAGCAGCCCAGTGTGGGGTTCGATCCCAGGACCCTGGGATCATGACCTGAGCTGAAGGCAGAGGCTTAACTGACTGAGCCTCCCAGGCGCCCCAACAGTTTACTTCCGATTTGGGGTTGGAAGGTCAGGGGGAGATGAGGACTCACCAGGCCCACCGGGATTCCTCAGCCTCCCCTACCTGGTCCATGGGGCATCCCCAGATCTCTGCAAATCTCTGCTCCACCCGAGTAGGTTCAAAGAGACCTCCAGCACGACCCCCACCATGGGCCCCCACGGGCGCTCCACTACAATGCTACCTTCACCCTTGCTCCCCAAATCCAAAATCCAAAGACAGCCAGTATGCTCAGAGACTGCTCAGAGGCTGTGCATCCCTCCCATAGCCAGCAAGACTGCCCATCCACGCCCCTCCCCTCCCCGCTCCCCCACCTTCCTTCCCCGATGCCCACTTCCTCTCTCTCTAGGCAGCTCCTTAAGGGCACCGAAGGGACAGCCCCAGTGAGGAAGGCCCTGCCCTCCCCCGAGCACGGAGGCTCGTCTCCCTTCTCCCGGGTCTCGCCTTAAATAACACTTTACTGAGAAGTCTTTCCGGATCAGACCACACAGAACAGCAGCCCCCTCCCCAGCTTGCCCCTGCGGGCCGGCACTCCTCTCCTTGCCTTCCTCCAGAGCACTGAGCTCCGCCTGATGTGCTGTATGTTTGCCTCTCTTGTGCCTGCAGGAATCCAACCGCTTGAGAACAGGAACCCGGCTCTGTTCCCTGCTGAATGCACAGCCTTCCCCACAGTGCCCGGCACACAGCAGGCACTCCATCAATATCTGCTGCTATTTGTCCAAAAGCCAGCGTGGGTGGGTTCTGGTGAGAAGCTCTCACGGATCGTAGACCACCAAGCTCTTCTGTGTCTTCACGTGATGGAAAGAGAGCATCCCTCCTTGTCCCTTCTTGGAAAAGCACTAATCCCATCATGAAAGCTCTGCCCTGGCGACCTGGTCACCTCCCAGAGGCACCACTCTAAACCCGATCTCGCTGGGGTTGAGGGCTTCGACAGGAGACTCCGGGTGGCACGAGGCCACAGACATCGTTCCGTTCCCAGCACGACGACCGAATGCGCGGCTAACGTGTATGTAACTTTATGAAGCAAATTGGAAGATGTACTTTGCATTTTCATGCAATTAGCAATCTGCTGGGTCTAACTTCATTAATTAATCATAGATCCCTTTTATGCATATGTGGCCATAGTGTTGATTTTTTTAATCATCTAAAATAAAGACTAGTTATGTTGTGATTGAATTGAGCTTTGCATTAGTAATTTATTCCATGGGGATAAATGGATGATTATAATTAGGAGTAACTAAGATAAGATTTAATAAGTGTCTTGATCTTTCCCAAGAATCTAATTGCTCAGATTAGTCTGTCATCTCTAGAAGCCATAAGCAATACAAACAATTTACACAGGACACTCAGCAACTTAAAACACGGGGATGAGCTAGGACCGCCGCCTCCGTGATCTCACTCGCCTACTGAAGATTTATGCACTGGGTATTTCTTCACAAAAGGTTATTCTTAAAAAATTACAATGACTAATTTGGAGGGTGTACTCTATTCCTATTATTACAATAAAGGAATTTTTTAAAGTGGTGTATCCTTCTGAAAGACGAAAAGAGAGACCTCCCAGACTGCCCAGCCACGATGGCCCGGCTGGAGAGTGAACGAGCTTCCACACCCATGTCCTTACGTGTTACCCTCCTGAGGGGCCTCCGCAGGACTCGCGGAGTCTCCCGAATTGGAAGCATCGCACACAACTGGCTGTGGGCGCTGAGAGACATGTGTGATGTGAAGTCGAGTCAAACAGCTGAACAGTTTCCTGCCTGTAAGCTGTACTTGGTGCACAGGAAAGCACGCAACCCACGTGGAAAGCTTATTCATTCCGTTATCCATCCATCAACCCGTAAGATTTTATTTATCTATTTAGTTGAGAGAGTGCAAGAGCGAGTGGGGGGAGGGGCAGAGGGAGAGGGAAAGAGAGAGCTTCTCAAGCAGCTCCTCACTGAGTGCAGAGTCCAACACAGGGTTTGATCTCAGGACCCCCAGATCATGACGGGAGCTGAAATCAAGAGTCAGATGCTTAAGCGACTGAGCCGCCCAGGCGCCCCCATCCATCCATTCATGGATTAAGGCTGGCTGGTCAGGAGTCCGACAGTCCAAGTCAAGAGAGAGTTAAAAGCTACCCATGGCCCCGGCTGGCAAGTGGATGTGACCAATATCCCAGAGTGGTGCATTACCTCAGTGTCCTGTTCCTATTAACCTGCTCCAGGGTCAGGAGATCAGAATGGACCATCCAGTGTCTGTTAAGCTCCCAGGGAAAAAGTGCCCAATGTCTTGCCCCCTTTGCACAGCGGAGCAGTGACTCTCAATACACGGCACTTTAAACTACACACTTCCCACCCTGAACTGAGTTCTGCCCCCTCTTGTAAGCTTCTGCCTTCATGGACCTTAAGGATAATGCTCTACTGTGCTCTTCCGTAGAGAGCACTCAAGCATTCCAGAACACCGATTCTCCTGCCATGAAGATGAGGAGGGAGAAGCAGGAGGGAGAGAAACAGGAGAAGGGGAGCCACGGCCAGCATGGGTCCGGCTTCGAGCATGAAGACTCTGCTCTTGCTCACAAGAGCCCCGGGCTCTGTTTTGAGCTCCAGAACCACACCTACACTTCCCACATCAGCACTGTCACCCCCCCTAGATTCAGAGTATCCAAAACCTCATCCTCCCCACAATGAAAGAAAACCAAGCCTCTGGTGCTGGATATACACATCTTCTCTTTCCTCTCGGCGCACCACCAGCCTGGTCTGCCTCTACACTGCCTCCACCCTCCTTCCCGCCCCCAGCGGGGCTCGCAGACATCAGGACACTTTCCAGCGGGTCTCTTCTCTCTTCTTCCAAACCATCCACGCACCAACACCAACGCCACCCACCTGTTCCTGCAATCTTGCTTCTCCAACTCAAGAATTTCGACTACTGCCTATCAAATAACACAAATCTCTTCCCTCTGGTATTTAAAAATATCATCTTTTTTTAAAGGAGTACTTTATAAATCGACAGTCCTCACTATGATGTTCGTCTTATGTCCTATTAAGACACACCCAGGGCCGGACCAATAAGACCGCTTCCTGAATATTCCCCCGCCTTTCCGCCTCCATTTCTTCTCTCCAACGTCTACTAAGTCTTTCTTACTTTTCAACGATGACCTCAAATGGTCCTTCAATGACACCTGGATGTCTCTCTACTCCATGCAGCATCTTTCTCCTCTGAATTACACATTAAAAAAAAAAAAAAAAAACACCTCTTATGCACTGTACCTGATTCATTTTTGTAATAAAGAATGTAAGTACTCTGTATGAAGTCCCTTAGGGCAAAGCCTACGTCTTGTGCCTCTTCCCCTTCCCAGCTTCCATCATAGCATCTGATCCATTATAGATCCTTAATCTGTATTTGGTACACGAACGTGAACCTATCTCAATGGGAAGAATATTCCTCACTAAGGGTAAGAGCGGCAACCTCCTGACATGCGACAGCCTTCAAGTGTGCCAAGATGAGGCTGTGAAAATGTGTTATTCAGCTATGGCCATAAACTCCAGTCCTCAGCTGCTTCTGTCTATGCTTGAAACACACCGAGCTACTGAATCCATTTCCTCAAGCTGGTGGAAACCAACTGATCTGGGTTGTGGTTGGAGAGAATGTTACTTCAACTGAGTGGGCTGTCCCAAAACAGAATTCTCCATTCGATGGAAGCACCCACTTATAAAAACACTCCTTCCAGTGCTCAAAGAGTCATGAATATTTGCAAAGTTTTAAAACTACAACACACATAATGACTGTCACCCTACTCTCCCTCTTCTCCTCTGTCACTTTCCATCACACTGGAAGTGCCAGATTCTCTGTGGGTACCGCTGACACGCAGCTAAAGGAAGGTTTGCTTGGGCTTACGTCTAGTTTGTGTTCTGTGGAAGGTACGTATGTGGTGGGGAGGCATTCGCAGGAATGAGGTTACTGCTAGCTGTCCTTCTGGAAGTCTTCTTCTACCCACTATGCCAATTCCCCTTGTTAGGAAGGACGAAAGTTCAGGGCCAGGGGTCAAGTGGGACATGCTGGATATATTTACAGGAGATCTACTTCCAGTGTGCCTGGCATTGGACTTTGTGAGTAGCAAAATGAAATGAGGTTCAAAAGGTACAAAGCCCAAAGCTAATCAGTGGAAAATTTTTAAATCATCAGATATGTAAAATTATAAGCAGAAAATCTGAGTCTCATAAATGTCTATTCTCCTTTGTGAGGAACAGAGACTTGACTTACTAATGCAGCATATGAAGGCACCATACAGTTTTGTTTGGTTTTGGAGGCATGCACAAAAAATACATTTTATTCAAACTTCATGTTTATAAGACACAAAGGTGTCACAGTACTATAGGCACGTATGTCTGCAGAGGAAGTCTCATGTTCCAGATACTGCAACTTACCAGATCTGACAATGTGGTGGCTTCGAATGCATCATATATTGATGAAGTGGGGGTTCCAGGTGCAAAGACACTCAATATTTGCCACAAGTGACAAGCATTTGGAATTTTTTTAAAAGATTTTGTTTATTTATTTGACAGAAAGAGAGATCACAAGTAGGCAGAGAGACAGGCAGAGAGAGAGGAGGAAGCAGGCTCCCTTCCAAGCAGAGAGCCCGATGCAGGACTCAATCCCAGGACCCTGAGATCATGACCTGAGCCGAAGGCAGAGGCTTAACCCACTGAGCCACCCAGGCGCCCTGGAATATTTTTGATTATCCCTTTTTTTATAAATAATTTTAATACTGCATCTTTTAGGTAACCAAAATTATATAATTTTTCCAGAATTATTTGTCATACCCAAATTCAAACATACCAGGAAATGAGTGCCTTCAATTCCTAAAATTATTTAAGATTAGTCATTGCTGAAGAAAATTTGAAATATCCTGACATGTTAAAGCTCATGCATAAAAGAAACTACATGAAGATTTTCCCAAATTTGATAAAATCCCTAAAACTTTTCATGACATACTCAGTTACAAATGGTGAAGCTGAAAGAAACTTACCTAAACTGCCAATAATAAAATACAAATTTTGATCAGGCAGGCCAGAAAAATAACTTCCTATTCCTCTATAAAAAATACTGTAAAATCACTGCATATAAAGGGTCAGTCAGAATATGAGCCATGTATTGTGAAAGTACTACAGTAGTCTGTTAGGCTGTTAAAAAAAAATGTGTTATTTTTATGGATCATGTGATATTTGTCACCTTCTCAAATTTACTTTTAATGCCATTCCGATCAAAATTCCACTGGTATTCTTCAAAGAGCTGGAGCAAATAATCCTAAAATTTGTATGGAATCAGAAGAGACCCCGAATCGCTAAGGAATGTTGAAAAACAAAAATAAAACTGGCGGCATCACGTTACCTGATTTCAAGCTTTATTATAAAGCTGTGGTCACCAAGACAGCATGGTACTGGCATAAAAACAGACACATAGACCAGTGGAACAGAGTAGAGAGCCCAGATATGGACCCTCAACTCTATGGGCAAATAATCTTCGACAAAACAGGAAAAAATATACATTGGGAAAAAGTCTCTTCAATAAATGGTGCTGGGAAAACTGGACAGCTATATGTAGAAGAATGAAACTTGACCATTCTCTTCTACTGTACAAAAAGATAAACTCAAAATGGATAAAAGACCTCAACGTGAGACAGGAATCCATCAGAATCCTAGAGGAGAACACAGGCAGTAACCTCTTCGATATCAGCCACAGCAACTTCTTTCAAGATATGTCTCCAAAGGCAAAGGAAACAAAAGCGAAAATGAACTTTTGGGACTTCATCAAAATCAAAAGCTTCTGCATAGCAAAGGAAACAGTCAAGAAAACAAAGAGGCCACCCATGGGATGGGAGAAGATATTTGCAAATGACAGTACAGACAAAAGGTTGATATCCAGGATCTATAAAGAACTCCTCAAACTCAACACACACAAAACAGACAATCATATCAAACAATGGGCAGAAGATATGAACAGACACTTCTCCAATGAAGACATACAAATGGCTCTCAAACACATGAAAAAATGTTCATCATCACTAGCCATCAGGGAGATTCAAATTAAAACCACATTGAGATATCACCTTACACCAGTTAGAATGGCCAAAATTAGCAAGACAGGAAACAACATCTGTTGGAGGGGATGTGGAGAAAGGGCAACCCTCTTCCACTGTTGGTGGGAATGCAAGTTGGTGCAGCTTCTTTGGAGAACAGTGTGGAGATTCCTCAAGAAATTAAAAATTCCTCAGAAATTAAAAATAAAGCTTCCCTATGACCCTGCAATTGCACTACTGGGGTATTTACCCCAAAGATACAGATGTAATGAAAAGAAGGGCCATCTGTACCCCAATGTTTATAGCAGCAATGGCTACGGTTGCCAAACTATTGAAAGAACCAAGATGCCCTTCAACAGACGAATGGATAAGAAAGATGTGGTCCATATACACTATGGAGTATGATGCCTCCATCAGAAAGGATGAATACCCAACTTTTGTAGCAACATGGACGGGACTGGAGGAGATTATGCTGAGTGAAATAAGTCAAGCAGAGAGAGTCAATTATCATATGGTTTCACTTATTTGTGGAGCATAACAAATAGCATGGAGGACATGGGGAGTTAGAGAGGAGAAGGGAGTTGGGGGAAACTGGAAGGGGAGGTGAACCATGAGAGACTATGGACTCTGAAAAACAACCTGAGGGGTTTGAAGGGGCAGGGGGTGGGAAGTTGGGGGAACAGGTGGTGGGTATTATGGAGGGCATGGATTGCATGGAGCACTCGGTGTGGTGCAAAAACAATGAATACTGTTACGCTGAAAAGAAATAAAATTTTTTTAAATGCATTTTTATTCTTTTTTATTTTAAATAAATATTCAATCTCCCTTTTGTTGTTTAACTGCTGTGTTCTTTTTCTTGAAGAAGATCCTCCCAAGTATAATGAGCTTTAGGTCCCAAAAAATGGAGAATCTACCCGGAAACTCTCACAAAGTTACACGGGAAAGTACGTCATTCATTCATTCAACAATCTCTGGAGCGCCTCCCTCCCACCAAGCACGGCTCTGGGCGTTGTCACTTCTACACAGATTAAACAAACCAATGACATGGAACATCCATTCTAGTAGGCGGGGGGGGGGGGGGGGCAAATGATAAAATAAACCAGGAGAAGATGGTCCAGAAAAGTGAGCTGATGACGAAGGCTTTGAAGAAGAGGCTGTGGGAGGGAAAGCACTCAGGTCACAAGGTGTCTGGGGAGGTCAGCTGAGAAGCCCCAGCTGAGCAGGTAAGAGAGCGACCCTGGGATCTAGAAAACAAACAAGATGGGGATGAGGGGAGAGAGCAACACTGCAGCCAGAGGGAAGACTACGTGCAAGAAAGCGGGGGCATGAGTGCCTCCCTCAAGCGGGAGCACAGAGCTGGACCAGAGTGAGCCCAGGCAGGGGAGCGGAAGCAAAGGCCAGCGGGTAACCCGGAGTGGATGGAACAGCTTTCACCACAGGTGTCACCCTTCACGGAAGTGAACATGGCAAGACAGTAATGTATATACATTACAGTGTATAAGATACGCAAGGGCTTTGCTTACTTTCTCTATTTCTAGGCTTGAAATAGTTGATCATTAATCATGTACATTTTTTAGCCTTCAAACGTATGTATCAGGAAACCAGAAAGACTGAAAGTAAGTATCACAGCAGCCTCTGATGAAGAAAGAGGGCAGAAAGGCTGTTGGGGGTCGACTTGACACACACTGAGGCCAAGAGATGTCGAACCAACCTGTCCGCGTGCTCATCAAGCAAAGCTCGGCCATGCCGGGCCAGGCTTCCAAGCCAGGAAAGGATCATTATTTAATATTTCTTAGTCGTTATGTTTAGGTTTAACCACTTTGCTCATTTCTAGTTAAACCTCCTGAAAGTTGTCAATTTTCCTCATTTTAGCTGCAGGATGCAGAGTCGTCTGCAACACATACCATTACACTCTTGAATCATACAACAAGAGTCCTATGTTTAAATATGAATACGATCATGAAGATGTATAGGCTATAAGCCACTTATGACTGTGTAGGATAAATTATGTCACATGCTCATAATACTGTACGAGTGGTTTTTTTGTTGTTAATTACATCACAAAGTGCTGGAAACAAGCTTTCTGTACATACTTAATGTGTTCCCTAACTTCTTTCTGCAGCACTAAGAGAACTTGGGTCAATTCATTCTAATTATTCATATCCCAGGGCTATCACTAAATACGTATTTAAAATTAAAATAAGCTAGTTCATCCTGAGAGAAAAAAGCTCTAATAAAACAGCACGGATGCATTTCTAACAAATTTCTGACTTAACTCCAAAGTATTTAAAAAACACTCCAAAAACAGTACATTGTCATTTCACAAAATTCAGCCTCCATCTACCTAGACCAGTTAATCAAATTTTATTTTTTATGAAGTCATGACATATAAAATTGAGGACTGATGAAAGTTAATTTAGAGTAAGATACAATATTGTAGCAAAAAAGGATTAAAATATTCTTGTTCGTAAAATGCTAATATAAGAGCTTAAACTTCAGTAATGAATAGCAGCTCAATATTAACTAATTTTAATGGCTTTCAAGTACATAACGGAAGATAATGCATTATCTGAAAAATATTCAGATATAAACTACTCTGGTGTTTCCTACAGAAACTGCTTCACCATTCCACACAAAATAAACTTCCTTATGAGTCCATAAACAAAAAGCTCATGACCATCCTTGGCAGGCCTGCTCCTTCAATATATTTTCCAGATGGCCGACAAGGTCAATAAATGGCTTAATAAAAAATATTTATATAATTCAGCAAAGCACAGTTTTTTGAGAACCGCTTGTGTTCAGTTAACTTAAGACCCTGTCTGATTGTACCTGAATATTTAGACCTATTATAATACAGGCGCACCTGGCTGGCTCAGTCAGAGGAACATGTGACTCATGATCTCAGGGTTGTGAGTTCGAGCCCCATGCTGGCTGTGGAGATTCCTAAAAATAAACAATATATTCACTATAATATAATATAGGTGAAATGGCTGTATTTCAGAAGTCAGATATGAGTTACTCCATTATTCTAATGCCACCTGAAAAGATTTCATATGGCCACTTATGCCAGTACCGTGCTGTCTTGGTGATCACAGCTTTGTAGTAAAGCTTGAAATCAGGTAGCGTGATGCCCCCAGTTTTATTTTTGTTTTTCAACATTTTCTTAGCAATTCAGGGTCTCTTCTGATTCCATACAAATTTTAGGATTATTAGCTCCAGCTCTTTGAAGAATACCGATGGAATTTTGATTGGAATGGCATTAAAAGTATAGATTGCTCTAGGCAGTATAGACATTTTAACGATGTTTATTCTTCCAATCCAAGAGCATGGAATGGTCTTCCATCTTTTTGTGTCTTCTTCAATTTCTTTCATGAGTGTTCTATAGTTCCTCGAATACAGATCCTTTACCTCTTTGGTTAGGTTTATTCCCAGGTATCTTATGGTTCTTGGTGCTATAGTAAATGGAATCGATTCTCTAATTTCCCTTTCTGTATTTTCATTGTTAGTGTATAAGAAAGCCACTGATTTCTGTACATTGACTTTGTATCCTGCCACGTTGCTGAATTGCTATATGAGTTCTAGTAGTTTGCGGTGGAGTCTTTCGGGTTTTTCATATAAAGAATCATGTCATCTGTGAAGAGAGAGAGTTTGACTTCTTCATTGCCAATTTGGATACCTTTTATTTCTCTTTGTTGTCTGATCGCTGTTGCTAGGACTTCTAATACTATGTTGAACAAGAGTGGGAGTGGGCATCCTTGTCGTGTTCCTGATCTCAACGGGAAGGCTGCAAGCTTTTTCCCATTGAGGATTATATTTGCTGTAGGTCTTCCATAGATTTGATGAAGTTCAGGAATTTAAACGCTCCAGGGTCTTAGACATAGCTAAGCTGAAAAAACTTAGGTGACCCATTCCAAGGTGAAATGTTTAAGTAAAATCTCCCTTTATCCCCATCAGGGTAAAAACTTATTTAAAGTTTCTATGTAAGATATTAAAATAAGACCCACTTCTGCTTGATTCTAAAGAAGCCAAAACTAGATACTATGAAATCTTTAAGGTGATTTTACAACTGAGAAGTAAAAAATGTAATTTATCTGTATTCATAACAACTCCAAAATAAAAAGTGAAATGTATTACACAAATAATTACATATTAACCTATTTCTTTCCATTTCAACAATAAGTATTAGGTACCTTTTCTTTTCTTTTTTTTAGAGAGAGAAAGCTAGGGTGGGGGGCACAAGGCGAGGGAGAGAGAGAATCTTAAGCCAGCTCCATGCCCAGCCAGCTCAATGCAGGGCTTGATCTCACAACCCTGAGATCATGACCTGAGTCAAGATCATGAGTCAGATGCTTCAATTGAGCCATCCAGGCACCCCACAGGTACCACTTTTAATAACCAATTCAGCTTCAGTGTTTATGATTTACAAACACTTTCACATCACAGTGAAATTTGAAGTGGATAAAACTGGTATCATCTCCCTTTAAACCAACGAGAAAAACAGCACCCAAGCACCCAAATGTGACCATTTACAGAGGTCCCCAGAAGCACGTGGTTGCTCCACATCACACTTTCGGGTCATCAGACTCCCAACAGTTTTCACTCTGATGTCACCATCCTTCACAGATGAGTCAGACAAGCGCCCCCCATCTCGAAGTCTGTCCATGATGGTAGTGCTCTTAGAGAAATACCCCAAAAATCAGTCACAAATTTTAGGGCTTAGTGGCACAGAAATATCATACAGTCTGGAAGTTCTCAATTCCTTGTTCCTAATGTAACATACACGAGATCAATCTGACAATGAGCCATGGAGAACCATCTAATGCACATGCATTAGATCAGGTCTCAGCGGTTCGCAATTTCTAGTGCGTTCTCTGCAACCACAGCTCCTTCTCTGTCCGGCAGGAAATCATCAGAACGCAAGTGAGAGGGATGTCATCATAGGAACTGCCTTGAAATCAGTGTTTTAATTGTCATTAATAAAAATTTCTTGAGGCTCCTGGGAGGCTCAGTCGGTTAAGCATCTGCCTTCGGTGCAGGTCATGATCTTAGAGTCCTGGGATCCAGCCCTGAAAAGGGCTCCTTGCTCTGTGGGAAGACTGCTTCTCCCTCTCCCTTTACCCCTCCCCACTGTTTGTGCGCTCGCTCGCTCTCTCTCTCTCAAATAAATAAAAATAAAATATGATAAAACAAATAAAAATAAAAATTTAGGGAGTGGGGGAACACCTGAAAACTTACCTCACAGTACCAGAATTTAAAAATAGCCGAGATGAAAGTGGTGGATTTAACCCTTTTGTTTTATACACAAGGCCTAGAAGTTAAGCAATTTGTCAGGGACGCAATTCTGGTACACGGTAGAACCGGTATTAATACGTAAAAGGCCCTAATTCTCTTCTTCCAACCAATGTATTTCCATTTGTACCTACTTGCAGAGGTGGAAAATGTGAAAGACCAGATTTGGAGTTAGGAATGGAGGAGACAGGTTAAAACCCGTTGTCTTCTCTCTGCCTCTTGCACCGTGAACAATGAGGTTATGTGGCTACCCTCGGAGTGGGCACTTCTACAGGTCAGAAGGGAGAAGAGTCTGAAGACAGAAGAGTTCAAACAGCTTCTGGGGAAGTGACTTGAAGAGCTTCAGACAATGAGGAAGACCTTCCACACTCCAGTCCAGACACGCGGGCCTCCCGGTCTCTCTCCGTCTCTCCCCACCTCCCCTCCCCCAACCTCCCTCCGCCCTCCCTCCCCACCCCCCTCTCCTTAGACCACGAATCACTGAAGCAAGTAATTATTGGAAATCCAGCATGAACCAAGTACTACACTTGCTACCAGAGGGAACATCATGTTTTATCCTCATTTTATAACACCTGCATCACTTAAGTAAATTAGAGCTCTATACACTAAGGAATTTACGAAAGATCCTAAAGTTCGGAATTAATGCCAAATGGTAGGCCCTCACGTGTGCGTGGATGCAGCTCCATCAATACAGCCGCTGTCCAGCAGATTTACTACAGATTTGTTTCACACCTGCTTGAGAACACATGTCGGCTTTTCACAAGAAAAGCTTAACATCTCCATCACTATACAGCTGTTTATGGAAGCTCCTTTCAAGCCATAAAGTCTAATTTGTAAACCAATAACTTAACTATGACCATATTGATTAAATGTGCAGAACCAGGTGCCTGGGTGGCTCTGCTGCTTAAGCCACTGCTTTCGGCTCAAGTCATGATCCGGGAGTCCCAGGATGGAGGCCCCATCAGGCTCCCAGCTCCGCAGGGAGTCTGCTTCTCCCTCTGACCTTCTCCCTGCCCATGCTCTCTCTCTCTTTCTCGCAAATAAATAAATAAAAATTTTAAAAAAATTTTTTTAATGTCAAAATTCAATAAATAAATAAATAAATAAATAAATAGATGTACAGAATCACAACTTCGGAACAACTGCTCCCAGCCATAAAAGGGTAAGACCCTGTATTTTACTGAAATTTATATTGAGGGTGTAAAGATCTTTGAGAAGCTTGTAGTTATCTCTTGTGAAATTATCAGAAAGAAACAGTTCATAGCTAATTCATTTAAGAGCTTGATACAGATTAACTATAGATTCTCAATAAATCTGAAAAAAGCAACATTTAAGTTTTAACTATTAATGATATCAGAAGAATTAATGGTGAAAGAACACAATACACATTTAGTCTGAAGCCTACGTACAGAAACATGTAATCTATAGTATTACTACTGTTCTAAGTAATAGATTTTGTCAAAGGGACACAACTCCCCTCCAACTTCTTGAAATCCACGTGAATAACTTCATTGAATGCCAGAATGTTAAAGCAAAATATTCTCAGGAGATCAAACAAAAGTTCATAATTTCTGGGCCCTGAAATTTCAGTAGCTAACAGTTCATGGGTTTTAAAAGTAACAATTTTCAACATGTACAGCAAAAATAGGAACAGCACACTCATTCATCATGGTACATTCTCCCATTGGCCCTCAAGGATCCATGAGCGAGTGTGATCATCTGTATTTTGTATATGGCAATGTGAGAACTAGAGAGGATGCAGAGCCCAAGTTTGAGAAAAGCCAGATAAATTTAAAGATTGGCCTGAAACATCAGAGAACGAAGAAATCATGACATATTTACAAGTTGTGACTTGGAAGACCCTGTGCTTCTGAGGAGGCCAGGCCAACATTGAACTGCCTCATCA
Source organism: Mustela putorius furo (assembly GCF_011764305.1). Taxonomy (NCBI): domain Eukaryota; kingdom Metazoa; phylum Chordata; class Mammalia; order Carnivora; family Mustelidae; genus Mustela; species Mustela putorius. The sequence continues at coordinate 1,475,719 of NW_025421511.1, read as the reverse complement.
CTCTAGCCCGTGCACCAAACCAAACGTCTTTGATAAAAGACACCTGCAAAAACCTGGACTAACTTTATTCTCAATGGTGACATACTGAGAGCTTCCCCTCAGGGTTCCTATATGAGACCCAAAAAATGCCTCCTAGTGCCACTCTACTCAATACAGGACTGCATGTTCTGGCCAGCATTATTAAGCCAGAAAAAAGAAACAAAAATGCAATAAGATCAGAAGAAAAGAAATAAAGTTGTCATTTTTGCAGACAACATGATTGTGAAAGAAATAAATCTCAATAAAAATTATTAAAATTAGTGAGTTTAGCAAGGCCAATATAAAAAAATCATAAGCAAAAAAAAGTAGAAATACAATTTTTAAAAGATACTATTTAAAGTAGCTCAAAAATACCTATTCTGGGGAGAAATACACAAAGCTATCTATAAAACTGCCACATGGGAAGCAAAACATTACTGAGAGATATTTTTAAGGCAAAACAGATATTCCTGAAAAATAAAATTTAATACGAGAAAGATGAGAATTCTCCCCTAAACTATTTATAGATTCAAAACATTTCAATTAAAATCCAGTAGATTTTTCTGCGCAAACTGATAAACTGATTCTAAGTTTTGTATAAAAAAGAACAATGCCAAGATTTAAAAAGACACTCTTGAAAGAATGTGAAGCTACATTCACTGTATGTAAAGATTTGACATTAAGAATTGATTAAAATGGGGTGGTATTTCTACAAGGTTAGGCAAATAAACAAATGGGACAGAAGAGATTTTACAAATAGATCCAATCATATATAAAACATGAGTTAGAAAAAAAACTGGCACTGCACAACACAGAAGAGAAAGTTCTTTCAATAAATAGTTTTTGGTTAAATATATATCTACATGGAAGAACAGAATGTCATCTCACAGCACTAACCAAAAATCACTTCAGGTTTTAGATCTAAGTGTGAAATGCAAAACATAAAACAATAAAGCTCCAAAAAAGTAACAGAGATTAGCATCTTCCTGATCTTGAGATAGGGAAAGAATAAATAAGACACTAAATAAAGCAAAAACACAAAATAAAAAATTTAGAAATTAGACCCCATAAAAATTAAAAACTTCTGTTTTTAATTTCATGAACTTCTGTTTTTGTTTCATGAACTTCTGTTCATGAAAAATACACTATTACAAAAATGAAAAGGCAAACCATCAAGGGTAGAAAAATATCTGCAAAACACTCAACTGACAATAAAACACTGTGCGGGATGTAGTGAGAACTCCTAAAGATCAAGAGAAAAAAGACAGACAATCCAAGTAAAAACATGCAAGAGAATTAATGAACAGGTACTTCACAACAGAGAATATTCAAAGGATATAAAGGTTCAATTTCATTAGTAACCAATAAAATTTAAACAAAACCACAGTAGGATACCACTATAAATCCATAAAAATGGCTAAAATGAAACAGACAATGCCAAGTGTTGACAGGAACACAGAGCACAGGAAACTCTCATGCACTGCTGGTGATTCATAAAAATGGCTAAAATGAAACAGACAATGCCAAGTGTTGACAGGAACACAGAGCACAGGAAACTCTCATGCACTGCTGGTGATTCAATCAGACAATCACTCTGAACATACACATACCCAGGAGAATACTCACAAAGGTGCACTAAGAAACAAATAAAGGAACGTTCATAGCAACATGACTCCTAATAGCCCCAATTTAGAAGCAATCCAAATAGTCAACAGTAGAAGAAATAAATTGCAGACAGCAATGAAATCAAATTAATTCCAGCTACTTATAATGACATGGGCGACTCTCACAAATACATGTTCTAAGTGAAAGAAGGTAGATTCAAAGAATATATGCTCTATGAGTCAATTTACGTGAAATTTTAAAATGGTCGAAGAGGTCAGGACAGTAGCTACCTTTGAAGGAGGAAGGGATGCTGATTGAGAGGCGATTAAAGAGGGTACGGAGGACTGTGGAGTGCAGTCACATCTACTTGAGGGCCTGCTGTGTTAAATGCACACTGGTGTTCTCTGTGGTAACTTACTAAGCCATACACTTGCACTGTGTGTTTTGTAATAGGGCACTCTGGACCGAGGAAGATACCTGTGAAAAGAGATCACCGAGCGCATGCACTTTGTTTTCTCTTTCTCACGTTCCTCCACCTGCTTCCGCAAATGCTTGTGGGACAGCAGGTGCCCTATCCGCAGTGCGGAACTGTGAGCACAAGTTCTGGGCGTGAGAGTGACGCGCGCTAGAGTCGAGATCCCCGAGACCAACACACTCTTCCAGACTGCCGACCTCTGGATTTTCACGAGAAAGAGAAATTCCCCTTCATCTGGTCAGACACTGCCATTCTGATCACCCACCTACAAATCCTACCTGGTACAGAGAGCCAAGCCGCAAATCTAAACCTCACTGATGCCGACTCCCGTGCTTTTCCACAACCTCACACTGAGTCTCTCCCCAGCTATGGAAAAACCATTCTAGAAATTTCATGTCCAAAATTAAAAAAAAAAAAAAAAAAGGCAACCAAATCCATTTATGTAAAAGAGAATACTGAGGGGCACCACCAAAAAACCATAGTTGGAAACGCTCTGCTTTGTTACACCTTAAAAATAAAACGGTGTTTTATGGTATTGATTTTTCTCTTTTTCAGCTACAGCAGCTGTTGCCTCATAAAACTGGAACATAACCTTTCCCTTCTCCCAGGTGATTCACTCACTCTTGTGTGCTAATACTTGGCAAATGATTTTTCCTGAATATGCAGATATTTCTAAGTACTTTGCTAGGTTTTTCCCTTGACAATCACAGGGTACACTTAATGTCATCTGGAATACTTTACATGAAAATAAAGAGAGGGAACAGAAAGAGATGTCATGTAAGGATGTGATTCACTAGCTCAGAAAGCCATTTCCTTGGCAAGGGGTCACTCAAACTGTTTCACCGAGGTATATTTATGTTCATATGATCAAACTGAATAAAGCAGAAATTCAGCACAGAGCCATCCACTGGGGCAAGAAGCCCAGAGATGTGATCCTAATTGAGGATATTAGAGCCCAGGCATGCTTCATCTGGAAAATTCATTTTCTAAGACTCTGTTTTCTAGTTTTCATCTCACTTTTGAGTTCCTTCAACTCTTGGTAGGCAGGATCCAACCCAAACGTGATTTTTTTTTTTTTTTTGCATCACCCCCTTAATATTTGAGTTTCTGAAGGCAGAACTCTCTATCTCCTTCACCCTCTTGACCCCACCATCACTAGAGAGGATACTCTTCAGTGTGACGATGGCTTCTCAAATGTGCAACAACAGGGTGTTACGGACCAAATGTTTGTGTCCATCCCAAAATTCATATGTTGAAGCCCAACCCCCAATGTGGTAACAGTGAAAGATGGGGCCTTTGGGAGGGATTAAGATTAGATGAGGCTATGAGGCTGGGGCACCCACGATGGGATGAATGCCTCTATAGGAAGAGACACCAGACCTCTCCCCCTGCCGTGTGAGGACACAGAGAGAGGTTCTGTCCTCCAGCCAAGAAGAAGGTCTTCACTGAGAACCAAATGATCCAACACCTTGGCCTTAAGCCTCCAGAACTGTGAGAGATAAATGTCTGTTGCTTTTGCCACCAAGTCTTCTGTATTCTCTTATAGAAGCGCACAATAAGGGGCTGACTATTAATTTAAGAAGGGATGAAGGCGTGGAGAACATTTAACGATTCAAGGAAAACAGGACTCTCTGTTCATGGCCACAAGGGCCAATAAGAAGTCAATTCCTGGAAAGCACAGAGGGGCTAGAAATTAGGGAAGGAGGGACTGGAACATAAGAAAGAAGGAACATGTACATGCCCATCTGAGTCAGGAAGACAGGGGTGAGCAGGTGACCCAAGATCGACATGAAAGACATTCCATGCCACCTCCTGAACCCTGTGTGTGTTCATGTTCCACTCCTTGTGAGGCTGGGCTCTTTCTTGAGACGAACGAAACCTTTCATGGGCAGGAGGTCACTGTTAATTACCTACATGTCCCTCCTACTCCTTGGGAAACATGTGTTAGAATGGACTGGCTCCTGAATCAGTCTTGTCCCGGGGGAGGGTTGAGTGTGAAGAACTGGGGGTGGGAGGAGACGATGAACAAACTTCCACAGTCACCAAAAGAAGAGAACTCCTCATTTGATTGATGACTGAGTATTGGACTCAGGGGCAGGTGGGAACGGAATGGACTGTAACAGAAGGAAGGCGGTGCACAGCTCTCACTACTACTTCCATCGACAGCCGGCTGCCCCCAACTTCGGCAACATTACAAATGACCAATGTCTCCCTCCTCTCTGTTTCTTCTGGCCCACCTTCCCATTGGTTCGACTGCCGACATCACATCTCACTGGATATTTTATCTTGGACAAATTACTTGGCTAATCTGAACCTCAATTACTCCATTGTAAAACAGGAACATTAATATCACCTCCAAAGATGGCTATGAAAATTAAAATGTTATAATAGAGAGAAACTCATTCCATGCCTAAAAGATAGAGGGTGTTCAACAATTGTTTCTGTCCCTTTCCATATCACAAAGAGAGGGAGAGAAACACAGACAAAAACTATTGAGAACTTGTTGAAACCCCTGAATTCTCTATTGTTGAGACTTCAAACAGGAAACTTCTCGCATGGATAACTTAAACTTTCTTAAGCCTCAGTTTCACATCTTAAAAAGTATAATAAAATTGCTTCCTAATAGGGGGATTCCTGAAAATAAAAGATGGCATAATGCTTCTAGACTGCTTAGCCTAGTATGTGAAACATAGTACTTCTCGATAAATGGGTACAGACCTGATTATCTACTATTAATCGTGAAATGGGGCACTACAGCTCCTAGCTAAGCTTGCCTTCAAATGCTGAAAAAAGACACCACCTCCATACACCCCTGATATATGGTTACATTTGTTGATATGTAGGACAGCTCTTTATTATATCTAAGTGATAAGAATACTACATACCTTCCTCATATTCTTCCAATTCAACAAATCCAGTAATGTTTTCAGTGAAGAATGAATACAAAAGAAATGTTATGTATCACATTGGCCCGAGCTGGTCAGTGTTGAGAAAACGAAGCATGGAACTTGATGCAACAAGGTTCTAAGTAATTAAGGTGAAGGGCACAGGGTAGAAGGGAAATACAGAAAACCAAAGACCCTCTTTAATAATTTCACCTGGTGCTGGGCTGACATCATCCAGAGACGAACAGTTCTTAGAAATGCCAAGGTCGACTCACCCATCTGCATGTCTGGTGTCCGTCTGCCATGTTTCTTGAAGGAATATACACTTTCTCCACTGGATAACCATGGTTAAGGAGCCTGGGGGGAAAAAAAAATAACAAAATCCCTTTAAACAAGTATCTAACTATTTGCTAATGTTTGGAAACTTTGGCACAGAGAAATGACTACATTGGCAAAGGAAACTTAACTCGGTCCCCAACTTTAAATTCCTACGGAACATCACTGGCTCTTCACCATGATCTTTTGGCTCATAAGAAAACGTTTCCCCTGACAAAGGTTTATAGGGAGAGGCCTTAAAAAGAAAAAAAAAAAGTCTCCTCCCCCCCTGATTCCTCAAAATCACCCATCGCATCAGGGACTGAAATAAAGCGCATGTGGACAACTGAGAAGACCACCAGGCTTGTGAGCTGCCTCTTCCCACCTCCCCCTCCCCTCCCCTCAAGTCTCCAGCAATTTCAAAAGGGAAAACGTTGCCCTTGCTGGCGGAGAATGTATCCACAATACGCAATCACAGAAGAATAACAGACCTCAACGACCTCATTCTCTGCCAAAAACCAATTAATGCATTAGAGTCACTCTGAAGAGAAAAATCAATAAAGTTCTAGGAAAACAGTAGAAGCAGTAGCTGCCAGTGTGGCAAAATGTTCCAGATACGCCTCCGGCCTGAAGACAAGGCTCTCCCAGGGAGAAGCTGGCTCCTACTGGTTTCCAACAAGACTGGCCCTTTGGGTGGTGGAGTTGTTGAAGGAGACGTGTGGGTGCGGGTAAAGCTCTCTCGGCTCCAGTCCCTCCTTCCCTGGCCAATCCACTTCCCCTTTCCATGCCCTGGTTTACTCCTCTGGGAAATGGTCCACTCCCAAGGTTGAGGAAATCTATGTTAAGTGTTCCCAGAGTCCCTAGAACAAAATGCTGTCATGCCAGTGTCTACTACTACCATTCTTATTCTGCCTTCTTCCCAGATCACCCCCCTCCCGAGGGTGGGTTCCTGCTGGAACTTCCAGACTCCACTGGAAGTTCCAGATGCCTGGATGTATCAATACAAGCTTCTGAACCAGCTTCCCACGTGGCTTGAGTCTGATTCTGCAGTCAGAACGGCTCCCAAATTCATGCTCTGGAGAGACAGGTGCCTATCCTGCCTCGCTCCCCCTCCACCAAGTCCTGCTGGCCCCTTCCCAGAAACTTGGCTTAATCCAACCACCTCTGCTCCCCCCATGTTACCTCAACACTTCCTTCTTTCCCTTCTTGCATCAAATATAAAGCTCTTTCTGCTATATCTTCACATGTCTGAGGCTGCAAAATCTCAGTCCTATCAGTTAACAGAAGGAATAGAAATGCAAAATAGGAAGGGGGCCTCTTGTTCAAAAGTAGGGAAAAGCTGTTTTGCTTTGTTTGTCAGACTCTCTCTTCACCTGTCATTGTAGTTCCTACTTGCTATTAAATGTCACCCTCTTACCCTTGGGGCACAGAGACCCTCAGCGGTGAGGACAGGCCCTCATGGGTGCTCAGCCGCACCTGGAGGTTTGCTCCATGACTCAGCATGGGAGGCAGGTACCCAGGCTTCAACCCCCAAAGCCTCCTCCTTTGCTCCATCAAAATTCCCTTAAAACACAAATTTAAAAATATGTATTAAGAAATCCAAGAAAGTGACCTAAGTGCCTGTTTAGCAAGTAACAGAACAATTCACTCACTCCGGAAGCTGGCCCGACCAGAGAACCTCGTTCTAGTCATCAAGTCGGAAAGGGCTACTTACCCTCCCCTGTGCAGGCTTTCCTTGATTAGACGGCCATCCCCTCCCCCCATGCCGCCAGTGACCCCTGAACTACCACCTGCCTGAGAAAGGACACAAGAGCTGTCTCTGTACCTCAAAGAGCATCTAGTTTTGACCCTACACCCCATTCCATGCCAATGGCGTTCTGTCATTGTCATTTAAATAGAGCTGATCTCCGCGGCCAACATGCCACCAGACCGTGTCTGGGTTAGAGAAGGAAGAGTTGTAACTGTACACAGATTTCCAAAGAAACTGATTCTACAAAGATGCATCACTTAAAAACTATGCAGCCCTCAATTTCCTGCTACAAAATGGGGATGATAATTAAATCCACTTTTTAGGCTGGCTGTGAGGCTGGTAAGACGGCATGAGCAGAGAGCTTCGCTCGGGGCTTGGCACAGTAGAACCGTCCACCACCACCAGCGACTGCAGTTGTTATTCCCGGACGGGAGGGCTGACCTCTGGTTCAAGGGCACCAGAGGAAGGCCCGGGTGTCTCAGAGCAGACCAGAGCAAGACAGAACGGCGCGGAAAGGGTCCGGACAGACTGTTCTGTGCAGCACTTGGGTGGACGAGCATATGAAGGAACCACTGGTTCAGTAAGCATGACGATGGTTTTAAGGCTACTAAAGGCAATATTCTTGCTTTTCTGGAGACCATGCTGAAATATTCGGGCATGAAGTATGATATCTAGAACTCTCTGTTTAACGAAAATCATGGAGAGGAAGGAAATCTGACCAAATGGGAATGGGGGAGTCTGGGTGGTGGATCCATGGGGACTGAGCTGTCCTGTCCTTCGTATTCTTCTGTGGTTTTGGAAATGTTCACAGTAAAAGGTGCGTCTTAAAAACCAGCACGGAGGGTGCCTGGGTGGCTCAGTGGGTTAAGCCGCTGCCTTCGGCTCAGGTCATGATCTCAGGGTCCTGGGATCGAGCCCCGCATCGGGCTTTCTGCTCAGCGGGGAGCCTGCTTCCCTCTCTCTCTCTGCCTGCCTCTCTGCCTACTTGTGATCTCTGTCAAATAAATAAATAAAATCTTAAAAAAAAAAAAAAAAAAAAACCAGCACGGATGTCTCAGTGGGGGCAAGTGGAGAGGGCTGCCAGAATCCGCCTTGCGATGTCCACAGTTTGGTGAGCGAACTGAGTTTCAGAACACAGCAGACAGGGCTCTTGGAGGAGCGCAAGTTCATCGTTAAGAACCAGCGTTAAACCCCCGCAGGCTATTTTCAGACTACTTCAGACTCACTGGGACCAAAGGGTCCTAACAGTCTAGGACTTGAACTGCACAAAGCCTGGTAAGCATCTCCCTATGGCGCACGTGCCCTCCAGCTGGGCCGCGATGCTTTCCTGGGCTGGAGGGGAAGGAGCTCCGGGGAAGCCTGGGTGCAGGACTCAAACAGAGCTGGATTCCTCTCCAGTTCCAGCACTTTCTTAGCCAACCTCTCAGGTCAGGAAGTTACTTCATCATCCTGAGCCTCGGCGCCCCCGTCCACACATCTGGGAATGAACTGAAGGATGCTGGTAGAGACTTCCAGTTAGCCCAACTCAGATTTTAGTTACTGTCTGTGTGAGTAACTCTTCACTCTACACACTTTGCTCTGGTTCCTCACTAAATATGTATATCTAAATGTCTACAGGATATCTGAAACAACGTACCTAAATCATTCAAATGAGAATGTCTTTCTAAAGTCACACTATGAAATTGAGTATACGGACACGTACTTAAGAGAGCTCCCCCACCCCATCCAAATTCCCTAAATTTAAAACTTGGGCATTCCAATTCACTGCTTCCCCTTTCCCCACAAAATACTGTGTCCCTTCTCCCATAGGAGTTTGCTAATTCCCAACTCAGCACCCTGGCCTATACCTACAAATCCAGGGAGGGAGACAACCCCACTCCCCAAATCGGTATATCTCCCCCTTCCTTCCAGTATCAGCTGATCCTACAACACTGCATCACAGTTTGGGATAAGACAATCCAGAGTTAAAATTCCGGCTTTTCCTCTAATGACCTCAGTGACATCACCTGTCTGAGACTCAGGTCTATCGCCTGCTAACTGGGTGCAATCCCATCTGCTTGTCTGCAGCGGATTAAGATCCACAGTGGCTACAAAGCTCCTGGGGCTGAGTAAGTCTTCTATGGAGCAGACTGGGGGAGAAGGGTGAAGGTGGTTTGCAGCCCGAAGGTGCTGTGCACCCGCAGGACTGTGGGAAGGCGCAGGGAGCATCGAGAATAAAGCTCACCCGCTCTCTTGTTCAGTACAGGCCAGCCCTTGCAGGGCTACACGGGGCAGATACTACTGCCCCGAGAGCCTCACCTCTGGATAAAGATATCAGAGTCACTCACAGACTGTAACTGCACTCTGGCCAAAAACGCTATATAAAGATTAAGTATGTGACAAAAATTTGTAGCAACATCAGCTAATTGCAAAGTTGAAGAAGAGAAAGTAATTAGAGTTAGAGATGAGCCAGCAAGTAATTCACTTAACTGTGAGCACAGGACATTCTCCCATTTGTAATCCTCCCCTCCCCGGGGAAAACCAGAAAGGTGTGCGGAACTCTGAGACACGCGTGCGGCATTCGGGTGCTGTTTTCTGGGATTGATACAGGCTGCCCATTTCGTCTGGCACCAAAGAGATCAAAGCAGTATTTTTTATGTATTTTCTTTGAGCTTTCCTGGAAAAAAAAAAAATTGTACAATTAAAATACACGAAAGAGCATATTTCCTCCACTGAGTTTGGTTTAAAAAGGAAAGAGTAACAGACATTTCCCAATCTTCCAACATGATTTACAAGGTTACAAATGCGTCAGAAAGACAGGATAGTCAGAAGCCACAAGCCTTCCAGAATCACAGGCACATACACTGAGGAGAACAGAAGGGGAGGGTAGCTTAGAAATTCCACAAGGTTAGTAAGGGAAGGAGAATGGTTAGTTCAAAAGGTCTTTATGTGTCCATGGGTCTAGTTTTTGCTGTGTTGATGGGTTTTATTTTGTTTCTTAATCTGTACATTGCTAGTGGTGATGAATCAAAAAAATCAGTGTTGACCAGCAAAGCAGCATGTAACACAGAGCCTCACTCTTCCTGACTGGGCCGAGGCCATGCTGGCTGTCTTGCACACTTCATACTCCTTGCTTCAGAAGTCAAAGGAAACTCTCCCGAAGACTGACAGGTGGCGGCTTCCCGAGGGCAAGGGTGCCAACTTCTGGTATCTGCACATTGTGGTTGTTATTCTGCAGAAGCCATGAAGCCCAACCAAACTATCTGTTATGGTCCAACCGTGTCCCTCTCCAAAACTGGGCTGACCCACCGTACCTCAAAATGTGACCCCAACATTCACAGCAGCAATACCCACAATAGCCAAACTATGGAAAGAGCCCAGATGTCCACTGACAGATGAATGGATGAAGAAGAGATGGTCCATACATACAATGGAATATTATGCAGCCATAAAAAATGAAACCATGCCATCTACAATGATGTGGCTGGAACTAGAGGGTATTATCCTACGTGAAATAAGTCAATCAGAGAAACACGATTATCGTACGATCTCGCTTCTATGTGGAATTGAAGAAACAAAATAGAGGATAATAGGGGAAGAGAGGGAAAATAAAAGACGACAAATCCAGGGAGGGAGACAACCCGTAAGAGGCTCTTAATAGTAGGAAACAAACTGAGGGTTGCTGGGGGGAAGGCGGTGGGGGGTGGGAAGGAACAGGGTGGCTGGGTGATGGACATTGGGGAGGGTATGTGCTATGGTGAGCACTGAGAATTGTGTAAGACTGATGATTCACAGACCTGTACCCCTGAAACAAATAATGCATTCTATGTTAATTAATTGAATTTAAATACAAAATGTTTAAAAAAAAAAGAAAGAAAGAAAAGAAGTCCCTTATAGATGTAATAGTTAAGGTGAAGTCCTATTAGAGTATCGAGCACGACAGATGCCCTACCAGACAGTCGTGTGAGGACAGAGACACGGGAGAACACCTAGTGACTGTGATGGCAGAGACGGGGTCCTGCAAATACAAGCCACCGAAAGTCAATGATGCCAGCAGACCCCCTGAAGGTAGGGACCAGGGATGGATCAAACAGAGTCTCCTCCATGGCTCCAGAAGGAAGCACCCCTGCGGACACCTTGACCTTGGGCTTCCAACCTCCAGGACCCCTCCAGGACCAGGAGACAATACACTTCTGTTGTGCAAGCCTTCCCACATGTGGTCTTTGTTACAGCAGCCTGAGCAGATGAAGGCGCCATGTAAGGCAACGTTTTCTCATGTGACAGAGCGGAACTTCTACACTGGGAGTGTGCTAAGTGCACATGGGCTCTCAACCATGCCCTGAGGACACTTGGAGGTGGAAAGGGTCTAGACCTGAGTTTGGGTCCCCCGTGACCTTGAGCTCAGCACTTTCCTCTGTATCACAGAGTGCGTGATGCCTGCGGACTGACCCACGGCATCCTCAAGAGACTCAGACGAACAACAGAGGAACGTGCGTTGCAACCGAATGAGCTAAAACAAGGGCCACGTCCAGTGTTTTCACCAGTCAGGTATTTGACAAAGCTGCTGGCCCCGTCAGGGTGTCAGCATACAATTTTCTAATTAAAAGCTGCTATTTTTTATTTTATGTATGCATTCATTCATTCGTGTATTTATTGACTAAATATTTATCTAGGTCGCACAGTGATCTGGAGCACCGGGGATACTAAAAAGACATTGTCTCTACTCTTATTTGACAGGATGAACACCTCCTATCCTATCTCTGAAGATGTATTCTGACTACGAAAGTCAATAGGACGCAGACCACAGAAAGGCTGAAAGCCAAGGGACATGTGCAAGTCTCTAAAACACAATGACCGTGATGAGCTCTTGGGGTGAAGGACAGACACTCCTACGTGTCCCTGATACGCCCGACTTTGAGAAAAGGGAATGCAGAGGACTTGTATACCCACCAGCGTGTGGGCACGTGGACTAACCCTGGCTGTTACCCGAGAAACCTCAGGCTCTTGGGAACAGTGACACAGAGATGGTAATTATGAGCAGTTAGTTGGCTCTCAAGAGGTGGGAGACGTAATTCACCTGAAGTTTATGCTAGAGACGATCACAGCCGGCGGCCTGCAGCCCCGCCCCGGCCCCACCTGCCAACTGCACATGTGGAAACACTACCCCCGGGCGTGATGCTACAAAGAGGTGAGGCCTCTCGGAGCGGATGAGATCACGGGTGGAGCCCCGCCCCCCACCCCAGCCCCCCAGCCCCCCGGTAGCACTTCGGTGTAGCCTCCCGAACAGCCTGAGACCCTTCCTGGAAAGCTGTCACGAAGACGGCCTGGCCCCCCACCATCGGGAAAAGCACCCCAAGCTAGAGATAAGAAAATCAAATACGCCTGATGAGACGTCAAGCCCACCACGGAGACCACCAAGTTCCACAGCCCACAGACGCCCCCTAAATGCCAACGAGCAGGAAGTAAGAAGTCCGCCGGGAGGTGCTGGAGGACCGCTGCACGGGCTCTGAGCCTCTGCACCGGCTATTTGATGGAGGGAGGTCAGGAAGGCTTCCCGGACGAAGGGGCTGGAGCCGAGGTCGGAGGATGGGTAAGAGGTAAACCGGCAGACAGGACGCAGGTCCCCAGGTGCAGGGAGCAGCGTGCGGAAAGGACTTCTGGAGACACAGAGGCGCTGGGAGGAGCCCGCGTGCCCACGGAGCCAAGACAGCGAGGTGCGCGAGGAACAGGGCTGAGATAAAACACGACGGTCCGCCAGATGTTCTCTGGGACGCCTTGTGGATAGAATGATAGCCTAACCGGCAAGAAGTGAGGGCCATATGTTCTCCTTAGTCTTCTAGGCCGGCATCCACAAAATAGCTGAAGTTACAAACCTCTTCCTAACAAGGGCACTGTTTTAGGTAATATTTCTTTCCAACTCAAACGTACAAAATCAAATGTATGAAAGGCAATACAACGTCTAATGACCGTACCAGCTTTCTGCAGTCTGAATTCAATGCCACAATTTCATAAAATATGCCGGGACATGGACGTGAGGTTTCACAGAACACAGAAGGGCCCCCACGTGGAGCCACACGCTGTTTGCGTGTGTGCACAAACGGCCTTGCGTGTTCACACTTACTTGAAGGTAAAATCTGGACTTCTATTAAAGCTCCAGAAAACATAATCACTTTCCAGTCCATATCCAAATAAATCTGTTTCCCATGTGCACGATACCTGATGAAATAATCATGCGAAGGCTCCTATTTTTTTTTGCAACTTCACAAATATTCCAGATGTTTCCATTTCTTTAACGTCAGCCATGGAGGAAAAATACAAACAGAGGGTGTGAAGGTATCACCCCCTTTTTTGTACTGGATATTTGCTCTCATAATGGCAGCTACATGTAAAATCAGTGCAGCTCTACACTGCCTGCTTTTGCCCGATGTCTAGTCTGGTCTCCAGCTCACGCCACAGCTGCCTGGCATGTGAGATCCTGCTGCATCTCCTCAGAAACTGAAAGTGAAAATCTGTCCCCTCAGCCCCTCTGAGAAGCCCTACCTGCCAACTTCTCCTGAGATGACAGAAAGAGGAAACTGGAGAACACTGGCTCCCTCCAGAGATAGGAGGAGGTCAGACCACGCCGTAAGACAAAAAGGATCGATTCTCCGCAAACTAGATCTTCTTTGGAAACTTGCTGACTTTTCACTTCCAAGCAATTTCTGGGCAAAGACCCAAAACCGATTTGGGTGATTTTTTGAGGTCCTGTACCTGAGCTAGTCACCCATCTCTTGCCAGAATCTTTCTTTGACTTACCTCGGTAGGGCATGGCACATGAAATCCGTCCTTACGTGCACAGGCAGAACGTCCCTGCTTTGCTGGGCACGCCTGTATTCACAGTGAGGATCCGGGACTGCTGTAACAGCACACTGCACACACCCCGTGGCCTGAGCCCCACAGGCGCAGAAGGAAAAGCAAACACAATGTGGTCCTCTTCCCTCAGCACATCACCTTTAAAGCAAACCCTTCAATCTCTGTTAACCTCCGAGGCGAGTATCTCGCCATGGCATTTATAACCAAGCTGAACTAAAAATGGGATTAGACTAGACAAAGTCCTAACGACCTTGACCAGACTGCTCAACATAACAATTAAGGTTCAAGGATTCAGATGAATACACAGAAGACCCACATTTCACTGCAAATGTGAATTAACACGACCATTTCATTGCAGATGGAAAACATTAGAAGCAGTTAAAGAATATTGACTTCTAGAGGTCATGGCGATGTGGAAACCAGAAAAAGATGTCAAGAGATGTGGAGGAGAATGTGACAGGCCTGGAGATACCAGATTTATCCCAGCTGCATATCGTGATGAAGAGAGGAAAGTCCTTGGTATACCTGAGTTCTTTTGTCAGTGAAAAATGCTAACATTCTGTATTCTTGGCTGTGACTAGGTCTCTTAAGCAATGCTAGTAGGACAGACTCCAAACAGTTCCTTCTGTTTCTTTCTTTCCATTTATGAATGCACACAATTATTCACAGCTGCCGACAATTAAAGGAAAAGCAAAGTATAGATTCCGAGAATATTACCTTTTGCATGAACCTTAAAGCCAGCCTAATTCAACCCTCCGAAGCTTCAGATGAATGAACCGAGACTTCACTCTCAGTTCAAATGCCCTCTCCTGGTGGAAGGGACAGTGTCAGTGCCAGGGTCAGTCTTCACTCCTCCTGTTCAGAGAGCAGAAGGGAGCAGAGAGAAAGACGGGCAACGTCTGAGAGCACTTGGTGAGGACCCTTGGGCCCCCATCGCTGGACCTCCTCCTCGGAGGTCCATCCATGCCCCACGGAGCAGCGAAAGAGCACCTGTAAAGTACCAGCAAGGTCTGTGTCCCACTTCTCCCCTCCCTGGGCTCGGCTCTGATTCGACAAGAACAAGGTTCTATACCAGAGGACTTGAACCTGGGGCCGGGGGTCCAGGAACGCAGGCAGGGTCAAGTCCGCCTCTACTAGGGTTCATAGCCTCAGTTTGGAACCCAGCACTTCCCACTGATGATTTCATGTATCAATTTGACTGGGCCAGGCCAGAAATTTGAGCAAACATTATTTCTGGGTGTGTCTGTGAGGGGATTCCTAGGTGCGACGAGCACTGGGATCAGGAGACGTGAGAGTAGCCGTGAGGCCAACTTCCAAATCTGGTTAGGTAAGGTGTTAATAAAGGAACACACAATACCGCCATGCAAATGTGTTTTTGTGACCTTTTGATAACTGTTTCATTGTAGTCAGTCTCCTTTGGAACCCTATGTCTTTTATTTTATACACTTTTTTCTTTTTTTATATATTTTTGTTTAGTTTTTTAATTTCTTTTCAGTGTTCCAGAATTCATTGCTTATGTGCCACACCCAGTGCATGTAATCCATGCCCTCCATAATACCCACCACCAGGCTCACCCAGCCCCCTAACCCCTCCCCTCCAAAACCCTCAGTTTGTTTCTCAGAGTTCACAGTCTCTCATGGTTTGTCTCCCACTCCGATTTCCCTCAACTGCCTTCTCCTCTCCATCTCCCCATGTCCTCCATGTTATTCCTTATCCTCCACAAGTGAAACTATATGATAATTGACACTCTTGGCTTGATGTACTTCACTCAGGATAATCTCCTCCAGTCCCATCCATGCTGATATAAAAGTTGGGTATTCATCCTTTCTGATGGAGGCATCATACTCCATAGTGTGTATGGACCACATCTTCCTTATCGTCTGCTGAAGGGCATCTTGGCTCTTTCCACAATATGGCAATCATGGCCATTGCTGCTATGAACATTGGGGTACAGATGGCCCTTCTTTTCTCTACGTCTGCATCTTTGGGGTAAATACCCAGCAGTGCAATTGCAAGATCATAGGGAAGTTCTATTTTTAATTTCTTAAGGAATCTCCACACTGTTTTCCAATATGCACTTTTTTAAAAAGGTTATTCTGGGGAGAGATCCGTAGGTTCTGGCCAACTTCGGGGAGATCTCTCATACTGAAACATTCTGGAACACCCGCCTCAAAGAGCCCTGATCCTCATCTTCCACTCCCAGCCACTTCCTACCAACACCTCAGACTGTGGGCTTCCTCTGCCCCGTGCCTGTGCCCGTGTCCTGTGCCCTCTGCCCTCTGCCTGGAGTGAACTACGCCACGCTCCTCAGTTCATTCTTCTCATTTGGTCTCAGCTCAAGTTCTCCTCCATGGGGGAACCTGCCCGCCCTCTGCCTCTGTCCTACTCTGGACCAGGGGTCGGCACACATCCTCTGTAAGGGAACAGACAGTGAACACTGGAAGCTCTGCGGGCCACTCCAATTTGTGCCAGCACCCACCCCGTCACTGCATCTGTGAAGGAGGCGTCAGACAGCAAGTGAAAGGTGTGGTTACCATCTGATGCATTTGGTAAAAACAGGATCCAGACCAGGTTTGACCCACTCCCCAGAGTGCTGACTTCTGCTCTATGACCTGAATGTTAGATGATATTATTCTTACAATAAAAGCCTCCCCAACCGGAATGGATCCTTCATTTGTGAACAGGGACACAGAGTCTCCCCTCTCTCTCATCCAGTGCTCGGCGCTGACAATGCCACCAGCTGTCGGCAGATGAAAGGTAAAGTGATGACACTGTGGCCCCAAGAGAGAAGCAAGTTGTGGTTAGTTCTTAAAGCATATGGTTCTGTTTTCCTAGTCTCCTGTAGTGGACCTTTTACGATAACAGAGCAGAACATCTGTCCAGAGAATCCTCTAGAGAGATTTCCCTCAGAATCTCATTTATCAGAATTCAAAATCTTACTCTTCAAGGATACTTGGTCCCTAATGCATATCAAAAGCCACTGAATTGCCGGCAGTTGGGCAAGCCAGAACCACAGGGATCTCCAGAGCTTTTCCTCTTACTTCTTTCTTTTGTTTACAGCCAAAATATCAAATGTTAAAACTCACCTGATTTCTGTCATTAAAATGTCTACACTACCCAAAGCAATTGACAGATTTAACACAATCCCTATGAAAATACCAACAGCGCCTCTCACAGAACTGGAACAATAAATCCTAAAATTTAATGGAGCCAAAAAAAGACCCCAAGTAGCCAAAGCAATCTTGAAAAGGAAAAGACAAAACTGAAGGTATCCAAATTCCGAGTTCAAGCTGTATTACAAAACAGCAGTAATTAAAACAGTACGGTAGAGGCACAAAGTAGATACACAGATCAATGGAACAGAATAGAAAACCCAGAAATAAGCCCAAAATTATATGGTTGATTACAAAGGAGGAATGATTATACAGTGGGGGAAAAACAGTCTCTTCCAAACGGCTTTGGGAACTCTGGACAAGCACATGCAAAAGAAAGACCACTGTCTTCCACCACACACAAAAACAAACTCCACATGGTTGAAAGACCGAAATGTGAGACCTGAAACCACGAATATCCTTGAAGAAAGCACAGACAGTAATTTCTCAGACATTGGCCATAGCAACATTTTTCTGTCTCCTCAGACATTGGCCATAGCAACATTTTTCCAGATCTGTCCTCCAGAGAAATAAGAGCAAAAATAAACTATTACGACTACATCAAAATAAAAAGTATCTTCACCGTGAAGGAAACAATCAACAAAACTAAAAGGCAACCTGTGGAGTGGGAGCAGATATTTGCAAATGACATATGTAATGAAGGGTTAGTATTCAAAATATATAAAGAACTTATAAAACTCAAGACCCCAAAACACAAATAATCCAATTTAAAAATGGGCAGAAGAGGGGTGCTTGGGTGGCCCAGTCAACTAAGCATCTGCCTTCAACCGAGGTCATGACCCAAGGGTCCCAGGATGGACCTGGCCTGCACGGGAGCCTGCTTCTCTCTCTCCCTGCTTGTGCTCTATCTCTCTATGTCCCTGCGAAATAAAGAAATAAGTACATAGATAAATAAATAAAACTGGCAGAAGATATAAACAGACATTCTCCAAAGAAGACATCCAGATCACCCACAGATATATGAATGCTCAACCTCACTGATCATCAGGAAAATGCAAATGCAAATCAAAACTACAATGAGGTCAGAATGGCTAAAATAGAAAACACAAGAAATAACAGGTGTTGGTGAGGATGTGGAGAAAAAGGAATCCTCTGGCACTGTTGGTGGGAGTGCAAACTGGGGCAGCCTCTCTGGAAAACAGTAGGGAGGTTCCTCATAAAATTAAAAATAGAACTACCATATGCTCCAGCAAGAGCACTATTGGGTATTTACCCAAAAAACAGAAAAACACAAATTCCAAGGGATACGTGCCCTTCTATGTTTACAGCAGTATTATCACATTCCAGTAGACACGGGAATATGACTCAGCCATAGAAAACTGAAATCTTGTCATTTGCAATGACACGGAGAGAGCCAGAGGACGTAATGTTCTGCGAAATAACGCAGTCCGAGGGAGACAAATACCGCGTGATTTGACTCAGGCGGAATTTACAAAACACAACAAATGAGCCAAGGCAAGAGAGAGAGAGACAAACCAAAAGGAGAGTTAACTGGAGAGAACAAACTGGTGATTAGCAGAATGGAGGTGTGTGCGAGGGATGGGTGAAACGGTTGATAGGGATAAATGAGAACATTTATCATGATGAAAAAAATTAAATAATTCTTAAAATCTCATTTCATTCACTCATATATGGAAATTATGCAACAAAATAGCTGAACCCTACGGCGAAAAACAGATAGGGAAGCAAACCATAAGAAACTCTTTAGAGTCTAGAGAACAGACTGGAGGTTGCTGGAGGGAGGTGGTCGGGGGTGGGCTAGATGGGGGATGGGCGTTAAGGAGAGCCCTTGTGATGAGCACTGGGTGCTGTAAGTAAGTGAGGAGTCATGAAGTCTACACTTGAAACTGTTGCACTGTATGTTAGCTCGTTTACGTAAAAATATTTTTTAAAATCTTATTTCAGGGGCGCCTGGGTGGCTCAGTGGGTTAAAGCCTCTGCCTTCAGCTCAGGTCATGATCTCAGGGTCCTGGGATGGAGCCCTGCATCGGGCTCTCTGCTCAGCGGGGAGCCTGCTTCCCCCTCTCTCTGCCTGCCTCTCTGCCTACTTGTGGTCTCTGTCAAGTAAATAAATAAAAATCTTTAAAAAAAAAATCTTTCAGGGCTATTTGATTCAACACTTCTTCAAGATGGATTTGTAGAAAGACATTTCCTTTGTTCACCAATGAAAATATGCACAGAATTATACCCATTTTTTCATTCAAGTGGGTAGTTATTTCATATAATCACATCTCTTAGTTATATATTTGGTTATTAGAAGTTAATGAAGTGAATACTATCTTCAAACTTATATTGTAATGCGTACATTCAATTCCCTATAAGTTAAAGAAGTTTGATGATGATCTGTTTGAATGGTCAAATGTAACCCTACTAAAGAACTGAGTGACAAATAATTGTACACGTAGGAAATATCCTTAACAATAATAACATCTTCCATTTACACTGCTGATAATTTAACAACAATATTTATCTCACCTGATGTTCACAAAAACCCTGGGACATAATCATAAGCAAGACTATTATCTCTACCTCACATGCAAGAAAACTAAGATTCCATTAGGTAATTAGCTTAAGTAGTATTTTACTAAGCAAGAGCTGGTCAGAACCCAGATCTCCTGGACCATAATATAGCATTATTCCTCAATCAGCAGTACTGGCCAGGGGTCACTGGATGCAGAGAAATCAAGGAAAAGATTCAGCACCAAGTAATTCACATTATTAGTAAAGCTCAGGTCACTCCTGGGGGTTCTCTCTGGGGATTCCATCCAACATGCACAATAACTAACGCAAAGCAGAATGGATCAGTCAGGGGAGTAGCGGAATATCTGGGTAAATAATAGAAAAATATCTAGAACACTCTAAAGTATTCCAAATATGTCAAAGTTGAACAATATACACTTCCGAATAACCCAAGGGCCAAGGAGGAGATCAAAGAGAAATTACCAAATATTTCTAATTGAAAATTAGAATATAACATACCAGAATTTGTGGGACAGAACTAAATGAATACGTGGAGGGAAATTAACAGGATTAAAAGCTAACGTAAAAAAAAAAAAGGAAAGTCTCAAATCAAGTATGTAAGCTTCCATCTTAAGGAACTAGCCACAGAAGAGCAAATTAAACCCAAAGAAATCACAAGGGAGCAAAAAGTTAAGGGTGGAAATAAATGAAATAGGAAAGCAACAAAGAAAAGTCAAAGAAACCAAGAGCTGAATCCTTAAGAAATTCACTAAAATTAGTAAGCCTGTAGGCAGACTGACAAGGGAAGGTGCGGGCAGGAGGAATAGAAGGAGAACACAGTACCTATACCAGGGATGAAAAGGGAGACACTACTACAGATTCTATAAATATTAAAAGGATAATAAGTCATATTATAAATTATACCAATAAATTCAATAACATACATGAAATGAAAAAATTCCTTGAAAAAGAAACCACCAACAGTCACTTCAAAAGAATATCCTGAAAAATCCTACATCTGTTAAGGAAATTGAAATCTTAGAACAAAGAGAACTCCAGGCCCAGATAATTTCACTGTCAAAATCCTCCAAACATTTAATAAAGAAATAACATTTTTACACACTGGTTCAAAAAAAATACAAGAAAACACTTCCTAACTCATTATATGAGACCAGAATTACCTTGATACCAAAAATAAACAAAGATATCTCAAGAAAACAAAGCAAAACAAAACTACAGACCATAAACATAGCCATATAAATCCTTACCAAAATATTGACAAACTGAATTTAGCTAGATATATATATGTACATCATGACCAAGTTCAGCAATCATGACCAATTCGGATATATATATATATATATATGTATATATATATATATATACACACACACACAGCATGACCAAATGATATTTATCCCAAGAATGAAATGTTGGTTTGCTATTTAAAAATCAATCGAGGGGTGCCTGGGTGGCTCAGTGGGTTAAGCCGCTGCCTTCGGCTCAGGTCATGATCTCAGGGTCCTGGGATCGAGTCCCGCATCGGGCTCTCTGCTCAGCAGGGAGCCTGCTTCCTCCTCTCTCTCTCTGCCTGCCTCTCTGCCTACTTGTGATCTCTCTCTGTCAAATAAATAAAATCTTTAAAAAAATAAAAAAATAAAAAATAAAAAATAAAAATCAAACAATATGGTATACCATATCCGCAGGCTAACTATGACATTAAAATGATAATCTTAATAAATGTGAAAAACACATTGACAAATGTTGACATCTTCTGATTAAAAACTCTCAGAAAACTAGGAATATAAGAGAATGCCTTCACAATTCTGTCATATTCCTTCCTTCTCTGTTATATCCTTTTGTTCAGAGCAGTCACAACCCCACCCAGACTTAAAAGATGGGTACATAAACCCAACCTCTTGACAGCAGTGTCAAATAATTTTCAGCAATTTAAAAAAATCACCATACACCATCTTCTGGCAATAAACTATCGAAATTTCTCTCACATGCAAAATCCACTCCACTACCCTCCAAGAGACCCCACTTCTAGATACTGAATCTCGATCAAAAGAATAAGACAAAAGTGGTGCTGAGTGACTTCACCTCTGAGGCTGGGTGGGAAAGGTCCTATAAAGCTTTCATCTTGTTCATGGGAATGCTTGTGCTCTGAGTCGTGAGCAGCCCTGTAAGAACCCAACCATCCTACAGCCGCCATGTTGTCAGGAGGTCCAAGCCACGCAGAGAGGTCGTATCAGGCACTTCAGTTCCCATTCAGCTGGATGTGAAGCAGAAACAAGCCAGCTTCCGTCTGAATCCTAAGTCACAGAATCCATAAGCATATAAAATGTTGTTGTTTGATGTCACTAAATTTGGAGATACTTACTATGCCACAGTAGATAACTGGGAAAATTTGTAATGGGAGCATTACTACTGCTTAGTCTCTACTACACCTCCTTTCCTAGATGAAAGAAGTCAGCAGTTTCTCCCAGCAGCAATGTTTGCTAATTCATTTTAAGGTATTGCTAATTCATTAGCAAATGTTTGCTAATTCATTCTAAGGTATTCAAGATTTTCAAAAAGTTTAAATGCATATGCCCTTAAGATAAACACAAAAATTTCTTACACTACCTGAAATTTCTAAATAAATTTTTACAACCTTATTTTGAAAACCCATGATGGGTATAGAGAACTACTTTTCATTCTGAACCAGATACATCCCCAGATCCTGATCTATTACCCTAATACTGAATGCCACGTCAATCACAGATCTACAGTGATAGGTCAATCCCAATTACTGATCAAAAAAAGGATTCATTTCTGTTTCTACTACATACAGTATATGCATTTCCAAAAGCTCAATCATTGAGGAATACTATCAAATATTTCAAAATTATACAACAACATTTTAATTCACTAGAATTCCCCAAAAGTATATTCACAGTTTTGGTACACTGTATACAGTTAATTATCTATGCCCTACAACATCAAAATACTAAAAACATAAAACATATAAGTAAACTACAAGTGTAAATACAAAACTTTATTGGGGCACCTTGGTGGCTCAGCTGGTTAAGCATCTGCTTTCGGTTCCAGTCTTGATCCCATGATCCCAGGGGCTGGGACTGGACCCAGCCCGATTGGGCTCCCTACTCAGCAAGGAGTCTGCTTCTCCCTCTCCCTCTGCTGCTTCCTTGGGCTCTCTTGCTCACTTGCTCTCTCAAATAAATAAATAAAGATTTTTTTCTTAATTTTTATTGTAAGGAAAGAATTTCTCATTGACCATCTGGCACGTTGTTTTTCTTTCCCGTAAAAACTCTTTCAAATCCTCCCAAATATTTCTCAATGACATGAGAGTCTTCCAGGACAATAAGGCCCAGCCCTGTAAAGGTGAACTCATCTGCAATGTTGTCACTTATGTTTCCACCCCTAATCTGCACATTCTCTTTATGCCAATGTCTTTTTCATTCATTTGAGGTTGAAAATGCTATGGGGTCTTTGTTTTCCTTTTGAAATATAAAAGATACTTCCAGCTTTCTAAAAAGAGACTCTTGGTGACAACCAAGCGGCTTGTTTTAAAAGTCTTTAATCAGCTCAGAGAGTTAATTAATCACTTGGTGACGCCACGCCTGTCTCTAGAGTAGGAACGTGATGCATATACCATTAACATAAATCTTATTTTCTTCACAAATGAATACTGATAAGAAAAAAAAAGTATTCAGGTGTCATAATTAATTCATCCCAAAGCTGCCATTTGAAAATGAGAATATCACCTGGTGGTTAATTCTCTGAGACTGGAGAGCAATTCAGGTTAAATCTAGAGAGGGCTAAGAGTGAAGGTATATAAAACACGGGAAGCATATCCATACACAGATGAGGGCACAGCTTGAAGCTATTATCCAGAGGATATTATCCTTCCACCCTTTAAAGTAGACAATGAGGAAGGGCGCCTGTGTGGCTCAGTCCCTTAAGTGTCTGACTCTTAGTCTCAGCTCAGGTCGTGATCTCAGGGTCCGGGAATCGAGCCCCACATCAGGCTCTGCCCTCAGCATGGAGTCTGCTTAAGTCTCTCTCACCCTCTACCCTTCCCCACAAGCTCGTGTACTTGCTTTCTCTCTAAAATAAATAAACACATAAATCTTTAAGAAAATAGACAATGAGGTTAAGTTTATTGCCAAGGAGAACAAAACAAAAAGCATAATGTAGAATGCGTAGCTATGACTGCCCCATTCTGCGGATTCCCTCTCATCCTGCATTTTCACTTCGGATTATCTTCCCATGACCCCTAAAATCTTCTCTTCCTAGAGCTGCACTGGAACCCCTCCCAAAACCTACTTGCTTTACTAGGCATTTATTTAACAAATACCGATGGAATGCCTGCTATGTGCCAGGGACTCTTCTACGCATTGAGGATACAGAAACAGACAAAGTCGCCGGCCTTTCTGGAGTTCACAATCTGAAGCAGCAATGCAGAAAACAAATGAGAAGGTATATAATGTGTGAGATGGTGAACGGTAATGTGGAGAAAAATTCAGGAGAAAGGAGGGATGGAGGGTAAGAGCACAATTTTAAATAAGAGTAGTCACGGGAGGTCTCCCTGAAAGGGGAACATTTGAGCAATAAGCCAAAGGAGATGAAAGGGAACCATGTGGATACCAAGGAGAAGAGCAGGCCAAACAGAAAGGGCAGCATGTGCAAAGGCCCTGAGGCAGAAAAATGTCTGAGTTCTTAAAAAGGACCATCAGGGACCCCAGTGTGGCTAGAGGAAAATAAGGAAAGTGGGGACTAGGCCAGAGACTCAGCTGACCAGATCCTGTAAGCCCTTGCAGCCCATGGTAAGGAATTTGTCTTTTACTTAGAGAGAGACTGGAAGGCATTAAAAGCTTGTGAGCAGAACATGGTCTGACTTGAGGACAAGGGAGGACAAGGGCAAAGCTAAGGAGCTGGAAGGCCACTGTCTGCGAAAGAGATGATGGTGGCTGGCAGCGGGCGGAGCACAGACAAGACAGCGAGGGCAGAGGAAGAGAAGGGGCAGGTGCTCTATATAATCTCAGGTGAGGCAGACACAATTTGCTGTCATACTGGACACAGGGCATGGAAGCAAGAGACGAGTCACCAGCCCCAGTGCTTTGTGGCTTATGCACTGGGAAAGGCAGGGTTTCCTTTCTAGGATCAGAAGAAAGAGAGATGAACGATCAGAAATTTATTAGAGCAACTTTCATGCAGTTTTCTCTGTCGACCATTGTTCCTCTTAAAGAAAAAGGGGTGGGTGGGAGACTTCATCTAAAATTAAGGTATTTTGTTAAATAAAAGGACACATTCTTCCATTCCTTGCCTCTGCAAATACACTACTCAAAGAACTGGTCCAAACAAACAAAAAAACAAAAAACATCTTAAAGAAAGAATTGGTTAAAAAAAAAAAAATTTCTCCCAGCAAACACTTGGATCACTATATTTTCTTGCCTTCCTCTTAAAATCTGATCCCAAGGAGCCACTTTTGCAGAGACCGTCCTGATTTCCCCAAATGAGCAAGACCACAACGGTTCTCCCTGCACGATGCGTGTACAACCTGCAGAGGTGCGTGTCCACGTGGACGTGTGTGTGCATGTGCGTGCAGGCATAAAGGGAGAGCTACTGGAGACCTTCATATTCTATGCCTGAGAGTCAGAGCACTTTCTAGAAGCAGGAGAGCTCTGTCCGTCATCTTCAATCTGTGCATCACAGCGGAGCCAGTGACAATAATACATCAGGAATGACACGCTTGTTTTCTTTATGAAAGAGTAGATTAATTATATTCCCGTTTGCAACTCAGTCGAGGCAGAAGTGATTTAAAAGATGAAACTCACACCAACTGACCCTCATCTGTTTCTCTATTAGTCACCTGAAGCTTACTAAGTTTAATGGCCTGTGACACACTCTCTAAGAGGGTGGGAAAGTTATGGGGCGCCATCAATACTGCTGTCCCCCTTCCCCACCCGTCCCCTTCAAGATAACTTATACATGTCTCTCCAGGTACTGTTATGCTCCTCTTCCTCGCAGGGCTCAAATGACAGAAAGAGAAAATGCTGACCGCTGTCAGGTTTCACGCGGCCAAAAGTATCTGCTCAATCAATAAGCAACTTTCAAAGAGGCCTGTTTAGAGAAACGCCTCCCAGCAGAAAGGGGCACCCTATAATGCAGAACCGCAGCCTCTGCCTGGAATTCTATGAATCAGATATGAGGCCACGGGCTGCTTTATTTCTAAATTGAAAGCGTGCAATAGCCAAAGTCACCAGAGGCGATCTATAAAGCCTGAGTCCTATCGCAGGGAGTACTTTCAAAATGACCTATTCGGAAAGCTAATGTTCCCTGTAGTACAGTGAACAGAGAAAATAATGAACCACTGCCCCCCATAAAACATTTTGATAAATACCTGGTTTAATGGGCTACTTCACCAGATTCATCTTACCTGAAGTCGGTCTTCCTCCAGAGTTAGCTAGCCCTCTCAATGAATGGTAACCAGATGAGGAGAAACTATTTTTACCCCACGAAGCATGAAAAATATCTGCCAGCAACATCTGCTTAAGAGCCTAACACTTTCAAAGGAGAATAAAATGGTCCTCGGCCTTTGTTCCACGGAGAGCGATCGGTCCGCTTCCGCACCTGGTAAAGTCTTGGCCATGGCCTTCTCCGGGGGGAGCTGCCATGTGTAGCTGAAATCCTTTCTAAGTAGACCGTACACTCACCAGGGGCAGAGACTCTGCCATGTTCATCTCCACCGGCTTCAGAAAAGCAAGGAACATTTCTTTTCTTTTTTTTTGAAGATTTTATTTATTTATTTATTTGACAGAGATCACAAGTAGGCAGAGAGGCAGGCAGAGAGAGAGAGGAGGAAGCAGGCTCCCTGCTGAGCAGAGAGCCCAATGGGGCTCCATCCCAGGACCCTGGGATCATGACCTGAGCCGAAGGCAGAGGCTTTAGCCCATGGAGCGACCCAGGCACCCCAGCAACGAACATTTCTTTGTGCACGATATATATTGAGGAGATACTTGCTGGCTTGATTGGAAACAACTACTTCAAGTCATCCATGTGCAGAGTGTTGGGGTTCTCCAGAGACACAAAATCAAGAGGATTTTCATAGATATATAGAAGAAAAGATTCATTACAGGAATTGGCTTGCACAACCGTGGAAATGGAGAAATCCCACCATCTGCCGTCTGCAAGCTGGAGGTAAGAAGGTCGGGGGTGTGACTCAGTCTGAGTCCAAAGGCCTGAGAATCTGGGGGCTGCTGGCAAAAGGCTTGGTCTGTCTTACAGCCCAGGCACGAAGAATGCCCACACCCAGGGATGGGAGAAGATCGATGTCTCAGCTAAAGCAGAGAGCGTGGGTTCACTCTTCCCCTGCCTTTCCGTTCTCGCTGGGCCCTCCGTGGATTGGCTGCTGCCCACCCGCCCTGGTGAGGGCACCTTCTTCACTCACTCTGTCTCCTGATTCACGCTCCTCACTTCTGGAAACAGCCCCACGACACGCCCAGGAACATGGTCTCACCAACTACCTGTGCATCCCTCGGCTTGGCCGGTGATGCACAAAATTAAGCATCACAAGGGGGACTGAAAATACTGAAAGAAATAAGTGTTTGTCCATTATCAGTGTCACTTCTGCTTACAACAGTCTTCTCTTATTAATGGCGCAAACTCTAGAAACAGGGTTTCCTGGAGGGGCTGCTACTGCTTGGATTGCTCAGCCCGTAACACCTGGGGAGGAGGACCCCCAGCTATTTCACACAGGGGGATGGGCTTTTTCTTCCCAGAAAACCTGCCCCCAAAGCCCGGACAGGCTTCCTGTTTTCAAAAGAACTGGCATTTCCTCACTAACTTCTTTTCAACTACCAGGGATGTTCTTCTACATAAAAATACTGATTACAATGCAAATGAGTAACTGTAACACTCTGACCAGAAAACACCCCCCAACAAGCACCTCAAAAACACACACAAAGAGGCTGATTTTCGTGTCCTGAATCCTCCTCGGGAGAGCTCTGCTAAGAAGTCAGTACAGAATGTCACTCCAACAGCAACACACCAGAGTAGGAGTCTTCTGAAAAATTCAAAACAAAACAAAACCCAGTTCCTTCCTACACAAGCTCTCATGTTTGTGATGCACACTGCAACTTCTTCAGTTACCAGGAGCAAAGGAGATTTCGGAGTCAGGTAATACCTGGGAGGTACCGTTTTCTCCTCAGAAACTGGTAAGGGCACGTAGCCCCTTGAGCAACAGGAGGTGAAGGAGCCCTCACGGCAGAGAACTCATTAGAACCGTTTCTGTTCTATCTTGAGCACAGAAGATTCCTAAGTAGTTGAAGTGACTTGTAGGAACTTTTTAGTATTCTTTGATGACCTGCCATGCCAGGAGAGAGGATCCGGCCTCAGGGGGCTCCTCTCTCAGCCCCTGCCCTCGGCATGCTCTCCCTCCAGTACCTCTCCTGGGTACGGACCCTTGGCTGTAGGCCTCATTCATACTGCTCAGAGTCCGGGCTCAGCCTCCAGAAGAAAGAGGCCCAGCGAAACTGTGGCTCAGTGAACGGTGCAGGGCAAGTATGAGGCTCAGCCCTCCTGGGGCACGGGCTTCATCCTCATGGGGAGCTGCTGTAAAACCCACACGCTCATGGTCCCCGAGCCCAGGCCTCCATGGGGCTTGTGGCCAAGGACAAACAAGTCCACGAGTAAGAAAACCTGTGATGTCATGGGCTCCAATGGCGGCTGCCTGTATACCTCCTTACAAAATAAGGGCTTAGGAATCCCAAGTCAGAGGGCAGTGGATCTAGCATCTTCCGTGCATCCAGGGAAAGGGACTGAAAAGTGGGTGCTCCCTGTTTACTGGGGCCCGTATCACCCTGCTCTTGCGTCTCTGGGCTGTGTGAAGAGAAGCCCCACGCACACTGACTCACCAGCTGCCCCGCTGTTCTTCGGCATCACTGGCTGGCCGACTTGCCTCTTGCTGGTATTTGAACGGGCCAGAGTGTCGAGGGCGACTTCGCTCTCACTGAAACCATCCAGCAGTGCCGGGGCGGAAGCCGCACTGAGCCCCACGACCAGCTACCCAGACTCAGGGACAGATAAAGAGAATAGGGGCCGGATTTTGCCCCTGAAACGACATGACCGGGAACTTACACACATCACATGTATGTACGTCAGCCCGCTGGGGCAGAACGGGGGTGAGCTGGAGGCCCTCCCCTCCGCTGTGTCTTGGACGGAGTGCTGTCTCGCTGTAGCACCAAGAGTCCCAAGACACCCCTCAGACCAGGACCAACCTGGTGACGTGCCCCCATAAGGAGGATTCTGTGACTACAGAGACAAGGGGAGAACAGACACTGGGATCCACCAACAATCCCTGGCCCTTTCCTCGAACTTCCGATCTGCACCTCTCTCCTGTTCCTGTTTCCTCTTGCTAAAATTAATCCTATTTGCTCTAATCACAGGTAGCTTTCCCTTTCTGTCTCGTGGTCTCATACTGTCACACTTTCCCGGAACAGGAGAGCTATAGGGGTGCAGACGAACATCCTCCAAGTACACCAGCGTGTCACACCTCACCAGACATGGACAGGACACAGACGGACAGACGGGTGGCATTACATGCGTGCACGTACACACACACCACAAAGGGCGTATCTTCCAACATGCAGAGCACGTAGCTCAGGTTTGGGGTTAACAAGTGATTTCATAATTAGGAATAGCTATCATTTTCAAAACATTTGCTAAATTAAACAGTGGTTCATTGCAGGGAGAAAGTTGCCTTAATCTCCATTTCCACGTCAACTATGGAAACACCTAGAACACCAATCGGGAATCCTTCCAATCATACAAGATTTTTTTGTATCAGCATTTCGGGGCTCACGTCATCTCACAGTGTGTTACTAGTCTTGGCTTACAGGGAGAAATTTGAGCTTTTGTAAGTTTAGTGAGCTATCGCCAGGGAACTAGTGAAGGAGCAGCTCCCTCTCCGAAGTCTAGAACCATCATCTCAACACTCGTTAGTGTTTAAAATGGGCCAAGATAGGCTCTGGGAAGGTAACATGTGTTTTTTTTATTCATTGAAGGCGTATGCCAGGTCTCTGAGTCAGGCACTACCAGGACCCATGAGACACAGACTACCCGGAAAGGGTGAGTAACCTGCCCAGTAACCTAACACAACTGGTTAGGAGATCCTAACTGCTACACTTCTTCTAACCCTGACACAGTTAACAGAGGGCTTCCCTCTGAAATGGACATGGGATTGTGGTGTTACTACCATCGAGAAAACCTTTCATCTTCTTCCATATCACAGGTAAATTGCAAACATGAATGGAATAAAACACCAGGAGAGTCAAAGTGAGGCACAGGAGAGCCCTTCCTCCACTGCCAATGCAATTCAGGTGACCAACGTCCCATTAGGACCACAGTCTTCTGCAAGGGCAGGTGGTCTCCCCCTCTGCCATCAACAAACTTTTAAAATGACTCTTGGGTGTTCTGAGTTCACAGACCTTCACCTATGCAAACCAATGTATGCCCCAATGGTCCAGATGGTCTACAGTGTTCTTGAAATCCAACTTCTCCCAATCCAAACACAAGTCTACAAATTTTTTTTCTCTTGTGTTAGCTGGAGGATGGCAAGTCATTAGGAACTTCCTGAAGCTTCAATGCATTTTGCATTGAATGCTTTCAAATGTAAATTTCATGCATATTCCTAATAGTGCCCATAAAAGTTTCCCCCTAGAAACACTATACATTCCATCAATGGAAAAATTAGGGCCAAAGATTTGCTTTTTCAGAAGCTCAAGAGCTAAAAAGGGCCTTGGGTTTCACTGGGTCCAGGAACTCCCAACCTCAAGTGATCATAGTGAGCTGTTCATGCTTACATCTCCAAACAGAGAGCACACAGAGAAAACAGAGAAAATCAGTGTTTTTGAGCAATTATAATAAATAATGTTTCAGTAATGTCTGTCAGAAAGAAGCTAGAGGGGTGCCTGGGTGGCTCAGTGGCTTAAGCCTCTGCCTTCGGCTCAGGTATGATCCCAGGGTGCTGGGATCGAGCCCTGCATCGGGCTCTCTGGTCCCTCTCTCTCTCTGCCTCTCTGCCTACTTGTGATCTCTCTCTGTCAAATAAATAAATAAATAAAATATTTAAAAAGAAAGAAAGAAGCTAGAAAAGAACAGGTTCTGCTGCTTGGGACAGAGAGGAACCGCTTGCTGCAGGTTGGGGGAGAGCAGAGAGTAAGTGCAAGCTCAGGACAACGACAAAGGCAAATCTCACAGAGCACCTGGACAGCCCAGCCTGGAGGAATGTAAAACCCTCAGCTCAAGGCCACCTGGGGAGGATTTCAGTGAAGTGTCTGACTCTCGGTTTCAATCTCATGATCTCAGGTTGGTGAGATCGAGCCCCGTGTTGGGCTCTCTGCTCAGCAAGAAGTCTGCTTAAGATTCCTTCCCTTTGCTCCTGCCTACCCTGACTCTCTCTCTCTCAAAAAACACTTTTTTAAATGCCACATCAGAGACAGCCCACAGCTGGACCAAGTGTAACCACACAAGCACTGTTCAAAGTTCCTGAGTGATTCTAAAACTCTCTTAGTTTGAGATTCGTGTTTACCGCTTCAGGGCTCCAAGCATCCTGCATCATATCCTAATGCCGGAAAGTATGCTAACCCCCACGAGTGCAAGCGTGGCTGATGGAATCCAGAAATTCCCTCTCACAGATAAGGCAACTGGAGCCTTTGCACACATGGTCTTGAGTCACCTCTCTAGGAGGGGAAAGTCTGCTGGGCCTTCTATTCACAGCTCTTTCTCCCCCCTGCACAACCGGTAAGAGCCCCAGGAAGGGCAGACACCCAGTGGGCCCCAACCAAACAGCGAGAACGTGAGGATGCTCGTGCCTTCAACAGCACGGGGCGCTCTAACAAAACACCACGCTCCGGTGGGCGGATCAACCACTCCGGGAGGCTGGGGGGTAAGGCTGGGTGTCAGCATCGTGGGGCTCTGCGGAGGACCCTCTCCCGGGCCTTCATCTCACAGTACGCTCACACGCTGGAAGGGGCCAGAGAGCTCTCTGGGGGCTCTTTCAAAGGGCAGTACTCCATCCTCGGGACCTCACCACTTCCCAGTGTCCCACCTCCGAACACCATCATTTTGAAGACAAGGACATTCCACCCCTAACAAGTTCACTGAAACAAGGCTGTGCCTACAGACTCATTCCCAGAACTCATCTGCTGGCTCCCCTTCCTTAATCCCTAACTGGCCAGGCCTCCTGCCCACCCACTCCTTTCTGGCTGGGGGAAGGCCTCTGTGACATCTGCTGGGACGCCACCTCCTCTCAACTCTCATGCCACACTCCGTGACCCGAGGATCCTTATATGTGGTGCTCACAACTGAATCCGGACCTTGGCCTACTCCCCCAGAACGTGGCAGCCAGCGTCTGCCCGAGCAGCAGGTTTTTCTAGCGAAGGAAGTGATGCCGCCACCAAGTTCTGCAAATGCCCCGAACCCACCCCCATATCCAGTACCCTCAGGGCTCCCAGGGGCCGCTTTTCTTCTCCCCTCTGCTGGGACAGCTGCCTCCTGGCCCCTGCTTCAACCTCTCCAGTCCAGCAAAAATCCTGATAATTTGATTTCATATCATGTATTTATCTAGTCTGACTCGAGAACACGTCGTTTGCTGGCAGGTCCGAGGCCGTGGTGCCCGACACAGGGTTATACACAATAGAGCCGTGAAGCACGAACCAATGAACAAGACCAGGCCTGGTCCTGGAAGGGCCTGCAACCTTGCTGGGGGAGGGGGAGCCAGCGCCCGAAGGCAGGCGCTGTGGTGTCCGCGGGGAGTGCATGGAGGAGCCGCTGGGCTCCAGGCCAGAAGGGGAGGAAGGCCAGAGCCGCCAGAGCCCAGTGCGCCCACGTGTAGCCCGCGGCCAGTGGACACGGAAGTCCCACACAGACAGAGCCACTGGAGCCAAGCACAAGGGTTCGAGAAGCCCACGGAGTTCCAAGGCCTCCCAGCAGTTTCCGGGGACCTTGCCCAGGGAGGGACAGGGAACCTGGAGGCGGCGGGACATCCAACGGCCTGTTCTCTGCCGCCTTCTCGCCAGCATCCCCCGTTAGGGGCTGCAGCGGCTCTGAAACGGGTTGGCCAAGCCCTGGACACGCCTCCCATCCAGAAGGTGCTGTCGGAGGGTGCGGGGCTGCGTCATCTGAAGGCTTCTTCCCTCACACAGCTGGTGCCTGCGGTGGGAACCTAAGGGGGGGGGGAGGAGAGAGCCGGAGAGACAGGGACCAGGGAGAGATGAGAGCGGAAGGGAAGGGACAGGAAGGAAGGGGACGAGAGGGGAAGCGGAGCAGAGCGGATGGGGCAGAGGGGAGCCCCCGGACGGGGCAGAGCTGAGCCCCGGGACTCCCAGCTCCCAGCAGATCCAGTGAGGAGCCTGAACCTTCCCGGGAGCGCTGCGCTACCCGTATGTGCCACCTCAGCACCCCATCAGCCTTCTGACGGGGTCACCAGTGTCCTCCTCATGTAGACAACACCACCAAGGGGCAGGGAATTCAAATAGGTTTTTTTTTTTTTTTTTTTTTTAAAGATTTTATTTATTTGTCAGAGACAGAGGGAGAGAGAGCGAGCGAGCACAGGCAGACAGAGAGGCAGGCAGAGGCAGAGGGAGAAGCAGGCTCTCTGCCAAGCAAGGAGCCTGATGTGGGACTCGATCCCAGGACCCTGGGATCATGACCTGAGCCGAAGGCAGCTGCTTAACCAACTGAGCCACCCAGGCGTCCCGGGAATTCAAATAGTTTACCCGAGGCTTTTCAGGCGGTGGAACTGGGATCAGATCCCACATGGCTAACTGCAA
The DNA here is from genome assembly GCF_011764305.1 of Mustela putorius furo. NCBI lineage: Eukaryota > Metazoa > Chordata > Mammalia > Carnivora > Mustelidae > Mustela > Mustela putorius. Next base: position 1,442,369 of record NW_025421511.1, on the reverse strand, counting down.
AGCCTAAGAAACTCCCATTATCTGAGTAATTGGTCTACACTTGGCCTGGACCCTCCCCCACCTTCTCTCCCCACTCCACCCCCTATTCCGGCTCTGAACCCCTGTTTCGCTTCCCCCAGTCTGGCCCGCACTCCGCTGGGCACCTTGCGCTAGTCGCCCTCAGAGAAAGGCGCTAGAGAGGCAGGGGAGCCTGGGACGCCCCCCCCCAGGCCCTACTGACAGTGAGCCAGGAGGGGAGGCGGGCGAGGGACCCAACTGCGACCGCGGTCATTCCCCTGCTTACAGGATCACCCGCTATAAGGGGCCCGGCTGGGAGCGAGGAAGGGACGCTGGACACCCCTGCAGGGCTCCGTGCTCTTTGCCACACACCCCCAGCCCCATCCCAGCACTCTTACTGGAGACCCGGCTCCTCCCTCATCCTCTGAAGCTCCCTCCCACCTCCCGGGCCTGGACTGCAGATCAACAACCTTCTCCACCACCGCACACCTGCAGGAACCCCATTCTGGGCAATTCCAGGTAAAATGCAGAAGCCAACTGAGCTGCATCTGAAAATCCTACTTCCTAGGGCCCCACAAGGATGCAGTAGGATGAGATTTCCCCATCTCAGTGGCACAGAGGGGCTGTTTCTAGGTCACAGAGCACAGCAGCGGTGCAGGAAAATGGGCTAACACACACTCAACACTGTGACCGTGTCCCAGATCTAGAACTGCCAATATGCATGTTTTACCGAAACTGTCTCGATGCACCCCAAAAATTCCCAACCATTTGGAATGCAGAAATGTACAAATTACTTTGCATTGATAGTCTTCCTTACATTCACTGATCCTACAAACATACTGAGTGCTCAGTAGGAACTAGTATTATAAAAAGACACTGTGAGGGGCTCACCCTTGTCAGGAACCAAACAGGTAGATGAACAACTATTTTAGTGTAGGGGTGGCCAGGGAAGAAGAACAAAACACTCTAGAAGTCAACAGCGGGGCTAGTAAATTCTGCTGTAGTTAATGGAGGGGGGGTCACCAAGTCGACCAGGCCTAAGCTTAAAGAGGAAGGATGGGGAAGGGTCTGCAGGCTGGAGGAACAGAGTAAGCAAAGCCCAGAGGCAAGCAGAAGCCCAGCCTTCAGGGAAAAGTGGCCTTGTGTCTGCAGCAGAAGCAGGCATAGAGAGCGAATGCACCCAGGATGAGCACGCTTTGAATGTCTTATTTAGGATTCTGGACTTTATCTAAGTCTGATGGCAGTCGAGAGCCATCAGGAAATTTTAAGCAGGGAAGGATCGTGATCTGATTGGCATTTTAGAAAGACAGCTCGCGTGGCAGTTTGAAGAATGGACTGGACTGGGAAAAGGCTGGCCCGAGAGTCTAGACATACCATCGGGATGAGCCCCCGTCCTGCATACGCTTGAAATGTGTCCTGGATCGATTCTTCACATCGCCACACAAGTACAACAACCTAGTGAAGATTACAGCATCTGTATCCGGCGGTTTATGCTCCATTATAATAACCACGCCGGGCAGACTGTGTTACTATTGCAAACGAAGTGGTTGCCGGTGATACAAAGGCAGGTCACCGTGCTCACTGACTGGAGATGCTCAAGGTTGCATCGAGCACGTCCACTGAGACAGCAGCGCGGCCTTTAATCAGAAAGACGGTCCTTCCTTTTGCTCAGGAACTGCGTTCCTCCTGCTTCCACAGGGCCCCCAGTGCTAATGTTCTTGGTGATCACGAGAGCTCATGGGAAATATATTTCTGGTTCAAGTGCTTAAATACTATTCCCGTTGTTTGTTGGTTTTTTTTTCTTTTCCTTTTTTTATTTCTGGGCAACTGAAATTTATCATGGTGAATAATATATGGCCTATTTTCTCTTTTTACCTAATTCCTATGAGATGTGCAATCATTTCCATGGTTACCCTTTCACTTGCTTGCCCCTAGGTAGAGTTGATATTTGTGACTCTTTTTTGTGTCCCCTGCACCACTCCCTTTTGCGGGGTTCCCCTGCCCCCCTCTTCCTTCCCTGCAGCATGAGGGGGTCTGACCCCACCCCCACATGTACAGGGCTTAGCCCACGAGCCAGGTCCAGCCAAGGAGCCTCCTGCATCCCCAGACACAGTAGCTGTTCAGAGATGGGTGGCTGATCAAGGATAGGTCACCCCTGGGGCACAGCTACTAGAAGACTTTGAAGCAGAGTTTAAAATAGCAAAATTATGGAGGTAAAACCCATACCCAAATCTACATAGTGGAAATCTATACCATACCCCATCTGCAAGCAAACATATGCCTCTCACCCTCCAAATCCTGGAGAGCTAAACACACCAACCTGCCCAGTGACTGCATACAGTAAGAAATGCAACAGAGACAGGCAGAATTTTACAGGACAACAGGGAAGCACCAGGCCACAGGAGGTCTTCCTGGAGGGCTCAGTCTTCAGGAAAAGCTTCACCAAGGAGATCTGCGGTTTCAAAGGCTAAAGAAGGCTAGCAGGCTAAAGAAGGCTAACAGAACAGCTCTGCAAACAGAAACCTGCCTGGCAAGGAGGGGAAGGCGGAAAGAAGACAGTGTGCCCTAAGGGTGCCATGAGACCCAACAAGACTCCTGCCTGGGGCATGTGGGTTGAGCAGACGGAACACGAGGCTGAGAGAAGGCACGAGTACGGACTGCGGGAAGTCTTAAGTGCCCGTCATCCCTAAGCAAGATATACCCCGAGAGGTTTCAAAGTGAGGGTTAGCAGAATCAGGGCTGTCTCCTCACCAAAAGGGCTCATGGTCTGGAAGGAACATCTAGAAACATGATCCGGAAGGAAGGATGCCCAATCCCAGCTGCCTAGATCCACTGAGGTGGCCGGTGGCCAGTGCTCTAGCCGCCAGCTCACAGCTGTCATTTACAAAGACAATCTTTTGAGCAGGAGGACTTAGAATGAGGAGCAGCAAATAGGGGTAGTGGCCTGACCAGCTGAGAGGATTTTCTGACCATTCAAGGAATGCTGGGGAGACCCTGAGCTACGCAGTGGGCATGGAAATGAAGAACGCCCCGTCTCCTCCCTTGCTGCCAGGGGCAGGGCCCCCAGCACACTCCAGGCCAGGAGAGCCCTGAAGGTGCAGCTGGTGTCCACCCCCTGCTCTAAGTCTGGATTTCTTTTGCAGATTCCAAACAGAAAGTCATTTCTCCAGGAAATGATACCAGAAATCCTTCACCTTCTAACGATGAACAATGCTCCCTTATTACTGTTTCAGTTTTCTTATTCATTAGTCATTTGAAAAGGGTCTACATCCCTCTTAAACCTACTCAAGGACACATTTACACTAAACAGAAGTCCATATTTGTTTTTAAAAATCAGCCAACTTTGAAAACCCTGACAAAAAGATATATGTACCAAAAAAGCAGAGGAAGTTTCCAGAACTTTAAGAGATCTATGACAAGCCATGCCAAGACATCAAGCTTTGATTTAATATCCGTCATTGTGGTATTGCGTCTCGAATCCAATGAACAGATTTAGGTATCTGTATTGGATAGAAAATCATTTAACAGGATATGACAAGCCCATGCCTCAGCAACTAATTAATCTTATTACAAGCCACCTATCAATACGCGCAGGACCGAGGCTAACTGATGATGACAACACGGCTCCGCGGCCACCGGTGCGCTGTGCCTTGGAGCCTGCCGAACAGCATGTCCACCCACATCACCGTCTACACCGCAGTCCAGAGCAGTGCCTAGAGCTGGAGGAAGATCGCAGCCAGAGCCTGGTCCTTTCTCTCGACCTGGCTGCTTTGGCAGTAGCCCTCTTCCCGTGTAACTCCGCACCACCGACACGCTGCACGCTTCCCCGCGTAAGGCCCTCCCTTCCTTCGCCAGCTCTCTGAAGGTGGCGATGGTGCAACTCAGAGGGGGATGAAATGGGGAAGTACTTTACACACTCGGGCACAAGGACGACAGTACTCTCCCGCCCACACGCTTGATATTGATGTGTGGGCGCTGCAGAGCAAGGGAAGGATTCGAAGGCACACAGCGGGAAAAGGGGACCAAGAGTTGGCAAATGATGGCATTGAGTGAGTGAGAGAGGGCTCGGCGGTGAAGTTTCTGTCCCCAGAGAACACTCCTCCCTGTGGGAGAGCCACCATCCCCGGTGCAAGGAATCCAGAGGACAGGATTTACAACGTGGTCGGCAACTGGGCTTGCACCATGCTGCAAAGATGGAGCTTCTCGGCGGCACTCGGAATGGGAAAATGGGGCAGAGCACTAACACCCTCAGCTCTCGAAACCACAGCGGCGGCCTCTGAACCGAAACTGTTATCCTGAGCATCACTTTGGCTGTGAAAGTGATCACATGGGACAGAGCGAGGGGTGCAGGACGCCTGAGAAGCAGGTTTCAGCCTCGCTCCAGAGGCCTTTCCAGAGTGGGAGCCTCTCCACTGCAACTCCCCATCAGAGGACACTGTAGTCACTGTTTGTTTCGGGAGGTGGGACAGGTTCAGCGGAAGGTTTTGCAGAGCTGAACTGTCACAACCATCGCTCGTTGTGCGGTCCGGCCCATGCGCTCTGGAGCTGTGGGCCTGAGTTTCACGACGCTCTCAAAGACCCGCAACTCAGCCAAACCCAAGGAAAACTTACCCGGAAAGAGCTGATTTTAAATGTCAATCATTGAGTAAAAACGACGAAGTCAGAAAATGATTCAGATGAGGGGTGACCTCTGTGAAGACGGAAGGGGACCTGGACATCTTTAGAGAGGCTTATCACAGCTCACAGCACTTAAGCTCCTGACTCACTCGCCTTCGTATATGCAAGTCACACCGCACACACGTAGGACTGACAGCTGCAACGGCAGGTGCTTTTCTGTCAAATGCAGAGTGAGGAAAGAGAGAGAAGAGGGGTCAGAAGTCAGTGGGCAGAGGTAGAAGAGAATCTGAGGGAGGAGGCAGGTAAAAGATGCTGTGTGAATGTGTGAGAGCGAGGAAGGCTGGGGTAGCATGTGCTGGGAGCTCTCCCAGAGAGAAGTCCTTGCACAGAATCCTGGAGATGGAGGGAACCTGGGGGAGAACGTGCCCTGTTATCGACACACACGGCCAAGGTGAGCTAGCTCTCTGAAGGACGGGGTAAGGACCCCGTGTCAGCCTCCAGCCCCAGAAAGGAAAATGTTTATCTTACTCAAAGACACCAGGCACTTTTTTTTTCCCCCTCCAGAACTTCTATGGGAAGTAACCTTTTCCCACTCCTGGCTTTTATGGTTCGGGGGGCCCAACCCCTCCTAGACACAAAGAATGAACCCAGGACCCAGGCCTAGCCAATCGCAACACTGGATTCCTGGGACACTGCGACTGGCTGAGGAACAGACAGGTGGTCCCCACCTTGCCAAGGAGAATGTTCCTGGGGATGTTACTGGAATTGTGGGAAAGGGGGACCTCTTTCTCCAGAGTTAATTTTGACATGATGTAAACTCATATAGTACTTAGAAACCACGCAGGGAAAATGTGCCTGGAAATAAAGGTAACCCAGAGGAAAGCTGGGCTGAGGGAAAAGCTGATCTTGATCACATGGTTCTTTGTTCTATGAGATCCAGGCATGCCAACTTACAGCTATACCCCCAAATTTCCGATTCGCATGAGGCAATGGAGTCTTTTCTTGGCTTGCGATCATTTGAATTAGGACTCTTTCATTTATAGCAAAACTGCCCTGATAATTTAAGGACATTCAGCCTGTCAGTGCACATCTATAAGACAAACCAAGTCCAGTGGAAGGAGTCCAGAGGGAAGACCACCTAATATATTGAGGTATACACACAAAAAGTTCTCAGTAGATGCTCATAGAAAGAAGCAAACATGAAGACAAGGGAAAGAAATCCATTAGATTTCAAAATAGAGAAAGTAAACCTGTTAGAGGTTCTAAGGAAAAGAGAAAAAAATCACTCAGGATTCAATCTGTAGTTTACTGAAAGTGAGTACTTGATGGTACATTTCTCAGACATGACACGGCGGCTGAGCAAGGACGCATGTCAGAGGTGCTCTGTTAAAGAGACCGGGGTAGGGGGGGTCTCCTAAGAGCATGCCCTGGGTCCTGCTCATTTGAGGATTCTCACCTCCAATCCGAGGCCCAATCTGGAGACCCACTTCAGGAGGATCTTCCTTTCTTTTCTGAGAAAATAACTTCAACCATTTTCTAAGTCCTTGTGTTCCTGAGCTGATTCTCCACTGTCCATTCCTAATAGAGGGATCATAACTCTTTCCTAGATGCTAGAGTCCAGATAAGAACCCAATCTTCTCCTTCACAATAGCCAATGCATTATCAATGTCACTAGCTCCTTCAGTTTGAATTCTCAGAGAAACTGAAAAACTTCAAATAGAAGTTATTCACTCACCCTTCCTCCCCAACACAATCTCAGCAGACACACACTCCTTCGCTTTAAACACCAAAGAAATTCTCTACCAGGTCAAATCAATATTCCAACACCATACAGTGCTGTTTGAAATGACGATCAGTCACTTGTGTAATAAACTCACACCAGGACACATTCAGAAAGGGTTCTTTGTTGTTGATTTCTTTGTTTTTATCAAAGAATATGACATAAATGCAATTTTTTAGAGAATTCTTAATGATATTAATTTTAAATAAATATCTTTAGTTATTAATTTTTTTAAGATTTTTTTATTTATTTGAGAGAGAGCACAAGCAGGGGCTGAGCAGGGAGCTCAATGCAGGGCTCAATCCCAGGAACCCCAGATCATGAACAGAGCCAACAGTAGATGTTTAACTGACCAAACCACCCAGGCACCACTACTTTTAGTTACTAAGAGTACTGTAAACCTCCAGTAAAATGAGGCAGATTGAACACGTCTCCTCCTGAAATCCCACTAAAGGACAGTAGGTAGGTATCAGGAATGTACACTGATTCAGAGCATTAAAAGAACTAGAAGAGATCTGGGTGCCCGGGTGGCTCTGTTAGTTAAGCAATTGCCTTCAGCTCAGGTCATGGTCCTGGAGTCCTGGGAGTTCGGGGATCAAGTACCACATCGGGTTCCCAGCTCAGTGGGGAGTCTGCTTCTCCTTCTGCCCCTCTCCCCCTCATGCTGTTTCTGTCTCTTTCTGTCTCAAATAAATAAATAAAATCTTTAAAAGAAAAAAGAAAGAAAGAAAGAAAGAAAAGGAAACAGAACTAGAGGAGATTGCAGCAATACAAGTCTGAAAGCTGAAAAGTGACTTGCCATGGCAGGCCAGTGACATGTGGATGTACCCGTGGGGGTTACTCAGAATGGCTCCCACTGCCTTGGAAATGGCTGAACTCAGGTGGATGGACTGGAGGTCCACACGAGGGGCTGGGACCCACCCTGCCGCCCTCCTTCAGATTACAGAAGACTAGAAGCTCCGCACAGTGAATGCAGCAGCGGCTGTGAGCTGGCAGAGCTGGGTGGGCACGGCTCCCATGCTAGGAATGGAGGGCTGAGGGGAAACACGCACATGAACCCCCAGAACCCCTCCTGCCCTCACATCGCTGGCCTCCAGGCTCATGCACCCTGTGGCTGCTCCACGGTGTCGCCCTCCAGAAATGAGGAGCCTAAGAGGAGACACCTACAGAAATGAAAGTGAAGAAGCCCAGAGAAGCCCTGCATTGTAGCCATGTTGGAACACCCTTAGGATATGAAGCCCTGCCATTCTCAGACACTATGGTAAAATGCCCAGCGCCACCCTCCAGAAAAAGACTGCCACGTGTAAAAAACTCTTTAACACAAAAGACAGAACAAAAACAAAAACAAAATCTTTGAAGCATCCATGTAATCACGAAATCACCACAGAAGAGATCTCCATTCTGTTATAGCATGGCTCATACCAGACTTGGTGCTGAGGTGTAAACAAGTGTAACATGAGCAACGTGTTGCTCAATTCTGCCTAAAGACCACAGCAGTGTCTTGAGAAGCCACAGAAAAAAGGACATATCAAGGCCACACACTCTTCCTACTTCTTCCTCTGAAAGGCATGAAGCCTTTCTATGGTGCAGAAGCACCATAAAAGAGGCTGACAACCCAGGCGGAGGGTGGCAGCTCGGAGTTTGCAGGAGTGTCACAGAGACAGGAAAACAAAAATGAGCTCAAAGTTACCAAAATGGCCAGGACTTTAGTGAAGAAGTTCTTAGGGGTATATGGGGGAAGGAGACTTGCAGCAAATGACTTCTGATACTCACTAGACTTAGAAAGTGAAGCAAAAATTAGAAACCCAAAGACTTAAAAGGCAAAATGGCGTGTCAGCAGTCTTGTATGTTGGGAAAACAAAAATTGGAGTTCAAGGCTAGCCAAGGAAGAGCAGCCCTGGCAAATGCCCCAGGCTATGCTCTAGGAATAGGGCTCAGAGGAAAGAGATCAAATCTCACAAGGACCAAAATTTCTCCACTCAACTCAGCCACTTCCTGGGTCAAGTTGCCTGCCAGAAGGAAACTGGAGGAAAATCGTATCATCCAGAGGCTCCAACATTTGTTCATACACAATATCTTGAATTCTACTCTGTCTCTCTCTCTCAAACAAATAAATCTTAAAAAAAAAAAAAAAAAAAAAAAGGAATTGATACCATTCAACACCCCAAAAATAAATAGCCCATTTTAAAAATGGGCAAAAAACATGAACAGGCATTTCTCCAGAGAAGACATCCAGTTGGCCAACAAACACATGAAAAGATGCTCAGCATCACTTATTATCAGGGAAATGTAAATCAAAACTAATTTGAAGGGCGCCTGGGTGGCTCAGTGAGTTAAGCCGCTGCCTTCGGCTCAGGTCATGATCTCAGGGTCCTGGGATCGAGTCCCGCATCGGGCTCTCTGCTCAGCAGGGAGCCTGCTTCCTCCTCTCTCTCTCTGCTTGCCTCTCTGCCTACTTGTGATCTCTCTCTGTCAAATAAATAAATAAAATCTTTAAAGAAAAAAAAAACAAATTTGATATCACCTCACTCCTACTGGAATGGCTAAAATCAGAAACACAAGAAGCAACAGATATTGGCAAGGATGTGGAGAGAAAAGAACCCTCATCCACTGCTGGTGGGAATGAAACTGATGTAGCCCACTCTGATAAACAGTATGGAGGTTCCTCAAAAAGTTAAAAATAGATCCAGCAATGAATCCAGCAATGAAACTACTAGGTATTTACCCCCAAAATACAAAAACACTACTTTAAAGACATACATTGATGGGGTGCCTAGGTGGCTCAGTGGGTAAAGCCTCTGCCTCCAGCTCAGGTCATGATGCCAGGGTCCTCAGATTGAGAACCCCACATCAGGTTCTCTGCTCAGCAGGGAGCCTACTTCCTCCTCTCTCTCTGCTGCCTCTCTGCCTACTTGTGATCTCTGTCTGTCAGGTAAATAAATAAAATTTTTAAAAAAATAAAACATACAATCACCCCTATGTTCATATACCACTATTTACAACAGCCAAATTATGGAAACAGCCCATGTGTCCATCAAATGATGAATGGACAAAGAAGATGTGGTATGGGGTGCCTGGATGGCTCAGCATATGGAACATCCAACTCTTGATTTTAGCTCAGGTCATGATCTTGGGGTCATGAGATCAAACCCTGCATCAGGTTCCACATTCAGTGCAGAATCTGCTTGAGATTCTCTCTCTTCCTCTGCTCCTCAATCACATCCCCAGCTCATGCACACCACTCTCTCTCTCTCTCCTTCTCTCAAATAAATAAATAAATGAGATGGGTTTTTTTCTAAAGATGTGAGATAGATAGATAGATAGATATGGAATACAACAGAATATTATTCATCTATAAAAAATGATGAAATCTTGCCATTTGCAATGACATGGATGGAGCTAGAGAGTATTATGCTAAGCAAAATCAGTCAGTCCAAAGAAAGACAAATGCCATATGATTTCACTCATATGTGGAATTTAAGAAATAAAACCAATGAGCAAAGGGAAAAAAGAGAAAGACAAATCAAGAAAGAGAACAAACTGATGGTGGGTGGGGGATGGATTAAACAGGTGATGCGGATTAAGTAGCTCACTTGTTATGATGAATACCAGATGATCTATGGAATTACTGAATCACCATATTGTACACCTAAAACTAATATAACACTGTGTTAACTAACCGGAATTAAAATAAAAACTTTAGGGGTGCCTGGGTGGCTCAATGGGTTAAGCCTCCACCTTCGGCTCAGGTGATGATCTCAGAGTCCTGGGATCGAGCCCTGTATCAGCTCTCCACTCAGTGGGGAGCCTGCTTTCTCCTCTCTCTCTCTCTCTCTCTGCCTCTCTCTCTCTCTACTTTTGATCTCTCTGTCAAATAAATAAATAAAATATGTTTTAAAAAATAGTAAAAAAAAATTGGGGTGCCTGGGTGGCTCAGTGGGTTAAAGCCTCTGCCTTCGGCTCAGGTCATGATCTCAGGGTCCTGGGATGGAGCCCCATATTGGGCTCCTGCTCAGCAGGGAGCCTGCCTTCCCCGCCCCCTCTGCCTGCCTCTCTGCCTACTTGTGATCTCTGTCTGTCAAATAAATAAATAAAATCTTTAAAAATAAAAATAATAATAATAATAATAAAACTGTAAAAAAAAGGAAAATAGACAAAGAGTATAATTTGTAGTAGGCTCTAAAAGATCAAGGATGCATATTTTAATTTCTAAAAATCATCACTAGAAAGATAATAAATGTGTGCAGAATAGCTGAGAAAGGAAATGAACTAATAAAAAGTATATTATTGTTATTGCTAATTCATATTACTATTCATAAACCCCAGAAAGTCTAAGAAACTGGAGATATGCATAAAACATCTGTGAAGGACAGATGGAGATGTCAGTGAAATCAGGTTTCCAAAGTCAAAACAATTACACTAAGAAAAACAACAAATAAAAATGAAATGGAACAAATGGAATACAGATAAAATATTGTAGATTTAGACCTAAAATAAAATATATAAACAATGACATGTAATGTAAATGAACCACGCCAGTAATAACCAACAATGTAAAAGTACCAAATTATCCAATTAAAAGAAAAAGGATTAGTAGACTCTATTTATTTATTTATTTATTAGAGTAGTCTCCACACCCAGCATGGAGCCCAATGTGGGACTTGAACTCATGACCCTGAGATCAAGACCTAAGCAGAGATCAAGAGTCAGATGCTTAACCAACAGAACCACCCAGGTGCCCCACTATGTATTTTTTAATAGATAATATTTTTTAAAACTAAATATGCTTGCATATTAAAATATAGAAAATTTAGGAACACAGAGCTTTTGGAAGTAAAATAACTAAAGACAATGTATCATTTGAACATTTACCAAAGAAGATTGGGTGTGGCCATACTACTATCAAACAAATTAGACTTAAGGCAAGAAACATTAATAAGAATAAAGGAAGATATTTTAAGATTTTAAAAGAGATCATCTCCCAGAGGGATAAAATCATTTTAAATTAATTAAATTAAATTATAATTAAACAACATAGCTCCAAAGGCTGAAAAAATAAAAATCTGCAAACAGATTGAGAGATTTTAATGATCTTCTCTCAGTAAATGACAGAAAAGTCAAACAGAAGGTATCACACATGGAGAATCTGACAATGCAATTAACAAATTTGGCTAAATCTACATATATCGAATGCACGTGTATTTAGAATGCACGGAGAAGGGGAACCTGGTGGCTCAGTCAGTTGGGTGTCTGACTTTTGATTTCCGCTCAGGTCATGATCCCGGGAACATGAGATCGAGCTCCCCATTGGGCTCTGTGCTGGGTATGGAGCCTGCTTGGGATTCTCTCTCTTTCTCTCTCTCTCCCTCTTAAAAAATAAAAACAAGAAAAGAATGCATAGAGAACATTTACCAAACTGATTATATGAGGAGGCACAAAGTAGGACTCAACAAATACCGAGGGAATGAATGACAAGAGAAATGACAGTGAAATTAGCCTGGACATCATTAACAAACAGATAATTGAACAAATTCCTAAATGTCTCAGATAAAGCAATTCTTTTTTATATGACCCATGGATCAAAGAAAAAACTTACAACAGAAAATTCGAAAGTATTTTGAACCTAATGGTAGCAAAATAGAATCCTTCAGAACTAAAATGCAGAACGCACCTGACATCACTGTGAAATCCATTGCCTGAAAATATGTATGGGATGAGAGAAGAAAGCTGAAAATCAGCAAGCTATATATTTGTCAAAAGGAGTAAAAGTTAAAAGGACAGAAAATTAAACATAAATATATTTGAAAGAAGAAAAAATAATAAAAAATAAGAGCACAATCGGGGCGCCTGGGTGGTTCAGTCAATTAAGCTTCTGACCTGCTCAGGTCATGATCTCAGGGTCCTGGGATCAAGTCCTGCACAGAGCTCCATACTCAGCAGACATTGTGCTTGTCCCTCTCCCTCTGCCCCTCTCCTGCTCATACTCTCTCTAAAATCTTAAAAAAAAAAAAAAAAAAAAAAAGGAAATCATTAATGGCTATTTGAATAACCCCATTACAGTTCCTTCCCCTGGCAGTTTACCTCCACCAGAACTGACCATCCCTATTTGATACAGGGCAGCTCTGCTCACCTTCCTACACCACCATGCAATTGCTTTTTAAAGAATTTTATTTTATTTTATTTTAAAGAATTTTAATTGACAGCATGAGATCTGGAGTCAGAAGACTGGGAGGAAGTCAAACAACCTCTCCAAATTTAAGATTTCTCATAAGTAAAAGAGAAATGCCTGACCCATTACACTACATTATATTACAAGCAAACTATGAAGCACCATGCAAAAAATTATCATTTTGCCCTCCTAAAACTTAAATAGAGCAATTAATGGTGAAAGATACTGGGTTTCATCCAGGATACCATCTCCTTAATAAAGATTATTTTTATCTGTTTTACATATGGAAATTAAGTGGCTACATTCTCAGATTGAAAATTGGATGCGTAAAGACGATGTGAATGAAAATGAGTCAATGACCTGTAATAACGCCCCTAAGTCATTTAAGACCTCAAATCATCTCTCCCTGCAAAACAAAGCCACTCTGCCCAGCTCCATGCTCAGCCCCTTAATCGCTTTAACTTCTTTTACTTGACTTGTATAGACAGGCTGTGCACACAGAGGCCAAAGTCAGGCATCAGATCTAGACAAACCTCCTCAGAACCCCTACTCCGCCACACAGTGTGATCTCAGGTAAGCTGTCTGTTTCCACCAAACTGACTTACAAAAGTGAGGATTTTAAAACTTATCTCACAGAATGCTGATAAAAGTTATCCCAAGAGAAGGCACATGATAAGCTTTGTTCGATACCTGGAAAAAAATACACTTTGTAAAAGGTGTACATTTATCATCATCATATGTATAATTATTTCATGCCGGACCTGGATTTTTAGGAGGTAAAGTAAGGCAGTTCAGGTAAAGGAGATTTAAGTGAACTGGAAAAAGACTGTTGAGGCAACAGTCACCAAGTCAATCCAAATGTAGTTTCTGCATTTCCAACAAAGTTTTGATATAAACTGATCTGAGCAACAGTTTTTCCTAAGTTTTCTAAGTGAATCATAACAAGTAATTGTTTACAACTGCTTGGCTAGAAGTGAAGTTTAAGAGGATACAAGATCCACTTAGTTATCAAATGCCTGAATATAATTTCCTTTAGGCAGTTTATCTAGGTACTGATGAATTTAGCAGATCCTGGGGAAGCGGCCTTCTGTGGTAGACACCAGAGCTTGTCCGTCCAGTGACTTTTCTTTTTGAGAACAACCTTCCCTCCACTGCATGTTGTCCCCGTGGCTTACTCACCATCACACCCGGCCCACCCCACCACTGCGGGAACATAATGCAGCCTGGTCAACCCATGAACTCCATCTCCCAGGCAAAGATGAACCCATGATCTCATCAGGGCCAATAAGACTCTTTCTTGGGATGTACTGTAAGGACTCTGGGACAAAGAGTGGCTTTCGGTTCCTTTTGGAGCAAGTACGGGGTTCCCAGTGGCCAGTAGTCATCTTTTACCTCATGAAGAGAAAACATGCCTATGGGTGAAACCAACATATAAAAGTCACAGAGCCAATGTGAGGAGAGAAAGAGACAGAGCCCCAGGGGTACTGTTTGAGCCCCTGGAATAAGTCACAACTAAAACTCATCACATATATTCTCCTAACCCATACTTAGCTTCATGAGCAAAGACATTACCTTTTCTACTTCAGCTACCTGAATTTCTCTCAGCTATAACCAAAAGAATCCACTCACTGAATCAAACATCTTCCAGAAGGTTCACTGCCTCTCAAAAGACTTCTGTTCTTCCCACCTACGTAGCTGTGTCCCAAAAACACCATCTTGACCAAAATGCTTGGAAGAAGATCTATACAAAGACATGGCTAGAGTCTCTCATTGTTCATTTTTAGGGTGTTGGGTTTTTTTTTCTCCAAGTTAGGGTATTCTGATGATGGCATAATTTTGTATCTCTTCACATAGAGACTTTTTTTTTTTACTGTGCATAATATACCACACTGCAGAAACACTAAACATTAAACCGCAATAGCAAACTTAAAATTTTCAAGTGGATTGTTATTTAAAAATCATTCAAACACAGCAGAAGTAATATCACATTTTCAATAAGTCTTCAAATTCACTTCTGAATATGTGTAACAAATGCATTCAGATGCAGGAAGAGCTCTTTTCCACTCCCTGAAGTTCTGTACTCAAAAAAACGTAATTCCCAGTGGGTCTCACTACCATTCTATTACAGGGGAATGAGGACTCCCAGAAAACAAATCAAAACATCGAATTGAACTTTGATTCAATTAAGCTATAGCTCAAAGGAGACTCTACCTGAGATGCATAACCGATCTTCATTTGCCAGTTTAACCGTCTTTGCAACTATCTGTGCGCACTGCGAAAATATGTCCTTTATTTGTTATTAGAAATGCAGCATCTCATCATGGTGAAGATAAATGAACAACACAGAAACTTAGGGAATAAGAAACACAACTCTCTATCCGTGTGCCTTGTATCCCCACTATAACCACAAGATTCACATCTGCTCCCCTAAATACCTTCCTTTTAATCTAGTCACACAGGCGCCGGCCATACACAACAGAAAGATTCTGTTCCGAAGGTGATTCTGATTTAACAAACACAAAGTCTAAACCAGAGGAAAACTCAAGTACTACATCAATGCAATCTACACAACAAGGGCCAAGGGTTCTGTGTCGGAGGAAGGAATGTAGTCCAAGCAGACAGCTCGGCAGCATGCCCTGGGATGGTTTCCTGTGACAGTAACAGGTGTCCTGTTTTGGAAGAGGAAGTGGATTACTACTCAGTCAGTCTCCAGGGAAAAAGCTTGAGGTGTCATTTTAATGTCTGTAACAACGTCTGAGAGCGACAGAGGGGTGACCTCGATGACGGGGAGCTAGAGGCATGGTCAGAAAAGTGTGACAGCCCACTCCCATCATAAAGGTGAGCCACACTGTGCCTTGAAGGGCAGTGAGAGCCTGCAGGAAGCGGGGCACACACAAGCTCTACAGGCAGTTAAGCTGTCTACTGAGTTAGAAAAACCTTCTGAAGTGGTGGCAGCAGGAAAACAATTTGCTGAAACATCTGCTGAGGAAGAGGTTCCGGCCCATTGGAACTTCACTTACTGAATGCTTGAACGAGTCCCAGAAAAAAACAGAAGCCTGTGCAACACTGCCTGTGCAGGAAGGAGGCAGTCCATGTCAAACACAGCGGGGCCCACCAAGTCAGGGTTTCCCACGTTTTGTCTATGGCAGGTCTATGTGCCTTAACGAGGAATGCACCCCTGGTGCCCCTTCCTCCAGCCCCTGGCAGGGCAATATTAACACATGCACCTGTCTCCATAAGGCAGTGCCAATCAACCCAAGCAAATTAGCATGTAGACATCCGTAGCTGTCCCAGACACAGTGTGACACATTTCTATGTCTCAGCATCACAAGAACCAAGACAGTTGCGTCTTGACCATCTGACTGAGTTGTGCTACCCCAAATGAAAAGGGCTCAGTGGACCCGAATGTCTATCAAGGGGGTCCACCTGCTGATGGCGGGAGGTAACTCAGGACAGACTTGCTAGAGCTGCCTTGTCTACACATCAGTTAGTGCCGTAAGAATTTCATCTTCTCCCCTTCACAGGCCAAAGACATTATCTGGTGATTTATTTCAAGAAAATAAAGGCAACGACAAAGATGGCAAACCACATTACAAGGAGTTTCTCATGAGCCCATATTCTGTACTGGTCATGTGTGACGGGCCATAACTGCTCCCAAAAGGAAACACAAAATTAAGTTCTAGCCAAGTCTGCAGTTAAAAAAGTTTCTTTTATTCTTATTTTTGGGTTCCTTTCACAGCTGAGCTTGCCTGGTTATGTGTTTGCCTAGCAAGTGCAACGACAGAAATTGTCTTACTCCTTTCCCAAAACGTCTCTTGTTTTATTTATTTTCCTAACTTTTGCATAGACAATCCCAGCATGTGATACATTTCCTGACTGAAGAACATCACTTATGAATCTGGAGAGAGACACTGAATTGTGGCAGAGGGTAAGCAAACAGCCTGATGGATCGCGGTTCCAATAAGGACAGATTTTTATGCTAATCTCAGACTGAGAGACGCACTCTGCTCCAGGTCGTCTTGCTCTTAGGACTGAACACAGCGCAAAGGAAAACAAAAGGCTACTGACCACAGGGAGAACTAGTAGGCACGTCTGTGATGCATAACTAGGTTCCTACCCTCCTTTACAATCAGATTAATAATCTCCGATCTCTTATTTTTTGTGTATTTATATAATATATTTATCAATTTAAATACTGTAAAGATGGACCTTCTATACAAGCTGTTGCTTATTATTTTAAGCACCAAATACCTTTTTCAGAAACTGCATTAGAGCCTGAGCTACCAAAAATTTAAAAGGCAGCCCTGTGCAATGTCGGTTGGATTCAGGACTGCGTACCTTAAAACGCAGCCTGGCCTGGCCTGGAGCTCGGGCTCCATCCTGGGGCCACAACTGCTATGGGGCCACGAATGCTGATTTGGAGTGCAGGTAACCGTGCTCAACCTCCACCTCCGTCTTGTCTTAGCTGTCCCCACCTTCCCCAAGTCACCTGATGCTTCTGGACCAGCTTTTCTCACCTGTTCAGTCGGAGGCAATAGTAGCTTACAGGGTTCTGAAGTTCAGGAAAGACGGGGTAAGAGGAGATCCCTGTGTAAGACCACATTTGCATATGCAGCTGGACACCTGAGATGGGGTAGTGGGGCCTCTGTTTTAGCTCGTGGTGGAGATTTTTACACAACAGGAAGACAGAGGAAGCTCAGGGGCAGAGGAGGGGACAGAGCAGGGTCTGGACACACACTGCTCCACCCAAAGCCCGGGAAGGCCACCAGGCCCACACTTCCTGCCACCATGGGGATCAGCTGGAAGACCTGACAGATCATATCAGCACGTGTCCCAGAGACACGTGCAGACTTATCAAGGCCAGACTGCCTGCCTGCAACGAGGTACAGGCTAGCGAGCTTCCCCCAGGGGCAAAGCAGAGGCGTGGGAGCAAATCTGTGTCCACTTGTGACACAACTGAAGGACTCTTCCTTTTGCTCCCCTGTGTGGACAGGTAAGACCAACGAATCACAGGGGGGCAGATATTAAAAATAATACCTTGCACGCCTGGGTGGCTCAGTTGGTTAAGCAACTGCCTTCGGCTCAAGTCATGATCCCAGAGTCCCGGAATCGAGTCCCACTTCGGGCTCCCAGCTCCACGGGGAGTCTGCTTCCCCCGCTGCCCTTCTCGCCTCTCATGCTCTCTCTCACTGCCTCTCTCTCAAATAAATAAATAAAATCTCTGAAAATAATAACATCTTATTTGTATTCACCAACTGGTCAGGCTTTGAGGAAGTCCACGTTGCAATTATACAGAGAATACCCAGGCCACAGTTATAACATACGAATTCTTCCCATCCTCTCAGAATAGTGTTCCTTCGGCCAGCACTTCCCAAATGCAGTACCACAGGGGCACTCATGCCTTCTAAAGGGTCAGGGGAATGTCCAGCATAGACCAGAGCTGGTGAGCATGGCCTGCACCATTCCCTCTACGCGTGCTCCCCAATTCTGCCACCATCTGGGCAACGAGCTAATGGCGTCTGGGATAACTGCACTCACCTACTGTAATGGCGGCCACACGCACACACTCCGGGTTCTCAGGCAATGTTGACAAGAGGGAGGTTTACGAATGAGAACTCAGGATATAAAACGGCTGCTGGGCCCAGACTCCTGACCATAAATCCGAAATTACTCGGACTAACGCCACACGCTCTACCATCAGGGCTCAGGAAGTCTGGTCACTGTGTCCGAGAGATGCCCCATCCGCACTGGGAACACTTGCGGTGCGTGTTCGAAGCACCTGTCAGGAGAAAAGGCCATGCCTTAGCCCTGACACCAAAGCGTCTCCTTTCCTATAGGCATCCGGAGTTCACAGAAATAACTTCTAATTATTTCTCCCAAAGTTCGTTTACTCTGATTCTGTTGCCAGGGTTCGTAAATCAAATTGGCACGATCTGTGTGGTATCATAGCCCCTACACTATCACTGAACAAACCTCAGGAAAATAAAAGCAAAGTGAGTATATACCAAGATAATAAAACCAGCTGGGCCCCATTTAGCCCTTGCCACTTGTCAGTCGTTATTTTTCATTGTTTTGGGCTTCTTACGCCTCACTCTATGCGATAAGGCAGGTTCCAAGGATGATTTCACATGGCTTCACAGAAGCCTAAAACGGATGCGAAATTAGATTAAACGTTCACTATAAGGAAAAATCTGTTCCACAGTCATTCAGCATCACATTCGCCAGCAGCACCTCAATTTCCAGAAGGAAATTCTTTGAGATATTCCACAGTTTCATGCCACACAAGGGAATATTTCATCTTATTTGTCAGCGTGGGGTGTGTGGTCGAGGAGCTCCAGTTCAGCTGCGAGGGAATGGGTACCATCTGGCCACAAGAATATCAGACTCATAAAATCAAGGTTTTGTTTATTTTTTTTTCTAAATAAGAACAGCCAAACCCATTAAAGCAGAAAATAAATACATAGATAACAATTCCATGAAGAAAAAATGTGAGCAAACAAACTTCAGTATAGACAGATTTAAAACTGTTTAGTCTGAAGCCACCTTTTAAAAAAAAAAAAAAGATTTATTGATTTAAGTGAGAGAGGGAGAGTGAGCAGATGGACAGGGAGATAAGCAGACTCCTCTCTGAGTGGGGAGCTCAGGGGGGTGGGGGCTCGACCCCAGGACCCTGAGACGTGACCTGAGCCTAAATCAAGAGTCAGATGCGCAACCAAGGGACCCACCCAGGCGTCCCTGAAGCCACCTCTTTTATATTCAAATTCTTTACTATCACATCCCTTAAACCTCACCTTCCTTCCCTTAGATATTCAGGAGGAAAAGCAACCGTCCATCTATACCAGTCAGGGGCATTCAGAGGAATAGAACCAAGGGAATGAATCTACCCAGGGAGATTTCTTGGGAGAAACTGACTCAACGTGATCCTGGAGGCCAAGAAGTCCCACCATCTGCCGACTGCAAGCTGGAGGCCTGGGGCTGGCGGAGGCATAGCTCCAGTCCACATCTGAAGCCCCGAGAACAAGGAGAACCAATGGTGTAAGTCGCAGGCCTAGGGCAGAGAAGACCGAGACCCCCACTGACAGCCAGGCACAAAGCATGAACTCTCCCTTCCTCTGCCTCCTTGTTCCATCCAAGTCCTCAGTGGACTGTACAAGGCCCAGCCACCCTGCACTGGGCGATCTGCTTTACTGCATCCACCTGTTCAAATACTAATCTCATCCTGAGTGAGACAGCCTCATGGACACACCCAGAATAGTGTCTACACAACTTCTCTCGGCAACCCATGGCCCAGTCTCACGGACAGATCAAATTATTCCAGAAGCACGCTGATGGGCTCAAGGTCCCAGCACCATGCAGAAAACAGCAACAAGACACCCTTGGGGCGAACCCCCCCAGCGGTCACCTACAAAGAGGGCAATGTACAAAAGTGCCTGGAAATGACAGCCCCAACGGGAGGGAGTAAAGTCACTGGGAGGTGTGTGGTGCCAAGATCTTCCCTGAAGAAACAAAGTTATCACAAAGCTTCTCAGGGGCCAACGTGCTCCAGAGTCCTTATGTCTAGGAACTGTGCATTTACTGTGGTAAAAACCACATCACCGGGAGGAGTCAAGATGGCGGAGAAGTAGCCGGCTGAGACGACTTCAGCTGGCCGGAGATCAGCTAGATAGCTTATCTAAAGATTGCAAACACCTGCAAATCCATCGGCAGATCGAAGAGAAGAAGAACAGCAATTCTGGAAACAGAAAAACAACCACTTCCTGAAAGGTAGGACCGGCGGAGAAGTGAATCCAAAGCGACGGGAAGATAGACCCCGGGGGGAGGGGCCGGCTCCCGGCAAGCGGCGGAGCAACCGCGCACAAAATCAGGACTTTTAAAAGTCTGTTCCGCTGAGGGACATCGCTCCAGAGGCTAAACCGGGGCGAAGCCCATGCGGGGTCAGCGTGGCCTAGGGTCCCGCAGGGTCACAGAAGGACCGGGGGTGTCTGAGTGTCCCAGAGCTTGCGGGTATTGGAACGGGAAAGCCGGCTGCAGAGACAGAGCCGACAGTGAGCTCGCAGCTCGTGTTACCTTGAACTGGTCGCAGGCTCGGTGAGCTCGGAGCGCGGCCGGAGGTCAGGCAGACGGGAGTGACTGGCGCTGTTCTCTGAGGGCGCACTGAGGAGTGGGGCCCTGGGCTCTCGGCTCCTCCGGGCCGGAGACCAGGAGGCCGCCATTTGTATTCCCGTCCTCCGGAACTCTACGGAAAGCGCTCAGGGAACAAAAGCTCCTGAAAGCAAACCCGAGCGGATTACTCAGCCCGGCCCCGGGTAAGGGCGGTGTAATTCCGCCTGGGGCAAAGACACTTGAGAATCACTACAACAGACCCCTCCCCCAGAAGATCAACAAGAAATCCAGCCGAGACCAAGTTCACCTACCAAGGAGTGCGGTTTCAATACCAAGGAGAGCAGCAGAATTCCAGAGGAGGAGAAAGCCAAGCACGGAACTCATGGCTTTTTCCTGTGATTTTTTTAGTCTTGCAGTTAATTTAATTTTTTTCTTTTTCATTTTTTTTCTCTTCTTCTGCTAAAATTTTTTTTTACCCTTTTCTTTTTTAACGTTTTTTAACTAGTTTATCTAATATATATATTTTTTCTTTTTATATATTTCTTTATTCGTTTCCTTTTTTTAATTCTTTTCTTTTTTTTTCTTTCTTTCTTTTTGAACCTCTTTTTATCCCCTTTCTCCCCCCTCACGATTTGGGATCTTTTCTGATTTGGTTAAAGCATACTTTCCTGGGGTTGTTGCCATCCTTTTAGTATTTTACTTGCTCCTTCATATACTCTTATCTGGACAAAATGACAAGGCGGAAAAATTCACCACAAAAAAAAAAAAAGAACAAGAGGCGGTACTGAAGGCTAGGGACCTAATCAATACAGACATTGGTAATATGTCAGATCTAGAGTTCAGAATGACAATTCTCAAGGTTCTAGCCGGGCTCAAAAAAGGCATGGAAGATATTAGAGAAACCCTCTCGGGAGATATAAAAGCCCTTTCTGGAGAAATAAAAGAACTAAAATCTAACAAAGTTTAAATCAAAAAAGCTATTAGTGAGGTGCAATCAAACATGGAAGCTCTCACTGCTAGGATAAATGAGGCAGAAGAAAGAATTAGTGATATAGAAGACCAAATGACAGAGAATAAAGAAGCTGAGCAAAAGAGGGACAAACAGCTACTGGACCACGAGGGAAGAATTCGAGACATAAGTGACACCATAAGACGAAACAACATTAGAATAATTGGGATTCCAGAAGAAGAAGAAAGAGAGAGGGGAGCAGAAGGTATACTGGAGAGAATTATTGGGGAGATTTCCCCAATATGGCAAAGGGAACGAGCATCAAATTTCAGAAGGTTCAGAGAATGCCCCTCAAAATCATTAAGAATAGGCCCATACCCCGTCACCTAATAGTAAAATTTTCAAGTCTTAGTGACAAAGAGAAAATCCTGAAAGCAGACTCTGAAAAGAAGTCTGTGACCTACAATGGTAAAAAATATTAGATTGGCAGCTGACTTATCCACAGAGACCTGGCAGGCCAGAAAGAGGTGGCATGACATTTTCAAAGCACTAAAGGAGAAAAACATGCAGCCAAGAATACTATATCCAGCTAGGCTATCATTGAAAATAGAAGGAGAGATAAAAAGCTTCCAGGACAAACAAAAACTGAAAGAATTTGCAAACACCAAACCAGCTCTACAGGAAATATTGAAAGGGGGTCCTCTAAGCAAAGAGAGAACCTACAAGTGGTAGATCAGTAAGGAACAGAGACAATATACAGTAACAGTCACCTTATAGGCAATACAATAGCACTAAATTCATATCTCTCAATAGTTACCCTGAATGTTAATGGGCTAAGTGCCCCAGTGAAAAGACACAGGGTATCAGAATGGATAAAAAAACAAAACCCATCTATATGTTGCCTCCAAGAAACTCATTTTAAGCCCGAAGACACCTCCAGATTTAAAGTGAGGGGGTGGAAAAGAATTTACCATGCTAATGGACATCAGAAGAAAGCAGGAGTGGCCATCCTTATATCAGATCAATTAGATTTTAAGCCAAAGACTCTAATAAGAGATGAGGAAGGACACTATATCATACTCAAAGGGTCTGTTCAACAAGAAGACCTAACAATTTTAAATATCTATGCCCCCAACGTGGGAGCAGCCAACTATATAAACCAATTAATAACAAAATCAAAGAAACACATCAACAATAATACAATAATAGTAGGGGACTTTAACACTCCCCTCACTGAAATGGACAGATCATCCA